>NC_091010.1:52160000-53410000 GCF_041146395.1 Eulemur rufifrons | reverse complement strand
ACAGCAAGAACAAAAACAAACAAAAACCTACCCAACCAGGAACACTTGCCTCAGACTGCCGAGTATACTCTTTGTAGGGTTAACTTTCATAGCTCCTTATTTGGTCTTCCTTCTTAAAATCTTTCAAGTGAAACCTTTTCTCTGATAACTTTTAATATAATTATTTTCAATATTCAGTCTTCAGTCCTTTACATTCTCTTTATGCACTTATCATGGGAAATTTTATAAATGCTCATTGTTTTAATCAAAGCCTATGCTTGGTAAATTCCGAAGCTAAAACCTTAATTCGTTACCTCTTCTGTGCTATAGATTAGTGACACTTCCTGACTGTGGGAAATATTCATAATATCACACAGGAATCTTTAACAGAAAATAATTTCAATGGAATTGATTATTTATTCCAACAAACTTACCATTTATCCAGTAATTCCTAAGTCAACATATGGCATTATCCTCTCTTCCAATGGTAAAAGCCAGAAACCCATATATCCTTCCCTTCCCTGATCATCCAAAGAGAATCAGTCACTAACTCTATTCTCTCTTCTTAGTAAATGTAACCATTACCCACTTCTTCACATTCCTAGTAATAGTTACCTTAATTGCTCTTCCCATTCCTACTGTGAAAGCTATCTTTCATCGCCTATCTGAATTTCTGTAGTAAGTTTTGAACTGGTCTTGCTGCCTCAAGTTTTTCCCTGATCCAGTACATTGTACACATTACAGTTAGATATTTTTTCTATAAGACAAATTTAATACACTACCCTGATTAAAATCTAGTATTACAAATTCCAAATTCTTTGGCATGGTTTAAAGGATATTGATTATTCCATTTTTATTTGACTCTATATTTTTGTCTCTATATTAGCTATGCATGCTTTACTCCTATAAATATATAGAATCATCTTCACTTCATTAAGTTTGCCAAAATCTTAGACCTCATGTTAAATATCACTCATTTGGGAATTTATTCTTGACCTTTTTATCTTTTTCCCAATGTGCATCGAGTATTCTCTTTTATGCTTCTCTGGCTTTCAGTTCTTTGTATTATATTAATAATTATTCATTTACTTTCTGTTCAGGCCAATTAGATCAGAAATGTTACAGAGGTTATAAGCTTCTTACCAACTCTTATTCATTGGTAGATATTGCATGAACTGCTGTGTTGAGATGAATCTGAGACTATCTATTAGTTCTGTCGGGGAAGATATAACATAAATAATTGATAATCTCTGCAAAGGAAAAGAGAGAAAAGGAGGAGTGGTTGAATGCCTGTTTTTTCAATGACTGACTATATTTTAAAGCTGGTGCTGTGTTAGAGCCCTGTCATATATCAAATGCTGTTAGACCCATGATATGTTTTATTTTAACTTTAAAACTATGTTATACAGTGTATATTATAGTAATTTTTAAGGGGAATAACTAAATTGCTCATGTAAGTTCTTGTCTAAGAACACAGTGTAATTAGTAGAACAGGGTACATCATGTCTATTTGACATTGGTATCCACACTCCTTTCAGGGGATAAAAGCAAACAAATACACAGTGATCAATGTTCTTTAAATTAAATGGGTAAATGAGATTACTCTAGAAGTATATAGTCTGAACAAGATATTCTAAGCATAGAGAGTATGAAACAGAAGACGTTATTTGCCTCAGGAAGCTTACAAGCCATTTTGGAGTGTGACACAAAACAAAATATCCAAAAAAAAAAAAATTAAGAAAAAATAAGTGTAAACTATGTTCTATATTCATAATTTTTTTTGCAGAAAGCCAATTAGAGAAAGAAGAAAAGGGGTTTAGAAATCGATATCTTTTTAAATTTTCTTGCCGACTTTTATGACGGCCATCTCTTAGCCCTACTTCTCTGCTAAAGGAGAAGTGATTTTCACCTTCCATTTCTTCCTAGGATGGGGGTGACGGGGCTTATTACCCTTTGGCTTTCAGTTCATTAACTTCCCTTCTGAACTCAGCTTTCTCTTGTGGACCCTAAATGTAAAATTTTATTGACTATCCAGCTTATGCTTGTTGTTAGGTTGGGGATAATGTTCCTCTGCAGCTTTCTACAGCTAAAATCAAAGCAGAACTTAGGCTTCATCCTTTCTTCACTTATCATTAATAGACCTGATATCGTGATAATGTCGATGGAGAGGTTGGGAGTTCTCTCATGTAGAGTTATATCCTTGTTATTATAACAAATGCCTTCTTCTTTTCTTAAATAATCATAATCCCTCAGGTATAAAAATCTTATCTTGCAAACAAAATTCCAATATAGGTGGTGGTGGTAGTAATGCCAGCTTTATACTTGCTATAAAACATCATGTTATCTGCTGTTACTCTTACTATTTTATTATTATTAAATACTTTATTTTTAATTTTATTTTTATTAAGCAATTATTGTATGCAAACCTTATACCATAGACTAGGCCTCCTTTATTCCCTGTGAAAGATCTGCATAATATCTTCAGGTCTTTCAATTATTTTTAATGTGGCTAAGTTCCTAAAAATTTTACTAAAATTTTGAGTATAAACTCTTTCAAATGTGAGGGTTTAAACTGATGATACTACTTATAATATTATCTAAACAATACACACAACATTGTGGCTTTTAATGCTCTGAAACAAAAGAATGTACGAATCTCATTTAATTCTGCATATTTCCTAATTTAATAGTTCAATCCTGTACCATGGAGCCATTTCTACATAAACTTGTCGCCCAACATTCTGACATGGTTCATGGGCTTAGTTCTACCTACTCTGTGCTCCACCTTCAAATTATTCAAAGACTTACTAATTTTTTAACTTTTTGCTTCATTTTACCACCTATTTTATGGAAATCTTATTATTCTTACTATGGCTCTGACATCAACTCTCTCTCAATTACATTTTGAATCTCCTCCCAGCTCTCTGGCTTCCAGCTTCTGTGGTCCAACTCCATTTCAAATAGAATGTCACCTTTCTCTTAATTGAAAAAGCAGGCGCTTTTTTTCAATGACCACCTGGAGGGTGGAGGTCCACACCTGCTTCTATTTAGAATGTCTTATAGGCACATAAAGCCAAGTCTAGTTAGGGGTGTTTGTTTCTATCCTATAAAAGTTGAAGCTTTCATTTGACTTAGTCAAACTCTTGATCATCTCTTTCTATTTCCCTCTCTAAAAATTTATTTTACATGTTTGAGTATAATAATCACTAACTGGTGACAAATGTATTCTTATTTCCATAATTAGTTTTTAAATCACACCGGCTTAAAAATTATCAAAGTTCTGACACTTATCTGAAAAAATATGTTATTTCATTTAATGTATCCTATAATTTCTTCTTAAATATCTAGGGATAGGGAAGATAATTGAGTTGGGCTAATAAGCTCTAGTTTGCTTTAGACTTGATCTCCCTGGCACAGATCACACAAAACTGATCAGCCAGTATGGAATAGGTTGGATTGATTAGACTTTCTGGCTGGAATTCTAGTCTCCTGTGCAGTGCTAACGGGCCTGTATCTGTGTGTGTGTGTGTGTGTGTGTGTGTATGTGTGTGTGTGTGTGTTTAGAGTTCAATTTTCCATAAAAAGGAAAATGCTATTAACCAGCTGATGGCTGCATGGCTAGTCTTCTTGGCCAGGAGTTAAACTAAGTGTCAGAGACATTGTGGAAATTAGTACTTTGCTTCTGGAATGTTGGTAGTAGAGCGTGGATTCTGTTGACAAATCTTGTGAGAATATTTCTTTTTGATATTTCCAGAAGCAGCCAAATACTTATGGTATCTCCTTTGTCCTTCTGTCATCTGAGCCTTGATGAAAAGTGTGCTTGGCATAGGGAAATTAGGAAAATGTCATCTGGGTTTGGATTGTTAACAATCTTGTCACAAAGGACATAAGTGCTAAAAATACAGGACAGTGGCCCCTAACTATGCTTAAAATGTGGAGTCAGGATGATCACAGGAAAAATGGAAGTGACTTTTCTCATCTAATTGATTTTAAATAAAATTAAAATTTATCAGGATCTTCACATGTTGAGCACTGGGCTAAATGATTTGTGCACTATGGTGTATTCTAATGATTGTCCTTTGACATACATAATAAATGTGATTCTCATTTAACAGATAACACAATTATTGGAGAGCAAAAGGGACTAGTCCAAGATAGTACATGGTGATACTGGAAATAAAATACAAATATATAAAAATTTCAAGGTCTTTGCACTGAATCACACTACGATGAAACCTCAATTAACCAGAATATGTAGGGCATCACAGACTTGAGGTTAGACAATCTGGATGCCCTGGATGGTTGTGCAGGTTAAGTTCTCTAAGAAGTATAATGTTGAATACAGTGGAGTCCAATACTTTTGATGAGGAGTATTAGCTATGCAGAGAAAAGGTGGGAAGGGACAGGATTTGGCAGGGAAGCTGTCAGACCACAATGTCAGCCTTATCAAGCGTCTGCCAGCCTAACAGGATACTACAGAGCAAAGATCATTTGTTAGAGAAATTCCACATTGGGTTAAATTGGTTAGAGTCTGGTTCCTTCATGAGCTTGGGCTCAGTCACTGCTCAGTTATTGTCTGGGGACCACCCAAGTAAAGCTTGCCCTTAGCTACCACTGCCTTTCTCAGTAATTGGCTGGAGTCGCTTCATAATATCATGACCTCAGCTTAAAAAGCTAGAATGAATCCTGAGGATGTTAATAACTGAATACTTCAGCTATTATATTTATCACAGCTCTCTGGCTTCTCCTTTCTTGAAGAGGAATCCAAATGGCACAACTCTCTGTTGGCCAAAGGTGTTTTGTGATACCAACATATACCATGGGTATCGTTTTGTTCAGGATTATACATTGATGTAAGTTTGATTTGTATTTTTTTTTGGTTGAAATAATACATATGTTATAATAATTACAAATAATTCTCTCCCATTAGAAGATCTCTAGTTAGCAAACATGTCATGGGGTCTATTTATTTACCTACCTATGTATCTAATGTGCCATGTAATACTCTCTTTCACAAGGTCTTAAAATCTGGGGAAAGAGGGCTGTCTGGGGCAGAAGGTGCCCAGCTACAGCACAGAATCTCAGCTCCATAATGGGAAGGTAATATGACATCATTCAATTTATTACTGAATTTCTTGCCACATTTAAATGAAAGTGAAAGTGAGCTGAGTAGCGGTAAAAAGGTAATAAAATGGACACTGGACAGAACCTCAGGATGCCTAAGTCTATCTTAAATTCTCGTTCTGCTTTCTTTTGTAACTTTAGGTTAACCTTTTTCCTATCTTGGCTTTACTGATCTCATAAGGAACTTTTTGATCTAACATTTAAAAAGTTTTTGGTTTATAATTAACAAATCAAGAGGTGATTAAATAGTTATATTGGTAAAGGAATGTTTGCAAGAGTGCCCAGGAAGGCTTCTAGGGTTTGGTGATGTTCTGTCTTTTGGTCTGGATGCTGATCAGCTGGGTGTATTCACTCTGACAGAAAATTCATCAAGTTATACACTTATTATTTATGTACTTCTCTCTCTCTCTCTCTCTCTTTCTATATATATATATATTTATATATATTTATGACATACTTAGTTTTGTTTTACATTCATACTAAAACAAAGTCTAGTAGCCACCTCACATTCTTATTTTTTCCTCCACCTCCACCCCGCTCACATTCTTATTAAGCAAAGGCCAGATAAAGAATATGCATTTATATCTAACTAAGTATACTGCCTCCTGATTCCTGATTCTGATTCACATTTGTAGGGGCTACCCATTTCCAAAGGAAAGCTGAAATGAAAAGTCACTGTTAGAAAAAATAAGAAATGCCAGTAGTTACCTCAGTGCCAGATCTGAATGGGCTATTCTTGGTAGTAAATCCTTATTTAAATGATCACTTAACGTGGACTTTCCTTTGAAATATGGCCTGAATACTTCATAGTCCAGTTTGTTTTATTAAACTGTGCTCTGAGGCATTACATATTTAATAAATTTCAGTTATGGGGCATTAGCTGAAGCCTATAGTTATCCAGACCTTAAAGTCTCAGCAGCCATCTTATTGCCCTATGGTACTATTAATCCTAAGCACAAAGAAATAGTATATTAAGCTTGTCAAGACGCAGGGAGACTAGAGCATGAGAATCAGATCACGATCTGTCCTGTTAAAACAGATTGCATTTAGATAAATGCAGTTCTTTATTTGCTATTAAACCAAACTTTCAATTAGAGTAGAAGCTGTGTTTGAAATGAAAGAGCTCTGAAAAATAGAGAGTTAGGAGAAGAAACTCATATACTTTGAACACAAAATAACCCCAGTAGCTTCAGGTTATGAAGTAGCAGAGACACTGGGATCCATTCAATGATGGTGAACCTCAATCCTGACTCTTTAGCAGACACAAAAGTGAATTATAGAATTTGAAAGGCAGCCCCCTGAGCAATGTTGACAACAAAAGTTATCCTCCTATAAATGTTGGTGCCTAAAGGGCTAAGAGTTACTGTTGAAAAACTATAGTTTTGTAAAATGAAGATTCATAAGAGTGTAAGGTTGTATAGCTCTCTGTACAACCAGTTCAGAGAGCTATCCAGAAAACTTTAATAAAATTATGCCCAGCCTAGGACCCAGCCTTTCCACTCCTAGACATGCCCTAGAGCAACCTGTTTGTTTGCCCTCACAGACATGTGTACCAATGTTCATTGCAGCACTGTAGTAATGGTGACAATATTTCCATCAGGGTAAGAAAGGAAAAACAAATTATTGCATATTTATAAAAAGGAATACTAAAAAGTAGTGGGAATGATTGTATTAGAATTTCATGACTCAGTATGTATTTATCACACAAACATACTTACGGATGTAAAAGCAAGTTGCAGAGACTGTGAATAAAATATTTTTATAGTTTAAAAATATGCACGGGTGAAGCTGCATGTTATATAAGAATTCACATATGAATAGTAAAGATATAGAGAGGTGCGTGGGAATTGAGAATGAAAACTTCAGACTCAGAGCAGTTACCCCTGGGTGGGAGGGAGGTGAATCTAAAGAGAGTGGGGGGTACAGGCATTCAATATATAAGTCTGGTGATGGGTTCAGTTATTTATTATGTTAGTCATTCTACCTTTTGGTATAACAGATGTTTTTAGAACAGCTAAAAAATTGTGAAAACCAATTTTGGCTTTACCTACTTATCCATTTACCTGTATGTTCATTCATTTAATAAATATTTGTGATGCTTTTACTTTGAGTGAAGCCCCCCATCTACAGCCTGAGAAAAAAATAAAAGATGATAAGCCATCATCCTTCTCCTCAAAGGGCTTACATTTCAGTTCGGAGGTTTAAACTTGCAGAGAAATTTGAGCATTTAATAATATTCAAAGTATTCAGAAATTTTTAATAGACTATTTTTTATGCCAGTTATACATTGACAGCAAAATTGAGTGGAAAGTACAGAGTCCCCACATACACTCTGCTCCCACACACGCAGGCTTCCCCACTCTCAAAATTCTGCACCAGAGTTGTACATTTGTTACAATCGGTGAACCTACATTGACACATCATTATCACCCAAAGGTCGCAGTTTACATTAGGGTTGACTTTTGGTGCCATTACAGTCTGTGAGTGTTGACAAATGTATAATAACATGTATCTACCATTATGGTATCATGCTTAATAATAACACTGCCCTAAAAGTCCTCTGTGCTTTGTCTGTTCATCTCTCCCTCCCCCCTTACCTATGTCAACCACTGAACTTTTTACTGTCTCCATAGTTTTGTGTTTTCCAGAATATCATCTGTTGGACATTATAGTTGGAATAATACAATAAGAAGCCTTTTCAGATTGGCTTAGTAATATGCATTTAAGGTTCCTTCATATCTTTTCATGGTTTGGTAGCTCATTTCTTGTTAGGATTGAATAAAATTCTATTACCTCAATGTACCACAATTTATTTATTAATTTACCTACTGAAGGAAATCTTGGTTGCTTCGAAATTTTGGCAATTATGGATAAAGCTACTGTAAACATCCATGTTCAGGTTTTGTGTGGGCATTTTTGTAACTTATTTTTTCAACTTAAATAACAAGAAGTACAATTGCTTAATCATATGGTAATAAGATAGAGCTGGGACAGGAACCTGATTCTCCTTATTCCTACAGAACAGTGCCCCCAATCTTATATGATTGTCTGTTATGATGCTAAATCATAGGCAATGACTACAACAGTATATTCTCATTTAAATGGCCATATATTTTTGTAGGATAGGGAACAAATGGAAATAAAAACACACAAAAATATTTTTTAAGAAACGTATTTCCTAGCTCTGGTTCTACTATTGTAGGTTATTTCTATTACATGTTACAAGTCCCCTAAACTCTACAATCAGTAACTGCTTCTACCAGTCATGAGCCATTATTGAACAAAGCTATTCTGTTGTGCATCAGACATTAACTATTAGTGTGGTCAACCTTGCTCTGGAAAACAATATTAATCCTGAAGAAGAATAAACATCCCGTGATGAAATCAGCATATGCCCAGATGTAGATGTGAAGCTAAACTTAAGGAAAGATCATTAGAAGTCCTATACTAGAACGTGATCTGCTATGTGCTACATGATTCATTTTGTAAATCATTTTGTAAAATGCAAGTTCATCCTAAGAGGCCTATGGTTATTTCTCAGATTAGAACCAAATCAAGCAAAGAATATAGGCAAACAAAGGAGAATAGAATTGCCTTACTAAATTTTGTCTTATTTTCAGTGAAATGATCTCATTTATAAGAAAAAATTAAATTTAAAAAGATGCAATTAATGGATTATTTTTTCTTAAACAGTTCAGAAACAATAAAAAGACTATAATGTCTGTGCATGCCTTCACTTTCCTCTATAACTTCCTAAGAACGGACAATTTGTTAAGTCCTTATTTTCTATCAAAGATCTATATGTCTGTTACATATTGAACTTCAGAGAGAGATAAACTGCTGTGGGGACAGGGAATAAGGTTAAGAACTTTGGATGATGATAAATACCAGGAAAAGATAGTTCACACTACGGGGAATTTTGGAGAAATCTTTAAAGCCATTTACATCACTAGATCTCTTTACAAAGTAAGTTTCTATGTGCAGAAGACAGACATTTGAGACACAAGAGTTCACAAAGAGTGGGAAAAAAATCTAAATATATTCACAGGTGTCCCAGCGTCAGGGTTTAAGTGTTGGTCCAGAGCCAATTTAAGAGTCATATTCTAATTGAAAGTTTTTACCTGATCTATAAAGCAACAAGATTCCAGAAGGTAGAATTCATTGAGGGAAATAGCTTTCTATAATGATACATGATTTATCCACTTATATCTCTGAGCTATTTAGAGTAAATTATCCATGAGGTAATGTCATTTAGTTTAAAAGCAGCTGCATTTGTTTTCTGTCAGTATAATTTTAAGCCATACATGATTATTTTTTGGAAACACATATTTCAGTAGGTATATAATTATTTCCACATTTTTTTTTAAATTGGGATATCAGAGAGTAACTGCTTTTTTATTTTGTAACCAGTTAATGAATGAGAACAGAGTCAGCTCTCTCCTACAGATGTGAAAGCTATAATTCTTCCCCTCAATTCCTCCATTGGAAGGAAGGACATTTCAGGCTCAGCTTTGTCTGATCTGAGTGTGGTTAGGTCTTAAAACATCTTTTCTAAAAGCTTTTCTATAATTCATCAGTTGGGTCTCTGATATGCATAAAGCTTTGAGATTATTTCTCCAAATTCCATATGAAACTCATGTCTTTCTTCTGAATATTGTTTTTATTAAAATTCGAGCATGAGGGGCTTATATCCAAGGGGGCTTTTTAAAAAAATATGCAAATATATAGATCTAGATATATGTGAGGAAAATATCAAAAATAGAAAATCATATTCATAAGGGAAACATTTGGGGAATAGTCTGCCTAATAGCATGCACTCTGTGCTTTCCTCATGAGCAAATAAAAAAATGTTCAAAATGTCATGCAAAGAAGGAAGAAAAAGAAAGACCTTGAAAAAGGATTATTCATAGCTGGAAATGTAGGTCAGAGATATGAAGGAAGAGGTCTCTTTTTGCTTCAAATAAACAAAAGCAAAAGAATAAGGCAAAGCTGTTTTACTATATGAAGAAATTGTGCATTTTCCTATTCCGTGAGGAAATGGGGTCATAAATGCCTCAAACTAGGAGAACAGCCGTACTAGCTGCATCCTATCCCTAACCCACTGTTTCTACCTGGCAGTTTTCTGGGTTCTTCTTTCTGGAGAGCCTCCTATATGAAAAAACTAGGAGTGTCATGGTTCTCATTTAGCAGGCTCATTGTTGCAGGACAGCATAAGACCAGCAACGTGAAAAGTACATGATTTTGTTTCTTTTAAAGAAAATAAGTTTTTGTAGGCTTTAAGTGTTTTTATAGTTGTTGATAACTTTTGACAGGGTTACCACCATCTCATTTGTCCAAATGGTTGAGGCTGCTTTTTCTGATGTAGCTGGGCTATTGAAACACTTGGGTGACACATCTATTCGCTGCAGGTATTGCTACCACCACAATTACCAATACTGTCACTAGTTCCCAATTATTGAGAACCAACAGCTTTCAGCTCTGCACCAGGAACCTTATGTGAAGCTCATAATGCTTTTGAGGTAAATAGTGTTCATGTTACCTGGAGTGGCCCACCATTTATTAGCTCTGTGTCCTTGTTAAGTTCTTTTATTATCTCTAATTCTTTTTTTTTATGTGTAAAATGAGTCTTCTAGTATCCATTTTATAGATTTTTTGAGTACGGTTGGTCCCTGACTTACAATGTTTCTTCTTACAATTTTTCAATTTTAAGATGGATTTATTGGGACATAACCCCATTATAAGTTGAGAAGCATCTGTATTATGTAAAGTGCGTAGGATAATGCTAGAACATGATAAGCTCTTGTGAAGGGTTTCCTGTTATCATTATCATCAATGTTTTTGATAACATTATTAATTTCTCCTTCTTACCCATGAAAACTATATGAGAGGCACAGAACTTTGGTGACTTGAAAAGATAAATCATTTAATAAGTGTCACAGTAAAGAATGAAATTAAAAAAGAGGATTATGATAAGATGGTAAAGTAGGAAGCAACCAGGAATTCATCTTCTCACCTAAGACAACATTTACACTGGTAGAATCTTTTTGCTATGAATATTGTAGAACTTTAAAATCTATTAAAGGCTTGCAACTTCCAGGAGAAGTCCTCAATTGTATATTATGGTTAATTTCAGTCAATTTAAGTTCTTAGCACAGCAGCAGCTACCCATCCATCCCTGCCCCTAAGTCCCCACTCCCTACCCACTACACCCATCCCCCACAGTCATAGAGGAGGGTAGCATTGTTTGCTACACTGCCCCCCAATTGTGAGTTGCTGCAAGTCTCTCCCCTCTGGCTGAAGTGACTTCCTGGAGATTTAAAGGGCCAGTGATTTCCACCCACATTTTATTTTTCTCTTTTTTCCTTTATGTGAGCCATATATTAGAGATTAGGACATTACAAAGCGACCCCATATAAGCAGGAATTAGAAAGTCACCACAATGGTTCAAGGAAAGTGCAGGCTCAGAAAAGAACTGAAAAGACCTTAAATTTATACCTCAGGCTAAATATAAGTAGAAAGATAACCTGCAGGAAACCTGCAGAAAACCTACAGCAATTAAATAAAAAAACAAAACAAAATAAAAGGCAAAAAAAATAATAAAACCATTGAATATCCACACAAAAAAGAATGAAGTGGGACCCTTACTTAATACCATATACAAATATTAACTAATAATGAAACAAAGACCCAAGCATAAGACCTGAAATGATAAAACTCTTAGAAGAAAATATAGGGCAAAAGCTTAATGACATTGGATTTGGCAATGATTTCTTGTATATGACACTAGAAGGAAAGGCAGTAAGAGAAGAAAATAGACAAATTGGATTCCGTGAAAAAATTTTAAAATGTTGTGTATCAAATTTACTATCAATGTTACAGCAGGTGTTACAGGGGGTGGTCCCAAGGACAAACCCAGCGGCACATGGGAAGTTGGAGAGTCAGGGTTTATTCGCAGGTTTATTCACAGGCGGGCTCAGAGGGGTCTTGCCACCAAATTCTGAGCCCCGTCTACCCAGTTTTTCCCACTTTTATTAAGTTGGGGTTGTCCAAGGGGTGGCGTCTCAGGTGACTAATGCCCAGCCAGGTAATTGGTTAGTTGATGTGTCAGGTAATAGGTTAGTATTATGTTGATGCACCAGGTAATAGGTTTAGTGTTATGCTGATGTGTCAGGTAATAGATTAGTTGATGGGCCAGGTGATAGGTTAGTATTATGGTGATGCAGGTCTTCCGTGAGGGGTGGGGGGGTCTCAGGTGGCTGCTGTGCCAAGTAATAGATGGGGATTTTCCTTATCATCAACAGAGTAAAAAGGCAACCCATGGAAGAGGAGAAAATATTTTCAAATTATGTATTTCCTAAGGGATTTATTTACAGAATAGATGGAGAATTCCTAAAACTCAACAAGAACAAAAACAAACAACCAAATTGAAAACTGGACAAAAGACTTGAGTAGATATTTCTCCAGAGAAGATACACAAAGAATCAACAACCACATGATTAGGCACTAATCGTTAGGGAAACTCAGAACAAAACTACAGTGAGATACCATCTCATGCCCATTAGGATGGCCACTATGAAAAAAAACAGAAAATAACAAGTGTTTGTGAGGATGTGCAGAAACTGGCATCCTCATACATTGTTGGCAGGAATGTAAAATCATACAACCACTGAGGAAAACAATGTAGTAGTTCCTCAAAAAATTAAAAATAGAATTAACATATGATCCAGTGGTGATTTCACTTCACGATATGTACTCAAAAGAATCGAAAGTAGGGTCTTGAAGAGATGTTTGTATAACCATGTTCATAGTAACATTATTCACAATAACTAAAATGTAGAAGCAACCCAAATGTGAATGAATAAGCAAAATGTGATACATACAACAGAATATTATTTAGCTTTAAAAAGGAAGGAAATTCTCACATGTTACAACATGAATAAACCTTTAGAACATTATTCTAAGTGAAATAAGCCAGTCACAAAACGACAAATGCTGTATGATTCCACTCGTGTGAGGTATTCATAGTACTCAGATTCATAGAGCCAAAAAGTAGAATGGTGGCTACCAGAGGCTATGAAGAATGGGGAACGGGGAGTTACTGTTTAATGGGTATAGATTCTCAGTTTTGTGAGTTGAATCGAGTTCTGGATATGGATGGTGATGATAGTTGCACCACAATGTGAATGTACTTACCAACACTGAACTTTACCTAAAAAGTGGGTAAGATAGTAAATTTCAGGTTATGTGTGTTTTACCACAATAAAAAACAACAAAAAGAAAAAAGAAAGAATCAGATCTCATTTTGACCCTAGCATCACACTATTTCCACAACCATAATACAATGCTTCTTATTCCTGCCTCAGCAGGTTACAGACATTTTTAGGGAAAACTTTCACTCATCCCTGTATCACTTTCAGTTAATAATGTTATCTATTCTTAAATTTAACAGAAAACTATTAAACGCGTTCCAATGTGCTCGACACTGTGCTAAGATATATCTTCCTAGATATTTGCACCATTTTTAAAATTTAGATTTATTTTAAAATTTTTGTCAAATTGGTTGTAATCCCCATTTATTTTTTTTTTTAACTCAAGAAAGTGTTACTTAACCTTATTTTAGTTTACTTTTTTGGTTGTTGCTTCTGTGTCATTTGTTCTTTTCTTCAAGGACAGGACGTGTGTCCTTATCAGTGTGTTGTCTCTCTGATAGATTTTCCATCTTTGTCTTCATTATTTTAATCATTTTTTCGTTGTCCTATACTAAAGAAGCTCAAATTGTACCAAGTTTTTATTTCTCATCTTCTGCCACATGAATTCTCCTTTTTAGTGCCGCCCACGCAAATTCCTGTTTCCCAGTAGGCTTTTGTTTACCTCACTTGTGTACATCTTTTCTCCTCAGAGGAAGTGGTAGCTTCTGTCCTTGGGGCACATGGAAGTGCTTGTTGCTGCTTTTTAGTGGGGGAGGAAGTGAGCCCCAAGCTCTGTGGAAGGTTGGGTGTGACAGGCACTGTGTCAGTAGTGCGGCAGCCACTCCCATGTGCCCTGGCGAATCATCCCCTGCGGATCTCTCACCCGTCCTGAGTGGAAACAGGTCTCTAGCCGGTGGCTGCCTCTACAGCAGTGGGTGGGCAGGGGAGGGGGAGAAGGCCCGGAATGGTGGGCAGCATCTCCACTGAGAGGCACAGACAACTTCAGACGATGAGGTAGGGGCTCTCCGGTGGAGGAGAATGCACATTCTGCCTTCCTGGGTTCTAAAAAGCATTTGTGGCACTTCCCAGTTCCCTTGGGGCAGCCCACCCTTTTAGTCAGAATGCCAGGAATAATCCTGCTGTCCTGTGTCTTCCTGTTCCCTCGTGGTTGTTGCAGTCCAAGTGGGTGCTGGGGAATGTTCTTATGGGGTCCAGCAGGCGGGAGACTGAGGTGCTGTGACTTCCCCGGCTGAACAGAGGCACCAAGCATGTACACAGGCAATATGGCGCCTGGTGCGTCAGCCCAGGTCTGTGGCAGGGAAGCGACCCTACACAGGCCGGCAGCCCGGTGCTCGGCTCCCGAGAAACTCTCAGTCTGCTGACGGCAGCAGCTCCTGGATTCCCCAGGGTGGAAGGCTCTTCAACAGATTGGGAGCTGGCAGACCACAGGTGTGAGGGGAGGAAAAGTAAACACTCCCATCTACCCTTTCTGTCGAGGTCTGAATACCTCAGGGATCAGCCTCTGCCAAAATTTTTCTCCTCCTTATTCTGCTCTGCAAATTATTGCCAGGGGATCTCCAGTAAGGGTAGGTTCTGGCATGTTCTCTTCAGTATTTCACCTAAGCTATGCTTTTCTTACTTGAAAGTTTTTCTTCTGTTTAGGACAATGAGGTGACCAATGTCTCTAGTTATCCATTTTACCCCTTCTCTTTTCATGTATATATTGACCGTTTTGGTATTCTTGTGTGTGCCTGTGTGTGTGTGTGTGTGTGTGTGTGTGTGTGTGTGAAGAGCCAGATCTTTTGTTCATTTTTTTATTGGGTTGTGTGACCTTTCCTTACTGAGTTATAGAGGTTCTTAACATACTCAGAATATTATGCCATTGTCATGTATATTACTGTCTGTACATTCTGGCATCTTATAGTTTGCCTTTTCATTCTTTTATTATGATCTTAGTGTTTGTTAGGATAATACTTTTATTTTTTTGTTTTAGTAAATTTCAATTTTTTCAGTTGTGTTTTTCTTTATTTTTTATTTATTTATTTATTTATTTTTTGAGACAGAGTCTCATTCTGTTGCCTAGGCTAGAGTGAGTGCCGTGGCATCAACCTAGCTCACAGCAACCTCAAACTCCTGGGCTCAAGCAATCCTTCTGCCTAAGCTTCCCGAGTAGCTGGGACTACAGGCACGTGCCACCATGCCCGGCTAATTTTTTCTATATATATTTTTAGTCGGCCAGATAATTTCTTTCTATTTTTAGTAGAGACCGGGTCTCACTCTTGCTCAGGCTGGCCTCGAACTCCTGACCTCAAGCTATCCACCCACCTCGGCCTCCCAGAGTGCTAGGATTACAGGCATGAGCCACCGTGCCCGACTTGTGTTTTTCTTTCTTAAAGATTTTGAGTACTTTTAAAGATCTTTGCCTACTCTATAATCAAAATGATGTCCTCTAGTGTTTATTCTTTACAATATTTTTTATTGCTTTTTCATTCACCTTTATATGTGACATCTATTTGGAACTGATTTTTGAGTATGAGAGGAAATAAGGATCTGGGTATATTTTATATCAGATTTATATCTAATTGAGAAGAGCTTTTTCCCACTGTATTGTAGTTCATCTTTTCAGTGACTCCAGTTGAGCTTTAAAGTGTAGGTGCATCCTAGATTCTGTGACCTTGATTGTTTATCCTTGTGCCAAGATTGTGAGGTATTTACCACAGATTTGAAGTAAATGTTGCTGTTTGGTACTGTACATTCTGCAGCTTTCTTCTTCTGCTTTCTCAATATATTGCCTTTGGTCATCTTAGACCCTTGAATTTTCATTTGAATGTTAGAATTAATTTGTCAGTTTCTACAACGAACACACAGACACAGAAACAAAAATAAAAAACAAACTGCTAGGAAGCATGGTTTTACGGATTCATTCAGGGAAAATTTGCCTGTGTACAAAATTGAGCTTTCTGGGCTATAAACGTTTTGTTGCTTCTGTTTCCTTTGGTCTTTTAAAGTTCTTTCAGTAATATTTTTAGTTTTTAGTAAATTCTTGCATACCTTTTGATATATATATATGTATATAATATACATACTTCTAGATGTTTGATTTTTCATGCTTTTGTGAATGATAGCATTTATAATTTCTTTGATGCTATTGCAGACAGTATTATGTACAATTTCATATTCTAGTTGTGTATATAGAGCCAGGTGTAGAATATTTAGTTCACCATATATTATGTGACTTTGATACATAGACTTATTAATATTAATTATTTGCCTCCAGATTATTTTGGATTTCCCAGATAAGCAAACTATCACAAATTATAATTTTGTTTCTTTTTTTCTACTTAATAGAGTATTTTTTTCATTGTTTCACTTGTTGATACTTATAGTATTTTTTTTTTTTACAGTTGTTAAAAATTTTTTTTTCTGTTCTCTACCCTCACGGGGGAAATCTTTCAATATTTCAATATTGTGAGTGATCAGAGATCACATGCAAAGTGATGGGGCCTAGGTTTGGTTGTGTGTGTTTAAGTCTGGGAACCTATTGCTTGATTCTTTCTTCTTTCCTAACACAACTTTTCCATACTCTCCATCTCATTTTTTGCCAAGTATTCTTTCACTACCATCAATGAACACTCTCACCGTTGGTAGTCATGTGATTCTTTTTCCTTGCAATGAAGTCACCAAGCGAGGTACCATGGCGTGATTCTGTGAGGGTATTCCCTTCAAGAAGATGTATACTAAGTACAAAGGCCTCATGGTCAAATTCAATATTTGTTCCTAGACAAATTGATACACAAGATACAACATATATTCTTTCTAAGGTTTTGTAGTTCTCCCAGGGTCCACTGGAGTAAAACCTCTACCCCCAACACACGTCTTCACCCAATGCCACCCAGCTTTATGTCATTCACTGCCTTGGGTTTCCTTGGGTCCTCTCTCTCCAGATGGTGTGAAATTTATGTTGTGGAAATTTTCCAGCTCACCAGGTTTCAGGATGTCTTTTAATATTTTGGAGCAAGAATAATATCTTCAGCCTTAAAAATATCCCTAGAGTCTTTGGTTTCTGAAGGAATTCTTATCTTCAACTCTCACATTTTTTTTTCTGAGTCCTTATAAGATTCTGTCCTAGAATCCTCTGATATACTGTGCAGTATCTTTAGTTCCAGTTTTTACCTTATTCAGAGCAACAGTTTCTTTCACTAATAGAATTAAAATAAAATATAAAATCTAAATGTAAACTACTTTGTAACATGTATATGACTTATGTTCTTAGAAGAAGAAAATTAGCTAGCAATTTTTTAAATTCCACTTCTTCACAGCTTCTCATTGTTTAGCTCAGAATGCAAAGCTGCAAGATCTCTTAATAGTGTGGTAATTAATACTCAATGTGCAATGTCTCATTTTATTCAATTTATTCTTAGTATGCCCTGCCAAAATGCAATAAAAAGAAAATTTAAAAAGCCAAGAAGGCATAAATTATTAAAGCTTTTTTTCCCCTGAAGCATAATTTTAAATAATATTCAGTTAATGCAATGTCATCCAGGGCATTTGAAGATTACACATTTTATTATTAACAAATATTTTGGCTTCACAGGCAGAGTTAAAGCAATTTATATGTATCTTTCTCTGAGTGTGAATAAGATGAGTGCCCAAGGAAGAACACTGGGTGCCCTTCATGTGTCACCATATTGACCCAAGGGAGCTTAGTTGGTGAGAGTATCTGGGAAAATATCTGAAGAGCAGTGGAGGTGAGGACCTGGAGCTGAGCCTGCTCTCAGACTCAAGCAGCCTCTGCCCAGAGTGGACTCCCTGAAGGTAACATACATGGAAGAGAAGCAATGGTCTTAGGCCTCCACTTCATTCAAGCTCCTAGGATGGAATCATGTTTTGAAAAATGAATCAGTCTATCCCTGAGAATATCCATGCTTTTCTGTGTCTCTTTATCAACACCACAGCTTGTATTTTGATGGTTTTTGGATACTTTTCTGTGTGCAACCTCATTTTTCCTACGCAGAATGAAGAAACACAGAATAGAAGACACTAGCATGAAAACAGGAAAGGGAGAGAAGATAAGCAGAGAAAAATGAGAATACATCTGTTTTCAGGATGGTTAAAGATAAATTGAGGATATGGGTGGTGCTGGAGAAAAAGAGGTGCTAGCTTCTCTGAAGATTGGATGATAGGAAAAGAAAAAAGGACAACTGATGTTTTCCTACAGTGGAAATTTGTAGAGCACATAAGAGAAAATTTGCAATCTCATCCTATCCAAGCCTTGGAGATTCTAAAACTAAAGACTAGATTTTGGCTTCTGAACATTTATCTGTGATTTGGACTGGAGCAGAGGGGAGCAGTTGACATGAAGTTAATAGGATTAGCTCAGGGATTTTTTTTTTTTTTCAAGAAATGGTCTGACTTCTTTACTATGAAAGAAAGCGAGCTTCTTGACCATTCACTTTGTCTTTCACATCTCTGTGCACTTTCATACTTAGCTAAAGACCATCACAGGCAAGATGTTTCCTGATTTGTTATTTTCATCAAATCATTGGACCCCAGTGGGTTTTTTGGTTTGTTTTCTTTTCTTCTTTTACCCCTCCCCTCATTGTATATGTAGACCTGAGATAGAAAACATAAAGATATGATCCTTTTCTCATAAAACCTACAAGATAGATTTGTATACATAAAACAAGCAGCATGTGTAAAGCCCAGCCTGGCTCAATCTGGATGTTCATACAGACACCCGCTCTGGGCACCTGAGCCCTAAACAACTTCCTGCCCCTGCACACACATACCTACTCTCAGATTTTATATTCCTGATTATGTCCTGTTAGCCAAATTACAATTGAGTGGGGTCATGAATCACAGCTTTTCAACCGATCTTTATCCATAGAAGTAGAAAAGTCTGGTAATAGAGTTTCGTAGTAGGAGGCTTTCAGTGAGTCTTCCTAAGCTACTTGATACTTTTCCTACTTTCATGACCTAAATGAAAAAAAAAAAAAAAAAATTGTTTCAATGACACCGGGCACAACAGAAACAGAAAGTATCACTTTGGAATAAATGTATATATATTTTTTTTGTGTGTGTGTGTGTGCGTGTGTGTATGTGTGCCATGTTTTATTGACATGCTCCTACTGGTCCCAACTATAAGCCCATACAGAGCCAACAGGAGAAACAGGAAGGAAAGTAATAGGAGTGTCTTGAGTCAAAGGTAGAGCTCTTTTCTAATAAAAGATCCAGGAAGTTAATGTGCTCATAAAGGGCATGAGATTGTTGGACAATCTCGACAAACTGGAGAGTGGACAGCAGCCAGAAGTCTCCTCTGGAGACAATTTCAAGGTGCTAGCTCCTCTCTATCCTTTTCCAAAAGCGAGTATCCTTTTCCTTTGTGTGAGTTTCTTCACAAGCATTCTGGAAATTTATCAGTTATGCCCCAATGTGGCTTCCTGGTTGGAAGGGGAACCAATAGAGAAAACTCAAAATCTCTAACTTACTCCTTTTTTTAAAAAAGTGAACTAGTTAGGCACAGTGGTGCACACCTGTAGCCCTACTTACTCAGGAGGCTGTGGTGGGAGGATTGTTTGAGGCCAGGAGTTCCAGAACAGCATGGGCAACATAGCAAGATTCCTTCTCTTAAAAAAAAAAAAAAAAATTTCTTGCCTTCAATTATTCAATTGTAAGTGTTATCCTATATGTAACTAAATTTTCCCTCTGTTTTTCTTTTCCTTTATTGATTCTCCTGGGAAGGCCTGTACCCCAAATGATTTTTGAAATATTTACTAAAGAGTACATTATGCCTAGATATTATGATGATTGTTAAAATTGGAATTCATGAAAAGGAGTCTTGAATTAGTTCCTACTGATAACAATGCTGAGTGTTAACATTGTATCTTCAAGGAATGGAGGGACTCATAATTGACAGCTTGTCACTCCTTAGAATCTGAAGCTGTGCCCAAGAAAACATTTACAATTATGCTCACTGTTGAATTTTTGTAATAGGAAAGAATAGGAAATGACCGAAATTAGAAAATATAAGAAAATAACTACATAAATGATGCTATATCTACATTACAGAATATTATGCAGCTGTTAAAAAGCATAGGGTAGAATTATATAATGATATGAAAAGATTTCTAAGAATTTATATTGAGGGAAAATGGAAAATCATAGGACATGAGAAATTTGAAATCATTAAGTAAATGCAAGTAATACTTCATACACATGCACATATGCATGCATGCATTTATATGTATAGAAATATATCCGGAAGGATGGACATCAAAATGACAATGAGTACCTCTGGAAAGGTCCTAGGATTATAGGTGGAAAGAGACATAATTAAGAGAAAATTTAGTTATGAGTGATATATTAAAAAAAGGAAAAAAAGAAGATGATTTCACATTTCAATTCTGAGAATTAACCAGTGTAAAATTTTGTCTATTTATTACTGATTTATTTTTTGTTGTTAAAAGTTATATGTTCATTCCAAAAAAAAGATTTCAACAATGTAAAATATCAAGGTGAAATTCCAACTCAAAATAAACTAATCTTTACATTAAATGAGCATGATTTAGACAACTGAGTATTTAAGTGTGCAAATAGATGTATAAACATTCATAAAAAATTCTAAGATTGAGATTACATTTTATACAAAATGTAACAAAATTTATTAAATGTATGTTCACTTATAAGAAGAACAAACTGTAGTAATTGCTGCAATTCAAATAAATATTAACTCATCACAAGATGTATCATTTTTCTAATATATTCTTTTAAGAAAAAATATTAAGCAAATGAGAACAGGGGTTATTTTATTTCTCTTTAACCTTATATTTTAATTTTATAAAATTTAATTGATTTCCTGCCATGAAAGGTAAAAATAGCAGGCTTTTTCCTTTCATTCTACTTCCTGATTTTTGCTAGTGATGCTAATATTTTTACTCTGACAAGGTTTTTAACATTTTGTTCTATAACAATCATTTTACAGTTTAATGCTGAATCTAAACTTGAATGAATTAATTTCTCATCACCACTTTTCTTTTTACAAATATCAGTGTCTTCATTCCTAAATTCTTTCTTTGATTGAAAATTTTAGATGGCAAATTTTATAGGGTTTTTTTCCCCCCCAAAATGGGTTTAGGGGCATTTTTATTCACTGTGGTCACTCATGGTTCAGCCTATTGAGTGGCCATGATACTGTTGTCCATACTTTCTTTCTGAACATTGTAGATACTAATCTTTTATTTTTTTTAACATTAAATTTTGATGTAGAGAAGTCTGAAACCAGTCTAATTTAAAGGACATATATAGAAGATTGGCTTTTTCTGACTTCATGACAGGTTGTTTTCTTATTCTTCTAGATTAGTAATTTAACTGCATATGTGTTAGAATTAAGTGTTTTATGTTAAGTTTTTATAGTACACTATGTGTTCCTTTAATATTCAGGTTTTAAAAATTAATTTAAGAAATATATTCTTTTATTTTTGAGTAAATCTTCTATTTCTTGAACTCTTTTTCTCCTAGACACCAAATTTTCTTATCTGGGATTAGTTTTTTCAATTACTTCCTTCCTAATTTTATAAACTCTATTTATATGTATCTGCTCTGTTATATTTAAGCTTTTCCTGTATGCTAATAATTCAATTTCTGGTAGTAGCTATCTTGTTTCATGCTTTTTCTAATTCATTTATCACTTCTTCCTTGGTACTGAATTCATCTACTTCTGTCATCATTTCCTCTTGTCTTTAAAGTTCTCTTGAAGTTCTTTGCTGGTTGTTCTATAATTGTAAGTGTTGAGGAAATATAATTAAAAATAAATCTCTTCTAGACCCAGAAGACCTCTTCACAATGGTAAAGGAGAAAGAAAACAATTTTATTACTGATGAGCATTAAATCAGAATTTGATGTGCATCATAGGCAATCTGGAAGAGATTACAAAACTGAAAGAAATCTACCTTTTTATGTAGCCAAGCAGATACAACCCATTACATATATGTTTTCAAGATAAACCATAACTAGTTCTCAAGTCAGAGGACTTGACAGCAGCATTTGTCACACAGAGTTTGTCTGATCATTGGGGTGTCCATCTGTGTTGGGTTTTTGGCTTTGTCCAAAGGAAAAATAAACTTTTTATATCTTTGTGACAGGAGGTAGTTTGGAATTTAGGGCAGGGCATCTGTGGAAGTTAGGCTATTACCTTCCTATAGAAATTGAGAGATAGAAACTCTATCTTCCTGAATATATACAGTTCGAAGAGTTGGTTCTCAGATGCCTGAGAAAGACATTCTTAGGTCTTAAACTTAGCAAGAGGTTTATTTAGTTTTTAGAAAGATTTACATATATTTAAAAGAGGCAGAAAACAACTTAAGAGTTTTCTAAAGTAAATTCTATAAGAAATGAAAGAAGGGAAAGTCTCTTCCTTTATATTCAGGAGAGAATTAAACCTCTTAGTTTAATGTGTATTTGCCCTTGAGTAAGCCTTTGTGAGAAATGTCCCTGTTTCTTGAGTTTTATTTTCTATGTCTGAATCTTTGCCTGCCTTATAGTTTCCTTCCTCATTTCTCTACTTAGACTATTTTCCCCTAAAATAAGGTGAGGGCAATTCCTGGACTTTTTATCACTTGCCCGATTTATTTTATAGGCCCAGAGCCTTGGTTCTCGCATAGTGAATCAGCCTTGTTACTGATTTTTCTGTGCTTTAATACATCACGGTAACCATTTTTACAAATTCTCAGTCAAAAGAGAAAAACTATGAATATACATTTTACACATCTCTAGAATCAGTGTACTAGTGCAATTATTTAGAATTTTGTTCCCTTACCTGCACAACTACTTTGATGTTGATCCCATGGGAATACATTTTTTAGTTGCTATCCCAGAGGGAATACATTTTCTGAATTCACACAGAATCCTCATATAGGCCACCTTGGCCTTGTCTCAATTTGCAGCCAGAGCTATAGGTGGTTTCGTTCTTTGTTCTTTTCCTCCCTCCCTCTCTGCTTCCCTCCCTCCTTCCTTTCTCCTTCCTTCCTTCGTTCCGTTGTTTTTTTTTTTTCTTGATAAGGTGGAGGTGACATTTGCAATCTCCTCTCACTTTTAGAAGTTATCTTCTTGTTCAAAGCCACTGATGGCTCTAACAAACCTTAGACAAAACTGGAGCCAAAACTTAGCATCAGAAAACAGTCATATAAACCGAGGCCAGACATGTTACCTATGGGTACCTTACCTCAAAGGAGCCAAATATATTAACATTACTATGATTAATGGCTTAAGAATTGTTAATGATCCAAATAAATGCTAACATGCTATGACAGATGGGTTAGTCTCCATACACAGTAATAACTAAATGTTGATGGCTGCTGTGAAAAATAAGTACAATTGTAGCAGCTGGAAGTGTTACCCTTAATCATATAATGCGATCTTCCTTGTCTGCTTTTCAGACAGGAGTTGAATGCCACTGGGGAAATTGTGGTGGAGAAAAAGCAACCTTCAGTGTCTTTGCGCTTCACTTTCAGAGCCTTCACCTCCATGCAAAATGTAAGTAAGACATGTGGATAATTTAATAGCATTCTATGCATGTTAATCTCAGAGCTTTTGTAATTATACTTTGGTTATATAAGATGTTACATATTTAGGGAACTGGTTGAAGGGTTATATAGGTTTTCTTTGTTTAAAAATAAATGAAAATGCATTTTACAGAATTCAGTATCTGCACACAGCAGGTTAAAGGATAGATTTGAAGCTGACAGGTAAAAAATTAATAACTGGCCCAGTTACTCTAAGGAGCCATTGCTCTGTCACTGGATCCTAGCCTGTGCAGCTAGGACACACTGCTCCATTAGACATGAGAGTCACAACTTCCAGAACTGGGGTTGCTGGCTCTTCTCAAGGCCTCCCACTGTGGCTTCAACAAGTATAATTGTTTTGTAGAAAGGTTGTCACCTTTGTAAAGGTCAGCCTCCTATTTCTCTGAAACTCCAACATTGCCATTACTGCCTAGAGAATGGAAAGAGAAAGGATTTACTGCTTGAAAGTCTTCTTAATAAATCATTAGCCTCAGCAGAAATGTGTTTCCTTAATTTATAGAGGAAGTGATAAATCACTAGAAAATACATTCTTCCTATTAAAGTAAGTCGTTGGCCTCTTGCCCAGCCTCTCCTGGTAAACGGAATGGCCTAGGCCAAGGACACCCAGAGCTGTATCCATGCCTCAGAGCCCCTGAAAAACTGGAGTTCAAGAAAGTATATGAGTGCATGCATGTGTGTGTGTATGTGTGTGTGTGTGTATGTGAGAGAGAGAGAGAGAGAGAGATGTGAGCGGAGAAGCGGTTCACATTTCATCAGATACGGCTTAGAGAAAGACGCTCTGACTGTTCATTTAGATGATGAAGCCAGTGGTGAGTTAATGAGTCCTGTACCTCATTAACTCACAGGTATTCATCTGGAAGGTCTGGACATTTGAAATTGATGGGCATCCAGGGGTCCAAGGGGCATGTAAGGATCCTTTGGCAGACATTTGTTATAGACAAAGATAGGTTAATAAGAGAAAAACATAGGAAATTCATTTGGTCATAGTTTTACATTACACAGGTGCCTTTTGCTTGAAGACACCAAAGATACAAGAGAAAGGATCTGATTTTATGTTTATGTTTGATGAAGCAGGGACAGCTATGTAGAAATGTGACTTGTCAAAAAAGGTATGAGCCAAAGGAAATAGACTGAATGGGGAAACCCAGCAAGGCCTGTCTTTTCATATTCCTCTTGCCTTCTCTGAGTATGTATTTCTTCTCAGGAGAAAGCATTTTTTTTTTTTTTTTTTTTTTTTTTTATTCTGGGTATGGGGCTGGGTCCTTCTGGAATGAGGTTTTTAATTTCCTTAAGGCCAGCTATTGCACAGAAAGGTAGGGGAAGGGTAGTGTTTTTAGGATTTATGGCTGGCTTTGAGTAAGAGGGGTTCTGGTTTCTATGACCACCTTGGGGAAGGGGAATTCTGCTTTCTGTGGCTTGCCTCAGGGGAGATTGAGGGGAGAGAGACAGGACAGGAGGAGAGAGAGCAACTGTTTCTGAGGCTGGTTCTGCCTTCATTTTGTGGTATTGCTTTCTGAGCCGCAACATTGTCAAACCTCTATTTGTCTTACCGTGTAAGGGAAAAGAGCAGGAAATAGATTGAAGGAAAAAAATCTGAGAAAAAAAAGGAATGATAGGATGAATAAAGAAAGTAAACGAATATTTTTTTTAAAGTTAAGATATAGAAAATTGAAATCTAGAATCATACTGTTTATGCAGTAAACAATTGCACACTACTTTGGCTAAAATCCAATGTCATCCTTATTTTTAAATTGCTCAGAAGCTATCAGAAATGCATCTGTTCTGTCTTCCCTAATTTATAAAAATGAAAAATCCCAGACATCATGACAGCTTGAGACGTGCCATATCACCTGGGCCTGAGATCCCTCTAATGGTTCTGACCCATTGGTTCCTCTGGTTCTCAGGCCTTCAGGCTCAGATTGGAATATGTAGGTCTGTATGAACATGGACTGTCACCGAAGTTTCCATGGACTTGGTGGGGCTTGAACCAAGATGTGAAAACTGTGCAGGATTTGCATAGGTAGAATATCATGATCAGTCCCCTCCATGAAGAGCAGTGTGTTTTTCTGTTAATACAATAGGGCGACCATAACCATAGACAGTTGGCCCAGTTATGATATATTTTGGCTAAATATTTCCAAAAGTCAACTTCTTCTAAGTTGCCCGTGAAAAATTAATGTCTATAAATAGAGGTTCTTCAGTGGAGGGTATTCTTCCCTGGAGGTGGGGAGCAGGGAACAAAGAGAGTATTTGAAGAGAATTATATCTAAGGACTCATTCCAACTATGACATATGCATTTGTGTAGCTTGTGGGGAGTGTAAAGTAATATAAATCTTTGAGTGAATGATTAGTAAAGAAAATATGTCTTTCTTCAAAACTTAACACCATGACATAGATTCTGTACCCATGCGAAAGGCTCTTTGCTTCTCAATTAGTGTTATTTATTGAGAGTCTATTAAGTTCTAAGCACTATGTCATGCTTGGTATTTAGAATCTATTAAACACTATGTTTAATAGTGTTATATCTCATTTAACTTTCACAATATCCCTAATGCTCAGGCATGTATCCATGACCATTTTATAGGTGTGAAAATAGAGGCCCAGGGAGGTTGAGTGAATTGTCTCCATTCCCATTGTGGTGATTATTATAGTTTAAACACAAGCTCCACGTCTTGTTTCTGCCTCCCAATATAGAGAAAGGTCTTATTGGAATAGAAAGTTGTTTGCTTACTTCATCAGAAGCCACTACCATAATCCAAGTTCTATTTAACTGTTTGAGAACATTACTCCATTTAAACCCTGTGTTTCAGATGCTTGTGGCCATCTGACAGAGATCTAGTCGGTGGAATGTGAGCAAAGTGATGTGAAAAACTTAGACCCAGCCTCCAAAATAGCCTCTGAAGCATGGTCCTCCATATTTTTGTCATCCTGTGGTTGGCAGGAATTCAGACAGCCACTGAGAAAATGGTGAAAGCCACATGTTGAGAATAGTGAAGCCTCTATTATCTTGGGCCTCTAAATGACTATGAAGGTGGTTCACACCACTAAATTGTTTAGCTGCCCAATGCTGTTATGTGAACATGAAATACATGTTGATCATGCCTGGGACATTATATATTTGGATGTCTATTTTTTGTACCATATATCCCATTTTAACAGTGTTCCCATGTTTTAGATTTTAACTGTGGCAGTTTGCTGACCTCATCTGTTTAGACCTCATTTGACTGAAAAGGGGGTCTTTGATGTGCTCTCCCATCTACACATTGAGAAGATGCTTAGTGACTCAGCCTTGTATTTTGGGATGGCCCAGAGTGCCATGGACACAGCCCAGTAAGGGTCATATGTCAACATTATCTTCAGCTACTTGGAGTAGCTGAAGTAAAAACTCCTGTGCTTGTTGTTTAGGCAAAACGTGGAGTCCTTTCCAAGAGTTTGCTTTAACCTTTCCTAAGTTGGCTGTGGGCAAATGAATGTAACCCAACGTTTTGACCGAGACAGCTTTGTAGTCACTAAGCTAAAAATGACAGAAAGATCATAACTACCACATATCAGATGCATTTCATAAAATGTGTGGAAAACGAGTACAGATATTCCTGTGTGGAAGAGCAGGGTTCCTGTATGTCATCAGAGTTATCAAGTGTTATCTTGTCACTAGCAGTGAGAGGTCACTTTGGTCTAATGAAGAAAGCTTCTGGCCTATGAGAATTCATCATTAGCCCCACAGCAACACTCCCTGTACTGATGTCTCAAATTTTGAGGACATGTTTGGTTTCCATTCCCAGAGGATCAATGAAAACTAGTAATACTGAGATATTAACCAACAACTATATATTTATAATAAGAATTGAGGGTTTTTTATGTGCAGAAAGCTGAGCTAAGTGGCCAAGCATGTTTCATGGATAATCTCTTTGAATACCACCTGCTACTTTACAAAATCCTATAATAAATATAAGGAAACTGAGGTACAGAGAAGTTAAGTACACACAGTAAGTGGAGAGATAGGATGTAAACTCAGAAGGTTTTGATTCCAAAGCCCACAAGTTTAATCCTCATGCTTTTCTGCCACCTGTAAAGGATGATAAGAATAGCCCAAAACTGAAGAAAACATGTCTATTCCTCACACATCTTCATTTCTAAAAAGAACAAGGTTCTTATCACACAGCCCCAAATACGTGTGGGACTCCTCACTTATACACAGCTATTGATTCTGCTGTCCTATGGGGAACAGACTAAAACTGGCTCTTTCAGACTGAGACATACAGTGAAGAGGGCTTTGATACCACCTGGATTTTATCGTGCTCTCAGCTTCGTCCCAGAATAGAGTGTTCGCTTTAACCTTGGCATCAGGGGATAAGGAAGACGTTATGTTACAATATGTCTGGGTAATTTCTCTTTGGACCACAGAACAAAGGCCAAATCTTCATCATGGCTTTCAAGGCCATCACATCTCTGGCCTTCTCTAAATTCCCAGTCCAATCCTCTACACTCCCCTGCCCAGACCACGCACTGCAATTGCGTCTGGTTTACCACAAGGCCAGGGGACACCTATGACATTGAGAAGAATTCGGTATGGTAGGGAACTAAAGAGCCTATTAGGGAGTAAGGGGGCAAACATATTTGTTCAATATGACTGTTAATTTGTTTGAATATGAGTCTAACTCTTTCACAATTCATTAACTTATTTAAAATACTGTAGAGCATTTTTTTATTATCTAACACAAAAAACACATGTGCCATGAGCTGACAAATTTATTGGCATTTTTATAGCATTGGGAGACTCGAGGACCAAGACTCAGACTTTTCTAGTGTCATGAGGCAGACTTAATTTTAATGCTGTCGTATCAGATTGAATTAGGTAAACACTTTTTATTTTGCTGTTTTAAAACGTTATAAGGTGTACGCTAATGCATATGTGTGTAATCATCATAAAATTTTAAAGCTATGAAATATTTACAATGCCACATCTAAGGTAGTTGACATGTAGCGCATTAC
The DNA here is from genome assembly GCF_041146395.1 of Eulemur rufifrons. Lineage (NCBI taxonomy): Eukaryota > Metazoa > Chordata > Mammalia > Primates > Lemuridae > Eulemur > Eulemur rufifrons. The sequence continues at coordinate 53,381,135 of NC_091010.1, read as the reverse complement.
TCAACAATTTAGCAAATTATAGATACAGAGACTCAAATTGATGCTTTCAAGTGATCATGTCAGTGTAAACACACCTTTCCTTAACAATAGTCCTTTATTTGGAGATTTTAAAATTTTTATTCTGAAAGGTGTTTGTTCTATACACCGTGTAGAAGGCAGAAATAATTCTTGGTTGTAAGACTTACTGAGAGCCATTCAAGTATACTCTGTCTTTGGGCTGTATCTTTTTCTTTACATTCCTGCTGTTCCTTCTTACAGAATATGGCTACCTCATAAAAAGATATTTCTAAGCAGCTATTTGCTAAATGAATAAAGTATTCTTTAAGGTGAATTTCACAAAGTTCTGAGCAAGTCTCCTGCTGTTTTGATACATCAATGAAAGGGCTGGCTACATCAGTAAATTCTTAGTTCCTCAGAAATAACAAGTACGTAGTCATAGGCATAGCTTACATTGAACATGTCAGGAGCCTTTCCTTTGTGGATTACTGAAACTGTGTTTACTTACTTTTATATTTTATTCGTTTTCTCTTTAAATCACATTGCCTCTGTTATATCTTATTTTCTTATTATTCCAAAAATATTATTTTTTCTTTCTTTGTGTTTCTTTTTCTCATAATATCCATAGTTATCAGATTGATTTTAGAGGTTTCATGGGATTTTTTTACTAAAATAAATTCATGCAAATGATTTAAGAAAATTTCTCATTATAATACAGGTTCAGTGCTAGAAAATAGAAATAGAATAACAAAGCGTAAAATAGGAAAAAGAAAAAAAAATGTTTCTGCCACCATAGAGTTCACAATATTATAGAAATAACAACACTTAGTCGAATTATGAAGCAAAACCAATGAGCAATTATTGAGCACTATGTTATAAAGCAAAGTTTATTAAGCTTTTTCTGTAAAATACCAGATAGTAAAAATTTTAGGCTTTGCAGACCATTTGTCATCTCAACTACTTAACTCTACCATTGTAGCATAAAAGTAACTAATCATGGGTAAAGCATTAATGAATGAACCTGGATGTGTTATAATAAATTGTGTTTATTTACAAAAACAGCAGGACATACTGGTCCATGGCTATAGTTTGTTGACCCCTAGATATAAAAAAAGAAAAAAAGGCAACATGTAAGAGGAGTGAAATAGTATAATAAATAGAGGGCGATGCTAAGTTCTTATTTGCTAATCACTTACTTTGTGCCAATCATTGCAAAACTGACACATTTATTCCTAAAGAAAAGTTCATTACAAATAGGCTCCAAGAAGATACTCAGCAGCTCAAGGCCTGAGGCTCTCAGGCCTCAAAGATATTGTCTTTGCTGTGCAGATAACAGGGGTCAAATAATGGAGAAGATAATTAAGTTTCCAGACATTTGAGAGTTTGTTGTATATCCTCATGATTAGTATATTCACATGTTCACATCGTGTGTGAATCTCAGAAGATGCCCTTGTGGCCAGTTCCATTGCCATGTGAACTCACTAGTTTCATATTGTCTATAGTTCCCAATTATGATTCTGACCTCAGGTGACCATGACAGGGCTACTCTCACTCCTAAAAATGCCTGAGCATGTACTTTATTGATTCTACTTGAATGACATTATTTTTGAAAATTAATAAAAGCCTGTTGGCTACCCCTCTAGGATTTTTAGTGACATTCATACATTGCTAGAGCAATATGGTTTGTGCTATGGGATCATGTGATATAGAAGGCAGCTTTGTATATAATAATTTTATCTGCTTGCATATTAATCATCATTGCATGGATTACAAGACTAATGTTTTACTAATCATTTATTTAGAGATACTCTCTAAACATCTAAAGCATTTAAATAAGTCTCTGAACCTATTCCTCTTATTTTATGTATACCCAGTTAAATTGAAGTAGTTTGTTTGCCAGATATATCATACTATTAAATACACATAAACATTAGCTTTTTGACATTATCTCTTAAAATTAAAACTAACCCAGCTTTTGATGTTTATCTAATAATAACTATCCCATTGGGCTTTTCATGATTACTCAAATGACTATTTTTTGTCTCCTATGAATCCATCAAATCTTTTGTTTATTTCTTTTGGAACATGTCACATTTTGACTTCTGTTAATATGACAACCTCCCGTCCCAGGAGATTGTAGTTACCTAAAGGGGAGAAATAATTCTTGGTCCTTCATATTTTAATCTTTTGAAGTTTTTATCTCTGCTTGTGATAAATGCTCAATTTGTTGTGTTTAACAATTTGTTGAGGTTAGGATGATCCCTGAAAATGTAAAACCTGGAGCCAAGTCCTTCCATGTTTCCTTGGCAATGTGAGAATATACCATGGTTAAGGCTGCAATGTGCAAAAATAGCTAAAGATATCAATATATGAATTTTAAGTACAGTATATGTAGTCTTTTCATTTTGTTCTTAAGCAGTTTTTTTTTTACTTTTTTTACATAATTTTACAATGTTATGGATATAGGATATATTTATATACATGTACGCACACATACATAAAAATGAATGGAATCTATTATACTGAAGGAAAAAAGAAATTGCATGTAAACATTTTAATCTAGTTGATAAGGTTACATCTCATGGTAGTATGAGCTAACAATGCTGAAACAGCTACACATGTAGATCAGAGGTTAAGAAATAAGTAAATGGGAGATGATGGGAGGCAAATTGGAGTATGAATTGCAGACAAGTAACGAAAAAGGCTAGAACAGTACATGCAGTTATGGATTAAAATTGGAGATTTCAGTATAAACTCATGTTTAGCATAATATAAACACAGATGATTGATTATATATAAAGATATTTATAGATCTATGTATACATGGGTTAGCATATGCAAATATAAATCCTTGTTTTGTCAGTTGGGAGGGCCTATTTTTGTTGTTGCCATGATTGCCTTTGTGGTCTTCTTCATAAATTCTTTGCATAGGCCGATGTCTATAAGAGTTTTTCTAACATTTTGTTCTAGAATTCTTATACTTTCATGCCTTAGGTTTAAGTCTACTATCCATCGTGAATTAATTTTTATGAGTGGTGAGAGATGCCAATCCTGTTTCAGTCTTCTACATGTGGCTCTCCAATTTTCCCAGCACCATTTACTGAATAGGGATTCTTTTCTCCAGTGTATATTGGTGTCTGCTTTGTCAAAGATGAAATGGCCATATGAGGATGATTTTATATTGGATTCTCTGTTCTGATCCATTGGTCTGTGTCTCCTGTTTTTGTTTCTATTTTCTGTGGTGAGATTGATGATCTGCCATTACCTGTTGTTTCTACCTGGAAGTGAAATTGGATAATGCTCTTATGCCATGTATCACTTCCTTGTTGATTATAGAAGCTATTTTTTTAAAAACCTAAAATGATCATATAAGCAGTGTCTAGTAGCTGAAAAGTGTATGGAAAAAGGAATTTGTTGGGTTCAGTAACTGAAATAGGATCCACTTCTACATTTGCTCTCTGTTTCTATGCCCTTGGATAAGTGCTTGTTTTCTTTTTGGATTTTGTTTGCTTGCTGTTTGGTTTTTGTTGTTTTTTCGTTGCTTTGCTTTTTATACAATAAGAATGCAGGTAATTCCTTTTCTGCATGTATCTTTCAGAGAGCCTGTTAGATTTATTAATTTAGGGGTAAAAAAAGCAGAAATTATTTAGCTCTATGATGAGATAGGGGTTACATAATACATAGAAATAGTATTTTTATTATCAAATTGTTCATAAAGTGGATTTACTTTTTATAACCTCCTTAAAAGTTGGTTAAAGAATCTTAGTCCAATATTGTAAACAAAAGGACTTACGTCCTTTTCTTAAGCCACTTTAGTTTGGTATATAAGCAGAGACACAATTATTTATTTCAGGCCTATTCCAAAATTTGTTGATACTTGACAATATTTTAAAAGACAGCCATGTCATTCCCTGGGCAGAATATAAAAAGAGCCAGTGTCTTTGCTTTTCCCAGTTTTCTGTTTCTTTACAAAAACAATCTAAAATAAAGACATCTTCCCAAATGGTATTCAAGAGAGTTAGCATTTTGAGAGCTAATAAAAATCATTGTTCTAATTATAAGACATATGTTGTATGCTTAAAGCCTTCATGTATCCATCAAGGAAGAGAAGACTTAAAAATGAGGGAGAAAAAAACTGAGAGTAATATTTATCTGAACGAATATGAATATAGAATTAAATGAAGAGAGACTATGCTATGTTCCAAAATAAATGCCTCTTCAAACCACAAGAATTTAAATGGAGAATATAGATTTTTTTCCAGCGTAAACAAGCATAGCTTTCTTATTAGTTTGCAGAATTGGTTGTTCAAATAAATTGTTATTCAAAATGCTTATAAAAATGTCCATATTATAGCCAATGCTCAATACATGTAACAATTGAGTTGATTAAGAGAAGTAGTATAAAATATTTAATCATGTGTTAAAGACAGACTTGTTTCATTGATCATAAAACGAAAATAAAAATGCATCAGACAATCTTTTGAGCATGTTAATGGTGTGTACTGGTGCCTACATGATAATTGAACATTATTTTTTGGTGGTGCCTTTTCAAAGTTTCCCCTAGGCCAGGACACAGAGCCTGAGTTCAAAGTCAGGTCAAGGTGCCCAACCATCGGGAACAGGATGGCAGAAAAAGCCTTTTCACACCGGAAACGCAGCAACCGCTCCAGGAGCCCGGGGTTAGCCGCGCGGGCAGGGTGCGCCGCCTCCTCGCGGGGACCCTTGGCCCCAGGGGCACAGAGCGGGCGGCGGTGGCAGCGCCTGCGAGGCCGAGGGGGGTCGAGGGGCATCCAGCACCCAGTGCGCCGGTGCGCACAGCGCAGCTCGGCAGCCGGACTCGAGGCCGGAGCCTTGGCAGCGCCCACCCTCCCTGTCATGTCGCCTGCCCGCGCGCCAGCGCCCGCTCTGCTTGTGACTTCAATTCTGCTCTACCCCGAGTGGCAGCGGCTCCCTCCGTCCCTATCCACGCTCGGCACAAGCCCAGCCCCGGCGAGCAGCCACCACCTGCCCCGCGCTACTTCCTGCCCCACCGCGGCCCAACTTGGATGGAGTTGAGGTCCTGAGCGCCTGCCCCCTGCAGCCCGCCGGCGGAGAGTCCCGCGCTGCCACCTTGGCTCTGGGACCCCCTCTCGACTCCTCTCCGCTCCCGCCATGGGAAAAGTTGGCGCCGGCGGCAGCTTCCCAGATGGGCTGAACCCCGGCAGATGCGGGCACGACCTCCTGCCTCCAGATGCAAGAGCTAAGGCGACTTCAGACGTAATAAAGCCATAGTCTGCTGGTCTGGCCAGCATGGCAGGAGTTGTGACGCTCTGATGCGCTGCGGGCGCTTTGAAGCCGCTTGTGTGCCCTGTTCTGTTGGAAAATCAGAGTGGTTGGGGCTCCTGGACGCGGGAGGTGGGGCAGACTTGCTCTCATCTGCTGAGCGATCCGGCCTCACTGCTTCAGGCTGCACAACACACCACTGAATAGTTTTCTCCAAATAAATCCCCAGTTCCTGATTTAGACGATCTAGTTTATTTCTTTGCCACAGTATGTGGAGCTGAAGACCAGAGAAAAGGCGGAAGGGGTCAAGTTACAGTGTATGGGGTTCAGTGATGAAAGGGTTACATTTCCAGGTAATCTGTAATATGTGCCCTTAGTGTATTCCTTGTGTTTTTTGTTTGTTTGTTTTTGTATGTTTGTTTGAAAACCTGTCAATGTATATTTCAGGACAGGGCCAGCATCAACAGAGACCCCATGCGTGTCTGCGTGTGCCCGCCTATGGGGATGAGTAGTGACCAGTCCTAGGTAGACCAGATATCGCGGTAACAGCCACCTGTTCTCTCACACTTCCTGACCTACCTTAAATGAAGAGCACACACGAAGACTCATCCTTCCCTTTGTGGAGCCAGGGAAAATATTGGTAGATTACTGGAAGTTGACAATGGACTTTGAGGGTGAGATTCTGCTGGAAACAGGTAGATAGTTAAGAATGAAAATTAATAATTTTGGCTCTTCCCACGAAGATTTTAGGGTTTCCAGAAAATTCTACATGTCTGGAATCTGAGAAAACTCTTCTAGTTTAAGCTACACGTAGAAATTAACTTGCCTGCACCCAAAATAAGGAAACAGCTTTGATGGCAGTAGCTCAAAACCATTTATTTTAAAATGTGAAAAGATCAAACTGTCATAAAGCAGGAAAGAGACCGTGGAAACCAGGGATGGATAAATATAAAATGAAATAAAAATTGGAAACTCAGTTAAAAAATTGAGAATTTTATTGTTTGTCTCATGCAGTGATTATCCGGCCTGGTAGTTTTCACAATGGTTGCATGTGAAATTTAATTGCCAAAAATCTTCCCAGAAGGGTACACATTATCAAGTTGTGCTTATTTCTAGATCATTACAAGTAACAATCAAGAACATTTAAACATACTGTTATGAATGCCCTTGGTACACAAATATAAATTGCATTAAGCCAAATCATGATAAGGTATTTAGTATTGATGTTTATGTCATGAGAACGTGTATAGGATTCCCTCTGCTTTCAGCCTTCATTGCATGGGCTGTGATTTTATAGTGGTTCTTAACATGGGACTAATCAAATAAGTGAAGAGAAAATTATTTCCCTTCAGGTACAGAAGACTTTGCCCTCACTTTCTACCTTACCTATTGTTTTTCTGCCATAGCCACTATAATTAATCCTCCAGTTTGAATTTGAATCTTATTAAACTGATTGAATAACATTCTTTCTGCAAAGAAAGTCTCTGACTTTAAAGGAAAGTTTTCAAAACAAGTATATAGCTCTTGTCTGACCAAGAAGCAAAGAACTTACCAATAATATTGTTTAAGCTATAAATTATCACTTGTGCATTAAACTCTTTCATCTAGTTTATTTCTTAAAAGACTGAGAAGAGTATATATTTTGGCTAACTAATAACAGCAATTTAGAACTGGCTCAAATATTATAACTTCTACCCTCTTTGCCTATCCCTGGTTGTTTATAAGCAGAATGGGGCTCATTGGGATTATAATTTAGAGAGCGACAGGCATAGAAGTCTAGGAAAATGCAGTAAATATAGAGGTGATCCCTAAGTATTTGAGTACCTGAATGTATTTCACTCTATAAAAAGATCCACTTCCTAATATTTGATACTGCTGCCGCACAAACTCTCCCCCTCAACACACACATGAACAGGTTATTATTTTTCCAATATTTACATATAGGTTGAGGGGAGTGGCAAAAAAATAGTTATTATCCAGATCTTGAAAACCAAAGATATTCAATTTCCCCTAGCCCTCCTTACGTCTTTATCTGGTCTAGTTTCCTGGGAAACACACACACACACACACACGTGTATATATATGATTCGTATATTTATATATTTAAATGGGGGTGTGTATAAAACTTATTTGATAAACAAAACCTGACAGAATGAAAACCAAAGTAAAATAAGTAAATTATAGTTCAATTTATTTGTGTCTGTGGCCTTGGCAATTTGCTTTTAATTCAAATCTGATTTTTTTCATCTTTAAAAGGGGATAATGCCTATCTGGATTGGTTTACTGGGAATCATATACCCTCAAATGAGTAAAAGTCCAATCTGACTGCAAAGTCCTGTTCATATATATGGTATGGCACTCTTCCCTCCACTAATCCCAAGCTCAAGGACTTGTTTAGGGGATCTCATAATTTTACACTTAGATTTCTATCTCATTAAATAAACCTCCCAGTGTCTTTAAGGCCACAGATTAAATACATCCACTGCACTGGACCCGTCTTCAAAATGGTGAGTCTTTCCTAAGAAGAGTACTGATTTTAATAACATGTGCATTAGATATTCAAGTGTATGGTAATGAAAAACTGCCCATCATTTTTCTTAGAAATTCTGAGTGGCTCTCTTGCCTCCTTCCTTTTTCTGTCCTATTTCCTTTACAGGTAGATGTACTACAGTTTTGTCAAATGATGTAATGTGTGTGATGTGACTGCCCTACTCTGTAGCCTTAGTTGACCTATTGGGAACTGTTGCTAGAGTTAGGAGAACACATGTGGAATCTTTGGGCGACAATGTGGACCCAATTTCTCTCACGAGCAAGTTGGCTTTGCTCTGCCCCACTCAGGCATGATGCTCTATGCTGTGATTCAATTTTGTACAGTAATACTTAGTGTGCTGATGCATATATGTGTATGTGTATATTTAGTATATCCTTATTTCCTAGAAGTTCCATAGTGCCACGCTATCAATAGCTTATAACTTTTCCAAAATCTTAGGTAGGTGGCAAGTATTAGTATCTCTTACTTAGTATATCATTTTCACATTTTATACTGGGGTTAACTTAAATGTTTATCACTGGGAGTGCATTTATAAGAAATGGTCACCAAAAAGAATCATCTCCAATCTTTTCTTTGACTTCTCTTAATGTCATTATATTTTTAGTGCTGTCTGTATGAGAAAATGTGGATGTCCGATATTTTCCATGAAGCCTCTTCCTTGAGTTTCCACGTATCAATCCAATGTTCCTATTAAACTGAGGGTCCAAACTGGGCCATTTAAAAAAATTAAATATTTCAGTTGCTTTATATGAATGATCTCATTTAATTTTTCAGCCATTTTATGGAATAGACATTATAGTTAATAATTCTCATTATGTGGAGGGAAGAGCTGAGGTTTAGAAAGGCTCAGTGACTTGGCCAAGGAGATTGTGTTACTTCATCTGGGCTGTTAAAACAAAATACCGTAAACTGGGTGGCTTACAAATGACAGAACTTTATTTTTCACAGTTCTGAAGGCTGGGAAGTACAAGATCAAGGCACTGGCAGATTTGGTATCTGTCCGGGACAAGGACCTACTCCCTGGTTCATAGACTGACATCTTTTTCCTATGTCCTCCCATGGCACAGAGGGGGCAAGGCAGCTCTGTGGGATCTCTTTTTATAAGGGCACTAATCCTATCCAGGAGGGCTCTGTCCTCATAACCTGATCACCACCAAAGTCCCCACCTCCTAATGCCTTGGTAGTTATTTCAGCATTTGAATATGGGAGGACACAAACATAGACCATAACTGAGATAAAGGAGATAAAGAGCAGAACAGTGACAGAAAGTCTGATTAGTTTGTCACTAAAGCCTAGAGAGTATCTTGCCTTTCAGGCTTTAATGCAAGATATAGAAAAAATGGATTTTGAAGAATTTATATTTCAAACGACTCAATCTTGGGGAGATTATGGTGGAAGAATTTGAATTATTTAAAATATTTAAAGTAACTCAATCATTGGTATTTTCCAGTGGACAGTGGTAGCCGGACATATCTTTAGTTTGAAAACTCCATCTCTCTGTAGAAAAGATAAGATTTTAATATGTGCCTGTCATATTATGATTGTTGTTATTATTTACCTAAGGTGGTAATTTAGTGGTTCTCTCACCTACTCATCTTTCATTTGTAGTGCTGGAATCTGCACCTGGTGATTCATTGAGCATAAGATAACCTGTGATTATTGAGGTTATTGAGCAGATCATTTAATAGATTTGCTGTTCTGGCTTAGAGTACTTCTCAGAGTTAACAGAGAAATCTGATTCTGTAGAGAGGTTGGGTATGAACATTTGACTTGATGCTTTCAAATAAAGTCTTTCCATGTGATTTTTTGGGTTTATTTTTAGGTGGAAAGATAGAAATAGTTTTTTGTTGTTTGGGGTTTTTGGTTTTTTGTTTATTTGTTTGTTTTTTGATTTTTTAAGCAAGATCTTGTTTCTCTTTTCCCTTTCTGAGTAACTAAAATTAGTGTTCTGGCAGTATTCATAAATGAAATGGAATGTGTCAAGGAAAGCAGGGCACTATAGTCGATGAATCATAAAATTTGGTAGCAGGCAGACCTAGTTTAGAATCTCAGATTTCCTGTTTATTGGCTATGTGGTAGTGCTCTGAAAGTCACTTAACTTCTATGTACTTTGATTTCAGCACTTGAAATATGTGGATTATGCCTGCCTGGTTTGTTAAATATTTAAGACTATGTGAGGTATGTGTCTAAAGTACTGACACATAGTTATTAATAATTGATACTTGTTTAATTGACATTTAATAATTGGAAATTGTTTTTATTAAAGAGTTTTCTGCTGGGACACAGGAGTCTTAGGTTCTAGTTCTCATTCTTTATCTAAATTAGCCATGTAATCATAGCACATAAGTTGTTTTTGGTCTCAGTTTTATTTTCTATAATGTGAACATAAATAGGCTAGAACTTATCTAAAGTGTCATCCAGGTCTAAATCAGTGTATCATATTTTTAGGCTGTACATGTTGAGAACCTATGACATCCAAGTGAAGTGCACTTGGTATGCTAGAAATAAAGAGAAGACATATAGATCTATACCATCAGTGTAGCAGTAACAATATATTACATATTACACATAACGTTGTCCTTATATGGCTGTGGAACCATGATTCCCCATTGTAAAAATACTTCTATATGCATAGATATCCCTGCAATTTAAAATTCAGGGTGGCTTTCATTTAAATCAAAGTGAAAAACTTGCTTTTCACATTGAAAAACAACTCATGAACATGCCATATGTGTGGAAGATTTCCATGAAGCAATATATGGAAATATATTTATTGACTTGGAATAATCACTCTCCACTGTGAACCTAAAAAAATTTAAAAATAGTGAATTCATGCTCCATAGGGACAGGTATCTGAGTCTGTATTGCTCATCAAAGTATTCCAGGATTCTAAAATAATATCTGGCATAGTGTGAAAGATCAATGAATATATCAGTAAATATATATATAGACAGATACATATATACATAAATACATAGATATGTAGATATATGTATATTTGCAAAGTAGCAAGATCATTTGTACTATCTCTTCAAGAGGTGCCCACAGAAGGAGCTACCAGGCCTTTGTTGAGGAACTACTTTGTTGATTAGAATAGGAAGGTATAGAATCATTGTATCAATCTTATTCATTTTCTAGATGTTATGTGGACATCAACCCTGCCAAAATTTCATCTGGAGCTTCTTCTTTACATTTAAGTAGGTGCATGTGTGTGATTCATTCATTTATAGTAGAATTTGATTATCTAGGCCGTGATGGTTGTTATTGAATATGCTTCTGTTTTTAAAGAAGGGGAACGTGAGTGCTTTATCTACTTGCTTTTGGTCAAGCAGCCAAATCAAAGTACATGAGAGTGCATTAGGCCAAGTTGGTTTGTGACCACTTTTATTATGTTACTGATTTCCTGAACAGTGGCCTCTTTAGTCAACTAGGTTTACACATGCACATAAGAGACAGTGGTTATATAATTTAAATCAATTGATGTCTCTCAACATTTTAATATTCACAGATTTATATAATTTATATAAATTTACATGAAAAAGAAACTTGCATTATTATTTTAATTATTATAATTAGAGTAATTTGAGAGAAATAATAAAAATAATTGCTTGAAGCTTCTCAGGGAGAAACATTGAATCTGAGTTTACAGGCAGCTTGGAAATTTTTTTGGAGATTTGGAACAATTTGAAAAAAATTGCAGACAAGCTACATAGCCTAGAAATAGCAAAAAAATTTAGAGAAAGTTATATATGTCATGAAGGCATAAAATATATGTAGATACTAGTTTATTTTATCATTTACTATCATAAAATATAAACTCATCTATTATAGAAAGCTAAAATGTATCAAACCGTATGCGCACACAGACCACACATGGCGCCTTGGCAGTCAAGAGAAATGTAAACAAACATAAAGATGCAGTATTAAATCATAATTGCATAAAAGTAACTGTGGTACATACTGTACCACTGTAATAATTTCATAGTTACCTCCTGTTGCTATTGTGGTGAGCTCAAGCATTACAAGTATCTGCTTAAAATGCCCTGTGATGCTAATGATCTCCAGGTGAGCAGTTTATTTTCCCAGTAAATTGTGTATCTCAGTAAAATGTGATCTCTCACGGTTCTTACGTATTCTTCATCATATGATTGTGTGCATGATCATGCATGCCATTTCAGTCGGACTATACCTTCTCACATGACTCTGTTCTCTCCCAATCCATGGCTCCTCTGCTGTTTATCAATGGAGACTACAGAGCAATCCTGTTCAACAGTGATGGAAATACTCCTCCGCTCTGCTTTAGGCCTCTGTGACTATTGATCATTTGATATCTGACTAGTGCAATGCAGAGAATATATTTTTAGTTTTATTTAATTTTAATTAATTTGAATTTAAGTATTAATAGTCACCTGTGGTCAGTGGCTAGCATATTGAGCAGTGCAGTTATCTAATACTCGTTATTGATCATCTTCATCTAAGTGGCATATGCAAAATTCAAGGGGGCTCCACAAGTACTATGTTGTATGATTCTAAAAGCCCGATGCACTGATCTCTTCCTGAGGGAAAATTGGAAAGGCCAGCTATGCCACCAGTGAGGCATCCTCAAATTCAACATCTCCTCTATGGCCACCTTTCTACTCCCCACACTCCTGTGGTGACTGGGTGTGTTCCCATAGGCTTTTCTGCTCTTGCATCATCTGATCTTCTTTTTGAAACCCCAGAACAGAGTGTCTGGCGAGTCAGATTTCCAGAAATGTTGGTCAGATGTTAGCAGCCATTCTGCCTGACTGAGTCTATTACACTGGGTTCTTATTGAGAGATGAGAGAGTCTGAGAATTCAGAGCCAATGACCTTTACAAATCATGAATCTCAATGTTTTCTAAGTATGGTACATGTAATGCTATGGCATGTGAGCCACTTTTAGGTGGTACAATAATGTACTTTGAGGTACTATTTCATTTTAATGAGATTAGTTAAACTTATTTTAGTGTGTACTCTTGAGTTAATATTTTCATGATGTATCTTTTCTTTTTTTTTTATTTCTTTGATCATTTGTGATACCACTGGAACCTACTCAGTGACATTGTCTGGAACAGAGCATGAGGAAATCGAATCACTTTTGAAAGTGCTTTTTAATGTTTGAAAAAATGTATTCTAACATGAAAGTATCTGTGACTGTCTTTTCTGCAGACTAAAATCATTTTATTACTTTATCACTCTATCTCTCAAAATGAGAAAATAATTTGTATCTTTCCTGTCTGGTGGCCTGGAAAACCCAGTTAGATACATTTGATGGAGTCAGATCTGAAGGAATGAGCTGGAGGCTGTGGCTGGAGCCTGAGATTGCCAGGAACATGTGGAGGCTGATTTCCAGTCCAGGCTTCTTTGTTCCCCGTTCCCATGACAATCTAGCTTGGCTTTTTCTTTTCTTTTCTTTTCTTTTTTTTTTTTTTAAAGCAGTTCCAACAATTATTTTTTTTTTTGTCTCTGATTTGATCTAGGCATATATTGATGGAGATCTAAAGAAATATATGTTGGCACTCTTTCCCTTGAGCTCACCATCTGGTTGGAGAGATAAGTTGGCTAGTTCCTTGAATAGTAGAAGAGTAAGAATAGTTGAATTGATTAAGTTTAATTATTAATGCATTTCATGCCAGTCTCTGAGGCTCTATCCCTAGATGAGGTGAACCTCATCGACTCAGTTGCTCCATTGCACTGGGGCCGCTGTATATCTCTACCATCCTGTTGAAATAGCACCAATAGTTTTATGTTCCCACAAATGACTGTTTGATGTAAACGTATATTTCCCAGTGAGAAGTTGTTTACTGTTAAGTAAAACAGGGGTACAGGAACCATTTTAAAGGCTTCTACTGTAGTCTCTCAACTGTCAGTCTGTTCCCATTCCTGTGACTGTCCTGGGCTCTTGTGAAGTGAGGGATTCATTTATTCAAATTTGATTAAATAAATGAAAGAACAAGAATGGATGACTGCTCTTTTATTGCTTCATTTCCTCCCACATCTTGCCTATTTACAGTCATCTTCCATGATAGGCTCTTGTAAAAGAACTTAGAGTTGGAAATGGGTCTTGACATGAAAGACAGTGAGAGAGAGACAACAAGAAGGTGGGAAAACAGAACCGTGTGACTGATCGTGAGTGCTTTGACAGATGGCCCACAGCTATGACTTTTAATGTTATGTTAGCACTGTGGTTACTAGAAACTATAGCTTAATCATTGAATGGATGGATGGACTTCTATTATTAATAGTAATAGCCTCAACTAAAAATATTAGGGTTATTTAGGTAATTGTATGAACGTTTGCTCGAATCTAAATTATGTCAAAATACCAAAATATACCCCTTACAGGGAGCATGGGTATAGATGTTATAAGTGATAGTAAGGCAATGTCCTCAGGATCTCTGCCAATAGAATCCTTCTCCTCAAAACCAAGAGTTGAGTTGTAGCTCTAGTCCACTTTGTCCAACATAAAATTTTGTTTTACTTTCACTGAAGCTACTAGTGTCTATAGGATGGTGTAAGGGATAGTATCTTCCAAGAAACATACCCATTGAAGACAGAGTCTGTGTGTCAGAGGCTGGCTGAGTTCATTTCCACCACAATGGACCACGCTGTGCAGCTTACCCTCATTTTCACTTTTATTTTAGGAGAGGCTTATTTGGATTTAAAAACAATTTTAGACCCCTTTTTGAAAAGGGTCGACATATCTGCAGTAACTTAATTGTACATTTTTGGGATACCCCCTCTACCCCTCATACCTACAGGAAGAAGGCGAGGGGGAGGCAAACCCTCAGAGCTGGCTCTGCTTTCTTAAGGAGAACATTACCTTTGCAAAATGAGTTTGTAGGAAACAGTAAAATTATATGAAGGGCAGTAAAGCAGCTCATTAGTGTGGAGTCAGACTTACCACTTTATGAGGTCTATGTAATTAGTTATTAAAGGGTAAGACATTTGTAGAAATTATAAATTCATTCTGTTAAGGTCAAGGTGGTTGAAATTCAAGTTTAAACAGCTTTAGTGTTTGCCTTGATTCTAGAAATCTATATCCCATAATGAGGGATGAGGTTAAGGACTGCTTGCTGTTCAGTATCTAGACCAGATTATAAGCCCCCCCAGTCTTCTTTCAAACACAGTTTCCTAATTAAACTTTACTTGCTGGGGTGTCTTCAGTCACACCTTCTTAACTGGTGTACTATGGTTCTGCTGTGTCCTAGATGGAACAGAAGCCTGAACCAGGCATCCGGGGACCTGGCCCCAGGCCCTTGGCTGCTGCTCACCCGCTCTCTGACCTGGAATCAGTCACTTAACTTTTGTGAGCTCCTCTCTTCCCATCTGTGAAAAAAGGAATATACTTCTACCCACTCCCTCAGGGAGTTCTGAGGATGTCATAAAATATAGGAGCCACTGGCACAGGGAATCCTGGCCCACACTAGGTGCACAGTGTTTCTCGGCTGCATCTGTATCATTTTTTTTTTTTAATCTGAAAAAAACGTTTCAGATAGTGTCTCCAAGTAAAGAATTTTTCCAGTCCATTTCTGACTTGTATGTATAACTCAGCACTTTGGAAGAACATGAACTTTGTGTCTGGGATCTTTTTATGCCATGGAAGGAGCACTGAGCCAGACTCAGGAGAGGATTAGGGTTTTATCCTGACTCTGCTCCGTATCAGCAGTGTGATTTTGAGCAAATCAGATAACTCTCCTTTTGAGTACGAATTCCCTATATATGTTAAATAACCATAGAGCCTTCAGTGTGGGGTGGTTGTACCTGGTTGTCCTCTGAGTGAGACTGCTTGAGTTTGAATCCTAGTTCTACTTTGTGCTTTATAGCCTTGAACAAAGACATAGGTACCTTGGTATCCTTCTTTGTAAAGGGAACATAATGATCATACCAACATCGTAGAGTTGTTGTGAGGAAGACAACCACTGATAAGGGTAAAATACTTAGCAGAGTGTCTGGCATATAGGGCACTCAGAACATCTTAGTTGATATGATTTCCTTTTCCTCCAATTAGATTATCCAGGGCAAAATCTTCTATATGCTTTAAGGTACTATGGGGTCATATCCAAGGCAGCTCTCACTTTGCTAAGTCCCTCTTTTTGAAGATTTAGGAAAATCTTATGTTCTATTTTGTTTTGTTTTGTTTTGTTTTCTTATTATCTGTGTGACAAGGCAAAATACTTTAAAACACTTTATCAATACCCTATATGCAGGGGATAAACTACCAGGAAAAAGAAAGAAAGAACAAGAAGGGGAAGAAGAATAAAGGGGAAAAGAGAAGCATAAGAATGAGTAGGAGGAGAAAGACAACAGTGAGAAATCCATTCCCTGATAAGCAACTATGGTCCTGTAGATTTTTGGCAGGAATGTTGCCCATGTGTCTTCCAGGTCCACATAGCTTGAGTTCAGCAGCCTTCTACCCAACTGGTACCAAAGGTGAGTGGTTTCTCCTGTCCCAGGCTCATTTTCTAGTTTGTAGAATGCACACTTTAACCATTTGCAATGGAAGAGGAGGTCCTTTCCCTCCTTGTGTAGCCCCAACCTGCCTCAGCCCCAGCCAGGCTAAGGAGAGGTGATGCATGGAGTGACTGAACAGAGAAGACCTCCCAGGAACCAAGGCCTGAGGGTTGGGTTGTGGCCTCAGCATTGTTTTCTTCCTGAGAAATTATGGTGTTGGGTCAAACATGAGGTCATGTTCCTGAGAGAAAAATATCGCACATGGAGTCCAAGGGACCCATGGAAGCTGTGGCCAGTCCTCCCTGCCTGTCCTTCAGAACTGAGCCAGAACTGCCACTGATACTTTTTGTTGGGATTTATTTTATGGGCACCCTGGCTTTGAGTACATAGCCTTTTGCTTGAAGACTGGAGGACAGAGCTTTGAGCTGGAAGTTGACAATACCGTGCTGGCCCTGATTTTGCCACTAATTATCTGCATGGCATAGGGCCAGGCATTTAATATCTCTGAGCTTCAGTTTCTTCATATAAATGATGGAAATAGCCATGCCTAGCATAATGCTTACAGTGTTGTTATATGTCTATTAAGTCACAACTTTGTTACTTTGGAATCTGACATCTGAGAAAGTAACAGTAGAGTTAGAGTTCATCTAACACAGCCCTCAGGGATGCTGGGACCCCTCCACTCATTAGCTTCTGGATGAGGGAGCCTCTGGATTCTGACTGGACACCATCATGGCTGGGAGGCAAGTGGTCTCAGGAGGCAGCTGGTCCTGTATTTGGAGAGCAATGACTGTTAGAAAGGAAGGACACATGGTTGATTTTTAAAGAAACAAAAATGCTTCTGGAGGTTTAACCTCAGAACAGCTATCAGAAACCAATAACCCAGATTGGTGTAATGGAGATGATACCTGGTATGTGAGCACGTGCACCCTGACCTCAGGCATGCCTGTGTCCGAACCATACTTTGTCTTCTGCACAGGTAGATGATCTTCCTATTGCTCTTGTTACAATGACCTTCTGCACACACTATTCATGTTTTCCTGGGAACACTGGAGCAGCATCTGTGGACATTGTGTTAATCACATACCTCGTGTGCCCTGTAGAAATGGTTCCTATTTATACCTGTTCTCTGTGTATTAGTACTTAGGGGTCTCCATCTCTGATAAACATGAATTTTCTGTGGTTAATTGTGGTAAGAAGCCATATAACCTGCTTCTCCTTTCTCTTTTAGTGTATTTTCAAAAACCAGAAAATTCTGGTGCTTGAATCTCCAACTTTGATTCCAATAGAGGTTACAAAAATAAAAATGGATTTTCTTATGAAGAAAGAGGTTAGGAGAAAGGTATGAAGGAGCAGGATTGTGGTGGGCAAGGGAGGCATCCTAAATTTAGGAATGGAGTAGAGTCTTACACCTTGTGCCAGTACTTCCACAGAAGAGAGGAGAGGTGGCACTGGACCTTTTTGATCAGCTACAGTGATCACACAGGGGAAGTCAAAACCTGCCAAAAGTCAGAGAATGGAAGCCAAGGCTTGAACTTGGTATAATAAAGCTTATAGTGGTATATGTGCAAATGTCCAGCATGCTGGATGAGGGGGCCCAAGCACCTGGAGCAGGGCTTGTAGGACTGGGAGAGACACGACACGCATAGCACAGGGTAGACAAGCTGAGTCCCAAAGCAGACTGATGGGAGCCATGTGGATACTAATGCCAAATGACAGAGCAATGCAGGTGGTCAAAACTCCCAGCAAAAATCCAATATCTGGCAATTACTAAAGGAGCACAGCAAAGTAAATAGTCATTGGTGGAAAAAATGAAGTTAAAAACAAACAAACAAACAAACAATTCTGTCTACGTGAGGAAGCCACTTATTTCATCCCCAAAATATTTGTATACTTTTCAAGGTAGGGATTTACCCTCAATTAGGGACTTACTGGGCCTTTCAGGTGGTAATAAACAAAAATACCTATGGGGGATGAGTAGTATTGGGGTCTCTTCCATTGGTGCTCTCTTACCTTGGCATGATTCTCCTAGCTGGAAACTCTTCCAGCTTACCCAGCTCACCCAGCTCACTGATGGTACCATGGCGAGGTCAGATGTCTCCCAGGGATCTTAGCTCTTTGATACTTGTGATTTCAGTACCAGGATGCAGTTCAAGGTATGTCGCTTGCTGTGACCTTTCAAAAATAAAGATGTGACAGTGAAGACTAGGTGTGCCTCTGCCCATCTGCAGTGTCATTGGCCTGACAATTAGCATCTGTCCTGGGCTCTGGAAGGAAATGTGAAACAGGCTGCCAGGAGGCTGTTGTGCCTCAGAGAGATAAAACTTATCTCCAAACATTACTGACACCTCCCATTTTTTAAATATGCTCTGGAGAAGGGAAGAAATGCAGCAGGCAGACTCCAGACATCTTCTATCCATCCTCTTCTTCTTCTTTTATACCTACCTTTTTGTTGTTGCTTGTTTTCATACTCTGAGAACTCCCAAACCCCCATAATATTTTTTTTTGCAATCATTTTGATCTTATTATTATTATTTTAATTGTTGAGAATAATGCAAATGTAATGTGGCTGCTCCAGAGGCACATGCCTTATGGAGCTGAGAACTCTGGCAGGGGCACACCCTCCACCAGAAGCCATGGTTCTCTGGCAGATGATGGCAAAGAATTTGATCACCTCTCACGTGATCAAATTCCAGCTGTGACTGTAGCATTCCAGACACCTTTATGGTCATGAGAATATAATTATGATTGGTGAATAAAAATATCCGAGCCATGTGCCCTCCTGGTGGTCTCTCTTTCCCACAGAGCTGCCCCTTTGTGTGTCTGGAGAGCTGTTTCCAGGCCAGGCCTGCAGGCTGAAAGTGCTGTAGCAGCTGATACTGGGGGGAACCACTTGAAGAAGTGGCAGTGGCCGGGGGTTTTCTGGAAGAAGGCATTCTTGTATAGAGGCCTTCAGAATCCCTGCATTTCCCTTGGATTTACTGCAGTGACTTTTCTTTTAATTATAAAATATAATTTTTGGTGACTACTTTTCATTACATAGTTGTATAGCAATGATGGCATAAATTTATTCATGTGTTGAAATTTGTGGAACTATCCACTTAAAAAATAAATTTTAACATATAATAATTTATGAATGTACTGTGAAAACCTTTACTGTAACTGTCGTATAGGTTATAGACACATTCTTTCTGATTTTTCTGTTGATGGATAAACATTACATGTGAGTATATATGTTAAAAATTATCTGTATATCTATTTTATTATACAAAATGGATCATAATATACATACTTATACAACTTGATTTTTTCATTTGGTATTATTATTATTTCTTAGCCATTTTTCCACATCCATACCTACAGGTTTACCTCATTCCATTTAATGATTAAAGACAATTTCAGGAGATAAACTTATTTATTTAGCTATCTTCATTAAAACTTAAATTCTATTTTTAATTTAAATTACTTTAAAACATGAATAAACCAACATTTATTTTTGGTCATTCACCAAAGTATGGTCCATGTCTGCTGATTGCTTCAGCTGGCAGCCCAGGAAGTGATATGAACTAACCTAAAATATCAGGAAACATGGAACAAAATAATTTTTAAACAGCATGTTATACTTGGAAGTACTATTCTCAATATGTTTGTTTCTTTAACAACTACCTTTTAGCTATTTATAA
Organism: Eulemur rufifrons; assembly: GCF_041146395.1. NCBI lineage: Eukaryota > Metazoa > Chordata > Mammalia > Primates > Lemuridae > Eulemur > Eulemur rufifrons. The sequence goes on along the minus strand of NC_091010.1, from coordinate 53,361,168 downwards.
ATTTAAAGCAGGTTTGTTAATCTGAAAAAAGTACTATTAGTACCCTAAGAGTGTTCAAAAGGTTGAGAAAGAGATGGAAAATTGTAATATTTACGCACTGCAGAATGGGTGTATTTATCATTTAGAACCATGATGGCATAATGACAGCAAAGTTAATTATCTTAATATTATGAGTTTAATCTGATATAAGTACTTAAAAATAACTAAGTTAATATGATTTTTCTTTCTTTCTTTTTTCTCCTTCCAAGAATTCAGTTCCAATTTGCTGTGCGGGTAGAAGGAAGTTCAGAGTTAGTTCTCAGTTATATTTGTAACCAGGATGGGGAAGAACAGGAATGATTGATTCTTCAACCTTGTAGTACATATTTGATTCACTAGAGATCAATTGTTGGAAACTTTTGGTTCAGAACTGTTTGTATATCCAATATGTTTCAAAGCAGTGGATGTAAATAAATGTGTCCCCTTGAATGACTGGATACATTGCAGTCATGCCATTCATCTTTTACCCTCCCTTCACTCCAGCAAATCTAGGAACCTCCTCTTTGGCACTCAGCAGTTATCTCCTCTTTGGGACTCAGCAGTTATCTCCTCTTTGGCACTCAGCAGTTATCTCCTCTTTGGGACTCAGCAGTTATCTGCTCTATGATATTCTGAAGGTCTCTCTTTCTTGGAAAATGGAAACTATGCATTGCAGCCAGTTTGCAGTTTAAACAGACAGTAATTCAAGTGTGACGGTAACTCCACTGTTTGTTCACCAGGCTGTTAAGCCTGTCACTTTCCAAGGCAGCCGCAGAGCAAAGTTTGATTTAATTGGCCAAACCCAAGAACAAAAACTTTCCAGGTGCCTGGTGCCTGAAGCTTTTTGTTCAGGCCTGTCTTGGCTTGGCATTTAAGATGAAGAGAAATAAACAAGGCAAGATGGTCCCATAAAGATGGCAAATACCAGAATAAAAATGTAATTTTGTAAGAGTACAGAGGGAAGATTGGGTTATAAAAATGTGGGTCAAAATAAATGGTCTTTCTCTTTTTTTATATAAATGATACAAATTTTTGGATAGAAAAGGTAGGCACTAGACTAAAATTAGACAGTAACTCCCCAGGGGGTAGATCTTATTTATTTGATTTGCTTTCTTTACCTTGTTGTGAAATTTTATGACCAGTAAAATGAATTTTCACAAAGGGATTTAGATATGGTGATACATTCCTTTAACACACCACTTGATAATTTCTGGGGAGTTGTTTTTCCCTCTGATGAAACCGCTCATCCATGAAACGTGCCAGTGAGAGGGTTCCCCAGCTCCTTCTCAGGCACTGCTTCTCCAGCTAGACAGACATGGTTATTGCCCAATTTTTAAATGTTGGTAACTTACCAACATTTGGAGAAAACTGATTTGTATAATAATATAATCCCTGACCTGAATTTGGCCCACAGGCTCCAGTTTATGGCCCCATAGACTGCAACTTCTTGAGGAGGTGCATAATTACCTCCCCATGCCCCAAGGGCTGTCACACATGAGCTGAGTGAATGTTTTCCGAATGAGTTGATTATTATGAAAAAGCAGCCACACTGTTTTTTGTTCACCCTCATGAAAACCCCATGGGACACTAGTATTATCCCCGCTTTACAGTTGAGGAATGGAAACTGAGAGTTTAGCAACTCTCTCAAGGTCACAAAACTATCAATTAGGAGAGCCAGGATACCAGCCCAAGTCAGACTCTCTCCAAAGTCTCTGTTCATAATTGTAACACAATCACTCATAACAAATCTTTATCTATCTATCTATCATCTATCTATCTATTCTATTCCTTCTGTTTCTCTGTAGTCATAGTCCTACTATCTGCCACCCAGCCGGTGGTTGATACCGAGGTATCACCTACTGGTGGACTCCAGGGCCATTGAGCTAAGTTGCATTGAATGGAAGCTGGATTTGGGAATTGTGAGTCCTGGCAAAGAATATGACCTTAGAAAAGGTCATGGGTGTCTAATGCGATGCTATAACTCTCTAATGTCTTACACTTATTTTGTTCATTACCATAGCATATGGGGCTGAGGTCAGCTAATTGACCATTTGACATGAGTGATGGCAAAGTCAGGGTTCCCTGTTAAGTGGATAGAATGTTTGGTTTCCTGCTTTCATACTGAAATAGCTCACAGAAGAGACTCCTGTGATGAAAACCATGGGATAATTAATAAAAGAAAGCCCTTCTTTGGTCTAGGGGACTCAACTTGATATGGTAAATAAAGTTTAATGATTTATTTTTAGACATATGAGCTTCAGAAGACTTCACATTGCATCCAGTTGTGACCACTTCCCTGTAGACTCTGCTCTTCAAAATCCCTACTTGTACTTTAAAAACAAAACAAACAAATACAAAATAATAAAATTTAGGCAACAGAACATAATATGCTCATTTTTTATAAGATAACTACACAGAAATGCCAATTTTACCCAAGCTTTTGGCCCCTGAGAGAGACTTGTCCTTGGAAATGAGGATTTATTGCAAAAGCCATACCCAGTGGGTAAAAATATAAGTGGGATTATGTCTTTCAAGTTTTCTGTCTCCCCTACTATGCACAGCCCTGACTGCCTATAGCCAGAGTCTTTGTGTACTTATCCCTACCTTTAAATTCAGATCTTAGATCCTTTTCAAGAAAAAGTAAATAATTGTATACAATGTTTATTTTTGCTGAAAAATAGATTTGCTGAAATTACTTTTTTCCAATCTCTGATAGAGCCTTGTTTTTCTCATCATTATTGATTCATACAACAGATACCTGTCAGATGATGTCATAGGACCTAAGGAGGAATGGACATAATAGATGTGGTTCCTGCCTTCCTGGAGCTGATTGAGGATAACATTTCTGAACATTTCTTCCCTCCCCCTTAGTTTCTTTTTTTCCTCCTTTTTTTTTTTTTTTTCTACCTTGTCCTCTGTCTTCTCTGGATCTGTCCTTCCTGTCTCTGGTGCCCCAATGAGAAGTGAATGGAGCCCTATAAACAAAACATCTGTGTCTATGGAAAAAATGTTATGTGGTATTTACATGTGCAGCTGTGTTAAAAGAGCTAACTTCATGCAAAGGAGCCAAAATGGGACATCCCCAGAAGAACCAGAAATGTGATTATAGGGATAGATAGGAGGAGGCTTAAAGAAAAGGACGAGAAATACAACCATGGCTTACATGTGGTAGCTTCTCAATGCATGTTTGTTGAAATGAAGCTGGTTTAGAAAGCAAGAGAAGAGTCACAGTTGGTTGCTGCACAGAGAATGTCTGGGAGATATAATAGATTTGAAATTAATGTCACAAAGCAAATGATTTTGCCTCACACCCCACCTTGGTGCTGCTGTCAAAAGTGGATAACTGGACAGAAATGGCCGTGCCACTCACTGTGGTTGTCAGGCATCATGGTCTGGGTAAAAAGTACAGGATGACGGCTCAAGAGGCCTGGGACCAACTCCAGGTTTGTTGACAATACACGGAGTGACTTATGCAGGTCACAGTACCTCTCCATCCATGTCGTGCCCCCTCTCAACTGGAAATCATAAAACCCTGTTGCATCTCAAGGGGCCACGGTGAGAAAGGTGAGGCCCAGGGGTGGAAATACTTTGGGAAATTATTAAAATTTCTGCACGGTCTCTAAGAGGAGACACCTTACAATTAGATTTATAGTATTAAAAACAAACAAAGAAAAAACTTGATATAGAGTAGGAAAAATATCCTTCTGTACGTGGTACTTTTTGATAACCTTTAAAATCAAAATCACATTTCTTTTCCTCCTCCCATGCTGCCCCATCTCCTTAAACTTCCTCCCTATTCCCAGGTGGCCCCAGTTTTACGTCTGGATGTGAAATTATCCCTTTCTTAAAGCTCCTCTGGGAGATGCATCGTCCAAACCCTTCTTCTGGGAAGAACATGTTGCCTGGTCACTAGACAGGTCATCAGCAGCAGTGGTTTCCCTCTGCTGCAGAGAGCTGCCTGGCGCCACAGCGTGTTCTCCCAGGGTGGCCCAGACCCGCTGACTGCTCCTGCTGGGGGTAGCACAGGTCCTGCCCTTTCAGACCTCTGTGGGGAAACTCAAATAGGCCATTTACCCTCAGAGTTCTCCGCAGGATGACTGAGTGTGGAGCCAGAACCACTGTTCAGATTTTCTTTCAGCTCTACCCAGCTTTCAGACCCTCCTTGTCTAAGGTTTAATCCCTAAAAAATATTCTTTATGCCCATGTGATCTCAGCATCTTCCTCCTGCGTCTGCAACCTGCAACACCAGCTGTCACTGTTAACTTTCACTTGGTAATAGCTGGATTGTCCTTAAATATCACTATGCACTTATCTGCCCCCTCCCTCAGGGTACAGCTCTCTGGCTTACCTAAAAGGGTATTTTATGGACATTGATGAGTGTCTGCTAGAATGAATGAGTTAACTCTCACTAATACCAGAAAACAATGATGATCATTTACTGTCTGTGTTCAGAAGTAAATGGTAAAATAAAAGATATCAGGGAATTTTTCAAGGATCACATAGTCTCTGAATTCAGTGTTGTCACCAACTCAGAGTCTATTATACCCCAAAGGTCAAGAAAGGAGTCTGCAAGGGCAAAGAAAGGAACAAAGTCAAAGAAAAACCCAGTAAGCATTTTTTAAATTTTTACTATCAACTGAAATCTGTTCATGAGGGGGCGTGTGGTTCTGATCAAGGGCTGATTTGGGGAAGGGTGTCAGTTTTTCACCCCTGTTCTATCACTGGGCTTTCAGACTTCCTAAGAGCAGGAGGAGGTGATTCCGGAGCTAAAAGATCAGATGAGGAGGTCAGAAGGCCGCTGTTGTTGACTAGCACATAGTCCCTGGAAATGAACCATTTCCCCTCTCAGCCTCAGTTTCTTCATGTAGGTGAGTGAGGGAGAGAGTAGGGTCATGGGACTGCTTTAAACAACTCTCCTGCATCTCCTTCCTCTGGCTCTAAAACTGACTTTTCTCTGCGTATTGAATGCTGTCCTCCATTGTTATTCAAACGGGGAGGTGAAAGGAGAGGGGAAGAGAAAAGTGATGTTCAGTATTTCTTCTTATAAGAATATATATGTGTGTGTATACATGTACATATGTATATATATGATAACCAGACATATTATAATTGAAAAAAATCTATTGTCCTGTTTTTCAAAAACAGGAGAAAAGAATAGATTGTGTCAGTTGTTGATTGAAGAGTCTAAAGGGAACAGTGAGTGCCTCAGACAAACATCAGACACAGAAAAAGACACTATGGGCCAGATTCACACTTGTTTGAACAACATCCCTCCCCTCCCTTTCCCTCTCCTCCTCAACCCCCCCCTTTCCCTGTCATCCCCTCTTCCTCTTCCCTTTCCTCATCCTCCTCCTCCGGTTTGTAACTTTGGAAGACTGGCCTCCACCACAGGTGACTCATGGCTTCAAGGACTTGTATAATTAGCCCAGTCTTCTCACTGACTTTTAATATACTTCAACCCAGGCGGAAAACATTTTGGCTCGCTCTTTTTTCCTCCTTAATGCGTGTTGGCTCTGTGCTGTAACAACAGCCACAGTGGTGCATACTGGGATCTCCCAGGGAAACCCAGAGAGACCTGGAACTTATCTCGAGCTTTCAGATAGCACCAGCAGAACACCACAGAGCAGTTCCAAGACAAGTGTGGAGGACATTTTTCGTGGCGGTCAGCCAGCCTTCCCTGGCTCCACAGAGCACAGCAACTCTGCCTCTGAATGCCAGAATACCATAGTCCACAGTGACCACACCACACAGAACCCTGTGGAGTGTTCTGTCTCTAATGTAAATAAGAACCTGGCAGCCAGAACCAACCATCACTTGGGCTGGGGAGGGGAGGCCAGCCAGGTTCTAGAAAATAGTTCTCTGACTTTGCTCTGCTCAGTGCACAAATAGAGAGTGGCATTATGTATATAGTGTGTTTGGGGAAGCAGAGAGGGCTGACTGCAGCCAGGGGTCAGCCTGGAGCTTGGGCCACACTCGGCAGCCCCTGGTCCTGCAGCAGCAAACCTAGAGGACCCAAGCAGTGCTGTTCCTGCACCCGAGCTTGCCAGGGTGTTGTGGTGGGGTGCGCTTCAGTGGAGGGCATCCCTGGGTGAGGCTCATTCTCCTGATTTTAAGTTTGCTTCTGCCACAAGGAAGCCTGACCTTGCCAACACATGTCACAGGGATCTCCTTTCTCCGCAGGTCCCCTGTCCCCATTGTGTTTGGTCAGTGCAGGCAGCAGGGGCAGAGGACTGAAGGGTCTCACCAGCAGTGTTATGGAAGAGACCTAGATTTCAATTTTAAGAACTTGAGAAATCAACTAGAACTAGCCAGGTCTTAAAATTTCATGGACTTTTATAAAGCCAGTTTGTCCTCGGTCAATCCAAGTGTTCCTGAAATGGGGGTGACTCTCCTCTTGGGGTGATTCAGTGACCCAAGCTCCTTCCCTCCTATGTCCCTGCCATGATCAACTCCTGTTCCCCACAGTTGCCCTGGGACAGTCTCCCATCACCAGGTGATCTTTAGCTGAACTCTTTTCTATATAAAATAATATTTAATTGAAGTTGGCTGGAGAATGCATGTTACTTCCAATCCCATGCTATTTTTATTTGATATATATTTGTTTGAAATATATTTGATTGAAATCGGGAAAAAGATTCAGCTTGTGCCTGGTGACCCATTTGTTTCTGGTCACCAATTGTGTCACCAATTGTGTCCAGAGCCTGGACACAATTTCATGTTACTTTTTCGTTTTAACCATTACCAATGGTTGAGTGAATAAAGTCTTACATATTTCTGGACTCCTTGTTTTGTTTTGTCTTTTTCTCTGTTCTCCTTTTCTTTCTTCTTCTTATTCTTATTTATTTTGTTGCCTATGGGGCCTCAGAAGTGCACAAAAAAGGATCTAGGTCCTTTCAGGTGCAATATCAACTCCATGGCTCCCTGACCTGCCAGCACAGGCAGTGCCCAGATGTTCCATCACACATGACCTCCACTTGAGCTTCACGATGTGCAACCTGGTAACTTATCATTATTTTTCTCTTTTGGACCACTTCCTTGGATCAGCCTTTTCCCACTTCCTCCTTCCACTCTTATGGGAGCTGATCTCTTCATTTGGAATCTAGGAACTCACACATTCTAAGAAAACCATTTGTTGAAGGCTCATTCCGTGCCAGGCACTGTGCTAAATGTTTTTCCTTTTTAACATGCATTTCCTTATTTAACTAAATCCTCATGGTGATACCATGAGGTTGGCACTTTTATCCTTACTTTTATAGATGGGGAATTAAGAATCAGAGAGAAGTAGTAATTTTCAAAGATTTTACTATACATACACAAAAGAGACAGAGTTTGAATTCCAGTTTGTCAAACTCAGATGTCTCTCTCCTTGCCCACCCCATTCTTTCCACGCCTGATGCTTTTATACTCACGTTCTGGGAGATGTGGCTTGGTGGTCCTTTTTCTTTTCCAATTTAAAGTTAAGGTACTTATACATGGTGTGTGTGTGTGTGTGTGTGTGTGTGAGAGAGAGAGAGAGAGAGAGAGAATGTGGTTGTGTGCTCATCTACACACTTTCATGTATATCTTAAAAGAAAAGAGACATAATCATTTCATCTTAGAGAATGCAGCTTTTGTCCAGGAAAGGAAAGTTCCTTAGTGTCTCTCAAATAAATATATCAAGACCTGCTCCTCAGACCTCCTGGGGAAGTCTTGGTTTCTCATGTCATTTTTTTTTATAGGGACTCTACCTGCAGTTTATGAGCATTATCATTCCAGGAGGCAGGAGCAATGGCTTATATTAATTAGTTCCTTCTTTACCTCCACACTTTGGACAATGAGGAATGAGAAGGCATTAAGGGAAGTGTGATTATGATCCAATACGGGACTCTGCAAAATTGGCACCTTCTTAGTCAACATTACTGCTGCCTTGTATGTCCTGACTCCCCCCATTGCACATCAGTTACAGGGTTGATTCTTGGCAGCACACCAGTGAGACACTCATGGTCACAGTTTTGTGTTTTTGGGTTTTTCTTTAATGAATTGGTGTGAGGACTCCAGCAAGGAGATACTGATTCCATTACTAAAACTTTACTGGAAACTAAAAAGTTTCCTTCTTAACCCTTTTATTAATAAATAAGTATAAATTCAAAGCGGATAATAGCAGGGCAAAATAAATAAATTGTTTATGGAATGTGGATTTGAGGGCCAGAAAGAGATGAATGTGAATCCTGGCTCTGGTATATACTGAATGTGAAGAAGTTTAAATCACCAATCTCTCTGAGCCTCAATTTTATTATCTGTAACATGTTGAATGCAATAGTTATCTCATAAAGTTTTAGGGACGATAAAGTGAGATAAGTGTCCAGTATAGTACTAGCACCTAGTTAGTGCTCATTAGTGGCAATTAATGTTCACAGTGATCTCCATGTGTGTCTATTCTTGTACAGATTACCAGGCATAATGGCATTATGCTATTTTATCTTCACCATGGAGAGTCATAGGTGGCTCTGTTTGCTTACAATACACACAAGTAGAATGGCTGATTTGTTTAAATTTGCAATACTATGTTTTTTTCTATAACACCAGGAAAAGATTCCTTTAGTTACCTGACACTCAGGGAAGAGTGTGAACACCGTACTTGAGGCAGGTTTGCTGACCTTGCAAGGCAAAGCAAAACATCTTAGGGAAGAATGACCCTTCCATATTTTCCCAGCTCATCTCTGTCTTTTCATTGAGCACCATGAAGAATAGGACCTCAGCACAAACTATGGCAAATACTTTTTTAAAAAAATTTATTTTTTAACTGACAAATAAAATTGTGTGCATTTATCACATGCAACATGATGTTTTGAAGTCTGTGTGCATTGTGGAATGGCTAAATTGAGCTCATTAACTTACGTATTACCTCACATACTTATTTTTTGTGATGAGAACACCTAAAATCTACTGTTTCAATGATTTTAAAGAATGCATTGTTATTAATTATAGTTACAATTTTGTCTAACAGATCTCTTGAATTTATTGCTGCTATCTAACTGAAACTTTGTATCCTTTGGCCAACATCTCCCCAGCCCCTTCCTACCCCAGCTCCTAAGTGATCACTATTACACTATCTGCTTTTATGAATTCAACTTTTTTATATTCCACATATAAGTGAGATCATGCCACATTCTTTTTTCTGGGCCTGGCTTATTTCACTTAACATAATGTTTCTAAGATCACCCATGTTGTCACAAATGGCAGGTATGAGGTGATACTTTGTTGTGATTTTTGTTTACATTTTTCTGATAATTAGTGATGTTGAGTGATTTTTAAAATACATTTGTTGGCCATTAGTATGTCTTCTTTTGAGAAATATATATTCAATTTCTTTACCCATTTCTAAATCAGGTTACTTGTTTTTTTGCTATTGAGTTAAATTCCTTATATACTTTGGATATTATCGTATATATGTTTGCAAATATTTTCTCCCTTTCCACAGATTGTCTCTTCATTCTTTTGTTTCCTTTGCTGTACAGAAGCTTTTTAGTTTGATATAATACCATTTTCCTGTTTGTCCATTTTCACTTTTATTGCCTATATTTTTAGGGTCGTATCCAAAAAATCAATGCCCAGACCAATGCCATGAAGCTTTCCCCCTATGTTTTCTACTAGTAGTTTTACAGTTTTCAGGTCTTACATTCACATATTTAATTAATTTTTAGTTGATTTTTGTATAAGGTAAGAGATAAGGTTCTAGTTTCATTCTTTTGCACATGAATATCCAGTTTTCCCACACCATTAATTGAAGAGACTGTCGTTTCCGTATTGTGTGTTCCTGGCCACTTTGTCAAAAATCATTTGACTGTAAATTTGTGGATTTATTTCTATGCTCTCTATTTCATTCCATTGTTCTATGTGTCCATTTTTATATGTCAAATGTTTATACATATTATGGGTCTGGACTTGCTGATGTGATTAGAACATTGGGCCTCCTGACTTTTCTGGTGCATTAAAAAAGAGCAGTGGTTTTCTGTTTTCCAATATGTAATTCCTGGAACTCTCTTCTTTTATCGTGTGTGAAAACGCATGCACATGTGTGTATGTGTATATGTGTGTGAATCTGGGGAGGGTTAGGTACCAACTTTGGGAGTATAATTATTTTCTTGTCTCTATAACAGGGGGTGGGTTAGGCAACACTATTGTGTAGTTTCAAGGCTCTTGACCTCTGAATTTTCACCCAGCAAATATTTATGGAGGATTTTCTCTTTCAGACATTGGGCTTAGGCAAGAAGAGTCACTTTTCCTCTCTGAAGAGAGGAGACATAACATATAGACAAAATAAAAAGTGGAGAAAGACAGAACATATATGTTAAATTGAAACAAAAGTATTTTAAAGATAGAGAGTTCTTAATATTGAAACAAGAAGGAAATTATCCATCATATCTTCAGAATTATGGCTGGAAATTTAGTTCCAATGGCAAAATAAGGCTTATAATTAAGCTTGCCTTTATGAATCGCTGTTATTTGGGGTGGGAGAGATGAAGAAAGAAAATAGGTTGAAGGCTTTGATCTTATGAAAGAAATTAGGCAATAAGAAACATAGACATGGAAAACAGTGTCAACTTTAACAGTATTTTATTGCTGTGTTGGTGTCAAGTGGGGCTGTGGTCTTATTTGAGGCTCAACGTGGAAAAAATTTGCTTCCAAGCTTACTTGATTATCGTCAGCACTTAATTCGTGCATGCTTGTTATACTGAGAGCTTCATTTTCTTTCAGGCTTTTGGCCAGAAGCCAATCTTAACTCCTTGCCATGAAGTTCTCACCATGGATGCTTGCTTCCTCAAAGCCACCCAAGGAGAAAGTCTTCTGTTATGGTAGGCATTATAATCTTTTGTAATGTATTCAAGTCCACATAATTATGTGCATCCTGTTGTCTTTGCCACATTGTATTAGATAAAATCAAGTTAACAGGTCTTGACTATACTCAAGGGAAGAGACTTATACAAGTGTGTGAATACCAAGAGGTGAGGATCTTAGTGGTCACCCTAGAATCAAGCTTTGGAACCTTATCTTGATTTAACAAGAATGCACTGAACTAGTTATATGTTGTGGGATCTTCTCTCTGCATGATGGAGTCCACAGAGAGGAGCAAACCCCAATACACTTTTCAGAAGTTTGCAGTCTCAGTATAGTAAATGTAGATAAGATGTTAATAAGTGACTCTAGAATGGGGCAGATAGGATAAGAATCAAGAAATAAAAAAACAATAGTTGTTGGAAATGGAGATGGATTTCTTCTGGAGGATGGAAGAAGACTTTTTCATCAGATTTATAGGATGGGTGGCCATTGGGGTGATGAAGAAAGAGGACAGCACAATTGTAAAACTAGACCAAAGAGATTTCCATATATAGCCTTCAGAAGTTAGGTTTGATCCCAAATATTGTCATTAAAAAGTTGGAGAATCTTTTAGATTCCAGAGGTTAATTAATAGATATATTGATTGCTAAGACAGTTATGAAGTTAAAATGAGGTGGTGCCAGAAAATTAAAGTAGAATTAAAAGCTTTGCAGGGAGTTTCCTGTTAGGCCAGTGTCCTATGAGACAACTAAATTATATAGCAGTGCCAGTACAAAATCCCTTATAGTATTTCTGAACTTCTGAGTAAGTCTCGTAACTCTACGGTACTCAGGCAGAGAAGTTAGCATCCCTGGAAAGTGAGCACAGATGAAAATGGCCTCCACAGTAGAGATTTAAAATGTGTACAGCCCTTGTGCTGTTCTCAGAGTAGTGTCTTGGCTACCTTCATCAAGGCAAGAAATTGAGCTTTCTCTTAAGGAAGCATCATCTATCATCTGGTGCCTTTCATAAAACAAACGTTTGTGTTAAGAAGCTGGATTTTTTCAGGAAAAAATTCTAAGGATGCTATTTCCCTGAAGTGTTTTGCCCCATGACTCTTTCTCCATGAGAAAAAAGTATGAATTATCCATATGGTAGCAACTTTAACAACTTTTATTTTACTTTTTACTTTTGAGTAATTTCAAGTTATAGAAGAGTTGCAAGAGCAACTTAAACAAAATCCTTATACCTTGCACCTGTTGGAAACTCTTGACATTTATCACCATTTCCTTTATCATTCTCTAAATACGGGAGTTCCCCCTTTCCCACAGTTTTGCTTTCTATTGTTTGTTACCCATGGTCAACAGGGGTCTAAAAATATTAAATGGAAAATTCCAGAAATAAACAACTCATAAGTTTTAAAGTTCTTGCAGTTATGAACAATGTGATTAAATTTCCAGCCATCCCACTTGGTCCTGCCTGGGATGTGAATTATCCTTTTATCCAGTGTGTCCATTTCTTACTTCTGTCCACTTCTTAGTAGGACAGGATGTTATGTACGTGGATAAACCTCAGCATCAGTCAGTCAGATGCTTGTTAAAATCTCAAATTTACCACTCAATAGCTAAATGTCTTTGAATAAGCCCTTAATACCTCTGAGCCAAGAGACAGGGAAACCTGGAAAACTTCTGTGCGAGAGCTGGATGTTGAGGGGGAACCACTTCAGTGAGGAGAGAGAAATAAACGGGATTGCAAGGAGAGATACATATGCACTTGCTGTATTAGATAAACTGTGGCAAGTGGTCAGGGTGGTGTGGATGCTTTTGGAGAGGGAGCACTGGGGAGGCTGCAGGTCACTTCTGCAGTGGAATTGAATTTTAATCTTCTCAGCATTCTCCGCCACTGTTGTGCTCGCCAGTTGATGCACACAGCCCGGTGATAGGGACTCCTTGGTAGGTAAAGGAGGCAAGAAAAGCATTTTGGGAAATCACTTGGAGTTAGAGTGTCTAAGGAAATTATTTAAGTGAAATGTCCACACATAGGTTCTGATCTCTAAAACTCTGCTATGTCAGCCTGCTTGTTTTTAGAATTTATAATAATGCGTGCTGGATTCTGAGATGGAGGATGTCTCCAGGAGGTATGAGTTTATTATTGGTGAAACAAGCATTTCACCTGCGGTGAAGGATTTTGGTACCTTAGTACATGTAGAACTATTTCTGTTACAAGGATATTCAAAAGCTTGTCTCCCTCGTAGTTATTAGAGTTTGAAGAAATTTCTGTGCAAGTTGTTTCAGAAACCCTGGGGGTCTTAACATTTCTATACTGGTCATGTATTAGCTCATTATTTGTCTGATAAATCTGCCCCAATTTTGATCTCTGTCTCCCTAAGCCATCAAATGCCAGTAGAGAAGCCCTACTCTAAAACTGGCCTTAGGGACATTTTGTCACATGCTTCAATGTGTATGATACTTGAAAACACTATGTTAAGTTAAATAAGCCAGTCACAAAAGGATAGATGCTGTATAGGTCCCCTTATATCCAGTACCTAGAGTAGTCAAATTCATAGAGACAGAAAGTAGAATGGTGGTTGGCAGGAGCTAATGAGGAGGAAATGAGAAGATACTGTTTAATGGTACAATTTCAGTTTTGCAAGGTGAAAAGAGTTCTGGAGATAGAAGGTGGTGACGGTTGCACAGTGATGTTAATATACTTAATGCCACTGAACTGTACACTTAAAAATGGCTAAGATGATGAATATTGTTTTATGTATTTTATCAAACTTAAAAAACAGTAAAGTGAGTTATATATATTAAATATGCATATTTAATATATATTAATATATTTTAAGTGACATTAGGATATTTAGAAAAGAACACATTTTCTGTCCATTGATATGCCAGATTGATATTATTGATCCCAAGGACAGCATGATGCCCATCTAGAGTTTTTAGATATCTGTTTGGCTCAAGGTTGCATATTTTAAGACAGTGCTTGGTGGAAACTCGGTGAGAAAGAAGAGAGAGGATATAGGAAGTCATGGAAGGCACAAAAGGTTATAATTTTACAGTTTCTGGAAAACCATGAAAAATGTTTGCTGAGATAGGATTTGTGCAGTATCTCTGCATAAAGTCAATTCAATGAAAGCTGCAGCTGAAATAAACATGACATGAATTGCCATTTCCAATTTTCATAATTCCTCCAAATCTCACCGAAAGTTATTTTTTTTTCCACATGACAATTCAAGATGCAATTTAACTTGGTTTTTCAGCTTTGTCTTTGCTTAAATTCATCTGTTTGTGTCAGATTTCCCCATAGGGAGATAAATGTAAGAATGAATGTTTATTGCTACCTGATTTATTCCTTATGTAGTCTGGAGAAAGAGGAGTATAAGAAAAGCACAACATAGATGAGCAGCACTCCTAACAGTGAGGTGAGGCGACTATCGTATCACTAGAGGATCTTTTCTTAGAGAGTATTAAGTAGCCAATCAGAATCTTGTCTGTTTTTCTTAGGAAGAAGGGACATGTTTTACCAGCCTTTCCACATGAGTAATTGTAATATAAAACATTTATTTTTGACATTATGCCTTTTTTTTCCCTTAGCTATAAGACTTATCTGAGTCTTTAATATCTAATGTATATTGGGAATCCTCAACCCAGGAGTTGGGCTATAGGTATCCAGAGGCTAAGGAAATTTCTAGAAGAAATCAAAATCATCACACAGTGATGCGCAATTATGGACTCTGGGGATGTACAACCAAGATATGCTGTGGGATGAGAGCATGCTATTAAGATGCTTTCTTATGTATAGACTGTGCATAGCAGCTGATGTTCTTTCTGACATCTACTGTAATCACCTTGCACTCAGGTTCCCAAATCTTGGCCATTCATATTGGAGCCCCTTTCACTCTGGACCTTCACTGGACCCCTTGGGGAGTTGATGTCTGTTGCCTTGGTGTTTGAAAGGATAAAAGATCAAAGAAATGACCATGGGGGAATTACATCTATCTCCCTACTTGCCTTCCCTAACCTACTTAGTATACCTACTTACCACACCTACATGCACTAATCTACCTCGCTTTTGGGGAATAAGTATATTAACTACATGATAAAATGCTTTATCAAAAAAAATTGAGGCTTTGCTTAAAGTCACTTTGCTGTTTATGACAGAGATCATTTACTCAGGTTCATTGATTCATGTGTGTGTGTTATTTTTATAATTAAGAAACTCTCATAACTGTAATATTTATTAAGAGGACACATAAACTTTATTTTGTCAGATGCCTTATTTAATAGATGATGCTGATAAAAATGATGAAGAGAGAAAAGGAAGTGGCCCTGATCTTCTGCTAGATTTTTATCAGATCTAACCATGGTCATTAGTTCACTGAATTATTTGTTTATCCATTCATTTCTTTCCTTGTCTATATCTCCATCATCTTTGGAGACTTTTCTAAATACCCATCATTTCTTGATCCTAATGCTAGTTGCCCTGTGGAAATATATGTTTGAATTAAAAAGGGAGAAAAAAGGAACAGGGTCTGACATCAGAAACTTGAATTATAACTCATCAGAAGAAAGACGCTTGAAAAAAGTTTTGTTTTTAATGAGAATATGTCTTACTCTGTTTTTCCTGCTGTAACAGAATACAAAAGTCCCCCCTTATCCATGGTTTTCCTTTCCATGTTTTCAATTACCCTCTGTCAACTGCAGTCTGAAAATAGGTGAGTATAGTACAATAAGATATTGAGAGACAGAATGAGAATTCATATAACTTCTATTGCAATATGTTGTTCCAATTCTTCTATTTTATGATTAGTTATTGTTAATATCTTCCTGTGCCTAATTTATAAATTAAACTTAATTAGGGGTATGTATGTATAGGAAAAATATAGTATATATATAGGATTTGGTACTAGCCATGATTTCAGGCATGCACTGAGGGTCTTGGAAGGTGTCTCCTAAGGATAAGGGGGAAATACTGTACCTGAAACTGAGTAATTTAGAATGAACAGAAACTTGTTGGCTTACAGTTCTGGAGAATGAGAAGTCTAAGATCAAGTTGCTGGCATCTGGCAAGCACCTTCTTGCTGTGTCATCACATGGCAGAAGGCAGAGGAGCAAAGAGGCAAACAGACTGATCTTGCCCTTTTATAATGGCATTAATCTGCTCACGAGGGTGAAGCCCACATGATCTATATACCTCCCACCTCCCAACACTGTTGCATTGGGGATTAAGTTTCAACATGAGTTTTGGAGGGGACAAAAACATTCAAACCATATCAGAATATAAAACAGAACATTAGAGAAATAAGAAAAAAATACCTAGACTGCTAAGTGTGGACTTAGCCACTATTATGATTTTGTTCTAACCTTGTTTTAATTTGAAGAGTGTTTCTAGTTTATAATCACAGTTTAATACATTTGTGTATCACAATCACAGTTTAATACATCTTAGTGGGTGTGTGCCATTATTTTTGGCCCATCTATGTCTGTTCCTTCTTGTTGTCTTTGACAAGCCCTTCTGAGAGACTCTCTCCTGTTACATGAGTTGGCAGTGCCAGGTCTCTCTTTTCCTCCCTCTCTTGCAGCTAGGTTCTACTCATGTACAATAAGACACGTGTACTCTAAATCTGAGTCAGAAGCTGGTGATTTGAAAAGACAGGGTTTGCCCAGGATCCATCCTGATAAGGGCAATAGGGGCGGTGGTGGCTGTGGTGATGGCTGCATCAGGGCTTCCAAAGATGCAGTTACCCTAATAATCCCAGGGTAGCACCCAGGCTTTCGTGACGGTGCCACCAAAAGTGCAAACTGTGGAGTCTGGGCCAGAGGCTTGCCAGTGGTATCTTCCAGTTCTGTGGTATGTTTTAGAGTGTTTCCCCCCCCCCCCTTGGATATGTTGCCTCCAATCCTAGTTCTGCAAATCTCCTTGTGTTTCCCCTTGTAATTCTTTCAATTACCAAATGTTGCTTTATAAGTTTCTTGCCAAACATTAACTTCTGGTTCTTACAACCCCAAATTCTGGCTTTTAAAGCATTATGCTTGTTGCAAGAAGAAAAAATATAACCCAATGTCTGTCATACTGCTATATTGTATTTAACCATATTTTAAAATGTCTGTATAATGTTTGAGTGGATGCAGCTTAATAGAAAAAATAATTGTCTTAATATTTTTAAAAAGTAGGTCACTTCTAAACAACTCTATGTGAGTATCTTTGTATATGTGGGGTTTTTTCCCCTGGTTTTAATTTCCCCTTAATAATCACCAGGGGACATTCTTTCACACTTTGTATGCTGTCAAAGAGTTTTCACGAGTGGTTGTTTCTAATTTTAATGCTACCAGGAATATATGAGATTTTTAATCTCATTATAGCTTTATTTACATGGAATATTACCATATAATATATATTTCCTAATACATTACCTATTTTTAAAGAGCACCTTACCATTCTAGTTGGTATTCTGAGAATGACATTTCCACACATTTGTTTACTAGTTGAGAATTCCACTGATTTTTCTGGTCACAAAACAAGGAATTCTATTACAGACATCTAAGGAAAAGATGAGTTCCTGAGGCATGTGACATTGTCAACATCCTGGATTTCTTGAAACTTAGGCTGGGCAACAGATTGAGGGGATGTGGTAGGAAGGGAGTTAGTGAGCCCAAATTTAGTCTTTTCCAAAATTATATTCCTTTAATCCTGATCCAACATTTTTAGAATACATTTCAAAGCACATATTTACCAGGTATTGTCTATACAACATTTTAAAATAATGCAATGCATTTGCTGTATATTGCACCTGGCCACAGGTCACACTTTCTTCCTCACCCTCATGGTCTACTGAGACTTGGGTCTTATAATAGGTCTTAAAGCAAGTAGAGTAGTGTATATGTATAATGGAAAGGAATATCATATCCTTGTAAGACATCTACTTTGTAGGATGCCTTTACAGGTTTTTCAGGCAATGGACAGATTATCCTACTTATACAGAAAAGGAAGGTCTGCTTCTGCTGTCAATAGAGGCTAAGTAGAATTTTCAAATTGCCCTGCTTCATCCAAATCTTCCCATATGCCTACATCCAAAATTCAGGGTCTCACTTCTTCCCAATGAAATCCTAACTTTGACATAAAGGACACTACAAGTTTGAAAACTTAATTTGTATTATAATTCAGCCATCTGCATTATTAGACTTTGAATTTTGTTTTCAGAAATCTCAATCCTTCAGCTACAGGTAATAAGATTTCATTTTAGGTCAATCATAGAAGTTTCTGTATCCCTTAAGCAGTCTTTGAACTGGGAATTTAAAGCCCTGAGCTCATAATTTTATTTAAAGGTCTCTAATGAATTTGAAAGCAAAGCAACAAACTAACCACATTATGTTCCTTATATGCACTAAAATATTCTATGGTACCAACCATTTCTATAGGCATTTGATTACAAGTGTCAATGGGTGATCATTTAATTAGCTTATTGGCCAGTGCATTCTATTGACTAATGGTGTTTCATTTTCCACTGGAAACAGATTAAATTAAAGCATCAAATCTAATCATACCAGAGGACCATTTTCAGATAACTCATAATAAATTCTGAAAACCTACCCTTAAAGTTATTTTCCTCTGGAACTACTTCTAGTACCACCAAGGTCTGTATCAGTCAGGGTTCAAACAGAGAAAGGAAACCACTGAGAATGATGTAATATAATGTATTCATTATAATAGTTTGATCACAGACAATTGTGGGAGCTTGTCAGACAGCCTTGGTTTGTCTCTTCCTTCCATCTCTGATTATGAATCTAAAGAAAATGGGACAAGTGGTAGAGATTGACAGCGGTGTTTGGAGTAAAGGAGAGCAGGTACAATGGAATCCTGCAAGAAAAGAGCTACCATCTTCATCTCTCTCTCTTTTTCTCTCTTGGAAACCTGTGTTGGCCTCTTGCCATCTACAAGCTTGCAAACTAGTTGCTGTGGATGACTTTCAAAAGAAGCTGGAGGTTTTGTCATAGAACCACACTAGTATCTGGCCCAGGATTTAGAGAAGGAGGAAGAGATTCCATGCAGCTGGACAGTTGGCATGACTTCTACCCACAGTAGCAAGGTGAACCAGAAGATCTGCAAAATTGTGCATAATCTGCAACAGGCCCTTCCCTACGTTGCCATTCTGAGAGTACATATGACAACTGTTTTACTCCTACTTTCTGAAGCTCTTGTACAGATTTTTCTTATAAGCTGAACCAGAAATATATGGGGATCAAGATTTTGGGAAATATGATTCAATTTTGTCAATTTGACCCATTCTAAAGATACCACACTATTCTAATCACTCAAGAAACCATATTTAGGAACCCTACAATGGTGATAACCATTGAATGCAAATAACAATAACAGTATTAAAATTTTGTTTGTTTTCTTTTCATTTTCCTCACTACCAGCTTTGAATATCAGCCAAGTAATGCAGATAAGAATAATCCTATGTTCCTTATCTCTGTCCTTTTGTTGATTTTATAAGAATATTTTGTTCCAAAGAATGATCTATTGCTGATAAATTTGGAGACAAAGAAAACTTGCCCATTGACTTCTTTGGTTCTTTATCCATTGAGAGAAAAGAGAGTCCTTTGAGTTTCCCACTCAGATTCAGCTTGTGATTGAACAGTAATACATCCATTCACGCAACAAGTGTATATTGAGTGCCTACTATGTCGTGGGTACTGAGAAATATTTTAAAACATAGTGTTTTTCTTGCACAATAAAAATCGGTGATCATCCAAATCCTCACACCTCTGAACACTCTCTAAGCATGTGAGCTGGAAGTTGGAAGGGAAGAAATGTCCCATGGACACCCAGATAGCCTAACCTACCCATTATCCCCTCCAGCAGGACTGTCAGAAAGGCACTCATCCCAAGGCAGGCAGAAGCTAAACTGTGGAGGAGTCAAAACCGTTTTCCAGTTTTCACAAAGCTGCAAGCTATGTTATGTATTAAAGCCTTGCTTCCCACATTTTAAGCATCTGAGATTGATTTCTTCTTTTCTTTTATGTTCTAACTCTTTCTCCAAGGTTAGCAATTTTGTCTCGTTTCCAGTTCCTCCTCTTTTTATTCCCCTGTAAAGAATGCTCCAAAACATGTATTTAAATTTTTATAAAGTACTTGCTTTAGTATACCCATATATCCTCTTTCTGTTTATCATACACACACAATGGATGTGGAGATTTTATATGGACATTAAAGCAGTGCTGTAGCTTATTAACGAGGCAGCCTGCAAATGAATAGGAGGCATGTGTTAGCTGAAATGAAGGGATGGGAGGGAAGAGGACTTTCTTCTTTGTTGCTTCCAGGGGATTAACCTGAGGGCTATTGATTTACAAGCTCTTCTTACCGATCATCTTCCTCTTGAGCAGGAAAAGGGAGGGTCAACGCTTTGCTAGACCAGATAAATTAATTACATTCTCCTCCCTATTGAATTGTGAAAAAATTAAAATGACACACAAGTGAAGCAAGTTGCATATTTCCAGGGACAACAGCATCTCAATTCCAGATGCACATTAGAATTACGTAGGAAGCTTTCTAAGAAGTGGTGTTGTCTGGGCCCCTGCCACGTAACATCTCTGGTACTTCAGAATATTTGACTATGAAGTGAGATCTGGGATGTGCTGTTCTTTAAAGCTTTCAGGTGATTTTTTTTCCTCAGAAAGGATCAAGAGCCACTGGTCTGTGTTTTCCAAGGGGCTTGATAGTAGCACAGAGTGATTTAAGAGTATTGCTGGGCCAAACTGAAGCTTCTTGATCCTGTTGTTTGTCAAATAAATATCAGGCACTTGCATGTGGCTGGAGCAGGGGTGTGCAAGAGCCTTGACTCGGAGGGCAAGGACTCAGCTCTGGAAATGGAGCTGCAGTGGGATTGCTGCCTAGTTACAGAACAGATCTGGCTACAGGGAGCAGGTGCAAATTTGGCTGGAATGACAAGTACTAAGTAGGTAGACAGACTGTCTGTCATTTTGATTCATTGTGGAATCTGCTATGAAATTCTTCTCAGTATATGGCTATGGGGAGGATTGTGTACTCATACATAATTATAAAGTCTCCTGTTAATCAACCGTCAATCCAGACTTATTGAGCATTTTCATGGCTATGTTTCCACAATAGGTGCAGTGGCAGATACAAAATGAGTGTTATTATACATAAAGAAATCCTCATTTAATTGAGGAACCAAGTCATGTTTACAATCATTGCATTACTATAAACAATTAGAGTTTAAGGCCAAAAAACAAAATGCTGCCTACTGGATGCATTTTATTTTGACTCACATGATACTTTTTAAAAATATTTGTACTAGCTGACAATATTTAAAAATCAGGAGGTTTCACATAAAAACCTATACAAAAAAATCTATATTCCTAGCAGGAAAAACAAACAAACAAAAAATATCAGCATATCTGTCAAAGCTGGGACCATATCCCCTCATAGCAGTATTTGACCTTTTTAGCAGAAGCACGTGCTCTCCATTTTAACACGGTCTCCAAAATCCACCTTTGTATTATCCAGGCTCTCTTTATTCATTTAGGTTACCCATATGATTGCTGCAGGTCTCTGAGTTTACAGCTATTGCATTAAGCAAAAACTGTCACTAATTCATTGACAAACAATGTAGAATTCTAGGGAGGGGGTTGGCAGGTAGGGGTGGAGCAATCAGGAAGGTTCTTGAAGAAAGTGGGACTGAGCCATCCCATAGTCAGCAATTATTAATATATGAGGTTAGGGAAGAATAGAAAGAAGTGCAGAGACTGTGAGAAGAGAGCAAAAGGTAAATGCAAAATAAATTCTGGTTGTATTACAGGCCTAAAAAAGAAAATAAAGGCCTATACATTTATAACAGGGTTGAGAAAAAAACTATGTGCCAAGTTTATAAGGAAGTCCTACAAATAAATACCAAAAAAACCCCAAAACTAATAGAAAAATAAGCCAAAATTATTAACGTGATATTCACAGAGGAGGAAACACAAATGGCCAAGAACTACAGGAAAACATGTTTGAAACACAGAAAAAAAATTAAAAAATGAAAAATGCATACCCATTGTAATATACATACATAAAAAATTAAGTCTTGTAATCCCAAGGGATTGACAAAGATATGGGGAAAACAGAAGTTGTGATAGCATGCTGAAGGATGTTGTAAGTGGTATACCACTCTTTGAGGGCAATTAGACACAATATCTAATAAAGTTGAATATTTATGAACATACTTGGAACCTAACAATTCTATGTTTAGACTTTCTTAGCGATTTCCTTACATAGGGATACAAGGAAACACGTATGACATGTTCAATGTAGCATCGTGTGTAAGAGTAAAATACCAAATCAAAGCAACAACAAAAAGAACTAAATGAGATATTCTTCAGTAAGAAAATAGTTAAATAAATCCTGGTACCTACTCACACAATGGAAACTGCAGCAATGGTAATGCATCAATTAAAGCTACAAATCACTTGCCTAAATCCCCAAACCAGATGTTTAGGGAAAAAAATGTTGTAATTTAGCATATACAATATGAAAATATTTATAGTAAGTGTAAAAAACAAACATACAAATTGAACAAACGTGATCTGCGAGGGCAGTCCAGATGGGGGCTGTTGGAGTAGCAGAAATTTGTACAAGTGGTGATAAAGGTGGGCTGAACTGGCCCAGGAACACAAAAAACCTGGGCAACCTCTGAATGTAAGTCTTGGTGCTTTTATTATCTGATCAGACAGCCATTGCCAATATCTTCTTTTTAAAGCTATTACCTTTGGAGGGTTAGTGAGGGCTTGACATTATAGATTCATATGAAAGATGCGGGTTGTAAAAATATTGTCTGAAGGAAGATGGGAGAGTCTTGCAGGAGAACCAGCTCTGAGAGATGGAGAAAAGGAGAAAAAAGCAGACATGTTGCCTTTATATTCTTTTCTTTGTTGTGATTATGAAAACTCAGAATCCCTTAGCTGATTCACTCAACCAGCAAGCATTAGCTTTGCCTGCATGTTTGCAGTGGCCTCCTAATTGCTCGGTTTTCTCAGTCCCTACCCACTCTCTGCCTCCTGCATGCAAAATGAGTTAGTCTCCTAAAAGCATAGCTCTGACAATTACCCCCAGTTCTTTATTATCTTCTGCATAAATTTCAAACTCTGTAGCTCCCACTGTCTGGCTCCAGCTTCTCTTTCTGTTCTCACTCCTCCACTCACTATCTCAGCAGATATTTACTGAGAACCCTCTTTGTGCAAGCACCTTGATGAGCACTGGCGATTGGAGGTGTGCAAGATGAACAAGACGTCCATTCCTACAGACCTCACAGTCCACTGGGGGAGACAGACAACAGAGAAATGAACCAATAATTTAGATCATTGCACCTGGCATAAATGCGACAAATTCAACAAAACAAATATGTGACAGCCAGTGACTGGGAACATTAGGTAGGGTAATCAGGGAAGTCTCCTCTGAGAAAGTGGCATTTGAGCTGCAATCAAAGAGAGGAGAAAGTGTCAGCGAAAGCATGTATGGGAGGACAGCTCAGTCTTTTCTCTCATGCTCTAGTCAAATTGATCTCTACCATGAATACATTCCGTTCTTCCTAGCTACCCTGACTTTGCCCATGCTATTTCCTCTGCCGCGAAAATATCTCCTGCATTTCCTCCTGTGGGAGCCCTGCCTTGCTTTAAATGCCACCTCGTCCATGAAGACTTACTTGATTTCCTCAACCAACTCCACTGTTACCTATAAATGAGTTAGTGTTAATACTTTAACCTCCCTTTTTCGGTAAGGACTATTCTGATTATAAGCAACAGAAATCTAGCTGGAAGTAAAAATGAGTCATATTTTTTGGCTTAAATAAACAAAACACAGAATGGTAGCTGTAGGGCTAGCTTCAGGAGAAACTGTATCAGGGGCTCTAAATCATTCTACTCCTTCTCTCCTCTCCTCTTACTTTCTTTTCTTCTTATATATTATTTTCCTCTTTCAGACTGTTTTTTCTCATAACCCTGGAACCATAGTTGCAGGTAGTTATGTACTTAAACCTTTAGGCCTTACGAACCTAAGAGAAACTTGCCCCCACCAACTGAAGTGAGACAAACCCCAACGAAGGACGCTCTGGTCCAGCTTTGACTGTATTTCTTGACTATATCTGGGAGGAGAGAGATGAGAGAGCAAGACTGGTCACACAGGAGTCATGTGCTCACACCTGTGAAGTTAATGGCAACCCCATACACAATCATTTGTCTGAATTTGGGAAAAAAACTTATACCCAAGGAGAAGGAGAGGGAGCTTGTTCTGTGATGACAAAACAAAAAGAGTTCCCTTAGTCTTTTATAAAACTCATGACATTAGAAAACTCCATCTCTGGATAGAGACATTATAAAGGTACATGGCATAAGTGCTCAGCCCTTCTCTACCCCCAGTGCTAAAGGAGCATCTTGGAGGTTTCATAACGTTGTATACACACTACATTCCAAGTCTTCCAGAGTTTCTGCAGAGCTATAACATCAGCCACATTCCATATTACATCTTTGCAAACCCATTTATTCCACACAGACTCTGTGTTTCCATCATATTTCTATGGCAGACTTGTCCCAGAAGGCAAACATGAATGAGTAGGAATGCCACTCTAGAGAAGTTTGTTTGCAGCATGCAGCGCTATGCCTCTCTGAGGCTTACTGTTAATTTATGGACAATTTCTGTTGCTGCTATCTTCAGTTTCCTCCTTGCCCTACTTTTTATCAGTCCAAATGTCATTTACTTTGTAACTAGAAAGCATGGCCTTCCCTGAGGGGAGCCCCAGCCCAAGCCCTCGTTATGCGGGTGGTGAGGTGATTAACCTCACCCTCCTGCGGCACCCATCCCCGCTCCACACTCAGAGAGTGCTGCGCAGCCTCAGCATGCTGTGTTTATAACCATTACGGCATGGAGCATTTTGTACCATTTTTATATTTTTCACTTATCAATTTATGTCTTTAGCATCCCCTCACATACACACTTCCTGCCTCCTTCTCTGAAGGTACAGTTATTGATTCTTGGATCTTTTATAGTGCTGAATCTTGGAGTTAAAAAAAATGAAAAAGCCACAGTGACGTGGATGACAAATCGCTGAGCCTGAGATGGAAGAGGCGGGGAAAAGCATAAGAATTTGCTTGTCTTCTGCTGAGTTAGAAAGAGAAGTTCCCTTTTAAAAGGAATAATTTGAAATAAGAAAAAGAGAGACATATTGAATGTATGCTACAATGAATGTGCAAATTTAAGGATGAGAGAGATATAGAAAAAGGAATTTAAGAAGTTTTTCTGAGTGGTTTTAATGGGAACTCACTTTGATGGTTATAAGGAGATGACAAACTTGATGTAAATTAATTTGCAATCATGTTGGATTATCATGATGATGTTTCTTAAAAAGTAACTCAATGTCGGGACTGGAGCAAAAATTTTGCTTAGTTTGAAATGATTAATTTAATTTTTTGGAATTTCTCTTGGCACTCTCATCTTCATCCCCAAATACATTGAATGTTTCTGAAAAGCAAAGGCTCAGTGTTTCCCACAGTAACTATACCCTGGCTTAGCTATATTATTCACTTGGTAATCTTTGTAATGATAAAGGGTTGCATTTTTCATTTTATTATTGTTATTTTTATATCATCATCATTATTCACTAATTCATAATAAGCACTAATTATGTGTTAAGCCCTATTCTAAGATTTGTAAATACCTTATCTTCTTTAATCTTCACAATCAGCCTAGGCTCATGAGGGGATTAACAGAATATATGAGCTAGGCTTGTTGAAACAGGAATATCAAAATGGGGCAGATATTGTATATACCTGAAAAGCAAAATCAACACAACTTGAAAGCAAGAGAGAAGTAAAGATAAAGATGACTTGGGAAAGAAGGAAGCCTTGGGACATATGGCAAGTTATAAAGAGAGGTTGCAGATTTTTCTACAGAGATCACCTTGAATCAGCTGTTGACTGGATAGAAGTAGGGTCAGTTAAGGGTGTCTTGAGTGTACCTCTAGCTCTTAAATAACTGATGCTTCTATGTAAGGTAAGTGAAGGCAACATGGAACTTCTACTCCATGCCATACCCGGTGCAATATAAACTATCTCATTTAACCTGCAAAGAGTAATACTAGCTCACTTTTCACAAAAGAAAATGAAGGCTCAATACTGCTGGCCATAGTTGTATTTTCTATAGTAGTAAATGTTTAGAAATAACCTTAATGTCCAACAGTATAAGAATGGTTATATAAATGATGATATATGCATATAATAGACCCTTACACAGCCATTTAAAATGGCAGTCTTGAAAGCAATTTACTGACATATGAAAATGTTCAGGATATAACTTTGAGTGAAAAAAATTAGAGTACCTGATTATATGCATGACATGATTTCAGTCTTATGGAAAATATCTACTCTCAGCAGGGAGAATGAAACTGAGCTAAAGTAAGGTGCCTCTGCTCTAGGATGACCATCCATGTCTCATGTGTCCTGAGCTGTAAAAATTGCAGTATTTTCTGCCATTTGGATGATATCCACTTAGACCAGCCAGACCATGACTCTTCTTTTTCTAGGTGACATTTCTGAACTCAGAATTTTGTCAGCACCCACATCACCTCCCGTACTCCTCCTGCCTGGATCCCTTGCTATGTCTAGATCTTTTCCTGTGGTTTGTCCTTGCCTCATTCCAGACTATCCTGACATATATCTATGTAGGCAATGGTTTTTGCTTTCATTCCTCATGTAACTGTAGGTCTATACTAGCTCTCTTATGGAAATACAGAAGCCATAAATACACTGTGCATATGCAATTTTAAATTTTCTAATATCAACATTAAGACACGTGGCTACTTTTTAAGACAAAAAAATAAAAAGAAACAAATTTAATTTTAGTAACATATTATGTAACTAAATGTATCCAAAATATTATAATTTCCATGTGTAATTAATATTGCAGTTATTTATGAGACCTTTCATATCGTTGTGTTTATACTAAGGTTCAGATTTCAGTTTGTGTTTTACCCTTTAGCACATCTCATTTTTGACTAGCCACATTTCGAGAGCCCAGGAGGCAGGTGTGGCTAGTGGCTACTGTATAGGGCAGTGTAGATCTAGACCCAGTACTCTAGCTTTTCAGATTTGGTTTTTAAACTTCTCAGCTTTGTACAGTTTAAATTTAGGTGAAAAGCTAATCAGCACTTGATCCAAAAGTGAATTGTCAGAAAATTGTTTTCCTTAATGAAGAATTCAGCTATGGAGCCTCTGTTAATGGATTAATTGGCAAGGTATATTTGGCAATGGGCAGTTTCCCATTTGTTTAAATAAAGATGGAGATCGAAATCACTTATGTCTTTGAGTTACTTCAGGCTGTAATTGCAGGAGCCTTCACTTCTCTGAAACATGAAAGGCACCAGAGCTAAGAATTTGTCAAGAAATGACAGCCATCTAGGCCCATGGCAAGGGGCCAGCAGGATTCCCCTTCTCCAGTGATCTCTGCAAATCATTTAGTCATTTGTTTGCACAGTTCTGCAAAACGATAAGATGGCCTGAATTTTGACTACCAGTGACTGTGCAGGCTACACTTTTTCTTTCCTTTTTTCCCTTTTAACTGCTTTTGTGTATAGAAGATGGCAATTTAGTCACAGCCATATAGTTACATATAATTATTCTTCTCTATCATGTTTTACCAGTGGGTCCAGTCAGCAGTTGGAAATGGGAAGAAATGGGCCAATTTGCAACTTAATATTTTACTCTGGGACAGAGCCAATTGCTCATAATGCCTGCTTCAATCAAATCTGATATACATACCAATATTATCACACATCCAACATATCGATCCTTATTCTCCAGAGAACTTTACGTCTATCAGTATCCTTTCTTATATATTACGTCATTTATCTCTGTCATTTCTAACTTTTTGAGTTGTATTGGGCAGTTACTATTAACCCCATTTACAGGTGAGTAAAGTGCGGCTCAGGGGTATTTCAGTGATACCCTACTTTTGTCTCCCACTTTGCCAAACTATCCTCCACCCCACTGCTACAGTGATGCCACATGGTACAAAATTTAACTAGGTCTTTCCATGACTAAAATGCTCCCAGCTAGTGTCTGGTCATAGCACAGACTCCTTGATGTGACCCATGGGTTCCTCTGTGATCTGGCCCCTTGTCCCTCTCTTCAGCCTAATTTCTCAACTCTGTACACTGGGAACAGTACCTGTAATGGTCTGTGAGCAACCATAGCTGGGTGTGCACAGCTGATACAAGGAATTAAAATGATCTCTTAAGATTTCTGCATTTTATTGTATGATTATGTCAATTTTAAAAATAAAGCAGGGCTTATTATAGCACATCGACCTTATAAGTGCCTCTGGCAAATGCACTTCTTACTCAACACTCACTCACTCTTCTCTTCCCTCTTCTGCTCCTCGCCTCCAGATCACCTAATTCCCTACTGGACTATTCTCAGTCTCTGAGTATGATATTGCCAAATTCAATCATTTATCATCTTTACCGACTTTGGACAAATATTTATATGTGAAATAAAAAAAATTATTTTAAGTAATAATACTTGCCTCCAACTGTTATTGTAGTAATTATAATGTCCACAACTGACATTGTTCTGAGTGGCAGGCACAATTAATGTGTACAGGACCCTGTAAGTTTAGGATACAGGTCAAGAGTGTGGGCCCTTGGGAACACACTGCTTAGGTTTGAATCTGTCTCTCTAGACATCTTCACAACAACCCCATGAGCATGTACTATTTGTTTAACAGATGAGAAATGCCAAGTAAGTGGCCTAAATTGTACATCCACCAAGGAAAAATGGAGGGATTTGGCCCAGATCTTCCTTAGTGCAAAGTCCATGCCCTTCGCTGAAGAGAGGATGACAGTGGTCAGACCTACTGGCTCAGATTCCTTTATCCCTGTCACTATTATCTATTTTGATGGCTCACATATTCTAGCTAAAAGTAGAATATGTGCTAGAACAATTCATATCATGCACAGATAAAAAGTATAAGGGCTCACTCAAGAGGAATTTGATATGCTGCTAAATGTTAAAGTTTAAATGTTTACTCAATTTCTTAGAGATGCTACAGATTTTTCTTTTTTAATTTAGCAGTCAAATAACTAGAGTTTCTAATTTTCAAAATCAAATATTTATTTCCTTTAATTTTTTAACAATGATAGGAGCTTAGTAGAATTTTATAATAATTTTAGACTTCATTTAAATAACATTGCTGCTGGTTTAAATATTTAGTTTGTTACTATCACACTGCACTTTTACATTACACAGGTAATCCTTTAAATGTCCTTCTGTCTTGCTGTAACAGTTGGTTGTATAGTGCTATTGATGTTCCTCATAGAATACAACTTTGTGTCTCTAACAAGACTGTTTTTTCAGAGTTTGTATAGTAATGTGACATTAATCTTACCTTAAGGAGAACTTGGCTATGCTTTCACCTCATATGTTTACAAAAGAGTCAATTTATTTTAAAATTATTGAGCACTACACTCTGCTGTTGCTACTTAGGTGCTAATTAATGTTCTTTTATCTGCTCATTTATTTGGAATCTCCCTTCTTCTTCATGTCAGGGCTCCTGAAAGTGTGTATATGATTTTAATGGCTTTTATCTGCTTTTTAAAACAGATTGTAGAAGAAAATTATGAAAACTATAGCCGACCAACATCTACCTACATTTGACAAAGGCACGACATTCCAGGGGATATTACTAACCTGACAGTAATTAATAATCACAGTGACGTGTTTCACAGCATGATGCATTATGAATTTCTTAACTGATAGAAATCAGTACTTTAAAGATTGCTTTTAACATTGAGGTTCAGAAAAATCATGAGGAAAAGATCAAAGGATGAAACCTAAAATGCCGGGGTCAGTTTTGTAAAAACTAACATGTCAGGTAGATGCTTATTTTATTTTGTTTCATCTTAAAACAACCCTCTTCATTGACAAATTAGTCCCTTTTTATTGATAAGAGGACTAAGACTTAGTGTTTACATATGTTGAGTTGGAGGGGGAATTTTATGCAGAGGGAGTATCATGGTCAAAAGTACAAAACTCAAAGGACCACAGCAAGTGAGAAGAAGTGAAGGAAAGTCTGAGCTGAGGCCCATGATGCAGGCAGGCCAGGCACACACAGGGTCTCTAGGAAAAAGCTAACGGTTTGATGCCTCATTCATTGTGTAGTGGAAAGATTACTCTCACCACAATGTGAAGAATGGATTAAAAAATGTAAGAGGAAAAAAATCTGTCAGTAAAGACAGATAATGATAGTTCAAACTAGGGTATTGGAAGTACAAGTGGAGTATAAATAGTTTTGAGAAAGATTTTACAAACAAACTGATAAGGTTCATTTATTAGTTGAGTGAAGATGACCAAAAATAGGAGGAGTGAAGTGTTGGGTATGATTATCAGATGTTAAACATTCAAAACCGAGTAAAAGGTGATGCTTTTTTTTTTTTTTTTTCTTTTTAACCAAGAGCTCTGGAAAGGAAAAAGAAGATTAAAAATCAAGGGCAATCTTGTAAGTTGGGTTGACCATGAAATAGACTCTGAAACTGAGGCTTGCTTGCATGATATTTACTGGGGAGTCTTTCACAAAACCACATCCATAAAGGAATGTGGTTGCAACAGACGCCTCAGTCAATCCCACAGGGGAGTCTGAGGCTAGAATGACCTTTCAGAAATGTTCCAAACTGAGACAGATGAAGCACATTGACCCATGATGAGTAGGAGATTCCCCTAGAGAAGAGTCAGTTCCCATCAAACAACAGCAATTCTTGGGGAGGGTCTCAACTGTGAACCTTCAGCAGGTAACACATCTGACAGCTGAAAAATGAAGGAATGGATCTTCTAGGGAGTATAGGCAGCATACAACAGTATGTATTCTACCCTTTGTACTTCTCAGATCCATCATGAACAGCCTCTGTGGGATTCCAGTGGGACCTTTCCTGGAGGAAATTTCAAGGGACAAGTTATTGGGAGAATTTATAGCCCCTGTGGCTGAACTGAACTGTACCTGATACTCTGAATCTTTCTCTGAAATTTAGCTCTGAGACATTGAGCTTTCCCTTACCCTTGTTAGCTCCTCTGCTGAGAGTGTGACAGTGGGTGATCCAGATCCTCCCACTGAAGTTTCAGAGCTCAGATCACCATGTGTTTCTCAGGTCATGGCTACTGCCCTTGTCAATGTACCATAAAACTCAAATAGAAGAGTACCAGAACCACTGCCTGGATTCTCTGAGTGATCGTTACTGTCCCCATCATTTGGCAGAAGTCTATTCTTCCCTGTCCCCATTGTATGACAGCAACCCTGAATCCTTATGATGTTTGGGCCAGTTGTCCTTGGCCTGACTCTTTCCTTTGTCTGCTGTTCTCTTGGCACAAGTAGCCTACAGTGACTGTGCAATACCCTCTGATGGAAGCTTCTCTCCCTTTAAACCTGAATATCTCTCTTTCTGCTCTCCACCTACAGGAGATAAGAGTTTCATTTTATATCACTGCAAAGACCCTCTGACTTTCAAACTTCATCTTAAATTGTCTTTAGACAATCAATAACTTGGTTTTATAGCATACAACAAAGCCGCTTCCAAAACATTACTTAAAGGTCATTAAAAAGCATCAGAGCCAAGAAGTTTAAACAAAGCTACCTGGGAATTATAGGGAATCACATATCGGCCAAACTTAGATATAGGTTAAACTTGAAATTTATAATTTTTTTTGTTCATATTGGTGCCATAAAATGTGATTTATATTTTACAGTTGAGGTCCTGGACAAAGTGCCTTCATTGTCTCATCTTATTAAAGACAGTAAGCAGATCCCACTGAGTGAAATTGCAAATTGATTTCTAGAAGCAAAAAAGGGTGTATTGGAAATGGACCAAGACTTGAAATTAGAATGACATGGAGTTTTTTCATATGACCTGAGAAACTCATAATACATAATATTCCTGTCTCCTCCCAGAAGAAGGCTACAGACAACAGGTTTAATTATTGAGGCTGCATATATGCCAGCTTTTGATAAGATCCAACTCAGAGAGTTTTCTTTGCTTGAAGAAATGATAAACCTTTTCTGGATCTCTCTGTCTCTCTCTCTTTCTTTCTCTTTCTCTTTCTCTCTGCCACCATCTCCCTCTCTCTCATACACACGCATGCATTTAATATGGGTATAACCTGTTAAGCATAACCAACAGACACTCATATTTTAGATTTGTATACTTTAGATGGCTTTTACTTGGGATTTTGTAAACTAAAACTAACTTCTCGCTCATTTTGTTTTCCAAGCCATTCTGTGTAACATGGCCAACATTTTGACAAACATTAATCTCTAAAGGACTGATGATCCATTGTTATGTAGACACTGACCCCTGAATGAAAATCAGAAGCCCTGATGCATGATGACCTTTGAATCTCTGCCCCCTGGTAATCTCCCTTTCTCGTCAGTCCTCTGTCATCCCTTCCCCATCTTCCTCTAAATTGTGGGAACGTGGTCCAGTAGTGTGAGCTCTCTGAACACCACTTTCCTCAGTTATGAAAACAGAAAGGTCAAACCTTCCTTCATGTACTGTTGTAAATACTAATAAGATAAGGACATCTCTTTTCTGTGTCTGGGCCTATTTCTTTCATAATTATACTTTCTGGGAATAATGGACAAGCATTTGTAGTCTTGGAGGGTGGCCTTTTCATGTAGGGTCAGTTTAAGTTGGTGGGCAGGGAGCCAGAGTGAGCATACACAAAAGACAGGGGTGACCAACAAGTGGGCTCAGATATTACAAAATCAATCTAAGAGTATTGTTAACTACAGTAATTTTCAAAAAATGGCTTCCAGCCACCAGATTTGCCTTAAATTATGGTTAAGCCTTGAGATTCCTCAGGTTCACCCTAGATGCATTGAATCAGATCCAATGAAGTTTTGTTTAGAAGCGTCTCTTTACTTCTGAGTCCTAGAAAATCTTAGTGATCATTAGCCTACTTTGTGCCTATCTCCAATGGAGTTTTGAAGGATGAGAAATAAGAAAACAATTCTGTTTCTAGCTTTAGTGAATTTTTAGTTTCGAAAGAGTCATTGACAAACCTTGCCCACTCCACACTCCTACACCACACACGCACTGCCACATCTGGACTCCACTAGGGCAGAATGAATGGAACTAGCTGTATCTCCTTCCAGGCTGCCACAGTGGTAACAGGCATGTACTCCTTAAGCCACTTAAAACAGATTGGGTGTATCTTATAAATAATTGCATCAAAAAAGCAACCACGACCTCCTGTTCTCTAAAAGGAACTTCATACTCCAGCGTTCAGATCCGTAGGTATCAGGAACGTAAAACATAAGAAGCTATCTTTGCAAACAGCCTCTGGAATATCACCAGATCAACAAAGCAGGTGTAAAATGAAAAGTTTCTCATGATGGATAATATAATCTTATTAGTTCCAAGCCAATAGCAACACTGAAGTACCTTATTAATAATTCTTACCTTTATGTGTGCTCTAACACTTGTGAGATATTTTTCTCTTTGAGAAGTTCACACTGACCAGAACTGCATTATTGATTTTTATTTTTATGTTGAATAAGAAATGTGCAACAAATAAGCCCATAAATGTGCTCTAAACCCTTCTAAGCCAGGCATGAAATCTTTTTGCAAAACAAGAGAGAGACAGAGAGCTTCTCATTTCCTTGATGACCATCATCTTAAACAGAGCAACCAAGAATCTAGAGGACTGTTAAATATCTCAACTGGGCCACTTTCACATTTGCACTGTATGCACTTGCTCAGATACAATATCAAACAAGGTCCCTAAACACACACACACACACACACATATGCGTGCACGCGCACACACAGGCTTAGGCACCCTACCTGTGTAAAAGCTGACAAATGATGGTGGAGAAGCAAAATTTGTGATTGGATTATCTGATTCTTGGTTCTATGAAATAAAAATGAAACTTTATTTTTATTCCTTATCAGCTTATTCTCTTTATTTTTGCTAGAAGTAGAATCAAAGATCTAAACAATCTTTTTCTCCCCTACATATTTACTTTTACTTCCTCCTGTGTGTGTTTGTCTTTATGCCTGTTTCTTGCTCTACTCCCATGCCTCTCTGTTGACCGCTCAGCCTTTCTGTTTCTGGGGAATGATCACTGTTCTCTATCTACGATAGACACTTGTGAGAGAATTTAACAAATTATTTCCTTATTCAAAAAAAAAAAAAAAAGAATCCCAACTTTTTTCCCCAAAAGAATATTATTTGATTTGTGTGTGAAATATATTTTTATTATTTTTAGACATGTCATATTCCATGTCAAACTTAGTCTATTTGGTCTACAGCCATATTTTAAATAACCACTAATATAGTTTTAATCAAATCTATGTATATATGGTAAATATATGTACACGTGTGTGTGTGTGTGTGTGTGTGTTTGAGTCCATGGTAAAAAGCAATGGTTTTCCACACCACTGCTTCCCACTTGCATCCTATTTCTGATTCTAGTACCCTGGTGGTTAACTCATAATTCTTTATAATGTGCTCCTATCTCTATATCTTGATTTTTCCACTCATGAGTTTTTACCTTCCATATTTTCCTCCTTTTTGTTAGCTCTATTTCTCTATTTTGGTGTTGAATCTAAAGACTGAAACTTAGTGAGAAAACATGAGGATCCCTCATGCCTGATTCCAGTGCCCTGGTTACCTTTCCATTAATGTCCACCCAAAGGTAACATTGCTCCAAAACAAAAGGTCATAAAGTGATCTCAGGGATGGGGGCTGATGGAAATGTAGAGTTCCATGTGTCACTGCTCTTACTGCTCTTATTCAGTTATTCCGCTGTAGGATAAGACATATAAACTCTTTCAAAATCCCCTGACTAGCAATTTCTGGTAAAATTAAATGATCTTTGAGATACTGTGAAACTTGGTTTGACAATAACATATCTTTCCTTTTCCCTACTGTCTGCCTGCATCTTAAAAGCATCAACACATATAATCTGACATGGAATTTTACACCTGTCAGAATAAATGAAGTGCAGCATAAATCCCATTGTTCTATCCTGCTGCATGTGGAGTTGGCTTCCTAAACCGATTATTCAAAAATATAGCATTATTACCTTATATCCTTAAGGCACTGGATGAAGCTTTACTATCAATCAATGCTCAAATTTCATCTGGAATCAGCCTGTGGCTAATTGGAGATGTTAGGGAGAAAGAGACATTTCTATGAGGTACAGTGAAAGGACTGTTGAGGCTGCAGAGAAACAGACTCAGGAGAGAAGGCAACAGAAGAATACACATTACTGACAAGTATGTAGAAAGGCAAGAGAATACCCTTGTCAACAGAAGAAATCCAATCAGAAGGAAAACGCTTCTAATTTGGACAAAAACAAAATCTTCCACTGAGCACACAATTTAATCTATAAGACTCCTACCCAGAGGATTAGTTAGCAAAGATAATTTCATCAGATTTTAATAAGAAGAATAGAAATGGAAGAAGTAGACCAAGGACAAAGAGGAGGAGGAAGACTGAAACAATGACAAATAAAGAAGAGGAACTGAGTGGTAAATTGGTTGATGTAAAATTTTCTTGTTTATAAAAGTATATAATAAAATGATCTTTCTTTCCCTTAGATTTTTGGAAAGCTATCAATAGATCACAATTGCATACTTTATATACAGAAGGCACACAAAATGATGCAGTTGGCCTTCTGTGTCTATTGGTTTTGTATCCATGGATTTAACCAACTTAGACTGAAAATATTTGGGGGAAAAAAAGAAACCAATAAAAATAACAATATGACAATAAAAAATACAAATTAAATAACAATGTAGTATAACAATTATTTGCATAGCATTTATATTTTATTAGGTATTGTAAGTAACCTAGAGATGATTTAAAGTATATGGGAGGATGTGCGTAGGTTATAAGCAAATACTATGTCATTTGCTTGAGCATCTCAGATTTTGGTATCAGTGGGGGATCCTGGAACCAATCTTTCACAACTATGAAGGGATGGCCGTACTATCTTTGTTGAAGGGGGGAATTTTTACCTTTTCAAAACACTTTGATATTTTTTTTTATTTGAGTTTGAAATAACTACATGACATAGGTGAAGTAGGAGGTTTGTTTGAGAAAAAAAGATGCCCACAGAAGGTAAATGACTTGTACTGAGCCTGGACTTGAATTGCCTTTTCTTTAAGTCTAAGCTCGCTCAACTAGATGTTAAGATTCAAAATTAGTGACTAAATTATTTCATTTTAAACATTAATGATATTCTAAGGTACCATTTTTTAAATCTTCTTTCTGGTTAGCCAATTCTGAAAGACTCTTTTTCAGATCTATTTAAGTTTATTTCCTCAAAAATATGTCTTATAATTCATATTACAATTTGTGCACTCCCAGAAATAAAGCAAAGACTATGGAATATATACACACAAGCACATGCATGCATGCACATGTGTGCCCCTGCACATACACACACTGTATAAATAGTCCCATTGATACCACCTGGAAAAAGTAGAGTTCTGTTTACACCATCCCACTGAAAATGAGTAGGATAAAGCTTCAGCTCCCACTTTGACCACACTGACACTTTTTGAAATCAATGTAGTTTATCTTAGTAATTTAGAGCATGGGTTATCAAGCCCATCAGATCTGGCTCAAATCTACTCTGACACATATACATGGATGATGTTAGACAAATAATTTAAACTCTCTAAGTTTAATTTTTTCTAATGTAATATAGTAAAATAAGAACGCCTAGCTATAATATAATAGGCATGGATTGTTTTGTCCACCTCCATTAATATTTTTCCACATTATTTTAATGTGGCCATCAATAAAATAACATACTGCTTGGACTGTAAGGTTTGCCATGGGAACCAGAATTGTCCAACCAGAAAACTTCCCCCAAACTGCCTATGACGTTGGTTAAGGACAGGATTTGTGACCCTAGGCAAGTCAGTCAGTGTTCTTCTTGACTCTTCTAAGCCAGAGCAAGAAAGAGTAATGCCTCTTATAGATATAGGACCATTACCCCTGCCACGTAGAGGAGTCATATTTTTCAAAGAAGAGAATGAGACCCAGTCAACAAGGGGAGAGAGAGAGAGAGGGAGAACTCAAATGTTCTGAGTGTGAGTAAAATAGATTGAATATTGCCTTCCTAATATCTTGATCTGCTATTATTTACTAACTATCCCCCTACTTTTCTTTTTCCTCTTAGGTTACATTGAGTTGTAGTTTTCTCATCAAAATTACAGGAGTCCTGACTAATATAATATCTCATAGGGTTGTAGGGTTAAAATGAAAATTAAATTTTTTCTTACATGTTTTAGTACATTGCCCTGTACACAGTAATCAAACAGTAAATATTTGCTTTGATGAAAGTGATAATGATGATGATAATGATGATTATATCTTCTCTTTTTATCTTCATTCCTGGAGATTTTCCAGTTGAACACCATGTAAAGAGTAGGTGCTCACTCAATTCTGGCTAAACTGTGTGCTTCCCTTCTCTGGAAGACTCAGAAGAGAGTTAGGACTGGAGAGAACTTTCAATGACACGAATGAATAAACGTTTTCTGTTTTTAGATCTAACCACCACGTACTTCCTATCACCTTTATTTTCATTCATTCTTATCATTGTTAACTCAGATCGAAACCTCAATTCAGGATCAGACTTGAAAAAATAGTTCAATCCCTGCTCAATGTGTTTCTGTTTGGGCAAAGAAATGCGTTTGTTATCTCATGGAGCCTGTGACTGTGTGGTGCTGATTGCCACTGGCTGTCATTTACATGGCTTCAAAGTCCTGGATCATGCTGTTTACTCTCGAGTGTTCTCTATGGCTGTCTTGACAGAGGGGACTCCAAAAGTAGTTCAGAGTGTAGGATATTTGGTAAACTGTATTTTAAAAATGGTGATACACTTAATTACTGTAAATATTATTAAGATAATACAGAGATGAGGAAAAATATATTAGAAGAGTTTGAAACAATATTGGAGAAATATATAGTAATCATTGCAGGGTTACTTCTTATGATTACTAATAATCATCATCGTCTTCATCTGTGTCCACATCCTCAGTGGTAATATCACAGTTCATTCCTGAACCCTGGATGTGGAAGATAAAAGTGCATTTTCATTGCATATCCAGGAGCCTATTCAAACAAATTTTAGATAAAGACTTTAAGCAAAGCATAAACCCTGCTAAAATCAAAGAAAAAAATCAACTTTAAGAATAGAATAATGGACAAATTCTTAACTGCCATTTCTTCACCGGGGACTTAGATGTAGTTTTGACTTTAGATTTAGTAGCTGTTCTGGAGAATACATAAGCAGCATCAAAATGAGGACTTGAAGCAGAAGTTAATTTTAAACCTTTGCATTATCTCAAAAAGTGTCAAGGGAAAAAATAAAATGAAACTTAGGAATCAAATTACTGCTTTAATATAGGTGAGTATTACCCAAACTCTTTCACTTATAAATATCTTTTATAGTCATGTCAGACACTGTTGTCTAGCCAGTGACATCCATTTCTTCTGCCTCTTGCGCACACAGTCAGCCTGTGTTCCTTAGCATCCTTTCCATTGGCTATGCCCACAGGACTAAGTTCTGGTGAATAGCAAGTGGGCAAAAGTGATGCAGGCCACTTCCATGTGTTCACTTTCTCCTTGGCTCTTTCTTTTTATTTTTTTGAATTTAATTATTATGGATATATAATAGTTGTATATATTTATGGAGTACATGTGATGTGTTTCTTTCTGTTAGAAAAATGTAAAGGATGCAGGAGGGGATCCTCAGGAAGGGATCCCTGAAGATGGAAGAAATCTGAGTCTGTATGGGCTGTAGAAGGGACCCCAACAATGAGAAACATGGCCATGGGGACTTTCGAGTTATAAATAATTTTTACTGTATTAAAAGAGAATGATTTGGGGATATGCTTGTTACCGTATAAATAGAGATATTATCCTAAATAATACTTAATGTGTATAGTAGTAATAGTAATATGTACACTTTTGAACCCCTTAAAATTACTTGAAAGCATTCCCCCTAAGAACTGGAGCAAAATAAGGATGCCCACTGTCACTACTTCTCTTCACTAAATAGTGCTAGAAGTCTTAGCCCGAGTAATCAGGGGAGAAAAAGATATAAAATTCATCCAAATTGGAGAAGAGGAGGTTAAACTATCCCTGTATGCAGATGATATGATCTTGTATCTAGAAAACCCTAAGGACTCCATCAAAAGACTCCTGGAATTTACAAATAAATTCAGGACAAACAATTGGAATCACAGTGGATTTATTGCCTCAAACTATAGAAGCCAGAAGGAAACGATACAGCATTTTTCAAGTCCTGAAACAAAAAAACCTGTCAACTACAAATTCTATATCCAATGAAAATATCTTCAAGAATAAGTAAATAAAGAAATTCTGAGATGGAGGTAAAATAATAAATTTTGTCACTCACAGGTATAGCCTTAAAGAATAGCTAAATAAAGTTTTCCAAACATAAGGGGAATGCCAACATAAAAAGGCCTGAAAATTCAGAGGAATAAAAGGAAAAGTGAGTGGAAATAGGAGTAAATAAAATAGATTATTTTTGTTATGATTTTTTAAAGTCATATTTGATGGTTGAAAACAATGTTATACTACCATTTGAAGAAGTGCTCAATATATACAGAGAAAATACATATGACAATTACATTTAAAACATGGGGATGGTGAGGGGACTTAAATGAAAGTCAGGTTCCAGTACTTCATTTGAAGTGGTAAAGCATTGATTTTACTAGTAGACCGTACAGTGTCATAGCTAGATCAACATATGTATAGTGTCATAACTAGATCAAACATTTAGAAAAATATAGAAATTGACATACTGAAAATATTATAAATAAAATGGAAATCTAAAAAAATAAGTAAAAAAATAAGTAACTCATATATAAGGGAGGGGGGAGGAGACAGAGAGAGAGAAAGTAGGGGGAGGAGAGAGAGAAAGAGAGAAAGGCTTGAGAAACAAAGGGCAAAAAATATGAAACAAAAAAAATGGTAAGCTTAGCTGTAACA
Organism: Eulemur rufifrons; assembly: GCF_041146395.1. Classification (NCBI taxonomy): domain Eukaryota; kingdom Metazoa; phylum Chordata; class Mammalia; order Primates; family Lemuridae; genus Eulemur; species Eulemur rufifrons. The sequence goes on along the minus strand of NC_091010.1, from coordinate 53,321,272 downwards.
TATCTGTATTTACTTTAAATGTAAATAGTAAAATTACGTCAAATAAAAGACAGATTAGAGAGTAAAATAAGAAAAACAATCCAACTATATGCTGCTTTTAAGGAAATCATTTCAAACATAACCTAGGTTGACAGTAAGGAATGAAAAAAAATAAACCATACAAACATTAATTAATTAAAAAAAATTCAGTGTGGCTAAATTGATGTCAGATATAGGACACCTCAAAGAAAAGGAAATTGTTAGAGACAGAGGACCAGAGGACATAGCAATCTGTATGCACCAAAGGGAAATGAATAATACCATTAATGCTTCTTAGTTAACTTTTTCATTTAGGAGACAAGGATCTTAAAGGAGAAAAATGCCAAGAATCATGGAATGGTAATTTTCTTTCCATCTGTAAGCATTTGTATAATGCCCTAATGCCAGAAGTATGCTGGGCTAAAGAAATAGTATAAATGTTAGCTATTTTGAGATTCCATCTGCTTTTTAAAATATAGCTGTATATGATATGAGAGTTTTCAGATCACTTTTAGAGAAAGAGGCCCAGAGAAGACTTGGATTTGTATTTTTACTTGTAAAAATTAGGAGACAAGGCCAGCAAGAACTATTTCCTATAGCCCATGTTTCTGAAAACCTTAACACATGCAGACATGGGCCATAGTCATAAATCTACTGGCAAGTCAGCACCTTGATTCTCTACTGACAGAGCCCAATAAATAAAACTGGATATCTGGGGGTTCATCAGGCCCCGATGAGCCCAGAATCTCCAGAGATAAGACCCTGCATCTGCATTTTTAATATTGTCTGCTAGGGATTCTAATGAACAACTAGACTTCAAAAGCACTTCTCCAGAGCAGTGGTTCCCAAGCTTTTTTAGGTATCAAAGTCCCCTGGAGTGCTAGTTAAAACCCAGATTACTGGCTTCTACTCCCACAGTTTCTGATTTGGTAGGTTGGTGTGGGACCTAACAAGTCCCTGGATGATGCTGATGTGATTATATGAGAACCACATTTTCAAAGTCATTGTTCTAGGGTAGTGATAAGAATTTTTTTCTGTCTCTCTAAAAAGCCAGATACTAAGTAATTGAAACTTTCTAGGTCATATTGTCTTTGTTGCAACTTTTCAACTAACTATACTGTTGTAGTGCAAAAGTAGCCATGGACAATACATAAATGAATAGATTTTTATACATTCTAATAAAACTTTCTGTGTAAAAACTGATATTGGGTTATGTTTTCACATGGTTCATCCAATTTCTATTCTAGATAATCATGCAAAAAGTGGAGTTGCTGGATCACTGTATATTTAAAATTGAAATAAATACTGATAGATTGCCTTTCACTCTGGGTTTCCCAATTAACACTTCAGCAGTGTGTATGAATAAGCCTTAATCACAAATGTAGCACTCTGGTGGGACATGTTGTTAATGGGAGAGGCTCAGCCTATGTGGGGCAGGAAGTATATGTGAAATTTGTGTACTGACCTCTCAATTTTGCTGTGAAACTAAAACTGCTCCAAAAAATAATAATAAAGTCTTAAAACAAAAAAAAAATAAAAACAGAATTAAAAAAAAAACCCCTTCATTACTCTCCTCATTACCAACACTTGGACTTTTCAAACTTCAATTTTTGCCAATTTAATGTCTCCCAGTTCTTTATGGGTCACCATCTCTGGAAGGTCAAGAGTCTCTGGGATCTTTGCAGTCTGAGCCTAGGCAAGCAGAACCTAAATTTGTGTGAGAAGGATGTGGGGAAAGACACATCTTAATAATAGAGTGTGGGAAAATGCATATTCCTGCCAGTGCTCAGATCACCAGTGGCAAGGGTGGAGAAACACTAATTGATTCACCATGCAAAGACAGCATCTAGAGAAGGATCTCTCAACCTCAGTGTTATTGACTTCTTTGGTCTGATAATCCGTTGCCCTATGCATTGTGGAATGTTTGGCAACATCTCTGGCTTCTACTTGCTAAAGGCCAATAGCAACCCCCACCAAGTTGTGATAAACAAAAATTTTCACAGATACTGCCAGTTGTCCTTCCTGGGGGGCAAAATAACCCCCCGTTGAGATCCATAGACTCTGAACCACAATAATTGCTTTTCATTTCCCTCAGTGGTTGCAATGACTCTGACCTTTTCCAGGATAAGAGCTTTCAAGTGAGTCAGCCTTTATTAAAGGCCCAACTTGTGCCCACACAATAGTGGAGGCTGCTGTGAGAAGAAAATGAAGTAGAAGTTATACTCTCATTTTTAAGGAGTTCATGGCTCTCTGAAATCAGAAACTAGAGGCCTTTGGATCTAATTTGGACCCAAAATACTTTCTTTGACTCATATATGTTATCTTTTTTCAAATTTTAAATTATTTGCCAACATTTACAAAATGGGAGCATCAGATAATGAAATTTTAATGTCCCTTTTAAAAACAGAAAAATCTGGCAACATTGGACTTTAATATTTTCAGTGAACAGCTGGAGCTCTGTAGCAGCTATATCCGTAGATGGACATGTGTTCTTCAGATTACTGCAGTTCCCACCACTGCCATTGGTTTGCCCTCAGATTTTTGAGATAAAGACACTTTGGTTTGGATTGTTGGGTCTGTACGGATCCAAAAGACTGTAAGGAGGCAAGATTAATCAAAGGATAGAACTGACATGAACTTCAGTTTACAAGTATAATGGCCAACCAAATCTGAACTTTGCCCTTTACAAGTGTTGCTTCTTGTGCACTAAACCACTGCTGAGTCATAAAAAAACAACAATCCTTGAACACCGATAAAATGAGATTGGGGAGGAAAAAGAAAAGAATAAAATTATGTTAAATATCACAAAATAGGTTATTTGGTGATTTATTTGTAGGTTTGTTTCCATTATGTAATCGTAAATTTCTCATGACTTAATGTCTGCTGTTGAAATGATGGGAAGATTTTTGGAGCAAAAGTCTGAATGATTTCCTCCAAGTCAGGGAGTAGATAAATATAAAAAAATAAAATGGGTTTTCCACTTTCAATTGGAGATTACCTCTTTGAAACAATGCCTGAGAATTGGAAAAAAATGTATTATAAGTCACATTTTTCCTCTCCTCAAGTAAATAAAACTGTTTTATGTTTTGGGAGAGAGTATAAATGCCTTAGAAAAATAAAAGCATGCAGGATTGTACTGTAGTCAACTGGGTTATGGCTAAGTGCTACTTTTTTTCTGAATCCCTTTCTTTATATAGTTTTGTGTTTAAATTGGGTAAAAGACGAACTTGTCTGAGATTTGAAAGGCAAAAGTTAAATAAGTCATTATTCTTGTGTGGACTTCACAGTTAAATGTGTCATCAGCAGTCACTGAGCTACTTTGCAGGTATAAAGCTCTTCTTTTCCTCCCCCCAGGTCCACCCTGTTCCACCCACTGGTGTTCTTAATGAACAGCATTGATCCCAAGGGTGTCAGTAGATGGATGGCTTTAGATACACAGAGGCATGAGCCACACACAGGCATTAACTTCCTGTGCCATCTGCATGAGTCCCACCACCGACCCATTCCTCCTCCTAGACATGCATGGTTTCTAAGATTGCACTGCAGGTTTCAATGTATCCACCCACATTAGTGTTTCAGGTAGATGTAGTAGTGATTCTTTTCTTGATCCACTGAACCCCCTTTTCAGGCCTCATCTGTTTTATTCCCATAATAGTCAGAGGGGCTCTACTTCCACAATTAAACACTGACTGATACAAAGTGATTCATGATTTACGCAATTATTTCCATCTATGCTGTTATGAAGCTGTGAGTTCTCATGCTGTACTTCTGTAGTTGCTTTTTTGAAGCTCGGTGAATGATTTTGCAATTACCTTGAACATGTCTCATTCAATAGATTAAGGATGTCATTTGATCATCTGGAATAATTTCAATTGCTGGTTGAAGACATCTTTTTCAATTTAGTAGCACTGCCACGTGTGAATGGACAAGTGGCTTCAGGAAGCAAGCACAGGGACCAGTAAGGGACAAAGGGCAACTTGCTTGTCGTCTTCTGAGGCAATCAAACTGTGATCGATGGGACATAGGGTAGGTAGATGGTAATGGCAGGTAAGACATTTCACTGTGCATTCCCCTTTTCAATATGACTGCAGATTTCCCAGTAAGAGGTGAAGTTGGAGCTCATTTTGACCAAGAAATTTGGGCAGAAGTGACACTTTGTGAATTCCAAAGGCTGGGCGTCAAGAGGCCTTGCACACCTTTTCCTGAGATTGTCATATGAAGGAGCCCTGACCAGCCTCCTTGCAGTGACACACCGCATGAGCCTGGCTCTAAGGATATGTGGAGATTGGTCTTCCTCCAAGACGGGGATATTTTTTTCTCTTTCTCTACTTCCTAATTACCAGTACTACACTTACTTCCCTTTGGCAGATTATTTTTGAGTGTTCTAGGACCAGAACTCCTATTCACCAAATTTTCTAAAAATGTTAAATTACTAACAACAAACCAAGAAGAATAATTTTAAGGTTTCTCTTTGCTACCTGGCACAGATCAGGACTGATTCTCCCTTCCAATTGGTTCTGCAGTGTTCAATGACTCTAACAGGGTAATTGATAACAGCAGTCTTTTCTCCACTGAAGAAGGTCATGTTACTCTAGGAATTAAAACCACAGATCCCAGCTTTCCAGTAAATATCTGCTCTTCAAAGATAGCACTATTAGGCACTCATTTCAGTTCCTCTCTCTCTTCTATAACCGTCTGTGTAGAACCTCTCTTTAGCTTCCCTCTCTTTTTTTTCAATTCTGAAATGATATTTTGAAAACATAGTCTAAAACTTATAGTTTTGCAGAAAACAGCAAGCTTATTTGACACTTTCCTTTTGTTGAAATGGAGTTTCCTGATGCCTTCACCTGGTTAGGGATAAGGTGTTCCAGTACATTACATTTGGAACAAATACATATTAATATTCTGAGCAAGTACCTTGAGAAGAAATGTGTTTATCTGAATTTTACCGAAAGCTAATTAGAATAGGTGTGCTAATCTAAATAATTTATTTGGAGGACTATTTAAGATAATGTGGGCTGAGTCGCATCTGTTATATGAGTTTTTATAGTGCCTCTTAGAGAAGTGATTAATTTAAATACATCCCTACCCTTTACCCTATTCAATAAGTAGGTCCATGAATTATTGATCAAACACATCAATTTGCTGAGGAGACTTAGTGACTTAAAGTTACAATGAGGTGAAGCAACCAAGTCAGAGTTGTGTAATGAAATGAGTACTGGGTTGTATCTCTAGCTAGTTTTGTGACCCTCAGTAAATCTTGTAACCACTCTGGGCCTCAGATTTCTCATTTGTAAATAAAATGCTTTTCCTGTAGTTCACCATCCACCCCCACTCCCATTCCCATGTTGTTGTAATGCTCAAATAAGACATAAAGAAAAACTTGCATTTGTTTTCATGTTTCTTGGTAATTAGTCTATCTTCTTTTGAAAAGTTTCTGTTCATGTCTTTTGCCCACTTTTTAATGGGGCAGTTTGATTTTTTCCTTGCTGATTTGCTTGAGTTCTTTGTAGATTCTGGTTATCAGTCCTTTATCGGATATATAGCATGCAAATATTTTCTCCCATTGTGTATTTTTCTAAGTGAAGTATCAAAAGAATGGAAAAACAAACACTGTATGTACTCACCATTAAATTGGAACTAATTGATCAACACTTATATGCGCATATGGAAATAACACTCATCAGAAATCAAGCCAGTGGGAGTGGGGAGGAGGGATGGGTAAATTCACACCTAACTGGTACAACACACACTATCTGGGTGATGGGCATGCTTATAACTTTGACTCAAATGATCCAAAAGCAATTTATGTAAGCAAAAAGGTTGTATCCACATAATATTCTGAAATAAAATTAAGAAAAATAAATAAAAAAAAAATCCTAATAGGAAAAAAAAAACTAGCAGCAAATTGAAATGTATAGAACACATGTACTGCTATTATCCATGATATTTGCCTCTTCTTTGTATAACAGAATCTTATGAAGATTTTGTGACATTAATGTAATTTGAATAAAAGTTAAAATTTTGAGGATGAAACGACCAGTTTTATGGGAAAATTGTCCCATTCTGGCCCACCAGCTATAAAATTTCATCTTCTGAACACTCTTTGCTTTGAAAGTTAATCAATTTTTAGATTTTGGGTGATATACTAGTTGTATGGCTTAGTGTAGTAATTCTTCACCTTGGTTACCAACTGTGATCACCTGTGGTCCTTTAAAAAATTCCTAGTCCCCTAGACTTCATCTCTATTGGAGCTCCTGCAGATGGGGTCCAGTACTGGTATTACTGAAATATCTTCAAGTAATGTTAATACACAATAAAAAATCAATTCACTGGCTTATTAGAAATAGCACCAGGGCAGGAGTATAACAGTTGGCATTGGATCCTGCATTTATGGTCAACTGAAGTGGGAGAAGGCTGGAACTTAAGCAAGGTGCACCAGATTGAGGGAAGAGTATAAGAAGGAAAGTTGGAGATATGGAAGTCTTTTTATTTTCTCAATCCCAGATGTGTCCCACATGTGGTGCAGTTCTGAGCCTATAGATGGATAAATCATCGATCTAGCTGTGGTGATCTACAAAGAGCTGAAGGAAGGAACTGAGACAGAGAAACTGATACTCCACATGAATTGAGTGCCCTGCATCCTTGTGTGATTTTTTGTTATTAACCACACTTAGGTGGGAAGTAAGCAAGATAGAAAGCAGACAGATGACTGGCAGGCATGTTTTATATGACTCCTTAATTTGGATGAGATTGTGTATAAAAAGGCACTTCTTTGGGGTAAGTGCTACTCTTGATTTTATCTCCAGCATCTCTGCAATGTCAATATTTTATGCTGTCTTTCTGGTCTCTTTTGAGTTTACAAATTCTAAGCAAAGACATGTTAATGGCCATAGATCTCAGTTGTAGTCTCCCTAAATCATTCAAGTACTCCTCACCTTTCATTAAACATTCCGTGTTTCAATCCTGAGCTGGTTTGTGCTTTACTTCTCATACAAAATGGACAATTGGATCAAGGATTGAACAACATCTAGGTTTTCCTGGGTAATCTTTAGTTACTGTGTATCACAGGTGCACATCCAGCTTGGGAATTCAGGAAGTTATAAGAAGTCAAATAAAGACAATGTCCAGAAATCAGGAAAACAAAACTAGGTTTTGGGGTAGCTTCAAATCAGATGTTATTATTTTTCAGCTTCTATAGTATGTCTATATTTTATCACAAGATTGTAGAGGTTAAGTGAGGAGGAGAGAGGATAAATTCATTGCATAGATTAGATGATCTTGTATGAAATAATAAAATAAAACTAATAATAAAAATAACCAGCATTTATTAATCACTTTGTTTCTATCATTACCTCATTTAATTCTGACTACAAGTCTATGAGATTTTTACATTAATAAACCACACTTTTCAGTTGAAGAAACTGAGGCCTTGAGAGGCTGATTAATGTTCTAAAATTAGACAGCAGTAGTAGTAGACTCAAAATCCAAATGGAACAGTCTAACTCAATACTCTTGAGTTTGATACAAAACTCTGTGGTCTCCTAGTAGAAACAAGACAGCATGGATATCTAGAACATGCCTCAATTCACAGAGAGACAGATTCTGAATTTTTCTTTATTTTCCAAAACAAATGGATGATAAAGTTTAACTTAATATTTTACTATCATTCATCAATAAAACTGTGCCCTCTGAGTTCAGCTGGTGGTAAAATTACATACTTCTATCAATAATTCCAGTATCCTGAAGACATGAGTAATTTGTCCAAGGCAACTGAATGAGTCACCAGAGGTACAGTCCCACTCAGTCCATTAGATGAAACTTCTTCCCAGGGTGAATGAACTGGGCCCAGGTTCATGACTCAACAAAGCAAGAGATGAAGTCTTTCCTGTTTCAGCAGTGGATTCTCAAATGACTCCCCCATGCCTGGTAATGAGAAATTGCTATTTCCTCTAGGTAAATCTTTTTCCTCCTGCTTTTAAGAGTAGATTTGTTAATATCATTGTGCCTCTGACATGCCATCTATTATAGTGCCAGTTGTTCCTCTTTGCTCTTGTTGCAGATGGTTTCCATAATTACTTTTGCAGATATTGTAAGAGAACTTCAGGATGTAAGTCAACAATGAAACTCTGCAGCTAATGAAAATGGGCTTTTTCAGGGGATTATTCAGTATGTGAAAACAAATACATTCTTTTGTCAATTTCAGGTACCATGGGCTATGACTCCAACATTTCTTAAACATTAGGCAATAAGCTCTCAATTACTTGTGATTGGGAATTGCTCTTATTGCTTCTTGAGTGATTGGAAGTAGAAAAATAATTTTAATAGGTAAAGATCACATTTCTCTGAATGAATTAGAATAAAATATTATGTTTAATTATAAACTTTGCATTTTATATGAGTTTGGAGATTTAAAATTACTTTGACAATTAGCCTGGGAGGAAAGCCAGGCAGGTATTATTATCCCCATATTCCTGGTGAGAAAATTGAGGCTCAGATGGATTACTTGTGTACTCATGATCATACAGCAATCCAGTGAAGGAAGCATTCAGTCTCTGTTAATCTAAGTTTTTTTTTTCTTTTTTTTAAAATCTCTGTAACACATTTTGTCTCCTACATTGCAAGTACCAAATGAGATGCATGAGCCAGACATTGCACCTTCTTCCTGAGGCCATGTCCAGAGTCAAGATGATTAGAAAAGCAGAATTTGTCTTTTGTGAATTTATTTAGGGCCAAGTGATAGAAAATAGCATTCTTTATGTGCGAAGGAAGGCAGAAAGTAAATTTTCACAAAAATCGTCCCAACCATCATTTGGAATGGTTCTTGAATGTTATAAACTCAAACATTCAACCCATTGTTGTCCAGTTATAAGGAAAGTTTAATAAAACCAAAATCAGTAAAAACAATATTCACTTTGCCTGCATATCTGCGCTATGGGAAGGGTTCAGACTTCTGTTTCACTCAGCTTCAGATAGAATGTCTCAAAAGCTGAGGCCTCTAAATGCTTGAAGGCTTACTCATTCACTCACATGTCTGGTGCCCGGACAGGGAGGACTTGTACTAAGGACTAGCATTTGTGCGTGCGTGCACACACACACACACACACACACACACATTCTATCACTTTCTTTAACTTTGACTTGGAGGTGGCATAGCATAACATCTGCCTTAGTTACAGACTAGTTTAGATTCAAGGGGAAGGAACATAGACTTCAGTTATCAGTGTGGAAGTATCAATATCATCATAGGAAGATCATATAGGTTAGGATACATGAATACAGTCTGCCATACTCTCCTATAGTTACTTATCCTACTTCAGACTGTATATTTCTATACTGAATTGAGTTTATTTAATTTTTGTGGAGTTATCAGTCAAAGCAACTTTCTTATCAGAAGCATTGAAATCAATCTTTATCCTTATAATTAGTCTTAGGCTGTCTTCTATTGTAAATAGGAGAATTCTACTTGTGATGAATCAGGAAGGTTGGATTTAGCAATTTCAATGTTCAGTCTGTCCAAAAAAATCCTACCTGGAAATGCTTATTACATGACTATAGAACATTTTTCCTCTTAAATATTTTTGCTAAACCCACCTTGACTTTCCAGTGTACCATCATATTAAGATACTACCTGAATGCCTCACTATCATGGTCATGTTTATATGTCAGTATCTTTAAAATTCTTCAATATGTGCCAATCCTTAATTCCTCTCAACGTCTCTGCTGTCAGTGTGGAAGTTAGTGGTAAATGTCAGAGGATAGGAGAGGATAGGGATTTCTTTAGGATGTTACTAAGCAGCAGATTGTGAGGGCTTCCTGTTTTAGCATGCTTAGTTGGCAAGGTTATTTATTAATATGTACGTTAGGTGATAAAATTGCACAACGAAGTGGATTGATGGGTGAGAAAAGTGATGAGAACTGTGCTCTAACTCCTAAAATCACTGTCATATAAATAATGTTGTTCTAAATGAGAATTTATTGTACTAAGAGAAAGTATCAAGATTAGTTAGTATAAATAAATAAAACTAAATAGTAAATCAAAATCTTACTGAGTAACAGATGATATAAGCAGACAGAGACTGAAATTGTTGAATTCCTGAAAATACAAGACGAAGGTAAGCCAAGAGCTCATTTGGAGTACAGCAGTGTATATCTGAGGTCCTGATTCATATTAAATGGTAAGTGTTCCCACACTGACATTCTCAGAGACAGCCTACCTTTAATAATAATTATAAGAGATACAACTTTAAGACTACCCAGTTATACCTTGATGGATGGTCTGGGGGAAAATTTAGTAGGGATCCATGCAGCAGGAAATAGATGAGATCACCAGGGAACTATTGTATTTTGGGAATCTGTGAGTTAATAGACCTGGAAGGGGCAGGTTTCTTTGACCTCTGGTCTCACTGGAGGTAATATCTTAAAGGATTTGGATATTCACTTTATATTAAACAATTCTTTTTCATGTTATTGCTACATAGCATGATATCAGAAAGAGACCATCCTTTGAAATATTCAGTATATATGACTAAAAGGATAGACCAAGATTGGCAACTTCTTTGACCCTGACTCAGGCTTGAAAACATTTGGGTTCAGATTTATTAACTGAGATAAGTGAATGTTAAATCTAGCATAGAGTGGCTAAATTAGACAGAGATAATTTTGCTTCCTAGCATCCACTTCTGATAATGGGACTAGAAAATAAACACTGATTATTTTTATGATTATACCTATATAAATACATTATAGAAATTTAGAAAATGGAAAGTATAGTAAAATAAAGGAGAAAATTTTAAAATGTACATCTCTGTGCAGATATGTTTGCTTGATTTGGAAATAGCTATGTTTTGCAAAATTGGAGCCATACTGCCCCTACAATTTTTAAATCTTTCCTCACTATCAAATATTAACTAATGTCAAATATTTTATAATCTTTATTTTTAATGGGGCATATTATTTGGCCCTCTAGTTTTATTTCATCAATTACCTCTTACACAAATTTAGACTGTTTTTTCATTTTACACTCTGATCGTGGTTCATAAACATTTATGTGCACTTATGAATACTTTGTAAAGATAATTGCATATTTGGAAATATTAAGATAAAGGTATGGACATGTTTAGTCATTTGAAATGTATTGCCAAGTATATATTTCCTTGCCCAATGTTCAATATTATAATATTAATATTTTTAAATGATAAAAATTTGAAAATTTTATAGGCCAAAAGTGGTATTTGGCATTGTTTTTCTTTGATTAACTCACATATACACATACATGTTTGATTTCTAAAACTTCTTTCTTTGATTCCTATAACTTCTTTCTTTGATTCCTATTTATGTTTTCTCTTTAGGTGTCATTTCTCTTTTATCAATATTATTTTAATTAACAAATCATGATTGTATACATTAATGGGGTACAGTATGATGTTTTGATATTAATCTATGCATACAATGTGGAATGATTAAATTAAGCTGGTTAACACGTCAATCACTTCATTTATTTAAATTTTTTTGTGGTAAGAGATTTGAAATTTGCTCTCTCAGCGATTTTAAAATATACCATCCATTGTTATTGACCACAGTCACTCTACTGTATAATAGATATCAAAAATGTATTTCTTCTAACTAACATTTTGTACCCTTTGGCGAACAGCTCTCCATCCCACCCTGCCCCAGTCCCTGGTAACCACCATTCTATTCTCAATTTCTATGAAATCCACTTTTTACATTCCACATATAAGTGAGATCATGTGATATTTGTCTTTCTGTGCCTAGCATAATGTTCTCTAAATTGCTTGTCCATTCCCCCTTTGAACTGTAATATAATTTGACATTAATTTAGTACCTCATGACTTTTCTTTAATCAGCAGTTTTGTTGTTGTCTAAAGCCCTACATTAGGGATTTGAAGTCTGGCTTGAGCCAAAGGCTTTGACACTGGCTGACTACATAATTTAGAGGAAAGTTGTCTATCTCTGGGCTTTGGTTTCCTCCTTTAAAAAATGGATATAAGACTTGGTCCAATATATTTCACTGAAATGCTATTATATGAAATGAGATTATGACCTGCTTCCTCTGATGCATTTTAAATGACTGTGGAAAATTAATTCATGTTTCACATCTTTATTGTGCTGTTTTGCGGGCACTTTCAAGTAACTGCTGTTTCAGCCCTCATCTATTTATATACTTACAAGTCTGAAGCTGAAGAAAGCCTTAGACATGGTTCTCAACTTTCCTTTGTACCAACATGCAAATTGAGACAGGGATGTGGGAGTGAATGAAACTTAACCTGGGATTAGAATCTAGGTGACCTGATTTTTCTACAATGACTCTATTTTCCGACTCAGGGAAATAGTTACACAAGTGTGAGGAGATGTACACATGTTCAACTAGTATAGTCTCTAATATCAGGAAAACTAAAAATGAAACACATTTTCTTAATAAGAATTTTATAAATAGAGAATAAAAATACAATGGAATATGATCACATCATTTAAAATTACAATATACAATTCTATTTGTTGAGCTAAATACGTGTCCATAATGACTATTATTTTTTTTAAAAAAGCTCCGATCACAAAATAGCATATACTGTGTAGATCTCTGTGTTTAAAATTGTATGTATGCATCTACATGGATATCAATACAGACAATACAGAGAAATGTCTGGAAAAATGTTCAAGGTGTTAGAGTATGCAATTATTTTGGCAAGATCATCCATTATATTGTTAACTTGTTTTTTAACTTTTTCTTTAATTTTTGAAGTATTTACAATTTTTTTTTTACAAAAACAAAAAACTGCTATCTAAAACAAGACAACTATTCTGATTTGGTATGTTTTCTTTATCCAAACTGTTTGTGTTTGTGTTAAAACTCCAGCAGCCCTTTTCATTTTTCACTCCCTATGTAGTCTTTGACAGTCCTAGCTGGAAGATTTTTCTTTTTTTTTTACCCATTCATTTGTTTTATATCTTTCTAGGTGAATGTAACCCTAGAATTTCTTAGCTTTTATTGTAGTTAGTAAACATAAGTTTGAGGAGTCATTTTCTTAAAGTTGAAACACCATTAATGATACAGCCAAGAATACCACTCAATAATTGCCTCTCCCAGGGGAGATCTTTTATCTTCATACCCTTGACTGAGGATGTTCTCTGATTTTATGGCAATGTTATCTGTTTAAATGTATGAACAACTTGGGAGTAATCATGCTTCTCAAGAAACAATGGTAATTGTCAGGCCATTCAGCAAGTGAAAACGAGGTCTTGGAATGTTAATTTTAAACATATTTCCCTTGTGTATTTTCTTAAATAAAATGTCAACTTTGGAAGAACATTTCATTTTTCAAAATTAATATGAAGGAATGAGGCATTCAAATATTTGCTTCAAATTAGTTTTAAGAATGACAACAGAAATCAACCTTTCCCTAACTGATGCTGCATAGGTAGGACTCTGGACTTAAGGTGAACAATGGTTTGTTTTTGTTCTTAGCCTGGACTTAGGAAATTTCTTTATATTTATGCTTATCTTCAATATTCAGCACTGATATGTGAGTGAAAAATAACAATAACTAACAGTTATTTTGCACCTGATATGTGTCAGTCCATGTGCTACATTATTTAACTGCATTTTCCCATTTGATTTTTACAATGATCCTGTGTGATTCAGACTATAATTACCAATAAGGAGGAAATGAATGCAAAATTAAAATCATTATCTCTGGGTGATGGGATCACACAAGGTTCAATTTTCTTCTGTGTTTTCTTTACTTTTGTAATACTCTACAACAAGGGTTCCCAACCTATGGTGAGTTATATAAAGTGAACAATAAATATAAAAAAAACTATAATTACCTATATTTTAAAAATGAATTCATTAAAAGTTAGAGAAGTTCAGCAATTTCCTCTTGATTAAAAAAGACAGCAAGTTGTAGATGTTATACTTTGACTCACATCTACCTGACTATAACATCCAAGCTTAATCACTGGACTATATGTACTATTTCCAAATAACAGTTTTAAGACTGGGTGGGGTTTTTTTTTTGTTTGTGTGTTTATGTATATTATTTCTTTTTGTTGTTGTTGTTCAGTGTTTTTTTTTTAATAGGAGCTAGTATCTACTTGCCCTTGAATTAATTTGAATCAATAATCAATTAGAGTGTTTGCTTTTTGCTCTGTATTTAGCCATTGACACATTCTGGTCAACTCTTGGATAACAACTTATTTTCCGTCTCATGGAAAATTGATTCTTGTACTTCTTTCTAACTCAGCAATGGAGACTCATGGGCTTCTTGCTGTCTCTGAATACTTCCCTCTATCAGCACCTGGCAGGGTCCACCTCAGCAAATCCTCAATATTGGCAACCAATTAAAAATTAAAGTGATATAGGGAATGAAGGTCATTATTATAGTATGACAGTAAAATGGAATAAGTGAGACAAGCTTTGCTTCAGCTGAAGAGTGCAGGACTAGCAAGATCTTGCAGGCTCACTGTGGGCTCATGCTTCATTCAGGGCTGGCCCTGGCAACACTGGGAACTAAATGGACCGTATCATCCAGCGTGTCTCTGCCTTCTCTCTGCACATTCCAAGGCTCTCCTCTGTGCTCCTCTTTCCCCATCATTTCCTCCTTTCTCCTCTTCACATCCTCAAAGTCTTGCTGCTTCCTATGAATAATCATTGAATATTGAATGCACCATGGGCTGTGCTAAGTGTTTTACATTTTTTCCAATCCTGGCACCAAGCAACCCTTCAGGACTCAAAAAAGCAAAATGACTTTCAAGGTTACAAACTCAAAAGGTACCAAAGTCAGATCTTAATTTAAGATTGTCCTATTGCAAAGGCCATATTTCTTGTCTCTATGCAATGTTCTCTTTTACTAAGACCTCCACAATTAAAGCACACTCTCATGAAATATTCTGGCTCCAAGTATTTTTTTCTCAAATGAAAGTTTCAGTAACTGTATGACATTAATCCTCTCATAGGGATCTGTTTATATTCTAAGGGTTCTCTGTTACTGGTTGATTGAAATTTGTAGGCTTCTCTGGACATTTTATGCAATGGTTGGCAATTGAGAAAGTACTTTTGGATCAGAAGAACTCTCCTGTTCTTTTGAACTGGCTTCCAAGTGGGAAAATACCTTATTTTACTCATATGTAAGGTTAACGTTGCTTTAGACCATGATAGAAAAATAGTCAAACTTACATTTGGGTGTATCTACCTCCATAAAGGAGGATATGCTTTCTCTCTTTTTTCTTTTTTTTTTTTTATTTCATCTTATTATTATGGCAGATACAGAATTACAGGTTACATACGTTGCCCATGTACCGCCTGTCCCCCCAAGTCAAAGCTCCAGGCATGTCCGTTCTCCAGACAATGTGCGTTGCACCCATGATGTAGGTATATATCCCTCCCCTCCCCACCCTCTCTTCCGGAGTCAGCACCTTCCAACGTGACCATTCCCCAAACGGTGCACAATGCACTCATTATATAGGCATACACCCATCTCCTCCACCCCCCCCACCTCAGTCTGATATCCGATTGGTATCATTCCCAGATGTGTATTTAGGTGATGATCAGGGAAACCAATTTTCTGGTGAGTACATGTGATGCTTGTTTTTCCATTCTTGGGATACTTCACTTAATATAATGGGCTCCAACTCTCTCCAGGAGAACCATAGAGATGTCATATCTTCATTATTTCTTATAGCTGAGTAATATTCCATGGTATACATATACCACAGCTTACTAATCCAATCATGTATTGATGGGCATTTGGGTTGTTTCCACATCTTTGCTATTGTGAATTGTGCTGCTATAAACATTCGAGTACATGTGTCTTTGTTATAGAATGAACTTTTTTCCTTTGGGTATATGCCCAATAATGGGATTGCTGGATCAAATGGCAGGTCTACTTGAATCTGTTTAAGATACCTCCATAATGCTTTCCACAGGGGTTGCACTAGTTTGCAGTCCCACCAGCAGTGTATGAGTGCCTATAATATCAAAAAGACAGAAAACTTGCAAATAGACAACCTAATGAATAGACTCAAAGAGCTGGAGAAAGAAGAACAGAATGACCCCAAACCCAGCAGAAGGTGAGAAATTACTAAGATCAAATCAGAATTAAATGAAAAGGACAACAAAGAAACTATAAGGGAAATTAATAAAACAAAAAGTTGGTTCTTTGAAAAGGTAAACAAAATAGACACACCTCTGGCTAGACTAACCAAGAGCACAAAAGTAAAATCTCTAATAACCTCCATTAGGAACATGAAAGGAGAAATCACAACCGATGCCACAGAGATACAAGATATCATCTATGAATTCTACAAAAATCTTTATGCACACAAACTGGAGAATGCGGAGGAAATGGACAAATTTTTAGAAACACATAGTCTTCTCAGACTCAACCAGGAAGAAATAGAGTACCTGAACAGACCAATATCAAGAACTGAAATCAAAACAGCAATAAAAAACCTTCCCCAAAAGAAAAGCCCTGGTCCAGATGGGTTCACACCTGAATTTTACCATACATACAAAGAAGAACTGGTGCCCATCCTACATAAACTATTCTCCAATATTGAGAAGGATGGAATTCTCCCCAACACGTTCTACCAACCCAATATAACATTGATACCAAAACCAGGAAAGGATGCAACAAAAATAGAGAACTACAGACCAATTTCTCTCATGAATATAGATGCAAAAATTTTCAATAAAATACTAGCAAATCAAATCCAAGTACTTATCAAGAAAATAATCCACCACGACCAAGTGGGCTTCATCCCAGAGATGCAGGGGTGGTTCAACATACGTAAATCTATAAATGTAATTCACCACATAAATAGAAGCAAAAACAAAAACCATATGATCCTCTCAATAGATGCAGAAAAAGCATTTGACAAAATTCAACACCCTTTTATAAGGATATGCTTTCTCTTGAAAATTTCTCTTGCTTTCTTTTTCTCAGAAAATTCAGAATCCCCCCAGGATCTTCCAAATGGATAAGTTGTATGATGGCCATGTAGGCTTCTCTTCTAAGCTCTTGCTGAAAAATTCTATTCTCAGAATAGATCTGGAAGGGATGAGGTTTATTTTATGTATACATGCAGTGCATATGATATATGTATTTATATATGCATATATGTAAGCATACAACATGCATGTATATGTTAACTCAATATTATCCCTCATGCATTATAAGTTAGGAAATTAAAATATCACATGTTGATTAGAAGCTGAAAAGGAGATGGAAGCTCATACATAAGGAAACTTTAAGCCAGCATTGCTTTTTCATTGTATCACTTTGTTATTAAGGAAGACAGCAGGGTCTGTTTGTTGTAATACTGTATACGCTGGGAGACAGTTTCCAGGCACCATCTTACTTGGCATTTTCAAGAAAGTCAGGGACATTCATTATTTGCCATTTCAGTTCCTTTATTGAAACTACAAGCGATAAATCTAGGTTGGTCTTTAGGTTGAAGAAAGGAAAAAAAAGTAAGCTTTATTTCAAAAGGCGATATCTTAATCTAATGATGAAAATATTTAGTATTTGATCACGGAGTTGCTATTAAGCAATTCTATGACCAACCAATCCCATTTTATAAATTCTTTGTCTCTTTATGTAAGGATATTAAAGCTCTCTGAGGCCAAAAAGAAGATAATTCAGGCCTTAGACGGTGGTTCAAGGAATTATGGCCTTACAGTGTTAGGAGATATCTTTGTGAAGATCTGATTATTTTTTCAAACATTATTTCATGAATGAGGAATCCAAGTCTAAGGAAAATCTCACTGCTATTTCTGGTTTTCCAATACAATTATTTTGGCCGAAAATAATAGAAAATCATCACACAATTGTTAAAGCAAGGCCACAGGTAGGGTAGGATTTCAGATACCACTCAGTCAAGATGCTAGCTACATTTTATCCAAGATTTTATTTTTTTCCTGAAGTTATACCCTTCTCCATGTCCTGGACTGATTCTCAGGATGCTTTCCTCATGGTTACAAAGTACCTGCCAGCAGAGGCTTATGTATATTATTCCTCACTCACACCTGGGGAATTGAATTTTGTAGTCTTCTCTGGATATTTTATGCAGTGGTTGGCAATTGTGAAAGTACTTTTGGATCAGCAGAACTCTGAGATTTGCTTCTTATAAATATCAAAAAAAATTCTAAATTTTAACATATAAAGAAAAAACATATGGTCAGAGAAATTCAATGATCTGATTGGCTTGTCTCTGCTTACAACTGTCTTAAAATATTATTGTGGAAATTTGGATGAAGTTATCCTCATTTTCCTTTACTATTACTCATACTCTGTCAGGTATGAGAAAAGTGAGGGAGTTATGACTGAGTAGGCAGCAAAATCCTAGTACATTTTTTTTTTAAAGATTTCCTTCTATTTGTTCATTAGTCTTCCTTAGCTTTCTCTTTTAATGTATTTACTGTGATGAAGTACACATAAAACTAACATTTTAACCATACGTAAGTATGTAATTCACTGGAATTAAATGCATTAACAATGTTGCACAACCATAACCACTGTTCATTTCTAGCACCTTTTCATCATCTCAAACAGAAACTCTGTAGCCATTAAACAAAAACTCCTCATTTCCCTCTCCTTCTGGAAGACACTCCAGCCCCTAGTAACCTGTATTCTACTTTCTGTCTCTATGAATTCGACTATTTATTCTAGGTACTTAATATGAATGGAATCATCCAATATATTCTTTGTGTCTGACTTATTTCACTTAACATAATGTCTCCCAGTCCAACTAATTGTAGCATGCATCAGAATTGTATTCCTTTTTAAGGTTATAAAATATCCTATTGTAACTATATATCATATTTTGTTTATCTGTTCATCTGCTGATGAACATTTGGGCTATTTCCACCTTTTAGCTATTGTGAATAATACTAAGGACACTGGTGTACAAGTATTTGTTGGGGTCCTTGCTGTCAGTTCTTTTGCATATATACCCAGAAGTGAAATTGTTGGATCATAGGGTAATTCTATGGTTACCCTTTTGAGGAACCACCAAACTGTTTTCCACAGTGGCTGCACCATTTTATCTTCACACCTGCAGTGCGCAAAAGTTCTAATTTCTCCATGTCCTCACTAATACTTTGATATTTCTTGTTTTCAGAGGCTTTTTTGTTTGTTTTATAATAGCCATTTTAATTAGTATGAAGTGGTATCTCATTGTGGTTATAATTTGTATTTCTCCAACGTCCACTGATGTTGAACATCTTTTCACAGGACTGATGATCTTTCCCTTCTTATTTTTCATTCTCTTATTCTCTTCCTTTTCTTCTTCTTCCTCTTTCACTTCTCCCTCCCTGTTTTTCTCTGCGTTACTTTCATTTTTCCACCCTTACTATTTCTCTCCCTCCTTCCCTCCCTTCTCCCTCTTACCTCCCTTCTCCCCTTTCCCTCATCTCTCTTTCCCCTCCTTCCTTCCTTTCTTCCTCCTTCCTTCTTTTATTCCATACAGGACATAAAATAATGTGGGTTGACTCTACAAATCTAGGGCTTTGTTCCTTCTCCATCCAATCAAAACTGTAACTAGCCCCAAATTACATGTCTATTAGATGGTTATCAGTAATTAGCATTCAAAATTATATCTAACTATGACTTTAAGTTCTTAAAAATATGTTACACTGACTTTGACAACAGAAATCTTTTAGATTTATTTCCACATATTTAATAAATGGCTACTATGTTTCCAACACTGTTCTGAGATGTTGGGATACTTCCTTGAACAAAACAGATAATTGTTACCTTCTTGGGGCTCACTATATAGCAAAAGTAAACAGACAGATTTTTTTTTTTTTTTTTGGATTTATGAGGAATAAATAAATACATCACTTCTCTCTGGACCTCAGTTTTGTCACCTATAGAAGTAGAGCTTTTTACTCTAAGTTATCATTTAGATCCAGCACTCTATGTCCATAAACTTTTTAATGCCTTTTTTTCCTTCAATTCCTAATCCCAACCCAATTGACCTTTAGGCCACTTTTAGTTCCTTTTATTTCATGGATTTCACTAGGTTTCATTTTATACTCTTTTTTTTTTTTGTCTCTGGCTGTTATTAGCCATGAATGAAAGCAAAGAAGGGCAAATTGAGAGGTGGCCAAGCTGCTGCTATGGGAGGACTTGGCCTTGTGGCAACATCCTTCTGCCAGATCCACCCCACCCACCTTCTCCTCCTACCTGTGCCAGGCTGCAGATGGCCTAGGGCTTGCCACCTTGCTTGAAGGCTCCCTGCCATTCTCACAGATGGACTCAGATGATGGGGTCGGGACATCATGTGTTAGAATCAAATGAAATCATTAGAAATTATTGTGGACAGCTGTTTATGGGTCTCCATAAAGTAAATTGATCCACCCATCCGGGTCTCAGAAGATGTCATGGGTCAAAATGGTTAAGTTTTTAAGCAACATGCTAGAATTTAGGAATTTCAAATATAGATTTTTTTTTCCCAATAAAACAGAATTTAGAAGATACTAAAACAGGGGTGAGAGGATTCTGGGTGTGGATTTACCTCATGAATCCTTTGCTGAAAATGATTGTTATTAGATAATTCAAGTCCTTCTCAATTTCAATCATTAGTTTTCAACAAATAATTAATTTATCTATTCAATAATATACATTGAAACATGCTTAATAGCAATATTGAGGATACATAAATTATTTATAAAATGAGACCCCTTGCCCTTAAGGAGTTCCCATGATTTACAGAAACACAGTATTTGAGTGATTTTCTCCATTTTGGATAAAAATTGGGTATGGTATGTAACACCAAAAAATCTAAATTTTCAAAAATGCACATAAAAGTAATAATGGAGGTGCATAGATGAAGGCTGTGTTTTGAGTGGCTAATAAGATATAGAAATATATAGAATTGCCTAGTTTCAGAGGGTAAGAGCATTAAGCTCATATCCATGAGTGAATTGGAGGAACAGGGGAAGGTATGTATGTCTTTGGATGTTGTAAACCTTGCACAACCTGGCAGCCCAGACCATGTTATAAGTAGAATGTAGGGAAGGAATGACTTGAGTTATCTATAAAGACATGTTTAAGTTCCTATCAAACAAGACCCAGACATCCAGCACTCATTGTCCTTTCATTTTGAGCAAACCAGCCTCTTCTTTGAGGAATCTAGTGCATCTCTGGGCTGCAAGTAAGTACCTGAAAGTGGAAAGATACATCTTTGGTTTGACAGTAAAAGCCCAAGAATGTTTAAATTTGTCTAAAATATAATACTTCACACTTCCTAGGAGATGAAGCAATTTATTGTCTCAGTTTACCAAGAATAGTCTCAATATACATTTATTATCCAGATACTCTGTTCAGTAGTAAACTCTCCAAAACTTCCAGGTTGAATGGTACATTTTATGGTCACTGTACATATAACCAACAAAGTAACAAAGTCAAGTGCCCAACCAAGTGTGATATTCCAGTAGATTCCAGGAAGAGATTTGGCCAAGAAAAGAAGATACTTCATAACAGAAATTATCTGTTATGTTTATACACTATTGTTAAATTCTCTTGACAGCTCAGATATTTTCATATACTCTGAAGACAACTAATATGGTATTTTTCTTATTGCATAAGATAAGGCAGTGAGTAGAGGGGGGTTAGATAAAAATAAAATAACAGTAAGGCTCAATTGCTTATTTAAAGAGATTTTCATTTCTGGCACAGAGGATATGATATGTATTTAATAGGTTGTGGATAACATTATGTGGCCATGAACAGCAAATTGCTGAAAACTGTAGAACGGAACATTCTTTTTCATGTTGGTAAATATGGCTGCTGCTGGGAAGGCTCAGTCAATAATTCCAACATGAACTGGAAAGATACTTTCCTAAAAAGACAGAGTAGTAATTAAGAGAAAGTACTTACAAATAGTGTAGATTTGTATTTAAATCCTGCCTTTAAATTAAATAGCTGGGCAATCTTAGGCCTCATACTTACTATTTTAAGCCTCAATTTTGTAATCCCTGTAAAGTAGATAATAATTCCCTTCTTACAGAGTTGTCTAAGGATCAAATGATATTGCAGATATAAATATACACACAAATACGGATGTGTATATATGTATATGTGTATGTGTGTGTGCTTATGTATACACATATATATGTATATGTAGTGTCAAACAGTGACTGATACCTATCTAGTAAGAGCTCAGTATATTTTGTAATTAATGCCACTCTTCTGACTGGACTGAAACTCTCTGTCACCTCTCTTTTTCCTCTCCTTTATTTTTCCCTTTATTATAGTTTTAGCCAAGTTCTGACTCTGTATGGAGAAACTTTATTGTTTAGCTTCAAAGCATTTTACACAGCTCTTTGAAAAACCCGTGCTTAGAATATATACAGGGCAGCCTCTCAGCTTTCTTGTACCTTTGATGTCTCCACTCAGCAGAGTTGGAACAGTTTACTTGTGCAGTGCAGTGTTTTTAAGTTTTACTCTTATGTGTTGGTTTGTTTCCCCAAGTTCTTATTCAGTGTTTTCCTTGAGCACACAAGCAGGAAAGGCTTCCCCATTTCAGAGGCCCTTTATTCTGTCTATTCCTTTGCTTCTTGTTCTGAAATACACTTCAGGCTCCCTCTTTATACACTTTTGCTCCCATTTCATGCCATCCTACACCTGTGGTTGTTGCCATAAACACAGCAACCCCAAACATAGTTTTTGGAAGATTTCGTTTCTTGATTTTGGAGCCTGTGTGCACTGAATTCAGAAACCAGACGCTCCACCTCCTCAAGTAAAGCAGATATTAATAAAGTCAATGGTTTGGTAAAGATGACAAAGAAAAATGGAGAAAGAAGGAACTCTCTGAGCATCTTAATATATAAATACATAAAAACTAAAGGGCATAGACAAATTGTTTTATTTAATTTTCTCTGAAATTACAGGCAGTGCAGGTCTTTTTTGAATCTGAGGGAAATGGGAAAGGGAACCACCATAATCCCATGTGGAATGCTAAGCACAGTACAAAATGTGGGTTAATTCTTCTACCTCTGGTTTCAGAAAATGCTTGAGTTAAAATTCCCTTTGGCTGCTTCCAAGCCCAGTGATTTTAGGCAATCCAGTTACCCCCTGAAGTCTTGATTTTCTCACATGTAAAATATGAATAGTAATGGCTACCTCACCAGATTGGTCTGTGGAATGAAGGAAATAATAAACATATTATGAGAGTGTTTGAAATGTAAGTATTCCATAAATATCAGTTATGATCAGTAATATTATGGATTGTCTCTTTTGTTTAAGTATAAAATTCAGTGATTTTAAACTATTCACAAGGTTGTGTAGCCATCACTACTATCTAATTGCAGACCATTTTTACGATTCCACAAAGAAACTCTTTACCCATTAAGAGTCACCCCTGCATTCCCACTTTCCCCCAGCCCCTGACAGCCAATAATCTACTTTATTTCTCTATAGATTTTTACCTATTCTGGACATTTCATGTAAATAGAATCATACAATATGTGGTTTTTTGCATCTGGCTTACTTCATTTATCTTAATATATATATATTTTAAATTTCAGAATATTACAGGGTACAAATGTTTTGGTTACATAAATTGCTTTTATACCATTGGAGTCAAAGTTATAAATGTGCCCATCCCCCAGATAATGTGTATTGTACTCATTAGGTGTCAGTTTACCCATCCCTTCCTCCCCCCTCCCACCTGCTTGATTTCCGATTAATGTTGTTTCCATATGTGCACATAAGTGTTGATCCATTAGTTCCGATTTAATGATAAGTACATGTGGTGTTTGTTTTTCCAGTCTTGTGATACTTCACATAGAAGAATGGTCTCCAGTTCCATCCAGGTTAATACAAGAGTATTATTAGTTCACCACGTTTTCTAATGTCTCAGTAATATTCCATGGTATACATACACCACATTTTATCAATCCACTCATGTATTGGTGGGCACTTAGGTTGTTTCCATATCTTTGTAACTGTGAATTGTGCTGCTATAAACATTTGAGTGCAGGTATCTTTTTTATAGAATGATTTTTTTTTCCCTTTGGGTAAATACCCTGTAGTGGGATTTCTGGATCAAATGGTAGTTCTACTTTTAGTTCTTTGAGGTATCTTCGTATTGCTTTCCATAGAGGTTGTACAAGTTTCCAATCCCATCAACAGTGTATGAGTGTACTTACTTCTCTGCAACCATGCCAGCATTTGTTTTGGGGATCTTTAGTAAAAGCCATTTTCACTGGAATTAAGTGATATCTCTTTGTGATTTTGATTTGCATTTCCCTGAAATGCAACACCTATGAAACATTGAGGAAGGAAATAGCAGAAGATGTAAACAGATGGAAAAAGATACCATGCTCATGGATTGGCAGAATCAACATTGTTAAAATGTCTATACCACAGATTCAATGCAATACTTATTAAAATACCACCATCATTTTTTGCAGATCTAGAAAAAATAATTCTATACTTCATATGGAACCAGAGAAGACCCCATATAGCCAAAGAATCCTTAAGCACAAAGGATTGTCTCTTGTTCCAGACACTGTCTTTGCTCACTATATAGTATATCCATTATCTTGTTTAATCCTTATAATAAACTAGTAGGTATTATCATCATCCCAAATCTAGTTTATTCAACTAAAGATTCTAACAAGTTAAGCAATATGCTCAAGGCTGCATACCTTGTAGAGAAAAGAACTGAATTTAATCTCAGGTTTATTTGATGCTAAAGACTTTTTTTTTTTTTTTACCATAAGACATGCACCATTCAATATAAAACAAATACGTTCTTATTATTCATATAGTATCTCCAAAATTGTTTGCTTCTGAAAAGAAATATTGTACATACAGAATTTGAATAACATAAACAGAATAGGAATATCTGTGAACATTTAATATATTTAAATAGGAAGCACTCCAAATGCTTTATATATAACAAAGCTAACTGCAGGAAAGCTAAACTCTCCCAAGTGTTTGATTGGGGAAGGTTCCTATATTCACTTATTATCTAATGTTCTTCCTCAGAGGACACCAAAAAAAATACAAGGGATCCTAAGAGATTATTTTGCATAGAATTTTTCTTTAGACTGCCTTAAAGCCACTTAGAACTTCTTCTTATTATTTTCTCTGAAAATCAAATGGAATAAAAATTTCACTTAAATATTTTAAATTATATTTACATTGTAGATTTCATAACTATTCTATCAATATGAAATGCACCCAAATTTTTCTTAAGCATTATTTTTTAAATATTCCTTTAAAATTTCTCCATTTACTCAAAAACATTTTAGGTACCTACTATATGAAAAGCACTGTTCTAGGAGCTTGGAGATACATCAACAAACAAAAGATATATACAAAAAAATTTGCTATTCTTTACCTTATGTTCTAGTGAGGAAAGATAGGCAATAAATGATGATATAACAAGTAAATTAAAACGTAGTGTATTTAGAAGAGGGTGTTTTGTAAACAACAACATCAATAATAACAAAAATAAAAGTAAGAAGGAGTCAATGATTAGAGTTATTGCACATTCAAATGAAATGATAAAGTTGGACCTCATCAAAGGTAATATTTGAGAAAGACTTTAAGTAGGTGAATAATTAAACAATGGAAATATCTGCAAGAAAGATGTCTAGGCAAAGCAAATAGCCTGGAACTGTGAGGAGGCCAGTGTGTCCACCACGAATGATAAAGGGGTAAGGTAGTACAAGCTGAAGTCAGAGAGATTGCATCAGCCCAGGTCATGTAAGGACATTGACTTTATACCAAGATTTGAAACCATTAGGTTTTGGAAGGCTTTGAACATAGAAGCAGCATGATGTTAACTTATGTTTTAGATAGTTGCTCTGAGTTCTGTGCATCATGTGGACTTTGTTTCCCCATTTTCTTCATTGTCCCTTATACCTCTCTTTCTATAATTAGCTGCCTCCATCCAGAGTCTAGAGCAGTCTTCATCTCCATCTTAGAAGGGTTCATGTCCTGGACTGTTTTTTCTTGAGAGAAAGTGATACTCCTTTACCCATACAATTGGATATTTTAATAATATGTGAAATACTATATTGCTAAAACAGTATGATAAAATAAACATTTCAAATAAAAATGATGGAAAAAAATCAGCCAGAGAGAAGATATATTGTTATATTTACTTGATAAATTTCCCATTTTATCATTGTGAAATGTCATGCTTTAGCTCTCATAATAATTCTTAGTGTTTGCATAGAATATATTTTCCCATTCCTTTACTTTAAACTTTACTTTCATACAAAAAGTCTATTTATCATATACAATATATAGTTGGATATTTTTTTCAATTCATTCATAAGGTCTCTGTCTTTTAATTTCAGTAAATACTCCATTTATATTTACTATAGTCACCGATATGGTTAGGTTTAACACAGCATTTTATTATTTGTTTTCTGTTTGTTCCTACCCTTCTTGATATTTTTATTTCTCTTTTCTTTTCATGTTAATTATTTTTAGTATTAAATTTTATCTACTTTATTGGTATTTAACCTACATCTGTTTGCATGTTGTTATTGACATAGGTTTAGTATTCTTATTAAAAATAATATGTACTCTTACGTTATCCAGTCTACCTTAAATTAATGATATAACATTCCACATATTATAGAAGAATCTTAAATCAGTATAATTCCATTTATAACCTCCTTACAACTTCTACAGTTACTTCTGTATTTGTTATAAACCCAAAAGTGCATTCTTTTTGCTTTGAAGAGTCAATTGTTTCTTAAAAACTTTAGAGACAGAGGAGAGAAAGGAAATTATTGCATTTATCATTTCCAGTTATTATTTTTTCTTGTAGATCCAAATTCCCTTTTGATATTATTTCTCTTTAGCCTAACACACTCGTTTTAACATGTCTTGTGTATTGTACATAGTCTGGTGGTGATTATCTGGGATTGTTTTAATTATCAGAAATATTTTTGTTTTTTCTTTTATTTTTTACAGAATTGTTTGCTGAATATAGAATTTTAGTTTGATCGCTTCCCCCATGTAGTTATTTAAAAAAGTTATTCTAATTCTTTCAGTGTCCATTGTTTCCAGTGAGAATTAAGCCATCATTCTTATTGTTTTCCCTTATATGCAATGGATTTTTTTTTTTTTTTCCTTCTGGCTGTTTTTACAATGCTTTCTTTATCTCTGGTTTTCAGTGGATTTAATAAACTGTGCTCTAGTGTGGAGCACATTTCACTATATGAAATGACTCTTTTCTTTTTGGGCTTTATTGAGCTTTTTGGCTCTGTGTGATTCCCCCCAGATCCCAATTCAAATTTACATTTTGTCCATTATTTTTTCACATTAACATACATTTGAAGTTTAACCTTGGACCACCACCTCACCCCACCCCCAGCACAATCAGACTTCTTTCCTTCTTTCAAGTCCTGTCTGCTTTTGATTGGCCTTCCATGTCTTTATTATCCCCAGAATTTATAATTTTTGTTTTCTGGAAGACTAGTCCAATACATGTTTTACTACTATCACCAAAGCTAGAAATTTAAGATTTATTTTTCATTTTTAAACTTTCAATACTTACTACAGTACATGGTATATAGATAGTCCTCACTAAATATTTGATTAATGAGTTACAAATAATTGTCTAAATATTTCTGTTTTGCAGGAATTCTTTATGATGTAAATCATTATTATCTCTTCCTTTTCCTCTAATTTCCAAAAGATTTCATAAAGCTGAATGTTAAAGCTTGGACCTTTTTAAAAATTAAGTTTTATTGACACATAATAGATGTACATATTTTGGAGGGAAAGCTGGAACAAGTCTTAATTTCTCTAATATTTGTTAATTAGTTCAGTTGCTTTATGAATCTTTCCACAGACAGTTTTGCATGTGTTTATCCAAATGTCAAAGAGCTCTTACTTCTAACCTTATCTTACCTCTTTCCTCCATCTTTTTCTTGACTTTATTTTAGCCTTTGTTTTTACTAATGTCTGGTTATCTGGTAAAATTCATTTCAAAATTTGGCTCTTCCCTTTCTCTGCCTTCTAAAGCCCCAGTTGTATTTCAGCCTCTGTTTTTCCATAGTTCCTTAGAGTAGGTCTTAATACCAGGAAAGGAATTTTAGCTTAAAGCTGTGGAAAGGAAATTTCCATATTTATCTCATAAGTATTATAGAAAATGCACTCCAGTTGGATGGCCTCTAACTGGTTGAATATTTATTTGAATATAATCTGGTTTTTCTTCCTTTATTAACAAGGCCTGACATTTTTTCCCACAATGAAGAAGTTTGACATAAGAAGAAAATAATATTAAATAAGTGAAAGTGATCATTATGGTTGCCTTAAAAACCATTCTTGACATTTATTTTTATCTATGAACTTTCTACAATCTTATAATAAAAAGTTTTTAACATAATGCTACTATTTGTAAAGTATTCCAACTTCATCTTCCCTGTAATTGCTAACAATTTTTCTTTGTGGACTCCTGCTGATTTTGCTCATGCTGTTGCATGTGGGTGGAAGGAGGGAGTGAAAAGATTTGCACTGCTGTGGAAATAACTTTGAAATATATTTGACACAAAAGTCTTTATAATATTTCATCTTAAGTGCAGAGATTTACTCAAGATCATCTGCATCTCTACTGAGATTTTTGGCTACAAAAGCATTATAAAATAAGCTGAATATAGTTATTCATTATGTAAAGATATTGAAAACACAGAAAGTTGGAATAGTCTTTGAGTTAAAGGACAAACTAATTTTGATGTAATATTATGCTTTTCAATTAGGAACAAACATATCAATGTTGTCCATTTGAAAAATACCTACTTTATTCAAAGCTAGACCTTGGCAGTAGAATGTCCAAAATGCAGGTCACAAATTATAATGAAATCTCATTTGCTAGCAAGACTGACTTAATAGATCTATATAATGGTTAATGGAAAACTAATTTTTACATAAGCTTTGCTGTTGGACATTTGTTTGGAAGTAAAAGTCAATAAAAATCTGTTTGATATAACCTTCTTACATTTTTGAACATACATCTTAGATTGACTAATCCTAATTATTTCCATAATCACTTACTGTGTTGGTATCACTGCCACGGTAAAGTTTCCCTTTTTAAATGGTTCATGTTCTTTGCCTATATCAAGACTGATCAATCTTATCCACTATGAAATAGCCTAAGTTTGCAAACACAAATATAGGATGGTATTTGATTGATTATGCCATAACCTGCTAATCACCTGTTATGCTTGGCTAATCTTTTGATTTTGTAACTCTTTTCAAAATTGTGAAGAGGTACATAAAAAGATATGGTTTTAGTAATCTTATGAATTTTATGAAAGTTCTATCTTTGAATAAAAATCATATGAGCTTTTTAAAATAATAGGTAAGCACTAGCTCTTCTGTATTTTGAAGGAGATGACAATAGACATTTTTTTTTTTTTTGAGACAGAATCTCTCTGTCACTGGGGCTAGAGTGCCATGGCATCAGCCTAGCTCACAGCAACCTCAGACTCATGGGCTCAAGCAATCCTCCTGCCTCAGCCTCCTAAGTAGCTGGGACTACAGGCATGCGACACCACACCTGGCTGTTTTTTTTTCTATTTTTAGTAGAGACGGGGTCTCACTGTTGCTCAGGCTGGTCTCAAACTCCAGAACTCAAGTGATCCTCCTGCCTTGACCTCCCAGAGTGCTAGGATTACATATGTGAGCCATCACGCCTGGCTTGACAGTGGATTTTCAAAAGAACAAACAACAAACTTGCAATTACGTGTGGTATATATGTGTAGAGTGTGTATGTATGTGTGTGTATTTAGGCTTCCAGGATTTTGCGAAATGAAGGTTGCTGATTTGCTTCTGAATTACGAAATAATGGTTTGGAAAATATTTTTCATAAATAGACTAAAGTGGTATGATGGAATAGTTTATTGAATTTATATCTTTTCTCATTTACCTTTTTCCCAGTCTGGCTGGTCTACTTTATTTCCTTGAGCAAATTTTTCACATTGGAGAGGCAGCATAGAATTGAGGTTTGTGGTAGTAGATTCTAGAGATAGGCAGCCTGGATTTATGTCTCACCTCTGCCACTTGATAGTTCTGTGACCTGGGGTAAGTCACTTAACCTCTATTTCCATATCTATAAAATACGGCTGATATTAGCATCATTCCTTTTAGGATTGAGTTAACATTTCATTATTATATTTAAGTGTTATTAACCTATAATTTATCATATACAGTAAATCCTAGTTGAATTGCCTTCTAAACACCTCTTCTCCTTTCCTTTGGTAACAATCTCTTAAATTTCCTTTGAAGCCAACTCTCCATTACACATACCTCTCCTAGCACTGTTAGTTGAGGGGCTTTTCTTTCCATTGGCCCAGGTTTGAGTGATTGACCCTCTTGGGCAAGTCAGAACTTCTACACCAAGAGTTTGAACCTGGGGCAATTACACAAGGGCAGATTTTGGAAGAACAGGGTTGAGGTACTATATATCATGGATGGTATTCATAAGAAAATGGTCTTTAATCCTCAGAGCCTCATAGTTGTCCTGTTACTGCAATGCCTTTTGAAGGGACTATTTGTTCAGTCTCTCCTTTGATTTTCCAAACTACTTTCTGTATCCTTCCAATATATTCCTCTTTACTTTTAATTCAGCTAAAGTTGTCTTCTGCTCTTGCAATCAAGAACAACTGGGTCACACTGTTCATAGTATTCCCTATCTTGCAGTTCCTAATTATCCCTCTTTTTATACTCTGCCCATCCTTCAAGCTCTAATCTATGCTCTTTTTCTTTCCAAGAAATTCCTATCCACCACAAGACTTGATGACCTCTTCCATTCTGAAGATAATTACCTTTTTTTGGTCTTTACCACTTTGTATATATTTATCATTTTTGTTGCTGTATAACAAACAACTGTGAATATTAATGCCTTAAAGGAATAATCATTGATTTAGCTCCCAATTCTGTAGATTAGAAAACTGGTCTTACCTGTGAAGTTGGTGGCATTCTGGACTCAGTCATGACTTTTCTTTAGATGTCAGTTCAGCTGGAGGATGGTCCAGAGTGTTGGTAGTAGTGGAGATCTATAACTGGGAATGCTAATCTCTTCCTTGTAATCACTTCATCATCTAAGAGGGTAGTATGACCCTGTTCACACTGTGGAGGATTCCAAAAGCAGCAAGACAGGACAGCCTTACTGCTTAAGTACTTTGAATGAGCTTACTACTTTTCCCACAGAAAAATCCTGCAGATATTTATAAAGAGCTATTTTTTCTATACTGAACCTTCTCTTCCCTAAGCTAAATACTTTTTATTCCATTAACTATTCTATGTATGAGATAGTTTCCTTGTCAGCCCTGTCACAGTCTCTGGATACATTCCAATTAACTTATAAAATGACAGAAGAAAGAACATTATTCAAGATATGGACTTTTATTACAGGAGAACTAGTACTTAACATTTAGGAACTATTTTAACTTTGTAGTTTCAAGAATTCCTTGTGTATGCTATTAACGAGGGTAATGTGGAAGGAACTGTTGTAAAAATGAGATCAGGTAAGTACCTGTTTTTAACAAACTCAAATTTCAACCTTCTTACCACCATAAATGGGAATCGTGGGTGTGTGATATCCTGTGCCCTGGGACAAATGGTCTTAATGGGAAAAAGAAGGCATTCTTAATAAAATAATTTAAGAATTATATAAATTAGAAAGAGATAATTTATTTTCCCCAAAGGATGTGCCAGAACTTGTTTCAGAGTTCATTGAAAATTTAGTGTATTCAAAAAATCAATTTATGTGTAAAGTTCAAGAATATGTCATGCATTTATTATGAAATAAAGTATTCAAGTAATCATTAATCTGATTTGATTTTGAAACTTCAGCATCATGAATTCATTAGTCAACTACTTTAGAAGCCAACTTCTGAATGCAACAAAAATACCAACAAATGTAATATATTGTTAAAGAGATGCATCAAGAAAAGAGTGGGGATAGGGATAGTGTGGCAGGGGAAACTGTCGTTTGAGCCTATTTTGGGTTTTCTGCTGGGATTTAGGTATGTGCTTGAACATAGCTAAAGAAATGATGAAGTGGCAGTGTGAACTTGGCTTCCTTTCTAAGGCAGGTAATAGAATAAGTGCATAAAACAGACTTTTCAAAAAATAAACTTTATTGATTAGGAAAATATTTAAAATTTTGTTGCAGTGTGCTTATTCCTTGATTTGATGTGTTACCAAGCCTAGTTTATAATTAAATATAATAATAAAATGTATTATTTTCTTTTCCCAACTCAAGTTAAAATTTATTTTATTTTACTCTAGAATTGAAATTAACATATTTTCCAATCAGTGTCTTCCGTCCTGGATAACAACCAAAGTTTGGCTTTGCGCAGTGGCCTTTATACAACTCCTGTCAGGATTGAGATATTCATATTTAGGCTTGACTATTCAAGAGAGATATGAAAATGTATGTTCTCCTGGAAAAAAAATATTTTAAATATTGAATGAATAATTTACATGACTTAGTTATTCATTAAAATGGAAGTAAAGGATATAGGGTACCCCAGGTCCTTATCACTTGTCTAAACCACAGCAGGAGCTGCCTAGCGTTCTCTCTGCTCACAGTCACATTTCCTTCAAATCTCTCCTACATGGTCAACAGTGTGATTTATTAAAAAAAATTTTACCCTATCACTCATTCCACGGATAACATTTTTGTGTGATGAACATAGTGCCTCCCTATAACACACACCAGTTCAACAAAAGAAAATCTATTTTTCAAACTGTTTTATAAAGTGCAATTCTGCATAGATTTTACTTGAGCAAAATCAATTGATAAAAATTATTAGAACAATGGCCCATATAGTTTGTTCACATAACAGACAAAACTACTGTGACTTGGCCTTCTCCCTTCCAACTCTTGTTTTTATTTCTCCAGATTAATTACCTGTCATGCTGCTATTAGATTCTATGTCTTTGATCATTATGGTACTATATGCTAGGCTTGGTTTTTCTGTTCTTTGTGAGGCTAAATATATTTTCTATATTCTTAACAGGAAATTCCCTAAAATGTATTAGAATTCCAGTTCAAATAGGTGTAAGCACATTTTCTAGTGAGATATCCCATAGCTTCTTCAGTTTCTTTATATTCTAGGAAGAATGAAAAGCCCAAAGAAAGTTACATTTTGGCATACTGACCTGTTTGTCTTTCTATCTTAAGGGTAAGAGGGAAATTCTATTTTTCTCTATATCTTTAATCTCTGATAAAGTAGCTGGTATGTATACAGTGGGACCATAATAAATGTTGAATGCATAAACAATATAATTATTGTAAAATAAGATTCAATTATTTTGTGGCTATCCACACTATTCTCTGTAGCCGAGTATTATTAAGGAAAACTTTCTCTAGCATGAATCATACCCACTGCTGCAAAGGCATAATTTCTGTTTGGACCATGTGGATGTTGCTAGAAGGCTGGAGATACCTTGCTAAGAGTAAAGTCTCTCCTTTAAGTACAGCATCGGCCACCTGCACGTGACTAAGTGGGATGGCCTCACAGACAACTTCTATCCAGCCTCCTGTGAGACTTAAGGTCCCAAAATAATTTATAACTTCAGTGAAACTCTTCTTACCTAACCATAAAAATACAAGTGGGATTTATTTTGTAAAAGTGACCACATATTTTAAAGTATAAAAATGTAAGTAGGCAGGCATAGCAAAATATATCCAAAAAAAAAAAAGAAAAAAAGAGGAATGACAAGAAATAAGACTAACACTGTAAGATATTTAGGGAGTTAAGAGTGTTATAGTGTCATAGATATGTCACTATTAATAGATATGTCCTTGGGATAAACCACCAAAACTTATTGGAAAGCCTTAAATGTAGAGGGAAACAGAAGTTGTAATAAAAGAAACAACATAGGAGTATGTTGAAAAATTCCTCCCTACCTGTTAATTCACAAATTCAACCTGATCACTTCACAGTGTATTTTCAGAAATTGATGTTAAATGCAATTTGATTTAATCTAATTTATCATTAGCAAAAGATCAAGACTAATGCTAGGAAGGTCCACTTTGCTTTTGTGTTCCTCAGAAAATTATCGGGATAATCTTTTCTCACTCTCTTTTAAGAGTAAGTGCTATTACTTTTTGAACATTTAACATATGCCTGGCATTGTGCTACATTCTTTAAATGTATTAACACATTTTATTTTTACACAAACATCTAAGTACTATTATTATTCTCATAAAAGATGGATAATTGAGCATTCTTAAAGTCAGACGTTAAGGAATGAACTCTACAATATGTGAAAATATGTGATGCTATGACTACAAGACCCATTCTGGTTAATGTCATATGTTACACTCAGGTTCCCTATACCCCCACCCCAACATAACCCTTCTGCCTCTGTAGAAAGTAAAATTAGAGCAGGACTATATGAGAAGCTCCCATATCCCCATACCTGCATAGCTCTTTTAGGCATTGACATTCTGCTACTCAGATGATGTAGCATATAAAGCTTCTCTCTAAGTGGCTGTCTCCTGCAACTCTGCTTTGTGATACCTCAAACCTTAATGATATTCCTATTTGCTTTCTATCATATTGGCAAGTTCTCAGATGAGACTGAAAATGATATTTCTATTTGCTTTATATTATCTTGGAAGTGTTAGATCGGAATACCATCTAACAGTAAGGATGTATTATTTGGAGACCACCAGCTTCTAATACCTGATCATTTTCCTCTTATTCTTTGTTTCTGTCTACTCAAGATTATCACCTTTGGGTCAGAGATTAGTCCTTACATCATCGTGCATTTTGCTTTCCAGTTAGTAGTTTGTTGTTTCAACTCAATGTTTAGATTCTGTTTTCCAGGCATTTACTCTTTATACTTACAGCCAAATTTCGAAATTAAAATAAATAAAAAAATTAGGATGCAAGTCAGAAAGAATCACATTTTTGTTACCAGGCACCTGACTATTAAAATTAAAACAAAAACAAACAAACAAACAAATAAAAAGCATGGTTATAAATTTCTCAGTGTCATACAGCTTAAAAATCAGAATCTGATTTCTGATTCTTTGTGTTTTATCCCCACACTGAAGGAAGTGCACATAGTAAGCCTTCACAGATGCTTGAATGGGAGAGGAGGTGGAAAGAAGAAGATAAGCCTACAAAAAATTAAAAACAAGAAAGCATAATTTAATTTCAAAGACTTACACCCCTATTCATGAAGTTTCCCATACCCAGCAAAATTATTGAGTTATACTATTATCTCATATTATCCTAGAGGAAAGTAAAGCTTAGAATAGTTAAGTATTTTATTCAAAGTCCCACAAATCTTTGATAATAAAGAATGAGAACCCTTTCTGAATTTATTGATCAAAATCCAACATTTAAATTATTGTAGCTCACTCTAACTGGGCATGTATTATGTTCTAGGCATTGTTCTAAGCACTCAATGGGTATAAACTGCTTCATTGCTCACAACAAATACAGATAGGCATTGTTGTTTAATTTCTATATTATAGTTTATAAAAGTGAATCAGAGAGAGATTTGGAAACTCACCTAAGGTCACATAGCTAGCTTTTGGTAAAGGTAGGATTCAAGCCTATGGTGGCTACAGTGTTTATTCATTCTCTTTGCTATGCTGCCGCCTCCCTTGCATGTCTAATGCTCTATGTCTAGAATTTAAGGGATATTGTCTGCCCAGCCTTTCCTGATTTATTCAGTTCGTCTTGCTGGTGAGTTTTACTATTATTGGGTAAGCTCTCATGTCAGACAAATAGCATCTTAGGTCCTGAAGAGACTGGGAATTTTAATATCATCAAGGTGCTAAATTCTACTTCCAGAAGTAACAAAATATTCCAAATGACACTGCACAGGCTCACAGCATTAAAGCATCCATGTGTAAAATATGGCCCACCATCCATTTGAAACCAATGAAGATTGTTCATTTGAATATTTGCTGTACTGGACAAAGACTGCTTTATGGCATGGTTGCAGTGCATGCCCACCTGCAAGTTGGAAATAATGACTTACCACTTCTCCCATTAAAGAAAGATACATACACAAAAACGAATACACATAAACACCAAAAAGCACTCCTCTTTTGTCTTCATTCCCCCATCACTGTTCTCTCCTTCCCTTGATGTGTTGCAAGAGTCATCAGTATTCACTGCCCCACTGTTTTTACCTCCTTCTATTTTTGTCCTGAGCATTCTCCAATCACAGCCAATCTCTGGATTTACTCTTGTTATGGTTACTAATGATCCCAACTTTACTAAACCTAATGATCAATTCTTACACCATCTAAATTGATCTATGAATAGTTTGGCCATACATCCTGTTTTTCTCTGGAACAATCCTGGTATGTGCCTATTGTCCTGTTTTAATTGTTTACATAGCATCCACCTTCACTCTCCAGTGCATCCAGATGTGGATACTAAGCTATAAGGTCACTCTAAGTAACAGCAACACATGACTCAATCACTCCATGAAATGCTTTTTACACTTGGCTTCGCAGTCACCACATGCTTTGTTTCTTCTTGCCTCCTGACTTCTTCTTACTCTTTGCTGATTGGTCTTCACACACATGCTCTCCATGTATTCAGGTCTCTTAGGACTCGGTCATTGGAACTCTTCTCTTTTTTTATAACCCTTCACCCTGGATAATCTCATTTAATTTTGTGACTTTATATATGATGATAATTTCCAGATTTCTACCTTAAATCCAAGCCCCTTTTCCATAACTTCATTCTTACATAGAACATACCTAATGTTCTTGGCATATCCAGCTAAACGTCTTATTAGTCATCTCAAATGTAATATGTTAAAAAACAAATTCTGTTGGCTCCCCACATCTAGACCTTGCAGACCTGTCCTCTGCAAAGTTAGTTAATGACAACTTCATTTTTTCAAGTTCTCAGGCCATAAATCTTTCAATCAGTTTTCAATCCTCTTTCTTTCCATGATATGCAATATAATATCTTCTGTGAAGCAAAAACCAGAAAAAGTGTTCCTTTTTTTCTGTGAAATGCCTATTGGGACTTACCTGGGCCTATTATCTCCTGAGTTAAATTAACACGTGTATTACAATCTCAGGGGGCTGATATTCAGCCAGAATATATCATCATGAATGTTCCTATTTTTGAAATATTAAAATATAGTCATGTGCTGAATAATGACCTTTCAGTCAAAGTCAGTCCACATATATAATGGTAGTCTCATAAGATTATAATGGAGCTGAAAAATTTCTATTGCCTAGTGAGGTCATACCCATTCTAATATCATGGCACAATTGCTTTTAAAAAAATAAAAAATTCAATGTAGCTTAAGTGTATAGTGTTTATAAAAAGTCTACAACAGTGTACAATAATGTCCTAGGAGTTCATATTTACTCACTACGTACTCACTGACTTACCCAGAGCAACTTCCAGTCCTGTAAGCTTCATTCATGGTAAGTGCCTTATATGGGTGTGCCATTTAAAACAAAAATCTTTTGTATAGTATTTTTATTGTACTGTTTCTGTTTATGTATGTTTATAGACACAAATACTATCGTGTTACAATTGCCTACAGTATTCAGTAACATGCTGTACAGGTGTATAACCTAGGAGCAGTAGGCTATATTATATAGCCTAAGTGTGTAGTGGGCTATACCATCTCAGTTTGTCTAAGCTCACTCTGTCATGTTTGCACAAAGATGAAATTGCCTAATAACACATTTCTCAGAATGTATTCTGTCATTAAGCAAGTCTATAGCCACATTATTTGGTAAATAGCCAAATCCATGATCTTAACTGCTTCTCTTCTATCTATACTGGCCATTGGCCACCCTTGCCTGGCCCCCAGCAGTTCCCAGACCTCTGCCTGGGCCAGAACCCAAAAGCCCCCAAGATGTCATTCCAGTACAATGGATTGATGTCCATTTTGAGTGGTCAGTATTCAAGTCATTTTAACTGTGGAATAGTTTAACTCTCACTTCTGCTTATTCTTCAGTGAAATCAGAAGAATGAAATGCTTTGAACACTTATGAATAAATCACTAATGGTACATGCTATTAGATAAACTTTTTAAGCTCTTTTAAACTTACTTTTAATAAGGTACAACTGCCCTTCATTTTCTGAATGATTCCTTTCCCTTGGCCATGCTTTGCTATGTTTCCTGCATTCTTCCTTACTGCTCTCATGTAATCACCTCCATCCGCCATTCTTGGGTATAAAATATCAGCAAATAACTCTGACTCTAATTCAGTAATTCAGTGTCTACTTTTTTTTTTTTTTGACAGTTTCCTGGGAACAGAGATGATTAAGGAAAAAAAAAGATGAATATGTTTCTGTATTGAACAAAGTTCTGTTCTTGGTGTCTGGGACAGGGGCAGAGAGAGCCAAGAAGGACTTCAATTTGGGTCTCCACATAAATGAGAGAAGGTGGAGTGGTATTAGGTAGTCCTGAGCCAAGGGATATCTTCACACTCCTTACAAAGCTTCAAATAAGAACTTTTGGGACAAGTCTCTGTTGACTCATTAATTTACTATAATCTGTTAAAATTTGTGACCACTGGTTATCAATTCATTTAGCCCCTGCTGGTCTAGCTAAAACTTGTTTACTGTATACTCTTGGGAAGATCAAACATATGTGGACCAATAATTAGTCAACTTACTTAAACTATTTAATAATATTTTTAAAAATATATGTCCATTTTTGTTTTTATTTATTTATTTTTGATAATGTTCAAAGACCTGGTGGGAGAAAGCTTAGAAATTAGAACCTGGGACATGGATTAGTCACTTTTCTGTTATTCTGAGTGGTTCTGCTCTGCCAGAATTTGCACACTCTTCTAAACAAAATCAATGACCTACGGTATCCAGACCCACCTGCCAGAGAAGGCAATAGATGAACATCTGCTATTATCTACTGGTTCTTGCTTTCTAGAAGTCTTAGATCCTACCTGAAGTAGTTTCTCTGGATAGCTCTTCCAACCATACAGTGTCCTCCCCTTGAGATGAATTTTCTCTACTCCTTTTATATTTCCAAAAATGTGATAGTAATCAAGAATTACAAGAGCACTTTCAGACAAGTGTTCAGGGCTATTGGCTGAATTAGTTTCTAACGCTGGAAATTCAAACCCAACATAATTTCATTGCCTGAATTTAATGAGTATTAAAGAGTAGGTCATTTTTACCTCAATAAGTATATGCTGGAGAAAATAAAGACAAATTTTATGGAGATATTTACTACATTTATTATGTACAAAAAATCTCACTAAACTTAAGAAAAGATACTTGATATTCTGGAACAATATAAATAGAAATGTGTGTCATTAATTTAATATATAGTCATCAATGTATTCAGCTTGGTGCTTGCTGGATTTGGGATGCAGTGATGAATACAACAGTTCCTACCCTCAAGGAGTTTGGAGAACAAATGAAATTTTATTAATATTTTATTATTGAATTCACAATGGTTGTTACAGCCTATCAGCTTTTTTGCTACACATTAGCCCTCCCTTAGACAAAAATGTGACTCAACTGTTTTGGAATTTTATCGATAATATGCATTAAATCTGACTTCCAGATACTTCCAAACCTTTTCATCATTGAACTATGGCACTAATTCAAACAGAATTTATAATAACTTCACCAAAAGAACTTACACTTAGAAGGTCAGAAAATAATTGTAGTAACAGGAAGGCATGCCCACAATGGTTACATAAAATGCTTATAATGTGGAATGTACAGATTCCTTCTGTCTTTGTCTTCATGCCTGTTGCAGTGTCATGGTGGAGAATGATCTCTCATTTTGCACAGAGGTTACATAAAGCAGTGTTGAGAGAAAACAGGAATTAATAGCATAGAAAACAGTCACAAAACTTGGTCATGGCAGCATTTAAGAAATCTTGATGGAGGACATGATATTTTTCTATTGTGTTTTCTAGAACTGTGATTTTCCCCATGGTTTAATTACCAGTGTAATCAGCTGGGCAACTGTAATTTGACTTGTGGCAGTGAATTTCAGGACTGAATGGTGTGACATTAAGATGCTATAATGGAATCTCCAAAACATACGTGTCTACTTCTGGCAGAAGGACTAGTGATCTCCATAGATGAGACTCAAACAGCTAATACAATCTGCTTTTCAATTTCCTCAGGCTATATTTTATTTTCCTCTTTGGAATAATGCCTATTTTACTAACTGAGTCAAACCACAAAAGCACCTGTATACCCTTAACTGCTCCCATGAGTCAATTTTGTTCTTTAATCACTCAACAGACAACTTTGATTTTACCCTTTAATAGGAGATGAATGGGTAGGCAGAATGGTCATTACTGCTGAGAGAAAATAAGCTAAAAATAAGATTGGGTGGAGGGAAGGAGCACTGAGATCATTGTGCCTTCTCAGATAACCATTTTGAACCAGTCTCACCAAAATCCTTCAGACATTACTAT
The DNA here is from genome assembly GCF_041146395.1 of Eulemur rufifrons. NCBI lineage: Eukaryota > Metazoa > Chordata > Mammalia > Primates > Lemuridae > Eulemur > Eulemur rufifrons. The sequence goes on along the minus strand of NC_091010.1, from coordinate 53,280,835 downwards.
AGGAAATAATTCAGCATTGACAATAGACTTTTGCTGGATCAGGTGACTTACTGTAACAGATCCTTTCCCTACCTTACTCATTTAAAAAATCCCATTATGATGGAAATGGACTGGCTGAATGAGCTCCAATTGCATCTAGTCTTCAAAAATCATTTTATAACTCCTTTGAATCTGGCCATTTAAAAGCAAAACCTCCAGATAAATTTCTCAATCCACCTCCATTAAAGAACTAGTGATTATTAGTATTAAAGGGATAATTATTCCTAATAACTCCCTATCATATAGAATCATGAAATTATACCCCTCTTGGGTATTTAAAATATATTGTGCATGTTTTCATAATTATAAATATGCCCCTGCCTTTTTCTTCATTTTGAGGAAAATCTCTAGATAATACTTACTCATTTCTTATAATGAAATATTCAAGGAATGTGTTAGAAAACATTAAAACAAATCTAATAGGGTGAAATATATATTATCTTTTCAATATATATGATAACTTTAATAACATCAGTGAAAGAATAAATGAAGTAGAAAGTTATCCTTAATGAAATTCTAAAACCTTGTGTTTCTTGTAACTTTGGAAGAATGAATAAGAGCAGAGTTTATGTAGCAAAGATCCTGGGGAATACCTTTGCTGAGACTTTGGCAACTACTATCTGTTCCTGATAAGTATTTTCTCTTCTTCCTCCCTCTTCATCTCCTTTTTTGCCTCCTCTTCCTCCTCTTTATGTATTTATTTTGTCTTGACACTAACCCATGCTTCATCCCCTTTGTATATACAACATCACTTTTTTTCACAAATCAGAAGACTTTCTAAAATTTATACACACACACACATACATACACACACACACACAGAAACACACACACACACACACACACACGTCCACTAGACCAGGCATTGGAACCTTTATTTTCATCATTTTGCTATGGGTCATCATATCAAATCCCAAGAACTTGGGGATTTGTAAGCAAAGTAATAAATTCTCTATGTCCTTGAAGCACTAGACTCAGCTTGAATTTTTCTTCACTTTAATTTCATCTCTCAGTAGTTAGCAGTAACCTAAAACAGTGCTAGTACCAAGTACAGTGATGCGGAGTCCTCTATTCTCTATTTTAGGGAGGCAGTAAGGGGTAGTATTCTACTCCACAGTTAGGACAGGGCAATTTGGCACCAGGCTCCATATATTAGGTAAGAAAAATATCAGCATCAAGGGAAAATGTAGCAAAGTCTAACAAGAAATTCTATGGAAAATGCTGTTTGCATTTCTCTAACCCTTATCTTACTTGGATGATCTTTTACACTGTGGAATGTTGTGGCTAATGAGCTTTTTTAAATGAAAAAATGCTAAATTAGAAAAGCATTCTACCCTCTATTAAAAAACCAACAAAGCCCAGGTTCCTGCCTGGGTAATTAAACCTAATACAGAATATTTATTATGGTAGTGGTACCTTCATTACCTGTGCCTATCAGTCTGTGAATGTCTGTTGATACCTAGGGGTTGGTTCATTATAGTGATCTTATGTTAAAATAACATCTTCTATCCAAGGAATCACTAAGCATGGCAAAATTCTAGCCCCATCACTATTCATGAATCTCGGGAGCTGTATGTGAGATGAACACTGAGATGAATTACCCTGAGTTTCAACTTAGTAAGGATTTATTTTAATAATCACTTGCACAAATAAAGGGAACGATGAGACAATTATTATTGAGATAAGTCACATGTGACATGTGTCTTTGCAGGGTATCATTATCCCCTTTACTTGAAAATTTTATATTCTGAATGGAATAACATGAGGTAGAAAAATAAGGATAGCATAAAGATATAATTAATTGGCACACTCATGCATTCAATTTGGAGTGCCTTATTTTGTTGTGTTGACAGTTGCTTTGTAAATTATTCATCTGTTGTCTAATGTGTACGTGTCTAGTTCCATAACCATGTTTTGAACTCTTTGAAGTAAATCCCTGGGGTCTCAGTGTTTCAGAATCTCCAAGATTGTCCAGGAACTGAACACAAGTATAAAACTAGCTTCTCCACTAACCCAAAGCCAGATGCAAAGCCATAATTAACGTGAAAAAGTGGGCTGACATAAAATATACAGAAATAATATGTAAAGATGCCCATGGAGATCTTGAAGTGACAGAAAGGAATAAAAACTATTAAAATTGAGGCGATCTGGCAGTTTAGTGGTATATCTTCCAACAGCTCATTATGTCTTTATGTATAAGTTTAGAGTAGTATCCTACTATTTCTTCGGCCTGAGCAAATAATAAATTTTAAAAATCAATGTTTTTTTTACATTGTTTTACCATATTCCAGTTATGGTAAGATTCATGACAAAACTATTAAACATAATAAATTAAGAAGAGTTGATTAGCTGCCAGATATTGCTTGGTACCAAAGGTATATTTACCTTATTACATCCAAGTACTTGAACTGACCGTCCTAAACAACAAACAAAAAACAATATTTCAGTGTTTCTTGCTCTGTGTGAGATATAGCTAGTTATAAAAAGCAAAGCCATTATGGGGAACATTGGGAGTTGCATTGAAAAAAATGTGGAAATTAATGATAGAATGATTTTTTTTTCTTTTGGGTAGATACCCAGTAATGAATTGCTGGGTCGAGTGGGAGGTCTATTTTTAGTTCTTTGAGGAATCTCTACACTGTTTTCCATAGAGGTTTTACTAATTTGCACTCCCACCAACAATATATAATCATACCTTTTTCTCTGCATCCACGCCAGCATCTGTTGTTTTTTGACTTTTTTGGTAATAGCCATTCTGACAGGGGTAATATGGTATCTCATTGTGGTTTTAATTTGCATTCCCCTGATGATTAGTGATACTGAACATTTTTTCATATGTCTCTTGGCCATTTGTCTGTTTTCTTTTGAAAAAAATTCTGTTCATGTCTTTTGCCCACATTTTGATGGGAATTTTTTTTCTTGCTATTTTGTTTGAATTCTTTGTAGAATCTGTAAATTAGTTCTTTGTTGGATGTATACTTTGAGAATATTTTCTCCTATTCTGTAAGTTGCCTGTTTACTGTACATTCAAACATTTATCACAGCACAATTTACAATTGCAAAGATATGGAAACAACCTCAGTGCCCATCAATACATGGGTAGATAAAGAAAATGTGGTGTATATATATATAATGGATTACTACTCAGCCATAAAAAAGAATGAAGTGGAATTGGAGCAACTTGAATGGAATTGGAGACCATTATCCTAAATGAAGTATCTCAGGAATGAAAAACAAACACCACATGTTCTCACTAATAAGTGGGAGCTAAACAATGGGTGCACATAAACACAAAAAGACATAAAGGACATTGAAAACTAAGGAAGGGGAGGGAGAGAGAGGGGTGAGGGATAAAAATGTACCTGTTGGATATTATGAACACCTGGTGGCAGGCACACTGAAAGCCCTGACTTCAGCATTATAGAGTATACACATGTAACAAAAACTTTTGTACTCCCTTAATCATTTGAAATAAAAAAAATGTAAAAAATCCTTATAACCCTAACATTCTATGTATGTATATTTAACACAGAATTGATAAAGTATGAGAACAGAATAGGTGCCACTTTTTGGTAAATTCCAGCATTTTTCATTTGGGAAATTTTAAAAAATCTTAATGCTCAATTTTAAAAGATTTCATTCATAACTTAGGACACAAATCAACAGAATTTACTGAATATGGTAGAGATGCCTAAAGCTTTTCTTGAATGTTCCAACAATTGACATAATTCAATACGTTTATAAATTTTTCTAAAAAAGTTTAGGACTTCGTTTCTCATGTTTAAAAGTGTCTTATGACACTTGACCAGCATAAGGGAAATGATTAAGCATTTAATCTTGGACCTAGTGACCTGGGAGTGCATTTATGTTTGCTAGACACGAAGATGAGAAAAAAAGTTTATATAGATAGATAGATACACACATAAACACTTTCATATCCTCTGAGATTTTATATTATCTAGTATCTTCTAGTGTTGAAGCTAAATGTCCCTGATAACGTGAAAGTTGTTGGGGAATGAGAATATTCTGCATTGTGGTTCTTTCTAATTGTCTGAATTGCCCCTGAAGTAGGCCATTAGTACAGAGAAATTGGAGAACATGAAATGCACAATTAGTTGCTAATAAGGTATGTAGATCCAGTGCTAGGGCACGCAGGGAGGATGGGCATCTTTGCAATTGGTCTCACCTTTTTTCCTCTGGGCTTCATAGCTATAAAGCACTGAAACTCATCAACTGAATTTCAGTCCTAGGGCCTTACCAAAAGCTAGAAAAAGTGGTAAATTCAGAGAGCAGGGAAGCTTTTTTTAAACAAAGAGAAAGAAAGAAAAAATTACCCATCTGTGTCCATCACCACCTCTCGAATAGCTATGGAGGTTGATGCTTGTCTCCGTGTTGTAACAGCAAATAATTTCCATAATGGAATATCTGTTTGCAATCGCTATCTCTAAGCCTTTCTCCGTGCTCATTTAGTTAATCCAGCGTGCCAACTCTGGGGCCAAGTTAGTGTTAGGTGTTAGGATTATATGTAAAATATTTTAGTTTAATCTTGAAAGTATGTGGTGTTATAAAAAAGATGCATATAAAGCATTTGGCAGAGTACTTACATATTTTAAGATTATCAAGTATTATTATTATTATATTTTAATGAATGCTGTGTTAGGCCCTGTGCTAAATACTGGAGTGTCCGAAATAGATAATCCTGTCTTTTGTATTTTAGAGCTTAGTTTTGTAAGAAGTGGGGAGATATAAAACAAAGAAAGAATCCCATGTGACGTGCGGTGGAAACACGGCAGGGAAAAAAAGTGAATAGATCTTCAGTGGATATAAGATGATATATGAATGGCTTGACAAAGAAAGATATTTGATCTATGCCTTGGAAGATTGTAGAAATCTACCAGCTATGGAAGAGAAGTGTGTGGGAAAGAAAACAAGCACAATTCAATTGGTGAACAGGAAGACATTTGTAGTGCCTGAGCACCTATTTCTGACTCAGGCAACTGGGGATCTCTGTTTATGCCAAAATGAAAGCACGGTGTTCCTGAAGGATGCAAGTAAATGGTAAACTTGGTTAGGCACATGTACACAACCCACAATCAGCAATGTACCTCTAGTGACTGAGGCCCTTCAACCTACATAACTCACTCCTATTATGCAGATCTTTATCCTAGCTTAGAACCCTCTAGGTCTTCAAGGTCCTCACTGCTGATACCATTATAGACATCTTGAAGTCACATAGATTGTAGGTAAATTGTGCTCCCTGACTCTGTTATTCCTTCACAGAATTATTTTGTCTTTCCTAGATATGTTGCCTTTCTGTATAAATTTTAGAAATGGCTTTTTGACATATAGCAAAATCATGCTGGGATTTTAATCGCGATTGTATTGTATCTATGGATCAGATTCAAGAGAATTAATATCTTAACACTATTGTGTTTTCCAAACCATAAGCATAGAATATCAATTCATTTTTCGAGGTCATATTTGGCTTTTTAAATCAGTGTGGTGTTGTTTTCAGCATACAAATTTTGCCCATATTTGCTAAGATATACATGCATTTCATTTTATTTTGGTATTCCATGTTTTTGATAATATTGTAAATGTTACTTTTAACATTGTTATTATTGCTAGCATACAGAAATACAATAGATTTCTTTCTTTTGATCTTATACCCTTCATCTTTGCTAAAGTGACTTATTGGGTATAAAAATATATTATATGTACACACATTTGGGGTTTGTGGGCGGTCCTAGCTAATCAGCTTCCACAGGGGCAACTTTTCCCCTTCAGTCTGATTCACATCAAAGACAAGTCTTGGGCATCATCTGATGTTCAAGTAGTTTTTTCTGATAGTGTTCCTACAAGATAGAAAGCAGAAGTAGGCTGGTGGCATGAGTCAGATACCGTCAGGGGTCAGACGACTACCTACCAAAGGGTCTTGGTCTGGACGCCATTCTCAGAGTTTGGGGCATTCTTCTCCTTTCCTTATACCTGTATTCAGTCCAGGTCAGGTACCCGGTGTTTCTTTCATAAAGGGAATTTAAGCTATTCTTGTAAGGGTAAGCTTTGTTTCAAGGTTCATGAAAGTTTCATCTGTGCTGAAGTGGCCTTGTCTCTAGGGTAACTGGGTTTTTAGCTCTCATTGTCATAAAGACCTGGTAATCCTCAGTCCAGGGCTGGAAATCTCCAGGACTGGTTTCATCATACTGCTGAATGGCATTTAGTGTAGTTTCTGCAAGATATTTGAGTGGGCCTTGTGGCTTTCATTAATCTTATAGCCAAAATGTATCTTTTGTAGTATGCTATGAAAATTTTTATAGATTCTTTGGGATTTTCTAGACCATCATGTTATCCTCAAGACCGTTATATCTCTTCCTTACCAATCCACTGGAATTTTATTTATTTTTCCTGCATTATAGAGATGATGGGATTCTTTGAATGATGTTGAATAGGAGAATGTGAACATCCTTTCCTTGCTCTTATGTTTCCCATACTTTGTAATATTATCACACAGTATATTGTGTATTTATGCAATAAATCTCACAACACATTGTTAATACTTTTTCTTAAACTGTCTGTTGTCTTTTAAGAGACTGATAATATGAGAAATATATTCTATATTTATCCATGTATTTAGTGTTTTCAGTGTTGATTATCTGTGCAGATACAAATTTTACCTGTTATGTTCCTTGTGAGTAAGAACTTCATTTAACATTTCTTGTAGTGTAGACATGCTGGTTATAAATTATCCCAGCTTTCTATTTTTATCTTTGAAGACTTTTACTTTTCTTAATTCTTGAAATATGTTTCTACCAGGTATAGAGTGTTAGGTTAACACTTTTTATTTCGTTTTGTTTTTCCATCAGTATATTAAAAATCTCTGTCTTGGCTTACATCACTTTTGGAAAGAATCCTGCTGTCATTCTTACTTTTAGTCCTCCTTTTTCGTGATTCCTTTTTGTCATGCTGTCTGTAGAGTTTCTCTTTTGTATTGATTTTTAACAATTCAATTACAGCTTTTTTGGCATGGTTATCTTTATTTTATTTTGCTTGTGATTAATTTTGCTTTTTAGATTGGAAGTTTCTCATAGTGGTTAGCAAACTTTTTTTGTGTGTACAATGGACCAAATAGTAACTATTTTAGGTTTTGTAGTCACATGACATCTCTGTCATTTTTTTTTTTAACCTTTCAAAAATGATGGGCCGGGCGCGGTGGCTCACGCCTGTAATCCTAGCACTCTGGGAGGCCGAGGCGGGTGGATTGCTCAAGGTCAGGAGTTCGAGACCAGCCTGAGCGAGACCCCGTCTCTACTAAAAATAGAAAGACATTATATGGACAACTAAAAATCTATATAGAAAAAATTAGCCGGGCATAGTGGCGCATGCCTGTAGTCCCAGCTACTCGGGAGGCTGAGGCAGTAGGATCGCTTAAGCCGAGGAGTCTGAGGTTGCTGTGAGCTAAGCTGATGCCACGGCACTCACTCTAGCCTGGGCAACAAAGTGAGACTCTGTCTCAACGAAAAGAAAAAAAAAAAAAAAAAAAAAAAAAAAAAAAAAAAAAAAAGAAAATCAATTTATAGCTAAGGAGCCACACAAGGCAGGTTGCATGCTGAATTGGGCCTGGAGTTAGCAGTGTGACAACCCCTGGTTTATCATGTTCATTACAAACTTTCCTTTGTTTCTATAAATGCTTTTACTGTCTTCCCCAATTTTCTGGAGCTCCAATTGCATATATGTTATATCATGTTACACTCTCAACACTTACTAATGATTTGTTAATTTCCTTTTATTTTTGTATGTGTTTAATGTCTATACTTTCTATTTCTGTGTCTTGAAGTTTTTTTATCTTTATAATGTTCATCTTTTTTTTTACTCCAATTAATATATTTTTAATGTGGGCTGTTTACTTTTTATCACAAATAATTTTATTTTGGGTTTTTTTTTTACACTTTTCCTTTCTCACTTTATCATGTTCATAGTCCCTCCTACTCTATGAATATATGGAACTTTTTAAAATTTCAGAATATTGCAGGGGTGCAAAGGTTTTTGGTTACATGAATTACTTTTGTATAGCTTGAGTCAAAGTCTCCTCTCCTACTTTTCAATGCATTTCTTTAATTTGGCTTCCTTACCTTATATGATGTCTCTTTTATACTTTCCCAGAAGCCACCTCTGCCTCTCCTTTGAGCTACTTTTGCTTCTGCTGTGACCTTGCCTAGAATATTCTTCTACTTCCTCTTTGGGATTCGAGTTCTACCCATCCTTTGAGCGGTTCAGAAATTCCCAATACTTCATAAAAACAATTCTGCCTACCCCAACTTGTTCTAGTCTACTTCTTATTTTCCTAAACACCAGAATACTTACAAAGTATTTCATATTGGAATGGACATCACCTCATTTTGTTCTCTTAAAACTATGTGCATGTGTGTGTTGCTATTTATTGCCTCACAGAGTCTATTTAGCTAGTGTAAATTTGGTTTTTCATCACATGCTTCTTTGATCTCCTTCAAAAGATGAGCCTTACTGTTAGATACGAAGTAAGCATTCCATAAATTCTCATTTATATAATGATAATGATGATCATTAGCAATGATCAGTATTTATTTATGTGCCTGGCATTGCAGTATTATACCGATGTAATTCTATTTTTTCAACATTATAGCCCCATTATTATCCTAATTGCACAAATGAGGAAACCAAGGTTTTAAGGAACAAGTGTTTGTCTCAGTTACAGAGTTCTCAAATGGCAGTGCCTTCCACCTGCCCTAATAACAACAGCAGTGGACCTTAATTTAAGGCAGTTGTTTTCACTTTTTTTTTTTTTTTTTTTATTTCAGCTTATGATGGGGGTACAAAAGTTCAGGTTACATACGTTGCCCATGACTCGGGGGGATAGGCGGTACATGTTTTCACTTTTTGAATTCAGAAATCTCTTCATTCTTCAACATCACTTAGGGCTCCAAAGAGCTCTATTTTATGTGGTTTATATATCTATAAATATGCAATCTATTGGACATTAAAACTATATTGTTTTAAAACTACTGATTATTGTAGAGTCACGAGCTCCATAACAACATTTTGGTTAATAATAGACCACATATATGACAGTGGTCCCTTAAGATTATAATGTAGCTGCCTATCCAGGTGTGCCATTTGTCTTCCATACTTTATTTTTATTATTCCTTTTCTATGTTTAGATATGTTTAAATATACAAATACTTACCATTGTGTTTCCTTTGCTTACAGTATTCAGTACAGTAACATGCTGTGCAGGTTTGTAGCCTGGGAGCAATAGGCTATACCATAGAGCCTAGGTGTGTAGTAAGCTATACCAGCTAGGTTTGATTATACTCTATAATGTTCATACAATAAGGAAATCGCCTAACCACTATGTGTTTTTCAGAATGTATCACTGTTATTAAGCAAGGCATGGCTGTATTTTAAAATATTAATAGCAATATGCCTATATACTTATCATCAAAAGATATTTTTCAAAAAATAGCAAAACATATGGGATCATTTACATTTTTGTAAACCTCTTAACATCTGTCATAAAAGAATACACCTGGATTTTCATAGCTGCTTCTGTACTTGATTTGTTGTGGTATCAAACTTCATGTAGTCTCTAGAAAACCCCACTTTCACTTGTAATAAAATGAGAATTAATAAGGCAGTAGTAATATTATGAGAATAATTTTTACCTTGTGGATCCCTAAAAGGGTCTTGGGGACCTCAGGGGTCCCTGGACAGTTTTGCCTCCATTGTTTAAAGGCAATAGGCAAGACTAATATCCACAGTAGGAACATACCTTTTAGCAAATATATGTTATGATTTATGTATTTATGTTCTTAATCTTTCCATGAAATACATATGTATTTAGGCAAGTGAGTCTTGTGGGGATTCTGCAATAGAACTGTGGATTTCAAATCATCATTATTTACTGTTCTTACAAATAACAACAGAGTTTCTAGTTTAAATGTATAAACTTGAGAATTATCAATGAAAATGGAAACATAATTCATAAATGATAAATTAACACATGGTTCTCTGTGGCTTTACCTTCCATTATACTCCAAGTTATTTTTCTTATAAACATCTATAAAATGTCAGTATGTTTTTTTAATATACATTTCATAGTCAAAATATAAAGAATTGAGTTTTCTTAGTGTCACCTTTATCTTATTTTAGCTGGGCTTAACCAGCTCTAAGAGAAGAAACAGAAAATCTTAATATATCAGTAGCTGGTATATTTAGAACAACTCAAACTATGTAAATATGACATTTATAGATTTGGACTCTAAAGAATCAAAATGAATTGCTCCCTTAGAGGAAGCAGCCTCCTGCAGAAGGCAGAGGTTCCTTTTGTTGTAGACAATAAGACAAATAATAATGAATAGAATCAGGTGAAAAGTAAAAGACTGAAAATGAGAAAATCATAGCTTCTGAAAATGGATCTATCTTCTGTTACCTGTAAAAATAAAGAAAATATTCAAGTGGGAAAAGTACTCAGGAATAGAAATGAAGACCCTGGTCTTTTGAATAGTAATAAAGAACGCTGTGCTTTCTTAGACTGTGGTGATTTTTCCCCCTTTGACAAAAAGGTCACATTTTAAATTTAGAGATGTAGGGATAATTGCATATTGGAGATACCTCTGTTAAAATGTGCTCAATGACAAACAGTTACAAGTCAGCAAATGATACAGAAAGGGAATTGGCTGGTGAGCTGAATTTTGGTCACTCCAAATTGAGTCAATGGGGACTGACGGATTCTGCTGACTAAGAGTATAATACTTTATGATTTTGATGGATACACGAGAGAAAATATTATGTAAGTTTGCATGTATGTGCATATTGGAGGGGGAAGCATGGTTGGGTAAGAAAATGGATATTCTAACACTGGATGCTAGTTTTTATTTAAGTCTTCCAGTAGTTTATTATTAAAAATGTAGACTTTAATAAAAATCCTCACTGTTATGAAGACAAATTGATGTTTTGCAGCTCTGATTTAAGCTGAATTTAAAAAAAATGGAAAAGAGAAAATCTAATAAGGTATTCACCTTCTCTCTCATTTTCCATTCTGATACTGCAAATATAAATCTAGTTCTAAATGTACAGACTCTTGAGCAACAATATATAGCATTTCTTTGTCTTCAATACTAATAGTTGTAAAAGCTAAGGGTCAAACCATACCAAATATACAGCCTTAAAAACCATAGAAGTTAGGGCATTCATTAGTTTTAGCTAAGATGTATCTGGAACACTGACAAGTGACTACTTATGTAAAACAGTGTACATTTTTTTTTAAAATAAAACTTTAGTGAAACAATCCTGCAGGATACATCAGAGAAACAGCACATTGCCAGTTTAAGGTGTCAGGCAATTTGTTCCACAACTTTTTAGTCCATGTTTTAAAATCTAAAACTTAGTTATCTTTCCCTATGCTGAGAGCTTCCTGCATGTCAGTATCTATGTTAGGAAGTAAAAGAGACTTAGGAGAAATGTTGTTATTTATTACACTAGCTGTATCAATTGCTTAGGACTTCAAAAGCTTCAGGGCATCTGGGAAATGTTTGTGTATAAGGTTATTACCTTAGCTGATTTAAATTTGTTCCACACAATGCTATATACCAACCCTTGGTGAAGTCCTTAAACATGCTGAAAAATGGATTAAAGGAGGGAAATACAGTATCTATCCCTACCACTATCAACACAAGTATTCTCTCAATTATATGGAATCTTGCAGGGAAACTACTTTTCTTTCTAAAACTCACAATGAAAACAATATTCCTTATTCCAGATCTTACCTTTTTAAATCATCGTCTCATAAATCACCCATCTGCTCCATCTACTTCTGATAAATTTACATGCTTATCACCACTCTTTTTGCACATCGTATCAGAGAAACAGTCAAAATTAAACATGTTTCATCTGAATCACCTTTCTGGTCTTTCAAATTATTGAAGTTCACACTAAACCAGTCAAGTGTGCTCTTTCTTTTAACCTTGGCCACAACTGACCAGATTCTCTTTTTTGTAAACAACATAAGATTGATTTGTCTGTTCTTTTATGCTTGGTATCATTGGGATCCATACAAAGAAAAAGACCAATGTTTAAATGTTTAAAATTGTCAACTTTCTCCAAGACAAATGAATGCAAATTTGGGTTTTTCAAAATTTACATTAACATCGTTCATCTTCAACACAATATTCCATAACATTCTTTCTATTTTGTTAGTAGAGACAGGGGTCTCACTCTTGCTCAGGCTGATCTTGAATTCCTGAGCTCAAATGAAGATGTGGAAACAACCTAAGTGGCCAAAAATAGATGAATTAATGAAAAAATATGTTATATACATGCTGTGGAATACTATTTATCCTTTAAAAAATTCTGAAATATGTAACAACATGAATGAACCTTAACTACATTATGCTAGGTGAAACAAGCCAGTCACAGAAGGAAAACTACAGCATGATTTCACTTACATATCTAGAATATTCAAGCTCATAGAATCAGAAAGCACAATTGACTGTTGTCAGGGGCTGATTGGAGGGAGAAATGGAAATTTGCACAAAGTCTTAATTAGACAACATGAAGAAGTTCTAGAGATCTGGTGTACAACGTTGTCCCTTTAGTTATCAATACTCTATTGTGCACTTAAATATAGTATTTGTTAAGAGGATAGAACTCAAGTGTTCTTACCAAAATAAGCAATATTATATCATATTATGTATACATATATATTAAAAAAAACTTTAGTCTGTAAAAATGAAACAAATAAATATTATCTTGGATCTTACATTCTTCGGCTGCCACCCTATCACCTTTTCTTCACTGCCAAGCCTTGTAAAAGAAATGTTTCCTTCATTCTCTCCAGCACCTTACCCACCATCATTACGAAATATAACTACTCATTTCACTTGACAAAAAAAGCTGTCTTTCAGGGCAATAATAACTTTCTTAACTCTAAATCTAATAAACACATCCAAGCTTTCATTCTACCTGACATTTCAGCAGCAGTTGCCATAGTTGTCAATATGCTCTGCCTGCAACTTTCACTTCCTTTGGCTTCTGTCTCTCCTGATCTCTCATCTATCATACTGACTACTTTTACTCTACCTTATTCTCTAGTTCTTTGTTTTCCATTTTTAAGTTAGAGTTTTGAATGCATATATCTAAAAAAAAGTATATGTATATGCATGTGTGTATCTCTCTCTCTCTCTCTCTTACACACACACCCACATACACACACCCACACACACAAGTGATATCAAGTTTAGAGGACTCTTCTCAGGTTCCTATTTCCAGTTTACCCCACAACTTATTTATGAGATCTGGGTTGGTATATTTCTCTCCCTATGCAACACATGTAATTGAATATTTAAAAAACAAGTCCAAACAAGTGCAACAAGTCCAAAACTGGAATCTTGGTGAATAATTCCAAAACCTAGTTTGTTCCTAGCATTATAGATTTGTTGTTCTAAGTATTTATTATGTTGAACAAACTTAGAAAACATCTTTAATATATTTGTCCCTATTCCTCCCTGTACTTAGTTCACCATGCTTTCTTGTGATTGTATCTAAGCATCCCTTGATAGTATTGCTCAGGTAAATAACTGCAAACATTTTAGCTGTAGCAGTTCTTACACAGGGACATTTTTAAGCCTGGTTAATGCTGTGGTTGTGTCCTTTTCTCTAAGCTGACTGTGGCCTCTTAAAGTTTATCATGTAAGAAAGCACTTTGTGTTATGGTTTAATAAGCTCAGTTAGCTCTAATGATGCATCTTCTTTCTTCAGAGATCAAAGATAATTTCCATGATTGTAGATTCAAGTAAATTTTATATTTCTTTATTACTTATCCTTTATTCTCTGCTGGTTATGCCACACACTGTGAATTTAACACAAACCAAATTTTTCTCTGCCTTCCTCATGGAAGTAAATTATATTTTCTGCCACTGTTCTCTCAGTCTGCCATAGAAGAAACAAATGCAAAGCAGGCCTGATACCATGCTATTATAGGGCCATTTCACATTGCATTGATAAATCATGAAGGCACAAGTCATTTGTCAAAAATACGTTTACTTGAATCAAATTTGCTTTGCATGCAAGGGGTGCTGGATTCATATCTAGCTTTCACTCAATAATTTATAAAACTCTAATCTATTTGAAATATAATGAAAAACAACCCATAATATTTTTTTAAAAATTGTACCTGGGAATATTTCATTGGATGAAATGTATAGCTCATCACAATATAACACCTTTATGATGATTTTGATAGTTAAGAGGTTGGTGGTACATTTAAAGTAGACATATTCAATTTAATATATTTTGTAAATGACTCTTCATTTCAAAATGTTTGGTATTCTTCACTTCTTCTCAGTTTTCCACTTTTCTACTTATCCCATAACTCTTTTCTGTATGGGAAGAGAAGAAAATAATAATAACCTCAAGTGCTAAAGACAGAGGTTTTGGTTTTTCCTTTGGTCATCACATAAATAAAGGATGCTGAATTTCCCTTTGATTCTCAAGTCTTTATTTTTAGGCTGGGAGGCAAGAGTAGGATGATGGCATCTATAAAACTCAACTTTTAGGGATGCCTTTAAAAAAAATCTCCTTTTTCTTTGTACCACAAAATTTCACTATCAATGAGAATTCCAAATACCTTGGACTCTTTGTTCTACACGTATTAGATTAATTGTACTATACTTCTTGTAGTACGGTTCTTCTATTGATGAATTCTTTCAATGTTTGTATTTCTGAAAAGTTCTTTACTGCATTTTCTTTTCTATCAGCTTTATTGAGATATATGTGACATACAATATAATACATCTATTTAAACAATTGGATACATTTAATATATTTACACACCTTGAAGCAATCACTATCAGAAATATAGTATATGTTTAACATATCTTTTTCCTGCTCCTTCCAATTCCTCCTTTCCCTAGACAACCTTGATTTGCTTAATCATGGTAGATTAGTTTGCATTTTATAGTCTTTTATTTAAAAGGAATAATAAAGTATGTACTCTTTTTGTCTGGCTTCTTTACCTCAGCATAATTGTTTTGAGATTCATCCATGTTGCTGATTGTGTCACTAGTTTATTCCTGTTTATTACTGAGTAGTATCCTCTTCTTTTCATTGTAAAGACATATCACAACTTATTTATTCACTCACCTAATGGGAGACATGTGGGTTGTTTCCAGCTTTTTACTATTATAATTGAAGTTTCTATAAACATTCTTTATGTGACTTTTGTATAGACATTAGATTTCACTAGATAAATAATGAGCTGTAGATGCCTGGACCACATAGTAAGTGTATATGATGAAAATTCCAAATTGTTTTCCAAAGTGATTATACCATTTTACATTCATATCAGAAGTGTGTGAGTTCCAGTTACTCCAATTCTTTGCCTAAACTTGTTATCATTGGTCTTTTAAATTTTCTCCATTATCATAAATGTTGAGGGGCATAGCATGTAATTACAATTTTAATTGCCTTAGTGAATACTGAGTATCTTTTCATGTGCTTGTTTGCTATCTACAGAACATCTTTAATGAAATGTATCTTCAAATTCTTTACTCATTTTTGTATTGTTTGTTTGCTTATTAATCAATTTGCAGAATTCCTTATAAATTCTGTTAATAAGTCTTTTATCTGATAAATGCTTTCTATGCTCTTTTCATTTTCTTCACAGTGTATTTTGAAAGGTAGAAAGTTTAATTTGATGAAGCCTGATTTTTAAGCTTAATCTATTATGAATAATGCTTTTTATATCATATCTAAGAAATATTTTCCTAGTCAAAAGTTACAAATATTTTTATCTCATGTGTTCTAAAATTTTAGACCTATGATCAATGTTGAGGAAATTTTTGTATATGGTGTGAGGTATGGATCTCATCTGAAAAAATAAATATTTAGTATTCTATATGAATTTTCCTTCATTACTATGGACAACCAAAGATATTTACTTATGAATAGAATGACAAAATACAAGTACAAAGAACAGAACAAGAACAAAAATATCCACATTTTCTGATGACTTGGTATATATCCAGCCCATGTCTAGAAGTACTGCAAGTCTTATCACATATTATCTTCATCATAACCCAAAGTTATAGATAACATTTTCACTTCAGTTATACATATAAGGGAACTGAGTTTTAGCATTAAAAATTGCAACTGTGAGATTTGAAACCAGGTCTGTAAGATTAGAATTCTCAATTCTTTGTTGACAAGTAAGATATTATAATATGAAGCAAAGGGTAGTTTTTGCACATTTAATTAATATTTGTAGAGGAAGAGCAGATTTTTTAATGCTTTATTTTATGCAGGCAATAAATTATGTTGTTTGCTTCTCACCAATGGTGGGTGCTCATAAAATTAACTAGGCATTATCATAGAAAACCCTGGATTTGAATCTGAGAGTTCTGTAAGAAAAGTGTTGAAGGAGTATGTGAAATAAAAAGATAATAATTTTAAAATAAAAAGGAAATATTTAAAAAAATAAAATTATATTCAAATTATCACCTTCCCCTTACTTAAGTTTAAAAATCTGAATGCTATAATAATATCATATTTAAAATGAATTCCAATAGAAATCTTTCTTGCTTTTGTTGTGTTTATGCCTGAGGACATTATATTTAATTGTTGGTTTGTTAATAACTTTGAACCAATGAACAAGCTGGTGAGATCTACAGACATTGAAAATATAAAAGAACAAAGACAGACAATGATAGACATATAGAGATGGGGGGAGAGAGAGAGAGTTATTTACTGATTTCCAGGCTTTATCCTTTATAAAAATCAGTTTGGCAAGGACAGCATTGATTAATGATTGTAGGCAAGAAAATATTTTGGGAAAGTAAGTATAACCAAATCAATCATTCATGGAAGAATAAAAGAACAGGGTAGGAGAGGACAGTGAGCAATACTTCTCTCCAATGTGAATGTGTTACCAAGCTCTATTATTAAGATAAAGCTACACAGGAAATCACTGTCCTGACATTTACATCATACTTTATTTACTGAGCATTTAATTCAGAAGGGAAGTTTCCATAACCATTCTATGCAATAAATCCATGGTAATTTATTGAGAGCTTGGTATTATATAATATGAGAAGATGGGTACTATTAGCTAGGATGACTAATTCAAGGCAGGGACATAGAGAAATGAGACTAAATTTTAGAACATTCAAGGTTGGCACGTACAGAACAAATGCCCAGTAATTCTAAATGTGTGAAAGAAAGAATGGAAAATAAAAAGAGGAAAGGATGAAATGAATAGTCTCAAGAGTCAGGCCTCACATGGATGTTCAACAACTTTAGAGCAATCAATTTATGTCTGAATTTTGATTTAAAATTATTGCATTTCAAGTAATAAATTTTGTTCTAGCACATACAAAACTTATAAATTTTAGGTTTCAAAAAATTTTAGGGATCATCTATCATAGTCCATACATTACAGAAGGAAAAATTGAGTTTCAACAAAGTTAATAATTATATGAGATTATACCATTAGCTAACCGGAGAGCTGGATTTACAATCTAAACTTTCTGATAAACTATTTAGTGCATGGTCTGCTTGTTCATTAATTAAACCCCAGGGAATCAAGATCAATATAATTCTGATTTTATTTGCTTTTTTCCCCTAAATTTATTTATATCATGTCTTATCTATTTTAATCCATTCAACTACTTAGTAAAACCTTACTTCATGCCACCAGAAACTGACAAAGCACTTGAATAAGGAAGGCATAGTCTCTGCCCTCATGAAGTTTATGTGAGGCAGATATTGAACTAAAAAATACTAATTACAAAGAGTCCTTGAGAAAAGAAGTGTAAAAGGATCTTTGGTAAATCAGCTATTAATATTCCAATTTTAACAGATATATAATAGAGCTTGAAAATCCTCAACTGTTGCTATGGACAGAACTTAAGATAATTTTATTTCAGCTTCCTGCCATTTAGCACCTATATGCAGGACCGTTGATATGTATCAGCTCTTAAACATTTTAAAGGAATTAGATCATGTTAAAAATCTGATTAAATCTATACAAAAAATACATTTATGAATTGTAGTGATTTTCAGTTTAGGTCTTCACAATATCTATCCCCACTTCTGATTATAGTAGCTTGACTTTCTTTTCAAGAAATCTCTCCACTGCTCTGTCATTGTGATTTGGATCAGTGAGCGGTATTCTTAACTTTCTGGCCACAGTTATACTTCAGGAATAAACTTTGACCCAAGGTGGCACATTTTGGAAATACTGTGAAAGAGAAGCCTTCTCTTTCTGCTGAACTCAAAGAAGAAGGTCCTAAGGTTTGAGCCACTGGGGCTGTCAAATGGGGAGACCTCACACGTGTAAAGCCAACACGTAGGAAAGCAGAAGAGAGAAACAGCATATGAGGTATCTGATGATGTCTGTTGAGTCTATGGATGATGTCAGAAGCAGAAATTCTTCTCCTGAAGTCATCTTATGTGGAAGCCAATCCATTCTCATTTTTGCCTAAGCCAATTTAATATGAGTTTTCTGACACTTGCAACGCAAAGTGTCCTCCCTAGCTTCTATATAAACTATATAGCTCAATACCCATTATAGGTGTCTCACTCGGCCCTCTTGTGAGCTGCTTTCAGAAAGGAAGAAAATAAAACGGAGCTGTCCAACTCTGTAGGAGACCAAAAGTTTTTTGAAAGAACTATATAGGGAGTGAGAACCAGTCAGATATCAATAGAAGCAGTCACAGGAAGTTACCATGAAAAGAGCTGCAGTCACAGTTCCTTACAGCAAAGAGCAGCGAAATCACAGTTCAGAGCTTCAGGGAGTTGACAAGAGTCACCACAAATATTCATGAGCACTAATTATATGCAAGGCTTTGTGCTTGTTTGATGAAAAGGGTCAGACATATAAGATATGGCTTCTGCTCTGGAAAAACTTGTGGTCTGGAGGAAGAACTAAAACACATAGATGCGAAACCATGCAGCAGGGATGAGGGCCAAATGAATAGAACAGATAAAATTCCATGTACGAGTTGAGAACAAAAAGTTAAGAGAAAAGAGAGATCCAGAAACACTTCATGGAGGAGGTGGCATTTAAGTAGAGCCTTCAAGGATGAGCACAACTTTAGTGACTTAGATTTTGGAAGGGATATTTGAGGTAAACAGTATGAGAAGAAGTCCAGCAACAAAAGAACACAGGCCTGAATGTAGACCCATATATAATGTGAATTTGTACAGAGGAGTCATGGAAATAGCTGTCAGAGTCATTAAGAAATGACCTGAATTTCAGAGTATGGCCAGTGGAGACACCTCAAAGATGCTAGAACAGGGAGATGTAAAGTCCTGAGTAAATTAAGCTGGTCACAGGAGATTCTAATTGTTTAACCAAAAATATAGTTCCACACCTAAGCTTGAGGAAATATCTTGAAAATAAGACCTTCGTTAATTTCCCTTAAAATTAAGAAAGTACCTGCTACTTAGTACACTTAACCCAGATCACCTCTCATAGATACATTTTTGAAAATTTTATTTTTTATTTCAAATTTATAGTAATTGTTTTGTTTCAAATTTAGAAATGCAACTGAGCATTGACCTATCAATGAGAATTCATCCTCTAGGTTTACTTGCACTTGTATGAAATGATAATTATACAAGGAATTTCATGACAGCATCGTTTGTGATAGCAATAGAATTAAATTAAAATAAACCCAGTGCCCATCAACAGAGGACTAGTTAAATAAGTCATGATTAATCTATTTGTTAGAATGCCTGCAAGTGCCTGCGAAATGAATGAAGTAGTTTTCCATGAACATAATAAATTTACTGTAAGATATATATCTAAATAAAAACATACAGAATAATGTGCATGGTAGGCAACCTCTGCTTACAAAAAGAGGTAGAAAGAATTTATATTCATATTTGCTTGCATTTTAATAAAAAATAGAAGAGGCACCTAAGAAATTAATAAAAGTGGTTGGTTATCCATGAAAAATAGGGTGGAATCTGAGTACAGTACATGAAAAACAAGGGAAATACTGAGTCTTTTCACTGCATAGTTTTAAGATTTATATACACATATTTTCAAAATATTTAAACCATGTAAATATGTACTCAAAGATGAAATATAGAAAATTGCTTATGTAAATAATATATTAACCAGGTACCTGAATTGTACATGTGATTGGGCTCCAATTCACAGTTCAACATAAAACTCTGAAGGAAGAGAACTCCAAAGCATGTGTATCTATGCACACTTGGACCTATTTAACATCACTAATCCTTTTAACTCTCTATGAGAATCTGTCTAATCCCTGCTCTTTGTTATCAGGTAAAGTTCATTGTTCTCCTGAAGCAAGTCTCTGGTGAGGCTTTGACAATGATAAACTAAGATATGCTTAATGACTTAGATGTCACCATCATCATGGACCAACCCTGATGTCCAGCTCTCCTGGCAGAAGGGAGCAGAGAAGCCATCACTAGTCAGTGTCCCAAGCTCAATGTGTACCTGCAGGCAGTGACAAAGGTTTTCCCTTCATTGTGCTCTGGCAAATGGTACCATATAAGGAGAGAGGAAAATCGAGAATAAACATCATCATCAAAGATTAAGAAGTTGCCTCCTTGGTTTCCCTCTGTAGACATGGGCAACACTGAAGTCTCAGTTGCCTCTCAGCAAAATAGGGAAATAAATAATTAATTAATTAAAACAATAAAATAAAATGGAAACACTTACCCTTGGGCATACAGCTATGATGAGGAGAAGATGAAGGGGAAGGGGTTGGGGAGAAGGCAACCTTCATCTCCTGGCTGTGAATCTTCTGATACAGAACACTCTGAATGCTCTTGGTAAAGAAAGTACTAGGTCGCTCTCATAAATACGTTTAGTTCATTTGCAGTAAAGGCAGTCAGAGACACTTGCATGAATCCCATAAAAAATTATTTTTTCTGGATTAGGTCTACTTCAGACTGTGGGATTATGGCTATCTCCCACATTTACAAGTATATTCCCAATTTAAATGATGTTTATTGTAGATATTTGTATTAATGCCCTTAATGAATTATCAGTCTCTGTATCAGTATTACTTTGCAATGGACATTGTCAATTCTCTCATCAGAGTTAGAATATATGTCTCATGCCCTTAAATCTGGGCTGATCTTATTACTTGCTTTGATCCATAGAGAATGTGGTGAGAGTGATGTTGTGTGGATTCTGGAGCCTAGATCTTAAGTGGCTCTGTCTATAGGTTTTGCTCTTGCCTTTTTGAATTTCTGAGATCACCCTACTGTAAACACACCCTGTTTAACCTAGTGGAAGATAAGAAGGAAAACTGAGCTGCTCCAGCAGAAAGCCAGCACCAGCTACTGAAAGTGAAGCTACTTGGACTCTCCAGTCCTAGTTAAGTTGTCAATTAACTTCAGCTACAAAAGTTGATGGAAAAAGAGTACAGGTTGCCAATCTATAAAATTATGATAAATAAGAAATCGTTTTTGTTTAAGCCAATAAGTGTCATTTTTATGTACAAATAAATAACTGATATACTTTTATTTGTTCTTCTAAGAAAAGTATACTTATTTACATTATATTAGCATGTTCTTCAAATGTGACCAGAAGCAAACATATGACTTAAACACATTGTTGTTTTAGCTGGCTAACATTTCTTAAGCTCCATGCCCGGCATACCATTAAGCAAACTGATGGATTTTGTGTTTTCACAAAGACACAGAGAGGTAGATTTATTCATTAACCTATTTTACAGATGAGGAGGGTGAGGCTCACTTCCATGGTCACACAAAGAATCATTGTTAAACCTGGCATTCAGTGGCAGATATATCTTTGCTTTATTTCAAAAGGCTTATTAACTACATAATAAATGTCCTTAAAATAAATAAAGATTTCCTAATAATATCAAATATTAACCTCCATTGCTTTTGACTCTCTGGAAAAATAGTTATAATTATTTGATATTCTCCTTAAAAATGTGCATTTCATTGTTATTGGTTTTTAGTCTCAGCTGAGTATTAATAAAAGCATTTAATTACTGTTAAATAGTTTTCTCACCATCACTCAAGGGTTAGGGATGGAAGAAATTGCAAAGCCGATACCACCTTTCTTCCATTCCTTAAACAGGACTAAAATCAGGGAAGGAGATAGTGTATAAGCAAACAAAAAACCCCCCAAAAGTCGAGGGAAGGGTGATCTGTTTTTTTCTCCTCTCAAGCCCTTAGGGCCATATCACATGTACCAGGTGCATAGTCCAGAGTAGGACTCAAAGACATAGGCACAGTCTTATAGCCACCACGAAGGCAGTCACTTGTGCAGCTGCACATCCATGGAGGTGAATTAAGCCTCATGGATACCAGAGTGTGGCCTTGAGATTGTCAGTCTGAGTATTAACTGGGAATTCTGCAAGTTTCATGATTTGTATCCACTAGAAAGGGGGTGAACAACAGCCTGTGGTCACCTGGAGAAATCTTTCTGCTTATTTGAGATATGTATTATTTTAGAGAAAAGGCATTGTTTTCAGCTGCCTTCCCCTTTTATTTTGATAGATAGATGCTGGTGGATGTGTGTGTGTTGGTATGGGGATTTGCAAGGCTCATCTGTGACAGGGACTGGGGAACCTTTGAGTCATCATATCACCTGAATCTGAGTTTCATGTGACAGACAACAGAGACAGTTAATTCTTCACACCACCCCCAGCAGTTAGCGCACGGCCTGATTTGATAGGTGCTCAGTGGATGCTTATGAATGGAATGAATCAATAATTTTGGACTTTAATTCTTTCCTGTCTTCTATTCTTGGCTCTTTATTTCATGCAGGTTAACCTTTTCCCTCCATCTATAATGTAAACTCCATGAAGATAGGAAATAATAGTAATAACAGCAGTTGTCATTTGTTAAGTACTTAGTCCTAGTAACAGGCTTTGTGGGAGACATATACACATACAAATCGTGCACTTTCCTACTTCCAGTAGATGAATGAACAAGTTCAAAGAGGCTAAGTAACTTGCTGTGGTTACTCAGCACCTTCATGGTAGAGTATCCGAAACCCACATTATTAACTACCATGGAACTAGGATGCTTCTTATATATCACACACAATGCTTAGCGTGACGTTAAACCTTTGTGTAAATTGAGTTTGTCAGGGGGAGCTTAGTTATAAATACAACAATAGGGAAACACTTTTCCTGCCATTTGCTTTGTGAGTGGCCATCATGTCCTTGTAGGGTTCCCCCTGGCTCCCCAGCATTGGAACACTTCAGTACTTCCAGAGAGAAGCTGCCAGTGCTGGGAGCAAACATATTTATGCCTTGTTGCTTGCATGATAGCTTTTAAGCCAATTTCCAGTGATTTCTGAAGGCACTCTTTGTAGCTGTCAGAATGATTGTTTCCTTGCCCTGGAGATGCACAAACACATGATTCTGAGTCATTTTATTTCCACCCCCACAGAAAAGCGAGGTGAAAAAGAGCATGGTATATCTGAACTGGTGTCATTGTACCCTGAGGTTTGTGTCACTTGCCTGTTTTGGAAGATGGACCCCTTAAATAGAGGCAGAAACTGCAAATGTCTTCTCACCCATTTCTAATTGGGATGGTGGGGACCATGTGGCTATGAGGGCCTCTAGTGTAAAATGCCACATGAGAGAGCACCACTGTGACTGAGAGGCCTAGACTGCCACAGTTTGAACACTGAGTCAAATTTAATACGTTTCTCCCTGATGGATTTAGTGTCCATCAGGACCTGGGAAAAGAGCATCTGATAAGCCTGAAGATTAACTGTGTTCTAAGAAAAATGAGTTAAAAATATTCAGCAGAGGAGCGTTTAGCAGGTTGAAACACATAAATTTGTCAACAAACTATACTCTCCATGTACATGAAATTATGAAAGGCTTTTTAAGTACAATTTGAATTATGCATTCTGCAATATGGATATATCAACTGTTCCTCGTTTGTTAGCCAATCATTTGGAAGACAAGGATGGATTATATTTCCATGTCAGTCTGCTTCTGATTCAGTAGTTAGGGTGATATATTGTGAGGCATCATGTTAAAAAATAAGCTGTAAGAGTAAGTGTGAGCCATTTCCTGCTGTGCCCATTGAGATATAATTGGTCCTATTGACAACACTCAGGATTGCATTGATTTTTTTTCTTTAACCGTCTTTTTTTTTTTTTTTTTTTTGAGACAGAGTCTCACTCTGTTGCCCGGGCTAGAGTGAGTGCCGTGGCGTCAGCCTAGCTCACAGCAACCTCAAACTCCTGGGCTCAAGCGATCCTCTTGCCTCAGCCTCCCGAGTAGCTGGGACTACAGGCATGCGCCACCATGCCCGGCTAATTTTTTCTATATATATTTTTAGCTGTCCATATAATTTCTTTCTATTTTTAGTAGAGATGGGGTCTCGCTCTTGCTCAGGCTGGTCTCGAACTCCTGAGCTCAAACGATCCGCCCACCTCGGCCTCCCAGAGTGCTAGGATTACAGGCGTGAGCCACCGCGCCCGGCCTTCTTTAACCGTCTTTAACATACTTTTTTTCCACCCATCCCAACTCTGCTATGAATTTAAAATAATTTCTAGGTAAAATCTATATTAATTTCACCATTCTTATATGCATTTAAATTATAATATTGACAGAATTAAACTTGGACATAAATCATGCCACCTAAAGATTACCTGCACTGTCTAAGGTCACCCTCATAAAAATTCCATGTATTAAATAATAATATTATTTCCTTATTTTACACATGATAAAATTAACTTTTAAAGTTAAATAATGTAGAGAAGGGAGTACAACCAATAAGTGGCCACGATGCAATGCAAGCCCACTTGCATCTGACTGCCAAGTCTATATACTTCTGTACCATTATATACTTGTTAGTGGCAAAGGACAGACCCTTACTATCCAACTAAGATTTATTTCCTAACCTAAAACCTGCCTACTTCTCCAGATGTTGCAAATATCTAAAACTTCTCTCCTCTTTTAGATCACAAGCTTCTTATGTGCAGGAACCACAGTGTATGAGTTTTGCATAACACTAGCCTAGTTGAAACATGAGTCAAGTTCTTAAATATTATATTGTTTCCTTCTGCTCACTTTAAGATTGGCCTTCCACATAAAATTAATCAGAGTTGTTTTTCTGATCAACTGGCAGTGATGGGAACCATTATCTTTATAATGAGTTTATTCTGAAGAAACTGCCACTATTAGAAGCAGAAAATATGATTATATAGCCATTTTTTTCCTGGTAATAATTTGTATCAATTATGGTGATTTGATAAGTATAAGAGATCTTTGTGCACTGACAGCTCTATATTCTACTCACCTCAACCTACTTCACCTACAGAGAACAATGGAAAGTGAGGAAACATGGCATCTGCCATTTCCACATACAAAGCCTGGCCTATTATATTGTCTCTATTAAAGGCAGACTCTAAAGGAGCTCTTTATCATTATTGGCCAATCAAAACAAAAGAGTACACATTATTCTCTCTGCCCAACCCATGTTCCCTCCAACAAAGTAAGCTGAACAATATTTAGGTCGCACAATTTCATCTACAAGATGGAGAAAATAAGAATGATTTGGGGCCACATTTTAAATGTTAACCTCTGTTCTGTCCCATTTAGTCTGTGTCTGGGAGAAAGCCATTAGGATTAACTACACAACCACCTTCTATATGTTCACATACACACACATGTCTGTGACGTCCTTTTCTTCCAAATCAGGAGATCTGGGTATATGCTGGGAACAACACTCCAGCATTTTGTCCTTGAGGTCCCTCCTTTCTTTTTTTTTTTTTTTTTTTTTTTTGAGACAGAGTCTCACTTTGTTGCCCAGGCTAGAGTGAGTGCCGTGGCGTCAGCTTAGCTCACAGCAACCTCAGACTCCTGGGCTTAAGCGATCCTCCTGTCTCAGCCTCCCGAGTAGCTGGGACTACAGGCATGCGCCACTATGCCCGGCTAATTTTTTCTATATAGATTTTTAGTTGTCCATATAATTTCTTTCTATTTTTAGTAGAGACGGGGTCTCGCTCTTGCTCAGGCTGGTCTCGAACTCCTGACCTTGAGCGATCCACCCGCCTCGGCCTCCCAGAGTGCTAGGATTACAGGCGTGAGCCACCACACCCGGCCGAGGTCCCTCCTTTCTATTTGCTGCTGGGCTGCAAGGAAGCAGCATATGGAACTGTAGACACAAGAAACGTGGATTGGTCTGCTGATTATCAACGGCTGCCCGAACTTACGCAATTTGTTTAGCGTCTTAGCCTCTATTTACTGTACTCTCCATGTACGGGGATTGATGAGGCCCCTCTATACTGTGCCATAAAGTGTTGAACAGATCTTACTCATTATAATTGTTGTTTAATACTAGACCAGGTCATTAAGAGTGATTGATGCTGGAAAAATATATTTCTCCCTTAGTCCACTAAGACAAATCTCGACTTTTTCTAGAGGACCTTCCTTTTGTTCTCTATGAAAGAAAATGAGAACTAAAACCTACTGTATTGCTTTGGCACCTCATGAAATACCATGAAATCTGGACTTACTCTTCCTTTGTGCTGTTTGTCTTGTCTGTTGGTGGTCCAATCAGTCATTTCTCATCCTGCTGCATCTCATCCTTACACACAGCAATCTCAATTTAAATGGAAGCTTTCAAAGAAATCATAGTCCCCAAATCTTACCAAAAAATAGTTGCTGATTTCTGCCTGTGCCCATAATGGCTTTTTTCAAAAAGAAACTTAGGTTCTCTGTCACAGGTTTCCCTGAACCGCATTAACCTGGAGTGTTAGAATAAGTACTAGAGGACTAGATCACAACCTCCTAACAAGGAGGATACATAGTCATTTGGCCTCAGGGAAATCACTTCACCATTCTGAGATTCTCTTAACCTCAAAGCTTAAGAAACATAGAGATGCAGATAATTTCTGCTTCACGAGGTTGTAATGAAGTGAGATATACACTCATCGCAGGCCCTCTGGCAGAAAGGCCTCCCAAACTGCAGCTCTTTTTATATCATCACAGCTATTATGAGTGATAATAATGTTGCTCTAAAATGGTTAAAATCTTTGTCTGTCCAGTATACCCAGTTAGCCCCCATGTTTTAGCCAGCTCTGTGTAATCCATGCCCTACTTTGATTTCTCCCCGGCTGCTGGGATGAAGTGAAGATTCCTCTAGGGCCTTCCTGAAGGCCAGGATCTACCCTGTAGAGAGCTGCCTACCTCAATTAGTCAGACTGAGCACAATGAATTGTTAATTGAACTAGATTAGAGCATGGATCAAGAAGGCCAGATCTGATTGTCTGCTAACTCAGGATGCCTGTAGCTGCAGACACAGTAGCCTGGCTGGCTGATCTTTGGCTTCAGAGGGCACATCTTGTTTGTTTCAAAAAGGAGCTCATTCATAATTGATAAGAACTGAGAACATCTCCATTATCTACCATCCTAATTTAATAAAATATCTTGTTAACTAAAACAGTGGTGCCTGAAATAGCTATTGATTTCATCTTTCGTTTGAGAGCAAGCTAATTTCCTATGGCCGGGGTGGAGAGTGGGGAATCACACTGACAAAATGAAATGTATACCCAAGCCACCCAATGTCAGATGCCTCCATTAGTCAGAGCAGCCAGACGCTAACATTATAAGTACTACAAACTAAGACAACAGACTCTGTAAAACCTCTGCAAAGGAGCAGCCCCCAAGGCCCATGGCTCATTGCTGAAACTCATATCCTACCATCCTCTGATGAAATTAATGTGTATGTTTGTTGCATGAAAAAGGAGTGACAAGGTCTATTTAGCTCCTGTTGGGCCTTTATTTGGAAAAAAAAAAAAAATGATCTGGCAGATATGCAGAGAAGCAGTAGGTTAACTGTGGTCGACATTTAGCCAAGTGACCTGGGGTAAGGTTCCTACAGAGGTCCCAAGGCCATTGATGCCGCCTAAGCTATGGTAGAGAGCATTCTGAGCAGTATCATCAGCAGAGTTCTGCTGGGTGCTCTGGATGACTTCCATTGGAAAATTAGTTAAATTATTTCAGTCTAATAACTTCAGGTTGGAAATCTGAAATCAATGTGTAAGTAGGATTGAATTATTCTGAAGGCTTTGAGAGAGAACCTGTACCATGCCTCTCTCCTAGTTTCTGGTGATGGCTGACAAGCCTCAGTGTTCCTTGGCTTGTGCGCTCATTACTTTAGCCGTTGCTTCCATTTCTTGTGGCATTTTCCCTGTGTCACTCTGTTCTCTTCCTTCTGTGCATGTCTGTCTCTGGGACTAACTTTCCGTGTCATGTAAGAACATCAGTCTTATTGGATTAGGTCCACCCTAATGACCTCACCTTAATTGAAGGACATCTGCAAAGACCCTATTTCCAAATAAGGTTAAATTCTGAGGTCCTAGAGATTAGATAGATCTTCAACATATCTTTTGGGCATGGGACACAATCCAACAAGAAGTCATTATGCACTGAGTACACTGAACATGTTCATTAGACTTTCTTAGGGCCAAATAAAGGCAAGATATTTTTTCCCATAAGCATATAATTACATTGAGAACAAGAATGTATATAGAAATATTATTTAGGGAACAATAATAGGCAGCAGAAGATGGTATTTCCAAAAGTATAATTCATAGATCAACTGTAACAGAATCCTCAAGGTGAGGTTGAGGATTATTAAATATTTTAATATTTAAAAATATTAAAAATATAGATTTATTAGAACCACCCCAAAATTTCTTGAGAAAAAACAGTCAACTGACATCTCTGTTTTTCCTCCAGTCAATCTTCCTCCATCCTATTTAATTTGGCTGGAGTGGTAACTATTGAATTTCATCCTGAAAGTTTTGTTTGGTTTTTACAGCGACATGGGATAAACTGGCATCTTTCTCTTATAATATTTTCTGACAAAGTTATAACTCCCCTTTCCTTTGTCAATCATTTCTCCATGTGCCAAATCTAAAAAATCATTTCTTTCTCCACAATTGGCAGGGTTCATTATTTATGTATGTATTTATTTTCTAGCACAAGCAACCCACTTATTCTTCAAGCAGGAACACATTTATTTTTTGTCTTTGTTAGCTCTTAATTTATGCATGTTAAAGGACATGACTGAGGGCTTCACTGACCAGCCACTCAGGAAGGCTCCCCAGCTACCTGGCCACAGGACACCTGGTGGGGCAGGAGATAGCTCAGGGGAAATAAATGTGACCAGCATGGAGCTTTTCTCTTCCCTTTGGCAGCCAAATAGTTGTTTCCTTTATTCACCCTCCGTATCTTGTTGCTTTTGTATCTTTATTGATAATAATTTCCTTCTGCCTTAAGTGAATAATTGTTTCTATGTCTTGTCCTTCACTAAATTGTGAGTGCTTTAAAGTAGAAATCATATGCTATGTCTTTGCTTTGTGAAATGTAGATTCTAGTGAAATTCCAGGCACAGTATGCATTCACTGAAGTGAATTGCATTGGCATATTTTTTTTTATTTCAGCTTATTATGGGGGTACAAAAGTTCAGGTTATATATATTGCCCAAGCCCCCCCATCCCCCCGAGTCTGAGCTTCAAGCGTGTCCATTCCCTAGACAGTGCACATCGCACTCATCACGTAGGTATACACCCATCCCTGCCCCCCAGCCCCCACCTCTGTCCGATACCCAATTGGTGTCATTCCCAAATGTGCACTTAGGTGATGATCAGGGAAACCAATTTGCTGATGAGTACATGTGGTGCTTGTTTTTCCATTCTTGGGATACTTCACTTAATAGAATGGCATATTTTTTTTAATAATACAAATAACACATGTAATTGTAGAAAATTCTGGAAATGTGGAAGTCTAAGAAGATTTAAAAAATCCTTCCGCTATAAAGCAACCAACTTTATTCTTAATATTTTTAAAATTCATTTGAAATAAACATGGTTGGCTATCAAGTTCTACATACAATTTAATACTTTTCATAATGCTAATATTATATAAACATTTCCCCCTGGAATTAACAAACATAAAATATAACTATTTTCATGGCTGGATTATTATTCAGTATATGAATACAAGAACAATTATTGTATCATTTCCAACATTATTTTAATATAAATTATACCATGGTGAACATTGTTGTGTATAACTTCCTGAAGTTGATTTAAAAGTTCTTCAGCTGCAAACATATGCACATATATATGTGTGTGTATATCTATCTATCTATCTATATATATAAACAACCTTTGTAATTAAATAAATATTTCAAAATTAGAAAAATAACTTTGTATTGTGATCAAATTTGTAGTATGCAATGTTGGGCAAATTGAGCAACATGCAAAAGCCTGGGGAGGGAATGAATGGACACTGAAATCCAGCCTTTGTTCCAGCAGCCAAGCTGAACATCTGAATCTGTATCGGCCCATTGACTTTCTTTATCTAACTTTTTTATCTAAGGAAGATATCATCTGCTTAACAAGCTGAGAATGCCCATCTGGAGAGAGTACCTTTGGTCTGATTAGCCCCAAACCTTCCTACAGGCCTGTTGTGGCCCTTACAGGATTCTTCATGGGGGGCTGGGTGTATGAGGGGGTACAATCTGACTCCTTAGTTCCTCTAAAAATATAGCTTTTAAAAAAATTGTTTCATTTGTACAAAAAATGGAGTACATGAGAAATTTTGTTACATGCACATAATGCATAATAATCAAGTTAGGATATTCAAGGTGTCCATCTCCCAAGTACAATACATGTTTGTTAAGTATAGTCATCCTACTCTACTATCAAATGTTCAATTTATTCCTTCTATATTACTATATGTTTGTGCCCTTAACCTACTTTTAATCCTCACCTCCCGCGTGCTCTCCTTTCCCAGTCTCTGTTATTTGTTTTTCTGCTTTCTACCTTTATTTGTTCAAATATTTTACCTTCTGCATATATGTGAGAACATACAATATTTGTCTTTTTGTGCCTGGCTGTGAAACTTTTTCTGGTCTTTCTAATTCTTAATTATCAATGGATTTCTCTCCTTTGAATTCACATTAATAACATTTATTTTTTTGAGAGTAAGGCTGCTATATGTACAAACTTTGGAGCCATTTGGTCTAGATTTAGACTTGGTCCATTGCTTGCCTGCAGAGAAGCAGTGACAATGTTTTCTAATCTATGTCTCAGTTTCCTCATCAGTAAAATAGAATAGTAATAGTACATTATTGCTTAAGGTTCTGGTGAGGAGGAACATCTTGACTAATTCAGTGTGACAGCTGACAAATAGTGTTTTTGTTTGCTGTTTGGTTTTAACATTATAGTCTTTCTTTACCCAATGATTCTTTAATTTTTTGAAAGCAGAAATTACATCTTATATTTGTTTTTTATTCTTAGAGATTCTTGCATAAGACAGATGCTAAATAAGTGTTAGTTGATTAAGAGAATGCAGGGATTGGTATGGTGTCTTTTTTTCCCCAATCAGTCAATATTTATAGAGCACACATTATATTCCAGGCATGAGAATACAAAGAGAGTCATTTTCCCAGACTCTAGGAACCCACTTAAACAGGCTAACGAATATATGTAGTAAGAATAGTGCTATGAGAGTGCTGAATACATGTAGGAAGCCTAGGAGCCCAGAGTGGGAACATCTGCCCCAAGTACCTGGGGGAAGTTTATGCAAAGCCAGAGCCAAGCTCACAGTTGTGGCATTTCTGACTGGGGAGATATCTATCTAATACTAAGGTGAAAATGAAAAGTGCAACTAGATGACCTAAAAATTTCCTCAAAGCCTTGGCTGTGATTACCATCCTAGAGAGAGGATCACATCAGAAGGAATGGTGTTTCCTATAGTGCAAGAGGGGCTCAGATTTACCCAACTCATTATAGTTCTATTTTTCTCTTGTGTATGTACAAACAAACAAAAGCAGTCTTTTTACATATGGTTAATATTCCCAGCAGTCACAACCCCAATGAAAGAAAAGTATGGGAGTATATTCATGACCATTTTAGCTAAGGCAAATACTTTTATTTGTTGCCCACTTATGAGAGTCAGGCACTGAACAAGGTATTGTGTAATTGCAGGATCATATTAAAGAAAGGCAATTTAATTGCAATTAGTGTTAAAATAATTTATTTATGAAGTGCCAGAATATGCATTTATGTCCCATCATTCATTTACTTCCAGTCTGATGCCGTGTGTGCCCCATTAAATTGTGAAATACAAGGTCATTAACCTGCAATTCTACTTGCAATCATGTTACTAGATTGTGTTCTGTTCCTCTCTGTTTGGTATAGCATCATTTAGCCCTTTTGAATCATTTATCTGTAGTTATTTAATTCCTCTGTGGTCATCTAAAGATTTTTTTCACTGCTAATTAAGCAGATGTGACCTGTGCTGAAGGCAGTTGGCTTTCCATGGACATCTGTTGAGGATCCAAAATTGTCAGACCTTTTAGTTCTCACTAGTTGTTCATATTTGCTTTTTGTCATTAATGATTCAAGAAGCTCAATGCATCAAAGTATTGACCATCAAAGTATTGAGGGTCTTTATACACAGCACTTGTCACATGATAAAGTATACTACGGTTAAAGTTTGAAAACTAAATTCTGAAGCTGAGACAACATTTAACCGTCTGTTTATCATTTTTATTGCATTGATTCAAAGAGCGGAGAGTTCAGTATAACTTCCCCACCCATGCCAGTTGAAGGACCAATAGGTAGCAGAGCGAAAGAGCCATACTGATTATTGAGTTCCTTTCCCTGATGCAGCAGAAAATAGTTAGTTGGGGGTTTCATAATCATGGCCCCAGTCAAAATTCTCAACAAATCTACACTGCATTTTTCAGACAAACTAGCTGAAGTACAGAGAGTTTGTGTAAAGTAATTTAGCTGGGATTTAAACCCAGTCGTATTGGACTCCAAAGCTCTTTGGAATGTCTCACACTCCAGGTGTCCTTGTATCATCTCTATGTGAAAAGTTGACTCTTGATTTTACAGAAACAAATTATCCTATTCCGATTAATAGTCTTTTATTAACCACTTATTGATTACTTAAGTCATCCACACAGAGGATAATCAGAAACTGGAAGATGAAATAAAAGGTAATTGCAATCAAATTTGAACCATTGGTAACTCTTGGTGAGTGAGTGTGTGTGTTTGTGCGTGTGTGTATTCTGAAGAGTTGTTGGCATAGATGAAACAGTATGCCTGCATTTAAGTATTTGGATTCTGTTTGGCTTGCCCCATTTCCCACATGTATTCCAGCCATACAGGATTGCTGCCTCATACTTCCTCAACTCTGAATGATGTACATCCTAAAAGGCCTGACCTTTGTTCCTATACTATACATTTTTGTCTGAAAAGGTACCTGAACCAAGGAATGGGAGTCTATTGAGTGCCGAGAGCACATCTACATTCCTATTCTACATTCTCCAAAGGAAAACAGAGATAGAGAGTCTGGCCTCTAGTAAGCTCTCCACAGAGTTGATAATGTCTATGATGCAAAGTTACTTTAAAAGCCAGACAGAAAATTAGATATGTTTCTAGGTGTGAAGTGGAAAATAGGATACAGAACAATTGAAAGTAGTCAAATATTAGGGTGTGAAATTTGGGGCATATTTCTTTCATTGTGTATCATATATGTATAAAAATAATATTTGTGAAATAAAACAAAATATGAAGTGAACTGTCCAAATAAAATAAAAAGATATTAAACATCAGTATTTCTTTGGGGGATCCCTCCATTCCATGGAGAAATGAAGAGCAGGCATTGCCCCATCCTGAGTGATTGAGATCTGCCTTATCGCTAGCCAGAGCTGGCCTGTCAGGGGGATGTTTTCAGAGAGGATTCCCAGCAAGTTTACCTCATTAGGAGTATTCCTACATTCCTGGGACAAAAAGATATATAAATAGTTTCATGATAGTTTAATTAACTCAATTTTATATAAATTAAAATGACACATATATTTTACCTCTTATAAGGTCATTTGCATATTTCTAATTGCAAAGGCTTTATCCCTCCATGAAAAGATCTCAAAACAATAACTGCTATTTAAAACAGTAGTTAATCATTCACTTAATTTCATGACAGTTACACATGATTTCAGTTATTTTATCCTCATATGAGCAATGCAAGGCAAGACGTACCATCAGACACACAGAGTTGAGAAAATGGAGACTTTCAGGTTCTATGATTGGTCCATTCATGAACTATAAGGAAATGACAAAAAAGAATTTGAACCAAGGCCCACCTCCCACAGGCTGGCTTTTTACCTTTTTTCCTATACTATTCTAAAGACAGTGGGGATTTTTATATATTACTTGAGTGTGAGAAATTTTTCCTAGAATGAGAAACTTGATGTGGAAGGAAAAGTACAAGCTCTGCAGCCAGAAACACCTGAGTTTGAATACCAGCTACACAATGTCATAATAGTTGACTTAAAATTATTTCAGCCTCTGTTTCCTCAACTGTAAAATTAAGATAAAAATACCATCTTTGAAAGTTTACATATGGTTTATAAACTAATATATAGAAACTAACATAGCACCTGGCACATATTCAGTGATTTGCAGGTAGATTTGAAGATGTCATCAAGGATCAGTCGTGGAAGATGTATTACATGAAAGAAGTTGACAATCCTATAGATATTAAGAATTCTTGCTTCATTATTATTTAGTAACAATAATAAAGTCATATTTTTACACCATCCCATTTTGATACCTGGAGCAATGCTGGATTTGCCCTGGGGATGATACTGTATTTTACTAGACATTTAAGAATATAAACATTTTGTTTACAATCCAAAAATCGGAGTATCGACTGACCACAGGCCAGCAATCATATTTTAAGTTAGGTTAGTTACTGACAAACTAGAAAAAAAAGGTTTACTTTTGTCATTGTAAATGACATCAGGCAGGGGCAGTTGGTGATTGGAATAACGAAAAGAAAGGCTAAAGTGTTTAATAAGCAATTAAATGGTAGATGTGAATGCCAGAAGGCGTAAGTACTTTATCTTAAAAGTACAGAGGTCTAGAAAAAGTGAAATGTTTGAAGTAGCAAGATCTTTCCGTGCCAAGGCAATGATATGGATTGCAAAAAAGCAGGACCCAGAGACAGAGGATGAGAAGATCAGGATTGATCATTGGATCTATAAAATTCTCTGATTACAGTGAACCCTCCGGACTAAGAAAAATGGCTCTATCCTCCCAGTTAAAAGGGAGGTTTTAACTTTCCACAGAGAGCCCACAACCTGCCCTGGATCCCTGTTGTGGTTTGCTCAGCAATGATTGGCCCACCATGGCTTTCAGAGAGCTCTTGAATTGTGCGACTGTTGATGCCAATGCAGTATGGGTTTGCTGAGAGATTTTCAGCTTTACTGTTGAGTGAGATGCTGACACTGGGGAGCACTTTGCACTTTCTACAGATAAACTCTTTCAGGTTACCCAAAGATGAGGGGCTAAGAAATGCTTCACCCATATTCCCAGAGAGGTTTAGTATTTAGATTTACAAACCCACTCCCTCAGGAGCTTCTTTAGCTCATAAGCATGTGGAGCATTGGGCTAAAGAACAACTTTTGCTTGTACATCTCCAAAAAGGCTAAATGGACATGTTGGCTTCATTGACAGCAACATCAGAAACTCCCCCAGGAGTTGGAAAGGCCAGAAGGCTGGGAAACTCTATACTTAGCAAAAAACAATTTAATACACAGAAGTTGCACTTGTCACAGATCATTTTTCTCAAGACAGAATAATCCCTAGGGTGTGCTAGGTAAACAGCTCCATCACAGAATTGTGCTGAATTCCTCCCAGTCAGTGAGTAAATAATTGGCCCCTACAAAACATATGTGCATGGCACTGTATTTAGACAAATAGATTAGCTCAATTCCCATCCTAAATCCCCACTGGGTTTTGTTTTGTTCTTCACTTCTGACAAATACCTAATATTCCTTCTGCTATTAGTTTTGGTAGGACTTTTAATTAGTTTAACAGTCTAAAATAAGTTTTTGGCCAAAAATTATGTGCGGTCAGAAATGACAGTGAACTTGAATAAGAAATTTAGTAATTTATTCATGCAACAAGTATTTGTGGTGTACTTATTACATCTCAAGCATTGTGCTAATCACAGAGAATACAAAGATGTATAACATCATATTCTGCCTTCAAGGAACTCATCGTCCAGAAATAGAAATAATTATACAGACATTTATAGTAGAGGTAAGTGGCCTAAGGGGGAAAATAGAGAGAACATGTCTAGGAGAACCTGGGAAGGCTCTGGAAGGAAATAACTGTTGAGTAAGATAAGAATTATTAAGAATGAGAGAGCACAAAGAAGGGGAGGAGAGTTCCATTTAGAGGTAAGAAACCCGAAATGAGAGACATTTTGACACAGTGGGGAACATTAGGTAGTTCACATGGCAGGATCATAGAGTTGATGGTCCGAATGGAGAGAGTTGCAGTTTATGGGGTGTTCAGGGATAGATGATGCAGCACTGGCAGAGCCTCTCTATCCTTACGATTTAAAAAGAACCAGTGCCCTGTCTCCCAGCCATGAAGCTTATAGAAATATGTATTATAACACAGATAATATTTTCAGTCAAATATGGCAGTAAAGGGGCCCATGGTCCATCTCCCTGCCCTGTGGGAACATAGGCAGTCGCTCCATATCATTCATCCTCCTGACAAGGAGTCTCCTGATGTAAATAAGGGAGAGTTTGGAGGTTGCTGCAGTGTCCACAACAATGTGTAGGGGTAAGATGTGACCTGGAGAAACCAACTGTACATACCAAAACTGTTAGGTTTCTAAGACATCTATGACAATGAAAATAAAATGGTTTTATCCAATGTCCCGGAATGGGCTTTATAATAGAAAAAAATAGTGTCTCTAACATTTTGAAAGAATGACCATGCTCTGGAAAACCACACTGCTTAGATTTCAAAGGCCAATACATGTGCAAATTCATTAGTAAAATGACCACAGTGATGTAAGAGAAGACATTTGATGTAGGATATATGTACATACTGCATATTTCAGGACATTAACGACACTTCAGTAATCACTTAGAAAAGATGCTAATTTCTCAAAGAATCAAACATTCCTCTGTAAATACAGAGTGCACCCAATTCTAGAGAACTATTTATTAGAAAAAAATCTAAAGTCATCTTCTAATTTTGGAGAGTATAAACACATTCATGATTAGAAATTATCTATTATGGCATTATTAGACTTTAGACATCTTTTGTTTATTCCTGAAACTTAACCTTTATTTTACCCTATTTGAGGATCAGTAAGGATCAATAAACCTCTATCATGTAAGGGAAGGAGAGATCCAAGCCCCGATATTCATTCTAGTCTTATAGCCAAACACACACACAAACCCGACTTGGAAGAATGTATAAAGCAATACTTTTTATTTGAGTTTTATTGGCCATTATAAACCATATAACTTTGGAAAATTGGGAGTAGCTACTCTTCCCTTCTCTACTCCAATTTCCCACACTAATGTTGAGGCCTCAATTCTAGACCCGTAAGGGACCACAAGACTACCCGTGGGCTCACCCAAGGAAAATCCTCTGAATCTATTCTTCCAACTTCTTCTCAACCAAGGTTCCTTAAACCTTAAATACCATTTGGCTTTCCAGCACCAGAAATATCTCTTCTCACTTCTGTAGTAGTATCTAGCTCCTTGCTAGAGGGAAGTAGGGAATCAATTTTGTTCCTGAGATGTTTATAAGAGGAAAGAGAGAGAATTGTTAGGTCAATGAGGGCACTGACCAAACCCTTCAAATGTAAACTGACTGAGATGAGGTGAATTGTGGATATGGTTAATTCTTGGTTAACCTGATTAATGGATTACAGGGGAGAGAGTAGCGTGGAAAGAGCAGGTTTTGGGGTCCAAAGACTCAAGATTTGGCTCTCCTACTCACTTAGAATTCAAATGGGAAAGGTGCTGTTTATAGCTTCAGCTGTCTTATTTATGTAGTAGTGGTAATAATCATAGCTATCTCCTGGGATCACAGTTGAGATCAAATGGGAAAATTGAAAGTACTATGTAAATGGTGGTTATGTTTCCTATTGGCACTCTGGGTATTTGTATTTACAGTCTGATACAGTTATTTAAAGACAAACAGGACTTCATGTGCCATGCTGCCTTCTTTGCATAAGTTAAATTACCTTTCACTGTGAAAAAATAACTGGAGAAGACATTTGCTGCATGTCCTGAAACACGCAGCATGTACACATATCCTGCATCAAATGTCTTCTTTGGAGAAGACCAAAACCATTTAATTGTAAGAACAAAAGACTATGATCCAATCACTGACAGAGGATAGTAATATCCATCATTCAAGGGAGATTGGAGTAATGACTTGGAAATAATGATAACAGAACTCGCAATAGGAAATATTTTCCTGTTAGCATGCATTCAGCCTTCTGCAGTAGTAAATGGATAGTTGTGTGCAAGGAGATGCCAATATTATTATTGCAGTTGAAGCTGTAGTAGTAGTAATGTCAGCAGCAGCAACAGCAGCAATAATAAATAGTAATGGCAGCAATAGTATTTGAGTTTCTTCTATATGCCAGGTATTGTAGTAAGTACTTTATATTCATGAGGTCATTTAATCTTAAAAAATTATAATGTGAGTGCTATTATTGTTCTCATTTTGTAAATTATAAAACCAAGGCTCAGATAAATGAAATAAATTGTATTAATGTTTGACGGAATCTGAACCTAGAACACTATGATGCCAATCCTTATGCTATTATCCAATATATTATTATTGCTGCTTAAGTATTTACCTTAGAGAAACTAGGGAAGCTTTCTTGAAATAATAATAATTTTAATATTAATAAATAAAACCAGTTTACTTGAGTAGAATAAATCAAAATTCTGGATATGCAAAAATTTATGAAATATCATAGAACCTTGGAGCTAGGTGGGATTTTCAAGGTCATTTAGCCCATCCATCTTTCTTTTCTATTTGATTCTGGGACATGCTGGAGATCATGGCTTTTTTTTAAAAATATATTTTTATTTTTAATTTGAATGAACCAATATTGCTTTCTCCAGGTAATGAGGACAGAAAATGAGCCACATTAACACTATTCCAACTTCTGTCTCCAGCTGTATCTAATGACTTACATCTATGATTTTTTTTTGACTTGTACTTTGTAGGCCATTAACACTGTCCCCTTTTTTCATAAATTCATATGAGTTGAGGTTGCCTTGCAATAGAACTATCACAAGTACAACGTAACATCCACCTTCCAACTTTCCATCTATGAGTCCCCCAAGGCCATTAAGCAAATTGATAATATAGCTGGGACTAAACCTTTTTCTTCCTTAACATCCCAACCTAAAAATGATGACATATATTAATACTTCCTGAATTTGCCTTTTTTCATATCATTGTTTGGCTTTTAATTATGGACAATTTACCATATACTCATGTTCAAATCAAATATCATGACAAATTTTCTCTGCTGATAAGAAGCCTCAATAATTAAAACACATACCCTGACATACATACACTCACGTAACCAATTCCTCTATGGAGGCCTCAGGCATGTACATGGGTTTTCATAACCACACTCTGATTTACCAGGAATAGACCCAGACCATGACTCTGTCTCATGAGCTTCTTTAGACAAATTTTCTATCACTGCAAATGCCTGAGGTCTCAGCATCTTCTGGCTCTTTTGTTGAACATGACAACAAAAACACATTCACTGGATTATTCAATAGCTTTCTGACATGGTGATATATACTCATTTATTTTTCCTGCAGAGACTTCCTGCAGTTCTTGGCCTAAGTCTATCAGCTCTGATGAAACATATTATATATTCTTAATGTGGATTTTAATACGAGGTTTTTATATAGCAGAATATTAAGCCACCTGAAAACTCTTATATTTTTAAACCCTACTTTATTGGGTTTGAGATTTTGCTGAGCCCATTTTTCTTTATCTGTCTTCAGTAGATCTGTTATATTCGTGATTAATTATAATAGCTTTATTTCATGATTCAGTACATTTATAATAACATTTCTCATTCATGATCATTCATCACTCAAGTGTGGAGGGGCCTGCTTTCTTTTTCTAGGTTGTACTTTATCAGTTTAGCAAAGAAAATAACCTGATGATTTTTCACCTTCAGATAGATATATCTAGATAACAAGTTGGACTCACAAAGTTTGTCTTCCTCAGTTTTATTGTGACATAAATTAAGATCATAAACACATTCTCTGTTTGGTAAAAATTTTCTTTCTGATTGATAAATACATTTATATAAAAACTTTAAAAATAACAGCATATTTAACTATAGAAACTCATAAAATAAACTTAAGCTATGGAAAGTCACAAATATTAAATTATTTGTTGAATTTGGCTCATTTTCTGGTACATTTCCTTCCAGTGTTTTTTTTTTCTTTTTTTCTGTGTATATTTTCTGTAAACACATTAATGAAATGGTGTATTTGGAAAGACTAGAGAAA
This sequence comes from Eulemur rufifrons, assembly GCF_041146395.1. NCBI lineage: Eukaryota > Metazoa > Chordata > Mammalia > Primates > Lemuridae > Eulemur > Eulemur rufifrons. The sequence goes on along the minus strand of NC_091010.1, from coordinate 53,240,371 downwards.
AATGCAAGATAAATATATGATAATTAATTTGTGTTTTCTACAAACTACCAAAATGAATGGTCTGAACAACAGTCATACTGAGTATTGGGCTATGTTGCCCTATGAAAGTTTTTTAATCTTTGGAAAATTTGGCTTTAGTAAGTCTCTAAGACCCTGGAAATTGAATATGTACGTACATTTTCTTCTGATGTGTTTACAGATTAGTCAGATTCTCAGTGGAGTTCATGACCTGACATTGTAAGTATCATTAATATAATGATTTATCTGTAAAATGGAAGGAATTTGATTTTATTTTCTCTAATGCCCATTTCAACTTTGGATTTCTTACCTTGCTTCCTGTGCAATAATATATTGTTGGCTATTTCTCTAAAAAATTATCCATAAAAGGAAACTTATCCACACAAATGCAACCAGACGATTCCTGAATGGGAAAAATAAATTGTCCAAACTCTCCCTCTCTATTTTCAGAATACTGGATTGTAAGGTGTTGCAAAGGTTCTCTGTAAGGGAATCTTAAACTGTGAGGAAAATGGGGCAAGGGTGCACAATACACACACAAAATCAAGGTGGTCACCAGAGTTGATTTGCAAATCTGAATTAACTGAGCCAGGTGGGAGAGGATGACTTTTGCTTATCAATAAGAGGAAAGTCTAAGAGGAATTATAGTGGATGAGGAAGTAAAATCAGGAATTTCAGAATCATAGAAATAAAAAAAAAAGAGTAATGGAACAAAGTGTAGCACAGTTCTATAGAAGAAGCAGTGTAGACTGATGTACCAGTTCTCCCACGTGTAGATTGTGCAATGTTGCATGGAAAGCCTGCTACATTTAATGGACACATCAACTGAGTCAAGGTCTCCCGGTTCTAAGATTTTTCTCCACTATTCTATTTCTTACACAGGACACTCTTTCTAAAACAGCAAATTCAGATTATTTAAAAAAAAAATTAAAGCTGCTGAAATGTATTGGATAAAGTAGAAATAATTTTTCAAAAAGAATAAAGAAGGTTAATTGGGGGCTGTCACAATGAAGTCATTGCAGTTAGGCAACTGCCACACCAAACGGAGAGAGAATGGGTCACAAGTTACCAGTCAAGAGCAGAAAAAGGTATTCACTGAGCATCAGTCCAAATGCTGATTCCTCTTTATAGTAAGAAGTGGTGCATATCTTTGAATGATGTGGTATTTCCTGATTTATGTGTCTGCAACAAGGAGAAATCTACACCTGTAAAGCAAGGGCCATTCTCAGCATGAGCACATGAAATATTAAGATTTAAGGCCTCTAAATGCTTTTTCTCGGATTTCTGCCACCACAGAATAAATAATTACACTAAAATCATTAAGGAGAAGCAGATCAGCATAAACCATTGAAAGCAGAAGGATAAATTTCAAGTCTTGGCTCAGTATACTACTCAGGACCTACACAGTTAAGTCATAGTTTCTTCTATGAAATGTGAGGATAGTAACTCATTGGGGTTAGTTCAAAGTTTAATGAGATGATAGCTATGGCAGAACTTCATACATGTCTTTAGAAATGTTTAATCTCATACTTACTCAAAAGTAAACAATTTGTCCCTGGGATTTGCAACGTGCAGAGACCATTTACAAGTTAAGTTTGCACTAAGTAAATAGATGCGTGCTCAAATGGGAAACAGCAGTGGTCTCTCTCTTGGACATTCATCCTAAAGTACAGCTCAAGGCAGCCAAGTCTCCGGCTCTCAGTGTGAGGCCCATCAGAAGACCGCCAGGGCCTGACCTTTGCCTAGTGTGGAGATTCTTTCGCTAGTGTTCCTTTTATAGCTTCTCTGGGTCAACTGGACTGAGAGCAGGTGGGAAAAAACCATAATTCCTGAGATGCTCCAGCAGCTCCCAGAGCCTGGCTATGGAGCAAACATCCATCCTCGTGATCTACTATCTTGTGTGAAGAAGACAATTTAGCTTTATTTAGGGGAAAAAAAATCACTGACATCAAAATAAATGTGGCTCCCTTCTTCCCATCTCTGAGTAGCAGAATGTGGTGGAAAGTGCTCTGGCCCTGAAGGTACGGTGTCTGGTTTACAGGCTGGTCCTACCACTAGCTCCTGTTGTGAACTTTATGAAATCACTAGGCTTCTCTGCCTGTTTCCAAAAGTACAAAATATTAAAATTGTATATCTTCCTCTTTCTATTTGTCCATTTATGAGAACTTAGTTGACACCATCCTCTCAAAATCCTCATTAAATGAGAATCACGGGAGGTCATGTTGCAGAGAGAATGCTTTCCTTGGGGTAATATAATAGGCAAGAAAGAACATGAAGTTTAGAAACAACAAGAACAAAAAAATGTTCGGCTTTAAATGCAGCTTCCTTACTTACATGTTAGGTTATCTTGAAAGATTTTGTTTAGCTCTATTTGTTTGTTCCTGAGAAACTACGGGTCTCTGTTTTATCATCTATATGATGGATTTCTCTCTCTTTTTACAATGCTACAATCTCCTATAAAAGAGGGTTCAATTGGGCATTAACTATGTAAAAACAGAATTCCTGATTCAGTTTCTTAGCAGCTCATTCTCTGGATTTTTGAGATGAACAAATCATAGAAAATCTATGGTATATATGAATTTTAATGAAAACTTACAACATATATATATATATTTATTTGAGGGAAGGAGATATTTCATTGTGAGATATAATTTATCTTTGGATTAAAAAAAACTAGATGAATTAAGATTAGAAATGAGCAAGTGGCCAATAGAAGAACTATTATAAAAGAGAAGCAAGCAGTGGAGATCTGCTTTGTTTGGTTTTGTTTTGAGCTATGTAAACTTGGGCAAACATGTAACTCCACTGGACTTCAACCTCTTCTCTCAGAAAATGACGTACATTAATATAAGGCTTTTTGCAGCTTTGACATATTATAAGTTTTTATTCCTAAATCTTTGGTGTGGATTATAGTTTACCCTTTAAAGAAGATACATATTGTAAGCTAAATCCCAGTGGGCAGCATGAATTATTGACCATAGATCCAGCTGAGTTAAAGCCACCTCCTCAGTGCTCTGATGAATGAATCTCTGCAGGAGAAACTTAACGTCTCAGCAAACAGCCAATGTATGTTCTTCCCACGGTCGTCTTCTCCTGGGTGGGTAGATGTGTGTATGTGTGGGGATGTTGTTTGTGGTCTTCTCTCAGTTAGAGTTAATCATTTGGAAACTCACTGTACTCCTAGTGACCAGAGTCAACAACAACAAAAAACAATAAAAACAAAAAACAAAAACTCCTCTATCACCCTGAAATACTAGACTAAATTTAACCTGTAGCATAAGCAACTCTCTAGGGCACTGGCCTGAAAATTGCAAGAGCTAATGAAGAGGATTTTTTAATGCACAAATGACTTTTTTCTATCTTTTGACAATTCTTGCTCAGGTGGAAAAAGAGTCACTTTCCTCCCAGAGAAAAGAGCTGAGGGTATGGGTGGCTGAGGGAGAGGAGACATTGGCCCCGTGCAGGGCACACTGAAATCTGGGCATACATTGTGACAGATCATGGTAACTTTCTCACCTGCTTGCTTCCTCAGGGCTCCATGTGGAGAGAGCCCATCTAGCAGGAGAGAATGGGCTCAACAAGGAAGTGCTGTGCAACTTACAGCCTAGGAGCAAACATAGATCTGTAGCTGGATAAATGGATGAAAAGATAATATGAGACAGAGGCAGTCTTGGGGTCACCATTCAAGCATCTGTATCTTACTGTCCTGAATTATGAAAATAATAAACTACTTAGAATTGAATTTTTCTCTTTTGAAACAAACTCATAAAAATGAGTACTATTAATAAAACAATCACACATTATAATGAGTCATTTCTTAGAATAGTATTCAAAATGCAAATACATTCACCCCTGACCAAGATAGCCTTACATTTTTCTTCAGTTTGAGCAAAGTTTGGACAGGTTTCTTCCTGATGATAGGCCCCCGACCTCTCTTTTCTTAGAGTATTTACTTGAGAAAACTTGAAATTAAAAATTCTTTCTCTGCCCCTTTGAAATCTTCTATAACCCAGAAATGTCTTTCTCAAGGATCTGGGAGGCATCCCTTTGAAATGTATTAATAATTATGAAGAAAGATAGGATCTCCATTTCTCAGTCTCTATGAGACAGTAGGAGCCTAACTTTGAAAAGATGTGGAAACAACCCAAGTGCCCATCAATACATGAGTAGATTAATAAAATGTGGCATATGTATACCATGGAGTACTACTCAGCTATAAGAAATAATGGTGATGTAGCACCTCTTGTATTATCCTGGATAGAGCTGGAACCCATTCTACTAAGTGAAGTGTCCCAAGAATGGAAAAATAAGCACCACATGTACTCACCATCAAATTGGTTTTAACTGATCAACACCCACATGCACATATAGGAATAACATTCATGGGGCATTGGGCAGATTGGGGGAAAGGGATGGGTATATACATACATCATGAGTGCGATGAGCACCGTCTGGGGGCTGGACATGCTTGAAGTTCTGACTGGGGGCGGGAGCAAGGGCAATATACGTAACCTAAACATTTGTACACCCATAATATGCTGAAATTATAAAAAAAAAAAAGCACCAATTAGCAAACATAGATGGCCTAATCTCATTGACCAACTTCCCCTTTAAGGCTTTCCAGTACTTTCCATTAGTTCCCTTAGTTGTTTAAAAACTCTTTCACCTTTTGGTGTAAACTGACACATAATAATTATACATATTTTGTAACAGCATAGCTGAGTTCAATCTCTCTTCCTTCTTGCAGTAGTCTTGCATGTTTAGCTGGCCAGACACAATTATTTTTTTCTTTTTAAATATTGCATGACCTTCAGGGCCAGTGTAGTCAGCAGAGAATTAAGAATTAGAAGACCTTTTTCTACCAACTGCTTAGAATCTTCCTTAAACCCTACAGTTAACTTCAGTATACCTTCATTTTCTCATTTGTAAAATGGGAGCCTTAAAGATTCTTGGGAAGATTATACAGGATAAGGGATGTAAACAGCATTGTAATTTTTAAGTAATTACATCTAAATAAAGACATAAAGGAAAGATTTGTAGATTCCAAAGGCTCTATAAATAAAGCTTAAATGATAAGGACATTACACAGAATATATAATGAACTACTATAAATCAATACAACTTAAATAGAAGTGGATTTAAAGGATATGAGCACTCAATTTATAGAAACAGAAGAAATAAACAATGCATAAATGGCCCACACAAAGAATTTATGACTGAGACCCCAAAGGCAAATACAGCAATAACAAAAATAAATAAATGGGACTTAATTAAATTAAAAAGCTTCTGCACAGCAAAGGAAATAAACAACAGAGTAAATAGACAACCTACAGAATAGGAGAAAATATTCACAAACTATACATCTGATATAGGCTAATATCCAGAATCTACAAAAAACTCAAACAAGTCAAGGACAGGAAACAAAATAAGAAATAACAAGTGGAATTTCTTCAAACTAAAAAGCTTCTGCACAGCAAAGAAAACAGTTAACAAAATAAAAATGAAACTTATGGAATGGGAAAGACTATTTAATAAATCTGATATAAAACTCCTTATCTAGGTTGATCCAAGTGCAGTGGTGTTTACAACTAATTGATCACAGTCAGTTACGGGTTCCTTTGTTCCTCTTCCACTCCCACTGCTTCACTTGACCAGCCTTAAAAAAAAAAAAAATGTAAAAAAAATTTTTAAAGCTCCTTATCAAACCATATATCTGATAAGTAGTTATTGATAACATCCAAAATATATAAGGAATTCATATAGCAGAAGAGCAAAAAACAAATAACCTGATTTAAAAATAGGAGAAGCACCTGAATAGACATTTTTCCAAAGAAGACATACAACTGGCCGATGAGTTTATAAAAGGTGTTCAAAATCGCTAGTTACCAGAAAAATGCAAATCAAAGCAACAATGAGATATCACTTCACATTTGTTAGGATAGCTGTTATCAAAAAGACAAAATATAAAAAGTGTTGGTGAGGCTGTGCAGAAAAAGGAACACTTGTACACTGTTGGTGGGAATGTAAATTGGCAGCATCATTATGAAACAGTATGAAGTTTTCTCAAAAAAATTAAAAATATAACTACCATGTGATCCAGCCATCCCACCTCTGGGTACATACAAAGGAAATAAAATCAGTATTACAAAGAGCTATCTGTACTTCTATATTCACTGAAGCATTAGTCATGAGAGCTAAGGTATAGAAAAAACTTAAGTGTTGGATGAATAAAGAAAATGTGAGATATATCTATTTCTATAAAGACAATGTGAGGTATGTGTATAAATTTATATATATACACACATACAATGGAATATTATTCAGCTGTAGTTGATAGATGAATGGATAAAAAATGTGATACACACACACACACACACACACACACACACAATGGAATATTATGCAGCCATTAAAAGAAGGAAATCTTGCTATTTGCAACAACATGGACATGGAGGACATAATCCTAAATGAAGTAAGCCTGACATAAAAAGACAGATACCATATTATCAAACGTATATGTGGACTCTAAAAAAGTCAAACTTATAGAAGGCAGAGAGTTGAAAAGTAATTACAAGAGCTAGTGGTAATGGGAAATACGGAAATGCTGATCAAAAGGTACAATTTTTCAAATATAAGATGAACAAATTCTAAGTATTAAGGTATGACATAGCTGGCAATGAAAGAGTTAATTTGATTGTGGAAATTGTTATACAATGTATGTGTATATCAAATCACTGTGTAGTTCACCTTTAATACATACAATGTTTATTTGTCGATTAAATATTTAAAAAAGAATTCCTTTCTCTCAATATAAATTAGGGACCATATGTTACATTTCCTTATATAAAACAAAATAATCAATCTTCCAATTTTCTCCAAGACTTCTCACCATTCCATGCAGTATTTTTTAGATACATTTTCTTAACTTTAAATAAGTTTACAAGGAGTATTCTATCAAATCAAGTTTAATTGCCTACCAACATAATCCAATAACCTCATTTCACTTGTATTGTTAGAGGAGTTAATTGGACCTGCAGAGCCACCAACTAAATATATTGGGTTATGCAAACAGTAAATCCAATTTCCTCTATAAACATATTTCTGCAAGAGGAGTGCAGACAGAGAAAACATAGAGGATACAGATGCAACCTCAAAATATCAATTAAGTCCAATTATCTGCTCTTATTAGATAAAGAAGGAAGGAAATATTAATTCATTTAAGCAAATATAAGTGATTGTGTATATATTATGCAAATATTATATATTATTTGCATTATAATTATACATAATATATAATTATATATATAAATTTATATGTACATATGTATATACCCAAAACCACACATTTATATATTTAATTATATATATTTAATTTGACTCATATATATCATTACTTTTAAATTGTAATATGTCAACAGAAAAAGGAGTGATAAGATTTACAGCAGACCTGAGTTCAGCCAAAATCAGGAAGGCGGTAAGTTCCTTCCTCCCAGACCATAATGCCTTGTACACATTGCCCCTAATAACTTGAGGAGTTAGTTTAGGAGTGAAGAGAATTTTGTGCTTATTGGATTTTTTTAATCCTGTAATTTTCCTATAGGTACATCAACATATGTCTTTAAAGAAAAGTGTAATATATTCAGACCTCAATGGCTTGAAATTGGTGCAATTTAGCTCAGTGTTTACTTGCTGTATCAGAAAGAACTTGACTCTATTGCTCTCTGATCCTATCCCATGACTCACTGGTCTTAGATCTCGGGAAATTCATAAAATATCTTTAAGCCTCACATTTTTGTTTGTGGAAGGCTAGCAATTCTACTTGACTTACCTGATAGATCATGGGAGATTTAAATGAGAAAGTGCTTTTGAACTACAAAGTGCTACACAAAAAGAAGAAAACATTTTCAGGTTAAATTAAATACAAATAATGTAACAAGTATAAAAGAATACATTATTTTACTTCAGAGAAAAAGCTATTTTCCATCACTCTGGGAAAATTATTCTCACCCTAACAATAAATATGCTAATGACAAATCTTCATGAAGAGTTCACTAAACAAGGTGTTCTCTGTGGAACATTTTCTTGTAACATTTTGTTAATCAAATTCTAGTTATTGTGCCTATTAAATATGACTCCAAAATTTATTTTTCTACCAATTTAAATCAATTGCCACCTTAATTATTTCTAATTAGTGAGCTAGTAATCACTTTCACTGCCTGACTTGACAAGCTTCGCATCTAGAAATCTGTGTTGAATCATGAATTCCTCTGCCTTTTAGAAACAACAAAAAAGTATGCCCCTTTTGTAAATTTTCTGAACTTCCTCTTTCTTTAAGAAGTTACTTTAAGTAGACAATTGAAGAGACAGAATAATGGTCCTTTCACTTCATTCATTTATAACAATATATGGGGGCCAAAGCCATGTCACTGATATTACAAACACGTGTGTCTAGCTTCCAGCTGTAATCATTCCTTAGCGTATATTTCAGTCAGTCTAAAGTAAGTGTGACACTTTATTTTAGGTGTCAACTTGACTTGGATTAAACAGTACCCAGATACCTGATTACACATTATTTCTTAGTATGTCTGTGAGGATATTTCCAGAAAAGATGAGCATTTAAATCAGTAAACTGAGTAAACAAGATCTGACCTTATCAATATGGGTGGGTATCATCCAATCCATTGAGGGCCCTGATAGAACAAAAAAAGCAGAGGAAGGGAGAATCCACCGTCTCTTCTGGAGCTGAGATATTTATCTTCTTCTGCCCTTAGACATCAGAACTCCAGGTTGTTGGGCCTTTGGACTCCAGGACATATGCCAGCGACCTCCCAGCTTCTTAGGCTTTTGGACTCAGACTGAGTTAGCAACTTCTCTGTTTCTCCAGCTTGTAGACGGCATATCATGGGACTTCTTAGCCTCCATAATTGAGTGAACCATTTCCCATGGTAAATTCTCTCTTTATCTATCTATCTATTGGTTCTGTTTCTCTGTAGAACTCTAACACAGTAAGTGTCCCTGGTACTCATCTGGTAAGCTTACTGTGGCTATTCAGTCTTCTTTGTATAAGCGATGCTGAGTCTTATCTTCCCAAGATCTGTTCCCAAACATATTCATAGAGAGTACACCCTGTGCTGTGGCTCAACTTGTAGGAAATAAAGGTAGGTGATTGTTAATTAATAGTCCTGTCTATCATGATTATTATGAAGGATTCAAGGAATTTAAAATCTCATTAATGAACAATTAACTCAATGTATGATGAAGGGAGGTAATGTGTGAATCAAGCTGTCAGTGCCTCAGAATGGACATAAGAGAAAATTCAGTGAAGAATATGACACTGGGGAAAGCTTATTAGAGCAGGAGATATAAATTGAGCCTCGGAGGTAAGTAGAATTTAAACAGAATAAAATGTAAAAGAACTGTACAGGTTGGAATTTAGGAATGAGACGTTTGAGGATTTAAGCTGAGTATACATATTTCCTTCTCCTTTTTTATGTTATGCATTATGGGGAGTTAAAGCCAATTCTGTGATTAATGCATGGTCTTACCTTTTTTATATAGTTGAAATGACACTTAATTGTTCAGATAGACCTTTAGGTCACCTTCTAAGACATGTATTTCTCTTTGTCCAAGGAAACAACACCTCTAGCCTTCACTCCATCTGTATGGTTTCTAGAGACACAACATTTTCCTAGGACTCCATCCTTCTGACCATGTTTGATTGAGTACCTGACTCAAGCCGGGACAATGATTCACTTTGCTAGGACTTTTGGACTTGGCACCAGGAAAAACATGATCAGTCTCTCCCTGGGACTAAATCTATGAGACATAAAACTAGGGGGCTCTTGGAAGTTGTGTTTTCAGCCATGTGGAGAAAGCTGCTCTGAGATAGGAGAAAAGAATGACACTAACGCAAGAATGAGAAGAGAATTTTGATGGTTCTCTTGTTTCTGAAGTCCAACTATAAAACTATTCTCAGGTCTGTTTTTCTTTTAAGCAATTCCCTCTATGAGTAGATAAGTTCAAGTTTTTGTTGGTTTGTTACCTCCATTCATAATCAGCAATTGTCCTAAATTATACTTTGTAAGTGAGTAACTATTGGCTAACTTAGCAAAAGGTCCAGGGCTCAGTCTAGTCTTTATAGCACCACGTAGCAACTTTGTTTGAATTAGAGAAACACACCCACTCTGGCCAGATGCAACCCCATGGGGGCTGTGTTGGTGAATGGACAGCAGGCTGGATTCCAGCCCCTGCCAGCCTCAAAGCCAGATGCAAAACCGTATGCAGCAACCCTCAGCCTGGGTTGTAAGCACCACTGTGGTTTGAAGTTTCCTTTTGTTTCCCAAACACCATATCCTTTGCGGTGATTGTGTAGCTATGTAAAGCATTTTTGGATGGTCAAAAAGAAAATCTATTGATGATGACCTTTATAATAACCCACAAATAGGAGAACTTTGGGGAAGGTCAATGGATAATGCTGAAATGAGTATGCTAAGGAATCCTGTTATTTGAATCTTCTGAGTAGAAAAATGCTGATTTTTGGCTCATTAAAACTTGTTTACATTTACACTGGTTTAGGTCACCAAATATCATTCCCAGAAAAACTCTAATTGGTATGTAAAAATTATATTACAGAAGTAAATGAAGTCGTAATATCAAGGAAACGCCGCACTTGGGGACAGGTCTGATTTTGCCTTATGGCCTGCATTAGCATGACTCTACTGGTAGAGGGCGCCCTTCCATCGGCCAGGCCTGGGTTTCCGGACAGCTAATGATGCGTCTGCAATTGTCAGTGAAAGTTGTCTAGAAATTCTCCAAAACAAAAAGCTGATTTCCTCTGAGTTTTAAGAAAGCATCTTTTGCCATAAATACACAACCACTTTGTAAAATTTTCTTTAAAGAAGAATACAGTTAGGTTGTTCACTAAGAGAAGGAAGAATGCTTTTAACCATTCAGATTTACTCAGCACCAAGGACTTTCAGTGCTAATATGAGGAAAGTTCCAGGCAAATCAGGACTTGGTCAGTCTACCTATGGAAGGAATTCCTGACAGGCATGCGAAAGGTAGAGCCAAGATAGGGAGAGCAAGCTTACTTTGGACATGAACATTTTCCAGGCCACACATGTGTATAGCTCCACTGCTCAAATTTAAAGTTACAGAAAACAGCCTAAATGGGAAGTAGTCAGTTTATACCTTAGGCCGTTAGTCAGTCAAGGAAGCAATGCTTATGAGTTAAACAGGCAGGAATGTAGTTAAAGACACAACCCTGCCCTCCGGTTGTGTAATCTCTGTCCATCCCCACAGCCTTTTTCTGATCTCTGTTGCCTTTTTCCAAATAAAGACAAGACATAGGAGGCATTATAACATTCAGAGTAGAGCTTAAGTTCTAGAGTCAAGTGTCTGGGTTCAAATCTTGGTTGCATAGTTTTCTTGCATTATGACCTTGGTCAGGTTACTTAACTTCTCTATACTTTTGGTTTTCCCATTTCTGAAATAAAGTTAATAATAATAATTATTTTCTAGGCTTTTAATGAGGCCAAAGGAACTGGGATATATAAAAGCCAGGTAAATATTTAATACCTATTAGTTTTTACTTGATTCACTCCTAATATAAATATTCCAGTGCCTTCTAATTACCTATCAAATTTCTTGGGAAGTTATTTAATACTTATCGAATTCTAGTGCCAGACTTCCTTTTCACTCTCAGTTCCTGCCTTCCTCTCAACCCTATACTCTGTTCCTGTCCCTGATTCTAGACATGCAGACTCCTCCCCATGCCTTCAATATGTCATGGTTGTGGGGGTTTTTATTTGTTTGTTTGTTTGTTTTTCCTCTCTCTCTCCTGGGACGCACATATTCTGCTCCCTTGGCCAATATCTTCCTTCCTTCCTTTCTACTTCACACACCAAGATGAGGCCTCATAAAGCCCAGAGGTTAAAGGGTACAGAACTGAAAGAGCCTGGATTGTACTGATGATCCCGGGAAATTTTCATTAATTTTCTATGTATTTTCTTATTTATAAAATAGACTTTAAAAATCACAAGATAGTTATAGGATTAAATGAGACAATATGCACACAAGTGCTTAGTGTAGTTACTGTTCATGTTAGCAGCCTAAATAATTGAAAATTATCATTACCTGACTAATTTCATCTTCCTTGTGAAGCCTTCCCTATTACCTCAGGACAGAGATGGTCACCCTCTTCTCTAAGCTTCTCTGCCACTTTGCACATACCATTATAGTAACATTTATTAAATTATGTTAATTATATGATTGTAACTCTGTTTCTTCAATGGACTAGAATCTGTATAATGCAAGGGACCATGTCCTATTAATTATTGTTACCTTAATACATAACACAGTTGTTAAAGATACAATATGCTTAATATATATATAGTGAAAGAATAAATTGACAACAGAAGACAATAGATGCATTTTATATTAGTAAAAGATAGTGTGGCAGTTTTTATTGTGTCAACTTACCTAGGCTTATACTACAGGTTCCAGAATTCTCTCTCCTGTATAGCTCTTGTACAGGGAGTCAAAATAGACATTTTTCACTAGATCTAGAAGGCAAAGAGGACCAGGAGCCACCTTTTTTGTTTATACTCAGAATGTTGGGAGCGGTGCACAATGTCGGTCATCTGGGCTCACCTGGTTGGTGTGGGGCTGCAAACCACCCACTTTTCCAGCTTCTGTTGGATCTCTACCTTCCAGTTTTCAGTTTCTGGGCCAAATGCATATTTAGTTTCATGATGAAAGGCGCCACCTTCTCCTCCAGTACACCAGTGCCATAGAAGGTGGGATCTTAGGGGCAATGGGAGACTGACGTGGGTTCCAGTTCACCATGGGTAACTGATCAACTGTGCAGTTTCCTGTTTGTCCTTTTTTGCCCCATTCAAGTTTTGCTGCCTGTCCCTGTAGATTTCAGTTTCTAATACCTGGCACAGAAATGAACACCTTACAAATACTGTTTAGCCAGTTCTCCCCATTACTTAAGGTCTATATGCAATCATAAACATATGTATGTCTATATATGTATATGTGTGTATGAATAATCCCTGTCCCTAAGTGGTTGTGCTTTTCTGTTCTAATCCTGACGTGATATCACTAGCAAAATGACAGTGTAGGCTAAGGGCTTAGGCTTTTGATGGTAGAGGATTTCATAGAAGGGAGAAAATTTTGTGTTTCACAGCGTTAGAAAAGGCTTCCTGAAGGAGGGAGATCTTGCATTGGGCCTTGAAATACGGGAAGGAGTTAAGTAGGCAGAGAGGAGCCAAGGACATATTATGTGAGAAGGGTCCAAGAATATATTATTTAAGTAATTCTTAATAATACTAAACATTATAGGCTAAATTATGCCTCCTGCTAAAAAAAACCTTAAGTTTAAGCCATAACTCCTAGTACCTTAGAATGTGACCTTATTTGGAAATCGAGTTATTACAGATATAATGAGTTAAGAAAATGATGTACTGGAGGAGAATGAGCCCCTAATTCAGTGTGATTTGTATCTCATACGAGGATGACCATAATGAAGACAGAGATAGACACAGGAAGAACACCATGTGGCAGTAAAGGTAGAGATCGAATTCATGAAGCCTCAAGCCAAGCGATGCCAAAAATTACCAGTAACCTACCAGAGGCTAAGAAGAAGAAAGTAAGGATCCCTCTACAATTTTCACAGGGGCATGCCCCAGTCAACAACTTGATTTTGAACTTCTAGCCTCCAAAACTGAGTTAAAAAAATGTTATTGTCACAAACCACTCATGTTGTGGCACTTTGTTACGGCAGCCCTAGAAAACTAATACACTAATAGAGAGGCTACTCTTAATTATTTAAGGAGTGAAGCAGTATAGGCCATGGATAAATCTGAAACATGGTAGGGAGACACTTGGTCAAACTGTTGTACATAATGGGTTAAGAATGTGCCAAATTGAGATTGTACCAAATATTCAGTGTACATCCTTTTGTATCTGAGCAGCTTCTCTTTTTGCATAATCTACTGCATAGTCTAAATGGTCAAGCACGACACCACCAGACTGTTACTTAATGCGGGGCAACAGTAGCAACAAAGAGACCTCAAATTGTAAAGGGAAAGTGGCATAATCATAATAGAAGTTTTTTTTGTTTGTTTTGTTAATTGATTTTGCTTAGATAATAGTCCTAGGCATGTGTTTCTGGTCAGCTGATGGATTTCCTCCCTGTGATGATTCAGAAATCCAGAAACTTTCATGTTTTCTCCCTATCCCTTATGGTTTAATTTTTATATATACCTTGTCAGTGGATGGGGAATGAGCATAGAGAGAATCATGGGAAGTATTTCTGTTAATCAGATCTAAAAATTGGGCACATGTTTTCTGCTCTTGTCCATTGGCTAGAACTCAGTCTCAGGGTAACAGCTATGGCAAGGGAGTCTAGAAATGCAGTCTGGCTTTGTACCTAGGAAACAAAAAAAAAAAAAAAAAAAAAAAGTTTTGCTGAATAGCTAGCAGTCTCTGCCACTCAGCACATCTCTTTTTAGTCAATGATTCCTTCTCTCTCATTCTAACAGTCTTTGTTTCCTCCCCTCCAAAGGACCACGCAAAGTTGTCATCATTATCCAAGGCCTAAAACTCTATGTCCTGTACATTATAATCTAATCATTAACTATGCTGTTTTTAAGGACATATATTTCCCCGAGAATAACATTGGCTGCATGAGCTAATATAGTTATCGGCTGATCTTAGGCTGAATGTTGTCAAATTTCAAAGATGAGTTTTCATCTAACATAGAAATAGTTTAACTCACTTATAGTATTTTTATATTTTTCTGAAAATACAATACCTATTACTATTAGTAGTTGTGTTTTAACCACTCTTAACCAATCCCTGAACAATCATGATTTGGCTGTAATGCCATTATTTATTAATTGCATATATGCATTTTCCTGGCACTTGATATATAAATCTTAAAACAAATCCAAAAGGATGTGTGATTACACTATTTTAATGATCCAGTGGCCCAGAGAAGTTAAACAATTTGCTCTAGGGATTTGAATTTGTGTTTTTATAGCTTTATAGCTTGCACTATTTATTGTAGACCGTAATTCATTCTTTTCCCATCTTAGTCAAGCATTTAAAGTCAACATGATATTGTAATTGCTAGCCTTCTTGTGTCACCATGGACATGTAATTGCATATTTTTGCCTAACAGACCTGCCACTGAATTGAGGGTCGAGATTTATATATGCCAATCTCTTAGAAGGGCAGTAAAATATTATGATTATGACTTCTGAAAATGAAACTTTCATTTTCTGTATGATTATTAGGCCTCTTTTAGTTAATGACAGATTTGTGATGTGTAATTGGCAAATGATATCAGTACGAAGACAGAAAAGAGAAAGCTGATGATTCACATGGATAAATGAAGAGTTAAGGTTTCGTTGGTTGGGGCCCCAGAGCTGAGTCGGATTGTTGTTTGAAGTAGTATCAGTTCTTTTAAGGAGTCAGAGGATACTTCCATAGCTTATTATGGGGGTAGGGTAGCATCTGAAGAGCATCAAATTATTTTCAAATTATTATAAATCCAAACACGATGTACAGTAAGTTATAGTGATAGCTTAATTGAATTGATAAAAAATGTTTATTATTCAATGTTAAACTTGAATGCCATTACTAAAATACACTGTCTATGCTGCATGATAAAATGATATATCAGTCCTGAAATTATCTTTTGAATAAGACAATTATATTGCAATTTTTGATATGCGTGTTTATAAAAGTATTATTTATAAAATGTGAACATCTAAAGCATACCATAACTCTGTAAGACTGTCTGGACCATTGATTAATTGATTTCCATATACTGGCTTTCACAGAAAGTGGAAGTAGGCCAAGCTTCCTTCAACTACTGAGAAATGTTGGTTTTACTTTAAGATACTTGGATATACCGAAAGTTTTTTTTTTTTTAATGATTTTTTGTCAAATACAGATGTTATGTGGGTGCCTTGGAGCAAGTGCAGCCTCAGGACTGTCCCTGTGCTGTGATTTGCCCAGGTACTGAGTGTGCACACTGGGTCTTCGGAGCATCTGGGCTCTGAGAGCAGATGACTCTGTGTCACATTCCATGGGCCACACAACACTGTAAGGAGACAATCCAGAAGCCTGAAGATAAAGAGAAAAAAGCTCTACTGTATCACTGGAAGTTGTTATTTGTTGATTCAACAACCAGTTTGCTTTGGAAAATACTCTAATATGCTCCCCTAGGACAAACTCTTTTTAAAGAAACTACAGTAAACATCCATATCTTTTTATTCTTTCTACTGCCGTTTTCTGGAATTTGATCTCAGAGACCACTATAAATATTTGAATTTCCAGATGACTAAATGTATGTTGAGGCAATCATTTATGGTACTACAGGAAGATGTCACAGTGACACAGTAGTGGTGCACTGAATTATCTCTGCCCCTAACATTGTGATGGATACATCTAATTATCCTTTGGGGCTTTGGGGGAGAAGGATTCACTACCATGCACTCAATATAAATAAAAATAGTTCCCTAATAAAATATGAACCTTCTAAGATCTCAACAAAGATCTCTTGCGAGCCTAGCTTGAGGGCAGGAATTGTCTATTTTTCTGAAAGGAATCTGGGACTTTAACTTTTGTTCTTTTTTTGCTTTTCATCTGAAAAGCATCTTGGAACTCTTCAGTGGGGCGATCTCAGGACCTGCTACAAGCATAAATTAACTTCTTGTGCCCTATTGAGAGTAGGGCCCTTTAATGATTGTTAATGCCATTAATACACAGAAGAGATGTTCTCACATAAATCAGCAATCAAAAAATCAAAAGATTTTAACAGCAAATCAGCATCACAGTTGGGAAGGAGAAGCAGGATTCTAATGGCTAAGATCTATGCTATAATAACCAAAGTTGTTGCTACCTTTCAATGCTTTTTTTTTGTTTCTTTTCAGCAACTGGTTTTTGTAATAGGGGAAGGTAACATATTTATTTCAAGCTTATGTTTCAGTTGTTCTGTTTGTTCAGTATGCTCCAATTGCTTTATATACTTTATATTACTCTCACAGTGGTCATGCAAGCTAGAAAATACTATTCTCATTTTGGAAAATGTATAACCGAAGCTCAGAAAGATCAAATCACTTCTCCAAGGCCATCCTTTTTAACATGGCAGAGTCAGATTTAAAGCAAAACTGAAACTTCAAAGCCCATATATTTGTTTAGATATTTATGTATTTATTTATTTAGAGACAGAGTCTCGCTCTGTCTCCCAGGCTGGAAAGCACTGGCAGCATCATAGCCCATTGCAACCTCGAATTCCTGGGTTCAAGCAATCCTCCTTCCTCAGCCTCCCGAGTAGCTAGGATTACAGGACCATGTCACGCCTAGCCCAAAGCCCCTGTATTATTTTGGTCCAGTTATAGGTTGGTGATTGTGCCCTTCATGTGAAAATCTAAATTCATATTAGGATAAAAAAATGGCTGAAAGGGAGGGAAAACACAGGGCTGAGAAAGAAATAAAATGACACAAATCCACGTGGGGATTGTGGGCAGGCTAGAGAGTGGCTGGAAGTTAGGGTCAAAGGATATACAGGGTCTCTTTTTCTTATTTGCCAAAAGCTCTCCATCAATGCCCCAGGGAAGAGCACGTGGCCTGAGGCAGCACTGCTGTTTGTTGCAGACATCCCTCCTGTGCAGGCTTGACATGGCCTCTCCTCCCCTGCATTCACTGGCTTAAGGCATCACAACAAAATAAGAGTGGGTGTTGTCAAATAGAAAAGTGCACCAGACATAAGGAAGACTTTATTTTTATTTTTTAAGCTTTATTTTATTTTTACTTGACAAATAATAATCGTATATATTTATGGGATGCAATGCTATGTTTAGATACATGTACATATATGCTGTGGAATGATCATGACTGTTGCAGTGGAGGAGAAAGATCGAACACAACTCTACTGAAACAAAAGCAAGGGGGGAGTTTAAGCACTGGGGTGAACTAGTAGAAAAGGACTAGAGGACTTTGGTCAATGTAATCAGACCATCTGCGTTTGCTAATTGGTTTTTATCAAAGAGAGGCTCCTACCCTCCTACAGAAAGTAAGAAATAGGGCCTTATCTTCCTTGGCGATTGTATTTCAAAAGAATGGCTACCATGTCCTTGAGAAAGATATTCCTAAATTGTAAAACTGGGTTAAGTTTGGGTGATTTAAAATCTCAAAGGGGCAGACAAAGAATTGACAATTGCAAGTTTTACAAAGTAAGTGCTCTAAGAAAAGGGGGGTCAGAAGTCTACGGTCTATGGTCAGGAAGGAAGTTCTCTAAAATTTAGTAAACTGATGAGAATGTTAGAAATTTGTCTGGGTCAATGACACCCAGCACAACAGTTTTTGTCTTGAAGAATAGAAGGAGAAATAATATCAAAGATAAATTATATTTTAAATAGTTAAATGATGAAACAACTTATTGATTCACACACAAGTGGCTGTCTCTGGGAAATCAGAGTGTGGAATGGACAGAGGTGGAGGAGGAAATGGCTGCATTTGTCATTATCATGGTTAATAAATGAGAATAATTTACCATTTTAAAATAACTGCTTGAAACAATTTGATTAAATAGTAGCACTAATAATGAAAAGCATAACAACTATCAGGCAGTTAAAAATGACTGCAGAACTCTGTATAAGGGAAAAAACAGCTCCTGCCTTAAGACACACAAGCCCCGGTGTCATGATCATAGTGTTCGTATGTAGTGACCAGTCTGAGATGTGTCCACAGGAAGAGTGCAGTTCTTGGCACATAGTGAGTTCTCTAGATGTGACTATTGAACTCCTCTTGGTCCTTTCTAGCAAGATGTATCTGCCAGCCACCCAGGAGGTTTTTGGTTAAACTTCAATCATTTCAGTCACATCTGGATGTTTGGGAGTAAGAATTGATTTCACATTAGCTAGAGTGAATTCTAATTAGGAAAGTAAATTCTATAAGTAAAGCAGTTTGAAATCAAATAAAAAAGGAAGTCCCTAATCTTACCCTAATCTTCCCACCAAACAAATGTGGGGCTCTGCCATCTTACTGGTTAGAAACCGCTTTCTAAGTCACCAAAAGAAATTGGTGCAGGACAGTGTAAGCACACTAGCTTGGAGATAGTTGTCTGAGTGTGTTTATCACACATTTCTTAGTTGGGTAACATAGAAGTGTGCCTAGACAAGAATTTCAGTGCAAAGAGTTTATTTGAAAGGTTCAAGAAACAATGTCAGGGGAATTGGTAAATGAGGTAGGGAACAAAAGACATCCAACAAAGGGTTTTTGTTTTGGGGTAGATATCAAGAAGCAGACACTGAAATAATGATGCTTATGAAAGTGTTTTATTATAAAGTATGTCCTGAGAAAGAAGAAACCAAAGCAACAAAAACAAAACTCCCCTGGGAGTAGCAAAGTGGGACAAGAAAGGGAAAAAAATCAAGAAAGTGTGTGGCATTCATTTCTATATTTGTGTTTTTGTCCATGTCTGTGCCTGCGCTCACACTTTCATGTTATCTCTGTCTTCATCTTTGTTATTGAATCCCTGAATGACAAATCTCTCATTTATTTGTATTTCTGCCAATATGCACATTCACAAGGCAAGATACAAAATAACATTGGGTCATTAAAATGTTTAGGATAATGATAAATATCTAAAATAAAATCACCTATCACTGAGAGGAAACTTTCACTTCTTTTGATTTACTTTAATTTAAAGGTTATTCTTAAATCTTGAACTTCTTACATTCCTCTTCATTATAGATCCCTTGTTATAACAGATAACAAAAAAATAGGAGCCCTGAGATGACCTGTGGTTTCTGAGCCGTGGGTTGGAGTGAGAGTGAGAAGGGAAAGATACTGGAAACAGCGAGGAGCTGCATGTCACTGAGATGTTATGTTATAAAGCTAGTGCATGAGGATCAACTTCACATTGTTCCTGAAAACTGAAAGGTGCCATAACACTGCCCAAAATACCATATCCCAGGCAGTCCACCACAGCCCAGTTTCTAGCAGAGTTGGAAGTAACAGTGGTTTCTTTGCTATGAGGGCTGCTGAGCTATTTGACTTGTGTTTAGGTGCCATGATGTGTTTCAAGGCATTGCAAAATGCTCTAAGGAAGGAAATAAAAGAGTCAGATATTATTACCTTCTGGAATCAGAGAAAGCAGTATTCAATGACTGTGCCTTGCGCTGTTTGAATGATTGAATAGTTTCCCTTTCTCTGTCTCTGTCTCTATCTCTTTCTCCCTCCCTCTCTATCTCCCTTTCTTCACACTTGTTCCAAAAACAAATTTTGTTGGAAATGTCTGTAGGCATAGCATATGCTCCACTTGTGAATAATGATTAAAAGTTATATTAACTCCATTTGAGTTCAGGCTCCCTGATGTTCTTGTGATGTCACCTCACGCAAGCTCCTTAGTCTCTGCAAGCCTCAGTTTCTTCCTCCGTCAGTTGTTGAGAGATTGAGTGAAATAGCAACCACACAGCACTTAGTACAGTGCCTCTGACTTTGTAAGTGCTCAATAAACATCCGCTGGTGTTATAATCTGCCTCTTATGGTGCATTGGTAAAGGCCTTTGTGATGATTGGAGCCTTGAATCCAAGAACTTCTTCCACTCTTATATGTCTTTAAACTGTGTGTTTCAATGAATCCCTGTATCTGCCAAGGCCCGAGACTTATCATGGGCTGTCTAAAGAATGGGTTGCTTTCAGTTAGCTTGACGTTTACTCTTAGTGGATTTTGCTGATGTCTCCTCAATGATCACAGAGTTAGATTTTAGGAAAATCATTTGTGGTCTGGGCTGGGATTTATGTTCATATTGCAGGTGAAGCTCTTCCTCTCTGAACTGGCCTTTTATGGTAAAAATGAAGTAGTGGCTGGAGAAATAAGAAATCCCTGAGGTCCCTCATAATGCCAGTTGGTGCTATTTTTTTCTCAATATTTCTAATTTCTGTCCCTTTTCTCTGCACTTTCTCAGCTCTTGGTGTGTAGATAGTGGGGCCAGGGTGAGAAGCTGCGAAGGTGGAGGACACTGAACTGAGCATATATAGCAGTCAAGACACCGTCCTTTGTGCTAATCCAATAAATCCTCTGAGTAAATGCAGTTACCTTGAAAATATACTGGGAGATAGCTATTTGAAAAATGAGAACAGTATAAGGATATGGGCAGTGAAAATGAACTTTAGGTATTACAGAAAAATTAGAGGAGAGAGCAAACATCTCAGCGACGGGAGAGCCTGTATTGGTATCCGTCAAGAGATAGTGCTATCCATCTTAGTGTATTAAGCAGAAGTGTAAACACTGAAACATTGATGAAGGCGAATGAAGGCAGAGAAGCAGAGTTACAACCTATGGCTCTGCTGTGTCTGGATACTCTGCCGATAGATAAAGGGAGAAGCAGAAAGGATACACAGAAGGTCAATTTTCCATGTTCAAGTTTGTTTTCTTTTCTGTGTTTATAAAATTTCACTTATATCATGACAATATCAGAAAAATAAAAATACTTATTTTTCTGTGTAGTCTGGCAAGAAACTTTTGAGACCAGGCACAGGATTGAACAGATCTTCCTGGGATCTCTGTCTCCCAGGAATATTGCTATGTAATATTTATCTGCACACCAGTGGGGATTCTGTTAGTGGAAAATTCAGTGGGAAAGGAGTAGAGTGGTGCAGGAGCTGATGGTTGAAATTCCAGCAAAGCCCCACAGCCCAATGGGTTTTGACTCCTCTTCTGCATGCTTGAAAGCTAGAATTCTGCTAGCACCACTCTTAGATCACAGTGCCCTGATTGGAATGCAGGCAGATGAGACGCTTCCCTCAAAAAAGGTGTCCCAACAATGCCAATGCAGGAAGCCCAGCACGGGGCCAGTCTACAGGGTCCTCAGGAATGGGGCTCTCTGTTTATCAAGATCTCTGTGACTCTCTGCACTTCCTCTCTGCTAGGACAAAACTGAAGTTATTTGTTTTTCTCCTTCACGTGAAAAGAAATGCATTTGTAAAATAAGAGCTAAGGTGGCAGAGGACGATGTAGGAAACTATGAATCCATTGGTTAAACCAACCATAGATGGCTGTGGGTGGCTATGCTCCTGAAGGTGTACAAAAAAGATAACAAACTGTGCTTGGGTGTGTAAATTACCTAGAGTGCTAAAAATACTAACTGCATTTGTTTAATAATATTATAAAAGGAATATAAGCTCTTTTCCACTGATGTACTTTACTTTTCTTTTCCACGATTGGACAATTTAAATTACCTTCAACAATTTGATTTAAGGAGAGACTGTCCAGTTCATCATTAAACCAGGGGTTCTAAAGTGTTGTAAATATGATACCTTGGCTAGTGTCTATGTGAGAGAAGAACATTTAATAACTTGATAAATTAAGAATCAAAAGGATATTAGCAGGTTGAATTATGGGACTGCTCTTACTTCTTTTGTGAGCAATAACTCATGTAAATCATATTCCAAATTAAATATGGAAAAATAAACTAAGTGGATTCTTGATGTAAAACAATAAAATGTATGAGATTAAAACAGAAGTATGGAAATAGAAATACATTTTCCTTTACCAGTGAATGACACTAGTGCTGTCAGTTAAAGCAGACCTTCTTCCTAAAATTGTAATCGTAAGATTGGCCTTGACTGATGAAATTGTGATTAGTGAATTTGCTCATTACTTTTCTTTGCTCCAGATTTTTTTTTTGTTCCTGAGACAGTGTCTCACTTTGTCACCCAGGATGCAATGCAGTGGAGCAATCATAGCTCTCTATAACCTCAAACACCTGGGCTTAAGCCATCCTCCCACCTCAGCCATTCTCCCACCTCAGCCATTCTCCCACCTCAGCCTCCTGAGTAGCAAGGACTACAGGTATGTGCCACCACACCTATAGTTTCTTGCTATATCGCCCAGGTTGGTCTTGAACTCTTGGCTTCAAGTGATTCTCCTGCCTTGGAGAGAATTCCCAAAGTGCTGGGACTATGGGCATGAGCCATTGTGCCCAGCCTATTGCTAAAGATTTGAGATGGGTCTCTGGTTGTGGCACACATTTGTGATGACTGTGTCACTGGTCTGTACATTTGAGAATCATGCTGGTAGTTACCATCTGTGTGAGCAGGTGCAGGGTCCAGCTGAAGCTCTCCTGCTCTTTCTATACTGTTATCATTGACCATGTTTCAGTCTGTGGTCAGAACTAATGTTTGAAGACTGTGGTTGTGGACAACTTTGACACTAGTTGCTATTCTAACTCTAACACTTGTTCAGACTCAGCACACTACACCTCTTAATTTTATATTAGCCAGGCCAGGCTATTGCTGTGCTGTCCATGTCTTTCCAGCAGTGCTTCCACTTTGGCATGTTGGCATTAAGATATTAAAGGTAATACTGATATTTTTCCTATAGTCACACTATAGCCATTTGGGCACAGATGCAATGAAGCTCAGAAGCTCAGCTGATGATGCTACTGTGAATTTTAGAATTGCCTGAGTTTCCCTTTTTTGCACTGACTGAGAAGGAGACTGAGAACTGAAATTGCAACCCAGTCATCACAAGGGTATCACACTCCCTGGTTTCCCTTTCCCAGTTAAGGTGAGTGATAAATAAATAAATAGTTTAATGTAATAGTTTTTTTCTTTGATCATTGCAGAATTCATTTAGCAATGCCCGTTTTCCCCACACCCAGTTTAACAACCAGCTAACAACACAAATATGGGTGAGTCTAGCTGCTGTGAGTCGTCTGCTCTGGCGGGTATTTGAATTCCTAGCTCCCTCTGCTACACTGTAAGGCTTTTTGAAAAAGCCACAAAGATGACTGAAGGCTCATAACTGTGGCTGAGTGTCAAGGATTCTGGTTACCATTTATTTTTCTCCCAATCATCTTAATTTGCTGTGACCTGCTTCTCACATTCACTTTAACCATAGGAACAGCAGTCTCCTATGAAGAATGATGTGTTTCCCTGCAGTGGCTTTTTGTTCTGGCATTTTTTTTTTTTTGCTGGCTTCTTTCCAAATAACTTAGACCAAAAAGGATTCAAGCTTGTAGGGATGCTTAGATGGTGGCATCTGTGAAGGCAGCTGGATTTCTCTAATGGGCTTTAAAGCTGACCTTGGGGATGCATCAGACTGGGGCACAAACACTATCCAGAGGTGATGGTGCCCATTGGCTGTCCTGTTTGCCTTTAAAAGCCACTTGCAGCTCACCCTGGAAGTTTCTGCATGACAGCTCTGCCTGAGGCACTGTGGCCAAATTGGGGTGAGGCAGAGAATGGCCTTAAGTGGGGCTCAGGATTGCCCAAACCTGATCCATATGTCATTAAAAAGTCACTAGAAACTCATTTTATTCCATTGCAAAACTCTGTTGATCTGAAATGCAGGGATCTTGAGAAAAACAGCTTCCATTTAAGACAGATCAATAACTCATTCAGCTGTGAGAGAGCAGAGCACGTGCCAAGAACTGTGGCAACAGCTCTCCTGGTCTGTTTGTTCTTAGAGAAGCTCATGCGAAGTGTCATCTCCTCAGATGTTGGTTGTGGCTCTCTCTTCTGTCTTCCCAGTGTCTTCATCCTTCGCCCCCCCCCTGGTTTTCTCTACTCTGACATTTGCTCCTCTCACTTAACAAAACATGCTTCCTCTTTCACTGGCAAGATTTTAGAGTCTGATCAGAATTCTGTCTTCAGATAAAGGAAGATACTGTTGATTTTCCTGAGTGCCATGAGGTGGGGCAGCTGGGCCAGCATCATGGCTGAGGACTGTTGGCCACTCGGTGAATGATGTTTTGGATCTTTTCCTAAGAGGCAGCTGCTCTGGCCCAGTCTGTGTCTCACACTTAGAAATTCGCTTCACCTCCAAACTGGAGCATTCTTCAGTACATGACCTTGGATGTTTTCTGTTTTCATTTTCCCTAAGCCTGAGCGCCTACAGAGGAGGTGCATGGCTGCAGCCTGAGAAGCCCTTGGGAAAACCTTGCCGGCCAGCCATGGAGGTGGCCACCATCACAAATGACCTTCCCTCTCGCCTTTCCAAGAACATTTTTCCTTTGATGAGTCTAGCATTTTTCCCAGCCCTGTGATGAGGATTCAGAGGCGAGCACTATCTTGGCACTCCTCAGAGAAGGCTTTTAGAACTATCTTTTAAACTAGAGTTTAGGAGTCAAAGCCGAAGTCAACCCTCGTCTGCTCATTTCTCTATGACTTTCACTTCATTATCTCGTCATTCTGATACTTTCCTCCCTCATAGAAAGAATTTTAAAAAATGCATCTCTGTTTACTTATAGGTTTTATTTGAAAACTAGTTTAAATAATATGTGCAAATATCTCTTCACAAAATACACACAAGTACTGAATCTATCTTAAGGGTTGTAGTGAGCATTAAATGTCTTATCATAATAAAATGTTTAAAACAATGCCTAGGTCATAGAGAACACTATGCAATTTTAACTTTTATTATCATTACTGGTATCATGGGTAGGAATATTGTAAAGTCTATACACATATAATATCACTATTTGTTAGAGTCACTGCAGTACTTTCACTGAGTACAATCCTGCATCTGGCTCTTCCTTGCTTCACGGCCTTGGTTACATCACTTATTTATTTATTTTTTAGACTTAGTTACTCTATTACTGAATAAAGATTAAGCAGGTAATACTCCTTCTTTTGAGGATCATTAATTCTCACACATGGTATCTTAATTTACATTCAAAAATGGAAATTATTATTATCATTATCATCAACATCTTTCCCCCTTATACCTATAAAAGAGAGAGGTGGAAGAAAGCGGGAGAAAGGGAGAGAGGCATTGAAAGGTTCCAATACCATTGAGTAAGAACAGACCCTTTTATCAATTTTATTTTCACACAGTGAAATTTGTATTCATCTGCCCCAAAGAGAAATATCATATGCTATGCAGAAAACAGCATGAAGCTTCCTCAAAGAACTAAAAGCAGACCTCCCATTCGATCCAGCAATCCCACAAATAGACCTTTGTGAAAAGACTATTGTCTATTAAAGTTAAGGTGACAAGAGAAAAGCGAAAAGACAGAAAAAGTGAAAATAAAGGAGACCGAATAGAATCCAAGTTGGAAGTCGGGGACAGCACTCTGTGAGAAAGCAGCGTGCACTAAGGCTGTGGACCTCTCGTGGGTGCTCTTTTACCAGCTCACCCGTGTGTGGTAGAGGACAGTGGTTACCTCACGGATTATGCCAACTAGTCCACTGTGCATTTAAATCTTAGCTCCATGATTTACTAACTGGGCCAATTTAGGCAAGTGACAGTTTCCTCAGGTATAAAATGGAAAAAATGGTTGGGTGAGAACAAAATGCACGGGATATACTCTAATTGATTATGATATATCATTTTTATCGATGTTGGATATAATTTAATAATATATCATTAAAAGACCTTTATGTAATTGAAGGACATTGATATGTTATTTTCTTTCCATGTTATATTTTTATTTGATTTGAGTATAGGAATAATGCTTGGCATTTATGCTGTTTCTAAAATTATTTTCATCTTGTTTTTAGTTGATACAAGTATCATGATCTTGCAGAATCAAGATATTGTTTATTTTTTGCCTTCAGATATCAGAACTCCCTTTCATCCAAGCCACCTTTTCTTCTGGCAGGACATGCATTACAACTCCGCAGGCTGTAGCCCAGCTGACCCACAGCTCAGGCAGCCTCTTGATTAACTGTCCTCAGGGACTAAGCATCATGGCCTAAAGGTTCCTTTTCCCAGCCCCAGCATCTGCCTTTTTGTGCACACAGCCCATTACCTAGTCAACATCCAGCTTCTTACTCAGGTATTAAATAGATCAGAAGAAGTTAGTTGATGAAAAATTTACTATGATCTCAGGCAGCCCAAATGCCTTCAGCTGTTAAGAAGGGAAATTAAACTCCCTTTCTTCTCTTCTTTTCCCTCCTGACTCTATCCTCATTTCTTCAGTTTCTCAGTTTATAGAGCAAAAACTTCAGAGACAGAGAAAGCTAAAAAAGCAATGCAGATGTTTGTTCTAACTTAGAACTCTGCAAGCTTGTGTTAGACAGCAGGGGAAGACGAGGTGGGATGAATGCTCTGCTGAAACATCAATACAGATTGAAGGGAGGAGAAATACCAGCAATGCACAGCACAACTGCTAGTTACCATGATCAAAATGGCTTTTACGTGAAATTGATGCTATCATAGATTGTGCACCATTAAAAGATCAGGGCCTAGTCCACATATATATTCAGGATAAAATATAAATTCATATCTTTATATTGATAGCATATGTACCCATATCTGTATCTATACTCACATACAGTATATAACTGTATTTATTAATCTCTCCTTTCCCAGGGTTGACCTCAAGTATCTCAGGAGTCATTCCCATGAAGAATCCAACTTTTTTAAATTTTCCCCTGGATGACTCTTGAACATCTAAGTACCTGATAAAAATTAAAATATATAAATCACAAAAGACAGAAACTTGTTAAATTTTAGTGACCATGGTTTAGGCAAAGATACAAAAACATGTTATGTATATTTCATAAAATAACTCTTTAAAAACCTCTTCAAAAAAATTGAAAAAGAAGCCAAAGAATGGAAAAATATCACAAATGTTTATCAACTGGTAAATAAAAAAACAAAATGTGATGTATCTATACAATGTATTTCAACTGAGCACAAAAGGAATAAAACAGGAATAAAACTAGAATATAATAATATGGAGGAATCCTAAAAGCATATTTCTAAGTGAAAGAAGTCATACACAAAAGAATGCATTATGTTTGAGTATGATTATAGAAAATTCTAGGAAAGAAAATAATAAAATGACAGAAAAAAGATGGCTGATTGCTAAGGACTGGATATAAACTAGTGAATCGACGACCAAGAGGCAAGAGGCACTTTTTCAGGAGATTTGAATATTCTATTTTGTGATTAAGATGACATAAATATATGCTTATGTCATGACTAATCAAATTTTACACTTAAAATTGATCAGTAGTGTTGGAACAAAATTGGACATATTAGTGTGAAAATGGTTTTTTACACTCTGGATATAGATATGGATGTGCATATAAATATAGATTTTGATTAAATTTATGAATAAGGAAATATATAGAAATAAATTTTTGTGGTCCATATATATCTTATCTCAGTGCTTTTCAATTCTGCTAAAAACATTATTACTTAAACCCCACATATCTAAAATCAAGTTCCTAACATCTGTGTGCTTTCACTCATTTCCTTCTCACAAATTCTTTGTTTTATTTGTTTTGAGTCCCCTTTAATTTCTCTCAGTTGCAAATTTAACAGTTCTTATAGCAGACTTAGCATTCCAAAGTCACACAGTTAAAATTTATAAATTCATAGGAAACCAACAAATAAGGCAAATTGGAAAAGAGAGACTTTCAGCAATACATTTTCTCCACATGATCTTAATTAATAGATTTCTTAATGTTACATAAGTACAAGTAAAGAAGAAGGGACAGAAGGGGAGAGAAAGAAAATGAAGTATTTGGTGGATTTTGTGATATGTAATAAAAGAGGAGCTTATGACCTTAGTATGTGCATGGCTATGGAGGGAGGAGAGACACAGATTGCTCCCTTGAGGAAAATGTATTATTTTTTATTCTGAAGGTCACATGCAAGATTATAATCATCTGAAAATGGTTTTCTCTTTTCTTCTTCTTTCTGTAAGTGCTTGACAAGTCTACATATGCAAAAACCATTTAGGAAAATACCAACATAGGCTTCAGAGTTTGTAATTTTAAAAAGCAATAATAAAGATCTGCTGCAACTTGTAAAATATTCAATAAGGAGTTTTGAATAAGATTGAAAAATTGAAGGAAAATTTGTGTTCCCAGCAGGCAAAATATTACTGACATTTTTAATAATAATGAAACATAAGAGCTAGGTAGGGCAAAGCAAAAATACATTTTGCATGTCAAAGACTTGTTTGCAACAAATTTGTTTAGATTATTTCCTTAGATTTTGTGACTCTAATGGAGTAAGTTCAAGGTTAAGAAAAGTATAATAAATGTCTAAGTGATCATGGGGAGGCTAACTTTCCCATTAAGATTCTGAAAGATCAGAAATCTTTATGCAAGAAATAACTTCTCCACCTTTGCTTCATGAATGCAGCACTTTTGTTGTACTTTCAAGACAAAAAGGAAATCAAAATATCTGCCAACTTGATATGTTTGTAGATATGTTCTCCTGGCTGTGCATAAATTTAAGGGTTTAGGCTGTTTCCTATTGTGTCTGGTGAGATTTTCCTACTTGTCACATTTTTCAACTTACCTTAAGAGAAACACAATAATTCAAGTACCTTAAAATTTAAATATATGGTAGTTTATTAGCATATTATTAAATCTTTTTACTATGGAAAGAGGTAAGGAAAGGTTGAAAGCATGAAATGAGCTCCCGAGATCAGGAATTATAGTTGAAGAATCGCTTTAATGAAGGTTCAGTTTGCCTGAAATAATGCAATTTAAAAGGCATTTTCAAAATCCTTAAAGTATAAATGAAAGATTAATAATCTCTATGAATTCATGACTAGTCTGGATCAGTTACCAGTCAAGTGCCTTTTGATGCCTAGGTAATTGACATGATAGAAAAATGACTTTCATCTTCCAATTAATTTCAGAGTCTTTTTTATTTAAAAATAAGATCTTTCAGAGAATGTGATTGACGCTTAAAACATTATTTCCACTTAATAAGAAAGCATGGGGTCCTTTGGGAAAAAAAAATCCAATTGGTTGGAGTAGCCTGAACAAGAGAGAACTGAGATTTTCAAGAGCCTATCCCTCATTGACAAATAGTCCTCTGAAATTAATCTTGGATTCTAATTCCATCAACATGGAGGCAACCATGTTGATTTGACAAACTGTGTTGTCATTAACGCAAACTGATTCATGTTTATTCAAGACTGCTGGCCTCATGAATAAGAATCTGTCTTGTTTATGTACACAGCTTTAGGATTTCAACATGGACTTTGATGGCAGAATTAGTGTGTTAATAAAATAGGGGTATAAGTGGCAAGTTTCTGGCTGTAGAGTTAGGTGAAATTACTGTTAACATTATCTTGGATACATTCATGGCTTTCTTGCTGCCTTCCTGTAGCTCTCATGGGTCTCCGCTGGGCATTTTTCTAGTTCCCATCTCTTCCTGGCCTGGGTTCTGGCTCTGGCGTTACGTCCCACTCATCGTCTCAGGAAAATTACTTATACTTTGCCATTGACATAAAAGGGACATAAATTCCTGCCTTCACATTTGTAAGAATAAAACAAAGTATGCATGCTAAGGACTTAGCATAGAGAGAAGTGCATAGAAACCTTTCAAAACGTGTTAGTTGTTATCACTATTGCTATCACTATTAATAAGTAGGAAGATTTTCTCACGATCTTGCTACCTCAGCTAAACTAATCTGAGCAATGTGTTACTCTCTTCAGGGCTTGAAATGCCATAAGCAAGGTGTGTCCATTCTTTTTCTATAATTTTTTTGTATTAGATATTGGCAAATTATAATTGTATATAATTGTATATATTTATGGGGTCATTTAAAAAATAAGATCCTTTAAGAGTTGTTTTGTAGTGTTTGCTTTTAATGAGATTGTACTAGAATATTATGATATAGAGACCAGCATGTTTTACTATAATTGTGTTACAATAGCCTTAAAAACTGCAAAAGCAATGAATGTGACGTTAAGAAAATTTTGCTAATTTATGCTCACAAGGGGAAAAAAAAGAAAAAACATAGACCTCCTCCATTCCTAAACCTCTCCAAATTGTAGAGGATTTCCATTTAGAAAACATTTTTTAGAGTTTAGATTGACTTATTTTATTTAATTAAAAAAAAAGTAATGTTTAAGCCTTAGAGCTAGGTTAGCTTTAGTATCAGTTTTGGTCCCTAGATTCTTTTTATAAGGGAGATTTTTTATATTAAATATGAAATATATATTTTTTAAAAGTGCTGAGAAAAAAATTTAAAATTAAAGTATTTCTTCAAAGTCTGAACTTTAGGAATGATATTGTGGCTCAAATATTCTCTTCCTGCTCTCCCTGCCCTCATATTCCCCCAAATATCTAATACATACATAAAAAATATTAGGAATGACAAAGAAACACAGGTTTTCAAACTTCCTATTTTCAAAAAGAAAATTGCATGAAATGATGAGCACCTAAATCTAGTAAGTAGTTAAGAGTAAATGATTACGCTCAATTATTTTCATAGAAAAAGAAACACGTAACATACAAGTACACTTTGAGAATAAGGACTTTGCCTAGAATGACTAATGAATTATGAGCCATTGTAAAGAAAAGAAATGCCCTCATTTAATATATTTAATAAGTTTAAAAATCTGTATATTCATCAAATAGTTACCCTCCACTGATGGTATGCCAGGTGGGAGTATGTTGGAAATTGAGACAAGCAGGGCAGAGCTTCTGTTTCCCCAGAGCTCACATTTTAATTAGGGGTGAGGGAACAGGTGGGAGTTGAGGAAATACAGATAATAAATAGATAATATATTGATAATAAATAGATAATATAATAAATAATAAACAGATTAATATGGCAATTTCAAGTAGTCAAACAAAGCAATGTAATAAATAAACCAAGGTCATGTGAGAAAGAGTGATCAAGATACTACTTTAGTTCAGATGGTCAGGGAAGGAATCTCTGAACAGGTGACATAATGCATGTGTTTTGTTTGGTACATGATGCCTGATCTCCTCGACATTGCCAAACTTCCCTCTACCTTGCAGATCTGAGGATTCATCATGTCTTGAATTACAGGAAATGTGAAGGCCTTAAAAACTGCTTTAGAATCAAGTTCTCTCTGACCTTCCTTTGTTTCTCCCTGAAGTGCAGGGTGGGGCTGTTTCTAAAGTCCCCTTATCTGACTGAGGGAAGCTTTTCCAAAAGAAATACAATTGCCTAAATCCCTGTCTAAAAATCTCATTAAGTAGGGAAGATTTATCATGAGTGAGGAATCTTAAGACCATCTCCATGCCAGCCAAACTTTTCATCTGTTCTTCTGAGAGCTGTTACCCCAAAGACTTTACCTACATCTTAAGGCAGCCTTTGTTGACAGGATGATTCCACCCATCACCTTCCCATAACTTGTTGCCACCTACCCCTGAGCCCAGCAGAACTTTGTCCTAGGCTATTGTTTGTTTTTTGGGCTCATTCACTTCCCCTAAAAATCATTTACTCTCCCTATAAAATTGCCTATATTTCCTACTTTCCTCTCCCTATGGAAAGGGCATTTAAGCTTCAACCATCTGGCCCTTGAGTTTTATACTTTGTGTGACTCCTGTGTGCTTATACATTACTAAATTTGTATGTTTTTTCTCCTGTTAATCTATTATCAATTTGTATATAGACTCAAATTCTCAAACCTTTAAAAGATAAAAAAGAAAGTTTCTTTGACCCCTACAATTATCAGGGCCCTATCAACAGTTGTGATTTTCAAGCCAGTTCTGTGCAGGGAAGACAATGTTTCTTCAATGTCTCTTCTAGAGAAGGGGCTAAATTATTTTAAAAATATCAAGTAGGGTTGAGAGAAGATGGCGGAATGGTGGTGACCTCCTGGATTCGTGCTCCCGGAGTGGAAGGCATGGGTCTCGGACTGCCACAACGCTAGAGGTTCACTCCCCCACAAGAACGGCGGTGTGAACCCACGGAGAATCAGCGTGGGACAGAGAGAGAGCGAGAAAGGACTGAGGTGATCGGGAAATACATCGCGAAAAACTAGAGAGTGCGGAGGGTCATCAGAGAAGGGAGCCCGGGACGGTTGTACCCACCTCACCAGAGAGTGGGGTGGGTTCAGCCCCACAGGAAAGCATCTTGTTCCCCCTCTGACCTCCACACCCACTCAATTGGGGATTTGCCCAAAGTCAGCGCAGAATTGCCGCGGGAGACGTGAGCTCTGCAGAGGAGACATTGGCGGGAGGCATTTTGGACCCTAGAACGCTGTGCGCGGCTGAGGCGCCTAGCAACTGTCTCCTATACGTGGGCTGCGGGGCTGCCTCCCTCCCGGCTCAAGCAGATGCCGATCTGTCTCGTTTAGGCGGGGCTGGGTTCTCCCGGTCTCGGCTCCTCTGGCCTCTGCCGGTCGCTGAGCGTTCAACCCCAGTGACAGTGCTGCAGACGGGCGGTCGCCATTGTTGGGTTTTGCACCCTAAACCCGGTGAAGTGATTGGGTAGCGGGCGACTCCCTTCCCTAGTCCACGGACCGACTAGGAGCTAAGCCTTTGTGTGAACACTGAGTGGTTCCCCAGTCACGAGAGAGTCGAGCGTGGACCTTGCGGACATTGGGGCGGGGAGGACCATCGCCCATGGGAACTGCAGCAGCTGGGGCGCTGGGCGAACGAGGGCGCCGCTCCCCTCCCCCTATCCACTGTCTTTCTCGCAGAGAGAGACGGAAACCACCTCGGGAGAGGAAGAGGAGTAGCCCCCCCAGCGGAGGTAGCAAAACCCTGAACAACACGCAAAGGGCTCCCCCTAGCGACAGAGGAGGCAGCTTACCTGGCGCTCACGGCCTGCCCCTTTCCAGACTAAAGCTGAAAGAAGGAATCTTAAGGATTCATCCAGATGGGAAGGGCTCAGCGAAAGAACTCTGGAAGTATAAAGAATCAAGCTGAAACTTCACCCTCAAAGAGGATTACTAGTTCACCACCAATTAACACAAACCAGATTCCAAATAGCAACATGTCACAGGAAGAATTTCAAACATGGATCATAAACACGCTGAGCAGCATGCAAGTAAAAATGGATAATCAACATAAAGAAACCACAAAAAGATCCAGGACTTGGAAGAAAAATTCACCAAAGAAATTGAAATACTGAAGAAAAATCAAACTGAACTCCTGGAAATGAAGAATTTATTCAAGGAGCTACAAAACACAGTGGAAAGTCTCAAGAGCAGGGTAGATCAAACAGAAGAAAGAATCTCAGAGATCGAAGATAACACTTTCCAATTAAATAAGTCAGTTACAGAGT
The DNA here is from genome assembly GCF_041146395.1 of Eulemur rufifrons. NCBI lineage: Eukaryota > Metazoa > Chordata > Mammalia > Primates > Lemuridae > Eulemur > Eulemur rufifrons. Next base: position 53,206,359 of record NC_091010.1, on the reverse strand, counting down.
TAAAACAAAGAAACATGAGAATTAACCACAGTCTACAAGAAATGTGGGATTATGTGAAGAAGCCTAACATCAGAGTTATCGGCATTCCTGAGGGTGAAGAAGACAATAAGCAAGGGTTGAATAAACTATTTGAAGATATAATTGAGGAAAATTTCCCAGGCCTAGCCAAATCTCTAGATATACAGGTTCAAGAAGCTCAAAGAACCCCTGGGAGATTCATACCAAATAGGAAGACACCACGTCATGTAGTCATTAGACTGACCAAAATATCCACTAAAGAGGCCCTTCTTCGAGCTGTAAGGAGAAAGAATCAAGTAACATACAAAGGAAAGTCCATCCGAATCACGCCAGATTTCTCAACTGAAACCTTACAAGCAAGAAGAGATTGGGGCCCCATTCTCACTCTTCTGAAACAGAATAATGCCCAGCCTAGAATCCTGTATCCAGCTAAGCTCAGTTTTATATATGAAGGTGAAATTAAGACATTCTCAGATAAACAAAAACTTAGGGAATTCACCAAGACAAGACCAGCTCTCCAAGAAGTACTCAAAACAGAGTTACACATGGTCCAGCACAAGAAGGACCCTCGAATGTAACACTAATCAAGAGATAAATATAAAAACCCAGTTATCATAATGGCTCAAGAGAGAAAACAGATCAATGAAATTCAACCCAACTTGAGGAAAAGCAATCTGTCTCACCTATCAGTTCTCTCATTAAATGTGAATGGATTGAATTCCCTACTCAAGAGACATAGACTGGCCCAATGGATAAAAAAATATAAGCCAAGTATCTGCTGTCTTCAGGAAACTCATCTAACCTGCAAGGATGCATTTAGGCTGAAGATAAAAGGATGGAAATCAATATTCCAAGCAAATGGAACCCAAAAGAAAGCTGGCGTGGCGGTTCTAATCTCCGATAACGTAGTTTTTAAATCAACAAAAGTAAAGAAAGACAAAGATGGTTACTATATACTGGTGAAGGGTACAATTCAACAAGAAGACATAACTATACTTAATATATATGCACCCAACCTAGGTGCACCCAGATTCATAAAGCAAACCCTACTTGATCTCAACCAAATGATAGATAACAACACGTTAGTAGCCGGAGATTTTAACACACCACTGACAGTTCAGGACAGATCTTCCAAACAAAAAATAAACAAAGAAATAGTGGACTTAAATACAACGCTCGATCAAATGGGCCTGACTGATATCTACAGGACATTCTACCCAAAAACCACTGAATATACTTTCTTCTCATCAGCTCATGGGACATTCTCCAAGATTGACCATATCTTAGGTCATAAAGCATGCCTTAAAAAATTTAAAAATATAGAAATTATACCATGCATCTTCTCAGATCACAGTGGAATAAAAGTAACAATGAACCCTAACAGAAATCCTCACTTCTACTCAAAGTCATGGAAGCTAAATAACCTTCTCCTGAACAATCATTTTATAAATGAAGAAATCAAGTCGGAAATCAAAAGATTTTTTGAATTAAATGACAAAGGAGATACAACCTATCAAAATCTGTGGGACACAGCTAAAGCAGTCCTGAGAGGAAAATTTATTTCCATAAATGCTTATACCAAAAAGACAGAAAACTTACAATTAGACAATCTAATGAATAGACTCAAAGTGCTGGAGAAGGAAGAACAGACCGATCCCAAACCCAGCAGAAGGAGAGAAATTATTAAGATTAAATCAGAACTAAATGAAAAGGACAACAATCAAACCATAAGGGAGATTAATAAAACCAAAAGTTGGTTCTTTGAAAAAATAAACAAAATTGACACACCTCTGGCTAGACTAACCAAGAACAGAAAAGAAAAATCTCTTATAACCTCCATCAGGAACACGAAAGGAGTAATCACGACTGATGCCACAGAGATACATGATACCATATATGAATTCTACAAAAATCTTTATGCACACAAATTAGAAAACCTGGAGGAAATGGACAAATTCCTAGAAACACACAGCCTTCCCAGGCTCAACCAGGAAGAAGTAGAATTCCTAAATAGACCGGTATCTAGATCTGAAATCGAAACAGCAATAAAAAACCTTCCCAAAAAGAAAAGCCCTGGACCAGATGGGTTCACACCTGAATTCTACCATACCTACAAAGAAGAACTGGTGCCCATCCTACATAAACTATTCTCCAATATAGAGAAGGATGGGATTCTCCCCAACACTTTTTACCAAGCCAACATAACCCTGATACCAAAACCAGGAAAGGATGCAACTAAAACAGAGAACTATAGACCAATTTCTCTTATGAATATAGATGCAAAAATTCTCAATAAAATTCTAGCAAATCGAATCCAAGTGCTTATCAAAAAAATAATCCATCACGACCAAGTGGGCTTCATCCCAGAGATGCAGGGATGGTTTAACATACGCAAATCTATAAATGTAATTCATCACATAAATAGAAGCAAAAATAAAGATCATATGATACTCTCAATAGATGCAGAAAAAGCATTCGACAAAATTCAACACCCTTTTATGATAAGAAAACTCAAAAAAATAGGCATAGACGGGGCCTATCTAAAAATGATACAAGCCATATATGACAAACCCACAGCCAACATCATACTGAATGGGGAAAAACTGAAAGCATTCCCACTTCGAACTGGAACCAGACAAGGCTGCCCACTGTCCCCATTACTTTTCAACATAGTATTGGAAGTCCTTGCAAGAGCTATCAGGCAAGAGAGCAGAATCAAGGGAGTCCAAATAGGGACAGAAGAGATCAAACTCTCACTCTTTGCTGATGATATGATGTTATATCTAGAAAACCCCAAGATTTCAACCAAGAGACTCCTGGAATTGATTAATGAATTCAGCAAAGTCTCAGGATACAAAATCAATACACACAAATCAGAGGCATTCATATACGCCAATAACAGTCAAACGGAGAACCAAATTAAGGACTCAATACCCTTCAAAATAGCAACAAAGAAAATAAAATATCTAGGAATATATCTAACTAAGGAAGTAAAGGACCTCTATAGGGAGAACTATGAAACTCTGAGGAAGGAAATCGCAGAACATGTAAATAGGTGGAAAACCATACCATGCTCATGGATCGGTAGAATCAACATTGTTAAAATGTCTATACTGCCCAAAGTTATCTACAGATTCAATGCAATCCCTATTAAATTACCAACATCTTTTTTCACAGACATAGAAAAAATAATTTTACGCTTTGTATGGAACCAGAGAAGACCCCGTTTAGCAAAAGCAATATTAAACAACAAAAACAAAATGGGAGGTATTAATTTGCCAGACTTCAAACTTTACTACAAGGCTGTGGTTCTAAAAACAGCCTGGTACTGGCACAAGTGCCGAGACACAGACCAGTGGAACAGAACAGAAAATCCAAATATAAAACCATCCTCATATAGCCATCTAATCTTTGACAAAGCAGAAAAAAACATACTCTGGGGAAAAGATTCCTTATTTAATAAATGGTGCTGGGAAAACTGGATATCCACATGTAGAAGACTAAAACAGGACACACAGCTCTCACCCCTCACAAAAATCAAATCACGGTGGTTAACAGACTTAAACCTTAGGTCAGAAACTATTAGAATTCTAGAAGAAAACGTAGGAAAGACTCTTACAGACATTGGCCTAGGCAAAGAATTTATGAGGAAGACCCCTAAGGCAATCACAGCAGCAACAAAAATAAATAAATGGGACCTGATCAAATTAAAAAGCTTCTGCACAGCCAAAGAAACAGTCACAAGAGTAAATAGACAACCTACAGAATGGGAAAAAATTTTCGCATACTACACATCAGATAAAGGACTGATAACAAGAATCTATTTAGAACTCAGGAAAATCAGTAAGAAAAAATCGAACAACCCTATCAAAAAGTGGGCAAAGGACATGAATAGAAATTTTTCAAAAGAAGATATAAAAATGGCTAACAAACATATGAAAAAGTGTTCAACATCTCTAATCATCAGGGAAATGCAAATCAAAACCACAATGAGATATCACTTAACTCCAGTGAGAATGGCCTTTATCAAAAAGTCCCAAAACTATACATGTTGGCGTGGGTGTGGAGAGACAGGTACTCTCATACACTGCTGGTGGGACTGTAAACTAGTGCAGCCCCTGTGGAAAGCAATGTGGAGATACCTTAAACAGATTCAAGTAGACCTACCATTCGATCCAGCAATCCCATTACTGGGCATCTACCCAGAAGAACAAAAGTCATTCTATAAAAAAGACACCTGCACCCGAATGTTTATAGCAGCACAATTCACAATCGCAAAAATGTGGAAACAACCCAAATGCCCATCGATTCATGAATGGATTAGCAAAATGTGGTATATGTATACCATGGAATATTACTCAGCTATTAGAAATGATGGCGATATGGCATCTCTTTGGTTCTCCTGGAGTGAGCTGGAACCCATTCTATTAAGTGAAGTATCCCAAGAATGGAAAAACAAGCACCACATGTACTCACCAGCAAACTGGTTTCCCTGAGTGCACATTTGGGATTCACACCAATTGGGTATTGGACAGAGGTCGGGGCTGGGTGGAAGGGATGGGTGTATACCTACTTGATGAGTGCGATGCGCACTGCCTGGGGAATGGACACGTTTGAAGTTCTCTCTGGGGGGGATGGGGTGGGGGGAGGGGAGGAGTGCACACCTACATGATGAGAGTGATGTGCACTGTCTAGGAAATGGACACAACTAAAGCTCAGACTCGGGGGGATGAGGAGGCATGGGCAATGTATATAGCCTGATCTTTTGTACCCCCTTAATGAGCTGAAAAACAAACAAACAAAAAAAAAAAATATCAAGTATTGCTTCCAAAGATTCTTATGGAACATCTTCGGTTTTTTTGAGAAACAAAGCTTGTTTTATATTAATTTCCATTTGATTGAGGCAAAATGATAAACATGAACCTGTAATAGATGATCAGAACTGTTTTCAAATGTTACTTTATTTTGTAGTTTCTCTTTTGGGTAACTGGCTTTTTAAAAACTATATATTTATTCATTTTATTCATGTTTCAGGGAGATGATTGCCAAGTGCAATGCCTCCACCTGAAAGAATAATACTGTGAGTCAAAGAAAAACCAAGGAGATCTGGACGTGTTTGCTAGGTATATAGATTGCATGTTTCTAAATGAAGGTTTATTAAGCCATAGCAATAAAATAGCAACAGAAAAACCATGGCCATGCCTATAATTGGGGAAGAGTGAACTGGAGAGATTTGTAAGAAATCTCATTTGTGTATCAATGATTGGGAAAAGATAGTTAGATAAAGTGTATGTTTTCATTAAAACACCTAACACAAATCTCCCTTAGCTGCTAAGGATGGATATAGGCTCTGGCTCCTATGTTATTTATTTATTTATTTATTTACCTATTTTAGGGGGTAGTGAGAATCTTATTTCCATACCAACAATTTCCTTATGGGATCTGGGCCTATAATTTGCATGCAAATAACTGGCAAACTGGTTTAGAAAATCCATTGGTATTCAGAAATGGTAGGAACAGTACCTAAGAAGACCTGGAAAGCAAAATTACTACCTGGGACCCAGTGGTGGTAAATACTGAGAGTCAAAAAGTACCTTTAAACAAAAGGGCAGGCAGAGGAAACACTGGAATTCATGTGCAGGTTAGAAACCCGTGTGCAACCTTGGCTTCATTTTAGGCATTCAGCCACCAGTTCTTGGAATCTCCATACTCTCATTCAAACGATTCTCTAACAGCATCTCTTATTCCATAATGATGTTAATCAAGTATCATTTTCTGAATAAGTAACTGTCTTCCTTTCTCACTTGAGGCAGTCCTTCTCTTCTCATCACTGCACAAAAATTGGACTACCTTTTGAGTCTGCATATTGTCGGATCTGGCCTCTTGGGGGACTGTTGTCCTGGTTCTTTGGCTCCTTGCTTGGAAAATTCACAAGCAGAGCCAGTGTGATGGAGTGACCACAGACAAGAAGCAATTCCACACAAACAGCTTTTATTGCAGAAAAGAAGGGGGTTATACAAAGTGAGAGTACTTTCCAGAGAGGAACAGGTCAGTCTCCATGAGTGGAGAAAGACATTGAGGACTTCTGTGCTGTTACCTTTTATTGGCCTGGCCCGGGGAAGGGCTTATGGGTTGTGTGGGATGTTACCAGATGATGGATATACATGACTGACAGGTGTTCTTATAACAGAGTTGCAGCTCCACAGGTGTGTATGCCTCAAAACCTCAAGTTCCTGCTCTTTGCAGTTGTTAGCTGTGCTTTCCTGCAGTCCCTTCTCCAGCTTCTCTGCCCCTAGGGATTGCCCTCCTGGCCTGTATCTGCCACCTGCAGATTTGGTTCCTGCCTAACACATACCACATACATTGATGGTGCAATACTCTAGAGCCCCACAAGAAAGCACATGTGGCTCCCCCGTCTCCACCTAAGTCCCACATCTTCAAGTCATACCTCTCCAATGTAGATGCCATCACTACCCCAGGTCATAGTGATTATTTCTGTCTTTCTCATTACATAACTAACTAATGGTACATTATAACACATCTTTAATTGCCTTGCATACTTATCATTTTATAAGTATTAATATGTTTTGCCAGTATTAATATGTTACCACTTACATGTAGGTAAGTGATAACATCCATGAAAACAAAAGACCTTGTCTGAAATGGCAACTATATTGCCCATAATGTTTTACCATCCAGTAGCTGCCATTAAATATGTGCCTTAATAAAAATCCCTTGAGGAAGGATTTCTTAATGTCTTCATTGTAAAGATAAGGATGCAACAGTCCACAGGTAAGAGTTTACAATAATAAATTCTGAATCTAAATCATTTTTCCTACTATAATTTCTTCTATACCTTTTAATTACCATTTTTTACTCAAGCACAGGAACTACCTCATATAGAGTATTACTAAATGCATAAATATGGATATAAAGTATGTTTGATAATAAGTGTCTCTGCTTGGTGGGGTTACAATGGTTAAAAAGAGAAAAGAAACATATGCTTCTGCCTTTAAAATGCTGTAGTCTTGTGGAGTCAAGTAGATTTTAACAACATAGCATAGCATAATATAGCATAACATAACATAACACAAAATAGCATATTAAGTAAATTCATGAAATCTGAAGAAAATATTATTTTATAGGATATAGATAAGAGTGGCCATTAATTCTCCCTAAAAGTATGAGGTAAAGTTTTACCAAAATGTTCACATTATCAGAGTATATAGTAGGAAGAGTTGATGTTTGCTAGGTGAATAAACAGGAATAGACGTTACCCATCAAGAGAACAGTATGTTAAGAAAAACACGGAGTTATATAAAGGCAATACTACACACTATGAGAAGGGTGAAAATTACAGCTTGCTAGGAGTTTACATGCCTGTGGAAAATTATAATATAAGGAAATGTGGCTGGAGAAGTAGGTCTGGGCTGAGTGGGAAAGAGATTATGTCTCAAATAAAGGACCTGATTTTGTAAAAGTCTGTTTTGAAACCTACTTTTCTTTTTTAATCAGAGAAGCTACACAACCCCCTTTTAAGATATTGTATGAAGAACTTCCAGCCATTGAACACTTCTTAAATCTCTTGGCATTTTGATAGGAGCTTCACAGCAGTAATCTCATGAAATTAATGCTTCCAAACCATGCCATGGAGTAGATAAGATAAATCTCATTTTACAAGTAACCAATCTAAGCCCAAGAGATGTTACGAAACTTGGGTCTATTCACAAAACTGGTAGGCAGTGGATTTTCTTCTGGATCAATCTCCTAAGCATTTAGGGACCTGGGAATTATAAGCAAGATGAATAGGGTATAAAATTTTAAAATTTAAATAGGCACTCACATGCAGGGTCTTACAAGATCCTAGACTCACATAACCCTGAGACTGGGCGCCTCCTTAAATTTTGCATCAGTCCCATGTCCCCTGCATCTGTTGGCAGTGAGGAGCTCTCTTCTCCCAACCATAACACAGATTTCGGGAAATTTGTGCATTTAATAAACTCCAAAAGGCTGATTCCCTAGAAATTTCTAATTCATCTAGCTATCTCCATTCAATCTCTCCAATCTGTTCTCCACAAACCTAACTGAAATTATTTTTTTTTTAAAGTTCTACCAAATTATGTATCTTCCCTGCTTAGATATTTTCAATTTTCCTCATTTGACTTAGGAATGAGCCTAAAATGCATATGGCCATCAAATTCTTGCCTCTTTTTTTTTTTATCAAGCACATGATTTTTTTTTTTTCATTTTCTGTCACTTTACTCCATTTTACCACATTCCAGTTTTTATCCAATTCTTCCCATGTAATGAACTCTTCCTGACCTTTTGCAGTGGTTGTTCCTTTTCCGGGATGTTCCTCCTCTTCTTTTCATAGCCTACTGTGACTCATCAGTGAGGTCTTAGCATCCAGGTCTCTTCCTTGGAGATATCTTTTCGTCTTTTTAAGGAAATTTCATCCCAAAGTATGATTCTTTGATATAAAGAGTAATTTGAATTAAAGGTCCTTAGAGATCAACAGGCCTTGGAAGGGGCTTTCCCTCTATCTGCATAACCAGACAGACCCATCAAAAGAAGAATTGATTTCCTTTCCTTTCCCTGTTATCTCATTATATTACAGGAGAGAAAATCAAGAATGCAATGAGACCTGGCCCAGATCATTTTAAATATAATACTTGTCTCTCAAGGTTAATTTAATTTGCAAAGAGAATCATTTACAATTCAACCTGTTTCCTCCATCCATTCATCCTCCCTAGCAACCATTTATTGTCCCTGAACAGAATTATGTATATTCCTCATCTCCCTCACCCCACTAAAAGGAGGGTGTAAAAGTATCTGGATCCCATTGGGATACTGAGTAATCACTCTGTGATTCTCCCCATGTGCCTGGTAAATATACCTCTTCCTCTTATTAATCTGCCTTAATTGCGAGTTGATCTTTCAGTGAACTTTCCAGGAAAGGGGGACGTTTCCCCTTGCCCGTACACAGCTTTTAAACTCCACTTGACAGCTATACTATTTCAATAATGTTCTGGAACACAAATTGCTATAGAGATGAATCTAATCAAATTGCAGCTTTTTCAGAGAAATAGTTTATGAGATCCTTGTTTGATATTTGTCCTAACTCCAGAGAAGATCCTCCCAGCTGTCTGATTCCCTGAGGTCTCTCAGGCAAACCTGCTGGCCTACCACCTAGGTTGTATCTTCATCAAGTCCACAGATGTCCTCCTGGTTGCCTTTCATTGCAATCCCCCTGTTTTTGATAGTTTTTAATTTCACTCAACTCTTTTGCAAATGACGCCATTTCCTTTTGGAAGAGATTAAGAACTATCTATTTTAATACCCATTTCTTTTCCTCAGGCAACATGTCTGAGCCAGATCTCTGGAGCTGAGGCGGGACAATGGAAAGCTTCTTTCTAAGTGACTCCCCCATTCCAGGAGCTGAGCACTCAGTGGAGGGAAGAATAGTGGGAGGTCACTTCAGTTTGCCTCTCCTTGCATGAAACCACTGCTTTGCAAGCTGGGCAGGAGGATGGAGTGAGGTTATAGGATTATAGGAGTGAGGCCGGGAAGAAGTGATCTCCCACCTATCACATGCACTTGGAAGGACTTAGCCTTAGCAACAGGTATTTGGGGACAGGGTGTGAAATACTGAAGTCCGGCTCTGTCCAGGAAGAAAACTCTCTGACTTGGAGCTGAGGAGAGAAGGAGCTCTGTGATTTTGGCTCCAGCAGCTTGGATTGAGGTCTCTGCCTTGCTAAGCTAAGGGTAGAGACTGGAGAGCAAATAGTTTTCAAATACCATAGAGTCTTGGCTTTCTTATCAAATTTCACAGATTTTTCTTCAACAGATGTTTCTTTATTTCTTCTTTACTCTTAGTACCATTTCCACAAGTTTTCTTTTTACCAGTTTCATTGGGGAGTAGATCAGAAGAGCTCTTCACAGTGTGATACCGGTAATCAGTTGAGAAGCCTTTTCTGATCCTCTGTTCTAAATTGTAGCCCTTTGTAATATTATCTCATTTATCCCTAAGTTTTCTTCATATACATTAACAAGTGACAATTATAATTTTTATAATAGTTATTTAATATTGGCTTCCTCACTTAACCTGGGCTTCTTGAGGCCAGAAACTATGTGTTTAGTTTGTCCACAAACTAATTTTTCCCTAGGACACTGCATATCAAAAGAGGCATTCAGAAGTGAGTGATGTGTAACATAGAGTAGGCAGCCAATGTAGAAAAGGAAGGTTGTTCAAGTATTGCTTCTATAAATATTAATTAAATGGTCGCATCGCTCTGGGCTCAGTACTAAGTGCAGCAGATATATTAATGCAAGAACACATCTGGGCTTTGACCTTTGAAAGTTCCAGTCACCTGAGAGAGATAAATAGTAAACATAACAAACAAAAAATACCCACAATAAAGAATTATGCAATTGTTATAAAGCAAAAGTATAAGCTCCTGGAAAAAAATCTACAAGGACCCAGTTTACTTTAGGATTACATATGTTCCCTCAAAAGTAATGAAGTGAGGTAAAGAATGTGAAGAAACCCATTTGGTGAAGGGGGAAAGGTGAGGTTTTGAAAGAAAAGTTAAGAACAAGAGCTTTCTAGGAAGGAGGAATACCTTATTCATAGGAACTGAAACAAAACAATATTTGGTGCATTCAAGTAACAGAAAGAAGTGCAACATGGCTAATGTAGGGGGGAAAGAGAGAGAGAACAGGGAATCAAAACAAAATTTGGGTAGTATACAAGGGTTTTGTGGAAGAATCAAGGTTTGAGAGTTGAGATTTGGTGCTATATGAATGATGTCCTTGATATCATGAGGTTGGAGAAGGTTGACTGACTCTCCCTCTTAGGATGAAGGCATTATATTGTTTTCTGTTGAAGCAACTCAGAGCTCAGCAGTAGCCTGTGAACCAGGCAAATTTTATTCATGAGTTATATTCCACCCATCCTGAGAAAATTTCTGAGTAGCTTTTTCTTGCAAAAGCAGAGTACGAAAGAGATTAAATCAAAATGTTTCTTAGAGAAGGTCAGGTATGTGTTTATAAATCTTCTTCAGCTTCTCATATGAAAGAATATTTCAAACCATTTTCCTTTAAGTTCTCTTGTTCAAGGCAATATTGTTCTTGGCAAAAGAAAGGCCTGTGGGGGATATAGAAGTTGGTTTCTGCAATATCCAATTTTTCAAGCCCCATGTAAACCTGTCAGTGGGTTGATTCAAACTTACTATTTCTGAGCACTAGGACTCACAAGGAAAAAAAGGGCTTAGCATGAGCTAATTTATTAGTGTCCAGCAACCCCACCTCCAACCCCAGGAAAGACCAAATAGGAATGTTAGCATACTCCCGGAGCTCCTGGAGCTCTTTGCAAACAACCGATTATTCTTTGGGAAAACTAGAGCACCTCAATTGTCTTTGCCTGTCTAGAAATGATAAGTTTTGCCTCCAAACAAATTTCTTAAATTACTTTTGCAATCTTTTCTTCAATTACCTTTCATGGGTTCTGTATCAGGAGTATTTTTGCTTTAGAAGGACCTGTATCCTGAGCCAGCTTGGGCTTGTTCTGACTGGGACATTGATGGTATCCTTCCCTGGAAATAAATGGAACTTACACTTGCTATCTGCTCTCATTAACCATGTCAATTGGCTATTTCTCCTGAGATAAGGTGTTGCTTCCCTGACTGCAGGTGAAGACAGCCCTGAGCTCTTATCATAATCTTCAATCTGGGGAAGATGCTATTAATGAATTTACGACAATTGCTCTATTCAAATTTCTCCAGAAAGTTGTAAGTTTTCCCCAGAATTTCAGAGGAAGTCGTTGCAAGCCTGAGTGGTGTGTGACCTGTGAAGGAAAAAGAAAAACATACTGTGCCGTGATGTTGGGGAGCAGTCAAGGCTTCAGGATTTTGGCTTATATCATCTTAGGAGATAAGAGCACAGTTGCAGTTATGTCAGCCCTATTTCTACTGACAACCTTTCTCTCCAACAATAATCTATAGCCACCTGTGACATTCAGCATTCACCTCCCAAAGCCAACTCACCTACTTCTGTGGCCACTTCTGAGTGTTGACTTTTAATATAGTGTGCTTTGAAGTTTTCAATCATCTTCTTCCAGGAAAAGAACAATAATAGTTATTTGTTGAGCATTTACTTTGTATGGGGCTCAAGGTTTATCAAGATTAATTAAACTTCCTAAAGCCACACAGACAGTGTTTGGTAAGACCAATATTTGAAACTAGTCCATAATCACCATAGCACCTAAACTTTCAACATACCCATGAGAAAACTAGTGACAGGAAGGAAATATCTGTGGACTTGGAGTTAAGGGGACGGATTGCAAACCGTAGTTACCCCACTTGTCCTGGTGATCCTGAGCAATCTCTTTTAAGTGTTGTTTCCTTACTATAAAAAGAGGGGAATTATTCTTTTGTGAGAATGTAATAAATTAATCTCAGTAAGGGTGCTTTGGTGTATCAGGAAACTTTGGTTGGCTCTAAACTCTAGAGATATCTAAGAGGTCTAACAACAGGCTATACTTTTAGCTTACATGACATCATTTAACATTTGTGGAAAGAATTTTTATTATGACTAAATGCCTTTCAAGTAATCAAATAATCCTGCTCATCATTATAGTGGAACAGTTAATTTCTAGCACATGGAGTAGACGGTAATACCTGTATATTGGGGATAATCTATGAACTCTCAAGGAGCAGTTCATAGAGTGCTTGATTTGTACTGACAATGCTTTATTTTTTCTTGCTGAGCGGTTGGTATACATGATGGTTATATTATTCTTCTTGCATCTTGTCATACTTGAAAAATGTATTTTTTTAAATTGCAGATGGATAAAACCAGCTTAATGTCTATCATGTACAAACAGAATGACATTTTATTTAGTTTGTCTTGAGCTTTGCCCTTTCCGGGAGCCCACTCAGAGGCATATACGTTCCCTTCCTTGGACCGCGGCTCTTCTCTGTATTGTTATGTTTAAAGTCACAATGATGCTTTCCTGTGTTTCCATCTGCAGCATATGAGGATAAATACCATATGTCACATTCTTTTTTCTCATGTCATGAAGCACACTGCAGAACCCAGGAGACCGAAATGTCCATGAGAGTAGGTGATTTGTTTGTATTTTAATATTGGATTCCCAATATCCAAGAAGATGTTGGCATATAGTAATATTTATGGACCAGCTGGCTTACTTAATAGGAAGTATTAGAAATTCCCTTGTAACCAAAGATGAGTTTTTCAAGTTTAAATGTTAAACATTGGGGTTAATTGTGTTCAGATAAAACAGTGGATATAAGGCTTTACTATAAACTACCAAACACCATCCTCAACAACGACAACAAATGTATTTACGCTTATTTTGTGTTTACCATGTGCCATACACTGTTAGGTGATCATGTGATATTATGTATTATTATAAGAAGTAGTCATCATCATTTCTAATTATGAGAAAAATAAGGCACAGAGAACTTAGATAACTTGCTCAAGGCATAAAGCTGGTAAATGGCATAAACAGAACTTTACCCTAAGTGGTCTGTTGTCACATCCCCGGCCCTTAATCCCCACGTACTACTTCCATTAAAACAGCATAACTCAGCAGCCCCTGTAATTAATCATCCAATTATATGAGACACAATCACATAAAGAACTAGTGAGTATCTCACCTTTTCTCTGGCATTTGTTACCAGTTAGTATAATATGTTTGTAGATTTCATACCGTGACTTTTGGCAACCTGGCAGATCAGACAAGATGCTTAAGCAGACTCTAGAGTGAATAGTAAGAAAGTCCCTGCTCAGTCTTATTAGCTGTGTTAATGTGGGCAAGATGTTTAGCCTCTCTAAGCCAGTTCCCTGATTTTTGAAATGGTAACAACAAAATCCACTTCCAAAGTCTATATAAGGATTGCTTGACAAAATGTACACAAAGTGCTTGGAATGGAGCTGAGAAAATAGGCACAAAATAAATGTAAGCCATCATCATCATCATCATCATCATCACTGTCAGTCTTGGGGTTTTTTTTATCATAAGGTGCTTATGGGGTATCAAGATAATTTTTGCTATAAATCCTCGCTCATTTTGTAGATTTTGGATAAAGAATATCCCCACATTTGTTTAAGCTTCCTAATAAGTAGGGCACCAAAGTAAGTCATCTCATTAAAGAGTGATATATTTTTCCCAAAGAAATAATAGAGCGTATGGTTTGTCAAGGACCAGGTTTTTTTTTTTTTTTTTTTAATAGAGACAAGGTCTTACTCTGTCACCCAGGCCGGAGTGCAGTGGCATGATTACAGCTCATAGCATATCTGTATCCTTGAACTCCCGAGCCCAAGCGAGCCTCCTGCCTTGGCCTCCCAAGTAGCTGGGACTACAAGTGCACACCACCACACTTGGCTAATTTTTTCTTATGTTTTGTAGGGACAGGGTCCCCTTATTTTGCCCAGGCTGGTCTCAAACTCCTGGTCTCAAGCAATCCTCCCACCTTGGCCTCCCAAAGTGCTGGGATTATAGGAGTGAGTCATTGCACTCAGCTCAAAGAACAGTTCTTAATTAAATACACTTAAAACTAACAACTTACCAAACATTAAAGGTACAAAACAAATTGGCTGTATTGATACTGAATTTTTCTTGTTGAGAAAAATAAAATCTCACAAAATCATGACTATTTTGAAAATTACAAGCATTTTATTCGTAATGTGTGATGTTTATAGGGGTGGTATTCATCTTTGTCTTCAAAGACTCAGTTCTTTGCTGTGTGAGATTTATTTCTCCTTGTGGCAGACAAAGTGTGTTCTCAAAGCAAGAGAACTTTGCTTTGAAGAACTTTCTTCCTAACCAATAGGAGCAGGTTCCACAGACAGTCTCCAGCTGTCAGCTCTTCCAGTGCCTGCACCAGCTGCAGAGACCCACAGCATCCATGATCAGCCCCCCAGGGCAGCCTGCGTTGAGTCACTAAGCCAGGAGGGCAGAGTTATAGGCACTTGGCTGAGCAGAATCCTTTGCTGGGAAATATTCACTTCAAAGCTCTCCACTGGGTTGGCTGAGGCCTTATTGGGCTTACATCACATTTCCACTTTTCCTCTACCCAATTCTGTTTCTCTTCCTTTCCTTTCACAGATGTTAATCCCTAACCAGTATCTTACACTTCAGACACCATTACAGTTTTTTTTTTTTTCTTGGTGGCCCAGACTGCCAGAATCAGCAACAAAATCACAGTGGTCCAAGAAAGCATGCAATTAGATGGGGTTTTGGGGCTGGATCACTCACTTTCTGGTTGGTAATGAGGACTCCTTCACTGGTGGCAGGAGAAACCCAGGTGCTGATTCATCTGTTTAACTTTCACTGGTGGTGAACTTGGAGGTTGTACTGGTGGAGGAAATGCACTAGCAGGTAGAATGTGTTAAGTATTTAAGACTATGAAGGAGATGGTTCATATAGGGGTAATGAAATTAGATGGTTATTGTTAAGTATCACTGATGATCTAAAGAAAAAATAATGAACATCTGAGGATCAGAAGTAGATAATTGAAAGCTAAAAGCAAAACCCAATGGCCTTTTTAATTTGCATATCAAAAAGCTCTCTTTTCCTGCAGAAGCAAGGCAGAGAAATTTAAGGACAAGGACTCCTATCTAATAGTCTGGATAGGGACATCCCCACTCAAGAAAGTTAAAAGCCCAATCAAGAGAGGTCTGTTATGTCAAAATCAGTATTTTGGTTGGGCAAGTCTTAGACCTTGGCACATGGGATAATGGCATGTGGGTGAATGTTCCCAACATATTTTAACTATTCAGACTCCTTAGAATGTTTAAACTCTCAGAAGTAGTGTGTCTCTCCCAAGGAAGAGCTACTATCCCCCATGTTCTGTATGACATCACAGAAGACTACACCCCTCAAAAAATTGGGTGCCTCCCTTAGGACGTTGACTTGCCAACCATGTACCCAAACATTAAAAAATAAACTTTTTATTTTAGAAAACTTTTATAATTTAAGAGATATTACAAAGGTAGTACAGAGAGTTTCCATATACCCGTTACCCAGTTTCCCTTATTATCACCTTACGGTATATGGTACATTTGTTAAAATTAATGAATCAATATTGATGTATTATTATTAAGTCCATACTTTATTTAAATTACCTTAGTTTTTTTTTCCCAATGTATTTCTTCTGTATCAGGGTCCTATTACATGTAGTTATCCTGTCTTCTTAGGTTTCTGTTGACTATGACTGTCTTTCAGACTTTCCTTGTTATTGTTAATGATCTTGACAGTTTTGGAGAGTATTGGTCAGTAATTTTGTAGAATGCCCCTTGATTGGAGTCTGTCCAATGTTTTTTCTCATAGTTAAACTGGGGTTGTGGGTTTTTGGAAAGAATGCCACAAACGCAAAGTGCCATTTCCATCACATCATT
Organism: Eulemur rufifrons; assembly: GCF_041146395.1. NCBI lineage: Eukaryota > Metazoa > Chordata > Mammalia > Primates > Lemuridae > Eulemur > Eulemur rufifrons. The sequence continues at coordinate 53,189,919 of NC_091010.1, read as the reverse complement.
TCAAGGGTACCTACTATCAACATGATTTATCACTGATAATGTTAAACTTGACCACCTGGATAAGGTAGTATTTCCTAGGCTCCTCTACTGCAGTTACTTCTCCCGTTTTGCATACTATACACTTTGGAGAGAAGTCACTATGTACAACATACACATAAAGAATGGAACATTACGCTCTGCTCCTTAAGGGCAGAGTATCTACATAAATTATTTTGGATTCTTCTGCATGGGAAATTTGTATGTTCTTCCTCATTTATTCAGTCAATCATTTATTTATATTAGTATGAACATTCATATTATATTTTGAGTTGCAATCTAATGTTGTTTACATATTTTGTTGTTTATATTTTTCTAGATTTGGACATTGGAACTCATTCAGTTGACTCCTTTATTTCTTGGTCATGGCCCCATCAATTTTTGTGTGAGGGGGTGGGGTGGGGTGTGTGTGTGTGTGTGTGTGTATGTGCATGTGCACATGTCAGTGTTTTGTATACTTCTTTAATCTCTGATGCTAGAAGCATCTCCAGGCTCATCTTTTATATTCGCTGCTCCAGTCTTAGAATGAGCTAGTCAACTATTTTTACAAGGAGTGCTGCTACCTTGTATTAGAGAACAGAATTAAAAATCAAGATCTGGGTGCAAATTGTACTCATTCTAATGGAGTGTCATTGTTTCTAGACTCTCTCAGCTGACAGAACAAAGAAATATATGTGTGTATACTATGCTATAGAAATACATATCTATAAATATTTTTATGTGTAAGTATTTGCATCAGGTTAAACATTAATATATATGGATGGCTCAAACTCTAATTCATTACTACATGGGTAATTCAAGCCTCTTCTTCTTGCTTGTCTGTAACCTCCTGTTCCAACACTGAGAAGCTTGGAGAAAGCATCTGCTCTTACCATCTGCTATCCATTTCTTTAATTGTTAAGTGCTAGTGTGTGTGTGTGTGTGTGTGTGTGAGTGTGAGTACACAGTGTCTTTAGAATTGTTAACTTGTACCCCTGGAGGAAGCGTTTTTATCAACTTGAGTACAGCGCTTATATGCAGTTAATTTTGCTTTTATTTTTACAGACTTTAGTCACTCAAAAATTATTTCAGTCACTACCTCCTTCCCTAACACCTTTCAGTGAGTTTTTTTCAAACATTTGTGATATAGTTAGATTGTATAAAACTAATGAAGAGCCCTTAAAATATGAATCATAGTTACGTAAAGCTTTTTGTCTGATAATGCCAACATATACGTCATATCCAAGTCTACTTCTGTTGTTTGCTTTGTTTCTTTAGATTGTATTTCTTATTACCTTTTGCCATGCCTTGTGATTTTGTTGTTGTTTAAAGCCAAACATGTTGTATTTGGTAACAGAAACTGAAGTAAATAAGTCTATAGCAAGAGGATTTATGCTTATCTGGCTATGAGTTGGGCTGAGTTTATCTGATGTAGCTATTGGTGACCATGACTTGAAAATCCTCTAGTATCCTAGCTTTTTCTCCTCTATTGACTTTGTACTAGGTTCACTTAAGTACTACTATTCAGAGAGAGTCTACATCTTGCACATCTTTCAGCTATTAACTAGTGTTATTATATAAGAGTCTGCTTAAAGTAGTGATAAGATGTAGAGTACAAAAAGCATTCTAGAATCTTATGATTAAGTTTCATTCTTTATTGGACCTGTGTCCCTGATCTGTGACATATTTTTTTTTTTCCCTCCATTAGTATAACCATCCCACCCCCTGGGGAGACAAGGAAGCTAAATGTAGTTGCAATGGAAGAAATATCCTTCCTCCAGATGAAATAAGGCTCTCTTAAAGACCTTTACCCTGGAGAGTAGGCCTTTATTATGGAGAATTTTTGAGCATATTTTACAATGATTACTCTTTCCTTCCTCCTGACAGAGCCCCAACGGATTTATCTTGAATCTCCACCATGAGAACTTAGTGCTGTTTCAATAGGTGCAGCTCCCAGGATTTTCTCACTTTCAATCCAGTCCACACCCAGCCATCAAAATTACCACTGAAGTTTTCAGACAAGTATATGGCTTCATCGGCTTCTGCTTCAGGTAAGGAGAAAGAAGATCTCAGGTATGACTTCCTGAATTTGCCTCTGTCCTATCTCTCTAGCTTTTAGGTTGATGTTGATCCTGCAACCTCAATTCTCTGATGGGTTCAAGAAAAGGGACAAACTATAGCCTGTGGGCAAAAATTTATGCCATCACCCAGCCTGCGTTACGATGCTTGAGATGTTATACGATGAATGAACTTTATATTTTATAGTTTCAATCACCCAATAAGGTGGGCCCTATTTCTAGAATTAAAATATTAGGAAGAACACTCTGCTGAGAGACTTGATGAGACTTGAAAGCTGGCTACTACTCTACCAATGTATCTCCCCATGACTTACTTTCTCAGGTCTCAGCTGGGTCTCAATTTCCTCCCTTTTTGCAATGAAGGGGTTGGACTTGATTACTTCTGGCTTTTTTATTTTTTCAAGGTGATAGTCTATGATTCTGTGGCTTTTTATATAAAAATATCCATGAGGATAAATCATTCTCACACCTGAAATTCAGCAGAGGCCTTGTAAGGCTTCACCTTCCTCCAACTTGCCATGTTTTTGTTTGCTATTTTAAAAGAAAAGTGATGTTGTTGGGACACAGGATGGAGATGTACGATTCTTAGTGTCTGGGCAAAGGGAGGGCCCAGATGTAGAAAACATAATTAAGCCATCAGAGCACATACAAAGTTTTCCTACCTTGAAAATATAAATTAGAGTTTTATATATTCTTTGACTAAGTAAAAGTTGTAAAAATGAGATAGAAAACAAGGAAATTTTGAGCACTTGGAAAGATTGGACAGTAAACTACCTGCTCCCAGTGATATGAGTTACGGAATAACAACATGCCCAACTACCATGTAATGTTTCAGAAGCATAGCTAGAGAGACACATGTCCTCTTTGCACACTGACTTGTGAGTTTGGTATGTCACAATGCCTAGATTGTGGATGGGCATCAGGTGAGCTGTGCGTAATTTAATAATGCCAAGATCTGGAAAGAACAACTTTTTCTACCTGGCTTTATTCACTAACATAGAGTGATCTATGAAAAATTCATGTAAAGAATATTAACTATGTCTCTAACTTATATTCTTAAGTCTTGATTTTTTTTTTTTTACCTTTTTCTTGATTTTTTTAAAACTCTTTTCCTGTAAACATGGTCCTATATCTCAGTAATTGACTAAGATGTTTTAGCTCTTTTCCTTCTTTCTTTCCTGGCAGAGATCTAAATGTGAATTTCTCACTGCATTCAAGATTCTTTGATTTAATTTTTTCTTTGAATGAGTTCATATATGACATAAGTTGCTATTTCAAAATTTTAGAGTTGTATAAATGTAATGAACATTTGACACTTCTTTCTAAAAGGAGGCTACTGATTCATAGGAGAATATTTATTTTCATCATGTGTAAAACAATCAACATGTTCTGATAAATCCTCCCTGTTAGAGATACTGATTTGCTTCAGATTTTAAACTATATCAAAACCAGATAATAGTTTTGTCCTAAAAATTAAGAAAATGTACTTTAGAAATATGATATAAATGTGTGTATCTAGTAAATGTTTTAATAGAAGACATTCAGGTGGTTTTTATTGTATTGCTAATATGATATTTTAAATAATTTTAACTGACATTCTCATATGTTCATTAATTTACTGGGAAAAATAAAATCTAGATGCTGAAATTATTTGGTAATTTTTAAAAAGTTATTCAGATAGTTGGAGTATTTTTTCTTAGGGAGAGTTTGAAAGGTTCACTTTCAAAATGGAATATTGAATTTCAATGCATGCTTGACAGGATGTTTTGGAGAGTGTTTTATGTAGTCATCCGAATTTGGGTATAAATAGAGTTGTTTCTGAGATCTTGGATGCTGAAGGGTTCCTTATACAAAAACTTAAGCCAAGGTATTCAGTCCAATTATGTCTTAAGGAGTTATGTAGTGTATTTATGTAAACTTCCCCTCTCCCCAGTCCACCCAAAAGATTAGCAACAAAGCTCAGGTTTAAGACAGTATCATATTTATGGAAAACAAATAGCTACCATTTACTAAGGGCCCATTAGTGACCAGTGCTTCAAATGTATTATCTATCTAATCCTCACAACAACCCCTTATAACAGCTGTTATTATCTTCATTTTATTGTTCTGAAAAGAAGCTCCAGAATGATTATGTAATTTAATGAAGAGTATCATCTAGAGTTGCAACTGAGACTAAACCCCAGGTTTTATTACACACTATGCTCTTAACTACTCATGCTACTCAACGCAAGCACACATGTGCACACACATGAGCACTCACCACACCAGGAAAATTCTTGCCATACTCAGAATAAGTGCCTAAAGGAAAAAGAAAGGAATTACATGTAGAGAAATTAGTGAGGGAAGAAGCTTATGGTTTAAATATCTTGTTCAAACCAAATCCTATATTGTGTCTGTTAATTACCGGAAAGGAAAATTTTGAGTCAAGCGTGTCAAGCTCCAGTTTGAGATGCAGTGAATGTTATGACAAACTTTTTGGGACCAGATAAAAATGTTTTAAGAATCAAAGTGAATAAATTTAGTAAGAGCAGACTATGAACTTGGATCTTATTAAAGTTTGATTAAAGAATATTCATTTAGTTAATATTGACAAAGAATACTTTGTCATATTCATTGGTTATATTTTCCATTGGTCATGATTCCATAGCTCTCTATTTCCATAGTCAATTTAGGAGCTATAGTGTGCTTAACTATTTGATTTTCAAAATTCAAACATTTTATTTTATCCTGAAGAACTAATTACAAATATTATCACTTTAATTTGGAAAATAAATAAATTATGTTTGATTTGAAAAGGACAATTGTAAAAATAAACACCATTGTACTAAGTAGCATTTAGAAAAGTGCCTAGTACATCACAGCTGCTTAATCTTTGGAGAAATGGTTGATAAATGTCAATATCAGTATATTAACCTATCTTTATGTAGTATGTAGAACACTTAGGTTCAGAAGTTCATTGGACATAGGCAAAATATCAATATTGATATCTTGAGATTTTATTTAAACATATTATTTGTCAAGATGTTTTATTCGGGTAAGAATGAAGTAAGAATATTCTTACATTGAGTCTTTCACTAAAATACTATTTTTCACCAATTAACATTGATATTATTCTCAGTGGAATCAGAACAGGAATAAATATTAGTATCTATTCCCTGAGGAGGATTTATGGGAGAATGGAGTAATATTTCTCTCTATTTGAGTTACTTTTTGGCATATTTATTTTCTAAAACCTTATATAATATGTTCCAAAAATGAATGAATTTCTTTAGGAGCCTAAAACTCTCTGAAATAATCATAAATTGAATTTTACAAGACACTGTGATTTTATTAACACTGATAAAAAACAAAGCAGAGGATTGCTTGAGAGAGATTCAGAATCGATCTTATTTCAGTGGTGACTACTCAGTGGTTTGCATGAAATAAAGTTAGACTTGTTTTGGAATAACAGGAAGCAGATAATAGAAAACAAGGTTAAGGCTGATTCTAAAGTAAGACAGCATTGCTGCCTAGTTGATAAAATAGTGGAAGAATATGCCCAGCTTCTTTTTATAAATTATTAATCGAGTTCCTTTTTATAATATTGTTTATATTTTTGGAAGAAATATATCAGCAGGCATGAAAGCCTGACTTTTGTAGTCAGCAGCTTGGTCAAAGAATGAAATTATCCTGCCTCAGAATGCAGTTTATTTGCCCGAGTACTTTGTGATACAAATGGAAGTTTTATATCAATTATACATTTTTAAAATCTTTTTTAGTGGTTGTCCTAGAGTTTGCACTATATAGTTATAATTAATCCAGTCTAAATTAAAATATCATGATGCCACTTCACAGGTGGTTCAAGTAATTTATAATAACAAAATATTTCTAATTTCTTCCTTGTATCATTTCTATGGTTTATTTCACTTATACATAAGCGTGTATACATAAATATTCAAATGTTTTGTTGTTATTATTATTTTGAGCAAACTATTAGATCATTAAAAATAAGAAAAGTAAAAGTTTTCATTTTACTGATACTCTTCCTTTCTTATGTAGATCTAAGTTTCTAACCTATATCATTTTTCTTCCCTCTGAAAAACTTCTCTAAACCTGGCTTCTTGAGATATTATATACATGGGGAAAGAATTGCTGGATTAGAAAAGGCAGCTTTTAGTTACAAATAAAATCCAAGTAAGATTTTAGTAAAACTAGAAGACCTTTTATAGCTGTAGACAAATAATTCTTAGATTGCTCTTGGGATAGACTGTCACAATAATTTATTATTAAACTTCATTAGCTGCAGGTCTTTTCAAAAAATAATTTGAAAATATAAATGAGCATGTTCTCATTCACACACACACACACACACACACACACACATATCTGCTTTGTTTTTTTCCATTGGCTAGTTTACTGATTTAACATTTTTAATTTTAATGTTAGATTAATAATAATTATCTTGCTTTATCACTTATAGTTGTAAGGATCAAAAATGTAATGTGAAGAATTGTATAGATTATAAAATAGAAATATATGGTAGAGTGACAAATAAATGATAGGTATTCTACAAATCGTGTCAAGGAGGGTTCCAGGTAGTTTATAAAAATGCTGTTTCTTTCAGACCCACTTTTATTAATAACATTCCCCACCACAAACACATTATGTTGCGTATGATCATAGATCAAAGATTACACATAAGTTCCTGTTTGAAAGGTTGGATATGTCTGCCTGGAGGTTTATGTTGCAAAAGGTTTTAAGGTTTTCTCAGTACTCTGCATGACAGAGTTTTTTTTTTTTTTTTTGTAGATTAATGATGATAGATCATTTTGTTAGATATGGGTGGCAGATGAGAGTGCTGTATATTAATATTTTTATTGATATTGTAGATTATTTTTACTTTCATTATTTCTCTTATTTTCTCATTCTTAAATTCTTAAACCTACATTCTCGGTATTAGTTTCATTATCATTTCATGAGACAGAATATATACTTTGAAAATTGTTGATAGAACTAAATTATCAGGCTTTTTGTTAGCACAGTATCTTTTGAGCCTTTCTGTTTTTAAATTACGGCCAGTCTACCAGTTCATCAGTGCCCTTTCCTTCACAGGACGTGCTCTTCTTTATACTGCAGCAATTTTAAAAAATTACCATCATTATAAAGTTCTGTCGGGGCCCATATCACTTGGGGACTGAACAACTTATTATTACAATATTATATAAAAAATTCCTCTTCCGTCTCTCCACTACATTTTGGATACACGTTTGAGTGGTTCTCTGTGAAGGGGAAACAGGGAGCCTTCTGAAGAGATGCTCAGTAGAGGAAAGGAATAAGGTATAATAATAGGGCTCCTCTGGGAGAAATGGCTCAAACATCTGCAGCTCTGTCTTGAGTTGCTAAGTTCAAAACCAGCCCATGTGCTCAGCAAATGAGAGGTTTTGATGGAAAGAGCATCTCCAGGGGTTTCCCATGGATTTGGTGAGGAAATCAACTGCCTGTTCTCAAGAGTCATCATTGCTAACTTCCATTGTCACATATCCAGCTTTAAAAATACAATGTTGATTTTCTGATTTGTTCCAAAGCCTAAGAATATCTCTAATCATGATTGCAAAGAAATAGTGGCAATAAAAGCCCCATTTCTATATCTCCTCTTTCTAATTGTGAAGGCTCATGAAGATACTGGCCTTGAGTCTAACTTTGGAATCAGCAAAAAACAGCGCTTTCTTTTCTGGAATAGAAGCAACGAGTGATTGGAGTAGGTATAAAAATCACTCTCTGCTTTATGATGTGTGCATTAATGAAAGTATTAAACCACTCTAATGATAGATAAGGAAATTATATCCACTGTTGCTGAAAGAAATAAAACTATTTCATCATAAATTAAAGAAGTCTAAAACGTTGCAAGCTCATGAATAGTGCATGGGCAACAAAGAGGTACAATTTTATGGCCTATTATGAAGCACCTTAATTTCTTAACATCCATCATTTTTTTTTCTGCTTCATTACTGTCAGTGTTATTCTCAAAAACTTATTGAAAATAGCAATTTTTGCAGAAAGTAAGTATAAATATGGGTCAGGCTATTATCATTTTTAAGAAGAATACTAGAATTTTTCTATTTTATTAGCATGTTGTAATGTTAATTTTTATTTCATTGACATTCACGTCCAGATAGCAGCTGCTCCCTAAGCTCGAATGAGCAGTAAATGATACTGCTGAAATATTAAATCTGGATTTTTAATAAATGGTTCAACTATGGATTCAGAGAATATAATTCTTAAAATGTCATAACATGAATCCCATTCCTTTATATTGATAAAACCCTATGGATTCATCAGACAGGCTATTACAGAGTACAGTGTCATAAAAAGTGGATGGGTGATAATATTTATTGGATATCTCTTGTCTACCTCTTTGCGTCATTTATTCCTTCTGTTGGTGCAACCTGATAATATCTTTCCATAGGCCTTGTATCATGTACCTTTCACTTGTTGCTCTAGATCTTCTCCAATGCCAAGAGACGGGATGCCTGCAACAGACTGCTGAACATTCATACATGTTCAATCTGAAAATAGAATCTGGGGATGTGGGAGGATTGGTACCCTACAACTGCTCTAGACCAATTTGTGATGAGACCCCCTGAATAACTGCTTCCCACTTTCATTCCCTGAGACAATACCCCTTTCAACCCCTTTTAAAGAAATGTCAAGTAAAAGGCTTGTTTGTTAATCCTTTATATTTTCTCATTCATCACTTAAGAAATATGGAGTTTATCTCACTACATGGTCTCAGAAATTCGTATAAAACAAAATTCTAGTCAGGCATTGTCAATTGATTGGAGTTAGTATCATTGCCTGTGCTCATTTTCCATTATTCTAATGAGAATTAGATTCATACGTAATCATTGATTCTGCCTTTTATTCTGTAGTCACTGATTCCTGTAAATACCGGAAGAACTAAGGCTGTGCACACAAAATAGGCAGTGCACTAATTGCTGCGCTGTGGGGACGGTGGGTTGAGCTTGCTTATTTACTTGCTGACTCTTCTTACACCAATCTTGTAGAAATAACAGGAAACAAATTTATGCCTTGGCATAATTATAATCATCATTTAACCATGAGTAGGTATAAGTTGAAAATAGTTGAAAACACAAATGTTGATTGTGCAAATTATACAATTCTACCATTAGAAGCTATTCAAGAAAAATCATGGCCAAGATACGGCCTGCCTCTAAGTTTTTGCTCCATCAATGGACTTGACTTCTGAATTCAGAATTGTTTTGATCCATTGACTGCTTTATCTCTCCTGTTTTTTTATGATTTTTGAAAGAAAGTTTTCATAGCGGCTATCCTGTAACTGTCAACCATTCTCTGTTGGGTGTATGGCTGTGGTTGCTGCCGTCTTCCAGTTCTTGGATGAGTAATACTGAAAATGTCACTAGCAGCATTGGGCCATGGTAATTATAAACTTGATAACATAACCTTAGTCTGGCTTTTCCCATTACCCTCTTACTACATGTCCCCAAACCCATTCCTTGGAATCATTTCCCAAAATAAACTAGCTGAACACAGCTAGTTTGTTAAGCTTTGCATTTTAAGAGAAACTAAGTAAGGCTTAATGATTTGCATATTTCACAACTATTCTGAGGAGTACCAGTGACAGAAATATAACTCAAACTAATTTTAAGCAAAAATTCAATAGATATTTTTCCACTTATGTATATTAGTAACTTGGGGAAAGCTGGCTAGGGACCCACATAAGTTTATTAGTAATTGGCCTCTCTTCATCTTTCAGACTTGCTTGGTGTGTATGTCTGTATGTGTGTTGGCTTCATTCTAAAATATATCCCTCAGTCACAGGTAACCTCCTGTAGCCACAGGTTTGTACTTTGTTAATTTCTGAATCTGGCAAAAAAAAAAAAAATATGTTCTCTTTCCAATGTTTTTAACAGAAAGTGTAGATTTGAGTATCTTATTCTCAGGTTGGCCTGACTCTATTCATGTCTTAACCAATGGCCAGTAAGATGTGATGCTCTGATTAGATATTTCCTAGCCACATGTCAATCTCTATGGCTAAGGAAAACCAATGTCTCCCCATCTTAACAACATGGTTTGAGAGTACAAAAGTAGTTGTTCAGCAAGTACAATTAGAAGATTATTACCATCAAAAGTGAAGATGAATTCTGGGCAGACAAAAACAACAAATGGCACTATATGATTTAATCACCTAATTCCTACTTCATAGCCCCTTTGACAAACAGAAAGCGTATGGGTTTGTAATTCTCTAACCCTGCCCACGTGCCAAAAAGACCACCCACAAATCTCCTGCTTGTTCTCTTGCCTCATTTACCCTGATTTTGCTGGTTAACAACATATATCCTTTCACAAGCACTCCATTAGTGTTGATCCTTGGCTCAGTGCCTTGGTGTGTTTGAGGGTTACTATAAAATCTGATGACATCTCCCAAGTGCTAGCTGTGGGATGTCTCCATTTTCCTACAGAGCCATCACTCTTTAAAAGCACACACAACATCAATATTCTTTTTTAATGATTATCTTTACTGTGTGTATTCAAGCACTGAAGGGAGCCTCCTGAGGCCATCAGAATCTTGTTGCTGTGTTTCATCTCCTAAGGAGAATTCATGATAAACAGAAGGGCAGGATGTGGCATTCTGACAGCTCAGTTCTTCAGAGCTAACAAGATATGGTGGTATAACAGTTATGACATTGTGGTAAGAAGGAAGAAACAGGTTATTGAATATCCAGTGCTATTCTCTTACTCATAATCTCTATGAAAGATTATGAATATGCAGTTATTGAATATGCAGTCACTTTCTTACTCATAATCTCTATGAGAGAACATCAAATCCTGTTCAGGAACTTGTGCAATCATCTTAATTTGCATTTCAAGTTAAAAAAAAAAGGAATAAAAACATGGAAGGCCCATTGAGTAGCTCTATAGCTGTGTTATGTTTTCATATATCCTTGATTGTCTCAGATAATTCTCCACTGACACATGCCAAAGGAATTACAAAACTATACATCAAAAATGCTATTAAAAATTAGGTTGAGCATTGATAGTGAATGTGGGGTCTATAGGGATGCATTTGATTAACCTTAACTTGTTTCCTGGCCCCAGAATTTATCTAAAATTCTTACCAGTTAGATTTTTATCTGGTGGAACGTTGTCAACACAAAATAAAAGAATAGAACACACTGGAATCAGGGTAATAGGACCTCCCATGGTGAGAAAAATACTCAGAAATTATGTTTTATTACAGATGAGCTAGGAGAGACATCTTCAAATGTGAAGAAATATACATACTGGATTTGAATTCAGTGTGGGCAGGTGATCAACCTGGACCAAGTCCTAGCAATTGGCCAGCATGACATGACCCAACCTCTTTTGTTGCCACAGCAAGAGATAAAGTTCTAAAGCACTTTTGTAGATTATCTTCATTTTTTATATCTACTTTCTAGAAGGACTTCTCTTAATCAGCCATCGGGTGTACCACATCGCCTTTAGCAAATGATAGTAAAGAAATGAACCCTCTATGCCATAAGTCTCTAAATGGTGCATTGAGCAATTATTATCTAAAATCAATTCCTTCAACCATGAAGAGAAATAATTTTTTGTTTATTTGTTTGTTTGTTTTGCTGTGTACTCTGTATATACCCTCCATAGCTCTGATGGTCATAAATTATACTAAAAAGGTGATGTAAAGGAGGTAAAATTAAGTTTATAATAAGGATTATCCTTTATCATTCTCAATAGATTTCCAGTTCTGTGCAGGCAGTAATGAATAAGGGTTTCCAGATGTATAAACACATATATAAGCTTCCTAGTTATAGACTGTTATTGTTACAAGATTGAAACTGAGCCTAGATTACTCAGGTAAGATTTCTTATACAGCAACTCTTCTCAAAATCCCAAGTGGGAAATGTAGCTTGGGTGAAGGAAGATGGTACCATGGTCATGGGCATTTCCATCCTCAGCATCCTTGAAAATGGAGAGAAAGATTGAATAGAACTCTCACACTTATTAAACAATTGGAAGAATGAATTTAAAAAGAAAGGTATCAGGCACTAGTTATTCAGACAAATTTAAAAACCTGGAGTAAAGTAGAAATGAGACCAGGAGTAAACTGTTGAAGAACATTCAGTATATCCTGAGCTGGCTGCGTACCTGGACTTAGATTCAGCCACAGAGAAATCCCTCTGACAAGGTGAATCAGAAGCTGTAGAATTAATAACAGAAAGTTGTTATCGAAGCTCCTATTTTTCAAGGTCTTGTCAGATGTTTCTCAATTGATGTTACAGGATTTACAATATCCTTACAAGACTGCTAATCCAGAAACCAGAATTTGAGTGATATTTTCCAAAGGAAGACATAAAATAGAATAAATCCATTTCTTTTAAACCATTTCATCGTCTTGGCTTTATTGCATGGACAGAGATGGAGAAAGAGAGAGGCAGAGAGGAAAAAAATTTACCAGGTGAGGATAAGCAGGGTATCCAGAGCAGTAAGAAGGCTTAAAGTCATGTGTACCAATGATTCAATGATCTATGAGAAAACAGGTTGAAATAGTTGATAGCCTTGAAGGGGAAGAAAGAAAAAGAGGTGACACACAATGGCCACTTCTGGCCTGGGGATAGGAGAGTTTGGAAACTGGGAAAGACATGTTACCCTTAAGTCACCTATCATAGACTTTCTCAAATTCAGGTATATGGCCAGAGAGCTGAGGCTACTTCTGATAGCACACATCTCTGCTCTCATTTGGTCCCATTTGGAAGTACACTCTTTCTCATTCTTTCTCCTTTTTTTACTTCTACTATCTTCTATTAATAAATCATTACATCTAATCATATATTCTTAAACAATTTATACCAATGCAAAAGATGTGTAATATAGTGATAAAGTTCATTGTTCACGTGTAGTTGGGTGTGATGTTCAACCGCTTATAAAGTCAGTGACTTTCAGTAGTTTGTTAATCTTTCTCTGAAATTTAGCCTTTAAAATCTTGCAAGTGGGAAAAATGACAGTATTTAAAATGATAATGAGGATTAAGTTAAATAATACATGTAAATTATTTAGGATGGTTCTTGAGAATTTCTCAGGATGGTTCTTGAGAATTTCTCAAGAATTGCTAGTTGTTATTATTAATTGAAGGAGAAATGACAGCAAGGCCTTTAGGAAAAAATATGAGTAATCTCCCACCTATCAATAGCTCCTTTCATGGACCCTTTTTGAGATTGTATATTTAGGTATTATGGGCCATTCATTTTTCATTTTCGGTGTCCAGATTTGTGTAAACAGTGCTGTCTGTTCTCTGAAAGCTTTTTTTGGACTAGTAAAGCTAGAGAAAATTAATTTCAGCAACTTTAGAAGATTAAATCATTAGTAAACAACTTTGGAAAACTAAAAAGAGAGCTATTTCCTATGTCAACCACAAAACTTACATTTGACAGCCATAACAGCCCTTTATCTTTAAGTTTGTGGTTTTTTTTTTTCACAATAGAGGAATTAAAATGCTTACCTATTTCTGGAGTGTGGCTGGGAGCATTTCACAGTGGCTTGAGGAGATTGCACAAATAAACAGCCTTGCCACAGAAGAAGCTAAATCCACATTCAATGGCCAAAGTCACGGATAAACAAAGGATCTGAGGATGATCACCTATCTATAAAGTAAAGGGAGGAAAAAGATGGGTACATTGGCAATAACTTTGTAATTTCCAATAATCCTATGTTAATATTCCAAACATATCATTTAATAGCTATTTAGCATTGAGCTCATTCCATAATTTCTCTGAGTATCCATTCATCCATCTGTAAAATATAAACATCTATATCTGTTTAGTGGTTGTTGTAAAGATTAGTCAAAATGCTATTTAAATGATAGGCATAGTGAAGAGGTGGGAAAGTTTAAGACAGATGCCCATGGTGAGAGAATGTGACAATTGTTTACCTGCCATTGGCTTTGATTATAAAGCCAATAGCATATTAGTCATGGCAAAAAGTTAGTCTCATACGCTAACCTATACACAGAAGCTGTGTAAAGGGGCTTTATAGTTCTAAGAAACACCTCTTATTAGGAAATTGAACTCATATTCAAAAAATAGAGCTAGCAAAGAACAGAGTATCTTGACAACTTTTAGAAGCCATCTGAAGACTCACCAACACAATAGTCTTGAAAAAAGGCAGAACAACCTTCAAAAGAACCTGTCAAATAATGACCTTAACAGACTGTGGTTCCTTCTGACCAGCAATTGTATAACTAGTATTACTGAACAAGGATACAGTCAAACATAAAAAAAAGGACTAGATCCTAGGGAAAAACTTGTTCTTTTCAACGTGTTTGGACGCAGCCTCTCTTTGTCTTCATCCATATACTTCCCCACTCCCCTACTTTCTCTGTTTCCAGAATAACTCTCATTGCTGCCTCTGACCTCTGAAATGTATGTATTGCCAGTCTTGACATGTACAGAAATGTACAAAGACTTGCTCTATCAAAATACCACAGGGACTTCCAAAATCTATGTGAGAAAAATTGATTATCTTAACTTTAGTTTAGTGCCTACTTGTGGTCCAGTTAACTATAATAGGTTCAACGTCAAAACACTGACTTCTAGGTCTACAATCCTGTGTATCAGGGGCCATTCTGAGATAGGCAAACATTATAAAATATTAATGAAGAAGAATTGACTATAGGGATATAGCTGGAGACAGTCATCACCAAGAAGTCACCAGGTCTTCATTTCATCCACATTTAATTAGGGCATAGTAACACAGGTCTTTCCATTAGTATCCCATATTTTCATTGCACACATAAAAATACTCAATTTTTCCTTTGTAGTAATACTTTCTTTATAAGATTATAATAAGAGAATATTTTTCTTTTTATTGTGTTCAAATCAAGGGTCTTACCCAAAGGTTATGCCCTAAAATTAAGTTGCCTAAAAATCTGTTATTTCTCTTTTGTTCTGTAATTTTTTCATTAAGACGTTAGTGATCTCACCATATGTGATTGAAGAAATGGGATAGTATTTATCCACATGTTAAAGGAAACTGCCAACTCTCATTTTCTTCATTCTTCCCTCTACCACCCAACTGCAAATATAAATTCTTCTGTCAGTTTTATTTCAGTACCTGTATGTATCTAAATATTTTATTATTTGAGCTTTTACATTGACAAATTTTGAAAATGAGCTAACTTTATGTTCTTACAAATCATTTTTCTGGAATAATACAGATGAGTGTTCACAACAGAAAATAGCCTTAGCAGCTGCCACTGGAAACATCAGTCATTCTTTGTTCTCCTCCAACCCAAATTTGTCATCTTGACTCCATTAAGTCAGTTCCTTCTGACTTACATGCACAGGCTCTTATCTATTAATCATGGTTGCAGTAGGCTGAATAATAGCCCCTGATGATATCCAAGTTCTATTTTCTGGAACCTGTGAATGTTTTCCTTACATGGCAAAAATGATTTTGCAGATGTAATTAATCTATAGACATAGTAATACAGACTTTTCCCTTATTCTGAGTCAAAGATATTATCCTGGATTATATCTTGTGGGTCCTAAATATAATCACAAGTGTCCTTATACGAGAGTTAAGGGGATATTTGATTAAATAAAAGGGAGTTAGAGATAAGACAATGGGGGCAAGAAGTTGGAATGATTTGACCACAAGCCAAAGGATGCCTGCAGACACTGGAAGCTCTAAAAAAAGACAAGGAATTAATTCTTCCTTGGAGCCTTCAGAGGTATCAACTCTCCTGACATCCTGTATTTTAGCTTCATAAGATTAATTTTGAACTTCTTACCTCTAGAAATGTTAGCAAACAAATATCTGTTACTGTAAGCCACAAAAATTTGTGGGAATTTGTTACAACAGTGTTAGTAAACGGTGTTAGTAACAGTATTACTAATTGGTAACAATGTTAGTAAACTAATACAGTGGCAGTTCAGGTTTGTGTTGGGAAGGATTCCAAGGGCTTTCCAGAATTCAGAAATAGTTTTGTGATTTAATTGTTCTCGATTGTCATGGGTTAGGAAGAAACATAACAGTATATATGCCATATATGTTCAATTTCTGCGTATTTCAAAAGACATTACTGGATGGACAAACATTTAAGAGCAGCTATAGAGATTTGATGTCACGCAATCTGGAAACTATAGTCATCATGCTGGCATTTACCACATGAATTTGACCCTTTGCATTCTAGAGAGCTATATTCAGATGCTTTTGCAAATCACTAGTCTTAGTAATATTACTGAAGATTTACTAAGCACTGTTTATGTATCATCCACTATTCTTATTCTCTCTGTTTTTCATCTTCACAGCAGTCCCATGAACTAAGTGCAATAATTATAACTCTGTGAGCCTATGAGAAAACTGAGACTTAAAAGAGTTAAGTAATGTGCTAAGGATCACGTAGCTAGCAAATGGTGAATCTGGGAATCAAGGCCAGAGAGTCTTTCTTCATAAGTCTTAAACCCCGTGCTATAGAATCTCCTGTGTGTAAGGGGCCTAAAAAGTAATAGAGATGGGAAGGCAGGGCCATTGGGTAGGCACATGCATTAGCTGGTTAATGTGCTCCATTATACCAGCCTCACAGTCACCCTTATTCAACTTTGGCTGAGCAACTCTGCATATACTGTCTTATGTAATCTTCACAACCATCTTATAGCATGGTTGTGATTTTCCTAAACATTCCTTTTAGGGTACTTAGGAAATATTGAAAATTCTAAAATCATAAACACCAATGGATTATTGTAGGACAAAGTATCTTTTACCAGGACATTTACAAATAAAATTAGCTCTTAACAACACAACAGTAGAGACCTGTAGTCAAGGACATTATCATTTCCAGTGATAGAAAATTTTAGTAAAAGTTTTTTATAAAGTGAAGTCAAGGCTCAGAGAATGTGAATGTAAGTAGCAGAGCCACATTTATCTTCCCTTATGCTCAGAGAGCATGTTTAATTTCATTGTACATAATTCATTTTTGTTTATAATATATTATGTATTTAATTTATCTTTTGTAAGTTATTTGCTGTTTATTTTAAAGGGTTATATTATCAAACAAAGAAAAAGCCATGGAAATTCAAAAAGCTAAGCAAGGGGTCTTTCTTCTCTCCAGAGCTAGGAAAATTCCCAGAGCTGGACTCATGAGTCTGCACCATAGGCTGGGTATGTCATTCTCAATGTAGAAAAATACTGAAGTATTTGTGAAATATCTAATTGCTCCTTCTGGCTGAAACGTGGGATGATGCAGAACCTAGAAAAGAAGGGGAGTGGATTGCTTCAGGGAAATTAATATTTAATTTTAAAGTTTAAATTATCTCTGCATTAATAGAGTTGTTTGATTCATAATTCAAATATTGAACTCAGTCAGCTTTGAATTTGTAATTGGATGCAAGCCAGTGTAATTTCTTTATTGCTGTATTATGAGAGATTTAAACATTAGAATTTGTTTATGGAGTTTTTTTTCTTATTTTTGCATTTTCTCTTTTTTTGAGAGAGAAGGTAGAATAATAAATTAAAATCCAAGTGATGGGTTTTTAGTCCAGCTTTCTCATCTTTTAGTTTTATGATCTGAGGCAGTTTACATAGTTTCTCTGCCCCAATACCAACAAAAAAGAGTGAGGATAAACTGCCCTTGTCAATGAAAGGGAGGTGTGTGTGTGTGTGTGTGTGTGTGTGTGTGTATAAATTAGGCACTATAAGGATTTTATGAAATGATGAGATGATTTCTCTTTGTTCTGAACTTATAAAAATTATATTTTTATTTCTGTTTTTTGCCACAAACACAGTCTATTATTTTTTCTTCTTTTCTAAGAACATGTGTTTCTTGAGGATAGGACAGAGTCTCACCACTGACTACAGGTCTGGAATACTATGAATGAGCAATAGTGACTTAATCAGGTGATGGAAAGAGAAAGAGTAAAAACATTATTTCTTTGATTTTACAAAACAGAAAAAAGCAC
Source organism: Eulemur rufifrons (assembly GCF_041146395.1). Lineage (NCBI taxonomy): Eukaryota > Metazoa > Chordata > Mammalia > Primates > Lemuridae > Eulemur > Eulemur rufifrons. Next base: position 53,171,855 of record NC_091010.1, on the reverse strand, counting down.
ATTTTCACCTTTTTTGGATATTCCAAACTACCTAGAATTTAGCAAAAGAACTATTAATGATAATCCACAATCATGAACAATAATATCATTCTGTATTTTCGACAGTTAAAATGAACGGGGTTTCTAGTTCCCATCTCCATAATATTTTACAATGCTAAGTTTTGCAGGTTGATCCTTTTGCACATACAGATTTCTGCAGAGGTGATGCTTCGGTTTCCAGTGCAGGGAGGTAGTCCCTTGGGATCCAGCTAGAGAGACAAGCAGAGGTATTGAATCTCTGCTTTCATTTATTGATCAAATTCCTCAGGACTTCTCCTAGTTCTGTGTGCATCAGTGTCATTGGGGATGCATGTTAAAAAGGCTCATTCCTGGGCTTTTCCCTCCAGAGACTGGGAAGTTTGTTTCAGTATGAACTTGAAATATTCCTTTTATTTTCTCTCTCTCTATTTTCTCTTTCTATTTTACTTTTGGTTTTTGCATGTTATTGCATTTTGTTGTTTTTAGAATAAAATCAGGTAATTCTGAGACAGGTGAACCAAGGACCAAACTGTGAGAAATACTGTTATGCGTGTTTCAGACACTTTAGGAAATACTGTACAAAAAAACAAAAATCTCTACTCTCTCAGTCTGATTTTTCTTATGCAATTTTTGGTCATACAACAGACATAAGTATATTGTAAGATTCAGGGCAGGTGCCTGAAAATGGAGAAAGAAGAAAACATTGAGAATATGAAATCTGGCTGCCCCTAGACATTGAATTGAGTAATCTGGATTTGGGGTTCAGGTAAATTTTGTACATCGTTGCTTTAACAGAGGTAAAACCACCCACTTAAAAGGCCAGTGAATTGTACAAGTCTCTGAGCAGCATTTGTAAAGGAGACCAGCTGCACTTCTACAGCCATTGATTTACCTAGTGGAGCATAAAATTTGATTATTCTCTTTTTTTAATTCTTTAACAGTCATGGCTAATTGGACATAAAACTGTCTACAGTAGTCCTAGTCATGATCAAACTAAATATATGCCCCAGTGGGTCACTGCTTACACAGGGCAATCTTCAGATACCCCATATAAAAATTTTTAGGGATGGATTTGGTTAGCACAGAATGTTAAAAATGTTCAGGTACTCATTATGTGGATGGATATGAGACCTTTCAGAATCTCCTCACCCCATGAACTTTTACATTACACAGCAGCAGAGACTAGGGACTGGGGTAACATAGAAGAGATCGGGTGTGAAAAAGTGGCATAATGGAAAAATCTCTGCACTAGAAGTCAGGCAATCTGGGTGCCGGTTCTCAGCCTGCAAGAAATCTCAGTAATGAACATTTATTAGCCACTTGTAATCCTATTTTAAAAAAAATTTTCCCAAAATACTTTCATACTCATTTTACAAATGAATAAACCATGTTTCAGAAAAGTTCAAGAGACTTTCCCAATGCTACATAGCTACTAAGCGGTAAAACTAGAATTTGAAACAGGCTGTTTAACTCCAGGGGCCTCTTTAAACCATTATGCTTCTCTGCTAGCACTTGAACCATGTGATTACCTGAGATATTGAATCTGCATATGTACATCATGCATATGTATGTATTTTTGCATATGTCTTATTCCAGTTCTGCATTGCCTTAGTTGTCTTATAATAGATGCTAAGTTGTTTTTAAAAGTGTATGATACTATGCCAAGGTTGGCTTGCAAACATAAATGCCTACAGGAGTCAGATAGAATGTATGGAGAGAGTTATCTGACATAAAAGTGGCAGGTACCACTGAGCTATTGACAGTAACTCAAAGCGAAGGCCTTTTGTAGTACATGGAACACAGGACTAAGATTTGCAGGATCTCTCAATTGTTTCTACATAGTTTTATGTGAGGCCTTCTGGTTTTAAAATACCGTGTCAGAAAAAGAAAGGAAGCAAATGCTGACCACTAGAAGGTTGGCAAGCTGCTGGCTTAATATGGCTGCAGTACAAAAATGCAGTCATATGGTCATGAAGAAACCTTATATTAGGAGGCAGGAAAATGATATTGTTTGTATAAACTTGGGAAATATTCCATCAGCTACCAGGATCTTAGTTGCCTTATGTACAAAATGGGTCTCATAGCAGGTTGCTCTAGGTGTTTTTACCTGTCCCCTAATCTAAAATTTTCAATTTTCATAGTAAAATCAAAGTTTTAAAGCTGCTCACCTTACATATAACTGACGAGATAGGAAATGTATAGATTAAAATATATATATATATATATATATATATATGAGAAACAGTTGATAGAAGCATATAGACAATAGTATCTTTTGTCTTTGGTGCTCAAGAGAAGAAGTGATTAGAAAAAAGCTGTGTAAAAGTTCAAAAGGTGGGCCAGATACCAGAGAAACGGAAGTGTAAACAACTAGTATTGTAGTAGTGGAAATACTTTTGACAACCATTAGGTAAGCAAGAGGTTTTTATATTAATGTGGGATAAATTCTACTAGAGAAAGAAGATTCAAGAAGTGTTATGTGTTTTCAAATAACTGTAAGGCAATCAAACAGGAATAAAGGTTAAATTTGTTCTTTGTGGCCCAAAAGAACATTGCTGAGTGAAAGATACAAGAAACAACTTGTTTGGGTAGAATGAAGGTATCATATATAGGAGGGTGGCTCCAAAAGGGAGTGACTTTACTATGATGGAGTCATTTAGACTACTAAGGTAATTATCTTTGTGCCCTTATATTTCTTTGCATTCAAGCTATTCTCTAGTTTGCTTTAATTTCAGCCTCAAGGATCCCTTTTAGTATGTCTTGTAGGGAATGTCTACTAGGACGCTGTCTCAGTTTGTCTCAGTTTTTGTTTATCTGGGAGTCTCTTAATTTCACTTTCATGTTTGATGGAGTTTTACTGAAAATAGAATTCCTGATGAAGAGCCTTTTTCTTTTCTCACTTCGAATATGTCATCTAATTGCCTCTGCCCTCCATGGATTCTGATGATGACTCTGTGTTTATGATGTATCCAAGTGTGGATTTATTCGACTTTATCCTGCTTGGAGTTGAACTTCTTGGTTGTGTATATTAATATTTTTCATCAAATTTGGGAAGTTTTTGGCCATTAGGTCTTCAAATATTCTTTATTCTCCCTTGTGTCTCCCTGTTCCTCCTGAGTGGGACTGGGCCTTAAATACTGCTGCATCCTGGCACTGGTCTGAGGCTCTAGGTGTCCTCTAACCTATAGAGCTTAGGGATTTAGGGATCAGGGTTGACCTGCTGCTCAGCTCTGATCTCTTCTGTCTTTGGCAAGTTCCAGACTCGCTTTGGAGTTCTTGCCTGCTCCTGGCAACTACCTTTACAGTTCTAGGACTGTGTGGTAGACAGACTTCTAAAAAGGCCCCCCAGTTAGTCCTACCTACCTCCTGCTATTTATGGCTATTTGTAATCTCCTCTCCTTAAGTAATTTGGCTAAACCCCAAAATATAACAAGTTTCAGGGACACCACTTCTGTGATTAGATTCCAAAACGTTCTGAAACCTATGTGCTACAATACTTTTATTATTGCCCTCTTGGGTGGTATGCTTTGAGCCAGCTGCCATTTTGAATAGGACCACATAGCAAAGAACTGAAAATACCCTGCAGCCAACATCCACCCAGGTAGGAGTGGAAGCCTTGAGTCCAACAGCCTTTGAGGCCTTGATTCAGCAAACAACCACATGAACTTGGAATTGAATCCTTCCCCAGTCATCCTTCAGAGGAGACCCTAAATTTGGCTGTCACCTTAATTGCACCTTTGTGAGGAACCCTAAAACAGAGGACTCAGTTAAGTCATGCAGTCATGCATAAATTTCTGACCCACAGAAACTGTGAAGTAATAGAGGGATGTGTGTGTGTGTGTGTAAGAGAGAGACAGAGAGAGAGAGAGAATCCTTGTATGTGTGAAAGAGAGAGAGTGTGTGTGCTATTGTAGTAAAATAGACATAACATAAAATTTACCATTTTAATAATTTTTAAGTATAGAGTTCCATGATATTAAGTACATTTATATTGTTGTACAACCATCGCCAGCCATCTGTCTTCAGAACTTTTTCATCTTCCCTGACACTCTGTATTATTAAGTACTAGCTCTCCATTACCCTCTCTCCCCACTCTCTTGACAATCACCATTCTGTCTCTGTGATGTTGACTACTCCAGATTGCCTCATCTAAGTAGAATCATATAGTATTTGTTCTTTTGTGACTGACTTATTGAGGGAAAAATACAAGTTCCCCACCACTGGCTTTTAATGTCTAACAGAACTTGCGCAGGTTTCCTTTGAATTTAGAGATATAGATCAAAACAAAAAAGGTGAAAGAAATACAAAACACAAAGGATATTCTTAAGTAGCTCCTTTTGTGTAGATGATCATAAGTCTTAAGACCAGTTAGAACTGTTTTACATTTCCTTACTTGACTTAGTCCCCTTCAGTTAATTGTAATACTGAAATCCCACCTAATGGGAAGTACTGTGCGGGCTTAACCTGTATTGTATGTGAATATGCAATGATGGAGAGAGGGGGAGAGAGAGGGAGAGAGAGAGAGCGCGCGCGCTCTGCATCACTTGCCAGAAGGAAATTTAAGGCGCCACAAACAGGCAGGCAGTGCAGATTCTAGTCTCCGGAGAACTCCTGCTGCTGCCAAGGAGTGAGAATCCTGTGTAAGTAACCTCTAATAAACTCATCTAACCCGTCAGGATGGATTTGTCTGGGCCATTTCTTTGGTCTCAGCACCATCTCAGTTTGGAGGGCGGTTATTCTATACTGTCCCAGGATTTTCCCAAAACACTTATTTTGTTCAAACTTATGTCTTCAAGGTTCATCCATCTTATAGCGTCTGTTTGAATTTTCTTCCTTTTTAAGGCTGAATAATATTTCATTGTTTGTATAAAGAACATTTTGCTTGCTCATTCATTCATTAATGGGCACTTGGGTTTCTTCTACCTTCTGACTACTGTGAATAATGCTATGATTGTGGGTGTACAAATGTCTGCCTGAGTCCTTTCTTTGAGTTGTTTTGAATGTATACCTATATGTGGTAAGTCTATGTCTAATTTTTTTGAGTAATCACCATACTTGTTTTAAGTCATTAGAGTTTATGACAATTTCTTGCATGGCAATACATAACTAAAAGGAATAACTTTTAGAATACATAAAATTGGAAAAACAAACCAATGAACAAATAAGAAAAAAACATAACCCCTGCATTCATAGAGCTTAATAGCCTGGTAGGGGAGATAAAAATAATCAAATCCTCATGACATTGAATGTATATTCACAAAATTTGCTTATATTAAAAAAAAGAGAAGTATACGGTATATAAGATTTGTAAAAATTGCTGTTATCCAGATGAGGAATTCAGGCTTACTAGCAATCCAAGCAGCAGGAATAGCTTCAAATGAGCCAAGTGGATAACAGCTTGTAGCCCAGATTGAACAGAAGAAAGTTTTTTGCTTAGAGATCTCATCCTTTCCTTGCAGCAGAGGATTCACATCATGCAAGAAGAGAGGAAAGCATATTATCAAGGCTTCGTACTCTACCATCTCTAATGTCATGAGCCTGACCTTCTCCTCTTGTATGTAGCTGACATAGTGTGGCAGGGATTTATTGTATATTCCTAGGAAAGATTTTACTGACCCATCTATTACTGTTTTGTTTGTTTTCTTTGTTGTGATTTGTTTTTAAACAGTAGTTTCTGCTTTTCTGATTTACAGGTTTGCTTTGTTATTTAACAGATGTGAATCATAGTTATCCCTCAAAGCAAAGAGTTAGAAAGACTCAGTATTATGTGGTTTAAATGTGGAAACGGAACAGACATTGTTAGAATTTCCTTCTGTTAAGACTACTTGAAGTTTTTCATTTTGGACCTTCATTTCCCTCAAGGAAACTTGCACAAATTGTGACCTATTTTGGGTTAAAATCCAAAATGTATGGAAGCTAAGCTATGAAAGGCAAACAAAGAAATTAAAATATTTGGCTTCTGCCTTGAAGTTTTCTCTACAAATATTTTGGATTCTAGATCGATGTACAATAATCTAGAAATGATAATTCTTTTAAAAAGTTTTATGTTTATCTATTTTCCACCAAAAATAAGTAAGAAAAAAGACAAACTCTATTTATTAGGAAAAATGAATTTTGGAATTCACTTTGCACAGTTAATTGGGATTCTCTACTCTGGTGGTGTTTTCTCCCTGTAGGCATGAGCAACCTCTCTTCTTCTTACAACTGGGTCTGGGGTATTGCTAATGACATGATTAGAATAGTTTTGACTTTTTTTCTTTTCTTTTTCCCTGCTGTCAGGCTGTGATAACTTCAGTGCTAATTGGCTACATGATTTGGAAGAGTGCATTTTCCATATCCTATATTTAGAGTGACAGTATTAGAGATGACAAACTAAGGGACTGATTTCAGGAAAAAAACAAGTCACATGGATCACAAAAAGACACATAGACCATAAAACTAAATTAATACTCACCATTTAAAATGAGGTAAATAACGATGACAATTGAACTAAAAGTAGACTGTAGGCAATCCTACACCAGTATAAAAATTCAAACTTGTACAACCAGTTAGTATAGTTTTGAGAGTCATGGTTTTTCACATGATAAAGGGAAAATTTGAATTTCCAGAGGATTCATTGCCAGATAACTTGAATATTGAGTTACTTTAATGCATTATAAATGAAATTGTTTATAAATTCTACCCTGACTATGCAGGAATGAGCTGTTAGTCTTGTATACAGGAAGGATATACAGAATTGGAAGTAGGCTGATGGCAGAGCCCCTTGTGGCCCAATGGGGACTCTTTTCCCAGAAAAATCTTTTAAGCATTATTCATAATACCTTGCAATTCAAGTCTGAAGCTAATGCCTAGGCCAATAAAAGGTCTCTGTAGTTACCTCCCTAGAAGTAGACCTTATACTTCTGATATTTTACTTCCAGCAGCTCTGGACCAAGATAGAATTAGTGAACATCTCCAGTACAGTCAAGAGTGATGGGAGGGAAAGTGCATGTTTTTCATCTTTTCCCTCTTCCAAGCAATATGTTTTCTGAAACTTTCTGGGCCTTATTTTCTTTGTCTGTCATTTCCTAAAAAATAATAGTGGTCATTGCTCATAGAATATTGAGATCCTTTATAGCAGCACTCGTCTCTCAGTGAAAAATAGCATGTTGATACAAGGGGAGCCAACTGAAGATGGAAGTTGGGATATGTAAGGTCCTTTTACAACCCAACCTGAGGTGACTTACAGGGGATTAAACTTTTCTTCCAATCTCTGCATCTGGAGGTCTATCTTCCCTATCTTCCTTTCCGTATTGAGAATATTAATAGAAGGGATTAAAGGGAGAGCAAACCTTTGCTTCTGAGTTTCCAAGAAAAGTTTGGCTTTAATTAACACTGGAATTTAAAAAGATATTGATTTTCTTTTGTTATTATATTGTGAAGCTGTCCAATTTAATTTAATGCCACATTTATTTAGGGGTACCACATGCTGGGGAGTAGCAGATACAGAATATGAGGTGACTCGGTATCCAGTTAACCTCTCCACTCTGCAGTGAATAAATGATCTCTGCTCTAGAGTGTCTAAGTAGTATTGTTTCTCCTCTGATATATACACATATATACATTCCCAATATAGATTATAACCTCTCTATGTGTCTGAATACACACAGAGACATATATGTATATATGTACATATTTGAGGGAGTTAGTGAGAAAAATTTTCTTTAAAATATAGTACTTTTAGTGTATAGAAAGCTGAGTTTGCAACCAGACCTAGTAGAGGGTGACACAGAATAGGACTCCTGCTTTTTTCGATTCTCAGTTTCTTAATTTGCAAAATGGGAACAAAGGTAATTCTTACAATTCTTTCTATTCAAATGGCCAGAGACTGAGAATACTCCTTAAATTATTTATTCCCAAATGGTTGGGCTCCCTTGTGGGTGAGATTTGTGCTGTGCACATATAAATTTCAATAACAAAATCCAGGAGTATTTTTTGATGCAAATACATAGTCAGTAGCAGAACCATGACTGGGACACTGGTCTCCTAATTCATATAGATTCAACTTATTCAATTGACTGAGCATCACTATGGTAAATTAGGAGATGTAATGGACACAGTAATCACATATTACTTTTGCCATCATGGAGTTTATACTCTCAAAGCTAGTACTTTGAGAGGAAACAGAGATGCACACAAACACACACAGCACACATGCAAATTAAAATTATAACTGCAGAGGTGTATTATGTTAGGAGACCATAAAATAGAATGGGTTTACTTTTGGAGGTGTGAGAATACCTGAGGAAGTGAAGAATGAGCTGTATCATCAAGGGTGAGTTGGGGTTGGTAAGTGTGGTTGAGTAGGAGGGAGAAGAGAAAATCAAGCAGGACATGTGAGTGCTCAGTATTCCCTTAGCCCAACAGTCAGAAAACTGTTGGAAGGATTCCAAGGATAGGATGATAACATTTGACAGTCCAACTAGGTAGGTCCCCTGTACAGGTCCAGGTACAGATGCAGGGAAAAAGCTCAACTCTAACATTCAGGCCTAAACCAAAAGGGTACAGCATCAGAAGGTCATGACCTGGGCAAGCTGTTCACTTTGGAAATTACAAGGTATGGCAGCAGAGAAGAATCTAGGCCTTGCAGGATGCACAAGCGTAAGAAGACACACATTTGGAACTGAAAATCTATGGGTGGGTATCTGGATCATGGTCCTAGGATGGGCCTCAGAGACATGATTCCAGAACTTGCAGAGGACCCGGAAAAAGAATGTCAGGGCCTCTGTTTTATAGAGACAGGGAGAACAGACAACAGTCTGCATGCATCAGTTGCCCCGGGTCGCCATTCCTGAGAAACAGTTCTCAGCCCTAGGGTTTCTGGAACAGCCAGAGAGGAGTCAGCTACTTGGCCATGAATTTTCATGTGGCTGTTGAGTGTGGATCAGGAGAAGGAGGGGGCTCTAATAAGTTGCTGACAACAAGAAGTAATGATTATATGTATGTATGTGTGTATATATAATCATTTTGTAACCATTCCCTATTAATATCAAGGTAAAACTCCTAAGCCCTTTTTAATAAATTAGTCAGAATTTAATTTGTAATTTATTTTCCATCCTTTTAAAAACTTTTTTACCAATTTAACTAGGATGCATATGTAAATTTGGGGTGAATATGGTGGCATATGTACACATATACACACACAGTGATTATCTGGGGCCTTCAAATACTAATGACCATCCACTGGGGAACTAAATTACATATTTAGAAGGAAAAACAAGTCTCCAAGTTTTACATTAGTTTTATGTTTTTCTTATCAAAGATGGTTCTAACAATTGTATATTTTCCCTTCAATTCAGGGTGCATATCTATGCTAAAAGCTAGTCTGTTTGACAAATACATTATAAAAACAATATTCAACTGAGTCTCAATTTTGTCATCTATAAAATGAGAAAGATTCAATGAGAGTATACATATATGAAATAAAATTTGTTTTATGACTACTGTTTTTGCTTTATTACCAGAATAGTGAGTGACTGAAAATCCCATTCATTTTAGAATAGTAAACATAGAAGAAAATTCTGAATGATGGTGAGAAAAAGCACGGTGAATGAGAAGAGAAATCAAGACTCACCAAAATTTAATTTTCCTCATTTCTGAGAAGCTTCAGAATCTGCAGCCTTGCATCCAGTGGTGTAGAGGGTCGTTGTAGAGCTCTTGGGTCACGGGTCCCAATCCATAGCTAGAATGTGCTGTGACCTTGGCCCCTAATCTATTTATGTGGAACAGAGGGGACTGTCATCACTTCCCTTTTTATTCAGAGTCTGCTGTAAGGATGAATTAGGCATCAAGATATTAGACAGGATTCTTTCATTGTGAGTGAGTGGCAGAAATCAGATCAGAGTTACGGAAAAAAAAGAGAGGAGAAATGACTGACTTGCACCAATAGGCTACAGAAAGGGTAAGGTTAGAATTGGGCCCCCAGGGATGAGGCCATCACAGCTTTCTACACTGTCCACCTTACTCTGTTTCTCTCTACATTTTTACTCTTTTATCATCTATAGTAAAAGATAGGGGTAGGAAAAACAAAATATATTTTGACAATTCTGAGTTCTCATACTTAAAATACTACTAGCAAAGACAAAAGAGATCTCTGATTGACTTGAAAAATTATGAGAAAGTGGCCCAGCCAGGTTACATGCCTTCCTCTGTGGGCTCTAGGAGGGACCAGGCTGTGGGAAGTAGGGAACATCAATGTTTGGTTCCAACCGGAGCAAGAGGTTAAACTAGGGAGAAAGCAGTTGCCCAAAGGAAGGGGGTTGCTGTCCTGAGGAGACGATGAAATACATGTTGTCGGCTATACCTGTGTAGTTTAAAAAGATTAGACAAGATTGTTGTTTCCAAGACTTTAATATTTGAGATACCACTTTACAGTATTTGCTATGTGCCTGTTTCACTGGAATTAAGGCTTTGCCATGCCTGTGCCAATGCTTCCAAACACTGCGTTTATTTTTGCCTCATGGATGTGTAAATTCTGTAAGACCATGGTTTTGGTGTCTGCATTAGAAAATGACTGAAACAATGACCAGTGTGGGTGGTGTTAACTCAGTGCCTTACAATTTCATTTACTATTTTAATAGAATTCTATCAGCATCTCATTTTTCCCACAGCATGCAGTTTGCTTGCAATCAGCACAGACGGAACCAGCACAGATTACAAATCAGTGGAGTCCCAGGCAATGAGTTTTGCCACATTCACATGCATGCCTAGTTGATCAATTCCCTCTGTGTGTTTTGAAACAGAGTGAGCCCTTCCATCAAAATTTTGACTTTACTGGTCCCCACAATGATGATAATAACCAGCGCTTGCACAGAAGTCTAATTCCCTTATGAGGAAACTGAAAATTAAAGATGCATATTCTATTGTCAATGGCCCAGTCCCATAGTTATAAAATGGAGATCCTGTTATTTTCTCTCTAAGTTCAATGCTCTTTTCCCCATCCTATTCCACCTCTAGCCCTCACAGCCTGCCAGACGAGGGAGTCTTTTTTAGAGAAAACTTACTAGTCCTCTCAAGCTCCCCACTTTTCATATAATTAATTCATTATCCAGCTATTATTTAATATAATAATAACACCATTCCTCTATCCCAGAAAGTCCAAGCTAGCCATCTGGCCTGTATCCCTCCTGCTTTCTCAGTGTGTTCACAATATTTGAATTTATTAATTCAAGTAGTAATAGTTGCATAAATACAATGTGCTAAACTCTGTACAAGGCACTAGGGGTACAGAACCCAGAATCACAATATTTATTCAGCAGAAATAGCGAAGATCATAGTTGATTTAATATAATGTGGTAAACACTTAACTGGGAGAACTGCTCTTAGACGATACACTGGTAGAAGCCATGCATTGGCCCCCTCGTTGGTATAGTAGTGAAACCTCTGATTTTTGATGGAGACATGGGCATCCAGAATAATACTGCACTTTCAGGTGTTTTCTTGCAGCTAAGTGTGATCATGCAAAGTTCTAGCCAATGAGATGTGAGCAGAAGTGAAATGCGCAATGTCCAATTGTTTCCTCAGGGGAAGACATAGGAACTATCTTTATTTTTGCCATGCTGCCTGCTAGTTGGAATATATTATAGATGTGGGTAAGCCAATTTGGGCAATAGAGATGAAGATAAGTCCCTAGAAATGGTGAAGCAACAAGGTAGAGCCTGGTCCCTGACACTCTCAATCTCCCACCCCAGGCCTGAACTACTTAAGCTCTGTATGCTAAATGAGGGATAAATAAAGTCTATCCCATCAGAAATAAGCTCCTGTTATTCTGATGCTCTGTTATATTAATAGTAGTTAAACCTATGCTGTAACTACTAGAGGACCACATAACCCAGCTTAGAGGATCAGGGAAGGCTTCCAGGATTGAAGCTAAGACCTTTGGCTGAGTCCTGAAGAAACTTCCCCAGATAAGTATTTGGGGGGGGTGGGTGCAGGCAGTTAAGAGTATTTCTACTGAAAGGAACAGCATATTTAAAGGCCCAAAGATGATACCCAACATTTCATCTCTAAAGGCCTGTGTGTAGTTGAATGACCTTGACCTTGGAATGAGAAAAGATACACGGAGTGTAATGAAGCAAGAAAGATCAGACTGGTCCAGCTGTGAGGGACTAGCTTTAAGTCATGTTAAATGTGATTCGACTTTATAGTAAAGGTATGTAATGGACACATTTTGTCTCATATGAAGATGAAGAATAGAAGTTTGAATGAATCTCTGTAATAAAAATGTGTTAAATGCATTAAAAATGCTATGCAATAACTATTTCCCTATTTTCTATTTTATTTCCATCTTAAGTGGGGAAAATCCATTTTCATGGTCTAAGCTCTTAAATAACAAATCAATAAATGTTAGAAGAATAGTTAAAAGAAAATCCAATTTAATATGTTTGCTCCTCACTGATTCTAACAGGGTTTATTTGCCTCTGTTTATGTGCCAGCCCTTCAGCTGGCTAAGTCCGTGCCTTCAGCATGCTTGTCATTGCACTCAGGACAACCAGACCATGAGTCTAGGGGTCAGGCCATGGCTTTTCTGTTCACAGCCCGTCTGGTAAAGTGACAGAGAAGCCCAGTCCACAGGGAGACCTAAACTCTTCTTCACTGTGTCAGGTTTTCTGAGACCATAAGATGGCCACAGTCCTGAAAAGTCTGTGACCAGATCTCTTTATCTCTTTATCTCTCTCCCTCATCCATTTCTCATTCTCCTATATCTGTCTTCCTAATCCTCTGTTTCCCGCCCCCCCCCATTCTTTATTCCCTTGTCTTCTTCCATTTAATTCTGTTTCTTTCCATACCTATAAACATAAGCTCATGAACTGCAGGTTCCTAGAATGAATTGTTCTTCTATGTATTTTTCTATCTTGTTTAAGGTGTCCCCAGATCTTTTCTCTGTTCCTTAGGTCTTATTTGGCCTTCAAGCCTCAGCTGAACCTCACTTCTACCATTTATCTTTTCTCAGTTTTCCAGCCAGCTTAGCTGCTGCTTCAGAAAGCCTGTGCCACTAAGAACCTGCACCACCAATTTGTGCCCACCCACTGGTGGGAACTGATACCAAATCTACACTATTATAATATGCTTAGATGATAGCTCATATAAAATACTTACCAATGAAATAATAGATGCTCAAGAAATGTTTGTTAATTCAATAAGTGAATGAATCATTCAATGGAGAGAAAGCAAAGGACATAAGAGGAGCAACCTGACAAAGACCCCTTTTCTAGAAGTTTTCCTATTTCCATCTATCTTATTTTTTTAATATTTTTTTTCCCTCGCATTGCTCATTCTTTCTTGGCTCTCCATTAAGTCTTTTGCCTATAGTCAGTCCTGTCTATGCTTTCTCTTTCCTCTTCTCACTACCCTCAGTAATGCTGTGTCTTTGTGACAATGTCTCACATTTCTCCTTATGTTTTCCCTGTTCCTTCCTCACACTTTTTCTTTCAGGTTTCCTCTCTTGCTCACCCACCCTCTGAGTTTCTCAAGTTTTATTTGGGAAGTGAGTAGTGAGTACACATAAAATTGCTTCAAAGCTCAGACAATGTAGGCAAGCTTTTATATAATTTTATAGCTGAGTGACAAATGGAAATTATTATGGAGGGGTTGACAGACTGTTAACTAACGCATCACTGGGGATGTTTTCACAAGAATTGCTGAACACGGCAGAGTAAATGCTTAATGACCTCTGTAGTAAAAATAAGTCAGCAAACAGCAACCATGTATAAGAGCTACTGTGGTTAGTCATGGGGTGGGAACTGGGATAAGTTTGTCAGTGAGAACAGACTCTCATCTGTCCCAGAGACAGGACCCCAGAGCACAGCAGGGTCCAAGAGTTCAAGCAGGCATCTGCAACAGGGAGTCTGACAGCTGGTGCCTGGACCAGAACTTGTTAGACAGGGAGTCAGTAGCTCCTTCATTTTGTTATCAGTTCCTTGTCTTGAGGTGCTGGTTAGTAGGACTAGAGCATAATATTTTACTAAATAAAGCATGGAGAAACCAGTTTGGAGCCTAGCGTCAGTGGTAGAGACTTTCACCTAACAATCTACTCTCCCTGCTAAGCACAAAGATATATTACATTCCTAGCCTCTCCGCACTTACACACAGAGTGGAGGAAATACTATATGTCACTTCCAGTCCTGTGCACAAAGCCATCCCAGACATGATCTTCTGCTTTGATGGTATATCGGACAGTTCTCTAAAGACAATATATTGTAGAGCCACAAGATGGAAGACTCTTGAGTCCTCAACCCCCAAAGAGAGTCTCTCTCTTTCTCTCTCCCTCTGTCTTTGTCCTTCAAGATATTAATCTCAACTTAATCCTTTTCTCTAAATGCTTCCCAACTTTACCTAACACTTGTGGCAAAATAAATATTTCTAATTATTTAAGACATAAACACAATTTTTCTTTTTTAAAATTAAAACAATGTAACATGTTTATTATAAACACACGTTTTAATTCTCCAGTGCAGTTTTAAGGCTTCTGAAAAGTGGGACATATCAAAGGATGACTGTTCACTGCTCTCAGGGCCAGCACCAAATGAGACATCAACCTCATACTTTCTGAATTCCTTTCAATGCATGATATTGAGCAGCAGTAGACTTTGAGGAATTAGAATAAATGCAGACAAATTAGACAGGCATGTAATGACACAGTTGCTGATCTCGGAGGAATGTCAATATGCACTTAAGCCCCTGATCCTCTGCTCTAGATTGTTGTCTGTCTCTATATGATTTATGGGTTAAAAAATGAGATGGCTCCCAAACCTTGAAGTAGCCGTAAAACTTACATTCTTTGGTAGAAAGTTACTTCGAGCTTCAGTTCAGGGAAAAGCTCTTTTGGAAAGGAGTATTTCTGGTCTCCCCACTATTAATAGATCATCATCCTTGCATATCTTACCACAACTGTTCTCCAGTTCCACGGGCGTGCAAGCCGGTTGCTTATTTGTGCACACAAGTGAATGTGTAAGTGCTGCCATGGGTTCTGCACCTTCTGAAAAGCAGACATTGCATATGCATTTCCTATAAAGCAGCTGCCATGGTGCAATTACAGGAGAAATAAATCTTATCATCTTGATGACAGCCTGTGAAACTGAAACCATATAATATAGATTTCTCTGAGGAAATGGAAACTTGTATTCTTTGACAGTGTAATTATTATGCTCTGTCAAATTACTTGGCTTTTTTCATAAAAAAATCACTTAATACTTCATGCAGATATTACTTTTTGGCGTCAAATATAACTTTGGGTAAAGTTAATAATTTAGGAACTTTTATATTTAAAAATGGTAAATCCAGTGGATGCCCCAGGTGTCATAACCAGAGAGTCCTCCCTCCCTGACTGTTTAGTGTGATTGTTTCAGCCTCAAAGCAGGACTCCATAAAAAACAACAGCATTGCACAGTAAGGAAATCCTGTTTGGGATTTGGTGGTCAGAATGTCAACAATATTATTGGAAATAGCTTAAGAGGGTGTTGTGACTTTTATTTAGAAGAGAGACATTTCTTCTCCAGCAATAGTCTTTTTTTTTTTTTTTTTTACTTTATGGTGTTTTAAATATCTCATTTTTGCAACGTCTATAGTCCCCAAGCTGACAATTCACTGGTAAGCAAAATGAATTTTTATCTTGTGACAGAAATTATAGTAATAATGATAATGTTAGCTGTCATTTACTAAATGATTAATATATGCTTGGCACCCATCTAGTCTTTTTATGCATACTATTTTGTATAATTTCCTTAACAACATGAGAAAGTTTGTCATTATTCCCTTTTACAGATAAAGAATAGGAGCTCGGAGATTTTAAATGACTTGCTCTAGGTCACACAATTAACAAATGTCTTACTGTGAATTTGTATCCAGGCAGTGTGAGTCAGAGCCAACCACTGTAGTCACCACACCTTGCTGCTTTCCTGTGTCAGCTATCCCTTACTGCTCTTGAGCACACGGCAAGCATTTTCATTTTCATTTGAAACTTGCAACAAATGAGATACAGTAGTCCCTCTTTATCTACTGTTTCACTTTTCACAGCTTTAGTTACCCCCAGTCAACCATGGTCTAAAAATATTAAATGGAAAATTCCGGAAATAAAATAAAGATTAATAAGTTTTAAATTGTGTGCCTTTATGAGTAGCGTGATGAAATCTGATTAAATCTTGCACAGTCCTGCTCCATCTCACCTAGGTTGTGATTCGCCTCTTTGTCCACCATCACCATGCTGTCTATGTGCCCACTATTCCTAACTTAGTAGCTGTCTCTGTTATCATAGCAGAAAAAAACATAGGATTTGTTACCATCCACAGTTTCAGGCATCCACTGAGGGTCTTGGAATGTATCCTCCACAGATAAGGGGGGTAACATGGTGTATCTTTTAATTCTCATTTTATCTATAAGAAACTGAGGCTTATAGAGATTGAGCCACCTGCCCATAGTCACTCTGCTGATATTAGTTTTCAAATACATCTTGAAATCTGTCTCAGAAGTTAGAGGATGTTTAATTTTTGTTTTTTAAATATCAAAATTGCCCAATTTCCTTATTGCTTTTTTGATTTCCAATTCATTTCCAATCTCAACATGCACACAGATTTTGCAGGTAGAACGGCTTCTCAGACACTGATAGTCTTCCACACTTCAAGATAATAAAATGTATTTGGTACTAATGAAACCTTGTCTCTATCTTGATTTGTTTTTCTATCTTGATTTTCAAGGGTTGAAAAAAATATACTCTTAAATCTAATTGAGTGAATTTGACAAGTCAAGGAAAATTTGATACAACATCATATTGTCACTTAAGAGCCTATGTTTTTATTACAGAATGAAAGGAAATAAATATGCAATTGCTGTCATCTTATGTGCTATCTAGGAGAGTATGTGATGCAAAGAGAGTACATGATGAAAGATATGACGCAAGCATATCAAAGGCTTCTTGGAAGAAGTAATGATTGAAGTGAGATTAAATGAATTAATAGAAAATAGTCAACTAAAGGGGGTAGAGGAAAAAACCTATGTAGATACCCCAGAAAGGCAGAAAACTAGTATCTTCCAGAAGCTTTGAAAAAAGAAACAAGTGTTATTGGAGCATTGAAAGTGTACTATGAGATGAGGCTCTAGAATGTGGCAAAGGAGGGATAAGGCAGAATTTGAAGGCTACGTTAATAATCTTTACTTGTATCCTAAGGACAAGGGAAGTCATTGGAGGGTTTGAAACAGAAGAGAACTTCTGCTGCCATGGTCAGATGTGTTGCTTTCGAAAGGTAACCCTTGTATTGTGATGAAAGTTTAGGGGGTACAGGAGTGGGAGTAGAATACCAGCTGGCAAACTATTCAGGCAAAAGATGATGGGGCAGTGGTGAAGTTGAGGTGACAGAAACTCTTGACTACAAAATGAGGATTGGGTGTGACGTGGGATAGGAAGGGGAGTAGAAAGAATAAGCACCGCCTTTGTCTTATTCTAATCACAACTCAATGTTTCTTAGTCTGGTAATGAGAATCCAGCCAGATCAGATTTCTCCCCAAAATTTATTATGTTTCCCTATTGAAAATGAGCATATAGACCCATAAAACAAATTCTAATTAGTCATTTAATTTTTTGCTAATAAAACTTGAAATTTTCATTTGATTCAGTAAAACTCTTAATAACCTTTTTTTAAAAAAAAATCCCTCTTTTAAAAGCCATTTTATACGTTCTAAGTAAAATAATTACTGACTTATAAAAAATGTATCCGTAATTCTACAATTACTTTATTAAAAATTACCAGCTTAAAAATGCTTAGTCTAAGATTTGTCTAAGAAATAAATTACTTTTTTAATGTGTTCTGTAATTTTCTTTTAAATAATTACTTTGGGGTTGTGGAGAAAGGGAGTTGGTCTGAAAAATTCCAGTGTATAATTTTAGATGTGATCTCCCTGGCATAGATTAGGCAACACTGATTGCTATGAAATGAGGATGAGGTCCATCACTCAGGGCTGGGTATTGTGTGCGTATCATATTTTGTTTATCCGTTCATCTATCAATTGACACTTAGGTTGCTTCCACATTTTAGCTTTTGTGAATAAGTCTAGTGTGAACACAGATGTACAAATATCTCTTTAAGATCCTAGTGTCCATTATTTCATATATATACCCAGAAATGATATTACTAGATTATATGGTGATATGGTTTGGATGTTTGGTCCCACCAATCTCATGTTGAAATTCGATCCCCAGTGTTGGAGGTGGGGTCTGGTGGGAGGTGCTTGGATGATGTGGGGAGATTCTGTGTGAGTGGCTTGGAGCCTTCCCCACGATAATGAGTGAATTTTCATTTTGTTAGTTCATGTGAGAGCTGATTGTTTAAAGGAGCCTGACAGCACCCTCTCTTGCTCCCTCTCTTCCCATGTGACACACCTTCTCCCCCTTCACTTTCCACCTTGAATGGAAGCTCCCTGAAGCCTTCAGCAGAAGCAGATGCTAGCACAATGCTGCTTCTGTAGCCTGTAGAACTGTGAGCCAAATAAACCTCTTTTCTTTGTAAATTACTCAGTCTCAGGTATTCCTTTATATTAATGCAAAATGGACTTAACATATGATAATTTTATTCTTAATTTTTTGAGAAACTGCCACACTGTTTTCCACAACAGCTGTACCATTTTACATTCTGACCAATACTGCATAAAGGTTGAAATTTCTCTACATCCTTGTCAGCACTTGTTATTTTTTTCTTATAGTAGCCATCCTAATGGGTACAAGGTGGTATCTCATTGTAGTTTGATTAGCATTTTCCTAATGATTAGTGATGTTGAACAGATTTTTATATGCTTATTGGCAATTTGTATATCTCCTTTGGAAAAATGTTTATTCAAGTCCTTTGCTCATTTTTGCACAGGGTGTTTCTTTATATATTTTTTGTTGTTGTTGTTTCAGAAGTTCTCTGTATATTCTGGATATTAATTCTTTATCAGATATATGATTAGTAAATAGTTTCTCCCATTCAGAGGGTTGAAGTTTTACTCTTTAGATGGTATATTTTGATGAGCATTTAAAAAATTAAATGAAGTCCAATTTGTCTATTTTTTATTGTTGCCTATATATTTGGTGTTATATCCAAGAAATCACTGATGATTATAATGTTTGATCTGTGCTTTTTCTAAGAATTTTATAGTGTAAACTCTTATATGTAGGTTATGAATCCATTTTGAGTTAACTCTTGTATATGGTGTTAAGTAATTACAATGGACTGAATGTATGTGTCTACCCAAAATTCCTATGTTGAAATCCTAAATCTCTATGTCAGGCTATTTAGAGCAGGGCCTTTTGGAAAGAATTAGGCCATGACAATGAAGGCCTCATGAACAAGATTAGTGTCTTTACAAAGAAAAAAAAAAAAAAAGCCAGAGAGCTAACTAGCTCTCTCTCTATTATAGGTGGGCACAACACTATGGGTTGGTAGTCTGCAACCCAGAAGAGGGCCCTCACCAGAAGCCAACCATACTGGCACACTATATTTCTCCAGGTAGGCTCAGTACTATTACAAATGCTTTGGCACCTCACCACTCCCTTCAGCAGTGGGCATTTACTCTTTCCCCATATGCTGATCATGGGATGTCTGGATTCCCCAGTCTTTGGAGTTCAAGAAACTCCCACCCTCTGATAGAAATGTCCAATACCTGTGTCTCTAACTCCAAATTCTCTTATTCGTGAAATTCTTCTTGGGGCTTGGTGTTTCTGTCTTGCCCCAGTGTTGAACAGGCTTCCCCCACAGGCTTCTGACCACCTGCCTGACTCTAAAAACATGCAGTAATTTTAGGATTGGACCAACAGCCTATGAACATGGGCCTGAGTTTCCCTTGAGTGCCTGCTCTTGACTGGTCGGTGCTTCTGTTCCTGATGTACTGACCCTCATGCTTTGACCTGTCCTACCTAAAAGACCAAGATGGGCCTGCACATACCTCTTTATTTTAATCTCCATTCTCAGTGACCTGCTAATCTGGCATTTATGGCCCATTGGAAAACTGTTGAGTTTGGACTTTTGTTAGAGACTTGCAGTGTCTGCTGGATAACTCCAGGCCACTTTGATTCTTTGTCTTATCAGATGTAATTGGCTCTATTCTATTATGACCAGGAATTTTGATGGGGAATTCTATCTGGAAATTGTGGGTAGTTTCAGCTACTTTGGGTCATTATTATAGAACATAGGTACCTGAATGTCAAAGATGATGTTTTCACTGAGGTTACTTGATTTTGACAATATTAATATTCCTAAGAACTAATCCTATTAAATGCATATTATAGAGATGAAAGTTTTTAATTTTCATTTTTGTCTCCTAAGAAATGGAAGTAACATTTGATGAACCTCTAATGTAAGATCAGTATGAGGACTGTGACAACATCAAGAATATGTGGGCTATTTAGGAACTCAGGTCCAATTTTTCACAGCATCCTGCTATTATTGATCTTTTTCATCCCCATAGATTAGTAAATAGTTTACTAGAATCCAAATCCATCTGGATTATTTCTGAATTTCTTACTCCTTGCTAAAGCATTTTGGTCCTTAGATATCAAAACATAGCATGAGCTTACTGTACATGAGAATCACAAGCAGGAAAGAAAAAGAAAACAGAACAAAAGGATGTGTTTTAATGGTTTAGAACTTCCAGTAATATTAGTGTAGATTTATTTTTTCTTCGTTATTGACTAGATCGATGAAAAACAGTATCTATGCCTCTAACTTTGACTTTCATTTAAAATACAAAGGAAAGCTGAATTTCATGGCTCAGCTGTCTGGGCTAGGCAGTGAGGACTCCTGAGTTTCCGGTTCCTAATAGAAGGCTTTGATTTGTTCCTTAGACCTAAAAACATACCAACAAAGTATAGCTGAGTAGGTTTGCCTGCTAAAATCTTGTCCCAACTTAGGCGGAAAGGGCTTCATCATAAAACAAATATGCAAAAACAAATAGATAAAAAGTGTGAATAAATACTAATACATAAATAGATATAATTAAAAACTGGAGCAGAAGTGGAAGAAGTAAAAGAAAACCCCACAATTTTTTAAGTGTTTTTTTTTTTTTTAATTTTAAGGTCAAAATTAAAAGAAAGACTATAAAGCTGTTTGGAGCAGAAATGTATGATACTATTTCCTGATACAACATCCTAGGGTCAGATGTTTGGTTGAGGTGGCTTAGTTTCCCAATCACCGTCTATATATCATTGACATACTGAAGGATAGAGGGAGGTAAATTTTTGAGGAAATACTTGTAAGATGTTTGTAATATAACACTCCATCAAGGAATGCCAACCCATATTATAGGCATTATGGGTTGGACTTGGCTCCCTTAAAATTCTTATGTTGATATCTTCACCCCTAGAAACTCAGAATGTTGCCCTTATTTGTAAATAGGGCTGTTGTAGATGTAATTAGTTGAGATGAGGTCATACTGGAGTAGGATGGATGGCCTCTTGTTCATTATGACTGATGTCTTTGTATAAAGGTAAATTTGGGCATGGGCATGCATGTAGGGAGAATGTCAGGTGAAGATGAAGGGGTGATACTTCAAGCAACCTACCAAAAACTGGAGGAGAGGAATGGAACAGATTCTTCCTCACTGCCCTCAGAAGGAGCCCGCTCTACCAGTTGATCTAGGATTTTTCTGTCCTCCAGAACTGTAAGATAATAGATTTTTGGTGTTTTTAAGTCACCCCATTTGTGGCACTTTGTTACAACAGTCCTAGAAAACTAATACTAAAGGGAATGGAATGTGTCAAGAATTATTGAAAGCTACTTATATCACTTGGTTCCTTTACAAAGTAAATTGTTGTATGCATAAGAAAGATATTTAGTATTGAGAGCTCCTCAGAAGTGGAAAGCCCTAAATATATTCATAGCTGTTTTCACCCTCAGGATTTAGGTTTTGCTTCAGAGAAAATCTCAGAGTTTTATTTCAATTGAAAGCCTTTACCTGATCTGTAATGCATTAAGATTCCAGCAGGTAGAACTCATTGAGGAAAATTTCTTTTTGCAAAGATGTATGATACATTCATTCATATGCCTGTGGAATTTAGCGGAAATTATCCATGGGATTGTATCATTAGTTTAAAAGCTGCTGCAATTGTTTTTTGTGTCAGTATAATTTTATACTGTAAGAGCGTTAGTTGGAAAAACATGTTTGAAAATGTGACTAACTCATTCCATTTTGTTAGAAATGTGATTCAGAGATTA
The DNA here is from genome assembly GCF_041146395.1 of Eulemur rufifrons. Classification (NCBI taxonomy): domain Eukaryota; kingdom Metazoa; phylum Chordata; class Mammalia; order Primates; family Lemuridae; genus Eulemur; species Eulemur rufifrons. The sequence continues at coordinate 53,149,620 of NC_091010.1, read as the reverse complement.
CTTTTTTTTTTTTTTTTTTGTGACCAGCTTCAAATATGGTGATTGAAAACAGAACCACCCTTTTTCTGCTGTTTTCAAAGTCTGGAATTCCTCCCCAAATACTCTGTTAGATACTGTCGTACAGTCAAAGGAAAATGTCAGCCTCAGCTACGCTTGGCTTACGTGTGGTGAGGAAGAAAGGGCTTTAAGCACCTTTCCTGTTAGCTGCTTCTGAAGGTCTGGTTATGGCAGTTGAGTCTCTGAGTTTCAAATGCATCTTGAGGTATTTCTCCAAATTCCATATGGAACTCCAGTTATTCCTCTCGGTTGCTTAACAAATCATTTCTTCATGCTACTATACAAGAATGAGGAGTTTATAGTTATGACAGTTTTCATTAATTAACCAGAAAAGTACCAAATATATAAATATATCCAAATTCCCATCTATTTATTAATGTCTGTATATCTATGCATCATCTATCATAAATTATAAATGTTTAAAAAAGTCATTTTGAAAATGTCAAAACAAAAGGACAGTATACCATAGGAAAAAATTAGAGACTAACTCTCACTAATCATAATCAGGGGAAAGGGCATCTTTTGCTTCTGATAGACATTATTTTAGCAATTTTTTTATTGTGGTAATATACATATAACATAAAATTTACCATCCTAACCATTTTAAGTGTACAGTTCAGTGTTATTAAATACATTTACAATGTGTAGCTATCACCATCATTCACCTCCATAACTCTTTTTGTCTTGTAAAACTGAAACTCTCTACCCATTAGACAATAACTCGTCATTCTCCCCATCTCCCAGACCCTGGCAATCATTATTCTACTTCCCATCCCTGTGATTTTGAGAACTCTAAGTATCTAGTTTAAGTGGAAGCATACAGTCTTTGTCTTTTTATGATTGGCTTATTTTACTTAGCATAATGTCATCAAGTTTCATTAAAGTTGTAGTATATGTCAGAATTAACTTCTTTTATAAGGCTGAATATTTCATGGTATGTATACTATATATATACACACATATATATGCACATTATATGTATATACACACACCACATTTTGCTTATCCATTCATCTGTTAGCAGAGATGTGGGTTGCTTCCAAGTTGTAGCTATTGTGAATAATGCTGATATGAACATGGGTGTACACAATTTCTTTGAGACCTTGCTCTCAATTCCTTTGGGTATATACCCAGCAGTGGAATTGTTAGCTCATATGGCAATTCTATTTTTAATTTTTTTGAGGAACCACCGTGATGTTTTCTGCAGTGGCTGTGCCATTTTACATTCCCACCAATAGTGCACAGGGCTCTAATTTCTCTACATCCTTTCCAATACTTGTTATTTTCTGTTTTTTGGGTTTTTTTTGGGGGGGGGTGGGGGGTTGAGGGATAGTAGGATAGCAGCCATTCTAATGAGTGTGAAAGGTGCTATCTCATTAAAATTTTCACTTAGGTTTTCACTTAGGTGAGACTCATTTTTTTCTCTCCATAAATGAGTCCAATGACGGATGAACTAGGGTTATTTTGAGGACTGAATGAGATGGCTTGTGTAAAGTTCCTAGCTTGCTGTAACAAGTAGCAGGGACTCAATAGGTCTATCATTCCCTTGCCTTTCCTCCTTCTTCCTACTTTCCTTTATCATGCTCAGCCATAGTGAGCACACTTTCAGTATGCACAAACTATTAAAATATATTAATGGACTTGTCGATTAAGGTATATATTACTAGGCCGGGCGCAGTGGCTCACGCCTGTAATCCTAGCACTCTGGGAGGCCGAGGCGGGTGGATCGCTCAAGGTTAGGAGTTCGAGACCAGCCTGAGCAAGAGCGAGACCCCGTCTCTACTAAAAATAGAAAGAAATTATCTGGCCAGCTAAAGTATATATAGAAAAAATTAGCCGGGCATGGTGGCACATGCCTGTAGTCCCAGCTACTCGGGAGGCTGAGGCAGTAGGGTCGTTTAAGCCCAGGAGTTTGAGGTTGCTGTGAGCTAGGCTGACGCCACGGCACTCACTCTAGCCCGGGCAACAAAGCGAGACTCTGTCAAAAAAAAAAAACCAGGTATATATTACTTACTGTAGCTCCCTACTTGTGTGCTGACACATGCAGATGAACATACTTCATACATATGTAGATCAATTATGATTAATATGTTCAGTGTGTACACTGCCCTAGAGTGCAATGAGCCATGAGTAAGAGGCATGAGTTGAGCATAAAAGCAAGCTGAAATCAAAGAAAATTCATGGGCCATGAAATAATTCTCCCTTTGGAGAATGTGAAGTGGTCTGAGCAGTTAAACAGCGATAGAGCATTTAGAAAGACAAAGCAACGGTGTGAAAAGTAAGGATAATTTTATGGAGAACATAAATGTTTTAAAATTGTAATATTAGTTAAAAGTTCTGATTCATTTATAAAAGTGAAAGCCCCTTTCCTACCTCTGGATACAACCAGTATCTCTGGAAAATAAAACCTAAAACAATTAGGTAAGGTATCTTAGTCTATTTAGGCTACTATAATAAAATACTATAGACTGGTGGCTTATAAACAGACATTTATTTCTCATAATTCTGGAGGTGGGAAAATCTAAGATCAAGGTGCCAGCAATTCGGTGTCTGATGAAGTCCTATTTCTCATAGTGCCTTTTCACCTGGTGGAAGGGGCAAGACAGCTCTCTGTGGCCTCTTTTATTACATAAAGGCACAGATTCCATTCATAAGTGCTCTCCCTAATGACCCAATCACCTCACAAAAGGCCCCACTCCTAGTAGCATCACCTTGGGCAGCTAGAATTTCAACAAACAAATTTTGAGGGGACATAAACATTCAAACATAGCATAAGGTCTCTGAAAAGTAAAAAAAAAAAAAAAAAGTGGATGATAAGGGAGTTAAAGAAGCTTGGAGAAGTGACTTACATAAGGGACAGTCTCCTCTCTTGGTTATTTTTAGTTTTGATTTTGTTTTTCCTTCTCTCTGAAGGTGTTGTGCCAATTACAGTTTCCAGCAGCTGTAGAGGAGCACAGGCAGCAGTTTGAAGGGAAAATCTCAAAGGAGAAAGAGAAAAGCAATCCCAATTCTGTGTATGAACCCATGTACCTAACCCCTGACTCATGCATGCATAAGACATATGCAAACCAACTGAGAAAAAGCATACTGAATTTGGAACCACTGGCATAGAGTGTCAGTTTACTAAACCAGGCATGTGCAGAACAGACTCAATCCAGAAAATGTGGCAAAAGCATTGAGAACTGAATTAATATTTAAACAGTTCTCATATATATCAAACAAATACCTGAACTATGCCTGCACAGCACAGACCCAAACCAAAATAGTGAAGTCTCTGAGAACTGAATTGATATTGTATGACACTCAAAGAGGGTGAAACAGAACTTGTCTGAATCTATATCAATTATCTGGTAAAACATTATTGTTCAGCAAATGATTATAAAAAAAAATTTTTAAACTACAAAAAGAAACTTGCATAATGTCTACAGTGTAATCCAAAATTACTCAACAAAGAGCAAGGGAACTGTGACACGGTCTCAAGATAAAAGACAAAAACAAAGGCCATTCCTCAGATAATGCAAATGATGAATTATGAGTCAAAGATTTTAGGGCAGCTATTCTAACAATATTCCATCAGCTAAAGGAAGATTTTCAAAATAAGTGAAATGAAAGGACATCTCATTAGAGATATTAAAATAAGACCAAAGTGTTAATTTTATAAATATAGTTTTTAAAAATTGACTAGATGAGGTCCATAGAAGAATGAAAGTAGCAAAGGAAAGAATAAGCAACAAACTTAAAGATCAATTAATGCAAACTATCCAAGCTGAAAAACAGACAAAAAAGATAAAACAAACAAACAAACAAAACAAATTGACAAAAAGCCTCAGGGACCCATACAGAACAAAGCAACACATTGTATATAGTGGAGTAACAATTTGAATGACTACATTAAAAAAAATAATGTGAGTCAACGCAAGGGCTGAAAAGAGAGAGAGAAAAAAAAGCCAAACATTATAAATGAAGAAGTCTGTATACAACAAAAATCTTCTTCAAAAATAAAGGTAAAATATATACATTTTAGAGAAACGGAAACTAATAAAAATTGTTATTATACCTGTAGATTTGCTATATCATAATTTCTATAAACTGAAGAAAAATGATACCCAAATTATATTTGAATTTTCTGAAATGGTAATATCTGAGTAGATGCAAAAAAATTTTCCCCCTCAATTTCTTTAATATATGACCACTATTTAACCAAATGTTATAATATTGTCTCCAATTTCAGTGATGTGAAATAATATTAGGTATAAGTAAATTATAATTTGTATTGTAAATAAAATATTTAAAAACATAGAAAGTCAACAGATATGTTAAAATGGTGTATTAAAATATTCAAAAACATATAAAAGATGGTAAGGAAGATAAGAGAAAAATAACAAGAAAGGAGGGGCAATCAGAAAACAATTAATAAAATGGAAGATCTAAATATAACCATATCAGTAATTAAATGATTAATATACTACAACATTCCAATTAAAAGACAAAGACTGCCAGGGTAGTAAAGAATATATCCAACCTTTTGCTATCTAAAAGCAAGACATATAATATAAAGTACAGATAGGTTGAAAATAAATAGTGCAAAAGCAATGTACCATTCAAACAATAAGTATAAGACAACTGGAGTAGCTTTATTAATGCTAGATATATGGACTTCTGGACAAAAATGTTAGCAGAGACACAGAGGGATATGTCACTATGATTAAGCACAACACTCATCTAAAGGTATAACCACTGTGTGCAGGTGCTTAATCCACTATGTACAGGTGCTTAATAGAGAGCTGCAACATGCATGAAGAAAAATAAAGGAAATAAGAATGAGAGAGCAAGAAGAAGAGAGAGAGAAAATATTTCCCTATAGTTGGAGATTGTAATACCCGCCACTCAGCAAATGTTAGAAACATCAGATAAAAATCAATAGAAACATAGAAACATAGATGATTCTAAGAAGTACTATTAACCACCTTGATCTAATTTTCATTTAAAGAACAGTACTTCCAACTTTAGTGTACACATCTTTTTTAAGTGGAAAAGATACTTTGATCCAAATAGACCATTTCCTAGTCAATAAAATGATAGTCAATATATTAAAAGGGTGGAAATCATACTAAGTTACTGTGAATGACCATAACAAAGTTAAATTATAAATTAATAGCAATGATACATCTAGGAAAACTGCATGTATATAATAATTAAACAATACATTTTTAAGTAGTTAAGAGGCCAATATGAAATCCTAACTGACATTAGAAATCATTTAGAAATGGGAGGGAAAACATCCAGGTATTATTGTGAGAACAGTTTTGACCATTCAGACTCCCTGAATGATCTTGGGGACACTCACTGAAAACACAAGCTCCCTAGGAATATGAAAAAATACTGAGGGAGTTTTCAGATCTTCTCCAATTGTTGATGATTGAATCAGTGTGTTCTGAATTCTGAGGATCAGAGAAACCCTCTTGAGATATTTGGATTCAACAATGAACTGGAGAAACAACCTCAGTTCTATCAAAGCTTTGCTATACTGCCTTTAAAATGAGCTCATGTATGATGCTGTGATGGAAATGGGAGTCAGATACATATGTTAATTCAAGGAAAACAGCTCTGCATCAAAGAAATTGATAATAATAGAATAATTGATAGTATTTTTGAGCATTTACATGTATTGTTTATCTCATATGAAGGAATATTCTTGGTTTTATCGTTATGAATAATCTCATTTTATGTATAAGAAATTTCAAGTTAAGAGAAGAGAAATATCATGGCCAAGGTCACAGAGTAAGTAGGTAAATTAAGATTTAAATGAAGGGAGTTTTATTCAACATTCTGGTAACCACCCATTGTGCTGGCGAGGTCTTTATCCTAAAGCAGGTAAGGAGTGGAGAGATCATTTGAAGAAAGACAATGTAGAGGGGAAAAAATGACAAAGGTGAACTTAAAAAGCCACTAAGTGCCTCACTTTTCCTGCCAGAATCTAAAAGATTATCTGCCAAGGAATAAATAAGATATGCAAGTGACACTTGATGGTAGAACCCTCTGAATAGTTCTTACATCCTAGAATTAATCAACAGTCCCTGGCAGAAGGCCACCAGTTCCCTTCCTCCAAAACAACAATTGCCCCTCTTAGAAGAACAAGAAAATATAACATATTTGCATTTATAACTTTCATTCTGAGAGAAGGAAAATCAGCAAGTTATATTCTTAAATTTCATTCATTTAAAATTTACATCTCTGAGAGCAGAGACATACTATTTCTTGAAATTTTTAAATTAATATATATTAACATGTGTAATGTCTTATTTTATTCAATGTATAGTTATTGAACTCCTGACAAGATGAAATAAAAGAAAATTAAAATGGCCACGGAGGCATAATGTATGACATTTCCCCTGCCCACCCCCTGAAACATGCTTTTAAATAACATCCAGTCAGTGCAGTGTCATCCATGGCATTTGGGGATTATACATTGTATTATTAATAAATTGTTTGGTTGAAATGAATTGAACTAGCAGAGGCAGTAGAAGTTAAATGTATCTTTCAAACAGTTTGAAGAAACTGATGCATATGAAAGAATGTGGGATTCACATCATCAGAGAATACACAAACGCTAAGGAGCATGATGGGTAGGAGGATTTGGAAAAGGTCTACTTCTTGCCCCCCCTTTCCCTGCTACCTATTGTAAACACAAATGAATCCCTTCAAGGTACACTTGCTAAAGGTTACTGTACCTAAAGACAGTGGGATGCTTTGTCCAGGTTGTAGAGTAGAACCAAAGATCATAGGATTCTGCATCTATCAGCAGCCTGAAGAGTTAGGAGCTCAAAGACTCCATGGTGATGAATTAGGTCTTTGTCCCTATCAACAACTCTTGTTCTTAAATATTTCTTTATAAACATCCTGACAATCTGGGTAGGGTCTGTATTTTTCCTGCATGTCAATCCCTGTGGATTTGCTACGATGAGAAGAGGAGAAGCAGCACAAGAGATTTAGAAAAGAAGCTATAGCAGGCCAGTGCTAGAAAGGAAAAGAAAACAAAAACATAGGCTGCATTTCCTATAGAGAACAGGTGATGTAAAAGGCAGAAGGAAAGTTGGTGAGAACCAAGCAAAGGCAAGGAAGGACTGCACACGGGTAAAATCAGCTTGAACAAGCACAGGGAGATTTTGAAACGTGTATTGAAGTTATAATGTACATAGGAAGAGGATGCATATCATAAATTTACAACACAGGGGATGTTAGAAACTGAACATGTACTTACAAGTACTGAGCTCAAAACCTAAATGTTATCAGTTCCTTCAGAAGTCCACATCTTGCTTGATAACAGTCTTTATCCCACCAAGAACAACTGTTACCCTGATATTTAAGAGAATAGACTGGTTTCACCTGCTGTTTTCTTCATCTGTCAATACTGCATTTATGAGTTTCATTCATGTTGTTACGTATTATAAATCATCAATTTGTATTGCTGTATATAGCACTTTGGTAAATGTACTACAGTATATTTATTCACTCTGTTGCTGATGCGAATTTGGGTAATTTCTTTTCCATAGATATTAAAAATCATGCTTTTATAAACACTCTACTACAGGTATTTTGGTGAACATATGTGTAAATCACTGTGGATAAACCCAAGAGTTGAAAGTCTGGCTCATTTAGTATGGATATGTTGGATATATCGTCTATATTAGATACTTCCAAATGGCAAAACGACTGCACTAATTTGCACCCCTAATAATAGTGTATGAGCATTCTGGATGCTCCACAGCATGGCTGGCTTGTTGATTTTCATCTTTTGTATTTTAGCAATTCTTATGAGTATGCAGTAAACTTCATTATAATTTTTATTTGCATTTTCCTGATGACTTAAAAGGCTGTGAATTTTCGCATATTTATATTGGGCACTTCGATGTCTTCTTTTATCAAGTGTTTATTCACAGTATTTTTTCATTTTTCTATTAGATTGCCTTTTTTTATAAGATCCTATTGATTTATAGCTACTGTTTATAGATTTAGAATATATGTATTTTAAAACATCATTTTTCAAACTTTGCGTTGTCATTTCACCCACTACTGGTGTTTTTTAATAAAAAAAATTTTAATTTTAACAAAGTATAATTTATATTATTTTATTTAGGGTTTAAAGTTTTTGTGGCCTTTTAAAGAAATGTTTGATAAGCTCAACATGATTAAAACCTTCTATCTCTCCTAACAAAACTATGTTGCTTTAAACCATTATTCAGATGTGCAATCAATCTGAATTGACATATGTAGTATGAATGGATGAAGGAATGGATGAATGAATGAGTTACATTCAAATATGTTTTTCCAATAGATTTTCCAATTAAATCAGCACTGTTTATTTTTTTAAAGTATTTTCTCATTTGGCTATTATGGTGTTGTAAAAGGTGATTATACACATATGGGACTATTTCTGATCTGCTCATTCTGTTCCATTGGTCAATTAGTTTATGTTTGTACTAAAAGTGCAGTATTTTGATTACTATTATTTTATTTTTTATAATAAGTTTTGATGCCTGATATGGTAAGTTCTCCAGCTCTCTTCTTTGTCAAGTTTTCCTTGGCTAGCCTTGGCCCTGTATAATTTCGCATGAATTAAAAAATCAGGTTGTCCAATTTTGTTAAAACAATTAATAAAGAAAACTGGTTTTGGATAATGTGATACATTTAATTCATAAATTACTTTGAGTAGAGAAATTGATTTTTACATTGTTAATTGTTCAAGCCTATGAACCTCAACTAAGACTTCATTTAAGATTTTTTTAATGAATGTCAACAAAATTTTGTATTTTTTAGTTCAACGGTCTTGTACATATTTCTTTAAATTTATTCTTAGACACATGCTCATTTTTGATGCTATTGTTAATCACATTTTTAATTGTGCCTTCCCTTTATTTTAGTGTAATATAGAAATACAGTATTTTTTGTATATTGATCTTACATCTAACAAACTTGTGAAGTTTACATTGAGTCTATATTTCTGTAATTGTTTTATGTTCTTGGAAGACATGTCACCTATGAATAATAAAGGTTTTTTATTTTTCTTTCTTTCCATTCCAGATGGCTTTTATATTTTTTTCTTATCTTCTTAAGCTGGCTTGGCTATCTATTAGAAAGTTGAATAGAGATAGTGTTAATAGGCATTTTTTTCTCCCATTCTTCATCCCAGAGGAATACTTATGTATTCTTCCACTATGTACACAATTTTTTATAGATATTTTTAATTTTTTCTAATTTTTAAATTTGAGAATTCTTTGATACCTAGAGGCTAGTAATAAGAAACAATTTTATTTTTTGAGACTAGGAATTACTAGCATCTTTATATTTTCTGTAAATATTTCTTGAAAACTGAACAAGAATTGGGTTTTGTTTTCTATTTTTTGTTATGTTTTTTATCTCATCTCTCCATATACAGATCTTATGTTAAAAAGAAACCAGTTAACACTTTTGAAATCTTGCCTAGAATTTCCTTTTCCAGATCCAAAAATTATATATATATATGTATATATTCTCTTTCCCATGTTATGACAGATGATAGCTTTGCTAAACATTCTGCAACTACATAAATGAGTCTGTCTAGAGGTTCCTAGGAACAATGGTCTTGCCTTTTTTATTAGGAGATGTTGAATGCACAGGCCATTCCTGGTTTATGGCTTGGTTGGTTGAGCCAAAGTATAATGAAAGAAGCTGTTGCTTTATATGAAAGCTGCATCTATTTTAATTTTGAGGGACCTGGATTTGAAGTATAGCCACATTCTCCTTTCAAGAAATTTTGTCCAGGAATGGCCCCACTTTCTAGTTAGTCATGTGTGCTGCCTTTAATTTTAATTGCTATGGCATTGTGAGTTGCTTTGTTTTGTCTCTATGAGACAATATAATATTCAATACTTTTGTCATCATCATTCAAACTGTAACAAATAAATCAGGAAAAATCAAGGGGAAATAGATGCCTATTTTCTGCTGTTTTTTTACATTCTGTTTATATTATTTTTCATTACCTGGAATAAAGACATTTAAATGCATCAGCATTGTTTTTGCAGGATTAGTGATGGCATTTTCTATGAAGCCATGGTTTGAGTCTTATACGTATTTAGATTCTCCATTGCAGCATTTTGTATGGATATAAAGTAAGCACATAAGCACTTATGGGTATAAGTAACACTGTGTGTGCGCGTGTGTGAATATATATACAGCATCCTATTCAACTCTGCATCTCTATATCTCTGGAAGTATCTAACATTTACAAGTATTTTATAATAGCTATCATTAAAAGAACCATCTAGCTGAGAAGCCACAGAATAAATATATGAAAAAGTTAAACATTACAAGAGATACATAAAAATTCAATACAGCAGTGTGAAAGGATCATAAGATAATTCATGCTCAACAAATTTTTATTGAATTGAACTGAATAGAATTCTTAAGGGTAATAAAGAAAATAGAATGCCCAGTTCCTTTTCTCATAGATTTTCCAAATTAATGGGAAGGGTAGCAAACACAAACCTTCTAAATAAAATTCTAAAACATTTAAAAAGAAAATTGAAAACACATGAAAATGCAAAGAGCAGATTGTGAAAATTGTCAGGGTGCCTGCCCTTTATCCACATATTTGCAATTGTGTAATTTATCCATAAGGAGTTGGCATTCTGGTGATTTCTTAATGAAGAACTAGATTGTGTTGGGTTTGGGTCACAGGCAGTGAAAGATTCAGGAGTCAACTCTAGTCCACAACAGGCACTTGCTTTGAATTCATTCATGTTCCTAAATAATCGGAAGTATTTTTCAATGATTCTCATTCTCTGTCTATACTTAATAGTCATACCTTCTCATGAGGCATCAGGAGCCTCTCTCCTCTTGCCTCATCCCTTCACTTAAAATTGATAGTTTAGTTTTTACTGCCAGATGTCATTTCAGATTTGACCATGTCAAACCCCTTTAGGGTTTGAAGTTTTTGAGCCATGTGTTTATAGAATTTTAAGCTAGAAAAGGTACTAGAACATGCTTATTTCATCTAACACTGTCATTCTATAAATGAAGAAGCAAAAACCTCAAAAGATGATATAATTTTGGGGGGAATTAAACAGGATAGGGACCACTGAAATTGGACTCTCTGATGGATTGCTGCAGTAATAACGCTGAGTTTGCTGATGCCTCCTGTGCCCATGCCCACAACACTGAGAAGTCTCCTCCTACAGTGACTCTGGGCTTAGCCACATGCCTTTTTTGGGCCAGTGAGACAACAGAAATGTAACATGTGCAGAGACTTAAGAATGGATTGTACATCAGGGCTGGAAGTACCATGGAGGAATCTGTACTAAAAAATTGAGCCAACATTTCAGTGTTCTTAGGACTCATTCTTTGATGTGTCTTGGAATCCTGCCGCTGTAATATAAAGAGGCTTATCTACTGGTGGATGAGGTCATGTGGGGAGAGACCACAGTCACCCTAGCTACTGCAGACATTCTAGTTATCTCAGCCAAAGCCTCATCTAAGAACAGCCATGCCTGAACCCAATAAGTTGGACAGACAAGTTGAATTCAGCCCAAATTTGTAATCCACACCAACATAAGGAGCTGTTTTTTACAGCTACTACTTTTGGGGAAGTGTGTTACAAAGAAAAAACTAATGCATATAGAATAAATTGCAGTTTATCTTTTGTTCCTTTGGGTACTGGGGGATAGACATGCTTGAAGCTCTGACTTGGGTGGGGCAAAGGCAATATACATAACCTAAACATTTTTACCCCCATAATATGCTAAAAGAAAAAAGAAAAAAAAAATCCAGTTTATCTTGTGTTCTTCCGTCCAACCTAAGGTATGCTATTTTTTTTTCCTAGGTTGACTTCTTACTAATTCTTGAGCTAACATAAGTGAATTAAGTGTAAGATTTATTTTTCTCATTTAACCCTGGTTTCAGGTTATGTATTTAGCACTAAATTTTGGGTCTCATAAGTAGGAGGCAGGAGCAAGAGGGATTATGAGTTTATTTCAGACACTAGTGCAAGGAAACAAATCCAAGGGCCCCAAAAAACTCTAAAAAATAATTGTTTTGAAAATTTATTACAGGTTCCACTCTGAAAATGAAATAGCCCTCTCAGAACTCCTGTATAACCTAGCATCCAGGAACACCTAGCAGGCAACCAATGGCATAACCTAGAAATGATTCTTATTAAAGTAACAAATCTGTATCACCTTCACTGCTGACACCCAGTGCTTGTTCAAAGCAAAGAGAAGGAAAAAGAAAAGCAATTCCACTGTTGTAGTTCTGAGAGAAATAAGAGCATATCATGCTCCTGGATCGGTAGAATCAACATTGTTAAAATGTCCACACTACCCAAAGTGATTTACAGATTCCATGCAATCCCCATCAAAATACCAACATTATATTTCCCAGATCTAGAGAAAAGAATTCTATGCTTTGTTTGGAGCCAGAAAAGAGCCCAAAGAGCCAAAACGATGTTAAGCAAAAAGAACAAATCTGGAGGCACCACATTACCAGACTTCAAACTGTACTACAAGGCTATAGTAACCAAAACAGCATGTTATTGGCACAAAAATAGAGACATAGAGCAATGGAATAGAACAGAGAACCCAGATATAAAACCATCCACATACAGCCAACTGATCTTTGACAAATCAGGCAATAATATACATTGGGGAAAAGAATCCCTATTCAATAAATGGTGCTGAGAAATAGCCACATACAGAAGAAGGAAACAAGATACATAACTCTCACCACTCACTAAGATTTATTCAAGAATAAAAAACTTAAATATAAGGTATGAAGCCATAAGAATGCTAGAAGAAAATGTTGGGAATACTCTTCTAGATATTGGCATAGGCAAATAATTTATGAAGAAGACCCCAATGGCAATCACAACAACAACTAAAATAAATAAATAAATGAGGCTTGATTAAATTAAAAATCTTCTGCACAGCTAAGGGAATAATCAACGGAGTAAATAGACAATCTACAGAAAGGGAGAAAATATTTACATGTTATATATCTGATAAAGGGCTAATAACCAGAATCTACAAGGAACTAAAGCAAATCAGCAAGGAAAAATCAAACAACCCCCTTAAAAAGTGGTCAAAATACAAGAACAGAAGCTTTTCGAAAGAAGATAGACAGATGGCCAATAAACATATGAAATCATGCTCAGTGTCACTAATTATCAGGGAAATACAAATTAAAACCACAATGAGATATCACTTTACCCCAATTAGAATGACCTTTATTGAAAAGTCCAAATTCAATAGATGCTGTCATGGATGCAGAGAGAAAGGAACACTTATACACTGTTGGTGGGACTACAGATTAATACAACGTCTATGAAAACAGTATGGAGATTCCTCAAAGAACTGAAAGTAAACCTACCATTTGATCCAGCAATCCCACTACTGGATATTTATCCAAAGGAAAAGAAGTCATTTTGTCAAAAGACACCTGCAGTCAAATCTTTACTGTAGCACAATTCACAATTGTGAAGATGTGGAATCAACCCAAGTGCCCGTCAATTCATGAGTGGATTAACAAAATGTGGTATATGTATATTATAGAACACTATTCCTCCATGAAGAAGAATGAATTAAGGTCTTTTGCAACAATTTGGATGGAACTGGAGACCATTATCCTAAGTGAAGTATCTCAAGAATAGAAAAACAAACACTATAATACTCACTATTAAATTGGAACTAACTGATGAGCACATATGTGCATGGAGAGAAGTAAAATTCAGTGGAAATCAAGCAGGAGGGACGGAAGAGAGAGGATGGGCATAAACCTACTAATAGGTACAATAAACACTATCTGGGTGATGGGCAGGCTTATAACCCTGACCCAATCATAACAAAATTGATACATGTAACCAAAAACATTTGTGCCCCCATAATATTTTGTAATAATAATAAAAATTTGTCAAGAGGATAAATCTCATATTGAATGTTTTTACTACAAACAAAACAAAAATGAAAACCAAAGAAAACAAAAATGCAAGGAAATTTTGGAAGTTATTGTGTATATCTATCACTTTGATTATAGTAATAGTATCATAGGTGTTTGCGTATGTCCAAACTCATCAAATCATACACATTATATATGCACAGTATTTTATATATCAGTTACACCCCAATAAAGCTGTTAAAAAAACAGGGAGTGAGTACAGGAAGAATCCACGTGAAAGAAGATGACTTTATTGGGGGAATGAAGATGGTCTTCATAGACTAGATTCAAGTTCACCCATTCTCCTTCACTTCCCTTCTTGATCCTTTCCTTTTGCTCATTAGTCTTGACATTTCAGCTTGGGGTATACATGTATGACCTATGGCTGAACTTCATATCTCAACTCCGGACGTTTAGAATAGTTGTAGTTTAAGCTTCTGCTCTTAGATCTATCTTCCTGAGTGTTCAAATGTCTGCCCTAGGAGCTCTTCCTCAGCTCAACCTTAGCATGATGACAACAGGTATGCTTCTACTTACAAACATTCTAAGCCCTTTGGTCTTTGTTTCAAGAACCTTATTACTATTGATTCCTTCCCACTTCTCTGCATTTTAATGTGCTTTTACCCTAATAATGTTTCTGAAATAGTCTTGTTTCCCAGAAGAGTATTAGAATTGTTCACTTGTACATGAATCACTGAAATTTATGTTTACCTTCCCCCTTTACTCATACATTTGAATGAAACAGCTTCTGAATGATGCATGATTTTCTGATCTATGAAATATCAGAGAATCTCTTCTCTCTTGCAATGCACTTGTCACCTTGGATTTAAATGTCACAGTTATCTACCCACTACATAAGATAAAAGCACTCTGAGAACCTTTTAAATTTCCCAAGACATATGTTGTGGTTGTTATTCTTAAGTAATATTGTAAGCATTATTTAATAGTGCACTGACTGCTTTTAAAAAAAGAAGGCTACATTCCTCTCTCAGTAGGTTTACTATTTAAACTACAAAAAGATATACATCTATATCTATATAGATATAAATATAAAGGAAAACACAGAGCATAAGTGAAAAAACTGTCCAGGAGAAGGCAAATCATTTTGTCAGAATGTTTTAACTGCATAGAGGGAGGTGTGTATGTTTGCTTTGGTCACTTAAGCAAGCAGCAAACTAGTTTACATTTGAAATAGGCTTTGTTTAAAACAGGTAGTTGTTAATGATTGTATGCAGTTTTTCCCAGATGCGTCACACCTTGCTATAAATAAGCATTTGTTTGTTATTATAAGCTGTAGTGTACAGTTATTTATTCAACAAAAGCATGCAAGATGTCCATATTGCAACAGGCACCGAGCAGGCACTTGGAATGATAATGAACAAAAGACGGAAGGTCTCTATCCTCTTGGAGCATACAGTTCAGTGAGGAACATATTTATATATTTACTAGTGTGAATATGGGTTTAATCATACTACTTATTTTAGAGGAAGAGAGAGAAGTCTTACAAGAACTTACAACAAAATAAATGACCCAGAGAGGAGGTGATGTCAAGAAAGGTTTTTCTGGGAATGTGACAATTAAGAAATGCTCACAAAAGTAAGTATAAAAAAGATCAAGTTGAACCTAAACAGAACACAGTTTTTAAGAAGTCTCCACTGGCCAGTGTGTCCAGAAAGCAGGAAAGGCTGGCCGGAGTTAAGGCTGGAGAGACGAACAATGGCCAGATCATGCAGTGTACTGTGTCATACTGACAACTTTGAGTCTTATTGTGAAACAATGTGACCCATTGGATTTAAATTTTAGGAGGGTCTGGAAACTGCAATGTTATATGTGTATAAAATATGGAAAGTCTTAAATATGAATTGAAACATACCTAATTTTGACTGCCATAAATGAAATAGTACTGTGACTGTCTCTCCTTTTTGGATGCCTTTACCAAAGATACCTTAAGAATTTTATCTGAGCCTTTATCTTTATAACACTTATAACATTCATCAGGAAACTCTATTCTTGATTACCCAAACAGGAGGAATAAAAAAGAAGCTGTTACCATAGAGCTATGTTGTGTTCTGTATGTCTGCCCTCTGTTATTCCTTTGTAAAATCCAGTGCTTTAAGAACCCAACATTCAAACAAGATAGTCTCAGAGATGTAAATAAGGGAGGTGAGGATGAGAGGGTATCTGTGGGAAAGCAATCATTTTATCACAACTTGGAGGAGAGTTAAGTTATTTTACCCACTCTCACTCCAAATGCCCCCACAGCTGATGTTTAACATGGAATGCTTGTTAACCTGAATAGAAATGTGTTTTTAAATGGATTAAATATTAATTTGAAGTTAACAAACTAAGGAAAATTTAACAACCCCATGGATGTTAGTAAAATGAGCATCATGAGGCTCATTTCACCTAAGAGAGTGCCAGGATTTAGAGAGGGGTGGTATTTTCCACTGATTCCATCCATAGTGCAGCTTTTTCAGCTCCATTTGGAGGGGCTATTTTTCTCTCCTACTAGTCTTGTCTTTTCAGGTAACCTGGCTCTGCCCACCTCCATTCCTTCCTGGACTGTGCTCATCAGCGTGGCTTCCCCACACCCGTGACCCCCTCACCCTCTCATCTGCCACGTGCTTCCTTTTCCATGTTTTTCCCATTGATTTCTTTTTGAAGGTGAAATTGTGCAGAGGAAATTTTCTTAAGAATTGAGCCTAGGGAGATTATATCAAGAAGAACTTTCTAAAAGTCGGTTCTATTATATGACAGAACAAGTTCTCTGGAGCAATTGTAAGAGGCCAATCACCTGAGTTATTTAAAACTCAATTGTTCAAAGTCATGGAGGATATGTTGGCAGGAATTCTCTAGCTTTAGCCACACAAGAATTAAACAGACAAAAAGATCATAAAAGGATTTTTTTCTCTTTGTCTCAGTTTTTCTCTCAGCTGGGGTCTGTAATTTCTGCTGAGATCACCTATATTAATAAAATGCAAGATTCTCTGCTTTTCTGCTGTGATATTGATCAAAAACTAGAATAAAAGAAGGATGGGGGTACTAGGGAAAGTGTAACTTTCCTGGTCGCATGAACAAAAATCTCAACTTGGTGTTAGGGGGCTTGGATCCTAATTCTATTTTTCTTTCTGATGCTGCGATCAAAGAAAAAAATACTCTGTGAGAACAGGCTGTAAATACTGCTAACATCCTGAGATAAACTTGCCTGATTTTATATCACTTCTTGTAGTGTCTATGTACCAATTTTGTCAATGAAAAAGTTAAGCTTTCTTTAAAGTAAAATCTGTTTTGCCATCAAATGGGTAAGGTGATTTCTCTGATATCCATTTGCTATTACTACTGCTATGACTATGATTATGATCATAATACATAATAGCCTTAAGGTATATTACAGAAAACCTCCCAACCCAAAATATGTAAAATATATTCATTGTCATTTTAGAATACATCTATGTTCCTACCACAGTAATGTTTTGGATTTTCACTATAATATCATCAGGAAGAAAACATACTCTTGGAATTCCCTGAGCCTTTAATAAAAATGCCACTATGTTTCATAATTCAATAGCTCCATGTAATTGGAACTCATTGTTTCACAAATGCCATCTCGTTTAAACCTCAGGACAGCCCTGTGTTGTGTGTATTATTATTAAATTTATTCAACACATGAATAAAAGAAAAAAAACTAAGAAAAACTTTCCTCAGAAAGAGGAATGATTTCCTCAGAGTGAGAGCAAGTCCAAACTCAACTCCAGCTTGGATTCCAAAGACCTACATTCTTCCCAGTTGTACATAGCAGCCCTTCTCAAGAATTTCTGGGACCTTATTCTCTAAAATATTCAGATGACACGTTTTATATGCTAAGTACTCTTTCTTCCCTCCACCCTTTTCTCTGCATATTCCAGTTCTAAAATCATACACATAAATATATACAGTATTTTAATTAGTGGCCCAGAAAAAAAATAGAAGCTTATTTAATTGCAAGAATTTTATTTTTCACTCATAGGAAAGCAATCATGCCAGTTCTTTTGGACTGCCTCTTGGTTGAAGTAATGAATCCTTCACTTCATCACCCAAGAACTGGATCTGTTCTGTCTGCTCACTCTGCAGGGCCCTCTGACCACTTGCCTCCATGACCAATTCCTTCCACCTGCCAGGCCAGAGAACATAGCATGTTTCTTTGTGATTTGAGAAAAGACCCTTTGAATAAAGAACCATCTAATTTTGTGTATAGTTTCAACAGGTTGAGAATGGTAATACGAATCCTCATTAAATTGTGAGCAAGACACTGCTGTCTTTTGCAATTGACTGGGACTCATTGCTAACGTCAGGGAACCATCAATATCTTTAAATCCTGACTTTAAGAATGAAAAAGAGTAAAAGAAACAAAATAATGAACAAAGAAATAATCCTTTGAGTAAATACAGCTCAAAAGACAAAGTTTCCTCAATAAAGATCTTAGTAAGACTTTTTTCCATTGTTGGGATGATCATGTAGTCCTACATATATAATAATGTAAATAAATGTCACAGGTGTTGTGTTCAATGAAAGAAGGCAGATAGAAGAGGACATACTGTAAGGATCATCTTCAAAAACAGACAGGACTAATTTAAGGTGAATTAAGTCAAAATAGAAGATGCCTCTGGGGACTACTGGCTAGGAAATGGATGCAGAGGATTTTATGTGGTACTGGAAGTAGCTAATATCTTGGTGTAGGTATTTACACAGGTGTGTACACATGCAATAATTGATTGAGCTTTACATCTAAGATTTATGCATCTTAATTATATGTGTGTATGGGTCTGTGTGTGTGTGTGTGTGTGTGTCTGTGTGTATTTCAATTAGGAGAGGGAAGATCGTGAAAGGCCTTTTCATTTATGATTAGGACTTTGTTTTCTAGGAAATGGAAAGCACCAATATATATTAAATAACAAATTGATTAAATTTGCATTTTAGAAATACCACTTGTTAGAAATCTGGAGTATTAATTGGAAAGGCAGAGAAGCTCGAATGGGATACCAGTCAAGAGGCTATTTAGGCAAATGAGAGCAAAGAAAGATGGAGAGGAGACAAGGGCTATCAGGGAGGTTGAACCAATAGCACCTAGTGAATATCTGTCTGTGGACAATGATGGCAAAAGAAAAATGAAGGGTTATTCTCAAGTAATTTGTGATAATCTCAACTAAGGTCATTCAAACTAGGTGATTCAATGACTTGTCAAATTTAAGAATGAGCGACTTGTCTTCCGCCTACATGTACCGTGAAGTGTGTAAATGAGTATATGTGTGTGATTCACCAGGGAAATGTCATGACTGTTGTGGTAAGCTTGTGAGTCATTATAACACACATTCTAAGTCATTATCATATTAAAGATTGTCCAGAGTTATTGGTTATTGTTTAGGTATACTAAAAGGGAGGTAAAAGTAATAAGAATATATATATATTTCCAAAAATAGATCCAAAAATAGAAGGTAGAAGATAAGAAAGGAAATCAAATAGGAAAAACTATACAAGCGGAAGATCCAGATGGTTATAGAAATCAAAAGCAGGTTTCAAAAATTAAATAGTCAATGGTATCAAATCCACACAGGCAAAGATATACAGATTTGAAAGTCTATTGAATTTAGGCATTAGTGATTACTGGTAATGCTTGCAAGTGAAGGGAAGCAAAGTAGTTAATGTGGGTTTTAACTGTGAAACTGATTGTAATAAACCATGGGGGAATTTGGAGGGGAGGCATAGAAATTGTGAAAGTGACTCTTTAAGTGAGTTTGGGAGTTAAAAAATTAAGGTTAAAAACTAAATTCATGAAGTTGTTAATGTTATTTTTAGAATGCAAGAGAGACTTGTGCAACGGTACTTGAGGCTACAGTGCAGTGAAGGAAAAAATAATAAAAGGAAAAAAACAGAAGATTATAGGATTCATCTATATTAAGTACTCTCAAGTTTTATTGTTGGACGGTTTATGTTGCCTTAAAAATTGATCATTATGTATTTTCTCATAGATAATTTTCTCAATGAGAAATGGAATACTCTCTTATATTGACTGTTGTCAAATATTTGAGCACACATACTACTTACACTTCCCACAAAGAAGCTTTGATAACATCACATCAATACTCAGATATGGAATATTCCTTTTTAACAAAGATTAAGGCCAAGTCCCCAGGGAGATAGTTGGCCTCTCTCTGCTCTCATCCTCTGTGTTAGCTTTAGCCCTGTTACCATTATCTGTGGCCATGTAAAAGGAGCTTGTTTCCCTCAGGGTGCATTGGGACTTGAGCCTGGGGCATGACAGGCACCTGAGACTTCATGGACACCACCATAGTCTCACCCCAAATCCTCCCATCTGCCAAACAGAGGAATTGCTCATTCCAATACCTTTCCAGAGAGAAGATAACATAGCTTTCTAATTTCTAATTTCTTTCATCCAACTATTAATATGAGTTGAATGTAGGAAGGGCAACTGTAGAAAGTGCAGTGCTTCTTTTCAGTGCTTTATGGAATACCTGAAAATGTTAAAATTTCTGTGCGAGAAAGATTTGCATGCCCACTTCATGAATGTGAGATGTTTGCCACAATAGTCAGCCATCTTTTCAGGGTTTCTACATGCTTCCAACTTTGTCAGGCCCTAGTCTGACACTCATGACATATTCTACTATTTACTAATGTAATGTAAAGTGCTTCATGATTAAGGGAAAAGGGAAACTAATAAGCTGTCATCAATGGGCCATGCTAATATCTGTCTTCTGGTTCCCTCACATCCTTCAAACCCTGGGCTCTAGCTGCTTTGCTCATGACTCTGATTATATCTTTGCTATTCTTTCCTGGAGTAATATAGTGGAAGCCAGCAAAGGCTACTCGGAACTGCCTGTCCTCTTCTCATTGTTTCTGTTTCTATAATTGGCTGGTTAATAGAGTAATTGTGAAATACTGTCAAGGGAACCAGGATTGTGATTAGGTCACCTTGAGATCTAGTCTCCCTTGCTTTGTGACTCTGAGCAAAGCACTTGACATCCCTGGATAACATTTTTCTCCTTTGTAATAAGAAAGGGTTAAATTAAAAGATATCAAAGGTATTTTCTAGGCAAAAATATGTAATTCTATGATTGCATAAATATCTGTAACCCATTTTTCTCACAGAAGTTTTACAGAAAGAAGCTTGGCACTTTAATATGCCTGTGTCATTCACACAGATTCACTCTTACAATTTTATTGTCACCACTACTGTGACATGACAGCTACTTAACCTCCCTATTATGCCTATTAATGTGTCATTGATTTATTTGTGTGCATAAAGTCAGCAAATCTCTGACACCTGGGATTTAGAAAAGAGCACAACATTGTATGGCAGAAAATCAAGGCATCAAATCTAGGCCATGTCACAGATCAGGTACTTATGTAATTTAACCTCTCTATACTTCAACTTCCACATATATAACATTGGGATAGTTACACCTATTCCCAGGGTTGCCATATAATATATGTGAACAAGTTCCTGGACCATATTGAGTACCCATAATAACCTTTTTTTTTGCTTGCTTGCTTTCTTAGTATTGAAGCTGGACCAAGTATACAAGGTCAATAATTAACTATTTCTCAAATAAAATTCTTATCTTCAAAATTTGGACTGAATCAGCATATCTTCCTCCTGACTTGTCTGCCTCAGGATTCAGAGACATGAAATCCTTGGAAAACACTAGTGACATTTCTTCTCCAACATAAATAGACATTAAAATTAATGAATTTTAATGGTTTAATGGTATATAAGAAATTATCATTGAGAAGTATATGTAGGATGATAAAATCCAGAATTTTTGATGTAACATTATAAATGCCAACCCTTGACAGTTATTAGTTTAATGATTTTTAAAATAATATTTACAAAAAAGGTCTATATTACATAAATATTGCCCAGTGATTCTCCATTATGCAAACATCCTAACAGAGGATGCATTAGGGCATATATTTATATTGCCTTCTATTTAAATACAAATATTCACTTATAGAAAACTGAAAGGTATGCATCACTGCCTCAGCTATTAACTGTCACATTCATTATGTATTATGTATGTTTTTTATTTCAAAAATTTAAGAGAGTACAAGTATTATTATAACATGAATACTTTGTATAATGCTTCAGTCAGGGTTTTCGTGTGCCTGTCACCAGAGCAGTGTTCATTGTACCCAATAGGTAAGTTTTTATCTCTCACTCACCCTCCTACCTTCCCTCCTTCTTGGTTTCTCATGTCTTTCATATTGCATTGTGTCCGTGTGTCCCCATCATTTAGCTCCCACTTATTAGTGAGAATATGATGTTTGGTTTTCCATTTCTGAGATACTTAGGATAATGGTCTCCAGTTCCACCCAAGTTGCTGTAAATGACATTATTATATTCCTTTATATGGCTGAGTAGTACTCCATTGTATGTATATGTGTGTGTATGTGTGTGTGCGTGTGTGTGTGTATACACACATGTGCCACATTTCTTTATCTAGTCATAAATTGATGGGCACTTGGAGATGTCTTGTTTGCTTGTTTGAATCTTCCCCATGTTTGCTTTTTTTTCTTTCCCTTTGGGATACCTATAATTCATATATTCACTCATTTCACATTGTCCCATATTTCTCTGAATGATTGGTCATTCTTTATTCTTTTTTCTGCATCTTTGATTGACTAGCTTAGTTTGAAAGCTTTGTCTTCAAGCTCCGAGATTCTTTATTCTGCTAGATCTAGCCTGTTGCTGAATCTTTCTGCTGTATTTTGTAATTCCATAAGTTACTCTTACTCTTTCATTTATTTAAGTTTTGTTATCTTTTTTATGTTGTCTAACTGTTTAGTGAATTTTTCATATTTTTCGTTTACATTCTGAAATATTTTTTTGATTTCTTTACGTTGGTTTTCAACTTTCTATTCAATTCCATCCACCTTGTTTGCCATCCATATTCTGAATTCCATTTCTGACATTTCAGTTTCCTTTTTGTTGTGGCCCATTGATGTGGATTTGTTGTGATTCTTTGGACATGTCAAAGTAGCTTGTTTTTCATATTGCCAGAATTATTTTGGTGGTTTCTTCTCATCTAAAACCTCTTCTCTCAGCTCTGGGCTGATAGGTTTGCAGAACACCTGTTCTCCTCTGCTGGGGACTCTCCTACTTAGTGAGAAAGAGGAGAGGTCTCTAGATAGTGTTTTTGTGTCCTACTCCAGAGGATTGACCAGCAAGCGACAGATGGATGCCCTGAGAACCTGTAGCACAGCTGTTCTGCAAATTCTCTATTCCCTGTATCTGTCACAATCCAAACCAGTGCTGGGGAAATTCATTCAGGCCAGTGGGTTGGTCCCTAGCCTGCTGTTGGGAGCACAGGCAGGGAGCTCTGCAAATCTCTCTCCATGCAGGTGGGTGGCATGACCTGGGCAGGTCACGGGAACTTGGCGGGTGCCTGAGTGCACTGAAGAACATTGACCAATGCCTGGGTAGGTCACAGGACCTGGGCTAGTTCTGGGAGATCTTTGTTTGGAGTTGTGCATTGGTTTTAAGGCCACTTTTATAATCTTGGGCAGGGAGCTGGGTCTCCTTATGATAGTGGCAGTGGCTTTTTGGTGAGGCTATCTAGGTGATGGTGGCAGGTGTTAAGGTACTCCAGGTCTAGGTGTAATGGCAGTACATGGCAGGGGATATCTTGTGGCTAGCGGGCCCATGGTGGAGAGGTGGAGGTGCTATGGTGGTATGGCCCACTGGCCTGCACACAGGACTGGTGGGCTTGTTTTGCTGGTCATCACGTGGGCCCACAGGGACATAGCCTGCTGGCTGGTGCACAGACCCAAGGGGTGCAGTCCACCTTATGACCTGCAGGTGTGGTCCACTGGGCATAAAGCTCTGCATGGCATAGGCATAGACTGTGCATGGGGCTTGCTCCTCCAGTTGGTGCAAGGGACCACAAGGATGTGCGCCTTAGCACAGAAGTGCATGTGGTGAGGGGGTGTCCATTCCAATGGTTGATGTGCGAGGCTACAAGGGCTGGGCTGCTGGATGGCTGGGACTCTCTCCTCACACAAGTCCCACCGAAGCTGCCACCATGGGACCTCTTGAGCTTTCTTTGAGTTCCCTAGTGGAGGCAATGTTTGACTCCTAGTCATGGGCATGAAAGAGTTTTTGCTCTCCCTGGCCTGGCAAGGGGCAGTGTTGGGGCAGTTGCAGGGAAGCCTATCCCTGTGCAGACCTGAGAGCTCAGATTGGTGTTATCTGCCGCAACCTGGAAACCAAGGCCAGTGTGTTCCTGCTGATCCTGCTTTCAGATGCAACTTCACTATATAGTCTCTAAGCAGTTCTTTGATCAGCACGAATGCCTGCAGAGGTGGTGGGGGAGCCCTCGCATCTCCAGTCACAGTTTCCACATGGGGGGCATGGGTCCCGGGGGTTCCCTCCTTTATCACTTCCCCATATGTAAAGGTCTCCCCCAAGTACTTTCAATTTTAGTGAGTGGAACTTTCTGTCCCCATTTCCTTCACTCTGAGTGTCTCCCCTCAGTTCTCTGATGATCTGCAATGCCCTCTCCAAGAGGGTCCATCTCCAAGAGGTAGGTGGGCATCTACCTGCAGTTTTCAATTCTCTACTAGACACCAGCATATGTAAACTGCTTCTAGTCTACCACCTTGGTGCCTCCCTCTTTTTTTAATTAAAAAAATTTTTTTGTACTTCCCACTTTACGGAAATGTGTTATTTATTCTTGCAAGTGGTAAAACTCAGGCTGTGTGACCACCACTCCTGAGATTACAGCCATTTACTCATAAGCCTCCTTTCACAGGCTACATGAGCCTTGCTTCATGAAGATAGTGAATTTCCCATGGCATTTCCTGTGACACGTTCTTATTTTTGACCCTGGGTATTAACCAATGAACAGGTAATCACTAACGAGTCAGGGTGTTATGTGCAGCAAAATTATTCCCTCATGGATCCCACCACAACTTTCACATTTGATTTCTGGATATTTGTGTCAAACCTTTAACTGCTCCAGAAATTTTTCAGAGTTGAAGTTCCCAATCTGGCTAATGGACTCTAGAAAAGGAAAGTCATTTTGTATCTCAATCTAGTCAAGCCAACAAAAGCATCTGTTGTTTTTCTATCTATGGGAAAGTATTTCCTCCTTTTTTGGTTTCATTTTTCTCATCAACAATATAAAGGAATTGGACTAATTCATCTTTGCCATTGAATCATCCTCCAGTATTGTATGACTCAAAGTATGTTGGAGTAACTCTGATGTACTAGGTTCCATAGGTTTTTAAAGTAAGTAAATGCCCCTGGCTAGAGGTAAGTAAATAAAATCTCCTATTCAGTGAGTATGTAGGGTGCTAAGGTCATGGTACAGACAGCCAGGAGACAAGAGGAGAGGCAGTGGTAGCTGTCCTGGCTATCTATCTTCTTATATCCTCTTGCCTTTGAAAGAAACAAGGAGCAAGTGCCCACGTATGCCTGTCCTGTTCACCCAAATAAAAGTATACATGCTCCTCAATTTACATTGGGGCTACATCTGGACAAACCCATCGTAAGTCAAAAAGAAATTTAATGGTGGCAGCAGAGCAGATATCCTCAATTTACAATTGTCAGATTTAATGATTTTTTGACTTTATAATGGTGCCAAAGCCATACACATTTATAGAAACCGTAACCCCATAGCCAAAACGTCATAAGGAGCTCCTTAACTTACAATGAGTGGGGTTATATTCTGATAGAACTTCATGGTAAAGTGACAAAACCTTAAATCAAACCATCGAACCGTCTTATATTGGGCATCATTTGTACTTCTATTTCCTTGGTGAAGGTAGATAAGGAGAGTGAATAAGTTGCTAATTTGAGTAAGAATTAAAAATATATAAAATCTCCTTCCCAAACTAAAGTATCTTCACCACTCACTGCCCATCTCTTTGATTTTCTAATGAGCAGCAATTTTGGCCAGACACTGTACATGGTGCATTGCACTACAGAGTGAATGAGACAAAACTACTGCTCTCTAGGAGTTCAAAATTTAAGGCAGTGCCTATCTTGTAGGAAGGAAAATTTATTCCTGGAAATATTAACACATATAGCTTTGTATGATGAAAAAGCCTGAGTACAAATCACAACATACCATCTTTCCACTTGTAGGACTTAAAAAGAAATTACTGAAGTCTCTGAGCCTCAGCTTCCTCTCTAGTTACTAATAATGCACTTCTTTCTCAAAACTTTAAGGAAGAAGTAGAGAATAGTAATGAGAAAACAGAGCACCAGAGAATTATGATATAATCAGAGTAGCTGGAGGTAGGGGATTCCAGAGAAGTCAGGAACAAGCGTGGTTTAGATGTGAAATATATTTAACATTGAGGGCTGAGCAGGGATTCATTTAGCATGTGAGAAAACATGTTGGGTCATAAAAAGTGTGTCTAAGAAACAACATGAGGCATTGCTGCAGGGCTCCTTAAAACTGATGTACTGATGTCAAGTTCAGAATTCTGAGATACCAAGTGAACTAATCATGGATCTTAGGCACGTAGTAATCACCTTTCACACAATACAGGCAGGGCCCTGAGTGTTATTTTGGCTTCAGGTTGTTTATTCCTGATGTTTCATGCTACTTTCATGAGTTTTACTGCCTAGAAATGAGACCAAGGCAACAGACCAGGAGTCAATAACTTCATTTAAAATTTTGTGATCCTTGAGCTGTATTAGCAGGAAGTGGGGGCGGGAGTGTTCATGAGGAAGGGAACAGGATGGTTGACTGTAACAGCCATTGCATTTTAAGAGAACGTGGAATTCTTGTGAATTCATTCAGGGGCTGATACTCACAACCTGGGAAATCTAAGGGAAAGGGAAATTGGTAAAATGTCCTCTGAGGGAAAGACCACTGATGACCCTCTGATGACAAGGCAAGGATTGTACCTTCTTGAGAAGTGACTGTCCAGTTGACTCTTGGGTTTGGACTCCCTACCCTCAAGCTAGTTGGCTGCTACATCATCTGGCCTTGAGAACCCACACTCCATATGCCCACACAAAAGATAAAATGCAGATATAGAGAGGAGAAAGAGGTCAAAATTTGTTCATCTTGACATAGTGGACATCTATTTTTATCACTTTAATTCTTATTTTGAAGAAGTATTTAAAATTTCCCTTGGTATATCATACCTTCTCCACTCTTAGCTCATATATTTTGGTGGGAACTTAGCAGATCCAAGCAATTAATGGAAAGGGGAAATGTCAAGGCAACAGAGACTCTCTTGAAAACAGAAAAGTACAAGTCTCCTGTAAAGACATTGGATTCTTACTGTGCTGTTCTGCAACTAGGTCCTACCAACCAGCTTGTTTCTCACTTGCAGTGCACTCTTTCCCAGTCACAGCTGTAAGGATAGATACTGAATAGTGTATAACTTATTTCTCAAAGTGTGGGCAGTGAACCACGTCATGAGCATCATCTGGCAACTACCAGAAATGCAGTGTCCTGGGTCTTACACAGACCTACTGAGTCAGAATCTGCCTGTGGACAGATTCCCCAGGTGAATGGTATGAACACGAATCATTATGGCTCAGGTAAACCAGTGACTCTTAATTCTGGATAAACACTGAAATTACTAGGGGTTTTCAACATCTACTAATGCCTAAGTCCCAATCATAGATGCACTGACTTAATTAGCTAAGTTTGGCCCCAGCATAAGTATTTGTTTAAATCTCTGCATGTGATTCTAATGTACAGACTTGTAACAAAATTACTTGGTTGTAATGATTTTCAACCACTGGTAGCCTCCCACCCCCTACAATGATTGCTTCAGGAATAGAAATTTAACCCAATCCAACAAATAAGAGGCTGGCCTTGGACATTTGCCTCGTCTCTCTCTGTCAAGCTGGCAGTGAAGCTAAAAACATACGAGATGCAGAGCAGCAGTCCACATCCTGAGACAAGGATCATTACCTGCCTGAGAGTAAAACCAGCACATGGGAGAGAACAGAGCTAACAGAGAGGTGGAATGACGTGGATCCTGGTGATATTTTCTAAGCCCCTAGTTAAGTTGTTCCTGAGGCCAATTTAAGCTTTTCCTTTTGTAGTTATGTGAGCTGGCAAATTCTTTTTTGGCTTACAATCATTTTATTGGTCTTTCTGTTTTGTGCAGCAGAAAGTGCCTTAAATGATACACAGGCTAGCAATAAACTCAGACTTGAAGACTTTCTTGCTAAACTCAATTTCCAAAGCAAAATACATCAATCGACAATAAAGTTATAAAATTATAAAATATGAAAAGAATCTATTGAGTTTTGAATTCAACACACTTATTTACAATTGGAAAGACTAAGAGCTATAATGTACTGGGAAAGAGTGCACTGCAAGTGAGAAACAAGCTGGTTGGTAGGACCTAGTTGCAGAACAGCACAGTAAGAATCCAATGTCTTTACAGGAGACTTGCACTTATCTGTTTTCAAGAGAGTCTCTGTTGCCTTGACATTTCCCCTTTCCATTAATTGCTTGGATCTGCTAAATATTTGAGGTTTGAAATTTTTATCTTCATTTACTAAAATGTGCTCAATAGTCAACAGCATCTTGGTAGATGAATACACAACAAAAGGAGTCCTTTGATCAAATAAATTTGGAAAGTGCTTTTTAATAATCTCTGCCTCCTCTGCGATCCTTTCAATTCACTTAGGGTGCTGATAAATGCTTCATTAAAGGATCATTTCTAAATTACCCTCCTCCATAAATAGACCTATTAATATAACAGCTCTTTGAATTAAAGTTTTAGAATTCAGTTGGTGTCTTTTAATATGGCTTTCGTTAAGTTCATAAGAGAAGAAATGCCTGGGTTCACTTCTCCAAAGCTCATCCTGAGTAAAAGACTTAAATAAAATGATTTATTTAAGAAGTGACCATAGGGAACAGAGTACAAATGAGGGAGTGGATGATGAAGAAGTGGCAGAAAAATGTGAGAAATTATGCATATTTTTGAATGAGTTACCACTGTCAGCAGCAGAAGCTCCATTTTGCTGAGTTGATTAGAAACTGGACTTGAGGGTTGTCCCTGAGGGTGTTAAAGGTCCTCTGATTCTGCTCTGCTCTGAACATTGCTGAGCATGTCACTGGGGAAAATCATCAGCCAAAGAAGCAGAGAGACACAGAGCTTAGAAACCATCAGTATTCCTGGAACTGCCTTATGCCAGTGGCGGGGTCCTTACTAGTCAGGGAAAGGAGGGGGGCTAAGCATCAATGCTGTATACCACATGAATTGCCATAAGAGACCACGCATGTCTGCATCTATTTTTATTGTTTAGATATGTTCCCACCAACTAGGGCCTTAGGCAGAGTTAACAAACAATTTGGGAATAATGAAAAGATGGACAGAAGGTATATATGAAGAATGGTAGAAGACAGAGAACTATATGCTGGAATCTCATAAAATATGAGAATGTGGAAATAACCGTGCAAATAATTAAACATCCTGTCAGAGTGTGCATTTTTTTTTTTCTTTTGCTCTACCTCTTACATTATGAAGACCATACTGTTGACATGAAAATATGTCAATATGAGAGCTTATGTCTCTCAACCCTACAGGATTTTATTTGTAATAAATTCTTCAGGGGATTTGAGGATTAAGGATCAGCTATTTTTTGCCCCATGGTGAGAACTCTAATGGATTAGTAACTTTCACATACATAGGTCAATAAATAATTACTCTTTTCCCATCTTCAGGAAGGAAATAATATCTTTTTTAGGAACTTGGATGGAACTGGAGGCCATTATCCTAAGTGAAGTACGTCAGAAACACCACACACTCTCACTGATAAATGGGAGCTAAGTTATGGATACACAGAGCGTATAATGGACATCAGAGACTCAGAAAGGGGAGTGTAGGAGGGAAATGAGGGATGAAAAATTACCTACTGGATACAATGTGCATTATTTAGGCGATGGATATTCTAGAAGCCCAGAGTTAACCACTATACTATTCATCCATGTAACCAAAAACCACTTATACCCCTAAATCTTTTGAAATTTCAAAAATAAAACAAACAAAACAAAATAAAATAAGGTACCTTCGTTCAATGGAAAAGTTCTGAGAATGAACTCTCTAGAACTATATGTAAAAAGAAAAATGAATCTCACACACATTGACCAAAATAAGCCAATCATAAAAAGTGGATACTATAGCATTCCATTTATAGTAAGTAAAAAATAAACAAACATACATACAAACAAACACAACTAATCTATGCTATTTTAAGTGAAAACAGTGGTTACCTGTAGAGAGTAGTGACTGGGAAAAAGAATAAAGGGAACTCTGGGTGTTGATGTTGTGTTAATCAATTTGAATCCTGATCCCATAGGCTGTTCATTCTTTTTTATTAATTATGCCATTGTCCATTTGTGTATACTTTTATGTGTATACTATATCTATCTATTTATAATTATGTATTTATATATCGTATATAATATGTGAGATACATATAATTCTATATAATTAAAAAATAGAAACAATAAATATTACCAAAGCAGTTATTTTGTAGTCTTCATTAAACATCCACCACAGAATAATAGGGGCTTTGTCTTCTGATCTCTCCTTCAAAAGTGACTAAATAATTTGTCTCCTGTGTCTTGCTCCTCTTTTTTTCACTTCTTCAGTCACAATTCCCACTAGTACCAATTAAAGCTGAATATTTCTGTCTTAAGGCAGTTGGGCAAAATTTTTTTTAAGTTTTCTTTTATTGTGTTAGGACCACTTAACATGAGATATACCCTCTTAACAAATGTTTAAGCGTATAATACATTATTGGTGACAATACAATGTTAGATAGCAGATCTCTAGAGCTTTTTCATCTTGCTTGACTGAAACTTTGTCATTTAATTAGCAAATCCCTATTTCCTCTTCTCCCCAGCCCCTTATAAACACCATTCCACTCTTTGATTCTGTGAAATGAACTATTTTAGATACTTTATGTTGGTGAAATCATGCAGTATTTGTTTTTCTGTGAGTTATTTTTTATTCCACTTAGCATAATGTCCTCAAGGTTCATCCATGTTGCAGAATGTCCTTATACAATGAATAGTCTCTGTTGTATGTATCTACTACATTTTTTTTTATGCACTCATATGTCAGTACACATTTAGGCTGTTTCCATATCTTGGCTATTTTAAATAGTGCCACAATGAATATAGGCATACTAATATCTCTTTGTGATTTTGATTTTAATTATTTCAGAGAAATATCTAGCACTCTAGCGGCAGTGCATAGTATCCCTCCTCAAGTGCTTGTTTCCGTGTTGTCCTCATATCTACAAACATACTTGCAATAAGTTCAGAATTGAAGCTGTAGAAACAAGTTCTGTTTACAAACATTTCCCTGTACGTGGTGTTATAATCCTCAGGCAAACACTGGGAGAGCAAGTGCTGGTGACAGGACTAAGACTCAGGTGCCTTTGTGTTCCTTTCCTTATTCCCACACATCACTCTGTTTGCCTGGTAGTGTATTCTCTCCTCTTCCGTCCACCTGTGTCCACATGAGCACCAGCTGGATATCAAGACTGGGTGACTGTCCTGACCAGCAATAACAGAGGGTGACTGTTACTGTCAGTCACCAGTGCTGTCCTGGCCATAGTGGCCTTTCTCCCTGGGCTCCTTCAATGAGCCACACCCAATTCTCTGGTCTTTCTGATGCCTCATGCCTGGGTGGTGTTAAAGGAGCACGCATCATGTAGAAATCAATGTTCTTCAAGCGAGATCCTCTGGAGGAAGAAGTGGCTCTCGATTTCAGAAGCAGACTTGTCATGTGAAATGTAGGCTTGTGGCAGAATGAATGTTTGTAAATATTCTTGAAATTTTGGTTTTCTTTGAAAGTATGCCTCCATTTTGCTATACTTTAACTGAAAACAAAACAAAGAAACAAATACAAATACCATGGCCATACCTTTCGCTTTTTGATTCAATATTCAAAGTTTGTTTCTTTTCCTTTCCCAACGAGCAGCTTAAGGTTGGTCATTAGGAGTTTCACAACATCAGGATTTCTATTATGTTGATGAGCAATTATATGATTTCTCACAAAGATGCTCTTTGGCTGTTTGGGAGATTATAGTGATTTCTGACATATGCATACTTTGTTAAAGCTTCAAGATATTTTAATATTCATAACTTCAATTGTCCAACATTCTGTGAGATGGAGAACACAATGTTATCTTTTTTATTGAGGAATCATTCAACTATTATTTACTAAATGTCTACTAATAAATATTGCATAATGTGAAATCAAAGTTGAGCGAGGCATACTTTCTGTTTTTAAGCCATTTACCACTTATAGGACCAGGAAGGATATAGACAAAATAATCAAAATATAATGTGATTAATGAACCCTATTATCACCATAACATTTTTATACTCACAATATAAATATTAGATTTTTTCCTTCTATATATAAATGTATATATGAATATATATACTATACTATAAATATTGAAGGCGTTTATAGCCAGCTCTATGTAAAAAGAGCCAGAGAAAAGCTAATGAGGCCTTGCTTGAGCAAACTTGAAGGAAGAGAAAGAATGTATTAGTAGAAATCAGGGAAGAGGGGTCGATGATATTCCTGCAAAGGGACTAGCTCATGCAAAGGCACGGCCACATTCAACAGTTGGCAGCACAGTGCCATTCATGGAACTGTATGGTGGGGGTGAAATAACTTGTCCAGGGTCATGTACTTCTTTAACAATTGACCTTGGGGTAAAGTTTTATGATTTTCCATGGCTTCTTTCTGTGCTTTGCTTAAGACACTAATTTCCTGAATGGAATGCCACCACACAACTGGGTACTTAGAGCAAATAATTTTTGATTTTCTTGATTTCAAGCTATACTTCTTTGGGTAAACCTCTTTCAATAGTGGCAAAATTAAACACCTTTGAACATAATAATAATATTGTAAGAACACCAAATACAGTTGAAATGAAAATATATCACTTTATTCTGGGTTTTTGCTCTTGTAATATATTTATATTTAATGTCTTTCACGATTACCTGGAATTTGTGAAGGACTGCTCTTTGAATATAATCCAGTTTAGCAATAAATCTCCTTACCCTATCCCCAAATTTAAAATAAAGGAAAACCAGCCCTCTTTTTGAAATCAGATCATATGCAAACTAAGATAGGATTAAAGTAATGAAGGATAGGTAATTTATAAATAAGTCCATTTAAAATATTATTGGAATGGGCCAAAATTGAACTACTATAAAATAATATGTAACTAACCTTTATTTAATAAAAAGTTCAAAAATTTAGTCTTTTTATCATTTTCCTGAATCAGGAAAAACAGAACAATCACTTGCCTGTTGCTCGTAGTCCAATTCTAGCTGCTTTGGTAATTCCCATAGTTTTTATTAGGGACAGCATCTGTGAGACTGGTGAATGGAGCTATAACAATTGTTTTGAACCTACATTTGAACATGCAGAATTGTTTTTTTGGTTTTGTTTTTAAAGGTGGTATATTTACTTGAAATGTTTTGGGGGGTAGCTAATGGAGCTTAGGGTGCCATCACTAGAAATCTCCCAAGTCACTCACAGTGACAACACTGATCGGAGGCAAGGTTTCCCTCTCTCACACATTATATGCAGTGAAACTGCTCAGTGGTGACTGCTTACTGTA
Source organism: Eulemur rufifrons (assembly GCF_041146395.1). Classification (NCBI taxonomy): domain Eukaryota; kingdom Metazoa; phylum Chordata; class Mammalia; order Primates; family Lemuridae; genus Eulemur; species Eulemur rufifrons. The sequence goes on along the minus strand of NC_091010.1, from coordinate 53,115,965 downwards.
ATTGAGCAGCTGTGTACACATTCTGCACAGAACCCAACAAGAGACAACATTTAGGCTTTGTGACAATTTACACCAACAGATTTAGACCCAGTGTCTCCCTGCTGGCTTCACACTCTTTATGTGTCTATAGAGAACAAACAGATGTTCGTTTGCAAAACCGAAAGCCTGCTGTAGTGACTTACGTTCTAATAAACTATTTTCTCCAATGAAGGGACCTGAGTCTACTGCAGCTGGCTGTCCGTATCTGCGGGTTCTGTATCCATGGATTCAACCAACTGTAGATCAAAAGTATTTTTTTAAAAAGCAATAAAAAATAACAATAAAAAATAAGTTTAAAAATACGGTATAACAATTATTTACATAGCATTTACATTTTATTAGGTATTATAGGTAATCTAGAGATGATTTAAAGTATATGGGAGGATATTTGTAGGTTATTATGTAAATACTAGCGTATGTTATATAAGAGGTTTGAGCATCCGGGGATTTTGGTATCCTTGGGAGTTCCTGGAACCAGTCTCCCATGGGTGCTGCGGGACAGTTGTGTATTGACAGATCTGAAAACTAAAGTTGTCCATCAAATTTATGGTTCTATTTGTGTACATGTGCTGAGATGACCTGGATTACAGTAATTTATGTCTCATAAACTCCCTGGCTGATAGTGTGTTCTGTGATGTAATCTAACAGTCTCTGAGGGAGGAAAGGAAAGCCACTTCTAGAGATACTTCTAGGTGGCTTCTTGACATAAAGAGTTCTAGTCATGCATGGCCTACACACTCTTACTCTAATCAACTTTGGACCAGTGACTGTTAACTGAAAGAAATGAAATGTGCATGAAAGATTAAATATTAACAATCTCATTTTTCTAGCAATTTCCTAGAAAACAAACAAGTATCTCCTATGAGATATTTTAACTCATTAAAACAAAGCTCAAAACCATATTAAAAAGAAATGAAAACCAGTAACAATAATTACTAGCATATTTAAGCTATGCCCACAATTATACACAGCATCTTATAGATATTATCTAATTGAATTTTCACAACATTTTCTTTTTTAAATAGACTTCATTTTTTAGAGCAATTTTAGGTTCGCAGCAAAATTGAGACGATATAGAGATTTCCCATATACCCTGTATCCCTACACATGCATAGCCTCACCCTGTGTCAATATCCCCAAATAGAGTGACATGTTTGTTGCAATTGGTGAACCTACATTGACACATCATTATCACCCTAAGACCATAGTTTACATTAGGGTTCACTTTTGTTAGTATTCATTTTAAAGGTTTGGGCAAATATATAATGACATGCTTCCACCATTATAGTACACAGAACAGAGTTTCATGGTCCTAAACATTCTCTGTACTCTGTCTATTCATCTCTCCCTCCACCGCACACTTGGCAACCACTATGTAAAAGTTTAAACATTTAAAAATACATTGTCTCCATAGTTTTGACTTTTTCAGAATGTCATATAGTTGGAATCATATAGTATGTAGTTTTTTCTAAGATTGACTTTTTTCACTTAGAAATATTAAAGTTTCTCCATGTCTTTTCTGATAACATGATGTGGAACATCTTTTTATATGCTATCTGTCATCTGTATGTCTTCATTGGAGAGGTATCTATTAAGGCCTTTGGCCCATTTTTTAAATTGGGTTGTTAATTTCTTATTGTTGAATTTTAAGGGATATTTGTATATTTTAGATAATAGTCCTTTATCAGATATGCTTAATGCTTTTCTCTCAATCTGTGGTTTGTCTTTACAGTGTTTTTAAAGAGTAGAAAGTTTTAATTTTAATGTAGTCCATCTTGTTAATACTTTCTTTCATAGATCATGCATTTTGGTGTCATATAAAAAAAGTCATCACCAAATCCAAACAAGAAATTTTTGTGATAGGTTCTGCTATCCATATTTGGTAGATAAGAAAATTAGAACTCAGAGATTAAACTGCCTAAGAAATGTTTACCAAGGAACTGGTAGAGTTCTAACTTGATCCCAGATCCAACTGACAACAAAGCCTTTGCTTTTAATCACAGGCTAACCTGCCTCCACAAAGTGTAGGTTTCATTTAGTTTGATCTGTAATTTGAAATTAGCTTGGTTCAAATATATCCAACATTTTTTTGTAGATTCTTGTTCTATTCAAGATGTACCGATAACCATTTGGGACATAGAAACATAAATAAGAGTTAGCCATGTTCCAAGAGAGCTTTATTTTGGATTAAAAAATGCTCTACTTAAAAAAAAAAAGTTATTCACCAAATGCCAAATCTAGCTGCTTAATCAGATTGGACTATTCTCACTTAGTGTTTCAAAAACTTTACTGTGTATCTGAATCACCCAGACGACTTGTCAGACACATATTTCAGGGCTGTGTGCCCCCAGACTTAGCTTCTGATTCAACACATCTGGGGCCTAATAATTTGCATCTCTAACAAGTTTCCTAGTGTTGCTAAAGCTGCTGGTTCAGAACACACTTTCAGAACTGCTGCTCTAACTCCTAGTGATTAAACTGTTTCCCAAGGATTATTGAATGACCAGTAGGTTTTGAACTTCCTGAGGGTAGGAAGGGAATAAAAATGTGACTGGTATGAATGTAGAAAGCAGTGGTCATGGCTTAAAAAACACTGCAAGGTAAGGTGAAATTGAAATATAGGCTGGGGATTTGGGGAGACAGAAAGTGACGTGAGAATGCCAGAAGGCAGTGCAAATGGACAGCAAAAGTCCTCTATGATCTGGAAATGGGCATAAGCATATCACGGGGTCAAACTTGCCAACTGGGTAATTTATCATAGAGCCAAGTATGATTTATGTTGGGAAGGAAAATGGAGAGCAGTGCATAGTGTTACTCCATGGTTGTTGCTTTATTTGGTAAATCTCATTGACTGGATTGCTGTGTGAAGTCCTGAACCTCCAAATTCCACACCTGATGTAGATCACACTTCTAAAATAATGTGGCTAACCCATTGTCACCTCTGGGGACATCCTCAATGGTGCAAGCTTGAATGTGATCACTGCCTGTGTGGGTAATTCTATTGACAGCTTCATGGATGGGAAGATTTCTCCTCACCTCTCGGCTGTTTGCTGTAGTCCTGGAACACAGCTCTCAGGTGACATTGTTCTGAGCTTCTTAATTTGAGAATTTCAAGGCAGGGAGGAAGAAAAAGTAAAAAGTGATTTTTTTTTTTTTTCTTATGTGGTCAGCCTTCATTTGTATTGAGGGCATAGACTCCTGTATCCTGGGTCTCATCACAGAAGATAGCAATCTGAAATTAAGGATTTTGAAGCCACCAGTATGATTTTAAATTCAAATAAGACTCTGAGATAAAAATGGGACATGTTTTCTGGCATAGCCATCAGGAGAAATGAAGAGTGACAGTTTAATTTCTCTAAATACTGTAAGCAAAATGATGTCTACTCAATTGACTGGTGGGGCTTGCCTGGGTTGAATATAATAAGAAATTTAATGTTAAAACATATTTTTATAAGATGTTACATTCAGAAAACATCTTTTGGATGAGCGTTAAAAAACTATATTTTGCTTCTTTCCCTGATCTTAGCCTTTATAAGCAGACTGATTTGGGTTGATTTCTTTGCTACTGCCTAAAACCCTTTCTGTTTATCAAAGTGGCTTTTGTATTTTCTGTACATCACCACTTATACAGTCCTTAAGAAGGCAGTCTCAACAGGTGACAAGTACATATAAAGAAGTCATGTCTTCTCCATTTAGAGGAGTTTCAGCTTATAATTTATCAAACACTTTGGTGGGTACAGGAGACCTAATGTTAATGAAGGAGATAAAGGCTACATGTCATGTCTGAGTTTTATTTTTTGAAGCAAGGATTATGACTTAGTCCATTTGTGTTGCTATAAAGGAATACTTGAGGCTGGGTAATTTATAAAGAAAACAGGTTCCTTTGGTTCATGATCCTGCTGGCTGGAAGGTGAGGCATCTGGTGAAAGTCTCAGCCTCCTTCCCTCATGGCAGAAGGCAAGGGGAGCCACAAGTGCAGAGATCACATGGTGAGAGAGGAAGCAAGAGAGTGAGGGGGAGGTGCCAGGCTCTTTTTAACAACCAGCTCTCCTGTACCTAATAGAGCAAGAACTCCACTAATGCTCCCCCAGAGGAGGCATTAATCTAGTCATGAGGGGTCTGCCCCCATGACCCAAACATCTCCAACAATGGGATCAGATTTCAACACGAGGTCTGGAGGGACAAATATCTAAAGCATAGCAGACTACAACCTGGGAATTAATTTTATAGGCTGTCAACATAGAGAGCAAGATCTATTCAGCAGACAGAACAGTGGAATCTACATGGTGGGGAAAGGCAAAAGTTAGGAAAGTCAGGTATTTTAAGCTTGAATTTAAGTAAATTTGAATCTAATTGGAAGGAGAACTACATGTTGTGAATGAAGTAATTTGGAGGGTGGGAGGCAGAATCAATTAATATTTCTTCTTTATGTTATTTTTAGGAAATCTAACTTAAAATATATACAACTATCCTTCAACTCAGGTATGCTGAACACTCTAATAATAATTATAGCTACACTATATTGAATCTTATTTTTGTATCAGGGATGAAGATAGGTAGTTTACCTATATTAACTCTAATATTTGCATGGTAGATAACTTTCCATAATGCATAATTTATGACAAGGAGAGAGATTAAATAATTATATACAAGGGAAAAATACTTATTTATACCATTAACTATGACTTTGTTATTTATAAAATGAAAACAAAACAGCCTCGTTATTTTACAGCCATATTGCTTACTCATGAAATGGTTTAAGAATAAAGAAGGTTAATATTATGTGTCAGCTTGACTGGGCTATGGGATGCTCACATAGCTGGTAAAACATTATTTCTGGGTGTGTCCATGAGGGTATTTCTGGAACATATTAGCATTTGAATCAGTAGACTGAGTAAAGAAGATCTGCCTTCACCAATGTGGGCAGGACAGTTAGTCTGGGCCTGAATAAAATGAAAAGGCGGAGGAAGGGTGAATTCATTGTTGCTTCTTGAGCTGGGACATCCATCTTCTCCTTTTCTTTTACACTGGTGCTCCCAGTTCTTGGGCCTTTGAACTTGGACTAGAAATATACCACCAGCTTTCCTAGACTCCCAGCTTGGAGATGGCAGATCATGGGGCTTCTCAGCCTTTATAATTATGAGAGCCAATCCATCATAATAAATGTCTTTGTTTCTGTATATATAAACAGATAGACAGATCCTATTGGTTCTGTTTCTCTGGAAAATCCTGACCAATACACCTGCTATGGTTTTAATGTTTGTGTCTCCTTCAAAATTCATGTTGAAACTTAATCCTCAATGCAAAAGTACTAATAGGGAAGGCCTTTAAGATGTGATTAGGCTGTGAAGTCTCTGTCCTCACAAATGGTATTGGTGAACTTATAATAAGACTGAAGGGAACTAGATAGGTTCCTTTTGCCCTTCTATCTTCTGCCATGTAAGGACACAGCACCAAGCAGAGACCAGGAACAGAGACTGGGCCGTCATCAGACACCCAACCTGCAGAGGTCTTGATCTCAGACTCCCCAGGCTCCAGAATTATAAGAAACAAATTTCTATTGTTTATAAACTACCCAGTCAAAAGAATTTTGTTATAGTAGCACACACAAAGACCAAAATAGAACAACTATTAATATAATTTAGTATCTGTGAATAATAATAATTGAAAACAAGCATTTAGCATATTTTTATTTGGTATATAACAAGGCTATAACCACAGCACTTCAAGTTTTTACTAGAGTTGTCCCTGAGGTGAGGGTAGAAGAAGGGTTGATCTTGAAGAAATTCTTTGGACTCCATTTCAAGATCAATTTCAATTCCTTATTCCTGTGCTACCAAAGCAGACTTCCCACAGGTCAAGTAGAATTCTTTTCTCCTTTCTTGGCACCCTTCACCTGTGTTTGACTGTTTTTCAAAGCCTACTGGTTATTAGGATTAATACTGCTGTACCTTTCCTCTGTTAGATACTGAAAGCTTAGACAGCATAAGATTTATCTCTGATCCCTCAAAATATTTAGCATAAAATCTCCCAAATATGTGTTAGGTGTTCAATGATACAAATAGCCCAATCCCTGAGGGTCACTTGCACGCTCTCTCTCTTTGTTTCTGTGTCTCTTTGTCTCTCTGTCTCTGACTGTCTCTCTCTCCCCCCTCCCCTTCCCCCTTTTACTTTGTGTTTCTCTTTGTCTTTAAATTTCTCAGTTTTGGTCATTGGTCATGTCACAGAAAGATAAATTGTTTCCAATCACTCTTACTGCCCCAACTTTCTAGTTTTGTTACCCAAATGCATAAGTTAAAATAGTAAGAGGAAAACAGACTTCCAATGGGATAAATTGTATTTCAGGTTATCCAAATTAAATTGAATTTTTAAACTTCTAATATAAGGCAAATGCTTTCAGCTTTGCCATCTGGAATGGAAGAGGTGTGAAACAATATAAATAGACCGTATATGTGAGTAGGTGTTGGGGGTAGAGATGGTAGTTGGGAGGGGCTGTTCTATGCTAAAGTAGTAGTGAGAGAAATTGTAAAAAGTTTCATCAGCCCTCAGTTATTCTGTAGCCATATGTCATTCACTACCTCCCCTTGCTTGGTTTGGCTGGAACAAGTCTCCACAGATGGTTTTTGGAGCCATGTATCTGAACTTATGGAGGGTTGGGCCAGGGACCTTTGGGAGGAGAAAGGGTGCTTTTGCAAGTCTAGGCATCTTAGAAATTTGGAACTCTCTGTGCCCTGAAAATACCTTTCTCAGAAAGTGGAACTTTTGTCTTTGTTTCTGGCTTGGACAGGAAAAGAGAAAAATATAGGTGGAAAAAAAAGAGGTGCAGCATGAAGGAATAATTTTCAATCATTTGATAACCTGGAAGTCTGAGTGTAAATTCCATTTAGCCTCTTTTGTAATTTACTTTCTTATATCTAACAGACAGCAATATTCTGAGAAGTTAAAGGAATGATTTATTTATTTTTATTATAAAGATAACTTAATTACTAATAAAACCTTTTCTTATTTTCATGGGGTTGGTGGTGGTCATGTATCACTCTTCCTTCCCATTACCTATTATGCTATTTAGCATGTAGTTTTTTTTCCACCAATGTTTATTAAATTAGTAAATGAATATATTGACTACTTATTTAACAGTTTGTTAGTTTTTTATTGCTGTGTAACAAATTATCACAAACTTAATTGTTTAAACAGCACCCATTTATTACCTTACAATTTCCATGGATCAGGAGTTCAAGTACATGTTAGCTGAGTGCTCTGCTCAGGATATCACCAGGCTAAAATCAAGGTGTTTGTCAGAGATTCATTTCTCATCTGAGGCCCAGCATTCTGTTCCAAGCTCAAAAATTGTTGGCAAAATTAATTGCCTTGTTGCTATATTATTGAGGTCCCATTTTCTTACTAGTAGTTAGCCAAGTACAACTCGCAGCTCCTGTAGGTTACCTCAGTTCCTCACCTCATGGCTCTGTGGTAGTTTAAACAAGACTATTTGCTTTTCTCCAATCAGCAGGAGTGCATCTCTCCAGTCTGCTATAAGGAGGTCTTATATAGTGTAACATAATCACGGGAGTGACTATCTTATCACCATTCACCAAACACTATATAATCTAATCAAGAGAGTAACTATCTCATCGTTTTCACAGTTTCTGCCTGCAGAAGGGAAGAGAACTATACAATGGGCTTGGAATGTGGAGCCATCTACAGATTCTCCCTATCACAAATTAGACTTGTCCATTATCTATCAAGATGAGAAACATATACATGTGATTTATATAGGAATTTTTGTGGGCTTGTTTATGACATGTCCAGGTTCAAATCAGCCATCATGGATAATATATTTCCTATATTTTTAAGAAACTATCATCCTCATTAGTATAACAGGTAAAAATTATCACCTCACCTTAAGCCACAGAAGATACAGGCCAAATATACCCAAATTTGCACAGGTGGCTTGGTTTCTCAGTGCTAAGAAAGGCCTCTTCACTTTAATAGTTCTTTTATTCTTGCCTGCTGAATCTTGTCAATTTTTTCATAGAGAAAGAAACTATTCACATCACACAACTATTTGCTTTGTCATTCATAGTCTTCCTGTTTGACCCCAAACCCTTATCAATATTCCCTAGACAGTGACTGTTTACCTGAACCAAGCTGAGCCTACAAGGTTCATTTGGAAATAAAACATAATAAGTATACTCTATGGAAAGGTTATTATATTCTCAGACATGTACCAGTCACCATGAGAAACACAACTTAAATAAAATTGGCGCTTTCTATAGAGATAGGTATAAAATTTCTAACATTTTAGGGAGAGCCACACAAAGGCCTTTATTTGTAGTAAGATGCAATTGTTATTCTCAGAGCCTTTGTCCTGCATAGACTTTGACCATTACTGCGGCATTATTTCCTTATTACAGAAAGTAAGGCCAGCTGGAAAATAGAAAAATGGGCTAAAAATAGCATCGTAGGCCACAGTGTCACACCTATGGCCCAGTCCTCCAAAGATTTGATTTTCTAGAGGTGCTGAGGCTAAGCCATGCACTTCCTCCAGTTTGTTCATCCAGAGGTAGGGATCTTTTGGAAAACTTCAAGGTCATGTTTTTATGTTTGTACGTAGTGTCCCAGTATAACTTTAAGTGACTGTTTCCTCTTGCAGTGAGATCAGATTAAGCTGAGTCCTGCTCACTGTGTCCCACTGTGCTCTGCTGGAGCCTAGTTGTTCCAGTGCATCTCTCTTGCTCTTTGGATGTAGGCTTTCTAGTGTCTTCACTCTTGCAGGGTTACGGTGTGTTCTCATACTCTCTCATCTATTAAGACACAAGGATGTCTCTACTGAGTGTCCTTCATCTTACCCCTCAGTTGACAAATTAATCAACCATAGGATGCATTGTGAAGAACAAAGAAGAGGTGAAAGCCACTATCTTTTCCTTAGGGAGCTTTATAATTTTGTGTAGAGTAGATACTATTTATTATATACTTAAAGGGAGAGAATGACCTAGCGCAGAGTTTATCAAATGGTAAAGTAGATTAGATCACCCCCAACCCCACCAAAGCTGTGACTGGATCAGTCTGAATGGACCAGGAATGGACACCTGAACAAAGCTGGAATAAGAAGAGTCTCATTCCCACAAAACTTGAGTTATGTGAGTCTTTTTTGTGCGCTTGAACTGAAAAGACTTACAAGGTTTAGGGAGTCCACCCATGACATGGCACAGAAAAACAATGTGTACAGAAAGAAGACAAAGAAGAGAGAGGGAAAGAGGGTGAGAGAGAAGACGCTTTCTCATCTTGCTTTGAATTTTTGTCCTTTGAATACCTTACAAGGGATTCAAAGATGTATGGTGTGTCTGTGGGTTACCAAAGATATGCTTCCCCCCCCCCCAGTTCTTTCCTCTTACTTGTTTAACCTAGTTTGACTAATATCTGTTACTTATAAACAAAGGATATCTCAAGAAGAGAGGCATTAATCTTTAGGGTCCAAGCCATGCTTGCAATGGAATTCAGAGAAGGGAGAGATTTAATTCAGCTAGAACAGCCAAGGTGGGACTTAGTTGACTCTGAAAGAATGAGGGATAATTTTAGAGGCATAAGACAAAAGAGAGAATTGCAGGTTATGTGAACATGTTGTATATGAAGAACACGGGATCAGCCTACTTTCCACAAAGGGTATATATCTTATGTTTGTAGCATATTTAGGCTGGAATATCAAAAATGTTTATTTTGTGGAAGATCAAAGTATATGTCTTTTTTATTATTAACCATAAAATGTCAGAATTGCAACAATAATAGTCCTAATTTCCCATAGATATTCAGTTACCCATGCATTTAATCTGTAAACTCTTCTGCAAAATGTTGTAACAAAAAAATGGGAACATCTTGTGTGAATAAAAATCACATACACTTTGGGGGTCAGTTAGCCTAGGACTCAGCACCTAGCTCCATCACTTACCAGCTGGATGATACTGAACAAATTACTTAGTGTCTCTGAGTTTCAATTTTCTCATCTGCAAACTTGGGGTAAATACACCTAATTCACAAGGCTTATATTTGAATTAAATTGAATCATTCAGATATGATGATGTTAGAGTCACCTAAGATATCCAATGTATTAATATACTCTCTTCCCTAATTTCATTATGCATCTGCATTGCTGCCAATTCAGCACTAATATAAGATGAAAATAATAATCATTGTCATGACTGAGACAAAATATGACCTAAGCACTTTGCTAAATGCCTTCTGTGTCTTATCTCATTTAATTCTAACAACTGCAAGAAAGAAAAAAAAATCCAGTTCAGCATTATCTTTGTAAAGGTTTTATATTGTGCATACCTCTGGAATTCCTTCCAGCTATTATTGATTCTGGATAAGTGAGTGTGTCTCTGAACTCTGAAATGGAGTTCGATTCTATCATGAAAACAAATGCTGTCTCTCAAACCTAGCCCATTAGGGAGAGCTTAATGTAAGCCAAGCATCAATTTCACAACAGTGTGTTTATTCTCAGAGACAGTGTTGTGTTTGTTTGTTTGTGTGTGTGTGTGTGTGTGTTTGTATGTGTGTGTGTGTTTGTATGGAGGAGGATGGACATTCAGAAAGCATGAATGGGGATGATTATACTTGGTAATTTGAGAAGAAAGAAAGGATTGAGCTCCAGATACAGCTTTGCCACAATTAGATTATTTTTGTCACTCCTGTGAAAGTCACCTGACCGTTCTTGATTAGGCTTTCTTCACTTGTGAGAGATGACTTTGATAATATGTAATACAATGATTTTCAGTGGTTTTAAGCCATGGTTTCACATTAGAATCCCTTGGGGAGTATCTAAGACCTACTTCAGACCAATTAAATGAGAATTTTTTGAGGGTAGCATCTAGCCACAGATATTTTTCATGAGCACAAAATTGATTTAAATGTGTAACCAAGGTTGAGATCACTAAAATAGATGATTTTAAAGATCTAGTCCATGTCTAAGATTCTAGGTCCCAGGATCTAGTCACCACAAAAACTAAATAGAATCACCACTAGGGGAACTAAAAGGAGTCAATGAAAATTGTGTGTCCCAAATAGAAGTTATGGTAGCCTAATAACTTTGGAAACCATTTTTGAGACCAAACCCAACCTGGTGAAAACAATTTTAAGATAGAAGTTAGAATTGGTAATAAATTTAGAGATAGTTGTACTGACAGATTAATTTAATTCATTTATTCACTAAGTGTTTTTTGACCACCTATGATATGTAAGCCTCTATTAGACATCATAGTAGAAACAGTGGTAAACTAGAGACAGGTCTTATCTACAAAAAAACTTTTGGTGGTGGTTTGTTATGAACTTAAGAGAGGTGTTAAAATTTCATTCCATGGGCATCTGAAAATACTTCATGGAGGGAGGAGGTGATATTGGAGTTGAATAGGAGGAGACACATGAACATGTGGAATGGACTCCTGGTTGGGAAGATGGGTGGAAGAACCTCCAAATCTAAAGCAGAGGTGTAGAATAAATGCTTTTCACTTTTTTCCAGCAATCCTGAATTCTGCATGTTGTCTCATGCTGTTTTATAATTCCATACCATGAATCAAGCTATTCACCTTGATCTTAATGCCCCTCATCATTTTTTTTTAATCTTTATGCCTCAGCTGAGGGCTACCTCCTTTGATAAACCACTCCCATTGCACCTTGTCTGGTCTCTCCATCCATACATCCCTGTGCTCATCTCTATATAATATTTACAATGTAATATTGCAATGAGGTTGTGAATTCTTCAATGCAGGGACCTTGTTCCAAACTTTCTTTTACAAGGCTGTGCCTGTTACATGACCTGGTTCAAAATAATCCATAAGAAAACTGTTGGACTGGAATGATAAAAGTAATTTATTTATTTATTTATTTATTTATTTATTTTTTGAGACAGAGTCTCACTTTGTTGCCCAGGCTAGAGTGAGTGCCGTGGCGTCAGCCTAGCTCACAGCAACCTCAAACTCCTGGGCTCAAGTGATCCTCCTGCCTCAGCCTCCCGAGTAGCTGGGACTACAGGCATGCGCCACTATGCCCGGCTAATTTTTCTATATATATATTTTTAGTTGTCCATATAATTTCTTTCTATTTTTAGTAGAGACGGGGTCTCGCTCTTGCTCAGGCTGGTCTCGAACTCCTGACCTTGAGCGATCCACCCACCTCGGCCTCCCAGAGTGCTAGGATTACAGGCATGAGCCACCGCGCCCGGCCTAATAAAAGTAATTTTTAATGTGATAATTATGATTCAATGTCCAACAAATGTAATTTTTTTGTTCTTGTACTTAAAATTAAACCCACCACCAAATTTTAAATTCTTTGAAGGTAGAATTTATGTCCTTGCCGTAGCCTCATAAAGACTCATAAGATTTGTCTCTGGAATATTTTTCTGCTATTGTTTCATAACCTTGTCCCCCATTCTCTGCTCTGTATCACTCACAGGTTTCCTTTCGTCTCTAAGATGTGAAACTTGTTCCCTTTTGGGATCTTTGCATTTGCTGTTTCTACTTCCTGAAACACTCTTTCCTGTCACAGGGCTTACCCTTCCCCTTGTTCTTGTCTCCTCACAGAAGCCTACCCTGACCACCACTTTTTTATTTCACCCAAGCCCTTCTTTCATTACATGTATTATCTTGTTGAATCATCAGTTTACTGGTTTTTTTGTTTGCTTGTTTGTTTGTTTTACTATTAGATACCTCCTAACCAGAACACAAGCTACATGACAGAACTTGTATCCCTAGTCCTAGAATGGCACATGCCATATAGTTAGTTGTTCCTTGCTATTTATTTTGTTTTAATAATTGAAAACAACTGCATAGAGAAGAACAATTTGCATAGTTTGCCAACTCATCTGGTTTGGAAAGGAGAATAATGGAAGACAAGGGTAGAAGTTTGGCTCATGACAAATCTTGTACAATCTTAGATGCTAAATCTCTATATCAGTTATAGGTTCATGTACCAATCATTGGCAAAAAATCATAGCCCAACATGAAAAATGGGATAGACTCCTAGAAAGAGAGGTGTAAATTGACTAACTTTTCAAAATGTCATATTTTACAAAAAGGCACGTCTTCCTCTCATCTCTTGATTTTGCACTTTCCCATGAGAAATGCAGTAATTGGTTGCCATGCATTTAGCTGGCCAAGTGCCAAATGCATAAACAAGCTAGATGGCATTTAAACAATGGTGACATTTACACTACATACTCAGAGTCTTCCTTCAAAAATAGAAAACGTATCTGTAAACTGCAGAGAGCGGTAAGCATACTCTTCCCTTGGCATTAAATCAATATAGAAATTAAAAACAATGTTACAAAAAGTGTGGGTCTCAGAAGATATGTCCTAATGTTGTTTGTATTATTGTCACTGCATTATTTTTCATTGTAATATTTTCTTCTTTCTTCAATAACCACCAAGTCTAAGGTTCTAGGAATTAAAGGGATAAGAAGATATAAAAAACATATTTCTTTTGCCTTGTTTTTATAAAGTTGATAATCTTTTATTTTATAAACTTTGGTTCTTGTTGTACCCTAAACAGAGCCTTTGATTCCTTAAATATTATGCAGACAGGAATACAAATGAGAAGGTTCTAAAGTTCTACTGACTATTAGCAAGTAGAGTGGGGAAATGCTGACTTACCTCCCTTCCGTAAAGAATGGAATTCAGGAAAGATCAAAAATACAGGTCAGATTTTGGACATAAATATGAACTCAGCTGTTTCAGTGAATGATAAAGAGGTAAAGGTGTTACTGTTGTCCATCCCAGTAGAGGATAAAAGACAACGGACTTGATAGTGCCTAAGTATGTGGGATAGTTGTGATACGGTGACAGCACTCAGGCCCAAGGACCAGTCTGAACTTTACTGCTAAATCTGCCCCTAAGCAATCCGTGGGCTGGGGCAAGTCACTCAACCTTTCTAAGCTACGGTGTTCTCATCCGTGAAATGATAACATTAGATTTTCAAATACTTTTCAGTTTGAAAATGTCACGAACAAGGTACATGCTTACAGCAAAAATCCTCAATATTTGTAGAATACTTTGTGAGACACCACTTATATTGACTCCCACAAGTTTGAAAGAAATAAAAGGATACACACTCTCAATGTTATTATGTTTATTTTGCAGTTGAATAAATGCAGGTTTAACTAAGCTGAAGGAAATGTGTTAGCTAAGCAAGGGATACCTCTGTCTCTGGGATCCAGCTTGCTTTTCTTATGAATTATGGAAATGACAGAAAAGTGGAATTGGAAGATGCTTAGGAAGCACTCCTGGCAGAGGATCTTTGAGGATACCCTTAGATGGGATCTAAGCTAAACTTTGACTCTGAGCTAGAATGTCTTCTATTTAGTTACTGACAGATGAGTATTCTAACTATTCCCTCACACTCCTTGGGACAAGGTGCTACTTACTGACACAGCCTTTTATCATTTATGGGCATCTCTGTTCGTCCTGTATTTTGCAACGTGAAGGGCAATGTGTAGAATTCATATAGGTGAAAGTTGCCATGTTCATGTCAGACTGGGAAGTATACTAAATCTTCCTTTAGTGATAATGTATGTCTAATGTCTTTTTAGGTAAAATCATAGAATGATTAAATATTACAGTGAAGAGAATGCACTTGGGAAGCATTTATTCACTCTTTTTTTTAGCATGGTAGACTCAAAGTTAGTAGGGAACCTTTCCATATGCAAAAAGATGGAAGTATTCCATATCACTTTGGAACATCGGCACATTGTCACTTTGGCCCTTTTAAGGAAAGGAAAAGGCTATTATGTACATTTCTATTATTATGAAAAAAAAAAGAGAAAGTTAATAAATAGGGAATCCCATTACCTCAGATATTTTCTGTGGCTTCGATTTTTTTATGGCAGAAGGGCTAGTCAGTAACAACATGTCCATGAGTGTCAGAAGTGGAATATCCCCCTGCTTTCTTGCCAAACTCTTTAATCACACTCCTTCTCCTACTTTTGATGGTATTCTGTCTTTATATACTCTCCTTTCAAAGACCTACTTCCTGATTCTTATAGATTAAGTATTCCTTCCCTGTCATATAAGCTTTTATGAAATACTTCACCTTTCTTCTGTTATTAGTACAATGCTTCCCTATATTGTGGTATTTCCATATTGTCTTTTCCTTCCATATGAAATGCTTCATTTATCTAAAACAAGATGGATTTTACCTTCCACAGAACATGAAATTAGGGGTTTAAACCAGCATTATCTAAATCACCATAGTACCAGGAGATCCTGATTGATATCCCGCTTGCATAAGTTTTCTTGGACACCAAAAAGTTTTCAATGTAAATGATCAAAATATTTGCTATTAGTTAATATACTTACTTGCTTCCTTTGAGGCCACTATGGAATAGATTAATCTTTTCTAATACCAAAACAAATTTATCAAATAGCTGAGGAATTTCTATACATATTTTAATAAAATTTTCTCCTAGAAAAAAAATGAAAGACCAGGGAAACTTTGTAATACTTTATTCCTTCTATCACAAGGAGTACTTGAACTTGTTTCTAGTGAATGAATGATAGAATTAATATTGTGACATACTTTAAAACCTCCAAAATATGCTGGCCATAATGGAAGCATTTTTATTTTGGTGCTTTAAAACATTATTCAGCTAAGTATTAACCCATATACTTAATCATCATAAATGTCACAAGGCATAGAATATTTATAGTGTTATGCCTAGTATAGAGAGGGTATATTTTATTCACTCTACAGTTTGTTAAACTATGAAGACTCAAATTGATGCTTTTAAATGATCATGCTATTGCAAAAAATAAAATTTCTTATCTGGACATTTTCATTTGAATTTTGAAAAATACTGTTTTCTGCACATCTTTTAGAAGACAAAAATAAATCTAGTTTGTGACATATCCTGACAGCCATTAAAGCACATTCTGTATTTTGGTTACATCATTTCTGCACAGATTATATTACTATTGCTGTTCCTTACAGGATATGGCTAACTCTTAAAAGGATACTTTGGAGTATATATTTACTAAATGAATATAATATATTTTCCATTATGTTTCACAGAGTTTGAAACAACTCTACTCTACTTTTTTGGTTCCTCAGATGAAGTGTTGGCTACATCAATGATTTAGAGAGAAACATGCCAGGAGCTTTTTCCTTTATTGGTTCCTGGAACTGTTTTCTACTTTTATCTTCTATTCATTTATTTTTCCAAACTATGTCTTTCTGTCACTTTTTTCATTTTTGCTATTGTAGTTCTGTAGCAATTATCCTTACCTTTATTGTTTTCTTTCACAATGATCAATATTTACTGTATTCAGCTGTAGATGATCAATGAATATTTATTGAATAGAAAGAAAATTATTCTAAGAAATATCTTCGTTAGCTTCTAGGTAAAATACTAAATCTTGAGGTAGAATATTAAAAAATAAACATGTTTCTTCCACCACAGATTTTATAGTTAGTGGGAGAGAAAGACCTTAACAAATCCAATGGAATGTTAAAGAGAGTACAAAGGAAGAAAAGTAGTAGGACTGCATGGTCAGAAAAGAGAAATAATAACTGGAGAGTAATAATAAGTTATTATCTGTTGAGCTGTTATTTTGTACCAGTCTCTACTAAATGAATATACTTGTTCCTAAAGTAATCGTCCATTCTAAATCAACTCCGAGTAGACTCTCTTGATCTCAACATCCTGCCCTGAGCAATGGGCTTTCAGAGACATTAATTTGTAGAACAAATAATAAGAAACAAATAATAAAGCAAATTTCAAGTAAATGGCGAGGCATTTGAAATACAATGAAAATCCAGTGGCTGTTTAACTCGTTTAGTAAGAGTTTAGGGATCTCAAAGCAATGAGACAGTTCTATCACCATAGGGACTGAGCAGTTTCAAATGTACTCCAGCTCCATACTCTACTGTCTACTGTCTACTGTAACCTATGACAATCACTATTCTGAGATATATCATGGTCACCAGGATACTAGTTCATTTTGTGCCACTTTTATGCCTGAAAAAACCAAACAGATGTGATTTATTGACTTTGGCCAATAGCATTGGTTTTACAAAGGAAGAATAGTCCATTTGCTTATCATCTAAGGTATTTTAATGACATTCACACTTCACTAGAGCATTAAATATTTATTTCAGGTTATGGAACTATCTGATAATTCATAGCATTAAACTTAAGATCTTATCTACATGTATAAAGAAATATCCTTGGATGGATTGCAATAATAATATGTGAATTACCATCTTGTTATGACTATTCTCTAAATACCAAAAGCATTTTAATTGTGAAATTGTGACTCAGACTATTCCTCCTAGTTTCTCTCTTCCTCAGTAAAGAATATAGTGAATAGACTATATTTTAAAAAAGTGGTCTAATTGACATGTCTACCATTCTCATCAATCCAAGCAGACTGTTTACTGTCCCTTTGCCCTCTTACATCATTGATATAGAACCCAATCCTCCTGGCTTAGCTCTTTTGTAATACCTCTGTCATTGAACATTTGATGTTTACTGCCACTCTAGTGGCTGAATTTTTTTTTTATTTCATCTTATTATGGGGGATACAGAATTTCAGGTTACATACGTTGCCCATGTACCGCCTTTCCCCCCAAGTCAAAGCTCCAGGCGTGTCCGTTTCCCAGACAGTGCGCATTGCACTCATCATGTACGTATATGTTTTGTTGATTTTTTTTTTCTCCTTTGAAACTCCTAAAGTTTCTGCATCTAATTTGTGGAACACATCACATTTTGCTTTCTATAATTATCACCCACCCTCACTAGACTGAAAGATTTTGAGGACAAGACTCATGCTTGCACGTTCACTTCTGTAACCTTTAAATTACTTAACCCAGCTTATAGTTGATTCACCATTTATTGAGGTTAAATTTAACTGGATACAGAAAAATTCTGGAGAAACTTAACACTTGAATCCCAGTTCTACTACAGCTGCACTGACAATGTGTGAAAATATGTTTCTCATGTTGCAGCTACCATTTCCATTAGTTGAGCTAGATCTCTTTGCTGCCAAAATTATGATAAATGTGAATCCAAGCTTAACAACTGAGAAAAGGTTTTTTAATTTGATTTTGATTTTTTTTAGCTTAGATGATTTCAATCTCAATTGTGAAAAGTGCTAAAAATTATGAAATGAATATTAATCAATGTAGAAATGGAGACATTTTGTTTCTAATAAATACATGTGTATGCATATATATATATATAAATATAAATGTAATTTCATACTCACTTATACTAAATAAAGCATAGATCAAACACACTCACAGAGATCAAGTTACTTTCTTAACGTTGCACAATAGGAAAGTGGTGAGGCTGAAATTCTGAGGCAGTCTTGCTCTTTAAAGGGCAATCTCTCAACTTCCAAACCATCCTTTCCTAAATGACATGGTGTGGAGAGCATTTCTGAACACTGCAGTTACTGCAGCTGCTCTCTAACACTGGAGGAGGTGCAAATCCTCACTAGAAGTACACTCAAATTGAGATTTAACTCACCTTTTTGCAATCATTATTTATTTTGAGGAAAGAAAAAATTCAAAATAATTACCAAATCAGAATGAAGAAATAAATTTTGTGCTAAAAGTACAGAAAGCAATTTCTCTGAACGTTCTATTTGTCTCTTGCCAGTTGCTAACACTTAAAACACATTTGAAAGTAACTTTCTAAGGTTAAAAAAAAAAATCCAATGAAAGGGAGCAAGTTTGGGTAACAGCACGTGGAGAAGGCAGCCAAGAAAAGAAGACTCCAAAGAAAGTAACCCTTAATCTCTGATTTCCAGCCTCCAGAATTGTGAGAAAATAAATTTCTATTGTTAAAGCCATGTAGTCTATGGTATTTTTTATGGCAGTCCTACCACTCTAATGCAATAAGTTTTTAGAAAACTAGGAATCTCAACTTTATATCTTTTTCTTTTAATGGGAAAACTCCATGAGGCAAAGTATCATTACTCTCTGCTTTATCTGGTATCACTTTAGACTACAACCAGAAATTTTTACCGGTTCGAGGAAACAGAGAAGCACATACGGTGGTGCTCTCAGTGTGGAGGGCCAGCTTGAGGGGTAGGGCTGGAGAGATGCTGTAACTCTGCTAACTCTGTCCCCTTTAGGGTGTCAATTCACATCCTTCCCTGAGGACTAGGTAACTAAGCAATAAGCAATGGCAGGGAAGAGGAGCTGAAAACTAGAAAACCAAAAGTAATTTAGTACTCCCTGCAACACAATATTGGGAGTGCTGAGCAAACAATAAGCCTAGTGATACTATAACATATGGATGTGCCAACACACCAGAATAGTGGAAAAAATATAAGGCATTGCATATTATCACCATCACCCGTTGCAAGTCTTTAATGTGCTGGGCACAATAATAATAAACAAAACCTTCTGAGAGAAATGGCTTAAGACATAAAAGAAAATATGCTTCTCTCTTTTTATGTAGAAGCTACAGAGAAACAAATACAATGAGAGAGGTATTAGAGTTCATTGACTCTAAGAATTCAAAGTCACAGACTTAAGATTTGAAAGATACTCAGATGTTTCAAAATTCCAGAGACCTAATGTGTAGATTTACCAACTGAATAAAATTTCTATATGGAAACACTCACAGCCATATAAAATATAGGTGTAGTAGATAATCCATTATAGGTATTCTAAACTTATACAATGATAAACCTCCAAAAGGAAATTATATATGAAAAAATGGAGTTTTACTGTGAATATCTAACATATTCAATGACAGATTTTTTGGCACATACCATATCATTTATCATTTGCACTAAAGGAGTTAATAACTTTGTGTAATTGTTTGGAGACATTTGCCTGAATCGTTTGTGTAACTTTGAATAATAGGTGTTACCTAAAAACAAAAATTAAAAGCCACTTGACATAAACTTATAACGTGTTTAATGTAGGGGTTTCTTACCACAGTAATATCTAGAACAATCCTTTTCTATTGGCAGCAAAGCTGATAATAAAAATTATTGTTGTTTGTTCTTTAAACCGCTTTTGTCTAAAATGAAATAAATTTTTAAGAACTTGAAATTGCTACCTCTGGATTTTGATGAATATCCATGCCTGTGATATTTAAGAAAAAAAATAGCATCTTATTGAAAATAATAATGGGATAAGAAGGAGGGAGCAGACATACCTGATAACCTTTAGAATTCCTTCCTCACCATTAAAAATACTCAGGAATGTTTTTGGTCAATGTTCACATTACATTGCATTAGAATATCTCTGTTAATTGCCATCACACCCTATATTTCCAATGACTTTTGAATTTTTCAAAGGTATCCATAATACCAATTATTCATAATAATTTTTAAAACCCCCCCACACTCTATAGAAATGCAGGGCAGGCATTTTAAAGTATAAAACAAACAGGTTTAGAGAAAGCAGATAATTCACCAAAAGGTCACACTACAAGTAAGTGGAGAGAAACAGGAATTCCCATTCATGTAGTCATCAATATCCTTTGATAATGCCGTAGAACTTCATCCCATCAACATTAAAAATCACCCAGAGCAGCCATTCATTTCATGGGACTATGGAATTTGTAATATGTTCCACATAACACTACTAATGTGCGGCAGGGCTAGGACTCCAAAAAAGAACTGGAATGAAAGGCCAAGAATCTCATTCATGATGCTGAATTACCATTGTGAAATTACTCCATATCATTACAAATCGTTTTAAAAATTAAACTCATGGCCTATGTTGCCTGGAAAATCTGGCTTCCATTCATGCATGTACTTGCTGTTAGCTTGGCTCTGGCTCATTAGATATCTGAATTTGAAGCAAATTGCTTAAGATGCAACATGCGTGAAATCAAGTTTATTGATTAAGTATGACTCACGACATAATCAAAACAACCCTCATTTTTATCTCTCACTCTTCCTTTAAAATTTTGTTTAACTATTCAATTAATGCAAATATATTCTGTGGGAATATTATGCCCCTCAAATCTACTGAATTTGGTTTCAGTTAACCTCATTCATCTTTGGGTAAGCTCTTTGAAAATAGATGGAAAGAACGAATGGCTTCTTCTCTTGACATGACCTGCCACTTCCTTAGAGAAACATTTGGGAGGATATCCCCTCCTCTTGCTGCCTGTCTTCTAACTGTCATCCCAAAGAAATTTTAATGAATAATCGGGGTTTTCTGATCCATTCATTTGTGCCTTTCGTAGTTGAGTTTGTGAATGCGATACATCTTGATCTTTTAAACCTGTACTAATATGTTAAAGAACTGAAGGGGTTGAGGATGGTTCGTTTTAACACCAATGTATATAAAATAACAAGCCTAAAGTGTGTTAGGTTATTTCAAGACTATTTTTGTGATATGACGAACTACTCCACAGATGTTGTTCAAGTTTTGCCAGTAGACCTACTAATGCCCATTTCCTGGACTATAATCTAACTCAGGATCCCATGATCTGTTTTCTTGTCTCCTCAACTTCCTTTAGTCTGGTGCAGTTCCTTAGTCTCTTTGTAGTTTTGAAGTGTACTGGCCCCTTATTTTGTAGAAATGTTCGTCAGTAATAGCCCGTTCATTTTCAAACTTAGGAAACCAAGTGTGGTGATACCGCATATCTAACAGCAAATTAGCAGTGAGCACCTTGTACACGGATAGAAGACTGCTAACTTTATGGAAAGTTCATCCCAAGATCTCAGTAGGCCTGTCAGCTACTTCAGGGGGTGGGGTGGAAACTGATACGGGTAAATCAATGAATTTGTTCAACAATTATATAACGGATGTAGTAGACAAATGTCTCCAGTAGATTACTGATTTCCTGTGGAATCTTGGGTTTTGTGCTAAGTCCTGGGACTGCAATGGTGCGACAAAAACCAAAATGGCCCCGAGCTACAGTTTGAGTTCCTTTTCTGTCCCCCTTTCCCCTCCAGGACTTTGTAGTTTTGGAGGAAGCCATGGTGTATGCCCACAAAACATTTAGGACATGGCTAGTAGCAAAGTTCTCTTTCAAATGGGATTATGATATTAAAGACTAATTTTAAACAGAACAGGTGCTATGGAAGGTGAAGAAAAGGGAGTAGTTGGCGACTACTGGGAAAACCCTAAACACGCGCACACAATGATCGTGATCGCGTATATGTACATACACATATGCTTATGTTTTCCACACACACCCCACCCCCATCTCCGCTGCTGTTCTGTGTCTCTCTCAGCCAGGACACATCGCCTGTGCTGTGAGTTAGATCAAAGTGCCCATTTACAGAAACTAAGAGGGCAAGAGCAGGCCGGAGTCCACAGTGGGAGGTGGAGAGCAGCAGAGCGAGGGTTCGTGGCGAGCGCGGTCCGATCTCAGCCCGCAGAGCGGTGAGGAGAGCAAGGGGCTCAGCCCGGGACCCCCGCAGCTCCTGACCCGGGTGCGTCCGGGTCCCTGAGACTCCGGTCCAGCCCGCGTGGTGGCGCCTAGCTCTGCGCTAGCGGCCGCCACCTACCGGAGCCGCCTCCGCCTGCCCCACCACGGCCCGACGGGGATGGAGTTGGAGCCCTGAGAGCCTGCCCCCGGCAGCCCGCCAGCGGACAGCCCCACGTGCCACCTCGGTCCGGGACCCGCTCTCCGCTCCTCTTGCTCCCGGATGGGACAAGGCGCGGGCGGCGGCTCCCTGGCGGGGCTGGGCGCGCTCCTCGCGGGCGCGGGGCTCCGTTCCTCTGCGCCCCGGGCGTCTGCAGCGGCAACTCCTCGCTCCCAAAGTGCTGCCCTCACCGAGCCATGGGAGAGGTGAACAGGAGCCAATTGGATAAGAAGCCCCTGGGGACTTAGGGTAACGGGACCCTGAAACTCCGCTACAAGATAACTCCATGGCTTCCGGATGGAGGAGCTGAAGCTGACACAGCATACGACAGTGACAGCGGTGGCGAGGAACTCACAAAGATGCTCGCTGAGTCTGACCGCAACCGCAATGTGAGTAAAGCGGTGATGGGGCGGGGTCCAAGAGAAGACGGGTGGTGAGTTAAAGTGGGCTGGAAGATCGGGCGCAGAAGGGGATTTGAGTCTTCTGACTTGGGAAGTGTGCACAATAAAGCCTTTGCCGCCTTTCCCAGGAACTATTTCACCTTCAAGCTGTGCCTCTGTCCTTCTGGGACTTCCATGGTTTTCTCCAAACTCCAACCCTGAAACAAACAAACAAACAAACCAACAAAACAAACAAACAAAAAACCCCAACTTTCAAGTAAGCACATAAATCTCTACTTTCTGTCACTATGGCTTGTGGAGCTGAAGCCCAGACAAAGAGTAGGGTTTTTATTAAGTACCTGGAATGTCGTGGCGAAAGAGTTAACTTTTCAGGCAGCCTGACGTCGCCTCAAGTGATTTCCCCTTCACTTGCTGCAAGTTCACTGATGGCTCAAGTCTAAGACGACGTATTTATAGGTCAATTTAGAGGAGACAAAGATCGCAGTGGGCAATCAGTGCCTTCCAGTGTAGTCCGTGTCTGTGACATTCAGCTGATGGATACAAGTTACAGGGAAAGACTGAACCATCTTTCTCAGGACCCCGTGTGTGTGTGTGTGTGTGTGTGTGTGTGTCTGTGTGTGTGTGTTTCAGAGCTGGAGCTTTCCAGCTTGTAAATTAATTATTGATTGTTCTCCAGTGTGATCCAGTCCTAGAAACATCAATATCCAAGTGACAACTGCCTGTTCACCAGTCATTGCCTGACCTCCTCTAGTGGATAGCAAAAATAACCACTTGACCCTTTCTTATGGAGAATGGGATTGCAGGATTCCAGAAAGCTAACCCTGGGGAGTGTGGTGGGCTGCTGGCTGACACAGAGAAACTAGCAGCGGTGAAAGTTGGTGATTTTTGTCCATGCCAAGGGAAGTTTTAGATTTGGAGGAATAAATCTGAAACTTTTTAATCTGTAAAAGCTGTCAATTTAAAGTGAACTTGGAAACTCTTACTGGCAGAAATACTAAAACAACAGCTTTGTTGGTGATGATGAAAGACCATTTAAAAAGTGTGTGAAAGTTCTCTAGGCTACCATAGAGCAGACAGTGGGAACATTGTAACCAAGGATGGGTAAAAATTAAACACATAAGTAAATACGCAGAGATTAAATCAAGAAATGGGAGAATTTACTCTTGGAGATGTGCACAGATTACCCTGCACAGCGCCTGTCACCCTATCTTCATTTGTAGTGGAATTGCGAGAAACCTTTACGGAGACCCAGAGACGTGGCATTTCAGCTATGCTCGTTGTTAGCTTTTGAAATAAAAGTGGTGAACATTTTAAAACAAATAATTACTCATTGGGAATTCTGTTAGTACATAAGTATAGATTGTATTGAGGCAAATCTTAACAGCATTCACTATCTATCAATGGCCCTGTCCTGAAAATATCTGCCACTACCCTAAGAGCCAGGCTTCAAGACATAGGCTCTGCTTTATTCTATACAAGTGTGTTGAAGTTATTGCAGCAGAGAGTCCATCCAGCTCCTGGAGACCTTTGCCCTCACTCCCTACCTTAATAATCACATCTTTAATGTCAGTATTTAGTATTATTAACATATCACCACCAAAAACTCATCTCAGTTAAATTTGAATTTATAAAACTTCTCTACTTCCTTAGGTGAAACTGAAAGTTTCTGGCTTCAAATGTACACAATATGTAAGTACCATGAAACAAATAAGTTTTGGACTAGAAATATATGCTCTTATACCAAGCTGCAAATTATCTTGTAACTAGTCTTGAAAGATTTTGAACTGAATGAGAGCGGGCAAAATGTATTTTTGCCAAATCAAATATTAGTCCATTTAAGAAATGACTGAAATGTTTTGCCAGATTTTGTGTGTAGAGGTGTGTGTGTGTGTGTGTCTGTGTGAATGCCCAGAGGAGACAGTGTGGATCAGGGTTTCAGAAAGGTGGCATGCAGTAAGTCTACTAAGACTACTGAATATAGTTAGTGGGAGTAACTTAATGTTTGAGCATTCGAAGTTTGCTAACTAATGAGCTCTCTCTCTTCTCTGAAGTCTTCCATTTCTCAATGCCAACCCCCAACACACAAGTACACGACTTTTTCCAGGATATATGTACATGTTTTCAAAAACAGAGCTAATCAATTTCATCTAGCCACATTCATCTGTCTGAGCATTCTGGAGGAAGTAAAGTTTAAAGTTGTTATTTTTGTAAATTAAAGTGGGGGAATCAGAGAAAACTTAAATGCAGGCAACTTGGTGAAATGGAAGCAGAGTGGAGACCTGACTTCTAGTCTTATTTATTAGTCATGTGCCCTTGACAAGTTATTTTAATAATGTGGGTTTTAATTTCCTCATCTGTAAAGTGGGGTCAATGCACTCAGAACTAATCCACAGAATCAGAATCAGGTATGCATGTATGATATCTTGATACACACAGAAGGACATTGGTGTTGTGAAGTACTGTATACATGTGCATCACTGCCTTTGCAACACATTTTTTCTCTATACATGTGCATCACTGCCTTTGCAACACATTTTTTCTCTAAGATCATTAAAGAAGACAGTTCATTAACCCCAAATGTAAGACCCAAATTGGAGACTTACGATTTTTCACTTAGATTTCCTAACCCAGAAAGAAGCAGGGCACAACATAAAACATCTTTTGGACCTCTCAGATTGTTAGCTAAAAGCTGTGGCTAAGAAAGACTAATGACTGCAATAACACCTGCATTGGAAGTACAGACTTACGGTATTGATAGGCTGCCCATCTGACTTTTCAGGAATTCTGAATGGTTTCCTTGCTTTGTTCCTTTCTCCTTCCTGTGCTTTTTGCTGATGCTCTTGGGGTAGCCTTTTGAAGATGTCACTTTTGCTTTACCCGTGACTAGTCCCGTCCATTTTGTGTGTGTGTATGTGTTTTGTTTGAGTATATTGTATATGTGTGCAGTGGAATTCCCCAAATTTGAGAACCTTCACTTAAATGCAGGTACTAATACTTGTAGCCTTGTCATATGGAACAGCCTTTCTTGATGGGAACCTTTGCTAGTTCTGGATCCAGTCGGGGAATCTTGTGACATGAAAGATGCTGAGTACAGATAATTTCTCAAGAGCAAGAACATGTTGCTTCTGTGCCCCTCACTTCATACATCATGTGCTGTGATCTGATTATATATGTTAATATTTAGTGCTTTGCATATGTGTGTGTCTGCATGTGTGTATTATTCTCTCTTCTATTGAGTTCCAAAATGCTAAGCAGCATTAGCTAATTATTAATAATCTATACAGGATTCTTATTAGGTAGATGGTAAGCATTAATATCTCTTCTTCAAAATTTTATGCTAAATATAACTTAAATGTTTCAGTTTCGCACTGCCCCCATCAGTGTCTTTTGCACATGCAATGTTGTTCAAAAAATTATAAACCAAAAATAATTATGTGTAATGTATTACTTAACTTACATTATTATGGTGGTATTAACACTCATTCTTAAATTGCATGGCTGTCTGGTCATTTGACATCTCTGTGTTTGCCTTCAGCTATTTTTAGTCATGACATGTATCAACACAACCTTGATAATTAAACTGGGCTTTTTTTAATGTCTTATATTTATCATGGTTTTAATTTTCACAATAATCTTATGAGGGCAGGATTATCAGTCCCATTACACAAAACTGAGGTTAAGAAAGGATAATTGACTTGGCTAAGATGACACAAAGGGTCAAGGCTAGAGCATGATTTGGAACCCACATTGATCTGACTTCAGACTTTAATGTAGAATTTAGAAATCAGATCCTTTTAAGATCTTTCTGTGAAATTATTTGTTTTGGTTGGATATCGGAGGAGGTTGGGCAAAGGCGAGTCCTGGTTATGGAAGCTGCATCTCCTTCTGAAAGAGAAATGTTTTTAACATGTGTCTGTCACATCTCATTCCTTCCCTTCAGTACTAATTCCATTGTTCTCACATGCTGCTCCTTCATTGTAAGTCTTAAAATCAACTCTTGGGTGATTAATTGATCATTAGGTCATCTGAAAATGTTGAGATCTGGTCTTGTTAATACATTTCTGAGTTAGCAACACAATTAAGTTTTATTTTGAAATTGGCTGTGCAAACTGGGTTGGATGATTATTTGTATAAGATTCTTTCCACCTGACTTTTAAAATTTTAGTAGAATTGGCTTTCTTTAGCAAACTTACATTTGTCCTTTTATGATCAGGGCTCTGGTCCAAATCAAAAATGCAAACACAACGTGGAATGAAAGGCAAGATGCTGTGGAAAAATAATGTACAAGATGTGGAGGCAGACAAACCTATCTTCTGTCTTAGACCCCCTTAAAACCTATCTTAAAAATAAGGAGCCTGCCTGCTTTCTACTCTCTGGTGACACGTGGTCAGTAGCTTCTCGAAAGCCTCACCCAGGTCACACTCAATATGTTAGTGTCTTCAACCTGAAAGTGTTGAGCACCTTGCACTTGTAAAGTTATGGGAAAACAAAGATACCGCATTGATCTATGACCTTGACTTGAAAGTGAGCAAACCTCATATTTCACATTTTTCCCACCATTCATGTACAGATGAAATTTGAAAGCCATTGTTTGAATGAGGTACTGATATTTGCAGTAAGATATAAAGGCATATTCATTTGTTTTATGTCATCTTTGTTTTGGCAAAAATGTAATATTTGGCTATAAAATACATAAGACTAGAACTTGAATCTTTTTTTTGGAAATGTACTGATATCTTCTAGTAAAGATAATTAAATATTGGCTGTGGAAATGATTTACATCTTTTTTAAAAAGGACTCTCAAGACTATAGAATTGGGTACAAAAATACATGGAGTGTTTTATTTATGATATTATAATCGCAAATTTTTAAGGGGTGTTAACTGTGTGTCAGGGAAAGTGCTAACAACCTTATAAAAATTATCTTGTTAACTTTTAATTCCACAGATATTTTCTGAGCACCTAATACGTTCTAGGCACTGATCTAGGCTTGTGTGTGAAGTGGTACAGAAAGTTATGAACATTCATATGAAGTAGTAGAAGATGCATATCATCTGGATGACAAAAGTGCTAGAGAATAAAGGTAGGATGGGACCTTCTGGCTTGGACAGTTTTGCAGGCCTGTGGCAAGGGGGTGCTTAAAATGAACCATGAATGGTAGGAAGAACTTTAAAAGGAGAGTTTTAAAATGACCATAAGCACAAGATAGATAAAGGAACAAATATAGTGAGGAGAGGGGTTAAAATCCCCTAATCTATAACATCAGTTTGGAACAAATGTAGGTATATTTCATGCCCAATTAAAAATTGGAAATCTACGCCTGGGAAAAAAAAAAAAAAAATCTGTGTTGTCCCTTAAAGACACCATTGCCCTTTTTTGAACATTTAAATCTCATCTTGGATTATTGTTTCTTCTTTGTATGCTAACTGATTTCTCATGTACAGTTTTCAGAAGAAAGAGCTTCCTTTTGTTTAGTAAACTCTTTCAGAGATACCCTCCACCAGACTGCCCACATTGCCATTTTGCGGCATGACTCTAAATTTATATGCAAATTCTGTGACCCAGCTTAATGTGTATCTTAATTATTTCACCATATCTCTCGAAAATGTGGAGGAAGCTTCTGTGCGTCTGGCAGGGAAACAGGGCAGACAGCATCCCTGCAGTGGCCAGTGGTGATCGTGGGGAGAGGCCTGGCCAGTGTGAGGAGGAACCAGGCTCCACGGCGCATAACGTCACTCCTGGGAGGGCTCTGCTCAGATCAAACGCTTGCAATAGTCAAAAGGTTGGCAAGAAACAAAGGTGAAATCTTACTGTGCAAGTTTTATAATGAAAGAACAGAGCCTAATTTAAAATGTAGGTAGGGACAAAAGGACTTGAATACTTTGTAGGAAACCCTGTGTGTACATTAAAGATCTCTATAGATCTCCTGAATGTTTTCGTACCACCTTAGATCAGTAAGGCATGTTCTCACTTTTCAAAATGCTTCACTTCTGAAGAATTTTGTTACATTATTTCAGTTTTATTCTCATCATGATCCTCAGAGATAAGAAAGACAGATACCATTATTTATATTTCATGGGAGATGAAACAGAAGAACTAATGATTTAGCAGTATGATTTACACATGCCAGTTGTTGGAAGAAGAGCCACTGAAACTTAGAATACAATATTCAGCTGATACCTGGACTTGCTCAGAGTTCTGTTGTGGTGGTGGTGGTGTTAGTTTTGCATTGGGCTGGGGACAGACACACAACTGTCTTCACAGTTTATGTTTTCGCTGAAACTGTTCTCCTGCCCATAAGAGATCACCACTGGGGAGAAGTGTAGAGATTGGGCACAGGGCTCTTTAGTTGATGTTCATCTCCAGCTAAGTGTTACAATATGGCAAAGGAGCTCAGGGGAAGAGGTGAAAATGTTCAAGTTTTATTTTTAAAGCTTACTCTGGGCTCCGGCGAGTGAATTGCTTTGGCCAATAGGATGTTAATGAGTATTAGTCATGCTGAAGCTTAAAAAAAAACGCTGTATCAGTCCACCTTTTCCTGGAATCCTGCTACCGTAAGTACAAGCCTAGGCTAACCTATCTGAAGGTAAAAGGCCACAGGAAGATAGCAAAGGCATCTCACAGAAACAGCCTAGAGCCAACCAACTTCCAAACACGAGGCAGCCCAACCAAGATCAGCGGAAATGCTCACGCTACCTGTAGCTGAGGCAGACACGCAGTGAGCGCAGCTAAGTCTGGTCTAGGTCAGCAGAATTGCTCAATTATTCCATAACCTCATGAGAGATAATAAATGTTGACTGTTGTATGACACTGATGCTCTGTGGTTTTTGGTTATACAGTATTCATGTGGCAATAGATAACTACTACACCAGCCCATGGAAAGTGGTCAATAAATGTTAGCTGTTTGTACTCATATTACCTTGAATCTAAGGTGCTTGGATGATGGTGCCTTTTTGCTTTTTCCAGAAGCTTTCTGTAGAAAGTTTTTACACAACAGCACTGTAACTACCATCTAGCTGACAGTGACTATTATATTCCATCAACTCTCCTATGCATCCTGAATGAAAAGATGTTAAAATACAAAAATCATACCTATTATAGAAAATTTCACCAAAGCTCCTCAAGGTACTGGTGATCTATGAGTGCAACTGAAGCCCAGCTCCTTGGAGCCAAAGTGTGCTACAGAAATGAAGGTTGTTAGTTTGGTACAATATAGAATCAGAATTTCAAGGTCATGAAGACCGGAGGCACCTGCAGAGAGCATGGTGGACAATCCCCTCCATCAAAACAAACCAGTGCCATCCTCTTTGATATCCTAGGTGACCAGAGGGGGAGTAGTTTGAGACACTTAAGAGGGCTTCCAAGTTGCCTAAACATCACAAGGACAAAGGCTTGAGAAACAAGGCTTTCTTTTACACTTGAATTTTGAAGGGTTGAAATATGGCCCCTAGGGTCTCTTTATGCCAAATCAGATAGTATTTAATTATGCTGGCCATAAATAGTGTGGGGACAGCCAGGGAGTGTTTAAATACTACAATTATGAGGACAGTCAGAGATTTTAAATACTATAATTAAAGGTACTCATTGTATGTTTTACTTTTTATGTTTCATAAGGGTTTGTGAACTACCCAGAGACAAATTTATATTTTATTCCATTATCTCAATCTTTTATAGTCTTTTGTAGAGTGAGGTGTATGGGCTTAATATTTGGCATTTATATTTTTAATGGAAGTTTACAGATATTAATAGAAAATCAATAATATGGTTTCATTGCTATTCATCATTTTGGACCAAAAATGATCCTCATGTTGAGACCCATGATTGGCTTCAAATAACCTCAATCTGATAAAAGCAATTCTCTAACACACCTTTTAGACTATGAGGTTCATTGTAAAGATGAGTGTCCCCAAAGTGTTTGACAAAATGATGGCACTACAGGGATCCTGATTGTCCCTTCCAGGATAGAAGCTCTGAAGGGGGCAGTTCTCAGTCCAGAAAAATTAGCATGCTGTAGCTGGGGAATGTGCTGGTTCTGAATCCTCTTTCTGCCAAGAGATTCTTGTTACTCCTCTGTGCCATGTCTAAGAAAGGGCCTTTGCCTTATTAATGATCAGGCTTGAAAATCAAACTACTGAATCATCCTCTTTGTCTAAGATGCAGCTTTGATTTCCTGCCCAGGCCTCTTGTGGTGGGTGTCGTGGGAGAGCAGAGGGCGTACCAGGTTGGGTGGAGAGAGCATAGGTTTTGGAGTCACAAAGCCCATGTGTTGAAGCAGAATAAGAATGAACATTTATTGAACACTTTTTAATGTGCCAAGCTCTATACTAAGGGCTACACATTTATCATTTAATCTAATGCTCACAACTAATCTATGATGTGGATGCTATTAATAGCTCTATTTTACATAAAGAGCTGTAGAAACTTGAGGCATAAGAAAATTAAGTGACTCACAGAAAACCGTGTGGTTACTGAGCAGCAACGACAGTATTTAATCCCAGCCTTCTTTGCTTCCCTCCAGTTGAAATCTTCCTCAGTTGGGCGTTGGTCATTTTCAGATTCAGACAGATTCTTCAGATGACCTAGAGAGCTGGAAGAGATAGGGGTGTCTATTGTTCCTTTATGAAGGAAACTGCCTTTGCAGTCACATGTAGTCAAGTTCAGGACCTTGTTAAGGGTTTCTCAGGATCTAGCAACAGCAGGGTTTCAGGTGCATTGCATCAAGTGTGCAATGGCAGGGAGGGGACTAAATTCTTAGTCTTTGGGCACCAGTGGGTGAAATATCCTGGAGGTATAAAGGGAAAGACAGGTCCAAATTCCCTTCCCTCTCTTGGACTCTGCCCTCTGCCCTATGGCATGTGGAATTAGAGGACACATATATACTGGCTAGATTTGATACTAATTAGAAGAAATGGCCCTTCATTGCCATGTGAAAACAATGTTCATTAATTGAAAGGGTATTCTCTTCATGGTTGTAGCAATTAAAATAACATTGGGAATAGTATATCCTGAAGCAGAAATACAGTACAGTTATTTCTAATATTGTACTTCATTATCATAACTAAGTTTTTGAAACCGTACCCACTGTAGAAGATTTTAAGGTGCTTCTGTCTCTCTAGCTTCAGAAACATCATACTTAGCTTTACACACTTAGAGTGTGAAGTCATCTAATTGTTTTTCCTGCCTTTTGGCAATGTCAGGTAGGGACAACTCATTGTTTTGTCAAACATCTGCTGTATTCTATTGACAAAATGGAATATATAAAAAAATATGTCCTTTCCCTTTGAAAAATTAAGATGTGTTGGGTGTACTTAAGGTCACATGCTACTGTTCTTGTTTGGTCACATGCTATTGTTCTTGTTTGCAAACCACAGAAACCAACTCTATCATTTTCAAAAACAAAATACATAACTAATCTAATTATATCCATAACCTTGCATAATTACCTTTTTTGTGGTGAGAATACATGTGCATGAAAACATCACATTGTATACCTTGATACAGGATTTTTATTAATTATATTGTAATAAAGCTGAAATAATATTAGTAATAAATGACTTATACAAGATTTATACATATTATATATTATATGTGTATATGTATATTTACACACACACATATATATACACACACACATATATGGTGGGAAGAGAGATTATATGAAAAGCTATCATTAGCCCCAAAGACAGGGCAACAGGAACCACAGCTGAGATTCTACCAAAGGGACAGTATGATTCATGCACCTCTTAGTTTCATACAGTCTCTTACGCTTACAATCATTAGATCAAGATTTAAAGTCTTGAAAAAGAACAGGAGATGGAGATACTATGAAAAACATAAGGAGGTGTTGAATGCTAGCTAGACAAAAACAAACAAATTTTTTCTTCTAGAAATAAATGTAAAACCAAAAACTGTATGTGTGTG
Source organism: Eulemur rufifrons (assembly GCF_041146395.1). Lineage (NCBI taxonomy): Eukaryota > Metazoa > Chordata > Mammalia > Primates > Lemuridae > Eulemur > Eulemur rufifrons. Next base: position 53,083,052 of record NC_091010.1, on the reverse strand, counting down.
TGTGTGTGTGTGTTGCCTTTTATAACTTGTACATTTCTAAAATGCTGTATTTACAAGGCATCCTATTTCATTTCTAAAAGGGTAACCATCTATTTGTATAATTCGAAAGCTGCTTCTTGTCACAGCTAGTAATGCAAAACAGAGCCTCAAATTGATTTTGTTTAAAAGTAGAATTGTCCCATAATTGCTTTCCTCAAGGAAAGAGGCTGAATGTATAATTGCAATCCTTTGGGGAAGCGAATTCTGAATTCTGCCAGCAGGAAGCTCCTCTCTTGAATAGATCTTGATGGAAGATTCCATCACAGATCCCACTACTTTAACCAGGCAATTATTCCTCAAGAACTGAATTATCCCTCAAGAAGTGAAAGAGGGATCTTCTTTATCTCTTTTTTTTCCTTTGTGTATGTGTGCATGTGTGTGATCTCACTTTGCAGCAATAGTGTGTGTGTGATCTTTCTTTGCAGCAATAGTGTGTATGTGATCTTACTTTGCAGCAATAGTGTATATGTGATCTTTCTTTGCAACAATACATGCTATTTCAACCAAGACTAAAATGATTGATTTTATCCTGTTTTCCAAAGAATTAAATACCTTATATCTGTTACGTGAGTGCTTGCGAGGAATCCTGACATTTTCTTTAAAGTCTACTTGTTGTGACGAGATTTTCTTTGAGTACCACCAGCCCAGGCACATCCTCCCTCTTCCAAAATCGCACTGGGGCACGCTGTCTGGGGTACAACCTCATGTTTGATATCCCTGCTCTCATCCTTGCCTGTGTGGGGTCACACGTCTTCTCCTAGTCCAGGCTTCCTGGCAATCCTTATGGGCTTCTGATAAGACCTAATCTGGTCTAATATTGAGGGAATTGATAGTGTTATTTGTTATTTAGGCATGTGAACTAGTGAATTACAAGCATCCAAAAAAAAAAAAAAAAAAGAGCAAATAAACAAACAAACCAAATAAAGCCTTCCCTTCCCTATTTCCCTTTCAAGAAACATCAATATTTGGTCCTTGTGGCTCTTGTGGCCACCCTGAGAACCTGCCCAGATGAGTTATTCACCGAAGGTGGCTGTAACTGAAGCCCAGAACCTCCAGCTGGCTTGTAAATAAGAGCCAAGAAACTTAGGGAGCTTCTAGCCCCATGGAATACAAGCTTGAGGATTTCAAGACCCAGTCGAATGTTTTAGAACAACAAAATATGGAACTGAATTTGCTAAGATAGCACATGAAAATAAAAACAAAACAAAATAAATAAAACCTCTAGCAATTAAAATGGATTTCAAAAAAGAAAGAACGTTTTTATCACCAAAAGGACAAAAGAACATAGTATCAAAGTAAAGGACAATGATTTATTTTTAATAAACTTTTATGTAAAACCTACTTTATTTCTGTAATTTTTTTCTAATTTTTAAAACCTGTCATTGAATCCTTTGGCATTATACTCTACGACAAGGATAAATCTCACAAACTTAATGCTGAGTGAAAGAAGCCAAATACAAAATGGTTCATGATGTACAGTTCCACTTATAGACATAATATAAACTAAGCTAATCTTTGCTGGTGGAAGTCAGAGTGGTGGTTTATCATCCAGGAGTGGAAGGGGAGTGTCAGGAAGGCAGTGAGGAAGGGTGCATTTCTAGGGTACTAATAATATTTTGCTTCTTGATCCAGGTGATCCTACACATCAATTCATTTTGTGAAAATTTAGCAAGTTCCGCATTATTTTAGCTGTATATTTTGCTATATGATTCCTCAATTACGATAAAATTTTTTAAAAGATAAGCCAATATAGCCCAGTATAGATCTATATGCTTTTGGAAACCACTGGTTCAGTTTCTCTTTTGACAGATGAGGAAACTGAAGACCCGAGAGGGAAACTACATTATGCAGCAAATCAGTTCTCCAACTGGGAACTGAGTCCGGGCTTCCTCCGCTGAGTCCCAGGACCTTGCCATGCTGCCGGCTTCTTCATCCTGAGATTATCCCTGTGCTTGTTGTGTCTCCACCATGGGCCTGGCTTACCTGCTTGCTCAGGTGCTGGCATGCAATAGATGCATGATACACACTCACTGAGTGAGGCTTAGATGGATGTTATCATCACCCCGTCCTCACCCCAGGAGCCAGGTAATTCTTGATGGATAGTGGTCTCCTTTATACTTGTGCATACCTAAGCCATTCTAGTATAATATTTCTTTAAGAAAAATATCTTCTCCAAGACAAAACTCCTCTTCTTGAATACTTGAAGCTCTCTGACCATTCTTGTTTTATTTTCGTCTCTCACCTTTGCATCATCTATATCTTTTCTTTCCACTGGTTCTTCCCCTCTGCCTGCAAATACGCTCAATATCCCTTTGTTTTGGAAAATAAACAATCTAAACAAAAGGAAAACAAAACAAACAAAACAACTCCTTTTCTGGTCCCTACAAGTGTGTCATGAGATAGTTATGGGTGTCTATCATGTGCCCTTGTGCCAGACCGGCCCATAGTTGGGCAGACCCAGCCTTCCTCTCCAGTTATTTCTTTATGTTTTGAAAATTTTGAAGAATCCAAGTAATCCTTAATTGTTCCTGCTCATCTCTAGATTTTTTTTTTTTCTCAACCCACTGCTATCTGGCTTCTACTCCCAAGTCTCTGCTAATGCTATTGTTTTGAAGAATGCCCATGCCCTCTTGGTAGGGCATCCATACATCTGAATTTGCCTGGGTTAATGTGCTTCTTATTCTGGTACTCATACTAACGGACTTCCATTTTTAAATTCTATAAAATTCACAGATTGAAAAGTAAACTATGTGGTCAACACTACCTCTTAGTAGCCATGACTGAGTGCTTGTTGTCACCGACCCTTTGTCCCATTGGGCACGGTGTATATTATGGTCATGAACGTAGGCTTTGACATAGAGCCCTGCATTCAATTCCTGGCTTGCTTGTGTAGGAGCTGTGTGACGACTATAGGCAAGTTACCTAATCACTCTGATTCTCAGTTTATTCATCTGAAAAATGGAAATAGTAATGGTAGTAACTACCTCATAACAGTTAGATGGATTCAACATAAAAAGTATCTAAAGTATGTTGTGCAATTCCTGGCATAGAGTTACTGTTCAATATATGGGATCATTTTCTCACTGTGTTTTCCTGGGAATCTATCTCATCCTCTGCACAGTCTCTTCTTATCTCTGGTGATGTTTCTTGGGATGCTTCTGTCCTCTCACTCTTTAGTTACCCACCCCCACTCACTGTGGTCCCTGTATTTACTGTTTCTGTGTTTGACATTATACTAGAGCCTTATGATTAAGCCTTATGGTCTGGGCTGAGCAGCCAGACCTCATGGGTTCATAATCCTAGCTCTGTTATATTCTAGCAGAGTGTACTTGGACAAGTTATTTTACCTGTTGTTGCCTTGGTCACTATAACTGTAAAATGAGGTTTATAGCAGTATCTATTTTCGTAGTGCTACCAACTTTAAAGCAGTTGTTATAAAGATTTGGTGAGCTAAGACATCTATCACATGCTTATCACAGTACCTGGAACAGAGTAAACACCCACAAAGTGGTAATTATCACTGTTCTCAGCGCCCAGGTTAGAGATGTCAGCCGGCATTCCTTCTCACCTCCCTCCTGTCCCCATATAAGAATCTATGAATAGTTCTGTGCATTTGTCCTCTGTGGAGCCCTCCACTCCTTTCCCTTCATACCACATTACCTCAGTTCAAACCTTTGCTCTTTCTGACCTCCTAGAATAATTTCCTAACTGGTTTTCCTATCTGCATTATGTCCACCTTCAATTTATTGTGGATGGTAAAGCAGTTAAATTTTCAGTTCAGAAATCACATTTCTGAACCTGTCACCCTTTGATACTAAGAACTCCTGTGGTTCTCTATTGTCTATAGATTTGATTGCAGACTCCTGCTATTCAGGCTCTCCTCTGTCTAGACTCTACTTCCTTTTCAAACATTATTTCTCCTCTGAACACATTGCTTCACCCAATTGCCCAGCTAAACAGAGCATTACACGCTTTCTCATGTCTGACTGCAATTATCCCATCAGGGCCATTGTTTCAGTTGTTCCATCTACCTCAAAATCCACCCTTCCCTCATGTCCAATTACTACCATGCTTTAAAGTGGAATACAGTTGCTCTGTTCATCATGACTTCCCTGGTGTGTCCTTTACCTCTAAAATGGAGGGATTCTCTCCCCACGGTATACCCCTCTGAGATTCTGTCTGACTCTTCCCAACAGATGCCACATTTCCTACCTTGTGTTCTGTCAGAAGACAGTTTTTTTTTCCCACTAGAACAGCATCTGCAAGTGCTCACTTTCTCTTCTTGTTTCCCTGTCCTCTGTTCTTCACCAGGCAGTTTGCATCATTATATCCAGGGGAGGGAGGAAAGGGGCTTGATTTAATTAACCCTGCTATGCAGAAATTGAATCAGGCTCTGTGGAGGCCATTGCGGAAAAACATAAAGGCCTCCATTCTTGCTTTGCAGGAACATAAAGCTGAATTGTGAAGAAAGAGCACATACACATGAAAATGACTTAAGCACATTCTCAGAGCAGCTCATAAACAGAGACGGCTTAATGCAGTGCCCATGGAGTTTGTGAGTGCTGAGAGGGTGTAGAGTAGATATCTCATCAGCCTTGTGGTGTAACGGGAGATGGCTCAGTGGAGGAAAGGAGCTTTTAGGAACTGGAAAGTAGAGAGGCAGAAGCATTAGCAGAGAAGGGAGGGGAGGCTGTCCTGGCAGGTAGTAGTGACCAGGCAGGATGCAGGAATACCTGTTTCTTCTGATGCCTGAGGGGCAAGATTGAACCACAGGGACAACTAACCTAGTTTGGGGAGGCAAAGATATGTTCACAGAAGAAGGACCTTTCAAGTTTAGATCTGATGGATAGGTAGAGGTTTGAGTAGGTGAATGTTATCAGAATGTTAGCAATGAGGCATTTGGAGGTTGGGGATATGCAGGTTCTTCAAGGGGGAAGATGGTAGGTTTAACTTTACAATCAACTTGTGGTTTTCACCCTATCGAAAATAAAAGGCAAAAAAATCATTAATGAAAACCAGATTATGTCTGTATCTATTGGTGAGGAACTGAGGTCCTTAGTCTATTAGCCTGCGAGGAACTCAATCCTAACAACAACCGCGTGAGTGAGCACAGAAGGGAAGGCTCCCTCGGGTGATCCTTGAGATCCCCACAGTCTAGGCAACAGCTGGGCTGCAGCCTTAGGAGAGATCATGAGCCAGAGACTTCCAGAGGAGCACACCCAGATTCCTGTCTCTAAAGAGATTGCGAAACACGTATTGTTTTAAATTGCTAGGTTTGTGGTATTTGTTATACTGAAGTAGATAATTAATACACCATTACTTGCTGGGATCAGGAAACGTTCAGCCTTATTTTTGTGTATCTTAAGTACTTGTCCAAAGCCCTGAAAAATAGTCATAAAATTTCTTCTCATAATTTTCCTGAGTGAAAACAGACATCAAAAAAACCATAAACCACACAGCTTTATACTTATTGGATTTTTTCATAGTCATAGAATTCTGAATCTGTGGTTGATTGACATGGCAGCATCCAGTTATTCAGAAACTCTACCTTAACACTGATTAATGCTTTATGTCAAAACAAGGCATCTAGGGTTATCCAGGCTATAGTGTGCACTTTGGGCTAAAGGACATGAACTGAGGAAGGCTGGAAGCCAATGCTAGGAGAGCAGAAGCTGCTGCCATATCCACACACACACACACACACACACACATATGTGTGTGTCTATATATATATATATATATATATGTAATTTTCTTTCCTCTCCACACAGCCTTTTCTACTACTGTATCTCCAGATGGCATTTTTGGATGCTACACATGGTTCCCAGTGAATTTGTTTCCCTGGCTTTCTTTCTCTCAAGGGCCCCAAGAACAGAGAGAGTTGATTAGTGATCTCCTGGCATCCTGGGGCAGCTCTTACATTAATATCTGAGACATTCCTGCCCTTGGAGAATCAAGATCCCTCTACACCCTCTGCCTCCCACCTCACCATGAGGAAATATCTCTGCCAAGTACATTCCTAGAGATTCTTAAAAAGCACAAACCCAGCAAAATTTTCTGGCAGAAATAGAGGCAAGAACGAGGATAGGCTATTTCTAGATAAAAATATAAGAAATATATGCATAGAAGAAAAACCAAGCTTATATAAACTTCCTGCTTCTTCCATAGTCCCAGGGGCCAACAACCCAAGAGTTTTGTTTTCTTTCAGTTGCTTTAATGTTTTAATTATGAAATATTTGAAACTTATCCAAAAAGAAGAGAATGATATTATAAAATCTTATGTACCCTACCTGCCTCTCAGCAATTATCAATTCATTTATATTTTATCTAGATCCTTCACTTACTCGTTCCCTCAACACACATAGTGGACTATATTGGATGCATTTTCAAGAAACTATGCGATTAGTATGGGAAGGTATATATAATATATTCCAATAATATTTCTCTTCCTAGTAGCATAGTGTGAGGTGATATGACTTTTCCTAGATCTTCTGTTTTTAAGCATGTTCATATTGAATCCTCACAGTGATGCTCTGAAGACAATACTAATTCCATTTTATAGGGAGGAACTGATCTGGTGAAATGAGGTCACTTGATCAAGATTGTGGAGCTGGTATGTAGTCAGCCCCTGATGTGAAGAGAGGTCTGTGAGAAAACTTATGAGAACTATTTAACCAATAGTTTAATACTGTTCAATCAAAAGAATTACATTTTCACCTTTCCTAAAATAGGCTTCATGTTTGTTTTTCATGCAAGAGGAAGCAACAGAAACCCACATATTTTTGCTCTTTGCTGAATTAAGAAAGTGGGGAGTCCAAGGTCTGGCAGTGCTTATGCTGAACACACTTTGTAACTAACAGCTGTACGTTAGCTCAGGATGTCCTATTGCTATGGCAGAGGATGAAAATAGGGAGAGAGAACAATTTATTTCAGCTCTAATCAACATAAGAGCAAATGGATCAATGTTTACCAAATGAAACTTTGTTAGAATAGCACTTGTTTTCTAAGTCCCACGGGCATTACAAACTGAAACAGGAAATGAAAAGCTATTAAAATAAATGATCCAATAGTGTTCTCTAAACAACTATCAGCACTTTGATAAAAAGGAAACTTACCACGCACTTCTTTTGTATTCCTTAGGTTCAAACCCATAAATCTTTCTTGGTAGGTCAACACTAAATTAGGGTAATAAGTTCTAAATCCTAGGCGCTATTATTTGAAAGGAAGTTGAAGTTAAAACAAAAAAAAGAAAGATAAAATACTTTTAATGTATGTGAGCGTTATGCTTATAGGAACTCTGTTGCTGGACCTGGAGAAAAGTTGAAAACAAGATAATAAAAAGATCCTGGTGTGAGTCAATTAATACATTTTAATTTAATGTGTTGAATAAAAATTATTGATGTGAGATTTCTAGAATTTCCTTTTTTCCATTTTCTGCTTTCTTTAATCTCTTTTCTTCACTCATGTTCCAAGGAAGTATCTTGGAAAAGGGCAAGAGGAAGAAGAAAACAAGAGTAAAATAAAAATAATAATGATAATGATAATGGTTATCTTTTCTAAAATTATATTTTATTGGTAACTAAAGTTATGATTGGTTTGCAATTTTATAGGATTAGAGCCTTATTAATGGGGTTTTAAGGAGAGTGGAGGAGGGGTTATTATTGTAGGTGTTTTAAAAAATATATGAAGAAACACAGTGACTTTATAGTTACTTTTGTATATCTGGATTATGTGTTTTTAATGACCTCATTAAAGGGTTCTGGGTATGAACCTCATGGGTCACAACTTTTATAAGCAATGTGTAGTGGTCCTAATCCTCCAGTCTGTAGGAAGAGTTAAGCTAGTTTGTTCCTCTGCTTTCTTTCCTCCTTTGCTGGCAGTAGAAAGGGTTGATTTAAATGCTTGCTCAGTGCAGTGGAAAAGTCCTAGATATTCTAAAAGTACAGTTCTGGTAAAGTAAATAAGTGTGTAAAGAAGGACTAACAGTTTCAAAAGACTCTGGTTTCAGTTTTTGAAGCTGTGCATGTGTTTTCTGCTATTAAAATTCCTTTCTATTCTTTCAAATTTGTGTCTCCCTAAGGAGGCTCAAAGCAGCACCTTCCCTCAAATAATTGCCTGCTTTATCTCCAGGGTAGGCTTATTCACAGGGACTGGGATTTACACAAGAGGTGGCTTGTCTATTTGCAGAATATTTGACATCCAAACTTTTTTGAGTTGAGCTGTTGGTAACCTTGGAAGAAGTTCTGAGGTCATCACTGAGGAAGAAGGCAGGGGCTACTGCATGTTAGCAATCATGATTGGAAGCAAAATATGCTGCTTTCTTAGGACATTGCAATATACCTGCTTAATACATCAGAGAGGTGGCAGGGACAGAGAGAGAGGATGCCCTGATATACCTAACTGAATATAAATAGAGCACATGTATCAGTCATTTATTATATATATGGCAGGCATTCTGTGTCTTCACAACAATCCTAAGAATTATGTTGAATTAATATCCCCCATTTTACAGATGGAAAACCTGAAATTTAAATAGCTTAAAACTATTGCCCCTAGAGTCTCAGGTAGTAATTGTCAGAGCTGAATCTAAGTCCAAGACTATCTGATACTAAAGACTGAGAGTTTTTTACTCTATTTTTCTACAATTCAGACTGATTGGGTGGTATTTATCACCTGGATGATGCTGGCTATCAAAGTACTGGGTTTTGGAGACATTATTATTATTATTATGATCATTATTTTGAGACAGAGTCTCACTCTGTTGCCCTGGGTAGAGTGCAGGCGTCATCATAGCTCACTGCAACCTCAAACTCCTGGGCTCAAGCGATCCTCCTGCCTCAGCCTCCTGAGTAGCTGGGACTACAGGCATGCACCACCACACCTGGCTAATTTTTTTTCTATTTTGGGGAGAGACAGGGTCTCACTATTGCTCAGGCTGGTCTCGAATGTCTGAGCTTAAGCTATCCTTCTGCCTTGGCCTCCCAGAATGCTAGGATTATAAGCGTGAACCACCATGCCTGGCTGGCATATTATTTAATAAGATTATATTAAATTACTTCTATGTGTCAGGCTTTTTGTAGATGTGCTGGAAGTCACAAAGATGAATAAAGTCCAATATATTTTCATGGAATCTGCAGTCTGTTAGAGTAAGTATCTCTAAAGCAAGGCAGATTATAAATGACACAGAACAAGAACAAAGGATCTTTGAGAGTTTAGAAGAGAGAAAGATTCTTTCAGGAAAGTAGAAGAGAACTTGTGAACTGGCTGTCTTCAGTGAGAGGGCTTTAGAACAAAAATGAGAAGGATACAGTACAATTGGAGTCTGAGCTAAAACCTACTCCTCAGAAGATTGATTTGATCCATCTATTTTTTAATTTAAAAATATTTTTGGATCACTTTAATTCTTTTAAATGTTAATTAATGGATCCATTGAGAGTTATGGCAAGCATTAATTGAGGTGGTGCTGGAGGGTGGATGAGTAATTGAAAGAATTACGTGAATTTTTTGCGAGGTCATTTTCCTACGAGACGACAAATTTGATGGCAGCAACAGTACCAAATTCCTGATGACATTTCTGAGTAAATTGCTTAAATCCTCACTCTGGTTATTTTTTAACATCACTGATCATCAGGGAAATGTAAATCAAAATTGCAATGAGATATTACCTCAAAATTGCTAGAATGACTATTGACAAAAAGTCAAAAGATAAGTGTTGTCAAGTATGTAGAGAAAAGGGAATCCTTGTGCACTGTTGGTGGGACTGTAAATTGGGTCAGCCACTATGGGAAACAGTATGGAGGTTGCTCAAAATATTAAAAAATAGAACTACCATAGGATCCAGCAATCCTACTTGTGGGTGTATAACTAAAATCAGTGTCTCTAAGAGATATCTGCACCCCCATGATAATTGCAGCATTATTAACAATGGCCAAGATATGGAAATAATGTAAATGTCCACCAGTGGATGAATGGATAAAGAAAATATGGTATACATGTACAATGGGATATTATTTAGCCTTTAAAAACAAGGGAATCCTGTCATTTGCTACAACATGGATGAAGCAGCAGTGTATTACCCTGGGTGAAATAAACCAGACACAGAAAAAAACATACTGTGTGATATTATTATACTAATATTTGGAATACAAAAATGTCAAACTCATAAAAACATAGAGTAGAATGGTGGTTACCAGGGTCTCGAATGTGGGGGAAATGGGCAGATGATGTTGGTCAAAGGGTACAAACTTTCAGTTACAAGGTGAATAAGCTTTGGAGAACTAATATATAGTATGTGGTTAATAATATATATATATATACACACACACACTTGAATATATATATATTATATTCTTGAATATACACTTGAATATTTATATATTATTTACAATATATAAATAATAATAATATATACTTGAAATGAAAGATCTTAAGTGTTCTCACCAAAAAATGGGGAGGTAACTATGTGAAGTGACATGTTAATTAGCTTGATTATGGTACTCATTATATAATATATTAATATGTCAAATCATCACAGTATACACCTTAAATATATACAATTTTGTTTGTCAACTGGACCTCAATAAAGCTATACAAAAACAAAAACAAAAAAAGAAAATAAAAATGCCAAATACCCGAGCATCTTGGCTGGCAAGAAGACTTCCAGGAATTAGGTTATAGGTTCCTTAGGGCTAAGAAATATTCTGTAGAGTCAAAACTATCATAGACAGCTCTGGAATTAGGGATTCTGGGAAGGTAGTATTGAAATACACTGTATGGTAAGGCATGTTATTTAACATGCATTCACTTTCAATTTATGGATAATTTAAACACGGTAGTTGATCTCATCTGCTTTTGAGTAGTTATCGTATATTCAGGTTCCCAAATCTCAAGCTGTCCCAGTGTGGCCCTCCCTACTTCATACCTTATGTAAGACTTGGATTGACTATGGGTGTGGTTAAGGAGTTTGAGAGTGGTAGAATAAACGACAGTTCAAAGGCTCATTCCAACTATCTACCTATTTATTTATTTGCATACTTAAGTGTCAAAACTGACTCATTTTGCCTAATCTAATTACTTAACTTACTTTCTATAGCCACTTTCCCACCTACCTTCCTGACTTTTCAAAATATAGTAAATGTAGATAAGTTAATTTCTTAAACCCCTAAAAATGTTAAGGCTATGCTTCATGTTTTTTTTTTTTTAACGTTTATTGAGATAATTAGGCTCACAAAGAAGTTGCAAAAATAGCAGCGAAAATTTCCAGATACTTTTTATTCAACAATTTCTAATTTTAATGTTATATATAACCATCATATAATTATCAAAACTAAGAAGTTAACATTAGTAGAATGACACTAACAAAACTACAAATTTTACTCAGATTTCACCAGTTTTACACTAAAGTCCTTCTCTACCAAGGTAAAATTCAGAATCCCAAATTCATACAATTGGCGTGTCTCTTTTGTCTCCCCACACCTGTAATATTTTCTTCTTTTGTAAGAACTCCAAAATTTTGAAGAGTACTGGTTAGCTATTTTGTAATATATTTCTCAATCTCAGTTTATCAGATATTTTCTAAAATTAAATTGAGATTATTCATTATATAAAGGTCTTAAAACCTTCTCAGTGCATCATATGAGAAGGTATTATTCCCCTGTTTGTAATAATAACTATTTTACTATAATTATCAAGAATACTGGAGGAGTGAATTGCACGAGACTATGTGAATATCCTGTTTATCCTTCTCATGTGTTTCAAAGACCTTAAAACCACATATTTCAAGAACCAAACGAAATATCACTATGATGTTCCAATGGTAATTTTCTCTAATGGTGGTTTTCTCATTTCTTTCATGTTTATTAATTGAGATTCTTTTATAAGGAACAACTGTCCCTTCTCCCTCATTTATTTATTAATTCAGTTATGTACTTATATTAGCATGGACTCAAATATTTATTTTATTCTTTGGATTATGATCCAATACTATTTTACTTACGCTGCTGAAATTATTCTAGCTGTGCCCATTAAAGCTTTTTCATATTATTAATAACTCCTATGCCCTTTCAACGTGCATCCTTTCTCTTTGGCAGGAGTTGTGGGGGTGGAGAGCTTCCTTGCTTTCAGGCACCACACGGTGCTTGCTCTTAGGTCATCTTGTGTTTTGTCTGTCTCAGTCCTGAAAACAGTCTTGTGTTTTCACAATCTTGTAAAAACAAACATTATTGCATTTAGGGCCCACCTAGATAATCCAAGGTAAGGTCCTCCTTTCAGAACCCTTATTTGAATCCCACCTTTTGCCATATAAGGTAATATTAACAGGTTCTGGGGATTGCAGCATAATATTTTTTGAGGGGCCACCATTCAACCACTATACCTTCCATCTCAGATAAAGGCATTTGTTCAGTAGGACAGAGAGGAGAGCAATGTCCAACGGAGAGACACGATTCTGTGGCAGTGGTTGCTATTCCCTCCCCCACCGGATTTGCACCTCAAGGAACATTTTTCCTAGGACTTACCACAATTTTTTATGAACACCAAGGTGGTTCCTACAGGAAAACACACGGAGTGTTTCACTTTCAAATTTCTGTCATCTTCAGGGGCTTTAAACTTTCTCACCAATGCATACTTGCCTTCCATCAATTTTCCAGCCAAACTCATTAATGTCCACTGGTGTCTATCACACATAAGCCAGTGTTTGCATCTTGTCTTTCCTTGCAGGTTCCTTTCTCTCCATAGTCCCCCCTGCCCTCCAGTTTGTTGCCTTGTAATCCAGTTCTCTGATAGGATTAAGAAAAGTTGTCAACCTGCATGGAGTATCATCATAGAGAAATATATTTTGTTAATTTGCTTTTGCTTGTTGTAAAATGACATCTTGCTGTTTTAATTTGCACATATCTGATTACTAGTAAAAATGACAATGATTCATGTTGGTTTAAACATTTGAGAATTCCACTTAAATTTTTGTTTATGAAGAAGAAACTTCATAGCACTTAAAGAAGAGATGAACTGCTGAGAAAAACCATACATTTAACATTCCAGGAGCTATTTAAACATGGGCTAAGAATTACTTGGTAGAAATATGTTAAACCTAATTAGAGAGTAATATTTGGAATAAAAGGCGTTCAAGTCTCTTTGAATTCTGACAGTGTAGGTGGAGATAAAAGGCCACATAAAAATAAGGTATATCTCAAAGTGCAAAAAGCTTTCCCCTTCCTGTCTGTTCTACTCTTTCTTCATTTTTCCCCCTCAAGAACAAGTTGTGGATATCTTTTATCTAAGTCACGTTCAGATTAGCAAATTCTACAACCTGCCACGTTTTAACCTAGAATTTTCTATCTCATCTTCTTTGTCGTAAGATCCTATCTTTTCTTTTCCAAAAAGATTTTTCATTAATAAGATGAAGTTCCATCTTAAAGCCAAGTAGCCACAAGTCTTATTAACCAATGGAGAAGTGTGCATGAGAGATAGCAAACTGTTGGCTAGATAAAAGCTGGATCTAATTGCAAGTAGGACCACTGTGGGAAATTGTGCTAATTTCTAATGATGACCTGAGTAAAAGATTGTATAACATTGCATAAAACCCCTAAAATCTTGGTTATTTCTGGGAAGATTTGGGAAACCAAAATTAGGAAAACAATATTTTTGTTTGATTTTTGGTTTGATTTTGCTTACAGATTGTGATGCAGAGATTTGATATGTTAGAGTATGAGGATAAATACACCGCCCAGTTCCTCGGAAGTCTACCAGTTGAGGTCAGAGGCTAAAATAACTATAGGAGCTATCCCCAAGGATTCATTCTAAGGAGTAAGATTGTATCATGTTTTTGAGTATGTTTCACATGTTATCAATGCCAAGGTCCAGAGAAAAAGGTATCTCTTGGTTCCCATTTGAAGAAAAAGTAATCTTTCTATTAAGAATTTATTTTGGATTAGAGGACAGAAATATCTTGGGGATGTTCTCATCTAGTCAGAGATTAGTGAGGTCAACATCTGTCTTATCACCTCAAAAAATTCTCAAGAAGAAGATTAAAGAGCTAATATCATCAAAAGATCTGTAGATAGGGAGTTGACAGAACTGAACTCTCATCCTAATTTTATCATTGACTAGTTTTGTTACTGGCCAAATTAATCCATGTCTATAGGTTCCTCGACTATAAAATGACAGACATAAAACTAAGCAGTCTCAAGGGCCGCTATAAAATTCTATGGGGCAGGTTTCATTTCTATCTTAAAAATTGTCAAGCAAGGCAAGCTCATACCTTCCCCAAAAAGCTTTTTTGAAACATATGGAGACAGTGCATGGTCTCTGCTGTACTTAAGTATCTTAGTGTGTGTTGTTTAAGGAAGGTGGATCATATACATTTCAAGGAATCCCCATTCAGTCTTCCCCACCATGTTTGGTAATTGTTCTGTCAGACCTCAATGGTCATCAGAATGTTTGTCACCTGGTACTGCTGTGGTTAAGAAAAATCAGCATGTAGTAGTTAATGATATGGGTTCTGTAGTCAACTGGCCTGAGCTGGAATTCTTGGTTTCCTCTCACTAGTCATGTGACCTTAGGCAAGTATCTTAACCTCTTGAATCTAACTTATTTTCATCTATAAAATTATGACTAAGGTAAATGAGAGCGTGAAACAAGGCCTTCCTTGTAAAGCACGGTGCTGGCCAATAAGGACAATCTGATAAATGTTAATTATTATTTTTATCCATTCAAACCCCTTTAACTGAGCTAATTTTAGAAGTCATAAAGTTTTGTTTGATATATGACTCATGTTTCCAGATAGATTGTGGTATTAAGGTGTTTCCTTACTTAATTTCCCTCCTATAAGGGTGGACATCATTAAATCAGGCTAATAAACTCTGACTCATATTACCTACCTCTCCTTCGATCTTCCGAGGTTTTTGGAGTTTTTGTAGGATTACTTTATTTCACATAATAGTCCCCTAGTGAGAAATTTAGAGACCTAAGAGAGTTTTCTCACTGATTCGTTGGCTTTTGTTCTATTGGAGAGAGATACCTCTGTGTAGCCTATTCAGATCTACCAGATTGTTAAAACTAGACTTGTCACCTATTTATTTCTTAAATATTTATTGAACACTTACTGTACATCATGTGAACTTCTGGTTGCAATAATGGATAGTGAGAATATTAAGGAACCAAATTTTTCTCCTGTCTCAATGATTGAAAGTCTGCTTATCTACCTGAATTCATCACCATAAATGTCAGAATTCAAATTCCCAGGACCTGAGAAAAATCCCCATGGGGTACGGCTGGTGGTGACAGGTTTGGAAAAGTCAACACTCAGACAGTCTCTCACTTCAAGGACTCTCAGGAGGAGTCCACAAGCTGAAGGAAGGTGCTTATTTTTCCCCCAAATTCTCACAAAGTTTTTTTTATAGTCCACGGATGTCCCTTTCTCTCAAGGTTTAAGTATCTGAGGTTTTATTTTTCTTCTTCTGAGAGCTTGTACCTTTTGACCAACATCTCCCCATTTCCCCACCTCCCACAGTCTCTGGCAACCACCTTCCCACCTTCTGCTTCTGTGAGTTTGAGATTTTTAGATTCCACATGTAAGTGAGATCATTTTCTCTTTCCTGACCCTCCCCATAGAAGGAATATTGCAAATATGCTTTTTTTTTTCCAAATAAAACACTGTGTTTTTTATACTAATAAATCCTCTTTGGGTTTACCAAACCCCCACAGAGGCTCTGAAGAATTTATATGGAAATGAAGGCAGCCCTACATCTGCTTAATTAGACAGATGCACTCATGAAAGGAAACAAGTGTCTGCTGGAACAGAGGGAGGATTGGGCTGGGAGGGGAATTCCTTTTCAGCTGTTTTCACAGGTTCATTTAGGGGTTATTGTCTTACAGGCTCCAGTCTCTTGGGTCACTACCCTACTCCACAAGAAAGGGGAGGTTGTTCACTTTCGCATCCAATAAAGTATTCAAATTAACCTCCCTCCCCACTGTGATATAATTAACGTCAAATTTAAGGAAAGCAGATTGCAGATTTCCAAAAGGATGGCAGAGACCTAACCACTTCACTGGTATTGAGTTGTACATTAGAATCACCTAGGGAGCCTTAAAGATGATTATGGCTATGGCCACCTAAAAAAATCACTGCTAATTCACCATCCTCTCAAAATCAACTTGAGGAGTAAGATATTGGTCTCAGTGTAAAAAAAAAAAAAAAAATCAGAATTTGAAATTATTGGCCTGTGTTTTCCACTGGGCCTGTTTGAACAATTTAGTAACATTGTTGGGCCAAATTAAATTTACTCAACCTTGTTTTTTAACACAAACATTCATGCAAGTGCTCACAAACACGTAACACACAACATAGACAAGGCACAGAGAGACAAACACCAGCATGCTTAGAAATTGACACTACATATTAATAGATTCAGACACACATTCAGGATATAGATTTTTTTTTCCAGAACTTCACAGTCTCATAGTTATAAACACACTCAGACACATATAGACACAGAGTTGTCATAGGACAGAGACCCACAGACACAGAGAAACAAACACAGACACATACATGTCTGGATGCATTCAGAAGGCAATTTGTATAAACTCAGCCTGATACACGCAGAAAGACCATCAGGGCTATGCAAAAAAGAGAGAAATAAGAATCACAGGATGAACTTCATGGTATGCAAAGTATATCTACATAAGGCTATTGAAAAATTAAGAAGAAAAAGAATCACTGAGATAAACTTAAACACCTAGCCCACAAAAACCTAAGAGGAGACATTACACGTTCAGGAATTCTTCTTCAGAAGGTTTCATTTTTGTTTTGTTATTAGTGTGGGCAGGTTCTTGGAGTAGCAGCATTGGGTGTTATTTGCTGCCTCTTGGTGGATGTATTTTTGCTGAGATCACTTACAAGCTTCTTGGCTCCTTGCCCAGGCGGATCATACAGGAGGCAGGGTTGGAATTATAGCCTTCAAAGAGAAGAATTATTCACGTTTTATTGAAAAGGAGATTCTGCTGAAATTTTCCTCTTATGGAAACCTGGAAATTTGCATAGCAAGTAAAGAATATTTCACTGGGTTTGGATGCTGACAGAGCTTAAGACAGCAAAACAAAACAGCCTGTAGTAATGATAATTAATAAGTACTATATCTGTGGCCTTTTATAATATAATAAATTTTCTTATAACTACCTACTCAGTGAATCATGTGACATGGCTGTTCAATGTGATCTAATTTGACCTTCAGAGCAACCAAGTGAATAAGAATGATTATTATCAACATTTTACACTTGTCAAAATTAATGCCAAGAGGGGTTAGGTAACATTTTTGAGGTCATCCGGCCACTAAGTTGCGTGTTTGGAAGTCAAATACATGACTAATGGACACAGTCTGTGCTTTCAGTAACTGTGTGACTCTGACCTCTGCACGCTCTAAGCTTGGGGTTGATCTTACTGCTATTCTTACTTTTCATATGAGAAAACTGAATATCGGAGAGGCTATTTTATGCCAAATTCCCATGGGCACACACAAGACTGGAAACTAATGTTCTGATTCCTGTCCCAGGGCTGCTTACCCCAGAAAAGTAAGACTGTAGACCATTCCATGGGTTATATGCAAACTGCATTTGATGAAGAGACTGAAGCTTAGAAACCATGACTGAACTAAAACGGCAGTGGCCATGCCTTGAACATCCTTAGAAGAAGAATGGATTCCCGTAGAAGGTAATGGGGTCAGAAGCCCTCTCTACTTCTTTATTGTTTCTCTGAAGATTATGAAACCGCTCTCCCTGGCGTTTTGGCTAATGATATCTCAAAATGCTCTTGGAGGGGATTCCATCCTAACCACGATAATGGAGATATGGCCTTAATTTCAGGAAGACATTTTATCTGTTTGTCATTTCCTTAAGGTGTGTGCCTGGCTGGCATGATACATGTTCAATAAATGGAAAATCATCTTGATCATGTTGTAGAATTTATCTCTTTAGATAATTAGATCTCTACATTTAGATTTAGATCTCTAAATTATCTCTTTAGAATCTGAGGATGATTTTGAAATCCCCTGCTATTCCACAATTTTTAAACATGTATCATGTGCTTGACCCCGTGATAGCCTGTGTGTGTATCGGGGTTGGAGACCTGCTCTCAAAGAGCTTGTGCTTTGAGGAGAAAAAATAAGGATTACATATTATGGAATAATTAGAAACCACTGGACTGCATGTTCTCAATAAGGCAAAAATTGGTTATTGAGGAGGGGCAAAATTTATTAAATAATACCTGGTTTGTGGCTCTCCCTCCAAATCTCAACTTTTTATCTGATAAAATCTTATTCCTTGATATTCAATACCATGTATAGGTGATTAGGGGGAAAAAAATTGTTTAAATCTCCCTACAGAGGTGATAATGAAAAAAAGGTTGAGAAATACTATAATAGACTATACATATCTCATAGCTCCATATTATTCATTTAAACGTTTCAAATTGTTGCCAATTTTAAAAATCAGGAGACTTACATAACTTAAATTCCTTGTTTCTTTTAAAAAGACAAATCAGAAGATCTGGCAACTTTGAATTGCAGTGGCAGAAATTGGCCAGATCTGTGGAGCAGCTTTACCATTTAGGTTATATATTTAGCCACTGCAGGTATCTATGCACATTTTCAGGATTCAGAAAAAAGTAATTACATATTCAGTGACAGATGTTTCAGCAGTCCAGGGAGAGAGAAGTCAGCAAGGGCTTGAGTATTAAATAATGTCCTCATAAAGGAAGTAGGAATTAAGCTTCCTTATAAGGAGTCAAGATTCCATAAGGGAATAAAGGAGGATGATTGAGTGGAGGGTTCATAAGAAGAGGACAAGATTAATGCAATAGTAAATTCTGGTGGACAAAAGACTAACTGTGCAAAGTAAAACTTTTAAACATTTAGAATAAAATATAAGATGTTATATTTATAATCTTAGGTTTAGAAGAATTTCTTTTAAATGATACAAAACAGGACAAACCATAAAGGACAAAGTGGACAAGTTTGAATTCAATAAATGAAAAAACATCTGTTCATACAAAGATATCATAAACAGGGCAAAAAGACAAGCAACAGACTTTGAGAAGATATTTGCAATGCATAAAACTGACAACAGATAAGTACGAAGAATTCACGGAGAACTCCTACAAATCAGAAAGGAAAGAGATAAACAACCCAGTGCAAAAATGGAAAAAAATGGGCAAAATGTATGAAAATGTCATTCACAAAAGTTATTAAAAGACAAATGGCCAATATATACATGAGAACATACTCAATCTGACATGGTATCGGAAAAATGTAAATTAAAACAATAGTAAGATATCATTCCATCCCCATCATACTTACATAAACCTAAATTCAAATGATTCCTAAGGGCCAGGCAAGAACATTACAAATTTTGAAATTTCATATATCATGAGAGTGGAGGACACTCTTTTGGAGGTCAATGGACAATATTTAATAAATTGTATTATTTACATACTTATTGACTCAGCAAGTCAATCTAGGTATGTTCCTTGAAGAAATTTTCACATATGTGCAAAAGATGTATACTTGCATGTCTGTCATATCACTGTATAGGATTGGGGAAAAAATTGAAAACGTTAAATCATCCTCAAGAGGAAAAAAATTGAATAAATTGTGACATATTCACAAAATCAAAAACTATAAGACAGTGAAAATAAATGTAATAATATAACACATGTAAACTTAGCTAAATCTCCAAAACCTTGAAAAAAACCAAACTGTATAGAAATACACATAGTATTATAATTTTACTGAGTATAAAAGCACATAAAACAGAAGACTGAATAACATGATCTTAGGGAGGCTGTTGAAATAGAAATGGTTTGTGTAGGGAAGATAAGGTTGCCAAGATCCGGCACAGGGTACATTGGGGCCTGGAGTAGGGAAGCATGTGAAAAACTGCACTTTGTTGTAACACTTTGAAAATTGCTGTGCTTTCACTGTCTGATCAAGCAACCATTGACAAGCTGTCTTTACAAGGCTGTTACTTGGAGGAAAATAGCCATTGTAGATTCATATGGAAGACAGCAGTTTCTAGTTTAAAAAATTTTAGCTGAAGAAATAAGAGAATCTTTGCAGAGCAGCCAGTCCTATGAGAAAGAAAATCAGTGGATGTTCTCTTTGATACGGCCATTGTGGAGGAGGAAAGACTTTGGCTCCCATAGGTCATTCAGTAAAATAGGTAAACTTTACCCCTTTGTTCAGATTCTTGCAGTGACCTTACTGCTGTCACCACCCTCTCTGTCCATGCTTGCAATCTCTGCCTTTTGCATGCATACAAGTCTCCCAAAAGCCATGCCTTTTCTTAGCTTGAAAATTTTATTCCCCTTCTCAAAAATCCTTATACTCTTACTTCCTCTGAGTAGTGTCTGAATCCTGCAGCCTCTGAAGTTTTCCTTATTGTTATTGTATTTTTCCCTTTTAAATAGACATTAAATAGGTTCGTAGAAAAATTGAGCAGAAAGTACAGAGAGTTCCCATAAACCCCCTGCCACTCCCCACACATAATCTCCCCCACATCAACATCCCCCACTGGAGTGCTACATTTGTTACAACTGATGACCACAGTGCCTTTGTTGATGCTGTTTTTTTCTTCCTAGAGCATTTCTTCACTGATATCTATGTGTGAAAGCCTCACCCTGCTATGAATGCCACCTCCTCCAGGATGCCTTACCTGACCTTCCCCTCAATTCAGTGCTCTCTCTCTCTCTTGCTTCTGCTGATCCCCTCAGTGGTAAGGCGGCATATTCTCTCTCTGTGTCTGGGCTATTTTAATTATAAGTCATTGGACACTAAACTGGGCATAAGAAAAAACAAAGGGGTATCCATTGAGTTAGTAAGCATGCCCTTAAAAATGGACAGAAGGGACGGG
This sequence comes from Eulemur rufifrons, assembly GCF_041146395.1. NCBI lineage: Eukaryota > Metazoa > Chordata > Mammalia > Primates > Lemuridae > Eulemur > Eulemur rufifrons. Next base: position 53,062,115 of record NC_091010.1, on the reverse strand, counting down.
TGTAAAACTATAGACAGGAAAAGCAATCAATGGAATTGCTACTGTATGCACTGGCCTCTATTTAATATGCACCATAGTGTGCTCACTTTGGAAGCACATGTACTAACATACACTGGATCATCAAATCCTCCAGTGGGTGGTATTAGCTTCCCCACCACCACCGCAGGAGATGGAGAGTAAACAGAAATTTAAAGTAAAATAAAAGTAATTAAATTTAATGTCTAACAAAAACTAATCTCTTTAAAAAATAATAGTATATCCATGTAATAGATCATTGTACTATTGCAGATTATAGTCTAGAAGACTATCGGATGACATGAAGCAGGTCATAGTATAGTATCCAGTGGGAAAAAAATCAGGAGACTACATCACACATGCACACACTTCTGTACATGTGATTGTAATTTTTCATAATATGTTTATGCAGTGTAATAACTGGAAGAAATTATATCAAAATATTGAAAGCCATCTGTAGGCAGCCACTTACAACATATCCCTTTCTGTGTTTCCAGGTCTCCACAAAAAGCTTCACAATACTTGAATAACAATAAGTAAACAAATACTTAAATAAAAACTGAGTCATATATGCCATGTAACTTCTCCAAATTAAAATAGCTTTAAGAAAGTGGTACATCTACGATTGGAGCCTAAGTCTGTATATTTTCCTCATTATATCATATTGCCCCCTTATTGGGATCCTTGACAACTTGCATGCCTCAGGTAAGATAAAGATCCAGGTAAGGATCTGACTGACTCTCTTTCTGGCTTCAAAACACACATTGAGGCCCCTGTCTCTCCACATCCAGTTCTGCCTAAGACAAGTGTTCATTTCTCCTGGGCAGTAGTGGGCACAGGACCTGGATCCTTTGGAGGTTGCCACTTTGTTACCCAAGTGGCTCTTCTTTTTTTTTTACCTGCCATCCCTGGACTTGGTTTGTGCAGAGCGGCCACAGGGTACGTCCGCTTCCTCTTACCTGTGACCCTTTCACAGCCTAGATCTTTTCCTGAAGGCATGGCCTTGCATTATCCTATACAAGATCGACACACATCAAACACTCCTATTTTAGGAATTTCAAAGTTCTCAGCTTTGCAAGGGGGAAGGCTAACACCTCTCAACCTAAAGTGAACTGTCAACAATTCAGTTTCCTTAAAAGATGAGAGTATTCAGCTATTGAGTTTCCATTAAAGACTTACTTATAAAGTGCTAATAGATTTGGGAAAGGGACCTTTTTCCATTAGTTTAATTTAAAAAATGGAGATTAAAGTACTGATCTGTTGGAGCTACCTCAGGCTGCAAGTGTCACATCCATTCAATTCCCCAAAATGATTGAATTCATAGGGTCTCAGGCCCTCAACTTGAGGGCCAACAGGGTGGTCTCCAGCATCTTGTCTCCCTCAGGCAGTTTCATTCATCCACTGACCCTTCAATCACCTGTGTCCACCATTCTGCAAGATGGCTGGCCCCCACTTTTACCGACAGTAATTTTTCAGGGTATACTTTTTTTCATGTTTCAATTGTTCTGTGGAAGGTAAATGCCATTTTGCCCACAGAGATATCATTCTTTGCCCACATCACATTCTGTACATGGGTCCATTAACAATTGGAAATGATTCCCAGGAGGGAACTTCTCCTTAGAATACGGGTAGTAATTTGCTATTGACAGTGTTTTCCTTTGGATCAGAGAGCCTTACTTGTGATGAATATTCTAAGAAGATTGAATAAATCTAAGAGAACTCCTGTGTATTTACCACACTGTGCCTTAATCTTCATAGTCCTTTATACTTATCATCCTCTTTCTTACACATTTTGACATTTTTCCTTTCGTATGGGATAATGAGTCTTGCTGAGTGGGTATTATCTCCATTTTGTATGTGAGAAAACTGGGGTTCAGAAGGATTAAGTAGCTTGTCCTGCTTTAGTCATTCACTGCCCCTTTCATCTCCAAACGACTTCCAGGGGGATTGTATTGCTTTCCTGGGGTGCCATAACAAAGCGCCACAAACTTGGTGGCATAAACAACAGAAATATATTGTCTGGCAGTTTCCGTGGCAAGAGTCTGAAACCAAGGTTTTCCGGGGGTCGATTCCTTCTGCGAGCTGTGAGAGGAGCATCTGTTCCAGGTCTTTCTCTTTGGCCTATAGGTGTCTTCTTCATGCTCACGTGGTGTTCTCCCTGTATGAGTCCATTTCCAAATATCCCCTTTTTAATAAGGATACCAGTCATATTGGATTAGGGCGCACATATGGTGTCATTAGAATTCGATTATCTCCGTAAAAACCCTGTCTCTAAGTAACGTCACATCCTGAGGTACCAAGGATTAGGACTTCAACAATGAATTTGGGGACATTTATTGAAAGAAGTCTGACTAAGACTCTCCTTAGTGGTTGTGAGTTCTTTCCTGATGTGGGCCTTGTCTCTGGCCTCAGTCTAATCTCTTACCGCTGCACAATGGAAACTGTAGCCATACCAAACTACTTAGTAAAAATACCTAATATTTATTGAGCACTGTGCCAAGTGCTTCACATGTACAAATAATGTAAACTTTTGCCAATCTCCTTATTATCACCTTATTATAGATTCACTTATTCATTCATTCATGCAATCATTCATTCACTCAAAAGCTTTTTAAAATGCCCATTATTGGGAAGCTCTGTCCAAATTGCTGGGGGTACAACACAGTTGCCAACAAAATAGCAAAAAGAAGTCCCTAGCCTTGCAAACATACATTCTAGTGAAGGAAAGCAGAAAGAAATTAATTAAAGCATTACATGCTATATAAGACAACAAAGAGTGCTGTAGAGAGAATTCAGACAGGCATGGAGGTACATCGGGGCAAATGCAATTTTTAAAATTTATACAAAATAACTTTATACTTATGGAAAAGTTGAAAGAATATTCTGCATCCATATTCTCCCAATATTATTCTAAATAAATCCAAACTAATAAGGAAGTTACAAAAAGAATGCAAACAAGCCATGTACCTATCCCCTTGATCCAGAATTTCTAAATTGTTTGTTTGCCAATGTTTGCTCGCAATCTCTCCCTCTTCAATCTCTCTCTCTCCTTCCCTGATAAATTCCCAGTGATGCTTCCAGTTCCAATTGTCCTTGTCTCCTGGGCAGCCGGCATACTTCTGCCTGCTCATCCTGAGGGCCCCGCCCATTCACCTCTCCATTCCTCCTGCCGCCTTCTCAGGACCCCCCCCCATGACACTATTGCTTCTGCAATCCCTCCCATCCCCTCAGTCTACATGCTGCCAACCTAAAAGGGAAGGAAGGGAAGGAAAAAGACAGGAAGAAAGTTTAAAAACAAATGTAGAAACTGAAGCTTAGAGGATTCATTTGTGCAAATTCACCCAGATAGTGGGTGGTAGAGCTTTTTTATCTGCCATGAGAAATAGAACTAATTCTTGGCCGCTGTGTCATATTTTCTCATCTATTAAGGGGGAAACTGAGGATTAGAAAGGATAAGGAACTTCCTGGCTATTTTAAGACCCGCTGCCTATGCAGCTTCTATAGTCTGACATTCTGCTTCTTTTCTGCTGTCCCAGAAAATATATACTCTGCAAAGTTCAGAGCAACCACTGCTCTTGTGTAAAATTGCTTCTGATCTTCCCTCGTCTGGATAAAGTTGAGCACTTCAGTCTTTTCACTTCTGCCCCTGGTCCACTAAGAGCCCTTCTTCAGGCTTCAGTTCCATCACCTAATATATTTCAGGACACCTACAAGTCCGAGGGCTGTCTCTGTTCACTCCATGGGTGGCCTCTGTGTGGCAGTGAGAGGACGTGACATGGTCATTCTTATGTCTTCAGAGCCTGGCACAGAGTAGGTGCTAAAAAATAATTATTGAATAAACAAAATGAAATAATTAAAAAAGAGTATCCAGGTCTTTCAATTCCTCTTCCCCTGAAGAGTCCCTTTGTATTTTGTAATAAACAATATGTTACGTCATGAAAGTTTTATTGGAGGAAGTTTTGCAATAGTGATCTTCTTTAGTGCATTCAAGATAGGATTTTATTTGTTTACCAAAACTTTCTGTAGGCACAAGATTGTCACCTTTCTATGAGAAGGAAGGTAAACTTCTGACACACCCTTTCCTTCTGAGATCTGCAAGAGAAGGAGAGTGAACTCTATCACAAGGGACAGGACACACCTGGCAGGGGTGAGAGGCAGGGACTCCCCATAAAAGTGCTAGTTGGAGAGGCTGCCCATTGCTGGTGAAGGATGCAGCAGTCAAGGGACAGGGACCCCACAGGGACCCCACGCCTGCCTCGCTGTACTCACTCCTGCCTGCCACCCACATGGCTCACCTGCTCGCTGACCATCCTCCCAGGCTGACTGTAGTCTCCACATGAGCCCTGTTAGGCCAAAGTCAGGCATTTAGCATCTTGACTAATTTGTAACATTTTATCAAATATTACAAAATCCAAATCTATATTTAATTTATATATCAATAACTACAATGTATTCACTGTGCACCCAAACCAACATTTTGTGCATTAGAATCCCATAGGAATAGGATAAGGGTGGTTTTAGCTTCACCCCATTAAAGTGGGGATTCTGGATTCAGATTGCTGCAGTTTGAATCCTGCTTCTACAGTGTCACATAATCACCCTGTGTAATTCTCACAGAATTCCTGTAAGCCTGGTATTAGCATCTCCAATTTGTAAATGAGGAAACCAAGGTTTCTCAAGGTTGAATACCCTTCCAAATGTGTATGTCCAGCAAGAAGCAGGGCTGGGATGGACATGTTTGCCTGAGCCAAGCCCAGGCCCTGCCCTTGCCCCTGCATAGATGTGGCTGAGGCCCACTCTTGCTGCTCAAAACCTTCCCTTTTGTCAGTTCATCTACCCCTCCCGCTAAACTACAACGTTAACTGGCTTGAACTATTTATAATGAGCACAGCCGACAATTATAAGCCCACCATCTGCACCCAAAAGGAATTCACTATGCTCCAGAATGTGCAGTTTAAATATTAATAATTATCATCCAATTTCTTAAAGATGTGTTTCCAAATGTATTCATTGCATGCCAAGGGCTCTCCAGTTCCTATTTCAAATAATTATTTATTTCCTTAAACATAACATGACTAACATGTTGATAAAATTTGTAACAAATCTAGACTTAAGATAAATAATGCAGTAACAGTATGTGTTGTTGGGCCCTCATTTCTGTTGACATTCTCTGGAATCTCACTGCCCTTCCATCTATCACATGTATATATTAGTAATACTATAACGTCTTTTCTTCTTGCTGGATCATACTACTGATATCCCTTGTGTAATATGTATCTGTTCCTTCAACAGTCAGTATTCTCGAGAGTTGTTATTAGGGTAATAGTCATCTTATCTCAATAAGAACTTGGCTATGCTTTCACCGTATACATCAACATAAAAGTTCAATTAATTTCAAAGTATTGAGCACTGAACTCTGCTATTACAAATTACAGGCTAATTAATGCTCCTTTACTTGCTCATTTATTTGGAATCTTCTCTTTTTTTCTCCCTGTCAGAGCCAAGTAAGTATGTAAATTCCATTAATTGTTTTTACTAACTCATTAAATGGATTATAGAGCAAAGTAGTAATTTTCAAAATTATAGCCATCCAACACCTACATTTGAAAAGGATGCCACATTCTAAAGGATATCGTTAACTAGACAGTAAGTAAGAACTGCAGGGAGAATTCGTCACAGCAGTGTATGTAACGATTTTATTTTAATGAATTTCTGAAATAAGATAAATTTCTTGAAGGACATATCTAACCTTGAGATTCTGTGAAACTGCAGCTAGCCAAAGGGTGAAAAGAAATATATCATTTAATATGTTTAAATATGAAGATTATGAGAAGCTATCTAAAAAGATTTGAACATAATATAGGAACACTAAAATGTATTGGACATATAACAATTTATTTCATAGTTTTAACAACTGATCTAGTGTTTTGTTCCCATTTTATAGATGAGACAACTGAGCCTGAAGTTATCCAGTAATTTATGCAATGCTCCTCTGAGGGGAGCATGCCAGCTGGAGGGACCCATGAAAAAGGAACATAAGGAGTTAGAAGCACCAAAGGCAGGTTGACATGCCTGGAGCACAAGGGCTGGGACACAGTGGTCTGAGCTGAGACCCACGCAGAGTGCACTAAGGGTGGCACATGCAGAGTTTTCTAGAAAATATTAAGCATCTGGGGCTTCATCCATTATGTTTTGAAAAGATTACTCTTGCCACAGTGTGCAGGGGAGGATGAGTGGGAGAAAAGATGCCAGACTATTGCCAAAGTCCCGGGGAGGTGGTGACAGTGTGGACTGCAGAAGGGGAGAATGGGGTCAGTGAGAGATGTAGCCGGTGAGAGTGATGGGTGTCACTCGTGCTGTCAGCAAAGGGTGGCAATGAGGGAAAGGGACATATGGGGATGATTTCCAGGTGTCCAGACTTGCTCAGCTGTGTGAAAGGAGGCATGCTTTCTTGAGGCAGAGAGCGCTGGAGGAAGAGAAATTAGCAGGGAATTTTCTGCATTTGTTCTGGGCCATGAAGAGTTGAATTATGACATGTGGAAAAGATATTTGAATGTGCATATTCCGAGTTCAGAGCAGATATCTACTTTGACGATATGTTTGAAAGTCAAAATAAGGAACATTTAAAAAAAATTATTTCACTGTTTCTCAAAGTGTTTCTTGAACTACTTATATCAGAAGCCCGGTTTTCAGGCTTTAATATGCCTCAGAATCACCTGGGTACAGTGTGTTGAGGAAGATGAAGACTCTAGAGTCCATCTGCTCTGGTTTGAATCAGCTCTGACATTTTCTAGAATGAATTCGAGCAATTTGATGCTCCTGCGCCTCCATTTTTCTCTGTAAAAAGGACATCATAATACCTGCCTGAGTGGGTTTCTCAGGGATTATATAAGAAAATCATGAAATAAACCAACTAAGTTAACTTATATAGAGGTTTTAGAACACTTAGTGGCACTTAATAAACAGAAAAAACAAACAAACAAACAAAAAAAAAAAACGGCTAGGCTAGCCATTATTGTTTTCCAAGAAATTTTTTAAAAATGTAGATGCATGGACCTCACTCAGGCTTTTGATGTAGACATCAAGTTACGGAATAAAGTGGACATTTCAGTGTGGATTTGGTTATGTTTCAGACTGGAGAGAGATGATGAATTAGAATTCAGTGGTTCTGGGTAGGACAATTCTGGACCCTATCACACCTAGAAAATCACAGCATTCAATTAGAGGACAGGAAATCTGTGGTTTTGAATAAACTTTCCAGGTTCTGAAGATGCTGATCCACTACCAGGCTTGAAAGTAGTTATATTAGACAAGATCTTGTGATTCATGTTGTCAGGTCTGGACGCCCATCAAAATGTGCAGTCCCCTTTCACAGTGACATTACTTTGCTGGGAAGTGTGTGGCCATGCGGGAAGCACACTGAGAATCAGGTATAAGCATGTGAGTAGCGCTCACCAGTGAACGTGAGTGGAAGTGATGTCTGTCCCTTCTGGATGGCGGCTTCTGAGAAGCAGTCCTGTCCCTTCCACCCGTTTCTCCCCTTTGGCTCAGGAAGCCTAGAACAGCAAGCACTAGGGGGTGCCGTAGCCACAAGATAGAACGAATCAAAACAAGGGACTGATGACAGGAGGACAGTCTGTTGTTACATGAATGAGAAAAAGGCTCACACAAATGAGGGAAAAGCTTCTAATATACTATGTTAGGGAACTATTGGAAATTACTTGTTATGGCAGTTGGTGTTCCCCTGATAGCTTCTCTTAAACACAAGACTTTTCCTCTAAACAATATTTATCAGAAGCCTATTGATGAAATGGGTAACTCCATCACAATCAATGTGCTGGACTCTTATGAGACAGTGAATAAAAAGATCTTTTGCTTGGTTCTGGGAACATAACTCTATGTCTGAAAAATCTCAATATTTCAGTTGTTTCTGGTTGTTTTCAGTTTTTATTTTTATTTAGGGTATCGTGATTAGAAAAAGTGTGCACTTGGAGGAATCTTACATTTTTCCAAGTAAAAATATAATATAAATTAGTGAAAATTGGTAGCTTTCTGTTTGGCATCACAGCTCTCTGATAGCTCAGGAAAGGTTTCAGTGGTTTTGTATCCCTGAAAGTAAGAGATTAGTCTCTCTTCTGTATCTTTACAGACAACCAAACACCTGTTTTTGTAAAATACAGGAATGTTGTTTGTATCTAGATCATTACTTAACCTAATAAAAAATTTCCAAGCAGTGTAAACATCAATATTCATAAATTATTATTCTTTTAAGAATGTTGGCTCAATTTACATATAGATTAAACTTTAAATTTATGAAATGTGACTTTCTTTCATTCTGATGGCTTAATACTGCTTGTATTTGAGGAGTAAGTTTCCTACACGAAATGCTTTACATTTTTCCATGTTACTGAGGCCACAGAAGACCCCATATTTGGCAGACCCCATAGCGTTAAATTGAAAATTAAATTTGAGACGGCAAGGGAAGGGTGTTTGGAAAGTGACTGAGGCTTAGAAATGAGAACAACATGCAGCTAACACACATGGCCTGAGAAACTCATAATGAAGCTTCCTCCTGTGGAAAAGGGGTTTACAGAGAGCAGGTTTCATGTTCAAGACCATATGTTTGATGTTAGCCTCTGGTCACCACCCACTCAACTTGTTCTTTGCACAGAGATGAGGTTTATCTTCTCTCCTGGAATTTTATTACATGAACACACATATATGTACAAACACAAAAACACATCCCTAGACCAGACCATTTCTCCCACATAGCTTGATATGGGTAAAAATGAAACCACATACTAAGGACTTTTACTTGCAACTTCAGTGACAGAATCTAACTTCTTTGGCAGACCCCACAACATTAAACTGCAAATTGATTTTGAAAAGCAGCAAAAGGATATGGTAGAAAGTGACTGAGCCCTGGAAATTAGGATGATGTAGAGTTAATACGTGTGACCTGAGGAATTCATAATCATCCTTCCTGCTTGCTAATGAGGGTTTACAGATAGCAGGTTTAATTATTGAGGCCGCATGTTTGATGTCAGCCTTTGATCAGCACTGACTCAGCTGTTCTCTGCATAGAGAAGACTCTAATTTCCTTTTCTGGTAGTCGCTTACACACACACACACACACACACACACACACACACACGTCTCCCACATAGCCGGACTATGGGTAAAGGAGAAACTAGATCCTCATGTTTTCACCTTGATGCTTTCATGCCTTACATCAGAATGGCTTTCCCACTGTCTTTGGTGACAAATTCTAACTTTTTGTTTCTTTTTTTTTGTTATTTTTTCCCCAAGGGCATGTGATTTAGCATAGTCAGCTTCTCAGTGATCACTGATCTCTCGAGAAACAACCACATATAATAGAATCCAAACCTTATGCTCTTCCTAAGTTTTCCACTCCCCTCTCTGACATTGGTGCGGTTCCTTGACTTCTCTAAACACTAGTTTTCTCAGCTATTAAAGGGGGTTTGTGATAGGCTGTAATATAGACCTTCTCAAGTTGTTGGGATGACGAAACAAGATCATAATGTTTCTTTTTTTGAGTCTATGTCTGTTACTTGTTCTACCACTGTCACTTAAGTAGTAGGAGAACCAGAGACAGGTGTTTTTATTCTTATAGGGGGACTTTTACAGTAGTGTCCAGCTTAACTATCCCAAATGGACTAAGAGCAGGTTTAGGGAGTTAAAATGGGAATTAGGGTCAGTGGAAGAAAGGAATAAGAATTGACCAACAAGTCATACACAGAATATTAATAAATCAGTCAGAGAGTTTTGATTAATGTGTTATTACTTAGCATGTTTTCCAGCCCAGCAGACTCACTTTAGATGCTTGTTAAATACTGAAATTCCTGGACCTGATTTCAGACTCATTGAAAAAGGTCTGGAGTTGGGGCCTGGGAAATTGAGTTTTGAACAAAATTCCCACATGGATCATGGCACACATATAAGTGAGAACCACTGGCCCAGTGTGTACCAACTGCAGTGGAAGTTTTAAATGGAATATAAATAAACAAAATATTCAAGGTAAATGGTTTTCATTTTAATATATTAACTAAAAATACCTTCTACCTTTCCCTCAAAACATCCATATCCAGAGCTGTCCTTTGCTGTAGCTCAACAGAACCAGTTTGAACTCTTTTCCCAGAGACTGCAGAGTGATAAAATGCAGCCCTGGCAGGTTTAGAAGCAAAGATGTGCTTTAGGCCATTGCAAATACCACTTATAAATGGAAAGTTATAACTTATGAATAAATAAATTAGAAAATCAACACCAAACTAGTGAGCTCTAAAAGGAGCCTTGAACTTCTGTTCCTCAGATCCAAGAGCAGTTATGAAATTGACAAAGTAAGTCACAGTCTTTGCAATCTCCTTTAGAATTATTGCCAGCTCTACAAAACAGGTATGAAATGAAAGCCTTTCCTGGTGGGAGAAAAATATATCTTATCAGTTCCAAGCCAAAAGCTACAATTAAAACGTGGTATTCATTTTCCCCGCTTCTACATATGTTTTAACACTTCATGAGGTTGTACTATTTCATGCTCAGGTTCCAAGTTGACCGGTGCTATATTATTGATTTTTGTTTTTCATTAAATGAAGGATAAGTATCAAGATTGTCTATAAATTTGTTCTCAACCACCAAGAGTCAGCAATGAAGTTTTATTTTGTCTTATTTTGTTCCGGGGGAAAAAAAAAAAACCCACCAAATTTCTTGATTTTTTTTCTTTTTTTTTTTCTAGATTTTATTTTTTTAATTTCAAAATATTAAGGGGATACAAATGTTTTTGTTACATGAAGTGAAGTTAGGGCTTTTAGTGTGCCTGTCCCCAGAATAGTGTTCATTGTACCTGATAGGTAAGTTTTATCACTCACACCCTTCCCATTTCCCCCCTTTCTTGGTTTCCAATGTTCTTTACATCTGTTCATACAGATGTTTAGCTGTTTAGCTCTAATGTATTAGTGACAATACTTGGTGTTTGTTTCCTGAGATACTTCACTTGGGATAATGGTCTCTAGTTCCATACAAATTGCTGCAAAAAAAATGTCATTTCATTCCTTTTCATAGCTCGGTAGTACTCCATGGTATGTGTGTGTCTGTGTCTGTGTGTGTGTGTATGCATGTGTGTGTGTGTGTGTATATATATATATATATATATATATATCTCACATATTCTTTACCCATTCGTGAATTGATGGACACTGAGGTTGTTTCCATACCTTTACAATTGTGAATTGTCCTGCGATAAACATTTGAGTTCAGGTGTCTTTTTGATATAATGACTTCTTTTCCTTTGGGTAGGTACCTAGTAGTGGGAAGCCCCAGGCTCAGATCTGCCCATCCCCCATGGGCATCAACACTTAGCATGCAATCATATAATTTGTAGGACTGTTAATTTGATTTTTTAAATATAAAAATGATATTGGCTTTTCATAGGTGGTCTTAGTAAAATATTTACATAAATATTTCAAATGATTTGATTTAAAGAAAATATTAAAAACAATAATAATACAGATGGACTATGAATATTGTCAAAACCAATAAGGTATTGCCAAAATGACTGAAGTGGGCAAAAGTTGCCCTAACTCTGGGGCCTCCCTGCGTCCCTGGGCTTGGGTCTGCCTTTCTCTTTGTCTGCAGCAATGCCATTGCTGTCTGTCTCTCCAAGTGCCCTGAGCCTGCCTCTTTCTCTCCCTTGCCTGTGCTCTCTGTCCACTGCCCCATCCCTCACCTCTCCACGTGGTGCTTCTCAGACTGTGGCTTTACATAGCTCTGTCATCCGCACCATGCCCGGAGATGGCAAAAATATGCTGATAGTCTGCGAGTGGCTTTCTGTGTGGAATAATTGCTGCTTTTTCTTGTTGCAGTTAGATCCCTAATGAAAAGCTCAGAGCTGCTTGCTTTATTCATCACCTCTGACTGTTCCCCTGAAAACTACTGAAATTTTTCCCAGTCTTCTTTACTTATCAGTGTTGGTTCCAAATGAGTAGATGCTGACAGTGATTACCAAAATACAAAAGGGTGACAACTTGTTTCATAGAGAAATGCTGCTTTAAACTGAAGGGCATTTGTTGGTTTTATCTCATCTACCTATCCCAATACAAGCACCCACCTCACACACACACACACACACACACACACAGTCTTTCTTGTGACTTGGAACTTAGAGCAACCCACAGCCTATGAATACCAACCAGAGGTTGATGAGCTGATGAATAACTGAGCCCTCCATTGGAAAGGAGATTCATACCACTGCTTTTGAGGGTGGGGGCTTAAGAATGGGACATAGTGTGTGAGTGTGTGTGTGTGTGTGTGTGTGTTTGTGCACATACCCACATGCTATATTGATAATAGAAGATAATTTTTTCCTTATTTTTCCTTATTTTAGCTCCAAGACAGCTACCACACTTCCTTTCTTCACTCTGTTAGATGATTGGGTGGAAAACTGGATTATAAGGGAATGGAAGGAGTATGGCATCATCAAACTATGTTTCCATGGAAGTTTTCATCAGAAGCCATAGTAATAAAATTATTTCTAAAAGTATAAAGTTCATAAAGTCATGTAAATCCAGGATGGGACCTGTGCAGAGAGGCACAGAAAGGAGATGGCTGTCAGACACAGAGCAGAAAGGTCCTCAGCCCTGACTTTTCCTCCAAAAGGCTCGTTTCTATTAAAAGACAAAGAGAGAGAGGCCAATGCACAGATGTGTTCTGAATTAATCTCCAAGAAGAAAGCATTCACCGATCCCTGCAGACAGCTTCTTGCAACAGGCTTTGCACTTCACAACTATCGAGACACTCAGGAAAGCCCTGGATAGAACGATGCCTCCTCTTCTCCAGCAAACAGGCCATGATGAATGACGGGAGAGTCCTCTGGGTCGCTGGGGTCTGTCCCCGCTATTCATCTGCACAAGTTATGAACCAGCCTGCATCCTTCTTACCCTGTACCTCTGACCTCACGTTAGTGAGACAAATATATTTGTTGCCCCTGCTGCTCCCTAAATCTCAGCATCGCCACACTGTACCTGACTTATGGTTCACTAATTCCAGTGTTCCCTTTCTGTCAGAGATGATAAATGGAATGGAATATTTGTCACCCATACAGTGTTAGGGCTGTGTCCCTCTGATGTCTAATATCTTTTAACCTGTATGGTGCATTTTTTAAAACAATCTGGAATCACTTTGTATGTTTGATCAAGGTCAGTATCGATGTGGATGGGATGGTTTTCTCTTTCTGCCACCTGCCTTAAAATTGTTTAGCTCCTGTAAGTGGTACCTTGCGAACATCCCTTTTGTCTGGTGAAGGGGAAATGGGGAGAACAATGACCCCAGAGTCAGGGTCCTGAGTTCCCTCCTAGTCATTAAGTTCCTGACTTCTGAGTAATCTTGGAGGAATATCTACCTAACATTTTTTTTTAATCTCATTTTTCTCATCTGACAAATGGAGCGATAAACATTGACCTCCCCATGTTATTACTATTCTAAGGTCTTAGTTAAAAAAATGAGTGGAAATGTATATTACTAGTTAATGAACTCAATTCACATTCCATACAAAATCATTTTTAAAAAATTTTATAGTTATATTTTAAAGTACCTTTATTACTCACGTGCATCAAAGTACTACATGGCATGGTAAAAGAAATCTGTAGAATTTTAATGAAAAGTAACAATTTCCCACCCCATTGCTACTTGCCTGAAGACTCTCCCTGGAAGCTTTTCAACTGATAATGTTTGGTTTTGAATTTTAACAATTTCTGTTTTTAAATGTGTTGGGTGTTGCTTCATAGGTGTTAAGTAATATTCTTAAAAGTCTGTGTCTTAATTTATTACTTAGATTTTTTGTTCTTTATTTTCTATATTTTTCTATCTTACCTTCCAGTACTTATAATTATTTTTTAGCACAGATTTCTTTCCACAGAGAGAAATGGAGTGAAAGGAAAAGGAGGACCTTTCCCGCTTCATTTCTTACATCCTGAGCTTCACAGTCTCCTTGCCCCTCCTCAAAGGGAGCGCTGACCTGAGCCCACAGGTCACCCTGCACACTCACTCATGGGGACATCAATGGGAACACTGGGTCCCTGTGTGATAGTTGTTAGAGGTTTATTTACTTATTTGATAATAATTCAAGATATGCAAAAATCATTCAGAACCCCCTTCCTGATCAATAATTTGCCAAGATAAACGAAGATAACTTGGTGCCCTCCTAAATTTAATAGTCTTTCAGCTGCAATGAGAGTTGCTTTAACGATATGTCTTTTCTTTTTTGCCAGCCTCTGCCTTCAGTTTTAATAGGAGCACAATTAGACCTGGATTCCAGCAACTGTCAAAATGAATAAGATGAAGCATGAATTCCATTGCTTTATCCTGCTGCATTCTGAGTTTCTCTTCTAAAGTAATTATTCACAGGATGTAGCACTTTGCTTTGTTTCTCCATGGCAGAGGATGAAGACGCACTATAAATCAATGCCCTGTTCTTATCTGGAATTACATAGGAAGAAAGCTGTGAAGATGACTAGAGACGTTTGGGAGAAGAGAGATTTCTTACAAGGAAAAGTGAAAAGGATTGCTTAGCTTATACTAAAAAAAGGTGCCGGAGAAACAATGCCAAGGAATACAAATGAAGAACCCACATGGAGAAAGCCAATGGTGTATCTCTGTTTGCTGAAGAGCAATAAATATTTTAAAAATAGGTTTAATTTGGATTAAAGCAAAGCCTTGTGTTGAGTGCAGCATTTAATCTATAAGCATTCTGTTCCATAGGACTAATTACAAAAGTTTTCCTCACCAGAATAAATAATAATAATAATATGTAGGAACAGAATAGAAATTGTAGGTAAATTAGTTGGTTCAAAATTCGCCTTTTCTGTTACCAAGTTATAAAACTACTACTGTGATAAAGACCCATTTTCTCTCTGATTTTGGAAATGGTGTTAATAAACAATGGCACATATCATACCCCAAAAGAAGCATATGTTATGATAATAATGCCATCGTCCATTTGAATAGTGTTTTTAATTTTGAATGTACTTTGAAATTTCCTCATCTGACTGAATTTTCTGAGACTCTGTTGTGGGACAGCAGGCATTGGTGCTTTAGCTTCTTGTTAGCTCTTAGCTTTGTGATAATTCACCTGGAGGAAAAGTGACCCCGCTTCACTTTAAGCCTAAATTCCATAGCATTTCAGCCAGAAGTTAAACCTCTGAACAAAGTGTTTGCTTGTCTTGTTGTTGTTAAAACCGATTAAGAAAAATAGCATTTCCCTTACGTTTCTGTTTAGTCAATCCTGCACCTTTCTTCAAATCCATGTGAGATTCCTTTCTGACAAGAAGTCTTTTATAATTCTTCTTATTCCATTCAAATATCCCTTATATTTTTCACTCCTAGAGTCGATGAGAAGATTTTGGAACATCTTTACTATTTTTAGGGTGTCCTGAATTCAACACACAGTATATTGATATTAGCTCTTCAAAGAGGTTATAAATATTATCAGGCCTCAAATCAAATCTTGCTCTCTCATTTATATATGAATGACCTACAAGTTACTGAATGCTTTAAACTTCAGGCTTTTTTTTAAATCTGTAAAATATTTAAGTAAATAAACCTTCCTGTAATGGTTAGTTGATTTTTTTGTGTGTGTGTCCATCACTAATCAATTCTATTATGGTAGACCTACCAATCACAGGATCCATCACCTGGATTTTAGGGTTTGGTAAGTGACCCAGGACAAGCCAGCCAGAGAAGTCTAAACCCCTGGAGCGAAAAGGATGGACACATGACCTGAAGTCTTCCTTGGACCTTCTCTGCTAGAGCAGCCATAGGCAGCACTCTTGCATCTGCATTTGTTCATCTTCCTGATGGAGGAAACATGACTGTGGGACAGGAGAATGAGTCCAGGGCACAAAAGGTCAGTGGGAAGAGAATGAAAAAACAGAGAATCTAACAATGCCTAATCCACCAATGTTGCTAGACTCTTTACCTGTCTAACCTCCTCATTTATTATTTTTCCTTTAAATATTTATATATGTAATAATCAATCATTAATATTTAATTTTATTTTTTGCTTAATCCACCTTGAGTTGCCAGACTTTTCTTGTTTATAATTTGAAGAGTTCTTACTAGGGATTACATCATAGGGTTATGGTTAAATAATCTGTCCATGCTCAAACAGCGAGTATATGGCAAACCAAGTTTTTCACTCAGATCTGCCCGACTCCAAAGTCCACATTCCAGGACACTGTGATTTGCTGCAATATCGATTTCTCTATCCTCCAGAAGCCGTGTTGTTGGGCACATCACTGAGTGATCTTATTCTTTCCCGATAGTCTCATCATATTTCTTATTATACCTAAGAAGCCTAGTGTTGGTGTGACCTAGTCACTACAAAGGGACAGGTTTCCTTACCTCCAAAAAGTAGTCTTCTATTATTGGGTGGGAAAAAAAAAAGATACAAAGACCAGAAAGATCCCTGGTGAGTGGCCTGGAGTGGCCCTGGTGAGATGGACCCTGGAGATGTCCATCAAGATGTCTTCATCTTGGTTTTCTATTCTCTAGAACATGTCCAACTAATTAACCTTTTGATGGGTTGCAGGGTTGCCTTCCTGATATAATTCTATCAGGGGATATTTACTGGGTATTTGTTTTGGACTATTGTGTGGCTTGCAAATGTCTTTGAGAAAAGGCGTGTCTTTCTGCTTTTCAGTCTTCAGGGAAACATAATTGATTGTCTTTTTCTTAACAGCCCCATTCCTTCTCTCCCACCAAATTTCTGCTAAGGGATAGTGAAGATAAAGACCATTTCCTTCTGGATTAAAAGTCCACAGTTTGATGCCAGGACTAAAATATTTTTGCAAAAGTTTTCATGAAGCTTAGAAGGAGTGTGTGTGCATGTGACTATAAGGGTGTGTCGCTGTGTGCATGTGTGTGCATTTCCTGTGGCACCTGAAAATTCATCAGCTTACAATGCCATGACTTAAACTTGCTGGACAGAATTTCTGGTGGGCCCACGAATATATCCTGAGGTTATATCTTATATAATTCCCTTCACTTGATTGCAGGCACCCTGTTTCTTGCTCTTAGAATAGAATGTGGCAAAGGTGATGGGAGTTCACTTCTGTGATTTTCGTGATTATGTTATGTTATGTAAAAATCTTCTTGGTAGCTGACTCACTCTTGCTCTCCTGCTTGCTTTGAAGTAGCAAGTTGCCATGTTGTGAACTTCCTATAAAGAGGGCCACATAGGAGGTAACTCTGGCAGCCTTTAGGAGCTTGGGATGGCGTTCAGGTCCAGCTCATAGCAAGAAACTGAAGCTCTCAGTTCTACAGCCACAAGGAAATGAGATCTGCCAACAACCTGAATGATCTTGAAAGGGAATTCTTCTTCAGGAAAACATCCAGATGAGTACCCAGACTGGCCAATGCCTTGAGTGCAAGCTGGTGAGACCCTGAAGCAGAGGACCTAGTTAAACTATGTCTGAACTCTTTACCAACAGCATCTACAAGACAATACACCTGTGTTGTTCCAAGCTGTTACGTTTGCAGTAATTTGTTATGTAGTGACACATAACTAATGCAATAGATACCAACTTATGAACAGATTATAAACGTTTGTATAAAATGAGGCGTTTGAAGTCAGATCTTCTGGTTTTGAATATTGAGTGCAGCCTTTACTAGCTATGTGTGTTCTTCAGAACATTATTTAATGTCTGTGAGCTTAGCTTAGGCTTGCTAAACTGTAAAAAAAACAATTACAAACACGTAGCCTTAGTGCTTAACTGACAGGCTGGTTATAGACTTCACATAAGCTAGTTCACATAGTAAGCTCCCAAGAAATGTTGCCTATGTCTAACCCTCTGGGTAACCTCTGGCATCATTAACATTATTTCCCATAATACTTTATTAATACCTTTATTTAAGATTCTGGTATTATTCATCTTAAAATCTCCAGGTAAAGTACAACCAGTTTGACTAGCAAATAGCCTTAATAAATAATTGTCAGATTTGTGAATTCATGAGTCTACATTAGGGGTTCTGAGCACAACAATGTGGTATTTGATGATCTTGACAAAGCGATAAATTATGTTTGTGTTTACTATTTCAATCCCAAGGCTAAATGACGTGCCAAGAGTCTAAGAGAAGATGAATAAATAAGTTCATTACTAAATTAAAAGCTGCATTTTTGCAAATGTAGTTTATGGAATTGCTGACCACCAAATGGGTCATGGATGGTCACTGACTGAATACCAGTGTTGTCTGATGAATAGAATGTGACGTTTATCTTAGAAACATCTAGGTTTAACCATCTAGGAGAGATCTAATACATAATGAGCATAAATCAGGAGGACTTAGTTTTCCTGAACCTTGAAATCTGATGGAGTTACCTTTGATGTATATGACAGATGGCTAAATATGGCCATATTTTCCTCCCATGCTGGTATGCATCCCCATCTTCCATGTGACTTTGCCAACCCTTTCTTTAAAGAGTAGAGTCCACTTGCTAAACCTTGAAAGTATCTGGCCTTATGACGTGGGTAACCAGCAGATTTTGTCTGAAGTATTAGGAGATTTCCAAAGCTAAGTCTTGAGAGGACTTGCAGCTTTCACCTTCACACTCTTGAACACTGTCCTGTGACCAACACATAAGGAAGCTGGGCCAGCCTTATGGGGAATGAAAGCCCACGTGGAGCACTGAGGTTTCCAGATGGCAGCCCATAGCAACTGTGGGCTACGTTAGCTCAATGCCAGGCTAACGCAGCCACAAAAGTGATACCTGGAAAACTTGCACAGAAATCACAGTCAACACACAGAAGCCTGAATACTTAATCATCTGTTAAGCCATTGCCTTCAGGCAGTGTATTACACAGCAAAAGATAAATGAACCCTCCCAACCCCAAACTCACACACAGACACACACACACACACACACACACACACATGCACATGTGCACATGCAGCATTAAGGGTTACTGTTAGCTATTCAATGACTCTGATGGTATGCTTTCTATCCTGTAGACATATGTGGGTTAGGGGGAAAAACAAGCAAAGAAACAAGAATTGAGAAGCATAAACCCATTTTCTGATGCCATTTTCCCTATATGTAAAATGAATGTCACAGTGTTGTGAGGATTGCACGTATAGGGCCCGAAACACAGTAAGGGCTTACCTGGTTTTATTTGCTTCTCTGAATCCTCATGTTTCCTAGACTCCTGCTTTATTCCTGATATCACTGCATTATAAAGTTTTAGTTCCAATGGGTGCACTCTTTCTCATGATTTTTTAATTTGTTTTGTGTATGTGTTTTTAAATCCAAACCTGAGGAAGGAATTAGAAATTCATTCAAACTCCAGTCTGGATGTCAGTCATTGTTAAAGAAATGTTACTCATTTTGTCTTTCCTGCAACCCTTCATTTTGAGAACTGCTCCTTTCTGATACAACATCATAAAGGATAGGGTGTAGTAGTCAGTCAAAGGCCCTGCCCCTTAATCAGAGCAATCAGAGATCTCTTTTACAAGCGAGGTTTAGATGCCAGAAGAGGCAGGACCTCTGCCCTTCTGAGATTCCCAAGCTGTAACTCGTCATGTGAATCTGGAAGGTTCATTGCCTTTCCTATCAAGAGGAGAGAACCTTCCAGAGAATGAAGGTGTCACAGATGAAAGCAGGGGGAGAGAGAAATATAAATAGTGTATTCAGATGTTATTCCTCTATTTCTTAAAACATAATTTGAACCCTCAGATCCAGCTATTTCTCATGTGTAGATTTTTCAGTAACATGATCAGATGAATTATTATTTTTTCCTTTGACAAGCTTAAAACTAGGTGTCTATATCTCTGAGTAAAAAGTTGTATGGTTAATATACTGACATAGACTTCTCTGTGGATTTGCAACACATGAATTGGATTTAAATCTTTATCTCTTACAATGACATGACAATTTTATTTTTTTATTAAAGACATTTCACGTGCCAAATCAGCAAGATGCTTCTTTGGTGGGTACAGCAAGGATTTTCCCGAGGTTCCTAAAATTACATCCATGGATGTATCACCCCAGGCTCTTATGTGCTAGCATTTAACTTAAGATTGCTATGTACGAAGTAAAAGGGTTACTCTGGTGTGTGTGTGTGTGTGTGTGTGTGTGTGTTCTCAGCTAATCACAAAAAAAAAAAAAAACGTGTGATGGAAGTTGTATAATTTTTTCAACAGTTCCGGTCTCCACTGCTTGTGAGACTTCAGGCAAATCACTTACCTTTTGTAAATATCTAATCATCTCCATTGCTAAAATGAAGTTGCTAGTGTTAATATAAAGTGCTATAAAGATAAGGAAATAAGATATCTCCACCAAATCAAGAAGTAAATAACTTTGAAGAGTCTACAAAAGGAATTAACTCTCTAGAAAGTTTACTCAGTGAACACTGACCAGTCTAAAATCATTATTAACCTGGGCAATGAACATTTGGGTTCAAAACTATGACCTAAAGTACCACAAGCAAGTAAATGAATCAGTAAAGAGAAAGTGTGTATGTGTGCCTAAATATTTATATGTATATGTGCATATATTAGTTTGCAGATGCATTCCATTTTTGGAATTTGTAGTCCCATTATTTTTATTTCAAAATATTAAGTGGGCAAAAAGATTTTTATTATATGAATATCTTGTATAATGCTTAATTCAGGACTTTTAGTGTGTCCATCACCAGAATAGTGTTCACTGTACCCTATAAATCAATGTTATCACTCACCCTGCTTCCCACCCTCACCTCTTCTTAGTTTCCAATGTCCTTTACATATCTTTGTGCCCGGTGGTGAGATTGCTGGATCAGATGGTAAGTCTACTTTTATTTCTTTGAGGAATTTCCATACTGTTTTCCATAGATGTGCTAATTTGCAGTCTCACCAACAGTGTTTAAGCATTCCTTTCTCTCTGCATGGACACCAGCACCTATTGTTTTTTGACTTTTTGATAATAGCCATTCTGACAGAGGTAAGGTGTTATTTTGCTGATGATTAGTGATATGGAGGGTTTTTTTCATACATTTCTTGGCCATTTGTCTGTCTGCTTTTGAAAAACTTCTGCTCATAACTTTTGCTCACTGTTTGATGGGGTTGTTTGGTTTTTTCCTTGCTAATCTGTTTGAATTCTTTGTCAATTCTAGATATTAGCCCTTTTTGAGATGTATAGTTTTCAAATATTTTCTTCCATTCTATAGGTTGTCTAATCACTCTATTGATTATTTCCTTTACTGTGTAGAAGCTTTTTAAGTCCCATTTCTTTATTTTTGTTGTTGCTGTATTTGCCTTTGTGGTCTTTCTTATAAATTCTTTATCTAGGTCGATGTCTAGAAGAGTGTTTCCTATGTTTTCTTCTAGAATTTTTATAGTTTCATGCCTTACATTTAAGTCTTTTATCCATCTTGAATTAATTTTTTTATATGGCTAGAGATAGGGGTCTTTTCATACCTCTGAATGTGGCTATCAAGTTGTCTCAACACTATTTATTGAATACGGCTTCCTTTCCCCAGCATATGTGGTTATCTGCTTTGTCGAAAATCCGCTGATTATAGTTAGATGGTTGTCTATTCTGTTCCATTGATGTATGTCTCTACTTTTATAACAGTACTATGCTGTTTTGGTTACTATAACCTTATAGTACAATTTCAAGTCAGGTAATGGGATGCCTCCAGATTTGTTCTTTGTGCTTAAGATTGCTTTGGCTATTTAGAGTCTTTTTTGGTTCCAAATGAAACAATTGTTTTTTCTAGACCTCTGAAATATGATGTTGGTATTTTGATGGAGATTGCATTGAATCTGTAAATTACTTTGGGCAATATGGACATTTTGACAATGTTGTTTCTACCAATTCATGAGCATGGGATGTTTTTCCAATTGTTTGTATCATCTATGATTTCTTTCCTCGGTGTTTCATAGTTCTTGTAGAGATCTTTCACCTCTTTGATTAAATATATTACTCGGTATTTTATTTTCTTTGTAGCTATTGTAAATGATATTGAGACCTTAATTTGACTCTCATCTTGACTGTTATTAGTATATAGAAATGCTACTGATTTGTGTACATTAATCTTGTAACCTGAAACTTTACTAAATTTATTTATCACTGGGAATCTTTTCCTGTAGTCTTTGGGGTTTTCTAGATACAAAATCATATTGTTAGCAAACAAGGATAGTTTTACCTCCTCTTTCCTGGTTTGGATGACTTTTATTTCTTTCTCTTGCCTGATCATTCTGAGTAGGATTTACAGTACTATGTTGATTGGAAGTGGTGACAGTGGGCATCCTTGTCTTGCTCCAGTTTTTAGCAGGAATGCTTTCAACTTTTCCACATTCAATATTATGTTGGCTGTGAATTTGTTATATATGGATTTTATAATTTTGAGATATAAACCTTCTATGGCTAGTGTGTTGAGGGTTTTTATCATGAGAAGGTGCTGGTTTTTATCGAATGATTTTTCTGCATCTATTGAGATGATCAGAGGGTCGTTGTTTTTGCTTCTGTTTATGTGGTGAATCACATTTGTTGATTTGCTTATGTTGAATCATCCTTGCAATGGGATGATCATGATATATTATCTATTTGATGTGCTCTTGAATTCCTTCTTGCCTGTAAGGTCTCTTCTGCAATGTCAGCTGATTTTTCCTGGCACAAGGAAGTAATGATTCCAAGCTGGTGGTGAATAGAGGCAGAGCTATACAACACCTGAGTGGAATAGGTATGAGGGTTCTGAGTCCATACTTATACAGGCCCTGAAAGACAAGTTGCCAGGTGAAGCATCTGGAAAACAAGACCCTATATCCTTAGATATAGATCCACTTCAGATTCTCTGCTACATACATAGACAGTACATGACCAAGCTTCCTGTCTTCATGATAGCTCTGCTTCAAGGTAATCCAGTTTTCACAACAGCTCAGACAATGAGAATACCACAATAACCAAATTCAGAAATGAAGAAGGCCTTACCCCAATTTTTCCGAAACAAACTACATCTTCAGATGCTGTGCAGCTCCAGTATTCTCTACAGAGAATATTGTGATGGTTAATTTTGTGTGTCAACATGACTGAACCACAGGGTGCTCAGACATGTGGTCAAATATTATTCTGAATTAGGCTGGGCGCGGTGGCTCACGCCTGTAATCCTAGCACTCTGGGAGGCCGAGGCGGGTGGATCGCTCGAGGTCAGGAGTTCGAGACCAGCCTGAGCAAGAGAGAGACCCCGTCTCTACTAAAAATAGAAAGAAATTATATGGACAACTAAAATATATATATACAAAAAATTAGCCGGGCATGGTGGCGCATGCCTGTAGTCCCAGCTACTTGGGAGCCTGAGGCGGTAGGATCACTTAAGCCCAGGAGTTTGAGGTTGCTGTGAGCTAGGCTGACGCCACGGCACTCACTCTAGCCCGGGCAACAGAGTGAGACTCTGTCTCAAAAAAAAAAAAAAAAAATATTATTCTGAATCAAATACAATTATAGATGAGATTAACATTTGAATTGGTAGACTGAGTAAAGTAGATTGTGGGCTGGGCCTCTTCCGATCAGTTGAAGTCCTGAATAAAACAAAGAGGCTGCCTCCTATATGTGAGACAGAACTCCTGCCTTGACTATTTTGAGGTGGAATGCCATGTTTTTCTTGCCTTGGTACTTGAACCAAAACATCACTTTTTCATGTGTATTGAACCTTTAGGCCTCTGAACTGGAACTGTTCTATCAGCTCTCCTGTATGTCTAGCTTGCCAACTGCAGATGTTGGACTTAATCCATATTCACATGAATGAATTCTTTATTTTTTATATATATATACATATTTTCTGTATTATATATCATATATATTTTCTTTATTATATATTATATAATATATTTCTATTATATACTATACCTAATATATATATTTCTATTATATACTATACATAATATATATATATATTTTTTTCTTTACTATATATAGAATAAAGAATTGGTTCATGTGATTATGGATTAAGTCCCAAGGTGAATGTGTGTGGTGACTGGCAGGAGGAGCATGCATCTGGAAAATGGAATGGGAGGAGAGTTTTCTTCCCCTCAGTACCCACATCACTGAGCCAGGGAGGGGCAAATGCTAACTGACCCCCAGTCTAGGAGTGGACCAGGGGACTCTGTAATAATGGCTTGTTTCCATCTTATTTTGCTTTGTTCCTGGATAGGAGCTGTCTATCTCCTGATCAGTCAGTTTTTCCTGAAGGGAAACTATGAACCCACTCTGGTGGGGGTTGTGGGGAAAAAAAAAGAAAGCAGAAACCATTTGCCTGTTTTCAGGGAGTCCTTGGCTCACAGAAATCCCAGACTCATAGCTCTTGAATATAATTCAGATCAACAATCTATTTTGTTTGACCAACAAAGTGTTTAACGCTTTTAAAATAGTTTGTCCACAATTGAAACTCAGGACATTTTAGTTATTGCTTCGAATTCTAGCTTTTTTAAGAATGGAAAGATCTCACACACTGGGCTTGAATTTCTACCCACTGTAGATGGCCATACACTCTCCAGTTTCTGATGTTCTCTCTGTTTTGTGATACTCAGGCTGCCTCATTTTTCTCCTTACCTGCAGGGACTTGATATTGTAACATCTTGTCTTTAATCGTTGGTTAGAATGACTTCAGGAAGGTAGTATTAACCAGAGGAAAAGAACTGACAAGGACTGCAGTCAATTTGTATAACTACAAAATTAGAAAGATGCTAATGACCTTTTTAAATACCTTGCTTTCTTGCACTTAGCCAACCTGTGGAAATAATAGGCCTTCAGCACCAGTAACAAGGTGTCACAGTGGAAAAGGGAAAGGATAAAAATCTTGCTTAAAGATAGCGTAAAAAAATGGTCTGTTCTTTACAGACTTATCTGTGGCTTTCTTGTTTATTTAATCTTGAATTTGCCCTGCCTGACTCAGTATCTGCTATTGAAATGAAAGAAATATTTTGGGAGTGAAAGAATGAAAGATTTGCTCAAAGGCATATGATAGCAGCAATGAAAGTTAACTTTATTAGATTTCCAACTTCAGCCTGAGATTGCAACTTTAAAAGAATGCATCGTAAATGTGAGACTGTACATGATCAGTCTTTATTTTTGCCTCTGTTAAGATGATAAAGCTATTTTATGATGCAGAGAAGAGTATCCATGTGCTCTTAGCATTATATCTCACTGTCTTGTCTCTCTACCTCATGTCACAGAAGGGACTGCTTAGTACACATTTCTTCATATTTTACAGAAAAAAGAAGACACTCTCTGTGTCAGTGATAGCTGGACGCGGATAGAGATCACAAACAATCAGACTTAAAAATATATGAACTCAAGTATTCTTAGTACTTTCCTGGTTACTCTTGAGAACTACAAAACAATGGGAAGCTCTCTGACCACAAGCCAGTGTGGTGACTGCTGTCTTGCTGTCTTTTTTTTTTTTTTTTTAAACATGAGATTACTATGGCTTTTATCTTAAAGTATCTTAAGCTGCACCCTGGTTATCTTCAACTCCTTGGGAGAGAAGGCATTGTCTTTTTAGCTGGGGCTTTCTTTGCAGGTGTTGGAGGGAAGAATTAAATAATTTGAAAATATTTGATATTTTAGACATAATTAGGACACAAAATCAGTAAAGAAAATAAAAATAGATGATCGGCAATGAGGACAAGTTTATATAGTGGGCACCTGAGGGTTGCTAGGATGGAGGAAAACCTAATTAGTTATAGAAGAAAAAAGAAAAAAATATATATATGCAATTGACCTTTACCACTTCTGAATTTATGGCCCAAAGGTAACATGAATCAATAAACCAAGCTTCCTCTCAATATTTTCATCTTAACAAGATGTTCTTCAGAGTGTCAACCTCTCTTCCATATGAGCAACTGTGACAATCAACTACAACTGAGACTTTTTAATGGCAAAATTCCAGAGAAAAATTCCTGTAAATTCAATTGTTGAAGTTCCTGGAAATGCCCAGGTTCTAATGCCTCCCATGAATTGAGTATTCAACTATTTATTGGATTCAATGAGAAACCGCAGCACCTTTGCTTATATTGCTAAGGTTGTTGTTTTGTTTTGTGACCAAAAATATTTAATGCGTATTCCAAAATCCACATAGTTTTTAAGTAGCTGCTGGGGATTTGAATGAATACCTATGTGACTCCAAGATGGGGAACTATTTCTGCTTACACCCAAACAGTATTAATGATGACAGCTCTTTAATTAAGAATAATACTCTGTAGGTATTTGGTTTAAATAATGACATTGACATATTTATAATTTTTTCCTTATTCATTTGTTGTTGATTTAAATCTGTATATTCAATTCATTTTCTTTTAGTTTAAATGTGAAAGAAAAACATCATAATCACTTGGAAACTTTTTGTTCTCACTTCTCCACTCCTAAATTACCAATAACAACAAAAAACTTCCTTGAGAGTTTGAAGACTCAAGGGTTTCCTTTTCCTGAAGTTTTGTAGAAAAGACAATGTTATCCAAACATTTCAAGTAGGTGAATGTTGTGATTCCTTCCCCCAGAAAGGAGCTGGCTCTCACACCCAATTAGTTACACAGTACACAGGGATGCCACAAAAGTGACTGATAACACTGGGCTTTTCTTCCTTTTCAAAGATCATTTTACTTTTGGAATTAAAGTCACTGATCCCAGCTCACCAGCAAACGTCTGCTGTTCATTGATAGCTCCCTCAGGTGCTCATTTCCGCTCATCTCTCTGCTGTGAAAGCATCTGTGTAGCTGCCTCCCCGAAGATGTTTATTCCAAAATGACATGCTTGAAGTGCAGGCCTCACAGTATAGGTTTGCTGAAACCAGCAAACTAATTTGCTCTTTCCTTATTCTTGAATGGACTCTCCTGATGCCTTCACCTGTTCATGGTTAAAGTATATTTGTTTATTTTTTTTTGAGAAAATACATATTAATGTGTTTAGTGAGGAGCTTGAGACAAAAATGTGTTTATCTGCATTTTACTTAAAGCTAAAGGGCATGCAATTCCTAATCTGAATAATTTAGCTAGAGGAATGATTATGACAAGGTGGATTGAGTTGCAACTGTCACATGATCTCTGGTAGTACTTCTTAGAGAAGTGATTCCTATTAATATATGCATAAATGTTGCCCTATTCAATTAGTAGCCCCTTGAATTATTGATCATATACTTAAACTTACTGAAGTGTCTTGATATTTCAGTGGTGTTGAAGGAGCTGCATTAGAGTGATGCAATCAAAATAGGGTAGGATAATTAACTATGTGACGTTCAACAAGTCACTTGACCATGCTGAGCCTCATTTTTTCCATTAGTAAATAAAATACTTCCCCCATCCTACCTCGAGGTTATTGTGATGCTTAAATGAGCTAACGCATGTGAAAAATACATGATGAGCAGCATGTATAATATGTAGCTTTGATATTACTGTAGCTATCTATTACTTTTTGATTGGAATTTGTTTAAATAGAGTAGGCTCATTTTGTGAATTTGGAGAAAACTGGTTACATATTTGCAGCAGGGAAACATCTGTTTTATAGACAAATTGTCTCATTCCAGCTTATTCTCAGTAAATCACCACTGAAAGAGTACGATATTTTCTGAAACTGTGAATTATTTATAATTTGAGCCATGTAAATGTCCATAAGGTTTCGTGGAAAGCATAGCATAGTTTCCACTCTTAAGCTGACAAACCACTGGTGGACTCAAGACCAAGACCCCTCAAATAATGGTGCTCAGTGGAAGACATTGGGATTGTAGCCTGACCGTAGCAATTTGAGATCATCCTCTTTAACTTTCAATTCTAGATATTTATTTTCTATGGTACTCCATATCTCTCCTGTCTATTTCCCCCATACATTTTCTGTTAAATTTGGCTTTCAGAGAAACACTTCCTGTTTTTAAAGTATTATTTTGAAGGCTCTCCGTCGACTTTCTGTTCTTCTTTGTATTTATTTTTATACAAGCATCATACTTTATTTTCCATCTGCTGGTTTTTTATCTGTGCTTTTTAAAATTCATCATCTAAATTTTGACCAGTAATTATTCTGTAGTTAGATACTTGGATATTTCACTTCCTTGGCTCATGGGGATAACCTACACAGAACTTAAAATCAGTCTGAATCATCTGTCTGTTAATCACTTTCTGTTATTAAAATGTATAATTGTGTAATAATATTAAAAGACTTATTTTTTATATGGAACCCAATGTCCTTCTTCAGCAATTAATATTGTAAAGTCTGGAAGGAGGGAAAACTCTGACAAAGTTCATATTTATTACTAAAGAAGGCTTCTGCCTCAGTAAATTGTGTGAATCTGGACAAATTACTTATTTCTGAACCTCAGGTTTGTGATTCATTGTATTTTTCTGACTCATTTTTAAAGTTTGTGTTAGAGTCAAATAAAAACTCTTCTTAGTCATAATGTAATCTGTATCTGTGAGGAAGTATATGATGACAATGCCCTTTGTTTATGCTGAGTATTACTGA
The DNA here is from genome assembly GCF_041146395.1 of Eulemur rufifrons. Lineage (NCBI taxonomy): Eukaryota > Metazoa > Chordata > Mammalia > Primates > Lemuridae > Eulemur > Eulemur rufifrons. Next base: position 53,033,611 of record NC_091010.1, on the reverse strand, counting down.
GTACTTCCTACGTGCCAGCTGTGTGAGATCGTCTGTATGCATTATCCCACTTGGCCTTCCATTTGAGACTTGAGAGGTTCAAGTGCTAAGGGCCACAGACGTTATTTAGATTAATATCTGAGAATTCAACCTCTTAACCACTATGCTATATGGACCCCAACTGGAGAGATTTTTAGGATGAACTTGGCAAATATTTATTATGTGCCCAAAATATTTGAGTAAGAAAAGCTCACAAAAATCCCTGCCTTAATACAGCAAGTTTTCTAAATAAAGATGGAGAGATATGTATTTTCATATTCCTTGATCACTTGGATTTATAATATTGAATAAGAAATGAACAAATTCCTTGTCCTTTCTGGGTCTCAGTTTCTTTATCTATGAAATGAGGGATTAATATGCCAAGGACCTTCAAGATAAGGCAATTGTTAATAGGAAAAAAAAAAGCAAATTCTATAAAATAATTTAAAGAGGTTTATTCTGAGCCAAATATGAGTGCCTATGGCCTGCAGCTTCTCAATCTCAAGAGTTCCTAGAAAGTGCACCTGAGATGGTTGGATTATAATTTGGTTATATACATTCATGGAGACAGGAATTAGAGGGAAAATCATAAATCAATATATACATTGGTTTGGCCTGAAATGGCTGGACATCTCCAAGCAGGACTTTACAGATTATAGGTGGGTTCAGAGATTCTTTGATATGTAATTGGTTAAAAACAATAATGCTTTGTCTAAAGACTTGGCATCCTTAGAAAGGAATGCTTGAGTTAAGATAAGATGGTCTGCTGTCTCTCACGTGCTGCTGTATCAGTCGGGTTGGAGAGCGAGCCCTACTACACCAACCAAATTAAGGGGGAAAATACAGTTTAAAGAGATTTCATGGTTTGCAAGGACGGATTTAATCTTTGCCTTTCATGGCCTCAGGTCCTGTTTGTCATTTAGTATCTTGTTGCCACAAAGTCTGTTTTGTCAGTCTTATGATGTCTATTTTAACATTAAATCTGTTGTGTTTAAACGCCCAAAGGGATAGGCATAAGGGGTGTGTCTGACCTTTTCCATGATGGCTGGGAGCTCAGTTTTAAGGTTTTTCTGGGGTCCCCTTGGCCAGGAGGGGTCCATTCAGTCAGTGGGATGATTAAGATTTTTTGTTTTTTGGTTTACACAATCTATATTAATGGGGCTCTGAAATATTTTATGTCCTTTCTTAGTTGCTGCCCTCAACTCAAACCATATTCATGCTACTCACAACTTAAAAAAAAATTCCATATGCGAGTGAGATCATGCAGTATTTGTTTTTCTGTGTCTGGCTTATTTCACTTAATGTGATGTCCTTCAGGTTCATCCATGTTTTCATAAATAGCAGAATTTCATTCTTTTTATGGTTGAATAATATTCCATAGTATACATATGCCACATTTTCTTTATCCCTTCATCAGTTTTTGGGCACTTGGTTTGATTTCACATCTTGGCTATTACAAATAGTGCTGCAATTTGGCCGGGCGCGGTGGTCACGCCTGTAATCCTAGCACTCTGGGAGGCCGAGGCGGGTGGATCGTTTGAGCTCAGGAGTTCGAGACCAGCCTGAGCAAGAGTGAGACCCCATCTCTACTAAAAATAGAAAGAAATTATATGGACAGCTAAAAATATATATAGAAAAAATTAGCCGGGCATGGTGGCGCATGCCTGTAGTCCCAGCTACTCGGGAGGCTGAGACAGGAGGATCCCTTGAGCTCAGGAGTTTGAGGTTGCTGTGAGCTAGGCTGACGCCATGGCACTCACTCTAGCCTGGGCAACAGAGTGAGACTCTGTCTCAAAAAAAACAAAAACAAACAAAAAAAAAAACCAAACAAACAAAAACAAATAGTGCTGCAATAAACATGAAAATGAAGTTATCTCTTTGACATACCAATTTTATTAAGGATATCTTTGAGTGCCTATTCTATCACTGATACTAAGGTAGCACTGTTAATACATTAATATATTTGGTACTCTGAACATCACAGTTTTATTATACCCATTTTACAGATAAGGAAATGGAATATACACAGAATTAAGCAACTTGCTAAAGGCCCCATACTGAGTGAATAGCAGAATTTAGATCAAATCTCAGGCCTGTCTCGTTCTAAAGTGTTTATCCCCTACCCTCCTACACCAATATATGTCATTTTCAATGCAATTTAAAATTAATATGTTTTATATATAGTTACTCAAATTTGCCTGCTCCTGAATTGAAACATCAATTTAGGTTGGAAATGTGAATAAAAACAGGAAGAACAAGGTAGAGATGTTAAGACTGGATTATTTAAATATGACTATCTTCAAATGCCATATGTATAATACTAAATATGGAATTTGTTAACTCCCTAAAAGATTTGATTGGTAGAACTTCCAATGTTTAATTCTCTGCAATTCCTCTTCCTCCTAAGACATAATGAAACCAGAGCAATCCTCAGGATCATCGGGTTCTGGTTTTAGACAAATGGCCATTTGCAAACAGTTGCGCTGTCCTGTCCTTAGGACTGCACCTGTTCAGACCTGGGCCTTTTCTCTTGTAAGGCAAGGACTCAAAGTCTGGACCCCAATCCTTTGAAATCGGATATAATGATTTTCCATTTTCAGATTTCATAACTTTGCACAAAGTCTGGCATATACAACATTCAAATTATGTATTTGCTGAATGTGTGCTAAATATATGTGTCTGAACATTTTGGCGCTCCCAAGAGGAGATTTTTTTCTTTCATTTCCATAATACTTGAAATGATTCTCTCCCCATCCTCACTCCTGCTCTCTTCTTCTTCTTGTCCTCCCTCCTTTTCTCCCTCTCTCACTTTCTGTCTCCTTCCTCTTTAATTTCTAAAAGGCCACTCATACATTGGTTGATACTAAAGAGGGTCCACTCTTTCTAATGCTAATGTTAATACAGGCTAACTAGTGGAGGCTGCATGAAACATTTTTGGAAAATCATTTCATTATCTGTTTATTCCACATGTTGCTCTGCCTTTTATTATCTCTGGTCTCAACTTACTTTCTTCCACAACTCTTTAGCTTTATTTAGTTCTAGAGCATTTTTTGTTTTATTTATGTTTGTGTTATAAGAATTTGTTTCATTATAGGATTCCTGTTTCCTCCTTCTCCAGGATACCCAAGATTGTGGGTTAATGCAGTGTTTTCCTTCCCAAGGCTTCTGCTGCATAGGTCCGTACCATCCATGGGAACTTTCTTCAAAGGTTAGGAAGGGAAAAATGATTATACAACAGCTGGTTGAAATATATCAAAGCACTTGGTTATTCTGGCTTCTACCACATCAGAGGAATATTTTACCTCTTCATAAAAGATTCTCTTCCCTTAATAACTAAGTTCTGGCCAAAAAACATGAAAAAATGCTCAACATCTGTAATCATCAGGGAAATTCAAATCAAAATCACAATGAGATATCATTTAACTCCAGTGAGAATGACCTTTATCAAAAAGTCCCAAAACAATAAATTTTGGCATGGAAGTGGAGAGATAGGAACACTCACATACTGCTGGTGGGACTGCAAACTAGTGCAACCTCTGTGGAAAGTAATATGGAAATACTTCAAAGAACTACAAGTAGAACTACTATTTGATCTAGCAGTCCCATTACTGGGCATCTACCCAAAGGAAAAAAAAGACATTCCAAAAGAGACATCTGCACTAGAATGTTTATACCAGCACAATTCACAATTGCAAAGATGTGGAAACAACCCAAGTGCCCATCAATACATGAGTAAATTAATAAAATGTGATATATGTATACCATGGAGTTCTACTCAGCCACAAAAAACAATGGTGATCTACCACCTCTTGTATTATCCTGTGTAGAGCTGGAGCCCATTCTACTAAGTGAAGTATCACAAGAATGGAAAATCAAGCACCACATGTACTCACCATCAAATTGGTATTAACTGATCAACACTTAATGTGCACAATAGTAATAACATTCATCGGGTGTTGGGCAGGTGGGAGGGGGGAGGAGGAGATGGGTATATTCGCACCTTATTAGTGCTGTGCGCACCGTCTGGGGGATGGACTCACTTGAAGCTCTGACTCAGGTGGGGCAAAAGCAATAAATGTAACCTAGGCATTTTTACCCCCGTAATATGCTGAAATAAAAAATAAATAAATAAATAAGTCCTGTTATTGCTCCAACCCTGGAGAAAGACCTCACATGATGAAACAATAACTGAGAATAAAATGAATCAAATTATTTTTGAAAATTCTTCATTGTACCAGATATGCTTTTTCAATAGTCTATTGAAATGACATAGTTTAAAAAAACATATAATTCTCCCTTCTATTTTAATCACATTTCTATCACCTGTTGTCATTCTCTATGAAAGATTTCTTTATGTGGGCATTTGTTGGCCTTGTTCTCCAAGTTACCCGCCTGTGAATGAGAACATCGACACTAATATGGAAATGAGTTTGAGAAGCTGTTTTGACACAAAGAAATACATAACAGTTCATGTGAATTGTAAAGATTTATTAACAGTCATGAATTTCTGCCAATTTTTGAAAGTCAGACCATTTTAAGCTGAATAGAATGATACAAATATAAGGATATTCAAAGGCCATGAAGGTGAGGCAACTTTGAGGAAAGTGACAAATTTGCTTTGAGTTAATACTGAGTGACAAATGTATTAATAAAATGTAAGAGTAACTCTTTATTTCATTCAGTGCTAGACTTCTGATGGAATATTGTTTAAAAAAGCAGGTCATGGTTTATAGTGAAAACTCGCCTTAAAAAGATTAGACTTAGCAGATTGATACTGACCCATTTAATGAGTAGTAACAAACATTTCTTTTCATCAGCTTTGCATTTGCACATTTATCTGTCTCGAAGGCCAATTCAATAAAGTCCCTTATTTGACATTACCTTCCTATGTCTTGTGGTATTTGCTTTAGTTGGATTAAACCATGATTGTTGATACAATTTCCTGAGGGCACTGGTATACTTGCCATTGCAGAATGATTTCTTTTACAAGACTTCTTTTTCTTTGTCACTCTCAACACTGGTATCTTTCCCATTGTGAAATGACCTGCCTTTGCAAGCAGGAAGATAACCGCGGTATCTGATCATACCATCACCTGATAACACCTGCTATGCTTAAATAACTTTCCAATTATGTGACCCTGTTCAATATTATGATGAGGGACCAGAAATGACATTTTCTCAGGTATCTTATCAACTTCTGTGTAGAAGTTCTAATCTTTTCATGAATAGCAAAATTAATCTTTTGGTAACACAAACACTGAAGCCCCTGAATTTTGAAAAGGAAGGTTCTGAACTTTAGAGAGCATACAGGCTCTAAGCTTCCAATTATATGTGCTAAATCATTAAAAATGAAACAATGATGTGTTTATATATAATGTGTAATATATATTTGTGTTCATAATTTCCCAGGCTTCAGTGTATTTGCAGTCATACATTCATTTCTGATTTCTAAAACTAAGGTTTGAATATCCTTTCAATAAGCAGAATAAAATAGAGCAATGAAATAGCTTAATGTATCCACGTCTTTTTTTTTTTTTTTTCCCTGCTTTTCTTTGCTCCTTTCTACCTGGCCTACTTCAATACTCTTAAATATGTAATGCATATTTGAGATGCAGCATAGCATAGAGATTCAAAATGTAGACCCTGAAACAAATAATCTGTGTTCAAGCCCCCAGTCTGCCTAAATGGCTGTGTAGCCTTAAAAAAAAAACTCAGTCTCTCTATATCTTAATGACCTGAAATATAAAATGTGGATAAAGATAGCACTTGCTCATAAGATTGTTGTTAGGATTAAATGAAATAAAATATGTTTAATGCTTACTTAAGAGTGTCATTTATTAATATCCTGCCATTACTATATTTGGTGGCTATCTATTGATTTGGATGCACAGCATTTTTCCTTGGAAACAATTCTTTGAATTTCCTTTGGCTTTGTTAGACTCTTACTCAGAGTCCTGCCTAAGTCAAGGGGTGAATATGTGACCCTTGTAGGCCAATCAAATATTCATCCCATGTAATTAAAAAAATTACAATACATTTTTGTTCATCCATGTTCTATAGAAGTAGTCTTTTTTATTTTCATAGATGTGCAGTGTCTGCTTATAGGAATATATCACATTTTCTTTTCTACTGTTGATGAACATTTGGGTTTGATAATTATAAATAAAGCTGCTATGAGCATATGGTATATATATTTTGATGAGCAAATGCATCTAGCTCCATTAGTATCTACCTAAGAATTGAATTATTGGATCATAGAATACCATGTATAAAACATTACCATCAATAGAGTCAAAGATTTTCTCAAAGGAGTTAAATTGTATTTCTACTATCATTGAATGAGAATTAAAGTTGTTCCATTTCATTGTAAATTTTTGGTATTGTTAGTCTTAATTGTTATGTAAGTTAGAATGTAGCAGTATTTCATTGTGATTTTACTTTATATTTTCTTGATGGGTATTTATGCAGATTTTCATACAATTTTTTTGTCCATTTGGGTATCTTCTTTTGTGAAGTACTTGTCAAGTATTTTCTTCAGTTTTTATTGCATTGTCAATCATTTTCTTAATGATTTATAGGAATTCTTTATATATCTATATATGGGTCCATTGCTGAAACATTCATTGCAACTACCTTCTCCCAAATAATGGTTGCATTTTCATTCTTTTAATGTTGTCTTTTGATGAGCAAAAGTTCTCAATTTTATTGAAGTCCACTTTATCTTTTTTTTTTTTTCCTTTTCCTTTTTGGTCAGGCCTTTAGTGTTCTGCATGAAAAATCCTTACCTTCCCCAAAGTCCTGAAGACAATTCTGTATGTTTGGTTCTAGATTTATTGTTTGACCTTTCACATTTATGTATATGAATCAATATCAATTTAAATTTTGCATATACTGTGCATTCAGCATCATTTATTATAAGACTATATTTTCCCCATAGAATTACAGTAGTACGTTTGTCACAAATCAAGTGATTTTATCCATCATTTCTGCCTTTGGACTTAAGTATGTTCAATTGAACTATTTTTGTATACTTAGTCCAACATTTACACTGATTTAATTTATTCTAACTTTATATCTCATTTCCAGTAGTTTAATAACCCCCTTTCCCAGCATTGATTTCTTTTTTACAAATGCCTTGCCTCTTCTAGGCCCTTTGTATTTTCATGTATTAATAGAATTTAGAATTAGCACCTCAATTTTCACAAAAATAAAGTACTGGAATATTGATTGGAAATTTTTAAAAATCTATAGACCAATTAAGAGGAATCAATATTGAGTATAAACATGGTATATCTCTTTTTAATTAACATCTTCTTTATTTTCTTTAAATATTTTATAGCTTTCAGCAGAGACTTTTTGCATATATTGCATATTTTTGTTAGATTTATTAATAGTTATATGATGGCATCTTAAATGGTATTTTATATTTAGTTTTTTTCTTGTCCATTGCCATTACTATATAAAATTCAATTGATTTCTATACTGACTTTGTGACAAATCTTTTAAATTTTCTTTATGCACATTTATGAGAGTTTTTTTAAAATGCAGTCTTTATATCATTTTTACCTTTGTCACATCACAGTGGCTAGAATATCTAGAAAAATGTTAAGTCAAACTGGTGAGAGAATATACGCTTGTCTTGTTACCACCTTCAGTGAGAAAGTGGTAAGCTTTTCATTTCTAATTTACTGAGAATTTTCATCACAAAGAGTATTAACTTTCAGTAAATGCTTTTTCTGCAACTATTCAGGTGGTCATATATTTTTTCTCCTTTATGTATTTAATGTGATTTTAAATTATTTTATCCAGTCACCTAAATCATCAAAAACTTTAGAAGAATATTGTTAATGACATCTCTCTGTTGTATATTTTGATGTTTGCATATTTGAGGTATATCCTCCTTTCTATTCCTGATATTAATATTTTTTGTTTTTTCCTCTTTTTTTTATCATTCTTGCTAAGGGTTTAATAACTTCAAATAACAAATTTTGGCTTTGTTGGTTTTATTTCATGTTTGCTTTTTATTTCAATAATATATGCTGTTTATTATTCAATACCTTTATTTCCTTGAGTTTAATTTGCTGTTCTTTTTATGGCTTCTTAAGAAAGTCTTAGATAACTAATTTTCAACTTTATACAATTCTAAACATATCCCTCTAGGCACACTTTTAGTGGTGTCTAGTGGATTTTGAGGTGATACTTCTAATTTTTATTTTGTTCAGAATATTTTCTAGTTTTCTTTGTTATATCCTCTTTGACCCATACATTATGTAGAAGCATGTTTGTTAATTTGCAAAAAGTTTGGGGGAAATTTTAATATTGAGAAAAGTATCACAGGGAAGAAATGGTCAAAAGTGATTACATTAAATGTCATGGCCCAAAGAGGCTGTCTTGTAGTCTGCCATCAATATCATCACAGCTGCCATGTCCCTGACGTGCTTTTCCTTAATTTACTGAATTACTGCATATTCTTCCAATTAATTCTTCTTTTGCTTACATTATCCCAAGTTGCTTTCTGTTTCATATAACAAAGAGCCCTCTAACTGTGCACAAAATATCCTGTTCTAAAATTCCTTGTTATCTTTCTATTCCAATGTTGTCCAATAGCCAAGATCCAATTAAAATCATGCTTCATTTAAGAAAGTCTGTAGCCTCTTGATGTCTGATAACAGAAATCTAACACCTTTTTTCTATGATTTAGTCGTTATGTTGTTTTATAGTCAATTATTATTTAGCATTCTTTCTCTACCCAGACTCTTTGAACTGTTAGGAAGCTTAGAAACTCTGCAGGAGATAAGATCTTGGCTAGGTAGTTTGTCCATACTATATTTTTATGCTACCAGTGATTGAGAATTCACTACTTTAAGAAAGCAAGCTATTCAATGATTGGGTGACTCTAATCATTTTTAAAGTCTTTTAAATAAATATAAACAGTACTTACTAGGATGCATATCTGTGGATACAGGTTTAGTTCTCTTAATTATTACAATATGTACCTCTTTCTCCTCAGGAAAAAAAATTGCAGATATTTACAGTGTTACTCTGTCTACACTGAATCTTGACGTTAACTCTTTTTGCTCCATTAATTGTTTCTAGAAGGAGATGGCATCCAGCCTCCTGTCAACCTGCATGCAGACTCTGAATTGTATTACATTTAAACTGCCAATGGCTTTCAACTGTTAGAACAAAGGATGTCACTCAAGTTGTGTTCTGACGTTTGTAGGTTAGAGTGAAATTCTTACTTGCCATTCACAAATTATTTAACTTTATAGTTACTAGAACATGAAATATAGTAATAAGTTGCAGTAAAAGAGACTGTTGCTAAAATAGGATTAGATGTGATTTTCTATTAAGGTACTTTAAATGAACCCCAAATACAATCCCTTACACACTGAAAATGAGACTGTGGCACAAGAATAATTATCCCCTTGACAAAATATTATGTGGGTGGGATTAATTTTTTAAAAAATATGTTTAAAAAGTAATTTATGAACACAGTATGGTTGGAAGAGGTTATTTCCCAAAAGGGATAGTATTCTTAAAATTTATTAAATGTTATGTATATGCATATTTATAATATATACAAAATTTAATTTATATATAACTTTCAAGAATACGTCAATCATTAATTTTATAAAGTAAAAAATATCCAATACTCATTATTATGGTTTAAAATAGAAAAGTCAATATTTTAATATGATAGACTAATTTATAAATTATTAAAGGGGCAAATCTTTAACTCAGGAAACATGTGGCCCTAATAAAATGCAACTTCATGGATGAATCACAAATGCACTATTCCAGTTGAAAAAATGCTACATATTGTATGACCCCATTTCTATAACATTCTGAAAAAGACAACACTGTTGGAACTTATGTCATGTTAACAGTTGCCAAGGGCTGGGTTTGGGGAAAAGGTTAACTACAAAGGGTCAAGGGGAACATTTGGGCAGTAATGAGACTGGCTATGACATTACTGTGATGGTGATTACATTATTAATGTGATTTTTAAAACCCACCAAACTGTACACTGTTTATCCATCAACTTTACTGATAAACATTATGTTACATTGAAGAGCATCCCTGAATACGGCATGGGGGCTGCCACTGTGTGCTAAGGGTTCCTCCATCCAACCCAAGTACACCATCAGCTGACAAACTTCTCTTGCATTTGTTTTATGAGTTAGAGTTCTTAAAAAGAAACCTAATTTGAATGACAGAGTTCATATCATTCTGTACTAGAGTCTGGCTATGAAAGAAGTCTGAGCTCACCTCACCGGACAGGTTCCTGGTTGTCACTAAGCAGATGTATTTCCTGGGCCTTTGTCATTTTTTGCCTGGGCTATTACCTGATCTCCTCTTCTTTTCCCTGCATTTGCCAGCTATATTTCATTCAAGTTCATCCCATATAAACAATAGATCATTTAAAATGAAAACTTGGTCATGTCATTGAAAAAAACCTCACTAGCTTCCTGAATTCTGAAGTATACATTCTAGAGATTTTCTGAAATCTGCTGTGGGACCTGTCACCTGGACTGAGCATAAAGGGAACCATACCTCCCCTCTCCCCCAAATACCTTAATTTCAACGAAGAAATTCCCCTTTTATTTGTTTTATACATTTAAATTTTCTGTTGGGTTACTCGAATAATTCGGCTTTCAGAAATGGTTTTAAAACCATGAACGCTCCTGATAAAGGATGTCTTCTTAACATGGCAAACAAGTCTGCAGTGGTTAACTCTATCCTTCCCTTTCCAGCACAGCATTTACCATTTCTGGTCCTGCGAGCATGGCTAAACAGTCACGCTGTTTGTAATATCCGTGTCTCATTCACTGTAGCCCTATCATCTGGAAATACGCTTCATCCTTTCCTTTGCTTGGATGACTTTGGCTCATACACTTAGACTAATTTTAAGAGTGATTGTAAGGAACTTCCTTGACAACCCCGGACTGTATGAGTTATGCCTTCTCACAATTCCATTCCGTGTATTCCTTTGAGCACATTTTCACATTTTATTTTATGACTTCTTAAGTGACTCAGAGTTCAGCTTTTGGGTCTCTTTTGATATCTTCCCTTCCTCTCTACACCCACTCCCTTAGTAATTTCATCTAGTTTTTTGTCTTTATAAGTTACCTATATGCTTATGATTCATAAAATGTATCTCTAGCTTTGACATTTCCACTGAAACAGACTTCTATAAGAAATTCCTTACTTAAAGTTTCTGATTGTATGTCTAATCTCAATCTTAACTTGTTGAAACTGAATTTATTTACACCTCCACTCCAAAACTATTGCTTCTAAAATATTCCACTGTTGTGCTAATGGCAATAGCATTAGCCCAGTTGTCAAGGTCAAAAATCTATGCACTCATTCTTGCATACTCTTCTTTAACAATCAATATCTACACATAAAATAATCCTCTTAGCTTTATTATCAAAATATACTCATACAGTTCCAACTCTACTATTGCAGTGTAATCCCCTTAGAGACCAGCCTGCCAGCTAATTACAAATATAACTAGACAAAATCCATTATAAGGTAATACAAAAAATCTAGAATAACCAATGCATTGTTTTTATTAATAAAAAAATGAAAAATTTGGATGACTTACACTATCTGAATTTTAAAACTTAATATAAAGCTACAGTAATGATGGTAGTTTGGCAATGGTTCAGAAGTGGCTCCACACTTAAATGTTCAAGCAAGTTTTTCTACTCTTATTATTTTAACCATTTCCTCACTAACGTCTAGCAACCATTAAATCGTACTCCACATATACATTTTTTTTTCATTTCGGGAATGTTATATAAATGGAATCCTACAGTATGTAACCTTGGTCAAAATTTATTTTGATATATATGTGTTTGCATCTATTTCTGGGTTATTTATTATGTTCCATTAATCTACTGTCTATTCCTCCAGCAAAACCAAGAGTCTCAATTCCTTTAGGCACATAATAAGTCTTGAAATAGGATGGAGAAATTTCTCCTATTTAATCTTTATCAATTTTTTTTATTCCCATTACTTTGGTTTTCAATATAAATTTTGGAATATCCTTTTCTATATCTAAAAAATAATCTTTGCTGGGATTTCGATAAGAAATTTTATTCAATTTAAATATTAATTTAGGTAGCGTTAACATCTTTGATATGTTGAATTTTCCATGTTTCTTCATATATTTACATTTTATTTAATATCTTTCATCAGCATTTTACAGTTTTCACCATATACATCTTACATTTGTATATTGCATTTAAAACTAAGCATGACATTTTTTGAGAAATTAGAAATGTATTATAGTTTTAATTGCAGTGCCCAAATGTTCATTGCTATTATATAGAAATATAATTGAGTTTTGTATGTTATCTTATATTCTGTTATCTTGCTGAATTTATGTATCAGTTCTAGTTTTCTTTATTCATTTTTTTTTTTTGGAGATTCCTTGAGATTTTCTACATAGACAATAATGTCATCTGCAAATAAGAACAGTTTTATTTTTTTCCTTTCTGATCTATATGCCTTTTATTTACTTGTCTTACTGCAGTGACTGGAATTTTCCGTAATATGTGTACTGAGTGGTGAAAATAAAGTAGGTACCTTTTCTTTGTTCTGATCTCGGGGGAAAGCATTCAGTCTTTCAGTGTTAAGTATAATATTAGCCAGGTCTTTCGTAGAGGACTTTTATCAAGTGAAAGTTTTCCTTTAGTCCTATTTTTCTCAGAGCTTTTATCATGAATGAGTGTTCAGTTTTGTCAAACGCTTTTTTTCTGTATCAGTTGTTGTGATCACATAATTTTTTATTTAATCTGTAAATATGTCTGATTACATTGATTTATTTTCAAATACTGAAACAGTCTTGCATCCTTGGAATAAACTTGGTCATGGATTATAATATTTTGATATATTGCTTAATTCAACTCACTAATATTTTGTTAAGGACTTTTTGTATCTATATATTTTTGAAGGGTTTGGGACTTTCTCTTTTCTCTTTTTCTTTTCTCTATCTTTTTGCACTGTTTTATTCAGGTTTTGGTGTTAATTCTCATCTAAATGTTTGGAAGAATTCTTCAGTGAAATCATCTAACACTGTAGATTATTTTGGGGAGTTTATTAATTGTGTATTAAACTTTCTTAATAACCACAGAGCTTTTCAAATTATGTACTTAATTTTGGGTAAGTTGCTGTGGCTTATCATTTTTGACAAATTGGTCCATTTCATGTAAATTTGTAAATGTCTGTAGAGTTGTTAATAGAATTCTCTTATTAACGTTTTAATATCTTCAGGAATTATAATGATATTCCCTATTTCATTCCTGATACTGTTGATTTCATTCTCACTATCTGTTTTATTCCTGATATTGTTGATCGTGTCTTCTCTGTTATTTTTTTTCTGTCAGTATTCACAGAGGTGTGCAAATTTTTTTAATCTTTTCAAACAAGCAGCTTAGTGGTTTATTGCTTTTCTCTGTTTTTCTGTTTTCGATTTCATTGATGCCTATGCTTGTCTTCATTGTTTCCTTCCACTTGGTTTGAGTTTATTTTTTCTTCTAGGTTTTCAGGTGGGAATTATTGACTTCAGACTTTTCCTCTTTTCTACTGTATGCATTTAGTATTATAAATTTCTCACTCAGCATTTGTTTTGCTGTGTCCCATAAATTTTGATATATTCTGTTTTTATTCAGCTCAATGTGTGTTTTGATTTCTGATGAACCTTCCTCATTGACCCACGGAAGTTTGTTGTTTAGTACCCAAGTGTTTAGAGATTTTTCTATCTTTCTATTTATTGATCTGTGATTTGATTTCATTGCCAACAGATGACATACTCCACATGATTTCACTTTTAAATTTGTTGAAGTAGCTTTTATAGCCTACAATATGATGTATTCTGGTATGCATTCTGTGAGAATATAAAAAGAATATATATTCTGCTATTATTTGGTAAAGTATTCTATAAATGTTGATTAGAGATTATTGGTTGATGTTGCTGAGTTCTCCTTTATTTTTGCTGATTTTGTATGCAGTTGTACCAATTGCTGAGATGGTGTGTGCAAGTCTCCAACTTTAATTTTGTATTTTTCTATTTCTCCTTTCACTTATATTAGTTCTTGCCTGACATATTTTGTATAGTATGTGCATATATAAGATTAAATGTTCTTGTCAGATTGGCTTTTTATAATTAAACCATTTCTCTCTCTGTCTCTAGTTATAGATATAGATATAGATACAGAAATAGATAGAGCTCTGAAGCCTTCATTATCAGATATTTATATAACTACTCTTGTCTTCTTTGACTAAGCTTTGTACAGTAAAGGTTTTTTCTTTTCTTTTACATTTATTTTATCTATATAGTTATATATAAACTGAGTTTCTTACAAACAGCATATGGATCATTTATTTAAGACTATTTCCATTTAATGTAATTACCAATATGTTTAGGCCTAAGTCAGACATTTTACTTTTTGTTTTATGTATTTTTCTCCCTCCATCATTTTACTGTTTTCTTTTTCCTACCTTTCTGTTGGTTATTTGCACTTTTTTCAGAATTTTATTTTAATGTATCTCTAATGTTCTTGTGTGTATCTGTTGTATACATTTTTACATAAATATGTATATGTAAACATAACTATTTTTATTTATTTTAATACCTGCATGCATTTATATACATACATATATCACAAAATCATTTGCAGTAATGATTAGTTCTTTATTGAAAAAGAATTACTATAAAGGAGGAAACATTTCTATTTTAAATATATTATTCAAATTAAGTGAAATGTTTCATATATAAAACAAATTTTGCAATTACCAAACAAAATTATTATTCTTCACAGTTCTCTGTGTCACTGCTTTAAGTTTTAAGCATAAATAAATAAAAACTCCAAGTGGTTACTCAGAATGACAGAATTAAGTAATTCATGTTTTTTGTTTTATTTTTTTACAATTATTATTTATCATTGTTTATTTTTGAATCTACTGTTTAAACACAGGAATATGTAGTACCACAGGGATTGGAGACACAAACTGAGCTGAAGAAAATTAGAGTGATTTGAACCTCTGAACTTATTCTCAAAGGGACCATTTTTTTTCTTGCTGCTTTAAAAATTCTCTTTGTCTTTTACTTTTTACAACTTAATTATGTTTCAGGGTACATCTCTTTTTCATTCAACCTATTTTTGGGTCCATTGGGCTTCTTGATTATGGATGTCTATTTCTTTCCCCAGATTTGGGTAGTTTTCTGTTGTTATTTGTTTAAACAATCTTTCTTTCCCTTTTTCTTCTTCTTCTTTTTCTGAAATTTCCTTAGTACGTTATTGGTTCCCTTGATGGTGTAGTCTTTATTCACTATTTTTCATTAGTTTAGTTTTGTTCTCCTCTGATTATATAATTTCAAATGACCTTTCTTTCGATTTCATTATTCTTTCTCCTGCTTCATCGAATTTGCTGTTAAAGATCTCTATTGCATTTTTCATTTCATTTATTGTATTCTTCAGCTGCAGAATTTGTTCCATTTCTTATAACTTCCTTCTCCTTTAGAAGATGTTCTTCTCTTTTAGATCTCCATTTCTTTATGTTCTGTTACTGGAGATTTATGTTTTAAGTTGCTGATGTCATGTCTCTCTAATTTTTTTGTTCCTTGTGGCCATGCATTGGCATCTGCTCATTTGAAGGAGCAGTCACCCCCCCCCTGGACTTTATAGATTGCCTTTGGTGGGAAAAACCCTTTACCTGCAATTGGGCATGAGGTGTCAGCTGGGTGGCATATGGTGGGGTACTGGTTCCAGGGCGTGGCTAGATTTGAGGGCCACATGGCAACCCTGGATCCAAAGCTGGTTTGAATGCAATGGCACCTGAGCTGAAGGAAGGGCAGTGGATACAGCTTCAGGGGTGTGCCATTAGTGACTCAGGCTCTAGGGGGAGGTGGGATACAGCTGTTTGGGCTCCAGGAAACTCCATCAGCTGAGATCTTCATTAAGTGAAGACTGTGGCAGCCTCTATAGTAAAGGCTGTAGAAATCTGTGCTGGTGGTGATTGCTGCTGGAATCCTCAGTGGAAAAGGCTGCTGGGGTTCCCCTGTTCTTTTTTCCTCCCCACCTCATAGAGAAATCACAGTCAAGGGTTTTCCTCTTGGTGCTTAGATATGCCAGACTAAAAGAGGAGGTGACAAGAAGAACGCTTTCTATACTTTTCTACACGGCCATCCTCAGTTTTTATGCTCCACTGAGTTGCAGTAGCTTTTTAATTACACTCCGGAGCTCTCTCAGAGCTATTTTTGCCATGAATAGTTGTTAAATAATTGTTTTTGTGAGGGGACAATGACCGGGACCTTCTATTCTTCCATGTTGCTGACATTGCTTTCTCCTTAGTTTATTTTAGAAGTCTTCATGGGGTTTTGTCACATGTGCCATCTGAATTTCTGTATTTCTAGAATACACTCTCTACTGAATCATTGCATGATCCAAAGACTTTAATATATATCCAAAGTATTTTAAACTCAAAATTTAAAAATGAAAATATTACAAATGGAGATTCCTAACCATGGTTGATGTCATCTAAAATGCTTATAATAGAGGGTCAGTGATTCTTGATGCCTCTGCCCAGATTTCTCTCATCCCTCTTTCTCCCTCCCTTCCTCCTGTGTCCTCTATAGTGCTATGGAGGCCAGATTCTCTTTGATAATACAGTGCTGTTCACTATAGTGGTGAGAAAGTGGGAGCTTAAGATCAGCTGAAGTTTACTGAAGCAATTGAACTAAATTATTGTTTTCCAGTAACCTCAGTAACATGTACTAAATTGGATAAGATAATATTTACATAAGGTGCATTGCCCATGACTGGCATTTAAAAAGTTCTGCAGAAAGACATTGTATTAAGTTTTGATATTTCCCCCTATTACTTCCTAGAGTCTTATTTTTCCGATGATTTAATTTCTAATACAAGGCAATTATGATCTAATTTATGGCAATGAATCTAAATCCTGCCATATATGCAGAAGTCATATGAGGTAAAGCTCGTGGGCAAGTACAGATCTTTGTAATTTCAATGCATTTTTATGATCCTTAACACAGACCTTACAAGCCATTTTTCAGGTTTTTCAGGTTTTCTCTTGTTGTCTGAACTCCATTGTTAAATAATGCTTATTCCACCAGACAGCACTGAGTTCGGATAATAAAAGCATTTTTGCAAACTTAGGTAAAGCCCTGCTTTAGGGTAGGACCCATGTGCCAATTTTCCTTCATGATTAGTTTCCCAAAATACTGCTTTCTTTTTATGTATTAATGAGACAGAAAAGGTTTGGTAGAATAGTCATTATTGCTATTAGGAAACAGCTTTTCAAGTTAAAAATAACAAGGCCATGAGATCTGGCTGTCTTACCAGGCTGGGTAAAACCTTACAGATATTACTATAGAGAATAATTCCACATTGTGTCAAGGGCCGAATCAGCCCTTTTTTCTTTCACACTCACTTTTTAGATCCTATTATGATGGAAATGGGCTGCGAATGAGCTCCAATTGCATCCAGACTTGAAAAGCTATTTCATAACTGTTTTTAATCTATTTAAGAGTATAACCCCCAGATAAGATTTTCAATCTATTTCTCATATAGAAATAGAAAGTATTAATAAGAAAAGAGCAGTTATTCCCAAATTCTTCTTTTCACATGGAATCATGAAATCATGCTTCTGTTGAATGTTTAAGAAAAAGGGTGCATGTTACCATAAATAAAAGTACACCCCTACCTCTCCTACTCATGCTAAAAAAAATTAACCCAGAAGTTACTTATTGATGGCCTACAATCAAATGTGCAAACACTATACTTAGGGAACATTAAAATAGCTCGTTATAATGGGGTGGCAATTCATTTCATTTTCCATATATACACACAAACAAACTTTAACATTGGCTACCTTTAATGTATTTACCATGAAGAAAAAAGTTCACAATAGTATAATTTAAAAAAAAATTGTGGCCGGGCGCGGTGGCTCACGCCTGTAATCCTAGCACTCTGGGAGGCCGAGGCGGGTGGATTGCTCAAGGTCAGGAGTTCGAGACCAGCCTGAGCGAGACCCCGTCTCTACTAAAAATAGAAAGACATTATATGGACACCTAAAAATCTATATAGAAAAAACTAGCCGGGCATAGTGGCGCATGCCTGTAGTCCCAGCTACTCGGGAGGCTGAGGCAGTAGGATCGCTTAAGCCCAGGAGTTTGAGGTTGCTGTGAGCTAAGCTGACGCCACGGCACTCACTCTAGCCTGGGCAACAAAGTGAGACTCTGTCTCAACAAAAAAAAAAAAAAAAAAAAAAAAAAAAAAATTGTACTGCCTGCAAATTTTAGAGGAAGAATTAAAAGGAGCAAAAACTTATATAGCAGAGATCCTGTGTTGTGCTTTTCTTGAAAATACTGAATATATCATCAGCTCCTATTAAACATTTTCTTCTCTTGCTAGTAACCTATGCTTTCTCTCCTCTGATAAATTCAATATAAAGTATTACTATAAAACCAATAAGACTTTCTTTTTATGTGTTAGTTATCAACCAGGTGAGATCATTGACAGGTTTGAGGCACTGAATTTTGAAGACAGCCTTGGCTCTTTGAATGTTTGAGTAAATATTTCAAAAACACATCAGCTGAGTGCTGTATTAAGCTAAGAGGGGATTGTCTGAGGTCCTCAAGGCAACAGATCTAGCTCTACCTTTTTAATCACCTAAACGTGTTATTCCAGATTTTGCAGCATCCAAAATACCCCTAGTACCAAGTAACACAGTGTCCTCCTTTTGGGGAGGGGGTAAAAATTTAATATTCTATAGCACAATGAGGAGGGGGCAAATTGGCAAAGAACCCTATATTGGCTAACAAAAAACGTTTAAGTAAATCTCAATATGGTCTACTGTTAAAAATGTAGCTTAAGTATCTTTACCTCTGTTCTTTTTCTTTTGGAGAGTCTTGTTGCATTGTTGAATATTGATGTTAATGAGCTTTTAAATGAAAAAATGCTAAGTTAGGAAATCATCCTGCTTTTCATTAAAAAATCATCAAAGCCTAGGCTTCTACCCTGATAATTAAAACCTAATATGCAATATTCATGATAGTTATAATTTCTTCATTACCTTTCTCAATGAATCTGTGAGTGGATATTGATATCCAAGGGTTGGCTTTAACTTAATTATTGTGATGTTTCTAGTATCACTGCATTTTTCCCCAAAAGCTTGAGGCCTATAACTATTCATGAATCACTTCCCCTCTATGTGAGATGCAGTCCAAGATGAATTACCCTGTTTCATTTTATCAAGAGCTTAATTTTAATAATTACTTGCTGCACAAATAAAATAAGAGAAGCAATGAAGTTCTTATT
Source organism: Eulemur rufifrons (assembly GCF_041146395.1). Lineage (NCBI taxonomy): Eukaryota > Metazoa > Chordata > Mammalia > Primates > Lemuridae > Eulemur > Eulemur rufifrons. The sequence goes on along the minus strand of NC_091010.1, from coordinate 53,014,241 downwards.
GATAAAAGTCACACGTTTTTGATAAAAGTTATTTTTGGCTACTCTCCTTGAAGTTTTCTGTAAATTTTGATTGCGATAGCTAGCATGGGGTAGAATAAAATTACAAAGGCTACTTAAAGAAGTAATTAATAGCACATTAAATTGCCGTGTCTTGTTTTAAATTGTTTATAGGGGCTTTATGATGGTCTTTCTGGTATTTAATGCTCAAGTGCCTAGTTATATAATCTGGTAGTAGTATTCTTGAAGGCAGTTTCTAGGATGAGCTCAAAACCAGTTCTTTCCTAAAAGTTTAGGGGAATGAGCAGATAAAATGAGTTAGAATAGGTATGCTAATACAAAAAAAATGTAGTGAGAAAAGGTAATGCTCAGGAGTGTTTAATAGGTGACACAGAAATTAAACCTGAGAGCTCACTGGAACACCATGCTTAAACATTGCTGTGGATGTCAGGATAAGCATAAAAAAACATATACAGTCAGTGCCTTTGTAGCCCTCAGTAAATAATGCATTTGAAAGTTAAGTATGCATGAATTTTTTACCTGGCTTAGTGTTACTGGTTGCCAAAGGTACTGAAATCCATAGCACTGTTGATATACATAATAAATAGTGTTTACTGGATAAATTGTCAGATGTTTGGTAGCAAAAAAAAAAAAATAAAGGAAATTTTCCATTGTATTCAGAAATTATGTTGGATTTTATTTAAAAAAAAAAAAAAAAACAGAGGAAACAGTGTGTCATACCAGATGACATACAATTATTCTACCAATATTAAAATCAAAGTTCTTTTGGGGCCAAGCCCACTGTACTTGATGTATAGAGATGGTGTTCTAAAGATTTGATCCTTTGCCGTTTCTTAGAGCATAAATATTTTATGACACCTGAAATTTGTGGCAACAAGGATTAAGCATCTCTTCCACTTCCTGGACCTGGCGACCTGGGAATGCATTTGTCTATCATACGGTAAGATAAGAATAAAATTAATTAAGATAAGATGTAGACTTTCAGGTTCCCTAAGACTACAGTATCATCTGATGTCTCTTTCTAAAGATGGAATTAAATTTCCCTTATGATGCATTTCCCTGATGAGAGGAGAGAGTTCTGTTGCCTTTGTGGTTCTTTGTAATTTTCTATGTTAACCCTGAGGCAGACAATTAGTACAAAGAAATTGGAGAAGATGAAATGCCCTATTAATAACTAATAAAGTATATAGGTCTAGTTCTAGGACACACACAGTGAATAGGGCATCTCTTGAAAGCGTTCTCACCTGTGCCTGTGCACGTCATTGCAGGACCCTACTGCTGAGGTACACCAAGACTGATCATCTAGATTTCAATGCTCATAAGTTGATGGGAAAACGTTGGGGTGGGGAGGAGAGATAAGAGGATAAAAGCCGTTGTAATTGCGGGGAGCAGGAGTAGAACATGTTTCTATATCTGCCATCACCACCTTTAAAATAGCAATGAAGATTGAGCCAAAATTCCCCATATTAGTAGCAGCTAGATTCTGGTGGCTGTATGCCTGGCCATAATTGCTCTCTCTGACACTCTGTGCTTATTTGGTAGATATAAAAAAACAAACAAACAAACAAATGAACAAAAAAACCCACTATTCCATATTAATGTTAATTGTGTGCCAGGGGTTGTTCTAGGTTCTAGAATTATAAGAGAAAAACAAATCAGTTTAGTGTTTAAGAACTCTGGAGTCAGGCAAACTTCCCAAAACACTTTAGTCACCAACAAATGTGAAAGTGAACAAGTTAATATCTTTTCTATATTTTTCTTAACTAAAAAGGTTAATGAGGATAGTATCTATTAACAAAATGCAGAGAGTGTTAAATAATTAACATATTGCTTAGTAAAGTGTGATCAATGTTTATATATTGGCAAATGTTGTTAATGCTGTGTCAGGTAATATACTAAGTGGGGGATTACAAAAATATATGTATCCTGGTTTTGTCTGCTTACCTGGGATAGAATCCAGAGTTAAAAGTGCTTTTCTGTAGAGTGAATTTCTTCCTTCTGGGCAGCTGGTTTCACCTGTAAGTACTTTGGTTATCAGCCACTAAGTCTAAAGGAAAAAATTGGTAAGATAATTATTGGATGTCTTGAGCTAGGCATGCTCCTGGCTACCTGGGAGCCTTCAGTATGTCTGAGCTCAGGGAGAACCTTATCTAAGAAGTAGATTAAGGATTCTGCCATTTACTCGGGAGTTCCATTGGCCAGACTATGAGCAGAGTTCTACATTCATTGTGATTCCTTCCTTCCCTGTAAGATGTGGCATCTAATTTCAGGATACTTTAAATGTAGTGCATAGACACATAAATTAGAAGAAGAAAAAACAATGAAGAAAAATGGAAAATCTAGATGAGGAGAATTATGGAATATACAATTATTCAACAACTATTCAATAGTTGTCTATCTTTATAGAGTACATGTGATTTTGATACAGGTATACAATGTGAATTAATCAAATCAGGGTAATGGAGTATCCATTATGTCAGGCATTTATTATTTGTGTTAGGAATATTCCAATTCCACTTTTTTGGTTATTTTAAAGTATACCCTAACTTATTGTTGATTATAATCTCTTTGTTGTGCTATCAAATATTGTTCATTCTATCTAACTAACTGTATTTTTGTACCCATTAACCATCCCCAATTTATTTCCCTCCTCCCCACTACCCTTTCCAGCCTTTGGTTACCATCATTCTACTCTCTATCTGTGTGAAACCAATTGTTTTTAATATTTAGCTGCCATATATACATGACAAAATATGAGATTTTTCTTTCTGTGCTTTGCTTATATCACTTAACATAGCGTTCTCCAGTTCCATCCATGTTGTTAATATGGCAGGGTTTCATTCATTTTTGTGGCTATCTAATATTCCATTGTATATATATATTACATTTTCTTTATCAATACATCTGTTGATAGGCACTTAGGTTGATTCCAAATCTTGACTATTGTGACTAGAGCTGCAATAAACATAGAAGTGAAGATATCTTTTTGATATACTAAATTTCCCTCCTTTGGATTTATACCCAACAGTGGGATTGCTGGGTCATAGCGTAGTTCTATTTTTAGCTTTTTGAGGAACCTCCATACTGTTCTCCATAGTGGTTACACTAATTTTCATTCCCACTAACAGCGTACAAGTGTTCCCCTTTCTCCATGTCTTCACCAGCATTTGTTATTGCCTATCTATTTGATAAAAGCCATTTATACTGGGGTTTTGATTTGCATTACTCTGACGACGAATGATGTTGAGCACTTTTTCATATGCCCATTGGAATTTGTATGTCTTCTTTGGAGAAATGTCTATTTGTATCCTTTGCCCATTTCTTAAAATCAGATTATTTTATTTTTCCTGTTGAGTTGTTGGAACTCCTTCTATATTCTAGTTATTAATCCCTTGTCAGATGGGTAATTTGCAAATATTTTCTCCCATTCTTTGGGTTGTCTGTTCACTTTTTTGATTGTTTCCTTTGCTATGCAAAAGGTTTTAAATTGATGTGATCCCATTTGTCCATTTTTGCTTTGGTTGCCTGTGCTTTTGATATTACTCAAGAACTCCTTGCCCAGACCAATGTCCTGAAGCATTTCCTCAATGTTTTCTTTTAGTAATTTCATAGTATCAGGTCTTAGATTCAGGTTTTTAATCCATTTTGATTTGATTTTTGTATATGGTGAGAAATAAGGGTCTAGTTTCATTTTTCTGCATATGGAAATTCAGTTTTCCCAGCACCATTTATTGAAGATACTGTCCGTTCCCCACTGTATGTTCTTAGCTCCTTTTTTGAACATAAGTTCACTATAGATGTTTGGATTTATTCCTGGGTTCTCTATTCTGTTCCATTGATCTATGTGTCTGCGTTTTATGCCAGCACCATGCGGTTTTAGTTTCTATAGCTCTGCAGTATAGTTTGAAGTCAGGTACTGTGATTCCTCCACTTTTGTTCTTTTGGTAAATGTGATTGCTCATCTGATTTTTGGTTCCTCCGAAGGTGCTAGGTTGCATGCACAGTTTAGAATTTGGTGTTTGTGTGGAGGGAAAATTGCTGGAGGTTTCTATTTGGCCATCTTGCTCTCAGGGGTGGGGTTTTTAAATCTTCCTGATTCCTTCACTCCTAGCTCTGTGATTTATAGGCTGTTTGGAGTAAGCAGTTAACTGCCCTTAATTCAGCTTTCTTATCGGTGCAATGGAGTTAATCACAGCATTTCTACTTAAGTTTATTGCAGGTTATTGCAAGGTGATGTACCATATCTGGTGTCTAGCACAGTGCCTGACATGTAGTAGGCTCTCAGCAAATGAAACCAATAAGAAACACTCAAGGTGAATAGTTCTGGGGCTTGTAAGTGTTTTTTCTCCTCTGCAAAAGTCAGTTAAAAACCATACAGCATAATGCCAGGCTAATTGTAGGCTAGTTTTGACTAAGTGTCCAGACTTTTTGTATGGCTCCCTATTTTATAGCTTCCATGAAGTATCTAACTCTGTTAGAGATCACCAGGCCTTTACTCCAAATCTATGTTCTTTCCTTCCATTCCATTTTTATTCTTATTAGAAGTAAATTCCAAAGATAAGAACATTTTGTTTTCCAATGATTTTAACTATTTTTGTCATGTACAATGCCATCTTGTAATAAATGAAGTAAACATTAATGAAAATTAGGTAGGAAGATAGATATGCCATATCTATTAAATTCCCCATGCTTTATATAATCTTCACTTATGTCATAAAACAGTGAGAGTACATAGTAGAATGAGTAACAAGAGAGGAAAAATTGTACTACAATTGTACTAAGCCCATATTACTACACATATCCACAAGAAAGTCCTTTTCATATTATGTACAAAACAAATCAAATAAAAAAATTCTATTCCTCAACAGGAAATTTCTTGTGGTTGTTGAATTACTATATTCTTTTTTTTTTTTTTTTTTTTGAGACAGAGTCTCACTCTGTTGCCCAGGCTAGAGTGAGTGCCGTGGCATCAGCCTAGCTCACAGCAACCTCAAACTCCTGAGCTCAAGCGATCCTCCTGTCTCAGCCTCCCGAGTAGCTGGGACTACAGGCATGCACCACCATGCCCAGCTAATTTTTTCTATATATATTTTTAGCTGTCCATATAATTTCTTTCTATTTTTAGTAGAGATGGGGTCTCGCTCTTGCTCAGGCTGGTCTCGAACTCCTGAGCTTAAACGATCAGCCCACCTCGGCCTCCCATAGTGCTAGGATTACAGGCGTGAGCCACCGCGCCCGGCCCACTATATTCTTTTAAACCATATAAAATGACTGTTCCATGATAAAGAAGCCAAGAGTACACCAGGCTAATTATGATATTGGTTTCGGTCCAGGAAAGACTTTTCTTGCAACTTATTAGTGAGTTTATTGGACTGCTAAATCAAAGATTTATTAAAACAAACTCTGTTTTTCTAAGTTTTGCCAAAGCATCAATATTAAAAAAAAATTACCTAAGGCTATAAGACATTGAATAAAAGATCATAAGCTTGAATTTCCAGTTAAAGCAAAGCTAATTTGATTTAAAATGATCAAAGCTTTCGCTTTACCCTTGGATTTTGCAAAATAATGCACCTTATGTAGAAAAGTCTCATTTTGATAAGAAAATTTTGTCTTCAACTGAGGTGAAAAGGTGAGAAATAGGGGAAATCATCTGCTGCCAAAATGGCCTAAGCAGAAGTGGGTTCCTTATTTATAGCCCTGGATTTTAAATGGCAGGTAGCTTTAGCATTATTTGCCTGGGAAACTATTAATTCCTTAATTCCCATGGGATTCACATTTTGATCTGTTCTTTATATTACACAAAATTCACTGCTGGACATGAGAACCCATATGAAGAATATGAACCAATGAACATGATTCTTAATATGAAAATCTCCTTTCTTTACTTTGAATGACTACCTTTCCCTCTAATCAATTTCTATTCATATTTTAAGATCATCTCTGATGCTTACCCTCTGATTTTTTCCATAGTTATTCTCACTCCCAATGCCTCGCCTATTGGCAAACTCCATTCTCACAAACTGAACCCTTAATTTTGTGCTATTCGTAGTCCTTGCTTAGAATATCAGCCGTGCAGGGGTGGGATACGTGCGACCTCAGGGTCACATGTGACCCTCCAGATCCCCAAGTGCAGCCCCTTGACTGAATCCAACTTCACAGAAACAAATCTCCCATTATTAAAAGGATTTTTCTGTAAAATCTGGATTCAGTCAGAAGGCTGTATTCAAAGATCCAGAAGGCCACATGTGGCACCAAGGCTGCAGGTTCCCCATCCCGGCCTGGTAACTGGACTTCAGTTGTTTGTTTCACTGGTGCCCCCACATAGCAACCAAGTGATCCAGGCTCTCATTTCAAGCACCAAATGTAGGGTCTACGGAATGAGATGACACTAAGTCAAACATAGAATTTGGTGATTAGTTAGTGGGAGAGAACATGTGCGGGAAGGTGGGGAGGCAGGGAAGCTGTCGGAGAGGAGAGCAACAGCTTCGATCTGAATGAGAGTCACACGTGCCTCCCAGCCCCGGCAGGCTCTTGTCAACATCTACTTCCCTGAGGTTCCCAAGAGAGAACTTGTTCTGTGGGAGAGGTGCACAGCACGGAATCTGTCATTTGACTGTGTTCCTGCTTCATTCCCTACATAATTCATTTCTAAATTTAATGTGGAAATGAGATTTTTCAAATCCTTTTTGAAACAAAACAAAATAAAAATCCAGGAGGGATTACTGTACTGAAATATCTGAAATGCTCTGGGACATAAGCATCGTTTCCTGAGTGCCCTGCTCATTGTGGCTCAAAAGGAGAGAGGAGATCCTTCCCTTCTCACCATGCCCCCTGCAGCTGTGGCAGAGACAGAGGACAGGAGTGTACCTGGCAGAAACTGCAGCCCCTGGTGGGCATGTGATTGCTCCTCAGTGGCCTATAGGCTCTTAGGAATTCCACTGAGCAGTCACAGCGGGATCCAGCAGGGAACTGCTTTGTTTGTGAGCTCATGCTATTCGTCTCTTTGAGGATCCCAGATATGTTTGATTGGGGAGAGAAAGAACTTTGTAGAGAATTGGCAATCAGTGTCACTGAACGTTCCTTTATTATTAATACTGTGACTCCACATGTACCACCACCTGTTAAATCACAAATAGTCTTGGATTTCAGTGTCAATCTCTTTGGCAAATCTTTCAAACTATAGACAATGAATCAGAATAAGAGATCCAAAACTATTTTTTTTCTGAAGGGCATTTATGTCTTTTGAGTATGAAGTCAGTGAGAACTAGATTGACCCAAGGCTCTTATGATAGAAATTAACTATTAATTGTTCTAGATATACCAGAAATCATTCAAAAACAATTCTTCCTTAGGACAACTATTTTAAATGTTGCCAGTGCTCAGGCGATCACTACAAAGTGCATGATAAACACATTGGGGCTTTCCCCCGACCCTGCCACATTTAATAAGACCAGCATCTTCTGGACAAGGAAGAGAAGTGAAACTAAGTGTTGTAAGCGCTCTATGGAAAATACTCCTGTTCCTTAAGTGTGACATTTTATACCAGGTATAGAGGTTTATTGAAAATTTTCCCATTAAACCCAGAGATCGAGCTCTTATGATTTTTAGAAGGGACAGAATTCTAGAATTAATTCTGGGCAATCACTGAAAAGGGTAGAAAGGTAGCTCTCATTGACACCCTTAAGAAGCCTGCATGGTCCTGTCTTCTGTCTTTGCAGAGGTACACGTGGACAGAACATGCAGATTAAGAGAGAGAGGTCTGACTCCTCTTTAGCCAATCATATTTGTATTGACTCTCACCATTCTTAACACCAGGAACATTTTCTTGATTGCTTAGTATATGTCAGGCACTATGCTAATTGCTCTACTTATTCATTTATTTGATTCTTTAAACAGCCCAAGGACTAAAGCAGTTCTAACCACAGTTTTCCAATGAGAAAACTGAAAATGAGTAACAGCTCCAAATTCACAGAGATGGCAAATGGCCGAGCTAGGATCTGAATTTAGATAGTCTGATTTGAGAGCCTGCTTTATCCATGAGTGCTTTCTCCTGCCTCCTGAAACTCCTGGTTATTTAAATTCAAGGATTCTTTTATCTACCTGAAGGAAATGATGGAATCTATCTTTCTTCCTTTATATCTGTCTATATAAGGTATGTTGCTATTGTCTCTCAGAGAATTGTAACTGAGCTGCTTACAGCTCAGTTTGCCTTAACTAATAGAAAATGGTGGTCATCCAAAACGTCTTGTTTCCATTTGCAAAATGATCAAACCTAAAAGCTAGGTTTCCTGCTATTTGGGGAGAGGGGATAATTAACTCTCTTCATCCTCGGAGTAAATATCAGTAACCCATTGTTTATAATGGGCTTTCCCATCTTTATTGTTGTTCACCAATTTGAAGGACCAACCCCTACCTGTGACCATCATATTCTCCATCCACCCTCCCATTCTTAGCTGTCAGTTGCTTTTAAGAATCTGGCAGACATGTTGGCTTGATGATTTAAACTCACCATTCTACCACAGCAACAACTTAGTTAGGTCTTCATGACAATCTCAAGCTCAGAATCAAACACAGGCAACATCTTTCCCTTTGCCTCCCTCCTCCCCCATTTACATCCTTTCTTGCTTTTCTGTTAATTCCTTCCTTCTGAAAGGGAAGGTATGTGCCAGGCACTGGGATAGAAACTGGGGTTTTGATAAATAGGAATTAATATTTTTGCATCTGACATTGTATTAGGGGAAGATTGACAATGAAATCTATTATTGTAGTGTAGCAAAGAAATAGTGTGATAGGAACTCAGAAGGTCTAGAAGAAATGTAATCTTGGTAAACCACATCTTGGGGGTTGTGGGCCCCTCATATGTAGTGTTTGCTGATTTCCAGTTGTTAATAATCCCACTCTAGAAGATTTCAAGCTACCTAAATCATATTGCTGAATGTAGAATTGCAAAGAGATACACATATTTGCTCTCATAAGCCAGTGTGAGTCACCTCCAGCATGCTGGCCATAAGTGATTCAGATTCATTATTCATGGGTGGTGGAGGAAGCTGTCACATTGAAGTTGACATTTGATTTCTTTCTTGAATTATGAGTGGTTTCTCCCAAGCTGATAAGGGGAATTAAAGCATCCCAGGCTAAGAACAGCAATGCAAAGGGATGAAGTGATTTGAGATCAGATAATAGACTACTATAATAGTAAACATAAGACATGGTGAAGGGAATAGAAAAGAAAAGTGAAATTAAAGAGGCCTTTCCAAGATAGCATCAATAGGAATTGGCAATAAATATTACTGGAGACTAGAAAGAAAGAGAAAAAAACATATAGACAATAGTTTCTAGGCCTCTAGATTTGGGAAATGAGTGACTGCACTACCAATGTATCTGTCCCCATACTCCCAAATCTACTTTTCTGTTCCTGTTTTGGTCAGTCAGGTCTTCTATAACAAATTACCATATAGTGATTTGCTTAAGCAGTATTTATCTCTCAGAGTTCTGGAGCCTGGGAAGTCCAAGATCAAGGTGCTTAGAGATTTGGTTCTGGTGAGGACACACTGCCTGGCCTTCTTCTTGCTGTGGCTCACATCACAGAGCAGGGAGAGAGAATGTAAGCTCTCCCACCCTTTCTTATAGAGGTACTGATCCCACTCACGAGGGCTCCACACTCATGACCTAATTAACTTCCAAAGACACTACCAGCTAATACCATCACACTGGGGATTAGGATTTCAACATATGAATTTTGAGGGGGCACAAACATTCAGTCCATTGTACTTCCAGGTATCACTTCACAACTCTACTCTTTATCTAATTTGTGATCCCAGTTGCTTCTCCTGTCCATCCTGCCCCTTCATCAAATAGCATTTTTGTTGATTCTGCCTCTAATTTTGCCTGATGCTTATAAACTTTCATCCTCCTTTATCCCTGATGCCAATAACTTAGACTTACCGTTTCTGATTTTTCCTACTGAAATATCTTTTAGTTAGGCCTCTGTGCTAATAAGCATACCCCCTGTTCTCTGCTCTCTACTTTTTTTTCAGTCTATTATTTCTACACAAAAACTTTTTTTTTCACTTGTTTAAAATAATTCATGACTTTCATGACAAAATCTGAAATTTTCAGTGTGTCTCATCTTTCATGAACTCACATGGTGTGCGACATACTATAGGAAATTCTCCTGAGTCATTCCAGCCTGGCTACATTTAACAACCAGTTTCATTTACCTTTAACTCACCTTTTCTCACCCATGGGAGTTAAATTTTAATCATCCACTAAGATTCTAGGCTTAAGCATTACCTTCCCTGAGTATACCAGAAAATATCTCTTTTCCGTAACTTTATACATATTATTCTGATGGTCAACTTACTTTTCTTCCATATCTCTTAAACTCTTAAACTCCTTGATATGTATCTTTACATCCTTTCATTCTGTATTCTCTATTTACCCATGTTTATTATAAATACGTGATACATTTACTAGTTCAATATAGATTCATAAATATACATTACTAAACAAGAAAACACATGCATGTGTATATATAAACATATACACATGCAGACAGAATAAGTATATATGTAAATTATATATATGCATATATGTATAAATTTCATACACACACATACTTTATTTCCAAGGGTTAAATAATTATAAGCATGACTGAGCTGCTACATTACTATATTAAGTTACAAAACTGTTTTTCATATCTACTTATAGGTTCATATTATTTCACTTTGGTCTCTCATTGTTCAGCCATCCCTGTATTTATTTCTTATTAAATTTCTGTTTCTTTCTTTATAATTGATATTACAAATGGTCTCTACTATTCTGCAGTCATCACTTCCACTTTGAGCCCTTCATTCTCACAAAATAACCCCAATTCCTTCTTTTCTGAGATCAAGTTCAAACAATATAAAGCTGTTCCTTTTTGGTGCTTCAAAATGCTTCTTCTGTATCTGTACCTGCTAAGCTTTTAAAATGTATATTCCTCATCTTGTTTATTTCTGACTTGACTAAACACTGGCTCCAGAATTTGTCAACATTCTCTCTTATATCTTCATAGCTCCATTTTTTATTAGCTATTTCCCCACATCTATAAACAAACTTGTCTTTGTTCTCCTAGGCCATATTTTCTCCAGTTGGATATATCCTTAAGCTATTCTTTTAGCTCTCTTCTTTTCTGCAATGTGTACTTTTCAAAAGAGTTTTCTAAACTATGTTCCCTTTTTGTTCCTTTAACATTAATTCCTCAGTCATTTTTACAGTAGCTTTTATCCCCACTCCTCTGTGATAATTTACTGCTAAGTTCTCACCATGTGCCTAAAGACAAACTGTTTTATCAGAGAGCACGTTGATTGACCTCTCTGCACCTGAATTTTTCACACTTGATCTATGCTACTGTTTTGCTGTCTTCCTGCAGCTTCTTTCCTAATCCTAACTCCATAATCATTTCCCCAAACCATTCCTTTGGCCCCTTTTTAGATAATTTCAACTAACATTGTTGGGTGCTCTACATCTTTTTGAATATTTAGTGTTAGGTATTTAACTTTAGTCAATCTAATGGGGGTGCAGTATAATCACATTGTGGTTTTAGTTTGCATTTCACTGATGACTAATGATGCTAAGTACATTTTTGTGGACTTATTTGCCAATTTTACATAGGAATCTATAAATATTCCTCTTTGAAATGAGTTTTCAGATTTTGGGGTCATGTTTTGTTGGGTTGTTTGTTTTCCTTTATTGACACGTAGGAGTGCTTTATATATATTCTGAATTATAGTTTTTAACAAATGTGGATCTTCCTATCAAGAGCTTGGCCTATTGACTTTTAATGGTGTCTTCTGAAAATCTGAAATTTTAATTTTGAGGAAATCCAATTTATCATTCTATTTAAATTTATGGTAGTCCTTTCAGTATTCTGTTAAATGGACATATTCCTATTCCAATATGCAACACTACTCTTTATTTAATATGTGATCCCAGTTGTGAAGTTAGTTTCCTATATTATCTTCTGGAAGTTGAAAATGTTAGCAGTTATATCTATGATCCATCACATATTAATTTTTATAGTTAATGTTAAGCAGTGGTTGAGATTTATTTTCCATCTAATGTATAGTCAGTTATTCCAGCACCATGTGAGAAAAAATACTACCCTCTTTTAATCATTTGGCATCCTTGTAAAATCAAAAAACAGTACTTATGAGTGTTTGTACCTGAACTCTCTGCTGTGCTTCATTGATCTATTTTTTAATCCTTATATTATCACCAAAAACTATTTTGATTACTGCAGAATTACAGAAACCTTGAAAGTAGGTAATTTAAGTCCTCTAAATTTGTACCTCTTTTTCAAGGTTAATTCGGTAGTCCCAGGTCCTTTATAATTTCATATAGATTTTAGAATAAACCTGCCAATTTCTGCCAAAAAACTGCTACAACTTTGAATGAGATTAAATTGACTCTTGAGATCAGATAAAAAATTGACATTTTAACAGTACAGACTCCTCCATTGCATTAACATCTCTGAACTTATTTTTTTAAAGAACGTTTTCTTTTGTCCCCAGTGTGATAGCTCTTACACGTGTTTCATTATAATTATTTCTAAATATTTTATGTTTTCTTAGTAATGATAAATCATGTATTTCAATTTAATATCCCAATTCTTATTACTAGTCTATAGAGATAAATTTATATTGGTTAAAGACTTTGTTTTCTATGAATTCACTGAATTTACTTGTTAGTTGTAGTATTTTTTTGTGCATTCCTTAGGGTTTTTCACATAATATAATTGTATCAGAAAAAGCATATTTTTACTATTTTCTTTTCTATCTGTACGTTTTATATTTATTTATTTTGTTGAAGATAAACCCTTCATAAAATGTTGAAAGATATGATGAAAGTGGACATCCCTGCCTTCTCTCTAATCATGACGAAAATTTTCAGTATTTTCCCATTAAATATTGCATTAGCTCCAGGAACTTTTATATTTCTGCTTTGTAAGGTTTAGGAAGTTTCTTCTTATTTCTAGTTTGTGGAGTTTTTTTTTGTTGTTGTTGTTGTGAATCTGTGTTAACATTGTCAAACGTCTTTTCTACATTATTGAGTTGATTATATTTTTACATAGCTTTTTCTGTTAATATGGTGAACTACATTTACTTAATTATAAATATAAACATGATCTTGCATTTCTGAGATTACTGCTTATTTTTTCATTTTTATATAATGTTTCTTTTGATCTCCTACCATTTTGTTAAGGATTTTGCACGTATATTCACAATGAATATTGCTTTGTAATCTTATATTCTTATAATCTTGTCTAGTTTTGGTATCAGGATTACTTGATTATTCTGTCCTCATAAAATATATTAGAAATTCTCTCTCCTCTATTTTCTGAAACACTTTATGTAGAACTGATGTTTCTTCTTTAAGTGTTTAATACCAAATTCTAGTAGCTATCTGTGCCTGGAACTGTAATTGTAGGAAGCTTTTTGAATACAAACTCAGTTTCTTTAATACATACTCAGCTATTCAGATTGTGTATTCTGTGTGTCAATTTTAAAATTGAGGCTTAGAGAGTATAACCTAGTTTCCAAAAACTTCACAGCTAACAAAACACGACTCAATTTTAACATGAGCAAAAATTGGGCATTTTGCAAATGAAGATAATTTTAAGTTGTTTTTACCTAGAGAGACTTTATTATGCCAGATAGGAGTGAACACAGATAATGCCAATTCTTCAAGGTTAGAGAAAATATATGAAATGTAAAACTACTGTGATTCTATAGATAAATCAATCACTGATGGACTGCCTACTTTGAACTGACCTTGATGTAGATGTCAAGAAGCATCCAAGCTGCCTGTTGAGGCTTCAGCTGAGGCTGACAGGTTCACACCAGGCTAGTGTGCAAGTGAGTTCATGCATATAGCTGCAACCTGGCCAAATGTTAGCACACTTAAAAACAGTAGAGAAGTGGAAAGAAAAATCTGATGCACGTGATCCTCTTTCAATAACCAAAGTGTTTGACCAAATCATTGCACACTACTTTTGTCTCTTCGCCTTTTTTAATGTGAAGTCATCCTCCAACTGCTAAGATCATTTGACAACAGCCCCTAAACATTTTTCTGAGTTTATTTATACTTTTCAATAAATTTCAATTGTAATGTAGACATGATTGTTGGAAATAATATCGAGGATACAACAAAGGAAAAAACAAAGCAAAATGAAACTGCAGAAGCCTACTTTCAGAATCAACCCTAGAATATTTACTTAATAAAAGTATGTTTATAATTCATAATTGCTATCGCACTGTATTTTAATTAATTTATTTATTTACTTATTTTGAGACAAGGTCTTGCTCTGTCACCCAGGCTAGAGTACGGTGGCGTCATCATAGCTCACTGCAACCTCAAATTCCTGGGCTCAATCCATCCTGCTGCCTCAGTTTTCCAAGGAGCTGGGACTACAGGTGTGCGCCACGACACCCAGCTAATTTTTCTATTTTCTGTAGAGGCAAGGTCTCGCTCTTGCTCAGGCCGGTCTCAAACTCCTGACCTCAAGTGATCCCCTGGCCTCAGCCTCCCAAAGTGCTAGGATTAAAAGTGAGCCACCCACCGGCCTTTCTTTCTTTCTTTGTATATTTATATTTAGTAAGTCATTAACATTTTACAATTAAATGAATACTTTCTTTTAAATTTCTTTTTTTTTTTTTTTTTTTTTTTTTGAGACAGAGTCTCACTTTGTTGCCCAGGCTAGAGTGAGTGCCGTGGCGTCAGCTTAGCTCACAGCAACCTCAAACTCCTGGGCTCAAGCGATCCTCCTGCCTCAGCCTCCCGAGTAGCTGGGACTACAGGCATGCGCCACCATGCCCGGCTAATTTTTCTATATATATATTTTTAGCTGTCCATATAATTCTTTTCTATTTTTAGTAGAGACGGGGTCTCGCTCTTGCTCAGGCTGGTCTCGAACTCCTGACCTTGAGCGATCCACCCGCCTCGGCCTCCCAGAGTGCTAGGATTACAGGCGTGAGCCACCGCGCCCGGCCTAAATTTCTATATAGTAAAATTTTATGCCATCTTCTGGCTATACTAGAATTCAGTTAGCCATTATTTGCTTTGATTTTGACTTACATAAAATCTTTCTGGAAGATTTTCTCAGTTTTTTGATAGATTTCTATAAATTAAAATGTAAGTCATATGAAATAGACTTGGTTAAGGCTGTAGGGAACATATTTCTTATTTATTTTTTAGAGTGCAATGAAAAATTTTAATTCACACCCTGAGTGAATTATGAATATTACGAGTATTAATAATTTTTTTAAAATCTTTGAATATTTGCTAGGTAAATTATTTCCCTGGTTTCTTAATTTTAATGTTTTAAACACTCATGAAGTTAAACATTTTAAAATATATATTTTCAGTCACATTCACTTTTTTTCTGTAAATCCCATTACTTGCTTTTCTTACTTACCTATTAATGTTTTAGTAACATTCTTGTTGAAATAAGCTCTTTAGAGAATGATATCAAATTTTATCTGTAATATTTTGGCAAAGGTTCTACTTAGCTTTGTTTCCCTTTTAATTTAGTTTATGTGTTTTAATATGGAAAGATTTTTTTATGCAGTTACATTTTTTCAATTTCCTTCTGGTTTATTTAGTTGCATGCATTTTTAGAAATCCCTTTTCACAGTTATGAAAACTATTCATCTAGATGTCAGTGGATGTTTTGTAGTTTTCAGTGTCTACAATTTAACTCATCTGAAATTTATTTTGCTGTCTTAAGCCTTGTGATAAAGAGATGCACCTTTCATCTCTGCTCTCTCCTCTAATGAAGGCAACCTTGCAAGACTTAATAGGTAAAGAAGTTGGTCAGTGCATCTTGGGTTCTTCCTTATATTACTCCAAAAATATTAGTCGTGCTCTTCCTATATGTTAAACCTTGTGCTTGGAACTTCTGGGCACACGTTTCCAGCTCTTAAATGATGAACTCCAGTTAGTGACTATGCATATCTGTATAGTCCAACATAAAAACAAAAACTTTGCACAGGGCAGACTGAAGAATAATAACAAGTTATGGGGCATCAGAGAAGAGGGAGGTAAAGAAAGAGAGAACCGAAATGAGCTAATGAGGGAATCATACTCATCATTATGAAATTGTCAACAAATGAAGCCTATGGAATATTTTGTAGAATAACTGACCTGGAGTCATCCAAGGATTCAATATCATGGGAAATATAGAACAGTGGGTGAGACTTGTCTAGATTAGAAATCCTAAAGGAGCGTAACAGCCAGAGTAAATGTGTGAATTTTTAGTGAACTCCACATTTTAAAAAATATATATAAGTATACTCTTTCAAAAAATTGGTGATAGAAAATGGGCAAGGTATTGTAGGATATCGTTAAATTAATGTTGATATTTTCATGTATGTCATTGGTATTGTGGTTTATTAGTCAAACACCCTTGATATTAAGAGATGGATTCTCCAGGATTCTTATTCTTAAGGTGGACTTTTGGAAGTGTCATTTTGGATGCACCCTACCTTCAAATGGTTTGAAAAATAGAGTGTGGGTGTGTAAGGAGAGAAATGAAGCAGTTAGTGAATATAAGGGTGTTTATTTAATCATTTTTTGTTTCTATTAGTTTGAAAAGTTTCTGAATACAATATATGTCTACATTCATGCATACATAAGGATAATAGCTCTCCCTACCTTATAGACTTGTCATGAGCAACTAAGTGTGTTATTTTATGTAAAGAGCTAACTACTACTATGTTTGATAGATTATTACTAATTAATGAATGTTAGGTAACATTAAGTCACAGAGAATTTTGCCATGAGAATACTGAGAATAAATTTTCCAGTGGTTCAAAATAATAATAATGTCCAATCACCTGTACTTCATCTTTCTAAAGCAATCCTGCCATCTGGTTTCCCAACTTACGCTTGAATGACTCAAATGAGAGAAATTTATTACCTTTTGTTTCTTCCATCTTTGGAAAAATCCATGTTTCATGCCATTTTAAGTCCCTTTTCTGTGTGTGTGTGTGTGTGTGTGTGTGTGTATGTAGCTTTTTTTAAATTTCGGAATATTTTGGGGTACAAATATTTTGATTACATAAATTGCTTTCATACATTTTGAGTCAAATCTATAAGTGTGCCCATCACCTAGATAAGTCCCTTTTTTTTAATGAAGTTTTTCAAAAGCGTTCTGATCCCAAATGAAATTTTTTTTCCTGAACTTCTACAAATTAATTGATTACCTGTATTATTGCTCTGGGAATTTAGACGTACACGTGCAATTCTCATTTTTCCTGCCTCTTACCACTCTAAAGTACTTTGCAGCATTCAGTACCGTGATCATCTGTAGTATGAGGCCAAATACAATTTTTGAGAATGAAGAAAATAACAGCTTAAGAAAAGAAGAATATTCTACAATACGGTTAGAGCTAATCTTTAAGATTGTGCTTAATTGTGAATGTCAAGTTTCCCTAAAAAGTCTAAAATTTAAAATGAGAATAATGATAGACCTTTAAAGATCTGTTTAATTGCATTATTCAACCCACAGTGCAAAGATGTACTGGATTTTTTGATTTCTCTATGCACTTTAATTCCCTGCCTCCTTCCTAAGTGCAAAGAATTTTCTGTAATAAAAATTGGCCCCAGAATAGGATTAATGGAGATGAGATTCCCTCCAACACAATACCTATCATAATCCCTTCATTTTAACTTTCTTCTTCTATGAAATTTTCAAGGAAAGAAATTTAATTTTTCTTGAAGACAAATGTATTAATAGTTAATAAAAACAAAGTCCAATGACAGTGTTAGCAAAATATAAGAAATGTACATAAAGCCCTTCTATATTTGAAAAAGATGACTGAGCTGAGCAGCATTAACTTTTAGATATGAAATATGATGTAAGTGAGAAGAAAAATTTCAGGTAGAAGAAAATATTTGCTTATTGAGGTAAAATGTTAAATGGGTCTGTGTTATGGCAATAGACCACAGACTTATTATCAGAAAGATTGCCCTTTCAGATATTGGTAAATGTAGATGTACATTATTAATAGTCTAAGAAGTTCACACATATGTTTATTGTGAGTTCCTTACCATAAAACAAATAAAGGCTATGGGATATATAGTGGACCTTTTTTTTTCTTATCTTTGCCTCTTTGCGTTCTGAATCCTCCAATATTATATTTAATTTATTTTGGGGTGGTTCCAAGTAGGGCCTGTCCAATCAGATTATTCCTAGCCATAATATATCATTCAGAGATTGGCATGCAAGAAATATCATTTCACTGAGAGTTATCTCTGGGAGCTTATTAATCAGATAGTTGAGTTAACTAGAGTAGGGTAGAATGGTAGAATATACTGAAGTGACAGACATATTTATAGGCCAAGGAAAGTCCAGTTTGGGTTGGGTCACACTCTTCCTGCTTATAAATTTATCATATGAAATATATGGTCTTCTAGATCACCACAGCTGCAAATGAGTGGAAGACACAGAAAAAAATATATTTTTAAGAGCCAGGCCTGATTGTGACTTAGACTAAATAGTCCCACAACTCATTGACTAAAGCTCAATCATATAGCTCCAAAAATGTGAAAATAAAACAAGATAAATGAGTGTTCCTATGTGCCCAGGAGGAATAATAGGGTGATGAAAATGTCTCTGTGTTAGTGCTCTTTCTATAGAAGTTAATTGTTCCATAAAATACGAGCCTTAAGTAAGTGGTGTCCACTTTTATGCACCCAAAAGTAAAAAAACAAAATTATTAGAATGAAAGCAGACAGAAGGAGGCATTGTCCCAATCACATCATTAAAGCATCTGGATAGAGACTTGCATAGGACCTCATAAACGCTTCCTTTTTTTTTTCCAAGTAAAGTTTGAGCTGAATTTCTCCCTCTTAAAACCAAGAGTCATCACTTATTTAGAGCTTTTAGTCTACCTAGCCAAATGCTTTCTGAAATTAACTCTATCAATCAATTAATCAATCAGTGCATCAGTTGGAAAGAATTTACTTATCTATCATGTCCTCAACATTGTAGCACACCTGGTAAACGTATACTCATTTGTCAGACTTTGTTCCACTATCACTGCTCAGTGAAGTGTCTTCATCGCAGTCTGTGCATAGCTCCATCAATTCCTACAATCCCCATGGGTAGCATGAATTAAAAGATAATAGCATAATTGCTAAAGTTAGAATCCCTAGGTTTATCTTGGCCCTGCCATTTACCAGCTTTGTAGCATTGGACATTATGTATAATCTCTTCGTTCTTCAGTTTCTTCAACTGCAAAATGGGGATAATATAAAGTTATCTTAAGAAAAAAAGAATTAACAAATAGGTGTTGAACAGTGACAGACATCAGCAAGTGTCAATAAATATCATATGTTATTGCTATTATTATTTTATTTTTATTAGATTATGGACTCATCAAAAATACATACAGTGATTATTTACTAAACTTTTTTCTTTGGTGTCCTGAGCTGTAAGCTTAGTACATAGTGAGTATTCATTGAATATTAGTTGATTGTATTACACTAGTAATAATAGTATCAGTAGTAAATATAACGACTAGTATTACTAAGCACCTACTATGTGCCAAGCATGGTTCTAAGTGCTTTGCATATATTAACTCATATAATAAATAAGTTGAGTATCACTGAAGGTAATTAATCCTTGTTACTATTACAAGAAACACTATAGAACTTCAATGGTTTAAAAAATGTGTTTATTTCTCAATGGCACAAAAGTTAACTTTGCTGCTGCTGGTTGGAGAGGTCTCCTGAGTAGAACTTCTGAAAGCACTGACACAGGGCTGCAGGCTTTGATCTTGGCACTGCACATCCTTAACAAGGCCTTCTGAAGTTACCCTGAAAGAAACAGAGAAAAAGAATTAGGAAAGAAATTTTGTTTTTATTGTTTAATTAGAACCAAGATTAGAAACATTACTTCCATGTCCATTCTATTGGCCAAAACTTGACACATGATTGTACTATAATGGGGGGAAGGGTTTTGTGATCATGAGTAAAGTTAAATCATCTGGTAAACAAGCAATTAAAAAAATCTATTTGGGGAGTTAAGGTTAAAACTCAAAACAGATGAAAACTAAAGACTGCTATCATTGGAAAGCTTCACTGAAGAAGAAATGGAATGTAGCCCTGCAGGATAAGAAAAATGTAGGACTGGTGGGAAGAGGGGAAGAGGATTCCAGGTGAGAGCACTGACACAGCTAAAGGTGTGGTGGGAAGACTGATCAGCAATCTCTCGGTAGATAGATGAGGGCTGTGAAGAACACAGACTCAGCACAAATAAAACCCAGCAACAAGCACGGTAGGTAGTCGTCTCAACCATGCAGCAAGGAACGCATGCACCCTGCTTTTTGGAGAAACTTCCTGGCATAGAGGTAAGCACATCGCTGGTTAGAGATTGGGATGACTCCACTGCACCTGGCTGTCAGGTAAACACTGAATTTATTTATGAATTCACTCCTTTTTTAAATGCCTACATTCCATACAGAATGGCTTATTAATCTGGTTTAGAATGACGTTGTTTTCTGAGAGTTTCAACTTGTTGCACCATATTCCGAATCCTGATTGTTTTCACACAGTTTTGTCTTGCCTCCTCATCTATACTATATGCTATTTGAAAATACAGACTTGAATAATTCCAAAGTCCTAAGCATAGTGCGGCAGGCACTATTGTTGTTTCACTAATATTAATTTATCTCTTGATTCATTGGGCGTTGTGTAAATATCTGGCATTGCAGTTTTTTACTCTCTGTGCACAGGCTTCTAAACAAAAGCGACAGCATAACCCCCACATTCTATCTATGTTGTTTTTGTATCATTTCATCTTTTCTATTGGCCAGTGAAGAAACTAAAAGCTAAATTGTGACATTTCGGGTCCCTGTGATATATCTTGTGAGGAATGGGGCAGAGCTGACCATTAGTTAATGACTGATGCCTACCCTGCCCTGTTCATACCACCACCAGTGAACTGTATTCGGTTGAATTATGTGGTTCTCTGATACATTATTCTTTCACTGTTCTGACACTTTTGGATGTTGGATGCCATGTTGTCTTGTGTGGGTGCCCAAGCTTGGCTTAAAATTCTAGTGCCTTCTCTCTTCCAAGGGCCAAGGCATTTGGAGGAGATGTAGCTGCTTCCTGGGAATGCAGCTGCCAAGTGTGGAAGTTAAATAAGCAAAGAAATTGAAATGACATATCATGTAAAACCTAAGTCAGATCCAACTGGGGTATCTCCAAGAAGTATCTTTAAATATAAATTTTTAATCTATGTTAAATTTTCATCTTAAATTAAATGCTTATGGAGATGAATGGATTACTCAATGTGTGGAAATCATATACTTGGACTAAGTTTCATGCCTAATCTGAAACATGGTTTTTCTGAGGTTCAAAATAGATCAGTTGACAGTCTTCTACTCTATAGGCATCTGGATAATTTAAAAGAAAATAAGGTCTATATTTTTTCATTTGAGTCAATGAAGTGTCCCGCTTAAAGCATCTGAATTAAGTTTAGGGGCCTGTTGTTAAAAATATGAGATGCGGGCTGGTGGTGTGCTTTGCCTTCAAAATGAAGGACAAAAACAAAGTGGCTAAATAAGGTGTCTTTGTTATTCCAAGAAACAAGATTTGGCTATCAGCTTAAGTAGGTGGGATTGAGGAGAAGCCTATAAATACAGGGGCTTTGTGGCAGTCAGGATACCTTATTGTAGTAATTATCTACATTGCATCACAATACATGGTTGCAGAATTAGACTAATTGAGAAGTCCACAGTGGATGAGGAAAAAGAACAGGAAAAGAACAGGATTAGAATAAAAACTGTTCATGGTAAAGGGGTACCAGGTAGGGGGTTGATAAAGCTGGGATCTTGCAGGAGTTCATTAGCCTGGGGTTGTTTATGCAAGCAAGTTGAAATTTAACTTGGAGGCAGTCTTTGTAACTCACTAATTTTGAAAAAACAAACAGGCAAATTAAACCAAGCTTCAGCTATTTGCAAACAGCCAACTAGCCATCAATCACAAACAACCAATTAGCCATTAGTTATATAACTAGGGACTTTACACTGCACAGATTTTATTCTCTGTCTTCCAGGGTCTGTTCTAACTAAATGACATGCTCTAATTTATTTAACTTTCATAACACTATGAAAATTATTAATGTTATCATCCCATATTTTACAGAAAGAAAATTAAGCCAATAAAAAGGTTAATTTGCCCTAATTCACAGTTGGTAGATACCAAGGAATATGTAGTAGTATGAAAACACAAAAAACAAACGAGTACATAAAACAGTAACAACAACAATGTGTGGAAATCACGTACTTGGACTAAGTTTCATGCTTAATCTGAAAGCAACAGCTGAGGCTCCAGGAAAATAGCATCAATAAACCCAATTAGCTTCTGTGGTGTTTCCCTCCAAAGTAACACAGGTCTTCCAGGTGAACCTTTTTAAGAAGACAGAGTATTTCAAACCCATACTTAGCAGAGGAATGGAGTTTCAGGAATCCCAGTACCTATAGTGATGATGGCAAAGCCTGACTACTTCTGAGTTTTTTTCCGTGATATTTACCTTTCAACATAGAATATAATTCTCACTAATTTGAAAATTAAAGAGGTGGGGAGTTGGGGAATTCTGTTGAGATAAATGTGCCATCTAAATCCCAGTAATCATGAATGGATGGCTTAGACACTCTCCTCTGCTACCTTGTTGCATTTTTTGCTTACTCATATGATGACACTGCAGTAAAGACTGCATGCAGAGAAGTCACAAATTTCATGGCTTGTATCTAGTCTTTACTCCTTGGAGACCACAAGGAACAAGACTCCCAAGAAGCAGCACTCCTCAGTTCCCTGTTTCCTCCAAAATGTGATTCTAAAAATTATATTTAAATTACTATTGTGAACATATCTCCTTTCCTACAATTTCCTTGTTCCTGTAGGTTAGTGTGTTAGAGGTTAGGCTTTATCTTGCAACTATAACACCTTAACATTAATATAGATTATATGTCAGTATAAGATCTGGCAAGAATAGTGCCATCCAATAAATCTGATGAGAGGCATTAAATTTGTCTCAGTATACTAGCATTGACAATTAGGTTTGATTGAAAAATGAGTTGTTCTGACTGGCACTAGAAGTAGCAGATCTCAAGTATTCATATGTCAATGAATAGCTAATAACAGGCATTGTGCATATCATTAAATAATCATAACAGTTATTCTTCCTATATAGGACTGGAGTACCTTGTATACTGTAGCTGAGTAAATCACTGTACTTGATGGTTTCCTGTTTTACTCTAAAACACAGAGACTGTAAATAATGTAAGCTGTTAGCTGTCACACACTACATATCATTAGTGGAAGGAATATTTATAGAACCCTAAACAAGCCTAGTATGACAAAAAAGATGAAGAGGAGACAGAGAAGGCATGAATAGAAATACTAGTGAAAGAAATAGCAAGAAATATGCTGGACAAAATATAATAATAACCTGATTTTGTGTAAGCATTCTTCAAAAGTAATGTGTTGAGGCCAGGAAGTTTATTTATACTTGGTTGGATGTTTTGGTGGGAAAATATGTCCTGAGTTCCAGAATTATCAATTGTAGTGCAGTTGCTTGGCTGATATACAAAAGTCTATCCCAGAATAACGTATTTAGTTCAATATTAATAATTTTGTGAAATTATATTCATGTATAAGTTTTATTCAGCTCTTCATAACACAGTATGGAAATATTGGTAGCTTTAACAAGATGGAAGTGAAGAGCCAGAGGCACAGACTCATATTTATTGGAAATTCGGTCTTCTTGCGTTTTTCTTGTCTGCCATTCATATCACATATCTTGCATTTCAAATGTGACTCATGATTCAAGATGGTTTTGAAATGATGGAATGGCAATGTTCTAGACAGCGTAAAAGAACAGGAGAATAGGTGCCAATTCAACTCTTTTAAGAGGCTTTTCTGGAAGTTGTGAAAAAAACTTCTATTTACATTTCATAGGTCAAAACACTAGCTTAAAGAAAGCTGGGAAATACAGTAGTTAAATAGGCACATTATCATATTTAAAAGGATTGATATTAAGATCTCCTTAAATTTAATAAGATTAGTATTAAGGTCTTCTTTACTAGCAATGGTTTAATTCATTGTTCGTGACTAATGTACCCTCTCATAACAAGTAAATAATTTTGAGGAAATTATAAATAGATGGGGGGGCAGGGGGGAGAGAGAGAGAATATTTGAATGTTTTTGGAGATCTGGCTAAGAGCTGTAAGAGAAGAAAATCCAAATTCAAATGTTAGGCACTCAAAACTGTTAAATTCCAGTTCCTAAAAATCATTATTTGAGAAGCTGAACAAAACTTTTGTGGAGAGAGTGGGGTAACAAAAGGAAAAGCCCTGATAAGCTCAGGTTTTGGGTTATGACCACAATAAAGATACACCAAAGGAAAATGGTGCAGAGGAAATAGACAGACAAATGCTTACATTAAATAAAGCCCAGGTTTAAATCATCTCAATCCCTGATAGATGATCTGGAATTGCTAGGGCTGCTAGCCTGTCAGAAGCACAAGTAAATTCTGTCTGGAGGGAGATAGTTTCATAAAGTGCCTTATATGATCTCTGTAAGTGTTCATGCTTAATGTATGGAGATCAATAAATTAAATAACTAGGCATATGAGCATATGTGAAGACAAAGCATGAAGGAGAGTAGAAGGAAAAGAAATAACAGATAGCCAAATCCACAGAGACTCCAAATAATAGAGTTATGAGACTTAAAATTTTTAAAAAAGAAACCCAACCTTCCTGTATGTATGGAATTAAACAAACATTGGAAATTTCAGCTAATAACTAAAAACTACAAGTAAAAACAAATGGAATTAATATGAACCAAAACAAATTTATCAAAATCAGAATCAGTAGATAGATTGACCAACATGTTAGACACAGACCAAGAGAGAACTAGTGATGGAAGATGGAAAAACAGAAAACACACAGATCAATGCACATAAAGAGAAAATATTAAAAATTGTAAAATATAAGGAATATATAGCATATATGAGATACATTGCATGGAATTGAAATCCAGAAAGGTAAGGGGAGAGGGAATGGGGCAGAGATAGTGGCAGTGAATTTTCCCAAAACTGGCAGAAGTCATCAAGGCTCATATTCAATAACAATATACTGAAGTAGGAAAAACAACAACAACAAAAACAAAAAAACCCTGCACATAAGAACATCATGATTAAAGCCAAAAATAAAAAGAAAATCATATAAACAGGTGCATAAAGATTCATGTTATCTTCAAAGAAGCTCTCTTCAGTGAGAGCTATTAATATATCTCAACAGAAACACTAGAAGAGAGGACACAGATAAATGATGTTTTTAATAAGTTCTGGACAATCTTAAATTGTCCAGAAAAAATTTAAAAGGAAAAATATATATTCTTTAAAAAAGCCAAAATATTTTTAGACAAACTCAGATAAATTTCATTAGCAACACATTTGCACTAAAACAAAACAACAAAAACAATGATGACAGCATCAAAAAATTACCAGATAAGTATTCTTCCAGTAATATGTAAAAGAACTTAGGACAAAGGTGGAATATGAATGAAGGAAAGAAGGACAATGAAATGAAAGTTATGTGAATAACTAAATAAATATTCACAATAACCACAAAAAGAAAAATGTACTGTGATATTTTAAATATATAACAATTAAACTATATAACAACAGTAGTACTAAAGTCAGAAGAGGAAGAGTTTTAAAGTGTTCTAAAGAGTTTGAATTATCCAGAAAGCAGTAGTGATTTATATTCATTAGATGCATTATATAATATCTGGTATGACACTAAACTATAAAATAATGTAAAATAAGCTAATATAGAGCAAAATTAATAATGAAAATACATAAATTCAACCTACATGAATTCAAGGAAGCAGAGAAAATGGAACATAGGCAAGTCAAACAGATAATAAAAGATGGGACCTTTTAATATAAATATATGGATAATAATATTAATAAAGTAGTCTACATATTCCTATATAAAGGAAAAAGAATAAAATGCCTTATTTATAATACAACTGCAAAGACCCTTTTCTAAATAAGGTCACATGCATAGGTATTGAAGATTAGAATAGGACATATCTTTTCAGACACCAATATGTAACTCAAAATTGCCAATCAAACTGGAATGGAGGGGGAAGACTCGCCTATTTACTGCTTCGTAACTGGACTCTTATATATAAAGTTGAAAGAAACAGAATTTGAAAAGATATACCATATAAACATTAACCAAAAGAAAGCTGTTGTAGCAAATTTATTATACATACAGAATGTAGATTTTAAGACAAGAATCATTATTAAAGATAGAGTGATACTTTTATAATGATCAAAGAGTTAATTCACCAATAAATATAGTAATTCTAAATGCATATGCACCTAATAATATAGCCTCAAAATATGTAAAACAAAACTATACAGAAATAGGAAAATAGGTCATTATTCTGATACAAAATTTTACTTAGGACATGATAAAACCAACAGTCATACTTCATATTTAATGACCATTGTAACCAAAAATACAACATTTGATAATTAAGGAATGCAGTTAAAGCTGTGAACAGAGGACATTTATATTCTTAAACACATATATTAGGAAGCCTGAGAAGATAATCATTTAAGAATTATATTATGTGAAATAAGCCAAGCACAGAAAGACAAATGCCACATTATATCACTTATATATAGAATCTAAAAAAGTGAAATTCATAGAAGCAGAGAGTAGAATGATGGTTAGCAGAGGTGGGGGTGGGGGAATTGGGGAGGTTGATCAAAGGATACAAAATTTTTGTGAGATAGAAGAAACAAGTTCAAGACATCTGTTATACATCATGGTGACTACAGTTAGCAATTTTCAAATATAAGTATGTTGTTGCTAAGAGAAAATTGCTAAGATTTTAAGTGTTCTCACCACACACAAAAAGATGTTTGTGCAGTAATATATATGCTAATTAGCTTGACTTAGCTATGCCACAACATATACATATATGAAAACATCATGTTGTACACCATAAATATAGTTGACTCTCTGCATCCATAGATACTGCAACCACAATTCAACCAACCAAAGATTAAATACTGATATATTTGGAAAAAATTATAATAGATAATACTCCAATAAAAACTAATACCAATAAAAATATAGTGTTACAACCATTTATATAATATTTACATAATATTAGGTATTACAAATAATCTAGAGATGATTTAAAGTATACAAGAGGATGTGCAGAGGTTATATGCACATACTGCTCCATTTTGTATACACGACTTTGTATACAAAATCTGCAGATTTTGATATCTGTGAGGGTGTCCTGGTCCCAATCCCCTGAGGATACTAAGGGATGAGTGCATATACAATTTTTATTCATCAGTTAAAAAAGGGAATAAACTTAAAAGAAGAAAAACATTTAAAAATAGCATGTATCTCAAGTTAAAAAAAAATAATAATCCATCCAAAGAATTTTAGAAAGTGATATCAAACTCTTCCAAAAGAGTAGAAGGAAGAAAACAATAGTGGTAAAGTAGCATTTGGCAAATAAAATAAATCAAATATAATGGAGAGAATCAAAACATCTTAATGACAGTTTCCTAAGAAGATTAATAATATAGATTAATTGCAAGACCAAGAGGCAGACAGAGGGAGAGCCTATAGGAGGGACCCCTGGAGAGCCAGGTGGTGGGCATCCGTCCGGGTTGGGATTGCTCCCTGGGGCTTGTTTCTGGAGTTTCCCTTCCACGCTAAGTTGATAGTTTGCATCCATAAATAGCTGTCTGTTGCTTGTTGTTGATATGCCTCTAAGGGTCAGACTGATTTAAGAACGTTGACCTACACTGTCAATTTGTAATGCTTAGATAAAATTGCAATAGATTACAATGCAAAGATAATCGGAGTGAAAATTATATTTCTTTCAGATTCCCCAGATCTGATTGTTTTATTTGGGAACAAAGCCTTTGCTCCTGGTGCAGTATAACATGGGCAATTCTAGCTGGAAAGAAAAAGCAAATAGGGTTTATCAGAGATTTATAACACTAGATATTCTGGATATAGGGGCAGAGTGAAAAATGGGCAGAATTCTTGGGAAAGTTGCTACTGGGAACCCTGCTGGTCACATTTCTAGGTCAAACCTATTAAACTATGGTCATAGGCACAGACTCAAACCTCATACTCTTTCTCTTCCCAAAAGGCATTTTCATAAATTTTCCTGGCCAAAGAAATCCTGGCCATATCATGGGACCATGGAGCACATGGGATGAAATTTTGGTTTGGTTTTAAATGTCTGGGGAAAATCCTTGGATGGGATTTCATTAAAAAGTTACTCCGGCTATTGTGTGGAGGGTGGATTTGGTGACTGTGAGTGGAAGCAGGGAGATCTAGCAGGTGGCTATAGCAGTGGGCTCAGTGAGAGCACGTGGACAGCTCTGGGGGATAATTTTGGAGAGAACTGGTGGGTCTGAGTGACTCTGACTCCACAGCTACATCAGACTTGGAGTCTCCGCTCCCTGACCCCTGCACACACCGAAGCCCACGCAGCATTTATTAACCATCCCCTCACCTAATTAACTTGGATAATCATTTTCCCTGTGAAAATAATTTTGTGCAGAACACTTCTTTTCTTTTTTCTTAAGCGGAAAGGAAGCTGAAAATCAAACATTCTTGTGTTTATAGCTAAAAGTAATGTGAAAGACAGTGAAAAAACTTTCATCTATAAAAATAATTACCTAAAATCAAAGGTATGAAAATGCTGGCTGGCTCTTGTAAGTGTGTTTTAGGTCATGTAAATCATGTTAAAAGTTGCAATTAGAAATGGATTTTCCCCCCTGGGAAAGCTACATGCAATTTTCAGCTGCAGAAATGTGCTTTCCCTTGAGCTCTAGGCAACCATCCCTCCAAACTGTAATCTGTTCTCCTATATTACATGTAAAAATCGTCGCCGAGGTCAACGTCTTACTGATATAAATTGTCTCCTGTGCCTGATCTGTGTCTTCTGTTAAGAATATTAGGCTGAAATACTTTAATAGCAGATATTATGGAACTAATTCTGCACCTCCTTTCTGATCACTAGAAAATTGGCAACTCTCATCCATCACAAATTATTTTCTAACATAATCTTTTCCCAACCCTGCTGTAGGGCTTTTAAGATTATTTTAAGAAGCATCTTTGCTGCTACATTCATCATGGGATGTGAAAGGACAAAGTTTTAACACTTTTTTTGTCTGGAGTTCTTGGTCATTCTTTATTGTAAGCCTTTGGGTTCTATTTTATTAATGAAGTAAACTCTAAAGCAAATTTGAACAACTTCTAAGAGCCACTCAGTTTTAGCTTGGAGAAAGGCTTTTGCCGTAGTCTTATTTCAAAGCTTTCCCATTACTAAGGCTCAGTAATTTGTGAGTACGCCTTTACCCAGTTATTAATAAATACTTCCCAGCATCTGTGTGTCAGGCACTGTGTGAGGTTCTAGGTATATAATAGCCTGCAAAATGTACAGAATTCTTGCTCACAAGGAGCCTTCATTCAGCCTAGTGTGAGCAAGGGGCCCTTCATCTGAGCTCCTTCACTCTGCTGAGCTCCTGATAAGACATAGAGGAGATGCCAGGCTCTGTGTTTCACAATCTGTATTTCATTTTGGAGGTGAAGGTCTGATAATTTTTCTGTGGCTTTAGATTTGCATACGTATTGCCTGTGGGTCTGGTGTCAAAATTGTGTCTGTGAGACTTTGGGATCTAAATGGTCTTTAATGTTTTCTAAGAATGTGGCCCATGGGCTTTGAATTTGAGTACTTTCTCAGTATCAGACATTTTAGTATGTGTGTGTGTACACACATGTATGTTGGCTGTGTTCTTGTCTTTGCAGTGTCTCCTCAAAGCAGCTTAGTATGACCAATTTGCAAATGAGGGAACTAAGACTAAAAAATAACTTGCCCTCGGCCAAACAACTGGCAAGTGGTAGACCTAGGAGTCAGGCTCAGAACTGGCTTCTTCAACCACCTGCACCCCCGCCTCTCCCACGCCACTCCACCACCTCCCCACCTTTGTGGCTTCCACCTCTTTCAGCCCCTTTCCACTAATCCTTGTAGAATGGGGGGATCTTAACTAGTTTCTCATCTTCACACCAAAAATTTATTGGTGCCTCAAATTGTTGGTGTCTCAGTGTACTCTCTGGTTGTGTCTGTTTCTAGAAGGAAAGAAAGAAACAAACAAACCAGAACTAATGGGAAATTATGTTAAGGCCAGAGACTCCTCACCTTAGAATACATATATGGGTACTTGTCTGTAGGTAATGTTTCAAACTACAGGATTAACATCTACAAGCCCCCAAATTGAAAATCCAAACATTGTGTTGTGGACTGAATTGTGTGCCGTCAAAATTCATATGCCAAAACCCTAACTCCTAATTTGACTGTTTTTAAAAATAGAAGCTTTAAGGTCCTTTCTGATGAGGTCATAAGAATGGGCCTTAATCCAATCGAACTAGTGTCCCTATAAGAAGAGGAGGAGACACCAGGGAAGTGCACACACAGAAAGGGCCATATGAAAACACAGTGAAGAGATGAATATTCGCAGGAGAAGGAGAGAGACCTCCGGAGAGAATAGACTTACATATGCCTTTGGTCTGGGACTTCTAGCCCTCAGAACTGTGGGAAAATAAATTTCTGTTTTGTAAACTACCCAGTCTTTGCTATTTTGTAATGGCAGCCCTGTCTGAACAAATCACATGGTAAAAGAAGAAAAAGAAGAATGAGGGGGGAAAATAGGAGAAAGCAGAGTATATAGAAAGAAATATAGAAAGAAAGGAGAAAGAGGGAGGAAGGAATAAAGAAAGAAAAAGAAAGGGAGAGAGGGAGGAAGGAGAAAGAAAGGAAGGAAGGTAAGTCAATGTGATAGATGTTGGAGAAAAGAAAGAAAAAAATTTTAAGTACAAAAGAGAGGAAATAAATGGGCAAAATAAGGAAGATAGAATGTCTTGAAAGGCAGCCCAGGGCCGGGCGCAGTGGCTCACGCCTGTAATCCTAGCACTCTGGGAGGCGGAGGTGGGCGGATCGTTTGAGCTCAGGAGTTCGAGACCAGCCTGAGCAAGAGCGAGACCCCATCTCTACTAAAAATAGAAAGAAATTATATGGACAGCTAAAAATATATATAGAAAACATTAGCCAGGCATGGTGGTGCATGCCTGTAGTCCCAGCTACTTGGGAGGCTGAGACAGGAGGATCCCTTGAGCTCAGGAGTTTGAGGTTGCTGTGAGCTAGGCTGACGGCACGGCACTCACTCTAGCCCGGGCAACAGAGTGAGACTCTGTCTCAAAAAAAAAAAAAGAAAGGCAGCCCAGTAGCTTCACAGTCACCAGTGGTAATAAAACTCCCTGACTCACATTAACTAATGTCTCATTCTGTGGGTTGTTCGGAGAATCAAGTTTCTTCCCTCAGATCAAGCTCTCTACCTGCAGTTCAGAACCACCCTTCCCCCTCCCAATGCACCTGCCAAGACCATCATATGCTAGATAGTTAACTTGTACTCCCTCCCGTGACCATGCACATGAACCCTTACCTGGCTCTCAGAAATGGAAATGATAGATACACCTCCTCCTCCGTGTTGAGTAAAGGGATCTGGTTCTCTGATAGACACTCTGTCACACAGAAGAGATATTTCCCTTTCACTTGGACAGTCATCAGCAGGGTTTTGTGCCAATCTTTGTGAGTCCCGGGGATGCTTCTGTGCTTGGTCCAATCTCCCCTAGACACCATGGAGTCAATGGTTGAATGTCAAAATGCTTCTCCAGTGGGCTGGGTGATGGGGAGGTCTGGTATCTCCTGGCTCACCAGAAATCCGTTTTGTATCTGTGGCCTGCCTCATAGGCCAGTCTTCATCTCTTACTCATTATAAACTCTGTTTTATCCACTGAAAATGTCCCTATTAAAGTATTTCTTGTACCTTCTACCATATGCCCCAGGAAATTAATTATATCACCTTACTTTACACACAAAGTTGTGTGTGATAAACACTGGTGGTAAAATCTATAGGGAGCTCACAGGCTTCATCTCCCTTTGTCTCAGTTTCTTCACCTGCCAAACTGGGATACTAAGAGCTCCCCTCAGAATTGTTGTGAGGATTATGTGAGTCAATGTGCTAAAGTACCTAGAACAGGACCTAGTATATGCAAGTTATTTAATTAATAGAAGATAATGATATTGCAATCCTTCAAAACAGGCATCCGCATTATGGCTTTTTAGAAGAATGATGCTATTAGAAAGGTGCTCTACAACTATGGGACAGGGCACAATCACTCCCTCTGTTACTAAGATGGCATTTCCAGAATGACTGACTCTTGTTCTGAGCCAAAACAGTCCTTCCAGTCTACCAGACAGACCAGCTGACATCCTGGTAAACAAAGATCCCGCTTCTCATTCCCCATTCCTCACTTCTCTCTAAGGACCAGTGCCTCAATTTGGAGCAATTCTCTTTTATTTTGCAATTGTAAGTGTGTGCTGACTTACCAACACAATCTCCTTTTGAAGGCACTGCCTACCAGAACATGCCATCACCTTTTCCAGGGAATGCCATAGATATAAATAACCTTCCAGAGGAGATACTTTGAGTATACAAAATGTAACCACCAGAAAAAATTGCGTTTCTTTTTAAAGCAGAACTCTCTCCTCATTTCCCTTCTCTGGGGACACGTAGTGAATAATGTGTGAGAGTTCAGGAGTAATTGAGAATAATTGCAGTGTCAACCTTAGGACAAGTGATAAATCTTAGTTTGTTTATGACTTACAAGTTTTATTAATGTTTGATCAAAAGAATGCTTCTGAGTTGTAACTACAATATGCCAGAGCAATTCTTTAGCTTCACAAATGGAGAAGGAGGTTTGCAAAATATATTCAGAAACTTCCTCCCATGAGGCACAAGAAGCAGCCAAACCACAGATTACTCCAGAGCCTTTGCAATTGCAAGGATTTTCTGTACTATTGCATTTATTTTTAAATATTCATATGTCCTGGCTGACTGACACAGTCTCTACTCACAGGAAAGTTGGGTGAAGATACAAATACATATATGATTTTTTTAAAAATGTGATCAGTATAAAAATAACATTCTATACTAAATGATGTAGGAGCACAAAAGCTGTGATGCTTCAATTGTATGTTTTTAGAAAGGAAACTGTGACCTCAGTCCCAGAGATTTTGATTTACCTGTCTTGCTGTAGGACCCAGCTTAGGTTGGTTTTTGAAGTTCTGCTGGTATCTGTGTGCAGCCGAGATTGAGACCCCCTGCCCTAACAAATACGAGTCCTGCTGAGCTTCCTGATTCTTGGCAGGAACAGCTTTATAATCTCTCCCAGGGAGAGAAGGCAATGGGAAACTTTCATATTCAGGTTTCAGGATCTCATCAGGATAGAAAAGAAGACGAAGCAGCCTCTGCGCCCTGCATGTGAACAGAGCTGCCCATTTGGCAGAGGGATGGGAGGGGGGTAAAACTGGCCAGATACATTCAGCAGACCAGGCATTTGTCTCTCCGAATCCCAGTCTCTCACTCTGAGATGAGAGAATTGGGCATTGATGATCTTCTATAAAATTAACAAGTATGGAAAATGCTTGAGAGAAATAGGTTAGGATGGTGATTCTCACACACAGGTAGTTGTAAGAATCTCCTGGGGGAACTGGTTATAGTGCATGTTCTTGGGCCACTTCCTCAAGGATCCTGTTTCACTATGTTTTTGTTTTTTGGGTTTTTTTTTTTATTTCAGCATATTATGGGGGTACAAATGTTTAGGTTATGTATATTGTCCTTGTTCCACCTGAGTAAGAGCTTCAAGTGTGTCCATCCCCCAGAGAGTGTGTACCACACTCATGTGTGTATATACCCATCCCCTTCTCCCTCCTCTCATCTGCCTGGCACTCGATGAATGCTATTACTACATGTGCACTTAAATGTTGATCAATTAATAACAATTTGATGGTGAGTACATGTGATGCTTGTTTTTCCATTCTTGGGACACTTCACTTAGTAGAATGGGTTCCAGCTCAATCCAGGATAACACAAGAGGTGCTATATCACCATTGCTTTTTGTGGCTGAATAGAACTCCATGGTATACATATACCACATTTTATTAATCCACTTATGTATTGATGGGCACTTAGGTTGTTTCCACATCTTAGCAATTGTAAATTGTGCTGCTATAAACATTCGAGTGCAGATGTCTTCTTTATAGAATGTCTTTTGTTCTTTTGTGTGTCCTCTTTCTTTTGCTCAAAATTGCATCTGAGAGATTCATCCTTACTGCTTGCATCAGTAGTTTGCTTTTTTGTTACATAGCTAACTGTATAGTATTCCATTGTATTAACACACAGTGATATATTGATCAGTCTTCTGTTTATGGGCATTCATACTGTTTCTACATTTTTACTATTATAAATAATGACACAATGGACATTCTAGCATATGTCCTATATGGAACATGGTGATAATTTCCCTTGGGTTCTTAAACATGTCTTTTCCTAAATATGAACAATGCTTCATCTTATATAGATACCAAGGAATGAGATCCCCATATCATAGAATATGTTTCACTTCAATTGGTTTGGTCAAATATTTTTCAGAAGTGTGTATAAGGATTAACACTATAACATGCAATATCTAAGAGTTCCAGTTGCTCCACTGGTTCACCAACACTAGGTATTTTCTATTATTTTAATTTCAGTCATTTTTGTTGGGAGTGCAGTAGTATCTCCTTGTGATTTAGGTTTGGATTCTTTTTACTACTGTTACTGAGACTCTAAACATGCTTACTCATCATCAGCATATCCTTTTCTGTGAAGTACCTGTTCAAGGTTTTTGCCATTTATGTAGTGGTTTCTCAGAATGTTTTTATTGGTTTATAGGAGTTCTTTATATATTCTAAATACATATTTTTTGGGGAGTGTGTGTGTTTATGTATAATATTATATTTTCTTTGTGGCTTGCATTTTCACACTGTTTATTTCCTTGAACAGAAATTTTTAGCTCTCATAAAGTACATTTTATATTTTTATCTTAATTGTTAGAGATTAGAGTTTAAAATAAACAAACAAAACAAAAATCTCAAATTTTGTCTATTCCACATCATGAAGGTTTAGTCTTTTGTCTTTTTCTTGTGGATAGATTGATTCAACTCTCACATTTAGATATAAGATTCATATAAAATTAGTAATTATATGATATGAAGTAGGGATCCAATTTTATTTTTATAGTAGAAACCCTAATTGACAGAGCATCCTTTTCCCCAGTGAATTTAAAAGGCACGTTTACCATAAATCAAGTGACCATTTTTGTTAAGGCAGGTTTCTGAGATTTGTGTGTGTTTTTTTTTCAGTTCTATCAGTTTATCATTTTATATAATTGTTTCAATGATACACTGTCCTAATTATTGTATTTTTATAGTAAGAGTTGTTATCTGGTAGTGGAAGTACTTGGTCAAGGTAACTTTGATTATCCTAAGATCTTTCCTTTTTCATCTGAATTTATTTAAAATCAACCTATAATTTCCAATAAAATTCTACCAGAACAAAAACCTGTTGGGATTGATACGGCATTAGATATATAAATCAGTTTGTAGAGCCTTGATTTCTTAACAATACAGTTTCCTGATATATGATCATGTTGTGCTTCCTATTTATTTGTCTTTTTAATTTCTTTCAGCAATGCTTTACTGTTTTCCTTGTGGAGTTCTTGCACACCCTTTATTGTTTTTATTCCTACAATTTTGATTCTCTGTGGTATTGTAAATACTATTTTCTTGTTATTTATTGCTAACATATAAGAATGCAATTGACTTTTCAATACTGATCTTTTATCCAGAGACCTTGATAAGTCACTTAGACATTTTAGATTGTGGGGGAGGGGAAGGTTAGGAGGTGGGGAAATGTTTTCTATATAGATAAACATGCCTTCCGTAAATAATGACAGCTTTACTTCCTCTGAATCTTTACTTCCTTTCCAATCTTTATAAATTTTGTTTTTCTTTGCCTTGCTGTAGTAGCTATTCCTCCAGTATGATGCTAAATTAAAGATCGAAGCTATCCTTAATTTGTTTCTGAACCTGAACTCATTCTTTGCCACTGAGTAGAATATTTGCTCTATACTTTTTGTAGATACTATGTTTCTGAATAAGGAAGTTTTTCTCTAACTTTTCCAGGAGTTTTACAAGAGTATGTGTTGAATTTTATTAAATACTCTCTCCATATTTAGTGTGATTACCATAATCTCTCTTTATTCTATTAATGTTGTAAATTATATTGATGACTTTTAAATAGTAAAACAACCTTGAATTCCTATTAAAAGAAATCCATTTTGTCTTCGTGCATTATCCTTTCCATACATTGCTGGATTTGGTTTATTGTTATCATGTTGAGAATTTTGTCAGATTTTCATAAAGATATAATTCTGATATTATAAAACAAGTTGGGGGCATTTTTAATCTTTTTCCAGTCTTTGAAAAATAAATGTATAATTTGTATTAGTAATTCCTTAACTGTTTAAAAGAATTTCCCAATGAATTCATATGGAGCTAGAATTTCCTGTGTGAGGAAGAAGTTTTTTTAACTGATAATTTATTAATCATATATAAGACTTCAAGTCATTTATTTCTTCTCATTTCAGTTGTGACAAATGTTTTTAAAGAAATTGACAATTTCATCTTATTCATAAATTATTTGTTCATAAAATTTTTAAAGTATAAGTGAATATTTTCAAGGCCTATACAATGTATAGTGATTTATCTTTTTTATTCACATGTTCTGCATGTCTCTTATACTGCTCTGTTTTGTTTTAACCTTTCATTTTATTTCTATCCTTCAATTTGTATTTTTTCCATCGACCTGTTCTCAAATTTATTAATCCACCTTCTGCTTGACATGTTGTCCAAAAATCTCTCTAGTGACTTTTATATTTCATATAGTTTGTTTTTCAGGATTAGATATGGTTGAGAAGCAGGTACCCTCAACCAATACGGGATTGATTTGAATCAGAGTGGGGCTGATGTTTTTAGTAAGAGTCAGTTCAATTCCAGTTTGTGTCTCTTCCTTGTGCGGGGATTTCCCTGGCTTTTCATTCCAACCCTGGTGTGTTTCTCTTTTCTCATCCCCCAGAAGAATAAAGAATATTCAATTCTGCTCTTTCTGATGTTTTTTAACTTTGCTCTTTAGCTCATTCTTTGCAGCTTCAAAAGGGTAAATGTCCTGATGAAGAGATGAGATGTGTGCTCAAGGCAGGCCACTCCCTCTAGCAGATACTTGCCTGTGAAGCACTAGAAAATGATAAAAGCCTTCCTTCTGCCTTTTAGAAGATTCCTCCTAATCCTCCAGCCTATTGAGCACAGCCTCAGAACCCAGCAAATACCCCATGGGGGAAACTGGCTGCTCATTTAAGACTCCACAGGTTTTCAATCCATTATCTCATGCCCCTTGTCTGCCAAGTCTGTACTTTTTTTTTTTTTTCCTTCTCTCCCATTTTATTAAATGTATATGGACCAAAAATTTTTGACCATTTATTAGGAAAATTTTTACAAATATACATGAGGGGAGAGAATAATATAATGACCTCCATATATCCATCACCTGGCTTCAATAATTTGTCACGAAATTTGATACTCAGTTCACGACCAACCTCTGCAAAGGCCCCAGTCAGTATTATGGTCGGTGATAGCCAACTCACTTTGCATGGACTCCCTTGTCTTTGGAATTTCAATTTTTTTGTTTCTTATTGCTTACACAGTGATCTCATTTCTTTAAAACATGACCTGTAAAATTTATACAGCTTCTTCTGGTTGGTGGTGGTGGTACGCGGGGTGACTGCTACAATCTATCCTACATGGAAGCAGAAGGCATCTCCTTGGATCCTAAAGTTTGGAGCTTCTTGATATAGGTTCTCTTTTGCTTCTATATTTTTCCTAGGTGATCTCATCTGTATGAGATATCTGCGTTTATCTTGCCAGACTAGACCCATCGTCTGAGCTTCATATTGTTACAAAGAATGACTTCTATAGTGTGCCCATGTTGATGTCACAAAGCAACTCAAAGTCCACAAGTCTATTAATAAACACATTTTTTACCCCAACTGGTCCTCTTGGATATTTTAGTGAACAAAAACATCTTTGATTTCTCTCGCTATCTCTCTTACACCCCAATCTGAAGTGCCACCAGGTCATTATTTGATCCTTCTAACCCTTCTTGAATCCATCTGCTTCTCTGTATTCTAGTCCTGGCCACCATCATTGCTCACTTTTAGCAGCCACAGAGTTCTTTGTGCCTCTATTTTTGTCCTTCTCCACTTCATTCTTTCAAAGCAATAAAGTGTTATTTCAATCACTCATTTTTTTATTATGTTTTCCTTGCTAAAACTTATTTATGCCTTCCCATTTTTTACAAGAATGTCCACAGTATTTAATAAAAGCATAAAACCCTGTGTAATGCAGTCATATTTACATCTTCAGATTTACTAGTAGCTTTCTGCTTCTTTGTGCTTCAGGTTGAGTGGTCTATTTTCTTTCTTTCTTTCTTTCTTTTTTTAATCTACCTAATTTCTCTCTACTTCAAGGCTTTCCACATATGTTGTTACCTTGAGATCTTTTCTCCACCATATATTATCTGGATAACTCCTACTTACCTATTTATTTTTTAGTTCTAAATGTAAATGGCATCCTCTCAGAAGAGTCTTTTATGAGGCTCCCTTCCAAGGTATACTTCTCTCTTGTATATATTGCAGAAGCTTTTCTTTTCTGTTGCACTATCAAGAAAGGGTATTGATGATTTTGTTTGTTTGTTCAGAAAATTTCCAACATATACAAAAGAGAGAATAGAATAATAAACTTCCATATACTCATTATAATGTTCAAAAATTGTCAACTCAGGGCCAACATTCATCTATAGCTCTATCTATATCTCTATCCACTCCTCTTCACTATGATCATTTTGAAAAAAGTTCTATAAATGTTTCAGTATGTCTGATTCAAATCATGAACCCTAAAATAGATGTACTGTACAATGAGCTAGTATCTTTCTTAAATCTTTTTATACATATATATTTTTTTTTTTTGTCTCACTATTTGTCCATTTCTTTGTTGAAGAATCCTGTGTTACTGGCCCTGTTAATTCCCCTACACTCTGGATTTTTTTTATTGCACCCTCATAATGACATGTAACATATTTCTCTTTCTTTTGTATACTCTTTATGGGTTTGGGGTTGCTGCAATGACAGACTCTTTCCTGTAACTTCCTAGGCTAAACTGAAAATTTTCTCATATTTTAATGAAGTTTTGAGTGGACGCTATTAATCAATCACATGATTTCGTGTACTGTACAGAACTATTGGCTGATGAAGGATCTCAAAGCACATAAATGTCTAGAATTTGATTACCCTTGTATCTGCTAGGGGTGCTAAAGAAAAGAACTCCATGCACTTTGTAGCTGTACCATTTTCAACCAAACTGCTCCTAATATCTGATTAACCCACAGTAGTGTTGTTATGACTTCTAAATCTAAACTTACTGCAACCTCTTGGAACTAAGTTTATGATGTGAGAAGTCACTTTGTGGTTTATAGTTTAATATGCTCGGTTAACTCTAATGGTGCTTTTTTTCTTTCCTCAGCAGGCACAAATAATTTTCATGATTGAAGATAAAAGTAAACTTTGTGTGTCTTTATTGCTTTTTTTTTTTTTTTATTTCTTGTTGTTTGATCCATATGCTGTCAACTTAACACAAACATAATATTTTCCTAACCTCTTCTTAGGTATAAGTTATATTTTTTGCCTTTCTCCTCTCAGCATGCAAAGGCAGAAACAACTGCAAAAGAGGCCTACGACTCTGCTGCTGTAGGTCCATTCCACATTAGGTCAATAAATCATGTAAGCAGAAGTCATTTGTCAAAAATACATTTATTAGAATCAGAATTACTTTATGTGCAAGGATTGTGGGTTTGGTTTGCCAACTCTTACTAAATTATTCATCAAATCCTGATTTGCTAGAAATATGATATAAAAAGAACACATAATAAAGTTAAATAAAAGTTCTTCTATCTTGTAATGGTACTTTCAAGGGAATGTAATTACACATCATTGTCATATCATAAATACCGTTATGCTGAATTCAGTAGTCAGATATGTTCTTATGTATTTCAAAACAGACACAATAAAGAGTGGTTATACATTGTTACTGCATTGTTACCACTCCTAATTTCAAAATAGTGAATATTTTCCAATCATAGCTGTGACCCCATCCTAGGTCTTTCTACTGCTGCTGATGAGAAAATGTTAAAATTTTTGTTTGATAAAGATGGATTCTTTGGTTGTCTCTTGAGTTCCTAACTGATCTCCAGGTACTGAGCAATCACTTTTACTTAACCACAGAAATGCTCCTTTATCAATATTTTACCATGCATTTCTGTAAAAATAACTGGCATCTCCCTCTGACCAACCTTTCAAATTAAAATTCCTTAATCTACTTGAAAATTCAAGAAAAAAGTTCAAAAATTATTATAATGTCTGTTACTGAGGAACATGATAACAAACCCCCCTGCTAATAAATGTGTATCATTAATTGAAGGAATAATGATGAGCATATCTTCTTTGTAAAAGCTCACTGGAAAATATTCTCTCAGCTTCCTTATGAGAACTATTTCTGCATCTCTTAAATGTTGTTTAGTTTTATACCTTGTGAGTCCTCTAATTCATGGAAGTAATTGTATTTGCTCTTTGCTTTGGCTGTTAGGCAACTAATTAGCCTACCCTAATACCTGAGCAGGAATTTTCACCTGTGTTTTTGAATATCTACCACTCTCACACTGGCATTGGATTTGTTTTCCTATAATGGTTTACGTGTGTGTGTGTGTGTTTGTGCATGTGTAATGTTCTTATATATTATTTATGACAATAAGAAAGGTAAATTCTAAGGCATCTTATTTTATCATACAGGATCATTCTTTCAATTTGTTATGAGAGTATTACATTTTTATTTTTTATTCCATTTCAATTTTTGTTCAAGTTTCTTTCCTTAAAAAATTATTTTTCTATTCATTGCATTTGGCACTTCTGTTTTAGAAGCATATTTTCCTCACTAGTTGGTAATTCCTTGTGCTTTTTTGTTTGTTTACCCATTTGTTTTGTTCTTAATCACTTTCTGAATAGTGTTCTGCATATTTTCTCTAGTTGTTGTTCTGTGGATCTGATATTTTCTGCTGCTTATCTTTCAGAATTGCCTCAATTTCTTTTTCTTCCAGCTTTATTGTGATGTTGTTGGCAAATAAAAATTGCATATATTCAGGGTGTACCACATGATGTTTTGGTATATTGGTAATTATTTCTCAATGTATACCTATATCAAAACAGAATTGCCTTAATGTCTTCTGTGCTGATGGTAGTTATGATTTATTGTGATTTCTCTACATTTTCTATAATTTCCTAAGATTCTGTACTGCCATGCACTACAGACACACATAGGCTCAGTCTGCCATCCTGACTTAGTCTCTCTCAATCAGCATTTTCCATTTGTTGAAAGGGGGAGTCTATTACTTGCCAATGTGTATAGATCTACCTATGGGCCTTCACTTCTGTTATGTTACCCAAGTGTCTGTTCTTTCACTAATACCACACTGTTTTGATCACTTTGAGTTTATATAAGCCTTAAAGTTGGATAATATTGATCCTTTAACTTTGTTCTTCTTCTTTAGTATTGTTTTAGCTACTCTGGGTATATTTTCTTTATTTATTTGTTTGTATTTTTCCTTTCCATATAAATTTCAGTTTGGTTTGATAAAGTTTATCAAAAGATTTGTTATTTACAAAATATATGCAAACTAATTTGTTACAACTTTGGGATGGCATTGAATTCATAGATCAATTTGGGAGTAACTTATGGTACATTTCTAGTGTAAAATAACTAGTCTCATGGCAGTTTTTACACCTAGTATAAATGATCCATGAAAAATAAAATAGCAAAAATGCAAGAGGGATTGTCACTATTGATCTTGTGTATATCACAAAGATAATAATGGAGCATTATGAAGAACTCTATGCCTGAAAATTTCATAACAGGTGAAATGGACAAATTTATGGAAAGACAAAAAGTTACAAAATTCACAAAAGGAGGAACAGATAATCTAAGTAGGCTTCTAACTATTAAATACATTGAATCAATAATTAATAATCTTTCATTTAAAAAGCTCTAGGTCCAGATTTTTTCACTGGCAAATAGTACTAAATATTTAGAAAGAACAATTTTCTACAATCACTTCCAAAAATTATAATCAAAGAAACACTGCATAACTCATTCTATGGTACCGTTATTACCTTATGCCAAAAACAAATAAAGACATTAAAAGAATGGAAAACTACAGCCGATATATCTTATAAACCTAGATGCAAAAATCTCGACAAAATGTTATCAAATTGCATCCAGTGATCCATAAAAGTAATTAAATACCACACAACCAAGTATGATTCATCCCAGATGTGCAATTCTGGATCAACTTTCAAAAATAAATTAATTTAATCCATCATATCAGCAGGGTAAAGGGGAAAGTAATATGATAATATAAATTGGTGCAGAAAAATCATTTGGCAAAGTTCAGTACTCATTCATGATAACAACTATAAGCAAACTAGTAATAGAAAGGAATTTCCTCACCTTAATAAAGAACATCTATAAAAATTTACAGCTAGCTAGTATCATACTTAATGATGAGAAACTGGGTGTTTTCACCCAATGTTGCATACAATGTAAGGATTTCATATATATGTCATATCTATATCTATATCTCCTTACATATATAGATAGATAGATACATAGAGAAGGAAGAAATTCAGCCATTTTTGTCTGTATATGATATTGTTGTCTATTTAGAAAATCCCAAAGAATCAAGGAAAAAATCCAGTAA
Organism: Eulemur rufifrons; assembly: GCF_041146395.1. Taxonomy (NCBI): domain Eukaryota; kingdom Metazoa; phylum Chordata; class Mammalia; order Primates; family Lemuridae; genus Eulemur; species Eulemur rufifrons. The sequence goes on along the minus strand of NC_091010.1, from coordinate 52,971,250 downwards.
TTAATAAAAAATTATAGCAAGGCTAGAGGATAAAAGATTAACATAAAAAGTCAATTGCTTTTCTTAATACAAGCAACAAACAATTAGAAATTGAAGTTCAAACACAATACCATTTATATCATCAAAATGAATACTTAGGTATAAATCTCACAAAATTTATTTAGGATCGGTATATAGAAAATCACAAAACTGATGAAAGAAACCAAAGGAGATATAAATAAATGGAGAAATATTCCATGTTCATTGATTGCAAGACTCAATATTGTTAAAAAGAAAGTAATCTAACAATGAAGTTGGGTATATCCCTATACCCAAGAGTGTAAATTTTAGTGTGGAATGGTGATTTCTATATTGATAAATTAATGAAGAATTAGGGTCAGAATCATTCACAGAAGCAGAGATATTGTTCATTGTTGAACCTGGTGATGTAGGTAATTAAAGTCCAGAGGAAATTGTCTCTAGAACAGCTTTACAGTGCTTATAATTACCCTGTGTCCCTAGGATATATTCTTAAGGGAATTTATTATTGGATTAGTTTAGCACTATCACAAGTAAAGAGAGGGAGCTTTATTAATTGACCTCTTCATGCTGCCAAATACCTAAGTTTTAGCTCTGAATCTCTGACCCATTCTTCTACTCTGGATCCTGATGACAGCTTTGATTGTGGACAATGACATAATGACATAGAAAAATGTCTTGGGACAAAGTGTATGAGGTTTCTATTTATTCAGTGACAGATTGATATTTCTAATTTTGGAACTCTGATAACTTATTTATGGGTCTATGTCTAAAGTTTCCAGAAAGTTAGATTTTTAGTCCTATTGACAGCAACTCTGGAAAATATGGAAAGTTGCTGGAGAAAGGCTGTTTCTGAATGAACCATGAGCTTGAAAGAAAGAGGTAAGAAGACCACTGAGTAATAGACACAGAAGAAGGGGTGTTAGAAAGCACATGCAGTACTACCCTGGCTGGAGTTGTGAAAAGAAATACCAGGAATATACGAAGTCTGGTTTTAAGTCAGTCTGACAAGGAAGAAGGAAAAGTGTAGAAGATGGTAAGCGGCACTTACCATATCTCAAACTGAAGTTTTTCCTCTGTCCTTGGTCTGATACTGTCCTCAGCCAAGCAAAGACATCCACTTGTTTACTTACCAATAACAGGTAGATGCAAAACAAGATCACACACATATATTCCCCACCGTTGTTTTTAAGTACATGGTACGTGCCAGGATCTCTGAATTTCTTTACAGGCACCTTATTTAACCCTCCCTGCAATCCTGTGAGGTGGACAATATTATCAATCATGCTGAGAAAGGGGGAAACTAAGGCTTAAAGAAGGTAAATAATTTGCCTAAAATTTCACCACAATGTCTCCTAGTGGTGGTCTTTGAGTCCAGATGTGTATTAACAGAAATATCTTAATTCTTTGGCTGCATAACTAAGGTATTCTTATGACTATGTTACTTTTTAGACAATTAGAACCAAAGAAGTACTTTCTCATATTTAGGGTGTGTGTTTTCAATGGGGAGAGAGGGAGTAAGTATTCCAAGGCTCTAATTTATCCTATTAAGGAAGGCCTTCAGCTTGCCACCAAGTGTGAGTGCCCATATGGTTAACCAAGCATTACTGAAGTGAACTCTGGCTTTAAAACAAAAATATGCTTTTGAAAGTAATCATAGCAGAAGCAAGGCTTTAAAAAAAGTCAGCATTTTTGAAGCCAAAGAAAAAGGTTTATAAAGAAAACTCTATTAAAGTCATCAACTTTCTCTTGCTTAAGGTCAAAACTTTAACTGCACCGGCATACTATTACATTACAAATGAGTTCTTAGAGTCATCTGTCTTCTTGCTTTTGTTGGGTTTATGCCTGGGGTCTTTCTATTTGATCATTGTTGTGTTAATGACTGTGAACCAATGGATGAACTATGATACCTACAGATCTAAAATAACAAGAGATAGAAAGCGGGAATGTACATGTGTTCAGAGATGATTCTTCTTAATCTTTTACGTCATAGAAGTCAATCTGATATAGATACCATTGATTTATAGTTGAAAGCAAGGAATTCTGTCAGGAAAGTAAACACAAGCACATTAACACTTCTTGAAAGTCACACAATTCAGGAAGAAAGGAGTATGTGAAGCAAGTTTCCTTCCAATGTGTGTTTGGCTACCTTATTAAGATCAAAGTTCTATTCCTAGAAGATTATACTTCAAGATGAATTATCCATTTACATAGTGCATCAAGGTCAAAAAATAACCTGTTTTAACCACTTAATGAAATAATTACATGGCTAAAACTTTAATCTCATCAAAGATAGAAAATTTGGCCAAGATGTGGGTGCCTAATTCAAGGTAGGTATATGAAATATTTTTTTTTATTACTTAGGGCAAGTACACAGAATAAACACTTAACAACTATATGAATACATGAAAGAATGAAAGGAAAAGTAGGGAAGAAGAGGAGGGAATTAATGGTCTTAAGTGTCAGGATTTATAAACTTGTTCTGCAATTCTGGAGAAATCCTTATATATAAGGATTTTGATCTATGAAATGGTTAGAGGTTGGGGAATAGGTGATCATCCTCAGATCTATGAAGGTAATTCTACATGGGATTTCAGGAATCATTTACTCTTTCTTTGATATTTATCATAAGTAACTTAAGGATCAAAAAAATGTAATAATCAAGATGATAATTTTAGTAAATGCCAAAGCTAGGATTAATATCCAGATTTTCTGGCATTCTCTTAAGTGGACACTTGGACTTTCTGTTAGGTAGGTAGCTAGTGATTCTGGGTCTCCTAGGGACAAAAGGGGGTGCTGTTGCAGGGTGCCCCCATAAATGGGCTTTTAGAGAGGATCATGGGAGATCTGCGTGGGCAGTAAGACTTAGATCATATAACTCTCAACTGTTCAATCAAAGTGGTTCCATGGTGACATTGGAGCCATGGAGAGGTCCCTATCTAGACACTATAAAACAAGACCCAGACCTTAATCAACCTGTCTTTCTCTTCTGCTGTGACAATGGGTGTGGTCATCATCTGTGGCGTATGTATCTTGCTCTCTAAACCTGTATCTTGCTCTTGCTCTATAATCCTATCTTTCTCTCCTCAATAAACCTCATTTTTATGCTTGCCTTACTTTAGTATGTCTGGTCATTCTTCTGTCACAAGCGCACCAAGAACCGACATTTCAGATTGTGACCCGACATTTCCATTACTTTGAGCCCAGGATCAAAGTCAATATAATTTTAGGTTGTTTTTTTGAAAGTCTTCCCATTTTATTTATATTATGTATTAACTAACTTAATCCACTGTTTCTAATATCTACTGAGCACGTTTTGAATGCCCAGTGTTACGCTGAGCACTGGGGATTCAGGAATGAATAAGGCAGGCATGCCTTGATGAGTCTCTGCCCTTGAAAAAGACATTTCTGGGTTGTAAAACTGGCAAAAGGCTGGGAGAAGATTTATATCTCAAAAGGTCAGAGAAAATATTTACAATAGCAAGTTTTCTAAAGTCAGTGCGCTAGGAAGATTTCCAAAGTCAATGCACAAGAACCATCATCAACACCTGATCTATACCTGTTTAACCCATCCTTCATAGGCGTGCTTTAATCTTGCTGCTTTCTAAAGCTATCATAGGAATCGAGTTTCACTCTATTTGTCTACGTGTGGTCTGTAGACCACCTGCCTAAGAATCACATGAAGAATTATTTTAAAAGCTGTTGTCTACTCGTCTTCTCCTACCCAAGATTGGTATGAGTTAGAGCCTCTGAATCTTTTTTAAACAAATAAATATCCCAAATGATTGTAACCCCAGTGTTCTAGGGCCACACATTGAAAAACACTGGCAAATGTAGATAAAGTTGCCGAAGGATGCAGACACTGTCCTCTTTGTTAATATGTGTGTGTGCTTGTGTGTGTGTGTAGAGTGTGAGAGAGAGAAGGGTCTTAGGCTTCTGTTTATCCTTGCTACCCACCTCTGAGCAATGTTTGCATTGCTGATGTGCCACGTGAGTGTCCCATCTCACCAGACCCATACTCTGGCAGCTGAGTTTGTGCAAAGCCTCCTGCCAGACCTAGGAAACTTTGCAATTTTATATCCTGTTTTTAATTTGTACTCTTAAGAATAGTATATATTACAATCTTAATTGTCTTCTTCTGTCTGAGTAAGGATCTCATTATTAGTAAATCCCATAACTACCATTTAGACAGTTGCTTTACTATCATTTGATGATTATGGCTGGGAAACTCACATCATCTTTTCTCTTAACTCTAAGCTGAAACACAAATAGTTCAGGAATGAGAGGATCCAGTACAAAATGAAAATATAGAAAGAAAAAGAATACAGAAGGTGGGGGAGGGGAATTTTCCCTCCCCTCTTTAGCCCTGGGGTCTGAACCATTCCAGCTGAGAACTCGGTAGAAGGCAGCACGATGCACAACCACATGTACAACACCGATGCACTTTCACCCCGCCTATTTTCTGCCCGGGGAAGTGTTTGCTGCATATTCATGGAGGCAAATCAAGTCCCAGGTCTACAAGTTTTCTGCAAATTCTTTTAATTATTCTCTGTTGAAGGAGGATGGAAAATGGTGAACACCTGGAGAAACCAATCTTTTTGCCTTTAGGAGAGATGGTTGTTTCTGGAGAATAGATCCCACGCTCAGACTTTTTAGACCTGGGGTAGTGCAATGCCTGAGCAGTGGGAGGAAACTCACCTTTCACCACCTTCCTACAGAATCAGTAAGCCCACTGGACGATAAGAACCGTAAGGACCAGGACCACCACTTCTCTCCACGTTTGGCATCATGCCATCCTACAGTTGTCCTACCCATTCAAGTCTAACCTTCCCAAGAAGTACCCCACCAAGTACTTTCCACAGCTTTCTCCAGTCATGAAATTCACCATCTTGCTTTGTTCTGTTCTATTTGCTGACATATATGGAACTCATGTGATGTCTCAGACTCTGTGCTATATTATTTTATACAGAGTTGCATTTAATATTCATAATATATAATTTAATATTTATAATATAAATATGATGAGATAGATTCTACTAACATCTTCATTTTAAAGATATATAAATTGAGGCTTCTAAAATACAAATAATTTGGTAAATGTCAGAGATATGACACACACAATTGTGTCCATTCACTTGTTCTTTGTTCCTATTGCTGACTTTGGGCAAAAAGTCCTAAATGCAAATAATGACTTAATGATAGAGTTACCATAATTTATTACTTTTGAAAAATAAATAGGTGAATTTTAATAATTATACTTGGAAAGGAAGAATAAACTGGAACCCTCCCAGGAAAAGCAAGTCATGTTGTCATCATACTTAGAGAATACTCTTTTAATTGTACCCAACATAAATATCAGACTTCACTAGCTGCAAAACTTTTCCCCTATAGTCTTTCTTTTGATCTGAATACCAACTCTCTGAGGAAAATAGAAAAGTAAGTTTCAAAAATCTTAGGAAGCATTCAGATTTTTGCAGGCCTGAGCAAGGACCTGGTCTCTTGAATCAGAAGCAAGTGCTGCTTCTTTCGTTGTAGCATACAATGGTGGTAACCTCTCCAAGCAGCACACTTGGAAATTGTCAACCTCACAGGAAGTTTGTAGAGGAGACACTTGAGGCAGGAAGCATCTTTTGTATTTTTTCAGTGTCAGCACCAATGCTACCTGCCTGCCTTTAGCTAAAGGCAGACTTCTTCAACCCAAGGTATGCCGACAGTGAACTGAGGTCATGTCAACATGGGTTTGCAGGATTTTAGGGGTCTGGAGAGTTTGAGAGTAGGAGCTCTTCCTCCTGTGGTAAAGAGGCATTGAAGCATTTCTCCCTGGTAAGGGATCCCAGCAGACCCAAGTTGGAGTAAAGTACCTAGTACTTTCCCTAATGGGTCTGAGGATATGCACGGTCACAGTGATTAATGAAAATAACTGAAGTCGAATTAGGCTCCTTTGTTGTAACCTCCCCCTGTAACGATGCCTAGTAAATTGCACAAAAAGGACAAAGGCTGGCTCTGAAGTCCTTCCAGCTGAAGACATTTTCTGCTGGAGAGTACAGCCAATGTTCCAACTCTCCATTTTTTTCCTCTGGCAAAATTAATCCTTTTTTAAAAAATCAATTAAGGGTAGAGAGGGGAGAGAGAGAGAGAACACACCACCATCAGTACCAAAATACCAACTTCATACAAAAAAGTAGATTGTTGTTCTGATGGCTTTTGGGGTTCAGACTCCTAGAAGGAAGTTTCTGTCTCTTTCAAATTCACATTTTTCTTGATTGAGGAATTTTGAATTTCTAGAAGGAGACCTCAGACTCTCAGACTATGCAAGGGATTCTTCCAGTCTATCTCGGTTCTTTTGTTAAAAAGGTATAGCAGGGTTTCTTTTTCTTTCTTTTCATGCTGTTTTTGTGTTTTTTCTTCTGATTCTGAATTTGCTCATTTGTTAATACAAATAATTACTCCTGCCAATAACCCTGAAGATAAAGACACTAGACTCAAAGATGTCATGCAATTTGACTAAAGGTTGTGTTCAAAGCAGGTCTGTTTAACTCAAGAGCTCAGTCACTAACTCATTAAGTAAGATATACTGTCTTCCCGGATGAAAGGGGCCAGAATTTTAAAATGGGCAACCTCCTTGCAGAGTGGACACTCTCTCATCCTAACCTAGTTCATTAGCACTTAGAAAAAAGTTGACTCAGCCTGTTAGGACTGTTGGGAATATGAATGCTTTAAAAGAGGCTTTTGGAGAACCCAGGTTCATTCTAGGTCATGACAATATGTGGTCATCCAACTCAAAATCATTGATACAGTGGTAATAATCGAGTTTTTTCATGGTGTATTGTGCAGTGTTTAAAATAGGGTTCAGGGGGAAATGTGTTATTTAGTAAAGCATCATTACAGCTTTAGAGAAAAATGACCCATCATTTGTCTTTAATTCCAGGGTTTTTTCCTCTGGTCCCTAATTTGGACCCAGGGTTTCCTTATTAATTGTATAAATGGGATTAATGACTTCACACAAGCAGAGAACATAAAGTACTTAAAAACTTCAGCCATATGACACATTATTGTAGTAGCAAATGGCGAAGTATTTAGCATTTATATGGTGCTTTATTTGCAGTGTGTCTATTCTGATTGCAAATTCACACACATTGTAATCCTAATAATCACTTAGTGCCTTTCTATTTGTCATGCTTGTATTTGCAGCATTTAAAATTTGTCATATTAAGCAAAATTAATGCTCATGAAAGCCTGCAGCTGCCTGCCCTGTGTGGTTTGGGGCTTCATTTATTCACAGAGCCTTTGCCTCCCCTGCTGAGGATTCTAAACCCAACCCTCTGTGACCACCAAAGCGTGGGCAGGCTGTTTGGGATCAGAGACTCTAGACCACTCATCTTCTGTTGGTAGAGATTGAATGATGCCCTGGTGTTATTTGGTCCACTAAGGTGCCTCTATTTAGGGCTGCTTCTCTGTTGAGAGTTCTCTATTTCTGGCTGCAAATTCCATACCCTTTCAATGCCTTTAAAGAGGGTTAGACTTTTCTTGAGGTGCCCATGTTCTACTTGACCAACTCCCAGCTGATGGCTCTCTAGGGAAATGCAGGGTAGACTGTGATGATTTTCCACACCTTTCCATTGTATGGCCATCTATGCCTCTCCTGGTTTCTGTGTGTTAAGTGATGGTGGTGATAGTGATGATGATAATATAATTAGCCAAGCACTTGAATAAGCTCTCTCCACAATATCTCAAACTCTGGTATGTTTGTTTGTTTTAAATTCTAAATTCTATACTTAACACCTACTCACTGGAACCCATTTGGGTAGAAGGCACATGTGGATGAGAGATTCTTCCCTGAAACACTGTTTTATGAGACACCCAGACAGAAACAAACTCCAGAGAACTTAGTTTGCAGAGAAGCATCGCCACTCTTGGTTTTCTCATGGCCTTTCTCATGCAAGGAAGGGTGTTCAGTTTAAGCCCCCCTGAAACTCAACTCTAGCATGTGTCAAAACACGGAGCTGGGAGTCACCAACTCCGGGAACAAATATGTTGCCCCTGCCTTTTCTCCCAAATGATATTCCTAAATACTCAGCATTTACTAGAGGACTTCTTCTTATCTATTACTTCCCCTTTGTTCCGGAGGTGAGAGGGTCATGTGGCTCTGAGTTCATTTTACTATCATCCCCACCCACCCCAGAAAAGTCAAAAGAGAACACGGTGTGGCTGAGCAATGTCCTCAGTGGTCCAGAGTGCTGTGTCACATGCCTGTTTTATAGTGTCCCACTCAAAGAGCAGGGGAAACCTCAAGTGATGTCTCCATTCAATTTCTAATGCACATTGTGATCATAACTGCATGTGCCACTTGGAGAGGTTCATTTTACTTTTAGAGCAACCCAGGGCTTCAGACTGCTGCCACGTGTAGCATCAAGTCAGATTGAATAAATTCGTCTCTGACAGATTTAACATCCATTGAGACCCAGGGAAAGATCATCCAAAGGGCTTGAAGATTAACCAATCTTACTGTCCTCAATGGGAGGTGAGTGAAAAAAAGGTCAGTGAATGAAAATGTCAGCATGTTAAATTTCATAAATCTATCAGCAACCTTAACGCGTCACACACATGAAATTAAGTAAGTCATATTTTTTCCTCCGATGTTAATTTAAATCATATACTCTGCATTATAGATAGAGCAACTATTTCCCAGCTGTGAGTCAAATTTTAGGAAGACAAGGCTATGTTTTAGAGTAATTCTTATCTGCTTCTGATGCAGTGCTTAGATTGACAAGTGGCCAAGCATCAGGTTAAAAATAATAATATGTAATAGGTGAGTGCAAACTGCTTTCGAATATGCCCAATGAGATATAATTGGAGTTATTGACAATACTGTGAATTGCATTGATTTTCCAATCCAGCTGAAACCCTTGATGACACTTTTGCTTTCATCCTTGTTATCTCTCTTTTTTTTAATGAAACGATCTATACAGTGAAAAAAAAAAAAAACTAGTTACAAGTTCCACGAATGTATCCTTGCTATTTTCCCGAAGGAAATGAACTTGGATATATGTGATTTGTAACAGTATCATAATAATGATCAGTTAATAAATGCCAACTATACAAGATCTGCATGTGCTCTGATGCTGGTTGTGCATCAAACAAAAGCACCCAGCAGAGGGGAAAAATAAATGATGGAATTCACCCCATATTCCACTTGCCAACATAATCACTCAAAGGAAGAGACTCCTTTTTCTAATTTATATAAAATCACCCTATGAGCAAATAGCAGGTTAGCTCTCATGTGCCAGGAACAGACTAGAAGCTCTATACACTGAATTATATTTAATGTGTACAAAACCCATACAGGATATTTATTCATTTACCCCATAGATAAGGGCACAAAAGCTCAGAGAAGTGAAACAACTAGTAGAGCACCACATAACTAGTGCTTGGGCATGTTGGATTTCAAACCTTGGTCTATACCACTTCAGAACACTGTGCATATTTCTCCTGGGTTATGAGACCTCTATAGCATCAATCACTGTGCATTAACTGTTCAAATAAGTAAAAAACAATGTTAGTTTGATCCCTCAAACTCTGCATTCAACGTGAACACAAGGGTTCTTTTTTTGAGTCTGAACTCATTTTATGTCCAGAAAAGAAGGGTGGGGGGGAGTGAGCTCAAATGAAGGGGGTGGATAGAGGGACCACAATGTGGTCTTGTGGAAACACAAGGAAAGCTGAATGCTATGCCTCAGGAAGATCAAGATCTGAATTCTCTTTGCTTAATTGTGTTTTTCTCATGGATTCTCTAGATCTCTTTCCTTATCTGCTTCATTCTATTTTCCTCATCTGCTTTTTCTGGGACTCTAATCCTTTGTAACTCTGTGTGTAGATGGACTAATACTGGGAGCCCCACTCTTGACTTTAGAGCACCTCTCACATCCCCACCACTGGGATTTTACCTGTGTGTCTCCTCATTCAAATTCCCAACTTCAGAGATCTCACCAACCTACTCACCTTTCCAAGCCAGACATTCTACTCAGGTATCTTCTCCAGTTTTATTTAGCTGGAGTTTGTTTCTGCAGAGGGTTGGTGGGGGAAGGAGAGGTAGGATAGGAGCACATGGTAAAACATACTCTTCTAGGTTGTGAGAAAGAGGAGCTGACAATAATGGGCATGGATTGACAGTTCTCTGAAATAAATTTAATGTACTTTCCAGGTTCCCCTGGATGATACTATACTTAGAAAAGTTCATTAATAGATCCAATCTATGGCAAAGTCTGCAACAGCCAAAATCCTATTTCAAGAATGAATTTTGACAAGGTAAAAGAATAAATGAGTTTTAGGGTAAAAATAAAGATTTCTGTTAGATTTGTGAAAAATCAATATGGATATCTTTATTTTTTTGGTTCCCATACTACTGCTTCCCCTAAAAAAGTCTAGCCTTGCTAGGATCAGTGGCCAGAGGACCTGCAATACCCTCAGCCAACTGCATGTCTGATCTGAAGTAATTCCAGGTTCTAAACCCCCCTGTGCCTAAAACACCTTCCATGTCATCTGGTCCCCTCTGTTGCAGATGTCTCCAGCTGCACTCCTCTTCTTGAGTAGCTTGTGTGGATTGGCTATCAGATTCCAGATGACCTTCTTTGCTCTTGCCTGGCATTACTCTATAGCTTCTCATACGGATCCTTGAACTCTACCTGGTCACATCCAGCCTTGCCATTTAGTCTTCCTTTGTCTAACATGTATGGAGCATTTACTTAAGTCAGGCACTAAGATTAGTTCTTTCCCTGCATTAACTTGTTTACTTTGTAAAAAGATGCTAAATGGTAGTTCATATTGTTATCCTCATTGCACAGCAAGTGAAATAAATTTGGGGGGGGAGATAAAATATATATCTAAAATAACTCAGAAACTAGGGGGAAAAGATGAGATTTGAAATCAGAATCTGGAGCATATTTCCTTATGGCCCACACTACACTGGGCAGTGCAATGGACTGAGATAAGTGCACGTAACACTGATTGAATTTCATGCATATGAAGATCCATGAGTCTATTTCTCCAGTTGTTATATGTTTGGGTATGGTTTACCCCTAGCAAAACTCATGGTGATATTTGATCTCCAATGTAGCAGAGTTGGGAGGTGGCGCCCAGTGGGAGGTGTCTGGGTCATGGGGTTGGATCCCCCATGAATAAGTTAATGCCCCTCCTGTGGGGGTGAGTGAATTCTCCCTCTCATGGGAATGGATTAGTTTCCTAGAAAGCACGTTGTTGTTGGCTTCCTCAGTTTCTCTCTCTTGCTTCCTCCCTGGCATGTGATCTCTTTGTACTGCCCGCTCCCCTTCCACTGTTCACCATGAGTTGAAGCAGATTGAGGCCCTCAACCCGGTGCAGCTGCCCAATCTTGAACCTTCCAGCCACCAGAATAGTGAGACAAATAAACCCCTTTTCTTTATAAATACCCAGCCTCGGGCATTCTGTTACAGCAACACAAAATGGAGTAAGACATATGTCTAAGAGTGGTTTCCCCACTTAGGCATAAGTTTCTTGTGTGCTTAGGCTATTTAAAGTCACAAATCAAGTTTTCAAATACTTGTCTGATGGGACCTATGCTATACATCAGCTTTTATTACCATCAAAGAAGAGCTACCACTGTGGAGAGTGTGTGTTTTCCACTCAGCTTCAAGTTAGTTTGCCTGGGATATGGAGATTTAGAGTTGTTTCTCTGAGCTTTAGACTAACTGGCAATGATTGGCCACCATCAAAGCCTAGGTTTTATTCTGAAGCAATTATCATTTTTATAAGCAGGAAGTGTGATTATATGTCCTACAGTTTTCCTCTGCTGATCAATTTATTTAGGACATTTGATGCTGCTGCTGCTGATGATGATAATGATAATTTGACATTGTCAATAAGAATAGTGGTACTTATTATGTGGCCTTGCCAAAAATCTCTAAATTTCTACTCCCTTTTAAATAGAGCCCTATGTAGTGAAAAACCTGGCATGTGTCATTTTCATAAAAAATTAAAATCTGTCCTTTTAAGCCATCTCAATAGAAGGCAGAATTTAATAACAAGCTTTTGATGACTGATGGGTAATTGAAAAAAAAATTCAAAAATATTTTTTAAAAAACCAGGAAAACTTCTTTTCTCTGCCCAGCCCCCTAACATTCCCAACCAAGTGATCAAAAACCCACTCAGGCCACCATGCTCTAAGGCGGCCAAGATGGATGGGAAGAAGAAACCAAGGATGGCTCTGAGTCACATTCTCAGATCAAAATTATGATCTATTCTTAGCTCTGTTTTAGTCAATTTCTGTGTCTGGGACAAGGCTATTAAAATTGCCTATACCCTTCTATCCCAACACACACAGACACACACACACACAGACAGTTCCGGTTATCTACTGCTGCTACTTGAAATTTTAGTAGCTTAAAATGACAACCACTTTATTATAACTCACATTTTTGTGGACCAAGAATTCAGGCAGGGCCTGGCTGAGTGATCCTTCTGTTCCTCGTTGTATTGATGGGAGTCACTTCTGGTATACAGTTGGCAGACAGGCTGTTCTAGAGTGTGAATACTGGTGTCATTCATAGGTCTGGCACCTTGCTGAGGATGGCTAGAAGTCTGGGCTCAGCCAAAACTGCAGACAGGAGAGTCTACATGTGACCTTTCCAGCATGGCAGCATCAGGGTGATCAGACTTTTTATGAGGTGGCTCATGGCTCTAAGAGTGAGTCTGTCGGTGACACTTGGAAGTCACCTAATGTCATTTCTGCCATATCCAATTGGTGGAAGCTGATATAAATATATCCATAGTTGAGGGTATAGATTTCACCTCTTAATGGAAAGAATATTAAAGAATGTGTGGCCATGTTTTGAAATTGCCACAATCATGTACACACAATCTTTTTATTCCAAAACCCAAGATCGGGGGATGAGCAGAAAAAACGTCTGAGGCATAAAGGAGTCAAAGTCCATGTCTTTCTTCAGCCTCTTGCCTTCATAATTGATTTCTCTCTATCTGTCTCAGTTTCCTAAGCTACAGCATAAAGACCTAAAGATCCAGTCTGCACCTGGGTCTGCTAATTTTGAACTGTATGATATTAGGTGAAACATTTGCTGTTTCAGCCTCAATGTCCTCATCCTCAGAACAGAAATGAAAATACCCTGCCCTACTCTCTCACATGTTTTTCTAAAACAGGATCACATATGTCAAAATGCTCAACAGACATTACTATATTTATTATTATTTATTAGATAGAAAGTTATATATCTATAAATAGTAGGCTGCATCTTAAGAGTAAGTAAAATGTGAAAGAGGGAAGATTTCCCCTTAATCAACTTAACCAAGTCTTAACTTTCTGGGAAATTAACAAAGTAACAAGCCTACCCTTGTCATATTTACATTTCATTTAATGAAGCTGGTTCTTCACTTTTTCTTCCTCCACAATTTTTTGTCCTATTTCAAATTTATCACGTCCTGTATGATGTCAGGAAATGGGCTGAAGAAGCACTTTTAAATCTGTTGATGGTGAAGTGAGTTTTCCTTCTTCTTCTCCCTCCAGTTCCACATCCCTCTGCACATCAGGAGTTGAAATGTGAACACAGTCCTCTGTGGTAACTCAAAGGGATTTCAGGCCCACAGAAGACAGTTAGAATACGTTTAGGCCACTGAAATTTTGATATTCCCTCAAATCTTACCAATAACCAGCTGCTGATTTCCCGCCCTTTTTTTTCGTCTTCCCATAGGCTATGGTGCTCCTTCAGCAATGACACTGGCTGTCTCGCTCAGGTCCACGTACACCCTGTTAATATGGATAGGTAGATTGAGGAACTAGCATGTTGCTTTGTAAGGTAATGGGCTATGGCCTAAGACAAACCTGAGCATAAGTTCTGGCTCCACCAGTTACTAGTCCTATTGCCTTCCACGGGTGGTAATTTTCTGAGCTTCAGTTTTCTCATTCAGACAATTGATGGGATTAATACTCATCTCACAAGGTTGCTGTAGGATTAAATGGAATCTATCACTCAGTACAGTCTCTGAGACTAAGGAAATACTCTCCCAATCATGGCTAATACATTAACATCACTGTTCTTAGTGGCTGTGATTAGCAATAATAATGTTTGTGTGCAATGGTTAGAGATCTATGTCTGTCCAGGACAGCGAGGCAGCTCCCATCTTTCTCTGAGCACCATATGAGCCTTGTCCTCTTGAGTTCCTCTCACCCAGTTTCCCCAGCGGCTTTCTGAAGGTCACCTCAAGGCCTTCTCTGTAGGGAACTGTCCTCCTCAGTGAGTCAGGCTGAGCACAGAAAATTGTGATTTCATTAGACTGGCGCCTGGATCAGCAAGGCCAAATCTGATCATCTGCTACCTCAGAAAGCCTGTCCCTGCAGAGACGTAGCCTGACAGAGTTCTGCCAAGAGAGGACCCATATTGTTTTCTTCAAACGGCAGCTTATTCATAATTGATAAGATCCAAGGACATCTCCATCATCTACCATCCTAATTTAATGAAGTATCTCATTCACTAAAATGGCGGTGCTCAGCATGGTTATTGATTCCAGCTTTCACCTGGGGACAAACTAATTTCTTCTGAATAGGGATTTTATTCTGATAAAATAAGATGAACAGCCATGCATTTCTCTTCCTAGTTCATGAAGTCACAGTTGCTTAAAGCAACCGGACATAGACAATTTAAGCCCTAGCAAATGAAGAAAATATTCCGTATGGAACTTCTGCAAAGGGGAAAATGGATAGATACAAAGCCCTGGGGCTCCAAATTGGAACCCACATACTCCTGCCATTGCCAAACTCAATGTGTAACTAAGCAAGAAAAGACAGGGGCAGACTTTATCTACCTCCTGTTCAACTATGATTAAAAAGACTACTTGGCAGACAACTTGGGGAGAAGCAAATATTATAGCTTAAGACAACACTTACCCAAGAGCCCCAACGTATGAGTCTATTCTCAATTCATTTAGAACCCCCTAGGGCAGCAGGCTGTTATTTGTTGGGCCTTTCAAAATCCAAGAGTATTCAAATTTAAAGAGTATTCTCCCCCAAGATGACATTTTTCCTTTGATCTATGTAATTCCATCCATTCACTCTGGTTGGATAAGTACCTACTTTACTTGATGTAGATATTTATTTTTTCCCCTGGTGAAAGTGTATAAGGTGGCATCTTTACATATAAGTCATAAACTCTCTTTCTTTTGCTGACTCTCCCTTCCCTGGCCTGGTCTCCTTCCTTCTTTTTCTGCATCCTAGCATCGATAAGTACATTTGTTCTCCAAGCAGGAGGATGATTTTTCATTTCATCAAATCTTACATTGAATGGGAACTCCCTTTATTTATTTATGTCAAAGTAGAAGACCTTCCGCACTCCCCAGCTGACCCTACCCCAGGACACTGTGTAGGAAAAATGAATGTCCCTTCCATGGGGCTTTTGCTTTTTCCTTGACCAAACAGCTCCTTCCACTCACCTACTGGAACATGATCCTTGCAACATTTTTGAAAACTTGTATCATTCTACTATACATACTGGTTTACATTTTTGTTTTTAATCACTAAATTGTGAGCTCCTTAAAGGCAAAAGGATATGTTATATTGTTCCCTTTAATCTTTTGAGAATCTGGCATAATGCCAGGCAAGAAGTAAATGTGTGAAAAATCTATATTTAAAGTAAAGTTCTGTGGAATCTCTTGCTATTATTTTGAACCATGCAAGAAATACATATAATTGTGGAAAATTTTAAAAAATATTAAAAGAATAGAAGAATGAAAACACCATACTATCATATTTGTTGGTGTATGTCAACACATTTAAAAACATTGGAGAATTTTATAGTTAAAACATAACATGAACATTTCCAAATGTTATTTAAACACATATACAAAGTAAAAATTATAATATCTTAATTATACTTCAGTGGATTTACAGATAAATATTTTATCTCTTCTAATTTTACTACAGACTATACTGACCAAGTCAGCGATGAAAGTGTTTCTTGAATGTAAGAGGGCCCAGGCTTACCCTACTTTTTATAGTGAAGCTTTTCCTATGCATATGCATACCCTAAAAGTGAAACAAAAAAGAATGAAGTAATCCTTTTACATACTATTAATATTCCTATCAACATCTACCCCAAAAAAGTATTTTAGCTGAGTCAAATACTTTTATTTGGTGCCTGTTCAGGCAAAAACCAGGCAGCAAGCCACTTGTGGCCTTAATTACTAGATCATATTAAAACAAGGCAATTGCAATTTAATTGCAATTAGTGTTTCAATAATTTATTCATAAAATGCCTGTATATGTATTTGTTTCCTATAATTCATTACTTCCATCCTGGTACTATGTATGATCCATTAAATTATAAAGTACAAGGTCATTAACCTACAATTCTGCTTGTGATCATGTTTTTAGATTTCATTCTGTTTGCACTTTGTTTAAGATTAAATTGTTAAGCCCTCTTAGGTCATTTATCTTTAGCTATTTAATTTCTCTGTGATAATCTAAAGGCTCCTATTATTGCTAATTAGATAGGTGTGACCTGCTCAGAGAACAGTTGTCTTTCCTTGAACATCTTGTGGAGATCCAAAATTGGGTCAGAACTCTTTAGCTCGCATTGTTCCTTATACTTAACTTGTCCTTAGTGATTGATATTTTAATGCATATCTGTATGTTCTGAATTATTAAAGTTGTGGGGACCTTTACTGAGAGCATTTGGCATGTAAAAACATGCACACATGTAGGTACCTTTTTTTTTTTTTGAGTCCAGGCTAGCACTTGCCTTTGGGTGTTCACAGATAATCAACTGAACGTACAGGTAATGAATCTGGAGTTGTAGAGTGAGGCTTCCCAGACAAGTAGCTTCATATATAGCAAAATCTGTTTCACCAGCAGACAATGCATGCACCCCATATTCAAAGCCAGACATCTATCTAGGTCTCTAAATATGTTTGTTTAGAGGAAATAGATGGTTCATTCCAAAACTATCCCCACTGCTGGCAGAATGACGGCATGTTAGTAGGAGTAGCAGAGAAATCTGATTTATCAAGTTCCTCCTACCAGTGTAGCAGAAAATGCTGGGATAGAGGTTTCCAGATTCTTAAACCCAAGCAGATTTCCCAATTCTTCGAGAGAGGTACTAACACCATTTTGTATCGAGGAAAAAACTGAGACCTAGAGATAAAGTTACTTTCCCAAATTAGCTAGTGTGGAATTAAACCTAGGTTTACAGAATTTAGAAACTCAATGCAGTACACCATGTTCTATTTTCGCTTTAGCATTAATGTATGCAGAACAATCAATATTCCAGACACTAGTTATTTAAGAATGAACCACATTTAGCCTTTGTTTCTATTCTACCTTCTTGCTATACTCTACTAAACATGAAATTTCCTGAAAGGCAGAGAGAAAAAATTGAAGGCAATCTGACTGTGTTTTGTGGTGTGTTACTGAGATCCTTCCTTTCGGAATAAGGTATCCACTAACTCATCTTCAGGGACTGTCACTGGTCATAGATCTCAGCTGAGTTTTTCCTGAGACAGTACCCTTGGCCAAAGGGAGCTGCTTTGCACCAGTTTACATTCCCTCCCTCCCTTATCTAAAAGCAAATTGAGTTAGGAATGCAAAGTTCTGGTTCTTGCCTCAATTAAAGCAGTAATGCCTTAGAAGGGACATCCCAATTTAGAGCTCTCTCTTTGATTAGCTGAGGCCTCTGTTACGACTGGATCATAGCTCAGCTTCTGCCCTCGTCTGTTCCTGCATCCTTCCTGTCATATAGGTGTTATTATTGAGCACATTCACAAATGTAACACCAGCATGCTCATCTGCATCACAGAGTTTGTTTTCCAGGAAACCGAACTTTGACACTTAGAGTCAGAAGTAGTCCTAGGAAACATTCCAAAATTGTGTTTTGGAGCAGGATCACCCACCAGCTGGCAGTAAGAACTCCGTCATTGATGAAAGATTAAGTACTGATAGTGCCTGGTATGCCTTTGCAGTACATGTGTTTAACTTTAACCCGTGATGACAACGGATGGGATAGTTGTGAAAGGGAATGCAACAGTAGGTTTGAAATGTCTGGTTTGCGTGAAGTATAAGATAATAAACAAATATACGTAAATGGAGTCCCTTGTTTCTAAAGAGACCTAAGAATACAAACTGGATAATTGTTCACTTGGGAAAGGGGACTTTCAAGGCATTCTGAAATGACACTGCAATCCAGTGTCAGAACCATCAGTATGGAACCATCAGTATGCTGTTGGAATAGGGTGTGTGGGCTGGGACATAAATGAAGTTCGAGTCCAGGCCCAGCTCACATCGAGTCCATAGACATAATCAATGCTCATTCCCTTGGTCCTCAACTGCATAGTTGCAATGAACAAATGTGGTTGACAGGACCTTGCACTGGTTCCTTGGCCTGTGGGATAAGGATTTTCAAGTGGGAAAAGCCAAGTACACCAAGATTTTAAATTAAAACAACATTGTCTCAAAAAAAAAAAAAAATCCTAAAGCATTTAAAAAAGAAAGTGACTTCTAGTTAACATTATCAATGATGCCATGTGGCTATCAGGTACCCCCCGATATTATGTAATGAGAAGGGTACTTCTCTATCCCATTCTTTCCAAAAACCCATGAGTCTAGACTAATCATGAGGAAAACATCAGATAAACCTAATTGGGAGACATTTCACAAAATACTCGGCTAGTGTTCTTCGAGATTGTTAAGATCATGCATGAAAAACAAGGACAGTCTGAGAACTGTCACAGATGAGAAGAGATCTAGGGTGACTGAAGGCAATGTGGTATTTTAGATTAGATCTTGAAACAGAAAGAGGGCATTAATGGAAAAATTGGTGAAAACCCAAATAAAATCTTTTTTTTTTGTACGTGGGGTATCCCAATTACAGCCAGGATTGTGATGAAGCCAGTGAGGTGCCTAGGGCACAACATTTAAGAAAACACTCACTTTCAAGAGAATGCACCCTTGTCCTGGCCCTGAGTCTGAGGCTCATTCTTCTTCAGTGTGCCCAGTGTGTTAGTTATTTAGGATGCACATCACAGAATCAGCACATTTTACCTGTCTAGACATTCCCAAATTGCTCTCCAAAGTGGTTGTAAATTTTTGGGAATCAGATGGGTGTGAAATGATGTTTCATTGTGACTTTTTAGTTTGCATTTTCCTTAATTACTACTTAAATCTTTTGTTTCCATGGCCATTGTATTTCTTTCTTTTGTGAATCTGTTCGTCTGTTCATAGCCTTTGCCCATCTTTCTATTGGGTTATTTCTCCTTTTCTGAATAAGTTTTAAGAGTTCTTTATCTTAGGCCAGGAGCAGTGGCTCACACCTGTAATCCTAGCACTCTCACTCAGGGAGGCTGAGGTGGGAAGATGGCTTGAGGCTTGTTCTTTCCTGTGTGTGTGTATATATATATATATATATACACACACACACACATACATATATATATAGAGAGAGAGAGAGTACAGTTCTATTTTTCTTTTTACCTTCCAAGGGCAAGCAGGGCCATTTGGTTCCTGTTTGATGTACTTTAAGGGATTAAAGTGAGTACTCCTAGGGATTACACTTTTTTTGGCACAACAAAGATCTCTCCTGGGTGATCAGAGTTAAATATTGAACCAACCAAGATAATAAGGAGGGAAAAACTGTTTCCTCAGCAGGGAAAAACACCATCTTCAATCAAATGATTGATCCATTGATCTTGTTGATATATTTATGCTTATGTTTATGCTTATACAACATTAAATTAATCTTTATTAGTGTAAAAATCTGGCTTTAAAAAGTGTTCTCATTTGCTAATCACTTGCTATTATTTATTTAAATATAGTCTTAGTTGAGTGGAATTTCAATTAAACACCATCATAGAAAAAAAAATCAATCCTTTTTTTTTTTTTTTAATTTTTGTTTCATTTTGTTTTCTATCAGATTGGCTTTGCTCTCTTCTGACTTGGGAAAATAATAGGAGAAATGAAAGAATTATTTGACACATGTTGAATTAATCTGGTTACTTAATTTACAATTTAGGCAAATGAGAGCATGCGTTGTTATAACATTTCAAAGATTAGAAAATACAAGTTCAGAGATGTTTTAAGTTTTCTAGTGGCTGGTAGCTAGTAGGTGGTAGAGACCACTGGATTCCAAGTTATTTTCATTCCTATTCTCTCTCCATGGATATTAAATGCTGCTGCCTCTGTTGTAACAGCAGGACTTCAACCTCCTACACCAACCAAACTTGTTTTCTTCCTTTTATTCAGGCAGACCAGAAAACAAATTGCCTTTGCATGGTAAGGGAGCCATTTTGCTGCAAATTTTTGCTTTCCTCCCAGGCAAAGGGTACAAAATAATTTCTAATAAGAATAGCACCAACATTTTTAATTTCTGGATAGGAACTTTCCCTTCTCTTTATCAATAGGCAAACATATTTTCCTCATAGATATGAGTGATCCAATGTTGTGTTTTGCTTTTATCATTAACATTGAAAAATCGATATTTATACATATTTTTTCACTTGTTCAACCCTTTTGAGAACTTACTACCAGTCAGCTCTCTGCTTGTTCTTTAAAATATAGAGGGACATTAAACATGTTCTTTGCCCTTGCAAGTCTCACATTAAATAAGCAAACAAATATAGAAACCAAAAATGGCAATATGAGGAGATAAATGTTAAAATTGATACCTCTGTCTGTTGTGGTCAAGGATGAATAGGGCACAATAAAATAGGAATTCACTGGTGGAGGTGAGAAGAAAAATGGGATAGCAATTCCAAATGGCTGGAATATATACGAAGAGGGACGCTAAGTGATACAACTGGAGCAAGGATCAGGTCATGAAAGTTGAACATCAAAGGTTTGGACTTTAACCCATAAGCAGTGGGGAATCTTGGAAGGACTTTAACTTCTGTTGCTCACTTCACAGTCTCTGTAAGTAGCAGTCAATGAAAATAGTCGCCTTTCTATGCTGCCCTGTTTTGACATTTAAAGGAAAGTCAGACTTCCATAAGGTGGCAAAGGACAATTTACTAGAGGAACTTGATGATCATGTTTTCAAAGCAATTTTGGATTTATGTCTGACCATGGGCCATAATATCTTGAATTAAAATGATTGGAAGGAATCTAGGACAATTTACTACTCTTTAATGTTTTTCTAGGGGAAATGAATTGGATTACTCTTTCCTTGGCATTCTGTCCAGGGGATTTTGTCCTATTAAGGTAACCTAAATCTGCATCCATCTGATTCTAAGGTCTGGGTACTTAATATTATTACTGTAATTCTGACATGGTTTCTAATATTGTGTGGTCATGTAGGATTGTTCTTTGTTGGCCTTTCCAACTCACAGAGTATGTGTTTTCATCTCCATAGTGCTTAAAAGATGAACCTCTCTGGGGCTTATCTGCAATGTTGGCTGGACATCAGAATCACCTATCAGTATTTAAAGGCTCTGATGTCCAAGCCAGATGCATGACCAATTAAATCAGAATATCTGGACATGGGACCAAGACTTCAATTTCCCAGTTAATTCTAATGAGCACTTAAGGTTAAGAATGACTGCTGTGTGGTCATCAGCATTTATTTTGTTTTAAATTAACACACTAGGTGTTCACTGTGTACCTGCTCTATACCTGCTAACAGGATGTCAAGCAGTGATTGGAAAAACAGAAGGACTAATACAGAGTCTCTGTTCTCCGGGAGGTGACATTTTAGATTAAGGCCCAAGTCAAATGCATATGAAAAGGTTAAATGAAAAATCAAAATATCATGGTAATAAGTTGTCACATATATGCCTATAGGAAATATACTTTATGACAAGATGATCAAGTATTTATGTTTGCTCAGAGACAGTCATGGCTTATGCCTGTTCCTTGGAATAATTATTAATAGCATTCCATTTACTCTCAGGTTTACTAATTTGTATGATAAATTATATGCTTATCCCAAATATTAAATAATAAAGCAATGGGAAATCATGGGATAGAATTGTGGAGGAGGCAAGCATTAATGGGAGGTTGTGGAGGAATTGGACAGGAGAGGGAAAAAAAGGGACATAGAAGGACATACACCAGTAAATGCCTAGAGTTCACAGTGGCCTTGGCCAGTGGAAAAATGGTGAGTGGAAGTTCAGCACAAAGAAGACTTAGGGAAATAAATCCGTCAACAAATAAGGAAGGTTGAACATATCGGAAGCCATAGATACTTCTGAGTGAGATGAGAGATAAAATTTAATGTCAAATTTTCAGTTCTTTAAAAAGAATTTTGCTCATGAGGAGAAAGGTATTGAGAGAGGCCAGATTTCCCTAAGACCACTGTACCTGAACATGGATTTGCTACCATTAACCTCTTGCTCTTTGATTTTAATCAGTTCAGTTCAAACATCATTCTTCTCCCTCAGCCTGGGCTCTTGATCTTCCATTTCCCTTTCCATCTTTTTTCCTGAGTCCTTTTTCTAGGCTATCTTCTATTCATCCTTAAAATATTAATTTAAATGTCACATCCTCAAGGATACACTATGTAGCTCCTATACTAGATTACCTCTGTGAGAGGCCAGGACTGAATGAAGACCTTGTCCGAGGAGTTGGCGGGGACCCAGGTCAATGCAATTCAGGAATCACATGGAGTTAATCTCCATTCTCATTTTCTTTCATGCCTTTCAAACATTGTTCAAAGTTGGCACAGCTTCAGTTTATGACTAACTCTACTTGTCTCTGTAGAGCTTAAGTTGCTACTTGAAACAAAAGGCAACCATTAGAATCACCTTTCATTTTCACAGCAATAAAAATTCATTTTGCACAAGCAAAATTGCAGCTCTGGCCTCTGCTTTGTTTTTGTTTTTGTTTTTTCCTCTTTGTGCAGTAACTATCTTGTGATTAGACTGTCACATTCCTCAGTGCCCACAACCTACTCTGGGTTCTTGTCTTGGTTAGCTCAGCATCGATTGGTCCACCAAGGCTTTTAAAGGATTTTTTATATAATAAGATTGCCAATTCCAAAGTAATGTGATTTATTGAGAGATTTTCAGGTCTATCACTGACAATACAATGGCCACGTTGGCAATACAGAGTCATTACACAGTACATTGGGGAAAGTTCCTATCCAACAAACTGAAGAAGAAGAAAGAGGTGAGAAAGTAACCCATATCTATGGGTGACACTTTTCAGGGCCAATACCTCTCCCTCAAAGAGTCAAGTACATAGGAAGTTAATTAATTTACCTTATAATTATTAAATACCTATAGTGTGCCCAGTTCTGTGCCCAGTCCTAAACATACAACATGGACCTCTAGTCTCTGTTATCTTGGACTTCATGATCTGGCTACCTCGTGTTCTGCACAGAAGCCTACAAAGAGTTGTCAAATCACAAAACTAAGAAAATTATTTCCTACTCTGCCACACCATATTTCTTCCCACTGGCCCCATGATATGAGGCAGCTAAGAGAAGCTGCATTCACAGCATCAGAGCTATATAATATTTATATATAGAATCCATTCTTCAGAAACTTCTTCAGCCCATGAGCATGTGGAACTACGTGTTCAAGGACAATTTCTATGTCAGCATGCCCAAAGAAGTTGAATAAAATCATTGACTTTAACTGGAAATTCCCTTAGGAAATTGAGTGAGGCTGGAGGACTCCAGGTGAAACAAAGGAATAACTCATGTCTATCTTGTCACAGAACCTCTTCCTCAGGAGGGGATTGTTCCTCAGGTGGGCTAGTTGAGTGTCACTGGAAGATAAGTTAGCTGATTTTTTTCAAGCCAGTGAGTAAATCATTTATCTTCAATATGTACCTGCTGCAGTGCTATATTAGATGGCAAAGTCATCTCAATCTTTTCTTGTTTGGAATTATTTTTATTTTCTCCTCCCTCCTTCCTTCTTTTCCTTCTTTCTTTCCTTCCTTCCTTCCCTTCCTTCCTTCTTTACTTACTTCCTTCTTTCCTTTCTTGCAAGCTTCTCTTCATCTCTCTGACTTTAGTTGTTTGCACTTTTAGCCAATAATAGGTAAGTAAGCAATTATTGTCTTGCTGCTACAGGTTCATCTGAAATCTAAGTCATAAAAAGTAGATAAAATATGAGGCAAAGCATGTGACATTAATTAGCTTACTTCCTGGAAATTCTTCCCTGCAGTTGGCTGACCTTAAATTGTATTGGCATGGAGCTGGGCTTAGGGGACAGTCTTATACTATAAGTAACAATTGCATCAATAGCAATTTGTCTTCTATTAACATCTATTAAAAAGAACAACACCACAAGGGTAGAGAGTGTGAAGAGCCCCATTCAATCAGAAATTACAGAAGTAATGAAGCAATGGAGCCACAATCTATTTATTTAACACATAGCCATTGTGGCTTCTGTATCTTGGGCAATAGCCTAAACTTAGGGATGCAAAGATGTGAGACATCACACTTTGTCTCCTCAAGGAGCTCACAGGCCAGAAACACACAGTTACAAAGGACATAATTGCTATGAGAGGGAAAGAGGGATAGGGATGGGGATGTAAGTTCCACTAAAGAATTTAGAGAAGCTTTCCAGGAAGGAGAGTTCTCAGAGCTCAGACCAGAAAGAAGAATGATGCAGATTGAGAGACAACAACTAGATGGGAGGAGAAAGCGTCCTAGGCAGAGGTGTGAAACACAGAGGTTAAAGCGATTATGGCACACTGGGAAACATTAAGTAGTTCAGTGTGACAGGAGCATAGAGTTCAAGGAATGAAATGAGAGAGATGTGGCTGGAGAGGTCAGCAGGGCTAGATGATACAGGTCACTAGAGAGGTCTCTCTAGGTTTACTAATTAGAGAACCATAGCACCTTCATGGAACTCATGGTAATAAAGACTGACTCCCCCCCCCGCCCCCCCACCCCCGCCAATGGCATCATCAGCATTCATTATAAACAGCAGTGCCCTTGGTCCACCTCCCTCAGCTGGTGGATGTGGGAATGGAGGTGAGGGTTGCAGAGGTGAATGATAGCAGAGGGATACCTTTTACCCAAAGCTGTAGGGGTTTCACAGCTGTAAAATCAAAAGATAAGCCAGGGAATGGGTCTAAGAAGGGAATCATATGCATGGGGCACTGGATGGAATTACTATTTTAGAGAATACACCTGGACCCAATTCTTGACCCATGGGTTAATGCCTTTGGCTCACAATTGTATGCCTTCTGCCTTGGAATTCCCTATTAAACATCAAAAGTGCAAGAATGGAGAAGACCCCTGGACCCATTAATGCTACTTATTCACATCCTAGAATAGTTTCCTCAGTATTTTTTCATGTTGACTCTACACCTTTGATCTCCTTGGCTTCTCTGGTGGAAGGATTTGATTGGCACCAGAACTTACAGGTAAGTTTTTTTCTTCTTCTATGGTAAAAATCGTGTTCTCACATAGAAGAGACAAAGTGATGCTTCCTTTGCCAGAATGTTTCTGCCTGGAATGGAGGGATCTAATCAATAGTTCTAGTCCCTCCGGCCTGGGAAATTACTAAACAAAAAACAGGGATATTTCTAGTTTGGGTTTATGGTCCATCCTACCATTCGTATTCCAACATGTTATGCATGTTATGGACATGTTAGCCTGACGATGGGACAGCTTACCAATTACATGTTTACATATGGGACCAAGCTGCATCCTGGGAGAGAACTGCTCCTTCTGGAGAGGCAGTTGGACTTATAAACTAGCATTATTCTCAAGGAAGGGGGTCAATTATGAGAATAGGATGATTTCTGCTGGATAGTTTTCCTGTGGTCCATCCCTCATGGACTCATATCTGGGCCCAAAAGAAAGATTTGCTTTAATTGAAAATAAAAAGACTTGTTTACTAAACGTTCTGCAAGACATTGGGGAATAAAGCAAGATCCCACTTGACAACCATATGGCAAAGTTTAGGACAAATAAAACCCCTATGCCCAGGATCCAGACTGCTTTAATACTTCCAGAAAGAACTTCAGGGTCTCCAGGATTGCTGTATATCATACATTGGCTGCAGAGGCTGGCAAAAGAGGCCTTGCTGTCTGTGCCTTGAGCTGCCAGGAGACCACCTGAGGGCCCTGGAAACTGTGGGCCCAGCACACAATATTGTCCTTGCAGGGAGAGAGGGAGTGGTCAGGCACTCACACAATTTCCTGGACCACAGAGACCCAAATGAGAGACCTGTTGTGGCAAATTTGTCCATGTGAGGCCCCTGCAGGGGACTATAAGATATAAACAAATGAGGGACCCTGAGGAATATAAATGATCAAAACTTTGTCTATAGCTGTGGGTGGGAACAAAATCCAGAGAGTTCCTCTTAATTACTGCATCTGTCTCATTTTTAATCCCATCCTGGTATGACCTAGAGAAACTGTACATATAAAAACTATTGAATCCCTAAGAAAATCACTGAAATACAAAAAGAGATAGTATCATGTAGTCTCATGATATGATTTAGATAAGAAAAATGTTTCTATTTCTCTACATCTGTTTTGAAAGGATAATCATGTTTCTAAAAGCCTTCTATTTCTAAGGCCCATATATAAGTGCATCCATTCATAAAAACACAAAATGTGAGTTAGTCATGAAAAGTGATCTTGGGTAAGGAAGTATGATCTTGGTTTGAGGAAATTAGCTGCACTGTAGTAACCATTCAGGGGTGACCCTACTTTTTGAAAGAATCAAATACCCCTCCCCTTCCTTAATATCTAGTACCCCAAGCTAGGGTAAACTGTTCCTTGAAAAGTAAAAATAACATCAAGGCCAGGCTCAAATTATGGAAAGACCAATGTGTTCTTGGTGATCAGGATGTACTTGTTGTGCACAATCAGGCTTCAGAATGCTGCTACTTTTCTTTTTCCTCCTGAACTTCTTCCTTGGTTATATACTTGTTAGTGTCCCCAGTCTAGAGGTTTTTAAAGGTCTCTCTATGGCTCACTCTTGAACATCAGGAGATCTCTATCATATTTAATCCATTTTTATGATGCATCCAGAATCGGTTTATGGGTTTTAAATTTTTATAAATCTGCCTTTTTCTGGAGACATGAAGGTAGGCAGCCCTATGAAGTTATAAGTTTTGTGTATTCATTCTTTAAGAATATACTTATTGGCCGGGCACGATGGCTCACGCCTGTAATCCTAGCACTCTGGAAGGCCGAGGTGGGTGGATCGTTTGAGCTCAGGAGTTCGAGACCAGCCTGAGCAAGAGCGAGACCCCATCTCTACTAAAAATAGAAAGAAATTATATGGACAGCTAAAAATATATATAGAAAAAAATAGCCGGGCATGGTGGTGCATGCCTGTAGTCCCAGCTACTCGGGAGGCTGAGGCAGGAGGATCCCTTGAGCCCAGGAGTTTGAGGTTGCTGTGAGCTAGGCTGACGCCACAGCACTCACTCTAGTCTGGGCAACAGAGTGAGACTCTGTCTCAAAAAAAAAAAAAAAAATATATACTTATTGAGAACCCACTAGGGCCCATGTACCAGGTAGGTACAGGGGTACAAAGATGAGAGTAAGCATAGTCTGTATTCTTAGTGTCCTGAAATATAGATGGAGGATAAAGAGAATTGCTAAAATTGTAATAGGGCATTGACTAAATTCTTCTAATGTAGATATGGTGGGTTGATGGATTATAAATATAGTCAACTTTTTATTAACCATAGTAATGGATTAAGCAGAGAGAATTTCACTGTGTAGTATAAAGGCAACCATTTGGAATACTGAGTATTCACTATACTTGAATAATCTTCTGTAATCTTAGAATATGAAGGGTTATAAAAGGCCATCTGCTTAACTTTATCGTGTACATGATTCTGGGACACATTTAATGTTTTTTGTTGTTGTCATTGTTGTTATTTTCCCATTTGGGGAATATTTACTTTTTTAAGATTAAAATGGATTTTTCTGAGAAGGGAAGAGAGAAATAGATCTCTATGCTATTATTTAAATAGATCAAGGCATGCCTGAAAATCTACCCTCTGTCTAAGAGTTGTGGGTAAGAATTTGATGAGGAAAAGGATATTTACATAAAGTCAAAAACATATCCCCACAAATTATTAAACAGAATACAGCAAAATAAGAACTTTCAAATGAAAAACAAATGTGGTAGAAGCCATCAGAACCAGTTTACCAAAGTTAACATCACCAACAATTGGACAAATGCAAAGAAGATACCTCCAGACATCATGCACTGAGAAGGATGATCCCCAGCAGCAAGGTTTTATTGCCAAATACGCATAATATACATCTATGGGTGAAATATTAGACACATAGACATTCTACAAAATAACTGACTATTCTCTTTACAAAATGTCAACTTCATGAAAGGCAAGGGTACGGTGAAGAATTTTTCCAGAATGCAGAAAACTAAAAAACAATGTTGACTAAATGCTATATATGACACTGCCTTATTGCTGGACCAGAAAGCAAACATAGTCAAACAAAATTAAGAAGAAAATTATTGTAAAAGTTGGAGACATTTAAATATGGATTGTGGATTACGTATTAGTAGATACTATTACTTTTTGTGATTTTGCTAATTGTAGCTTAGTTGTGTGATAAAATGTCTTGTTTTTAAGAAACATACTCTGATAAATTTAAGGGTGAAAAGGTATGTCTATAAATTCCTGTAAAATATTTCAGGAAAAAGGGGTGTGTGTGTGTGTGTGTGTGTGTGTGTGTGTGTGTTATGTATGTACAGATTAAGAGAGACAGAAAAAGAGGGAATGATAAAACAAATATAATAAAATGTTAACATTTGGTAAATATGGTTTAAGGATATATGACATTTTATTTTGTACAATTTTTTATAAGTTTGAGAGTATATCAAAATAAAAGGGCTACATTCAGCCCATTCTTTTTGACTATAAATGTTCATTACCTGCACTCAAATCTCCCAGAAACAGTGCCAAGATCTTGACTCTGTCCATTAGTTACTTAACTAAATTCTCTGTCACTGTATTTGCCTGATGTCTGAGAATCCTCTGACTTTTCTGGAAGAACTTTTCTGGGAAAACACATCTGTGAATATGTCCAACAGCTTTTTGACATGGTGGTATACATTCATTTATTTATCCTACAGGGACATCCTGCAGCTTTTGGTCAAGTCTTTCTGCCCTGATGAAACATAATGCATCTCTTTATATATGCATTATATATAAAGACATAGAATATAATAAGAAAATACTTACAAAGAATATGAAAGTACCTGACAACACTTAAGTGTAGAGCATCATTCAAAATAATACTATGCTGTGATTTAGAATTTTGTTTAGCATGATTTCTTGTTCATCTGATTTCAGTATATAGTATTTGAAAACTTCATGACATTAATATATTACACTAGCTGTAGTTTATGATTTAATTAATTTGAAATAACATGCTAGATGCAGAATCAGTTGCTACTAAAGCAGAAAGAGTCTTCTTTATTTCTACAGTTTGCACATTATCAATTCAGCACAAAATTAACCTCAGGTATATCTGGATGAGAAGTTAAATTCACATTCTTCTTCATGTCTCCTACACCTTAAATATATAGACCATATATATTTTGTGTGATTTTCTAGATTAATATATGTACTTAAATAAAAAAATTTCTTTAATTTACAACCTATTTAAATAAATATTTAACAAGATACTTTATAAAAATACAGTAATTGAAATTACCTTAAATTTGGGGCTGTCCTTGAAAGTTAATTATTTATTTAATTAACTTGGAATGTGGCTTGGTATATTTCCTTGCAGTTTTTTTTTCTCTGCATGTATGCTGCAAATATTTTTAGCCAACACCATAGTTGAAGAGGCTCAGTTAACACATAATAGACAACTGGAGAAATGTAAGATGATTACATGGCAATTAAAATTCATACTATACTGAGTGCCCAAGGGTATGGTCTTGACACCAATTGTCCTAAACACTGATTTTCATTACCCTATGCAGAATTCTTATTCCGAATTGAGATGGGCTTCAGTGGATATCCAACTCCTTGAAATATTGTGTGCAATAATGTATAGGTATGTATGTTTTTCTTTAGTCAAGTAGGAAGCTTTCTTCATATTCTCGGTGGAATTCACAAATCAAAATTATTTCAGTAAAACTGACAGACTTGTTTCCTCATTTTAAAATTAGCTTTATTGAGTTAAAAATTGGATACAATAAATCTACCATTTCAAATATAAGATTCGATGAATTCTGAGAGATGAATACACTGTGAAACCATCATCACAATCAATAGAGAACATTTTCATCACCCCAAAAATATCTCTTCTTGCCCCATTTACCTCTACCCT
This sequence comes from Eulemur rufifrons, assembly GCF_041146395.1. Lineage (NCBI taxonomy): Eukaryota > Metazoa > Chordata > Mammalia > Primates > Lemuridae > Eulemur > Eulemur rufifrons. The sequence goes on along the minus strand of NC_091010.1, from coordinate 52,940,976 downwards.
CAGCCAATCATTGACCCTTTTTTTAAAAAAAAAAAAAATCACCATAACTATATTTTTGTTTTCAGGAATGTATGTAAATATTGTAGGTACTATTTTGTGACTGACTTCTTTCACTGAACATAACAATTTTGAGATTCATTCCTCTTGTTGTCCTTACAAGTAATATATTTGTATTTATTATTGGATATTTTTCCATCATATGGTTATACAACATTTTGTTTCTTCATTCACCTCTTGATGAGCATTTGTATTGTTTCTGGACTTGGCTATTGAGAATATAGCTGATATGAACACTCCTGTAAAAGACTTTACTTGAGTAAAGATGTAGAATTACAATGGCTGAGTCCCACTATAGGTGCATGTTTAATTTTTGAAGAAAATCCCTAAAAATTTTCCAAATCAGTTTTCTTTTTAACAATTTACAAGGATTCCAGTTGCTCTACACCCTTGCCGAAACATAGTATTAATAGACTAATTGTAGCCATTATAATATATGGGGGTTGATATTTTGTTTTGGTTTTACTTTTGATTTCTCTGATAACTCACGTGGTAGGGCATTTTTCTGGTGATTCTATATTCTTTTTTGTGAAGTGCCTATTCAAGTATCTGTTCAATGTTTTTATTCAGGGTGTTTGTTAATAACCATCTTATTAAGATATAATTCTCAAACCATACAATTTAACCATTGTATTAGCATATGCGAGTGCCAGAGAGAGGGAGGGAGAATGTGTGTGTGTGTGTGTGTGTGTGTGTGTGATTTTAAGGAATTGGCTCACACAATTGTTAAGCCTGGCAAGTCCAAAGTCTGCAGGGAGACCTGGCAGAATGGAGATCTAGGAAAGAGCTGATGTTGCAGTTCTAGCCGAAAGGCAGTCTGCTGGCAGAATCTCTTCTTTTCCAGAGAGGTCAGTCTTTTTCTTAAGACTGTCGCCTGATTGGTTGAGGTCCACTCACATTAAAGGGTTAAGAGTAATTTGCTTTACTCAAAGTCTACTGACTTAAATGTTAATCTCATCTGAAAATATCTTTGCAGCAAAATACAGACATATTTAAACAAATATCTGTGTACTGTGGCCTCAGTTGACATATAAAATTAACCACACCTATTTAAAATGTGTTCTTCAACAGTTTTTAGTATAATACATTCACTGAGTTGTACAACCATCCTCACAATCAATTTAAGGACATTTTCTTTCATTACCCCAGTCCCCAGTAAAAGACCCCATACCTATTAGCAGTATTTTACTGTTTCATCCTATCCACCCACCTCACCCAGCCCTAAGTAACCATTTATCTCTCTGTAGATATGCCTATTCTGAAATTTTTGCATAAATACAATTACGTAATTGGTGATCTTTCATGATTGGCTTTTTTCACCTAACAATGTTTTTAAGAACCATTCACGTTGTAGCACATACAAATATTTCATCTATTTTTATTCCTGAATATTATTGCATTATATGAAAAAAACACATTTCATTTATTCATTCATTAATTTATAGGCATTTGGGTTATTTCCACTTTGTGACAATTATGAATAGCACTGCCATGATACTGTGTGTACAAGTTTGTGTGGGCATATATATTTGCTACTTTGGGGTATATACCTAAGGAGTAGAATTGCTGGGCAATATGGTAACCCTGTTTAGCCTTTAGAGAAACTGCTGGACTATGCTTCTAAGTGGCTGCACTATTTCACAATCCCATCAACTGTATATGAAGGTTCCAATTTCCCTACATACTCATGTTATTATCTTGCTTTCTCTTGTTCTTATCTGCCTTTTTGATATAATTGTGTTAGTGGGTATGATGTAACATACCATTTTGGTTTTGAATTGCATTTCCCTGATTTCTAATGATGTTAAGTATCATTTCATGTAATTTTTGGCCATTTGTATCTTCTTTGGAGACATGTCTACTCAAATCTTTTTGTCCATTTTATAATCAAATTGTCATTTTATTATTGAATTTTAAGATTTCTTATGTATTCTAGATATAGTCACTTATGAAATATATAATTATGCATATATTTTCTCTCAGTTGTGGATTATTTTTCCCACTTTCTATTTTTATTTGTTTATTTTTATTTCAAAATATTAAGGGAGTACAAATGTTTTAGGTTATGTGGATTGCTTTTGTAATGCTTGAGTCCCAGCTATAGTTGGGCCTGTCACCCAAATAGTGTTCATTGTACCCACTAGGTAGGTTTTTGACCTTCCCCTTCTCCCCCAACCCCTGTGGTTGATTTCCAATGAGTTTTACTTCCCTCTGTGTACATGCGTACTTATCAGTAAGTACCAATTTAATAGTGGGTACATGTGGTGTTTGTTTTTCTATCCTTGCAATATTTCACTTAGAAGAATGATCTCCAGTTCCATCTAGATGGTTGCAAAAGTTGTTCACAGTTTTTTTTATGACTGAGTTGTACTCCATGGTATACATATACCATATTTTATTAATCTACTCATGTACTGATTGGCACTTGGGTTGATTCCACATCTTTGTGATTGTGAATTGTGTTGCAATAAACATTTGAGTGCAGGTGTCTTTTTGATGAAAAGAGTGGGATTGCTGGATCAATTTTATGATTTTTACTTTTTGAAGCACATAATATATATTTCTTCATTTCATCATTGTGGTAACAGATATATTATTTCTACCTTCTTGATGCAGGGCACTAAGTTCATAGAGGCTGTGGCTCACCAGCGGCAAAGCCAACATTAGAACCCTGATCTGCTTGGTCTCAAGTCTTGTATTCTTTTCTTCCTATTATGTTGCTTCCCTTCAATGGCATTACTTTTCAGGATGAGGTAAAGATAATAATTATAATGATAATGATGATAATCAGGTGTGTTCAAAGTGTTTTATGTCTGACATTTTTATTTTTATTTCTGCAAAAACATAAAAAGAAAAGCCTTCACTTTATGCCCAAACATAAATAAGAGGTCATGTTTCTTGATTTAGAGCAAAGAAATTGCCCTTCCAATTTTTCCCTAAGCTTTTTTCTTCCACACAATAAAATATTTTAATACTATTTTCTTAACTGTAAGTAAGGTTACAAGAGGGAGTATTCAACCAAAACAGTTATAATTGGCTACAAACATAATCCAATAACCTCATTTCACCCATATTGTTAAGAGAGTTAATTGGACCTGCATAGCCACCAGTTAAATATGTTGCTATATGCAAACAGTGAATTCAATTTCCTCCATAAACATACCTCTGCAGAAGTGGAGTACAAAAAGGGGAAGGAGAGAATATTATGGGGACTAAGTCCCAAAGATCACCCATTTGGTTCCAGTTATCCGATGCTGCAAGTTCAGAAAGGAAAGAGAGAGATGAGAGAGAAAAGAATATTTACTTGTGTACCTATATTTATTATACATACCTTTTTAATAGAAATAGGTAAATAATAAAAAAAATGATAACTTTGGCATTGCAACCAAGCTCAACCCAAATCAACAGCAAAGAACCTCCCTCTTCTCTGCCCCAGACACCTACTTCCCATTTTTCCTAATACCTATACAGGAGGAGATAAAGTGTTTTTTGTCCAGGTAATTATTTTCTGCCTGGGCACATCAGCGTGTTTTTTCTCTTTAAAAACTCAGACCATCAGATTTCACTTCTTTGTATTATACCTTACTGGCTTAGAAGTGTTGCCATTCAGGTTGGTTGTTGCCTTATCAGAAAGAATAGGAAAACATCTGTGTATATGGATTTCTGGTCCCACTGTGCTCCTCATTTCCACTGCAACCGGGGCAACTTAGCATTTTTAAGCCTTGCTCTGCTTGCCTCTGAAGGAGAGTCATGATCATGTCTTTCTTTTATTTATGAGATCATGAAAGGGTTAAATGTGAGTGGATTTTTAAAATTCAAAATATCCACAGCTGTGAGAAAATATTCAACAAATAAATTCAACAAACAATAATGTAAATAAGTATAAAAGATAAAATTTATCTTACTTCCAAATACAAGTTGTTTTCAACCACTCTTAGAACTTATGTCCGAACAGTGAATTTGGAGGAGAATCTCTCCCTTGAATATTTTATGATAATACTTCATTAATTCAGATTTTAATAGTTGTGGTGTTTAAATAACCCCTATAATTGGAGCTTTCACCAAATTCAAATTGCTAGTCACATAAGTCAGTCCAAATTTGTCAGCTTATATTGCCAGCCATTTTGATGTTCTCAGTTGACAAATTTCAGACTTAAAAATTTGTGTTCACAAACTCTAGTTTCTTCCTAGAAAGTAACATAATTCTCTCTGTAAATTTTATTAACTACCTCTGCTTTTAAAATGTTTCTTAAGGAAGGAAGAGGAGGAGGAAAATAATGATCCTTCACTCCAAGCTGTTGTGTTAGTAGACTCTTTTACAAATGCTGCAGGTTTGAGTTTACCCTTCAGTACATTATTCAGTATTTAGTAGCCTGTTTACGTTTTAGGAATGACACCGTTCTCCTGCCTGCTTTTGGAATCTTCCATCTTAAATGTGCTCTGTACAATTACGGTTAAACCTTATCTTCCCCAAATCTCTTCCTATTTATGTACTTATCAAGAGTACACTCAACATTATGATATAAGCAGCAGGGATCAGAATTGACATAAACTTAATTTTTAGTGTAGCAGTAATGGTCATTATAATAAATTTATGGAGCTTAAAGTTCTATAGGAAAGATGAACCATAAGCCCCAAATAGTTAATAAACAATACAAGACAATGTATGATTAAGAAAAGTAATTTGTAAATCTAGTTGTCAATGTTATCAGAATGGAGAAAAACTAAAATATAATACTTGGTGAAAGTTTCCTGGAGATGGTGAGACGTGTGGCAGGAAGGGGTTGACTAGGATATTAATAGAATAAAATGTCAGACAAGAGTTTTCAGATTGGGGTTTCAAAGTGGGCCTGCAGTGCATAGTTATTGATACCTTTGGGTGAGGGAGTGTAATAGACTACTTTTTGTATCCTTTGCTTTAAATACAGGTAAATCCATGCATGTGAGTGATTTTGAATTTCCCTAATTCATGCAGCCTCAATGGGCACTTGCTTGTTTTGTGTGAATTCAATTCTTCTTCTTGGAATAGCAATCCACTTCTTGAAATACTAGTTAGCTCGAGCTCTAAAAAGAGTTTTTTCTAGAATGCTTATAAATATACAAAACCGCTAGCCATATTTGATTGGTTCAGGATATGACTCTGACCTTAGCTCAACAAATGAGTTGCCTATTGAAGATTTTTTAATCTTGGAACAAGGGAGATCATTAGGTTAATTTCTCCCAAAGTTCGTTAAGATGTGAAATATTGATGTTCTCAGCAATCATCTTTAGACATATGTAGAAAGCTGCTCTGAGGGAGTACAGAAGGATGAGGTTGACACACAGAGGGAAATGGGGATGGGGATGAGAGAGAGAGAGACAGAGACAGAGAGAGATGATTGTGAACATCTTGATGGTTTTTCTATTTCTAAGACCCAACCACAGCCTTGTTCATAGTTTACTTTTTCAGTGTTTGCAAGTAAAAAAGTACTAGCTTAATCTTTAGCAAATAAACAACTGATACAGAAACACCAAGTTCACCCTATGCTTGTCCATAGATGACATTGTGTAAATTAAAATAAAGATATTCCCTCTGGTTGCCTCATAATCATAGGACTCATCAAATGGAACACAGACTGCCTCACAGCCCCCACACACCAACCTCTTCACCTGTTGTCTTTGTGCAGTAAACAACCTATGTAACTATTCGCTGCAATCCTACAAGAGTTCCTGGATCTTTAGCCTTGATTGTAAGGACCTTTTTGGTTTAAAGATTCCCCTCTAGTTTCTAAAATCCCCATTCACTTATTTATTACCACTCACAACATCCTGGAGTACTCACCAGGAACATAGTCCACTTACATGGAGCTTTCTAATCCTCAGAAAGTGCGTTTGTGATCACTTTCTTTTCTGGATACCTTCTGCAGTAACGCAATAGGACAACATTTCTTTTTTTAATGATCATGGGGAGTAGCATTAAAAATGTGTGCTGAGGTGAGCCAAGCCTATTTGCGTTTAATCTTATGGCTTGAATCCTCTAAGCAGGAAAATGTAACATGGTTCCTGAGTCATGAATAATTTTGACAGTTACACTAAGCTAAGACACCAAATAATGTTTCTAGGCAAATTGAAAATTGGTATGTACACATTGTATCTCAGCACCAAATGAAGTCGTAATGCAAATAGAATGCTAATGGTGAGAATAGTTATTCCTTAGCAGGTTTGGTCATGCCCCAAGGCCTCTACAAACAGAAGTAGCCTTCCCCAAGGCTTGGGAAAAGGCCAGGACGTTATATTTTGTGTATAGTTTGGTGAGAGGCTTACTATGTTAAATTCTTCAGCATAAATTATTACACAATTTGTAAATATTTTTATAAAGAAGAATATAATTTAACCTGTCAGCTCAGGGATGAAATAATCCATTGTATCTACAAAGGCAATCCCTGGCAGGCTAGCTGAATATGGCACTAAGAGGAAATGACCTTAATTATAAGACAGAAATGCTTCAGCAACAGACTTAAAGATAAAGAAAGCAGTATTACTGGGAGGTCAGTAGTTTGTGATTTATTAAGGCAATCAATCAACCAATATTTATGTGATGAGCAGGAAATACAGTTGAAGACACAATTCCTGTCTCCTATTGAATATAATATCTTTTCATCCTCAGAGAATTTATTTAGATCTCCATTTTCTTCTATCTAAATTATGACAATAGCTTTTTAGTATCTCTGATCTTAATGTTGTCCCCTTGAACTCTGTGACCAAAGATATTTTGCTCAATGACAGAGGCATTGTATAGCTCTACTGTCAGACTATATTAGTTAAAGTCCTGGCTCTGTTACTCTCTAAGTATGGCCTTGCTCCAGCTGCCTAACTATTCACGATATTGAGTTCTTCATCTGTGAAATGGAGGTTCAAATAGTACCCACCTCGCAGGGACGCTAAGAAGCCGAAATGGGTATGTATCCGAATTACTTAGAATATGTGTGGCTCCTGGAAAGTACATGATAAATATTAGTTGTCACTATAATGTCATACCTCCAGCTTAAGAAACAAACTAGGGACCTCCTATTCCCTTTCAAGGCTGGTCTAAATTCTTCTGCCTGATTTTTAATATCACCCAAATCTTGGCTCCAGCATTTTATGTCGCCTTTTCCTCCCTCATATCTTCCCCTTGTCATTCATTCTGAACTCAAAGAACTCCCCTCTCACTCACTCTATGAATAGGGCATAGTCTTTTCATTGTCAATGCTCTTTCTGTTGACAGCCCTCCCTTGCTGTTGCGCTTAGTCAATAGCTGGTTGTTCCTTCAAGGTGAGTCCTTGAAAGCCCGGTGCTCAAGAGTCTTGGGAATCAAAAGGCCTGAATTGGAGTCTCTTGGCTCTACCATTCAGCATCAAGTGATCTTGGATAAATTGTGTTCAATTTGTGCCTTAGTTTTTTTTTTTTTTTAATCTGCAAATTGTGTTTTATAGCCCACACAGTAGTTATGAAAAGTCAATGAAATAGCACATCCGCAGCACTTAGAACACCGACTGGCATATGGTGAGAACCTTAATTCGTATAACTGTGATTATGCTGCAACCCAATTTTTATCTTCTTTGTGAAGTCTTTGGTAATGCCTCAGCACAGAACTGGCCATTCTTTATGATTTGTGTGTGAATCAGGGTTCTCCAGAGAAAGAGAGTCAATAAGATGTCTTTTTCTCTCTCCTCTCTCCATATGTGTGTATATATATATATGTGTGTGTATGTATACACACACACACATATGTACATATATATATTTTTTACGTGTGTGTGTGTGTGTGTGTATAATATATATCTAGCCAGGACAATTACAGTACCAACATAATTAGTTGCCCTTCTATCAGGAATCACAGGGATCATGTTGGCCAACATTTGAAAGAAAGTTGTTTCACTTATACTGTTTTCTTGTTGGTAAAAGTGGGAAGGTTAAATTCAGTTCCAGCTATAGAGTCAAGGATGGAAATAGAAGTTCCAATTCCTGCAGTTTACATTTAACTGCTTAGTATTTTGGTCTTTTCCCTCCCCCAAAATACTTTGTGTAATTAGCAATATATAATATCACTAAAAGGATTTATTAACAGTAATAATAATAAAAGCATATGTATCTCGCTTAATCTTTTTCCTCTCTTCCATTAAACAATTATTTTTCTTTCTTTTATCTGTTTATTGAAAAAGATTAGTCATTAGTTCCCTAGGTTTTCTTTCCAAAGTCAACAGTGATTTTTTCCTTTTGGTTAAGGACTTTTCTTCTGTACATTAAGAAGCCAGTCCTACTCTCTATACATTAATGCTATTATCTTCAAGGACAAAACAAGAAGCTAATTAATCATTTCATCATGTACCGAGACATTGGCATCAGCAAGTTCAGATGAGAAGTAGTATAGTACCGAAGTTAAAGCCTCAGACTCTAGATTTAAAAAGACATTCCCATCTCTGGCACTTGCAAAATTTTTAGCCTTCTGCACATGGCAGAATTCTGCACATTTCATTTGTATTAATAGGATGGCTATACTGAGAGTGCCTACTTTATTGCAATTTTTTCTGAGAAGTTAATGAGATAATGCCAGTAAAGTGTGTAGCCTAGTATATTCTGTATCTATTGTATGGTAAACACTTGTATTTTATCAGTATGGTAGAGAAGAAGAAAGAGGAGGTGGACGAAAGAGGAGCAGAAAGAGGAAGAAGAATAAGGAAAAGAAGAGGAATAGCAATAGGGGAGGAAAAAAGTCACATAGTGGCAGGAAATACCAAGAAGTATTGTAGGAAGCCTTGGTGGACTCTTAAAATAAGCGAGTTTACCTCTGACATTACAAAGGACATTTAATCAGCCCATTGCTACTGGTAGCTCAGGTGTCTAACTTTATCTCTACCAGAGGATAACTGGATCTGTCACTTGTTCATTACATTAGTTAAATATCTTGAAAGGTAGTAGGAGTAGTTCACTGAGGGTGACACCTACCACACCATTCTAACACCTTTGTGTGGGTGCAGCTAATGATAGCCTCATTACAAATTCAATCACATGTAACTATACATATTTACTGTGCCCCCTCTGACTCCAACCAAAGTTAAACCCAGGAAAATGACAGTATGAAAAACAAAGGAGATGAATGTTCAGTAGCTCTTTTATAGTTAATCTTCAGGGAATACAATAGGAAAGTTTTCTAAACTAGACTGATTGTTAGGATAGATAAATGCAGACTTCAGGTGCACTAGAGGTTTTCTTCCTCCACCTTCAGTCACCTCTGCTTTCCTTTAGAGTGCTTTGAAGGGTATAAAGCATGATGCATCCACCTGCTCTCAGAGTCCAGATACTGTGCGGACATGGTGGATGCACCCCACAACCCGGCTTACATGTAAATTATAGCTCTTTCATTTCCAGGGCTTCCAGATAACTTTCAGCCGATGCTTCAAACCTCTCCCTACAAAGTCAGGTACAGAATCTCCCCTGTTCCCAAAGACACCTTTGCCCCTGAGTACATACCTGGTAATAGAATCAAGGCTTCATACAGGTGAACAAATATGTAATGTTTATAATCACAGCAACTTCTAGCAAGCATTTTGGCTCTGAAGACATAGTAGTTTTTTTGTTTGTTGTTTGTTTGTTTGTTTGTTTGTTTGTTTGTTTTTACCACGTGAATGTTGAACTAATTTCAATTTTAAAAGAATCTAAAAATCAGACTTACTCCACCAACCTCCAAACATACTCCTAAACAAACACCATGCCACAGTTTGATGTTCTAGAACTGGCAGTTTTTTTTTCCTAACAACTGGAATAAAATTCACTTAGGAAAATAATCTGCTATAAACAGAAAAATAAAGCCACATAGAGATAATGTTAGACTTTAACTGTTTCTCTGTATTTCCTGCTAAGTAGGGCTGCTGCATTACATCTGTCAGATGTGCAGATAGTTATTAATATTTACACAAAATTGGCAATACTAACTTAAGAGCTGTTTTCATAACCAACTTACTTTAGTTTTCATAGTACATAGATATACATATGCACACACATGAAAATATATATGCATATAAGTATATATTAATATGTATGTATGTGTGTGAATGTATGTATATACATGTATGTAAAATTTCACAGTTTCTGTGGACAAAGTAAAATTCAGGATAAACACAACACCAGACAGAAGGCCAATTTTATTTGGAACAAACATCTTGTTGACCATAAGTATATAACTTCTCTGTGATATGCAGACGATGAAAGCGATGCCGACTCCAGGTAGTCCTTCTTAACACTGTATCCACTCTAATTTGAGAAAGGCAGTGCCCATAAGGAGGTTTATCTTTTCTTTCAATAAACCCCCATTGTCAGCATATGCCTGACTGATACCACCAGCATCAGAAGGTACTTATGAAGAGTTATATTTAGAAATGTGCTTTAGGGAGCACAAACAGTCGTCAATTAAAAAGGGGGCCAGAAAATGTTTATTGGTTGTTTTGTGCATGAATTTTACATTTATTCCCATAATAACCATGCAAGAGAGTTTATTTTATAAATTAAGGGTGGAAGGCTCAAGGAGGATGCCTCAGGATACAACTGGTAAGTTACAAAGTAGAGACCAGTTCTGTATTTATTCAAAGGTTTTCCATCCTCCATTGCAACAAGACAAAATGAGAGAGAAAAGGGTGGATGAGAGTGCCTTTGTTGTACATGTCACAGCAAAAATGGACTGGGCAATATTAAATAGGCAAGAAAGACATTATTCAAGGTCATTCCAATATGAGAAAGTGACTAAAACTGAATCTGAATTCAACTCCACTGAAACAGAAGAATGGTGAAGTTTTAAGAACTAGAGGAAGGGGGAGATCATAGGCCATCTATATTTGCTAACTGACATAACCAAAAAGAAAAGTAAACTTTCCTATATCTTCATGACAGGAGGTAGTTTTACAACTTGGGTAACGGTTTCCCCTGGGAAGGTAGGCTCCTAACCTCCCACAGAAACAGATAGGGGCCCTCTCTTCCTTAATGATTACAGTTCAAATAAATGGTTCTCAGGTCCTTGAGAAAGACATTTCTGGGTAGTAAAACTGGTTTTTAAAAAGATTTACTTCTCAAAGGAGAAGAAAAAGGATTTACAATGACAAGTTTTCTAAAGTAAACACTCTAAGAAAAGGTAAGTCAGGAGCCTAGAGGCAGAAAGAATCCGTGCAAAGTATGGTCAAGCTGAGGGAAACATTAGGGCAGTCTTGGTCAATATGTGTACAACAGTTCCCTCTCACCTGGGGTTTCACTGTTAGATGTTTCGGTTACCCATGATCCAAAAATATTAAATGGAAAATTCTAGAAATAACCAACTCATAGGTTTTAAATTGCACACTATCCTGAATAGCGTGATGAAATCGCACAATGACATGCTCTACCCAAGATGTAAATCATCGCTTTGTTCAGTGTGTATCCACATTGTATACCTTACCTGTCCGTTAGTTATTTAGGAGCCATCTCGGTTATCAGATTAAAAAAAAAAAAAAAACATAGTATATATTGAATTCACGACTATCCGCAGTTTCGCTGGGGGTTTTGAAATGTATCCCCCTGCGAATAAGGGGGGAGGGACTTCCCTATGTCTGTGCCTAGCTTCCTTCTTCTCTTCTCCTTTGCCTATTGTCTTTCTCATCTTTCTCTGTCTTCTTAATTTCCTCTTTCTCATCTTGTAGTTGGTAAAGAATAACAGAAAAGGTGAAAGATGACTCTCATGCAAATATAAACACTACTAATAGCTCACTATTTTTTTTTTTTTTTTTTTTTGAGACAGAGTCTCACTCTGTTGCCCAGGCTAGAGTGAGTGCCGTGGCATCAGCCTAGCTCACAGCAACCTCAAACTCTTGGGCTCAAGCGATCCTCCTGTCTCAGCCTCCCAAGTAGCTGGGACTACAGGCATGCACCACCATGCCCGGCTAATTTTTTCTATATATATATTTTAGCTGTCCATATAATTTCTTTCTATTTTTAGTAGAGATGGGGTCTCGCTCTTGCTCAGGCTGGTCTCGAACTCCTGAGCTCAAACGATCCGCCCACCTCGGCCTCCCAGAGTGCTAGGATTACAGGCGTGAGCCACTGCGCCCGGCCTACTAATAGCTCACTATTAAAATAGGTTTTGTCTATTGCTGGCAGCCCTAGTAGCCATGAGAGCCCTCTCTCTAGGCATTTCCTCCTGTCTTACAGCCCCTGAGATCATTCCTTTTCGGTGATTCCTCATGTCCTCCAAGGCTCGTAGTTTAGCATAAGTTGTCTAGAAAATATCTTGTTGTTGTTACTGTTTTTATTTATCTTTAGTCTTTCTACCGATGCATTTCATTGCCTTTTGTTCCAGTGTTCACAGAGTTATATTTTAGGTAAACCATGTGTGGTGCGTTCTTGGATTCATTTGTAGATACTCATTTTGCTTTCTTAACTGGAGAGTTGTGGTAAAATTGAAACAGCAGCTTGGCAAAAGGAGAGTCTTAAGAGTGGCCTAGAGATATTTTATTTTACCAGCTGACTCTCTCTCTTATTGTCTCTCCATTTCTCTCTCTCCTTTCTTTATAACTCCAAATTCTACTCTGCCTTGTTTGAGTTCTTTCTCAGGTCATGGTGAACTCAGACAGGTCCTACATGACAGGAAGCAAAAGTGAAGGGAACTAACTTGAGCAGGCTGTATTTGAAACACCACACTGTTCACTAGTTGGATAAGTTCTCTGAGTCAATGCCGTTACTAAAAAATATGATCTTAGAAGATGGATATTTGAAAAACGAGCACACTATAAGAATATGAACAGTGAAATGAACTTTAGATATAGCAGAAAATTAGAAGGGAGAATAAACATGTCAATAGCCTCAGTTGCTGTCTATCTAGGGATAATGCTATCCATCCTACCACAGTGAACAGAAGTGTAAATATTCAAATATTCATGAAGAGGATGGAAATAGGGATGCTGACTTACAACTTAGAGCTCTAGTTTGATCAATGTTACGCTGCTAGGATAAAGGGGGAAGAAGAAATGGGCATGAACAAATGCAAATTATAATCTTCAGATTATTTATTTTTTTCTTTTGCTTTCTATGACACTTATAAAATGAAAATAGCAGAAATATAAATATAAACACATATGCTTTGTATAGTACATTGAAACTTTATGTAGGTAGGAAAGAGATCAATTAGGTCTTTCTGGGAAATCTGTCTCTCAGGAATATTTAGATATTATACTTTTGCTGGTGACTCAGTGAGGAAGAGGGTGAAGGCTGACAGAAGTTAACCTCAGGGCAGCCTCACTGTCTGATGGCATTGGCTTCTTGTGCATGTGCAAGATGAGAATTTAATCACCATGTAGACAATATTTTCCTGATGAAATGAAGACAAACAAGACACTTTACTCACAGCTGACATGCCAAAAATGGCGGGGGAAAGCTTTGGGAAGGGCCAGTCTGCAGAGTCCTCAGGAATGAGGCCCTTTGCTTATCAAGATTACAAAGACTCTCTAGATTTTTACTACTGTGAACACTCAGCTAGTGATTTTCTTTCCTCTTTCCCCTTAAATTGCATTTCTTAAAAGAAAACTGAGAAAATAATGTCTGTATAGGAAATAAGCACGCTGATTAAATTTCCAAGAAACCCAACCAACAATACTATTGAAATCTTTATTATGACGATATATGAAAACCGTAACAAATTGTGCTTAAGAACACAAATTGCCTGCGGGGCTAAAAATGCTAGTTGAGCATTTACTTAACAAAGACATGGAAGAGATGAAGCTATTTGCCATTAGATATGCCTTGCTTTTGCCCTCTAGAACAGGACAATTCTAGTGATTTTCAACAACTTTTATTCAGTGACAGATGATCCAGTTCATCCATATTCTAAAGTCACAAAATATTGTCACTAAAGATGAAACTCTTTCCAGTAATTACAGGCAAGAAGAACATTCAGCAAATGCATAAATTAAGTAAAAGGAACATTAGGTAGACTAATGAAGTAGGGGTCTACTTATATTAGTACTGTGAAGAGTAATTTATTTTTCATATGCTCACCATTGTTAATTATAGAAACAGAACTTAAGGAAAATCCTGATATGAAATGATAAAATATATAAAGTTAAAGCAAAGGTGTAAAAACCAAAATACATTTTAATGGACATTAATGTCTTAATTAGGTAGATCATCACTCTATTAACAAATTATTGCCCTCGGTAGATAGAAATATGCAGAATGGATTTGGTCATTTTTTCTCTGCTCCAGATGTGAGGTAGTTATTGGTCTTTGTCCATGATGTGTATTTATGATGCATATATCACCACTCTTTGTATTGCTATGAAGGCTGGTGGGTGTTCACCTGTTCTTTCTACACTATTCTCATGTGACCATCTTTCATTTGTGTCAGAAGTGCTATTTGTGAGCCTGCGGTTTAGCTGACTGTGATGTATATATTCCTGGTTGGTTCAAAGCTCTTGCTCAGAATCAACTGCCCCTTACCTTTTAATTTCATATTAAATAGGCCTGCTTATTGCTACCTTTTCCCACATGTTTCCTGTTCTCCTTCTACTCTGTCATGCAGACATCAGGATGCTGGCAAAGCATTCCACCTCTTTTTGCCCACACTGCAGTGCTTTGCTTCTAGATGCAGTGAGACTTGTAAGCATAGTACATTGTACTACTAGGAATTGTGAAGCTCATCAATTTTCTCATTAAACACACTACAAGGAAATTCAGAGCAGAAATTGTACTCCACCATTTACAAGCATGCAGAACTTTATTTCAGGCCTTCCGGGATGGAATTTTTATTTAATGAAAGAAGAAATGAAGGAGAGAGAGAAAGAAGGAACAAAAGAGAGAAAGTGAGAGGGGTGGGAGAAAGAAGGGAAAAAGAGAGGGGGAAAGGAAAAGAGGAAGAAGGAAGGAAGAAACAAATCAGAGGTTTGTGTTTTTTCAATCCTTTATGTCCTTTGGATATTGCACGGTTCATAAGTAATATCCATTCACCCCTCCATCCTACTTTCAGACTACCAACCAACTAAGAAGGCTAAAGAGGGGGAATATAATTATTGTGACTTGTTTACTCTGGAGAAAGACCGTATTTTAAGGTTGAAATTAAACCATATATCATTTCAGTGGTTGAGTACAGGTGCCACTGCTGCTAGCCAAGCTTTTAGGGACAGCTACAAGATGACTGATGTCCTGACTGTGGCTGTGAGGCAAGAAATCTGCCACTTCCGTTCACTCTTGTCACTATTTATAATGATTACAACTTTCTTTGATTATTCTCCTTGACTTCATGAGTTGCTGGTATTCCAGGAGGACTTGCTTGATTCCTCTCAAGAGCTCTTGTGTTCTGGCATTGTTTGCTGGTCTTGCTCCAAATAGCTTAGTCCACAAAAGATTCAAGGCAGAAAGATGGCATGGACAGTGACATATATCAAGCAGCTAATACGATGTTTTACTGAAGCTCTAATGCTAACCACTGAACTGTATGAGATTGGTGAAAAACTTTGTGAAGGAGGAGAGGTTCCTGTCCATATTTTGTGCTCCTTACTGGTGGACGTAAGGGGCCATTATAAACAATGACACAGCTGACTTTGGAGATGCCTGTGCCTTGTGTCATTAAAACAGTTACCCCAAACCCATTGCATTCTTCTATAAAACCCCATTAATCTTCAGTCCAAGGTTCTATAGGAAGTGAAATTCCAATTAGAGGAGAGCTCCTCCTGAGAACAGGACACTTATTGAACTGGTGTCACAGCCAGCCTTCGGAAGCCAATAGTTCAGTAAAAGCCTTGTGAAAAAATAATTTTTTTTTTCATTTGCCTGTCACCTCTCCCCTCTCCTCACTCCACTACGTCCCTGTTCTTTTCCTTCTAATCCACTCTCCTGTAATCCTTCCCTATTTCATGTCTCCAGGCCCACCTTATGCTTTGTCTCTGCTGTGAGGTGTATACATTGCTATTTAGGAGAGAACAACTGGCTTGGGTCTTAAAAGAGCGTTGCTACTTGATATTTCTAACAACCACCTGCTCACCTTCAGCAGAAAACCCATGAGCTCCTTGATTCATCATGTCCTGCCTGGAATGTCTCCTCTTCCCCTTCATACAATCTCCTTCAGTATTCATCATCCCAGTAGATGTGGTCACTATATTTTTGCTATCTAAACATAGACTTTCTTTCCATTTTTTTCCTTTCTCAACTCTTCACATCTAATTGTCACCAGTATATTTTGACTTTGCATTCAATATTATTTCTCAAGTTATCAACTCTTTGTCAACCACAGAAGTTCCCAATGTATTTTTTCCGACTGAATTATTGCAAGAACCACAAAGCTGTTGACTCTAGTCTTATTCCTTATCACCCATATTCCTGCTGTCACCAGTATGGTTTTACTAAAATGCAAATAAATAGTTTCTTCCTTGTTTAAAATTTCATGGATGGCTTCCTAAATCTCAGAGTATAAAAGCTCAAACTCCTTAGTTGGAATACCTTACCAGGCCATTCATGGTCTATCAGCTTTCTGTCATTATATGTCAGTCTTTCTTTAGTACATACTTTGGTTTCACATGCACTTAAGTTGTCATGCTTCCAAGACTGGCACAGTAGTTTCCACACAGAGTCCTGGCTACTCAGGAGGATTGCTTGAGGCTGAGAATTCGAGGCTGCAGTGCACTATGATTGCATCTGTGAGTAGCCACTACACTCTATGTGAGCAACATAGCAAGGCCCAATCTTTAAGTGAAAAAAAAAAAAGAGAGAAACTTAATTTTAAAAACTAAAATAAAGTGTCATGCTTTCAAATGACCTTTGCACACACTGTTTCCTATTCTTAGAGTGCTTCACTCACACCTCTTTCCCTAGACTGTGAAACAAGGCTCAAATATCACCTCCTATCTGCCTTACCTTATAAATCAATGATTTTTTTTTCTTTGTCTTTCAAATTTTTACTCCATATTATACTATATGGCTAACATTCAGTATGGATTTGTTGAGCAAGTGAATAAGTGTAATAAATTTAAAAATAAATGAGGAGACTTCCACTTCTGGCCAAGAAGGAGAAACTAGAGCCAGATTTGCCTTCTTGCACAAAATAACTAAAAATAATGGAAAATAAAATACATGAAACAATAATTTTCAAGACATTAGACATCAGGCAACAGAAGACAGTGATCCTTGAAAATAAGAAAACAAAACAGGTAAACTCTTTGACAAGCAGCTTCCTGCCTGGAGAGCTCGTCAAGTCATGGCACAGTAGTGGCCCAGGGGTCTCCTGGAGTTCAGGAGACAGAGCTGGGAGTCAGGAGAAGCTCAGGTAGCTACAATTTGTGGGGCAAAATACAGGAGAGGAGAGACCTGCACAGAGCAGCATAAACATTTAGGTTTGTGTTATCTGTTTCATGAATTGTCGTTTTTATTGTCACTATAAAATGGCTCTTTTTATCTCTGGTAATATTGTTTGTTCTGATTTCTAGCTTCGTAATCTTTATAGAGCCATTTTTGCTTTCATTTAATTAGTTTTAGAGTGATAGGTCATATTCCATCCTTTTACTTTTAATCTGTTTCTTTCTTTATATTTCAAGTGGGTTTTATATAGACAGAGAACACCTGTGTCTTGTTTTTGAGCCAAACTGAAAATCTTTTAATTGGGTTATTTAAAGCATTTAATTTAATGTGACTATTGATAAAATTGGATTTTAAGCCTATCATTTCTTTTGCTCCTATTTATTCATTTGTTCTTTTCCTCCCTCCCCCTTCCTCCACCTTGTTTTGGGCTTTGTGTATATAAATAGTTTCTACCTATAGTCTAGGCGTGAGGCTTGCAAAATAAAATTGTGATCTAAAATGATTCTCTTTATTATGATTATTTCATTGTTAAAAACAAAAAACAAGCACTTGGATATTAAAGAATCATACAGAAAGAAAATATTTGATTTCTCAATTAAAAGAAGTCTGAGTGCTTTCTAAGTCCAGCCTGGAAAGTAAGGGATTAACACTGCAACAGTAAAAACTTAGAGGTTATATTAATAGATACAGATATAGATGTAGATATAGTAATAGATATAGATTCAGCAATATATATATATATATATAAATGTAGATATACATATAATTTTAATATTTGGCTGGGGTATATACAAGACTATGCCCCAATATCTTTCCAGTTCATTTTCTAGCATTACTTTCTCAGAAGCATTATTTTAATTTTAGCATATGATAAGTCACACTGATATTTTACCCTTTCCCCATCCATATTTTTCTTTAAACAGGGCTTGCACCCCGTCCTGTTCACCTTCCTGTCTTCTAGGAAGCAATCTTACAGAGTTCTAAGTTGGAAAAAAGATCATTGTTGTTTTTTATAGGTTTTGCATTACTTTGAAATAAATAATCAGAGCAAATGAATTAAAAATGGGCTGGAAAGGAAGCAGAGAGAGGCAGCATAATACCCTTCTCAGAGCCGAAGCCATTTGAATTGCCTGAAATCATAGTAATCCCAATGGTCGTGAATCACTCCACATCAGTTATCTACTTCTGTAAGGGGCTGAGCATCCACTGGGAACTGAAATCTGTGTGCAGAAAAGTAGATGCTATTAAGCCTTTGATGCATGCTGTTCGGTAACTGAGAGGGTCAGGGATTACAGAGATTTTCTTGGTGGGCTAGGCTATGGTCACTTCACCATGATGATTTTTGTAGTCTACTTAGTTTGGACAAACTTTCTGATACTCTGTATATCTGCATGATGTTAACTGAAGAATTT
The DNA here is from genome assembly GCF_041146395.1 of Eulemur rufifrons. Lineage (NCBI taxonomy): Eukaryota > Metazoa > Chordata > Mammalia > Primates > Lemuridae > Eulemur > Eulemur rufifrons. The sequence goes on along the minus strand of NC_091010.1, from coordinate 52,922,182 downwards.
CTCAAAATACAGTTTATGGGAGAAAAAAGAGGGAAAGGGAGAGAGAGAGCGTGAGTGAGAGAGAGAGAGAGTGAGAAATAGATTACTGACTATGCAATACAAAATGAAAGAAGAGCCCATAAACTGAGTATACAGGTATCCCTAAAGATGGAAATATAGGCATATATACATCACATTATCAAATGTATTTCCAATGTTAAGACTGATAATAATCATATTATTATCTATGCTTCCAGATTTAATGGATAATTGGTATATTGTTAGGGAATTCAGCTTGCTTCCTCAATGGATTTTTCTTATTTCTGCTCTTGAATGTCACACATACAAGAAAATAATTATTACAAGAATGTTTCTCTCACCACATTGTTTTCTAGAAATGCTTGACAATACTACATGTGCAAAAACCACTTAGAATGCCACCATGAACTCCATATTTTTTTTATAATTTTGAAAAACATGAGCTAAGAGCCCCGGCCATTATGATTCATAAAATATACAATAAGGTGTTTTGAATAAGATTGAAAAATAGGAATAAAATGTGTGCTCCCAGCAGGCAAAATATTGCTGACATTTTAAATAATAATAAAACCCAAGAACTTGATATATTTTGCATGTCAAAGAATAGGCATTTAATTTGTTTAGGTTACTTGGTTCAGTACTGTGTTGTTTATGGAATGAGTTCAAGGGCATTACAAGTGAAATAAAAATCTATATGCTATCTTTATTCTGGTGGGGTTAAAAAAAAAAGTGTAAAATAAAAATCTAGATGACTGTAGACAGGCAAGTAACTGATGGTTGGCTCTTCCAGCCAGCCTTAAAGGTGAGAGAGATTTGTGTAAGTGATATCTCCTTTGTTTCATAGATACAGCTTTGTTTCACTTTCAGAAAGCAAAAACAAATATTAGCCAACTTTTACTTATATGCTCTATATCCTTCTGGCTGTGCATAAATTAAGGGCTCTGTCCCTATTTCTTGTCCTAATTGGTAAAGTGTAACTAATTGCAATATTTCTGAATTTTTAAAGCTAAGTTTCATCACACTGAACCCTTACATTTAAATATGTGGAGGTTATCTATCATATTACATTATTGAATGTCTCTCCCATGGAAAGAAGTAGAGACAGGGCTGTGACTCAAAGTAAAATATAGCTCCACAGATCAAGTTTTAGAGTTGACATAATATTCTATTATTGAACTTCAGTTACATGAACTTCATATAACTGAAGTATATGGACTTCAGTTAGCCTGAAAATTATCCAACGCAAGGGAATTTTTAAAACCCCCTACAGTACTCTTAAAATGAATATTTTTGCATTAATATTTAGTTTGCAATTTAGTAAGCAGAAAGTTCCTTTTCATGATTAGGCATTTTATATGGTTGAGTGGGCAAGTCTTCCATCGACTTTTATATTTTAATTAATTTATTTAAGGAAAGATAGAGAGAAATAAAGGAGAGAAAGATGCTTAAAATATTTATTTGGGGGACTTAACCAGAAGCCTGAGGTTCTTTGGGAAAGAAAATCATTTTTTAAAAAATCTGAAATAAGTGATAAAGAGAGAACTAAGTTTTAAAAGAGCTTAGACCCCATGGACAAATATTCTGTAACAAATGGATTGTGTTGGAGTACCCTGTGATGATCATATTTTTGGATACCACTTAAGGATATCTTAAGTTAGTGAAATAAACATTTTCCAAAAATTTTGTTTGTCTAGAATAATTGTCTGCCACTAGATGTGAAATCAATAGATAACATGCTATCATAAACTGCACAGATTAAGTGTTCAGATTACTATAGAAACAAAGATGTTTGGATGAATTAATAAAGGAAGGAGTGTATGTCCACCCATCAGAGATGTAAAGCTCAGTTTTTGACAGGTTCCCTACTAATTGTCAACATGTGATAGTAGAGACTCAGACTGAGTGACAGTCATGTTCAAGTTTGCTTAGCTCATAAGTGAGGGGCCTGGAAGATCCCACAGGTTGAGGTCTCAGTCTCATCAGACTGACCCCACTTTAGATGCCAGTCACAAGTCCCAGGCTGTGACCTATACTTCTAACTGAACAGTTACAAATCAAAATTCCCGTTGCCCCTCATTAGGTTTGATTAATTTACTAGAGTGGCTCACAGAACTCAGGTAAACACCTTATGTATACTCACTAATTTATTATAAAGGATATTACAAAGGATACAACTAACAGCGAGATGGAAGAGATGCATAGTGCAAGGTATGGGAAAAGGGGCTTGGTACCCTCTCTGGGCATGCCACCCTCCAGGCACTTCCATGTGTTCAGCTATCCAGGAGTTTTCTGAACCCTGTCTTTTGGAGTTTTATGAAGGCTTCATTATGTAAGCATGATTGATTAAATCCTTTGTCATTGGTGAGGTGCTCAACCTTTAGTCCCTCTCCTTTCTGCTGAGGTCAGGGTATGTGACTGGAAGTTCCAACCCTCTAATCACATGGTTGGCTCCCCTGGCAACCAGCCTCATCCCAAGGTCATCCAGGAGCCCCATCTATGACCATCTATTCGTCATCTCATTAGCAAACAGATGACAACACATCACTCTGGAGATTCCAAGGGTTTCAGAAAATGGGGACAAAAACCATACACACACACACACACACAGAGAGAGAGACACACAGGCCCATGTATATATCTTATTATAAATCACAATATCACAGGGGCATAGCTTGTTATATAAACAGGATTTGGATCTTAATATTCATATTGTATATATTGAAGATAAACAATCTAATGATTTGATATACATAAATGTGAAATAATCCTCACAAACAAGCTATTATAATTAACATTTCCATCATCTCACAGTTACCTTTTTTCCTGTGTTTGTGAGGAAAACACTTAGAGTCAAGTCTCAAGTATGTAGTGCAGTAGTTACCTATAGTTAACATGCTATACATTAGACCAACAGAACATATTCACCTTCATAGCTGAAACTTTGTACCCCTTAACAAACATCTCACATATCCCTCTCTCCCTAACCCCAGTCATTCTACTCTCTGCTTCTTTGAGTTTGGCTATTTTATATTCTATATATAAGCGAGGTTGTACAGTATTTTTCCTTCTCTGTCTGGCTTATTTCACTTTGCATAATGTTCTCCAGGTCCATCCATGTTATTGCAAATGGCAAAATTTCCTTTGCAAGTTGGGGTAATATTTTGTTATATGCACATCTCACAATTTCTGTATCAATTCATTCACCAATGGGGATTTAAGTGTCCCCATATCTTGGTTGCTGTACATAATGCAATGAACATAGGAGTGTGCATATCTCTTTAATTTCTTTGGATAAATTCCTTTAGACATCAACACCTATGGATAAATCCTCAGTAGGATTGCTGAGTCATATGGGAGTTCTTTTTTTTATTTTTATTTTTAAATTTATTTTTATTTGTATATATTTATGGGATACAAGTACAGTTTTACTACATTGATATATTGCATTGTGGTGAAGTCAGAGCCTTCAGTGCATCCATCATTGGAGCAACACACATTGTACGCATCAAGCAACCTCCCATCACCCATGTCCCAACCCCAACAACCCCTCTGAGTCTCCATTGTCTATCCTTCCACACTCAGCTTCCATGTGTGCACATGAGATGTCTCCACTTGTAAGTGAGAACATGTGGTATTTGCCTTTCTGTGTCTGAATTACTTCACTCTAAGATAATGGCCTCCAGTTCTATCCATGTTGCTGCAAAAGACATTATTTTCTTCTTTTTTTTATGGCTGAATAGTATTACATTGTATATATGTGTAACATTTTCTTTATCCAATCTTTCATTGATGATTACTTAGGTTGAATCTACATCTTTGTTATTTTGAATAGTACTATGATAAACATATGAGTGCAGGCATCTTTTTAATATATGGATTTCCTTTCCTTTGGATAGATACCCAGTAGTGGAATTGCTAAATGATACCATATGGAAGTTCTATTTTCAATTTTTGAGAAATCTCTATACCTTTTTCCATAACAGCTCTTATCAATTTACCACTGACCATTACTACTGGCAGTGTGTGAGTAATCCATTTTATCCACATCTTCACCAACATTTGCTATCTTTCTTCTTTTGACAATATCCGTTCTCACAATTGTGAGGAGATATCTCATTGTGGTTTTGATTTGCATTTCCCTGAGGATTAGTGATGTTGAGTACCTTTTAATATACCTGTTGGCCATTTGTATGTCTTCTTTTGAGAAATATCTATTTAAGTTGTTCACCTATTTTTGATTAGGCTATCTGAATTTTTGCTATTTAATTATATGAGTTCTTTATATATTTTGGATGTTAACTCCTTATCAGATATGTGGTTTACAAATATTTTCTTCCATTCCTTAAGGTTGACTTTGCATTATGTTGATTATTTCCTTTGCTATGCATAACCTTTTTAGTTTGATATAGTCTCACTTGTTTCTTTTTGCTTTTCGTGTCTGTTTTTGGTGTCATATCCAAAAACATCTCCTCTTCATTTATAATTTTATTTGTTTGAGTCTTCTGTCTTTTTTCTTGGTCTAGTTAGAAGTTTGTCCAGTTTATCTTTTCAAAAATCCCACTCTTAATTTTGTTGATTTTTCTACTATTTTTCTAGTCTCTGTTTCATTTATTTCTACTCTTGGGTACCAATATCCCATGAGGCTGAAGAAATCAAGTACTTATCCCACTCTTACTTTGCCCCATGGGAGAAATCTCAGACTGAGGATGTCTCTCTTGATACAAGAGGATGTCTCTTTTGGTGCTGTCCTGTAGGAGCGGAGATGCAGGTAAATTGAAACTGTTTTTATTCTCCTCAGTGGGTCTATTCTTGGAATTTTTTTCTCAAATACGGTGCTAAAATCTCTCCAGTCAACTCTCGGGTCCCATGGGTGTTTGTCAAAATCTGTTTCTTTGGGAATAATGTGGGCTGCAATCTCGCATTCCACCATCTTGCTGGCATTGCTATTCAGTAAAATCTTTCTTAATATACTTAATTCATTGAGTATTTTCACAACATATCTGACTAACATCTTGTAAATTTTCATATTTCAATTTTTTCCAGTTCTAATCTCCTTACTCCTCTGGGAACTCCTGGTTCTACTTATTTTATTTGAGACTTCGGAAAAATTACATTTTCCCAGCAGAAGTATGGTAATTTATAAAAGGCAGATTCAATACTCACCTTAAGTTATAAAGGTCAAATGAAATAATACATGTCTAGTGCTAAAAACAAGACCGGCTATACATGAATCTGACAGTACAGCTATTATTATCATCACCGGTATAACATAATATTCTCTCAGCATCATATTCTCTTAAAGAGGACAAACGAGTTAACAATATAAATTAGTCTGTCTCAGTGTGTTAACTGATCAGTTGTGTACTACTTTTAGATTATGAAATGCCTAACCTAAGAATAATACCTTACACCTCCCCTTTTCTAAACATCTTTTAGTATTAAAGGAATTGCTTTTTTCATTAAAATCTCTTATTGCTTGCTATTTTTCTGTTGTATATGTAAGTAAAAATTTAATAAGACATGGCAGTAGAAAGAAGCAGCAGATTTTGACATAAGCATGTCAAAACAATCCTGAAAAATGCAAAGTCTGCACTGATATATTTTTAAAGAATAAATAATAATGTATAAAACACATCTCATGTGACCCAAGATTACAGAAAGTTTCATTTTTAATTTTATTTTAGTTTAAGGAAATTATAAGCAGAAATCTGCTAGAGCGAGTTCCAATTCTTTTAAAAAAAAAGGTGTAGAGAGACTTTATTGAACTAACCCTCCCACAGATAATAGATATAAATTCTGGCAAATATAATAAAAAATATCCTTGAATGCATGAAAAAAACAAGCAAAAGTGAGTAAAAACTGGGAAAAAAGTTAACCCTTGAAATAAGGAAATTGTAATAGGGATGATTTTCATCGATACAACATTTTACCTTGGGTATTTCCTACAGTTCAGGGTATGATGAAATGATTAGAACACAGAGATAAACCAAGAGTCTCACAGGATTGAAGCATTAGAAGACTGAGTCCCATGAGACAGACTAGAAAACAACAGAATCCCAGAAAGTAAAAAGACATTGGAAAGGAGGCGTGAAAATCTGTTTGTAAACTACTCTAGTTCCATGACTGATCCTGAAATATCCTTACTAGGGAGGAAATTCCAAGGGATGGGGGGTGGAAATGTTACACAACAAAAGGATAAGGGGATTAAGCAGAGGTTTTAGGTTTTCGCTGTTTCGCATTATAGGAACAACAGAGTTTGCAGCTCACAACCAGTCAAGTCACCTGCCTACTTCAAGACAATTTAGCATTCTTCAGAGGAAGAAAATCAAAAGACGCAGAGTTACAAATATATAGAATATACAATACACAATATTAAATATGCAATAAATGACTTACTAGACATGCAAGGAAAAAAAAATGTGACTCAAAGTAAAGACAAAAAAAAAAAAAAAAAAAAGTAGTAGAAATAAAGCCAGTAGAAATTGGCTTTGGAATATCCCAGATGTTGGTGTTTACAGAAAAAAAAAATTGAGAGCACCTATTATAAGACCATTTAAGGGCCGGGCGCGGTGGCTCACGCCTGTAATCCTAGCACTCTGGGAGGCCGAGGTGGGCGGATCGTTTGAGCTCAGGAGTTCGAGACCAGCCTGAGCAAGAGCGAGACCCCACCTCTACTAAAAATAGAAAGAAATTATATGGACAGCTAAAAATATATATAGAAAAAATTAGCCGGGCATGGTGGCGCATGCCTGTAGTCCCAGCTACTCGGGAGGCTGAGACAGGAGGATCGCTTGAGCTCAGGAGTTTGAGGTTGCTGTGAGCTAGGCTGACACTACGGCACTCACTCTAGCCTGGGCAACAGAGTGAGACTCTGTCTCAAAAAAAAAAAAAAAAGACCATTTAAGGACATGTACGATAAAATATTTTAAAAATATGTTCACCATGAAAGAAGAAATGCATATCTCGGTGTATAAATGGAAATTGTAAAATTGGAAATTGTGGAACTGTAGAGTTCATTGTCTGCCAGATAAGTAAGTTCTCAAGTGCTACTATACAACACAGTGCCTGTAGCTAAGAATATTGTATTGTATACTTAAAATTTGCTCAGAGGGTAGGTTTTATTTTAAATATTTTTAACCACAACAACAATAATGATGGAGGCAGGAGGAAGCTTTGAAAGTCAGTGGAAATGTCTATGATCTGGATAGTGGTGATGGTTTCTTAGGGTGAAGTTTGGTTATCCCTAAGCTCATAAAGTTGCATACATTAAATATATACAGCTTCTTATATGTCAATCATGCCTCAAAAGGAGTTTTTTGAAAAAAGGTCCTGTTATGTGTGGGTTAATATAAGTAAATATATTTCTTAGTTCTCCTCTTTGACAGAGCCTAGAAGTAATGACACCACTGTAGCCATGAACCCAGATCTTGGTTTCTAAATACCATTCTCCAATAAAAGGAATCAGGATTTCTTGGAGAAATGGCTAATTCTAGAGCTGGAGAAGGAAATATACATGATAACCCTGTAACATTTAGTTTTACCAAAAAGTAAACTGATGTTTTGGGTAAAAGAAAAAATGGGTGCATGTCAGAATGGTATAGCTGGAACAATGTAAACAACAAAATAAACAGTAACAATAGTGGATTACAACACATGAAATAAAATCAGTATACATGCATCTATATTTATATAAATAAATGATTGAATAAATACATACATAGTGAAGAAAGGATAGTTCTTTCTTACATAAGAACACTAAACAATAATTTGTAGAAAAATGAGGGAAAAGGAAAAACATTAGAATGCCTTCGTAATAACTACTGCATGCAGGATCCACTGAGGAATGCTATATTCAGTAGGCAATATTTTAAGACACAGAATATTTGCATAGCTTTAAAATATCTCTGATAAAACATTTAATTTCTGTAGTGGATTTAATCTATGTCAATTACTTGATATTCCTCTCTCTAGAGAGTGAAGCTTAATTCTTTTTCCCTTAAGTGTGGGTTAGACTTATGGACTAATTTCTATCAAATATAACACAAGAGGGAGAAAATGTTATCATAAAGAAACCTATAGAGAAACTGTGAAGAAATTGTGCAGACATCATCTTATCCAAGGAATCAAATTTAACATCACCAGCAATAAGTAAAGTTGATATCACATCAAATGACACAAAAGCCAGACAGCAAGAACTTCCAATAACCAAAGCTGGGACACTAATATAACAACAAAATAAATAACATAAATTCATTTATATATATACATATATATTATATTTTCTCACATATAATGCGTTGATATGATGCTATGAAAAGGGCTCATTGAGACTTCTCTTCTGTAGTCTTTTTTTTCACTAAATGGATATAACCCCAATATAATCATGAGATATCCTCAGCTGAACCTACATGGAGAGACACTCTACAAAATATCTGTTACACTTAAAAAGAGTCAAGGTTCTGAGAGACAAGGAAAATCTTAGAGACTACTAGAGATTGAAAAAGATTATATAGTCATGATAACTAGATGAAAAGTGGCATCCTAAACTGAATATTAGAATAGGAAAAAAAACATTAGTGGAAAGACTTTTGAAATCCAAATAATCTATAGTTTAGCAAATAGCGCTGTATCTATGTTAATTTCTTAGTTTTGACAAATGTACTATGGTTATATGGGATGTTAACATTAGGGGAAGCTGGGTGAAAGACATACAAGAATTTACTATCTGTGAAACATGCTGTAATTTTAATTTTCTAAAATAATTTCAAATAAAAGTTAAATGAAGGAAGTTATGCTCAGCCAGGTATGATGGCTGGTGCCTATAGTCCCAGCTACTCTGGAGGCTGGGGCAGGAGGATTGCTTGAGGCAAGGACTTTGAGACCAGCCTGGAAAACACTGAGAGACTAACTTTCTAAAAAAAAAAAAAAGAAAAAAGTTACCCCAGAAAAGGCACTTTATAAATTGTGTAATCCTCTATGAGTCCTGTTCTCTCTAGTGTTTTGCTAAAGATTTCTGCATGTATGTTCACTGGGATTGCTGGTCTATTACTGGTTTCTTTTCTTGTAGTATCACTGTCTGGCTTTAGTATCAGGGTAATATTGGCCTCGTAAAATGAGTTTGGAAGTGTTTCCTTCTCTTCAATTTTTTGGAAGAGTTTGTGATAGACTGGTATTAATTCTTTAAGTATTTTGTAAAATACTTAAAGTGAAGTCATATTTTGGTAAGTTAATAACAAATGGCATGGATGGACATTTGGTTCTATATCCACAATACAAATGTCTACTCAAAGTCTATTTAACATACTTTTTATGTAAATCAATCACTAATGTAAATAAATCTTTAACATAGTATTGGTTGTATTTGAAACAGGTAAATGGAGAGATAGTTGGCTGAGAGTTCTTTCACCTAGAGCAATGGTATATGCAAAAATGATTGACAGGACTGTTCTTGAAGGTGGGAATTATGTGTATATTGTTACCAGTTGTATCCTCAGGACCTCTCTCATAATCAGAAACTAATCAGAAATGTATTTGTGGATTTATGAATAAATCAATCAATATCAATAAGATCTTTAGTTTGCAAATGGGACTTGGCAGTTGTCTTCAAATTCCTTATGGATATGTTTAGTAAGAGAAAGATCAGACTTGTGTTTGATTTTAGAGGTTCTATCCAAAAATAGTGAGTTTAATGTGAGACAAGAAAATATAGCTCAGAATAGGGGAGAATGCTATATTATTTTTCTGATTCAATTTTATCTCTCAATATATTCTTGATTCTCTAAAGTGAGAATCTCATATCCCTAATTCATTGTCAAGTTTTTCTTGCTAGCAAAGTGATTGTTAATCATTTTTTGAACAATTACATAAATGCATAAGTGAATAAGTTTTAAACTTTTCAAACATAAAAGTAGTGGGTTCTCCATTATTACTATTATTTTGGCCCTCCCTAAATGATTGTTTAATGTGGATACAGGCATCAAATAGAGGGTGAACTATATTATATATAAGACTACTTGCCCATTGTAACCATGATCTTTTATGATTCCATTAAATTTGAACTTCTGATTTTTCTACTCTTTACATAATTGTTTGGAAAATCCTAACAAATCATTCTTCAAAAAATGAAGGTCCTTGCACCATGTGAGGTGAAAGAACTGGATCTCTTATCCTGGGGTCATGAGATAAACCTCGTATTATGGCTTAAAGACACCAAAATGTCCTTTTCTTTATTCTGCTTCCAGATCATCTCACCCTTATTAATTAAATTTCAAAATTTGCAGATTTCCCAAAACTTATGTGTGTTTGCAGAGTCTTATGTGTGTGGTGGGATCTTCTCTTTACTAGAGACTAATTGAATAAAATTTCATTTCTTAATGGTGGCTGATTACGGAGTTTCTATAAGGGAGTACACCATGGAAGCCCTGCCATAGTCAACAAAACTTAAGTTATTAAACGTTCCTAAAATGTTGCTCCAAAGTGCCATACAAATGTTATAAATTGTGATGTGTGTACATTCTCTCCTTTGTGGATGGATTAATAGAGTAAACCAAAAGCAATAACAACAGTAGCTGCAGAGCTTTCTAGCTCCTGGAGTACCTTTTTTCTGGGGACACAATCACACCAGTTGAAATTCCTTTTCTAGCAGAAATATTCATTATTGAAAGACATCCCCAGGGCAGCAGCATCTGTTGCCACAGAAGAGTATCTTGGTTTTAAAAATAATACCTACCGAGGTTTTCTTAATCTGCCTGGAAATAATCGTGTGCCATTTGGGCATTTGCCTGTTCACTTAATCTTTTATGCACATATTGCTCCACAGAAACATAATTTATTGTTTTCATTTTTCTTAATTTAAAAATACTATCAGCTCTTGAGAGTGAACAGAAATAACAATTAGTGGAGAATAATGGTTGCAGAATGTTGAAAGATCTGCAGTGGAGACTGTAGCAGAGTGTAAAATATGGCCACAATACTTTGCAATATCCTATTAAAGGATGGGTTGAATCCTCAACCATTTCCACTGCATTGTTTTATTTTGACTTTCCTTTGGCAGAAGTGACCTTGTTCAGGTTCTAGCCCAGTATGACGCTCTGCAGCTTTGGACATTGTGACTTTTGGATTCTTTCACCCTGTGTGAAGAAGCTGAAGTTTACAGACCCCCATTTTTGCCATACGTGACAACCCGCCAAATGACAGACTTGGGAGTGAGTCCATCCTAAGTTATCCAACTGACAGGCAATCTGCCAGCTGATGATAGACTCATGATGAGCCCAGCTGAGTTCAACCAGAGGAACTACCCAACTGACCTCCGTAATTGTGAGCCAAAAAATTTGTAGGAAAAATTCTTCTAGACATTGGCCTAGGCAAAGAATTTATGACTAAGACCACAATGGCAATTACAGCAACAACAAAACAAATAAATGGGACTTGATTAAATTAAAAATCTACTGAACAGCTAAGGAAATAATCAACAGAGCAAATATACAACTTACAGAATGGGAGAAAATATTCACAAACTATAGGTCCTATAAGGGCTAATATCCAGAATCTACAAAGAACTCAAACAAATCAATAAACAAACAACCCTATTAAAATGTGAGCAAAAGACATGAACAGAAGCTTCTTAAAAGAAGAAAGACAAATGCCCAATAAATATATGAAAAATGCTCAACATCATTAATCATCAGTGAAAGGCAAATTAAAACCACAATGAGATATCACTTTACCCAAGTTAGAATGTCTTTTGTTAAAAAGTCCCAAAACAATAGATGCTGGCATGGATGCAGAGAGAAAGGAACACTCATACACTGTTGGTGGGACTGCAAATTAGTACAACCTCTGTGGAAAGTAATACAGAGATACCTCAAAGAGATACAAGTAGCACTATTTGATCCAGCAGTCCCATTACTGGGCATCTACCCAGAGGAAAAAAAGACATTCTATAAAAAAGACATCTGCACTAGAATGTTTGTAGCAGCACAATTCACAATCACAAAGATGTGGAAACAACCCAAGTGCCCATCAATACATGAGTGGATTAATAAAATATGGTCTATGTATACCATGAAGTATTAGCCACAAAAAAACAATGGTGAACTAGCACCTCTTGTACTATCCTGGATAGAGCTGGAGACCATTTTCATATTTAGTTATAGTTTTGTTTGAGCTAAGTTGCTGTTGTTTGGGAATTTTTGGTTAGTGAGTTTTGTTTTGGTATTTGCATATTTTAATAAGTGCTACTTCAAGTGTTTTTTTTTTTAATGAAAACTTTTGAGGAAAGGAGAATAATATTTGTAAAAAGCAAAATATGTTCATGTATATGAGATGGTATAGGAGGTGGACTTTGGCCACCTGCCTGAGCCTTGAAACAAAGCTTAAGTCTGGTTACAATACTGAACAAAAGCCTTGAAAATGATCAACACAGACACGTAAAGTATTTGCTGAGAATCTCATAGCTCATGAGGGTGAAGCTCCGCTGCAGGACATCCCAGGCTGAAGTAATAGCATGACTGCAGGAACAGGGGCTGGAAATAGGAGGAGAGTACAGGAAACAAGGGGCTCAACCTGACTTTTTAAATAGGGTGAAGTGGGCACAGACATGAGAATTGATGCAGGTCATGGCTCTTAGCTATAAGAAGTGGGGGTTTCACTCTGTAACAATGGAGACTCAGGAGCAGGATTTGACTCAAGGAATCCTGTTCAGCTGGTTCCTCCTGAAATAGGCCCTAAGACAAGGGCTTGAATGCAAGTAGTTGTGAATAAATAAACTGCAGGAAAATGAGGCAGGGAAAAGAGGAGGCGTGTTTTCTTAAAAAAGAGAGAAAGTATTAAAAATTGAAAATAGTAGCTATTATTGATCAGACATATTAGGCAAGCAAAGAGTACGTGTACTTTCTTGACCTTCTGTGCAGAAGGCTATTACCCACTGTGGAAAAAAAATCTAATCTATTGTCTTGCCTAGGTTGTTATCTTGGCAGAGCACTCTGCTCAGATAGAGAAAGGAAGATGGCGGGGTGGAGTGTGGGGGAAGGGAGAAAAGGAAAGAGAAGAGGGAGAAAAATATTAGGAAAAAAAGATGTCTCAAAATGTAACTTTCTCTTCATCATATCCTGAGACAAGAAACTAAACTCTATATGTTATAAGGCCTTTTTTTTCCTCCCAAGCCATCTCATTACAGGGAATATAAAAGACATGGTTGAACCTCACACTGTGTGCAGAGTTGGCTACAGAAAGGAAGCTGCACGGTAGTGAATAGTAAAGGGCTTTACTTTCTGTACACCCTACAGTCACCACAATGAGCAGTGCCATAGACACAAGTCTCAAGACCCTGTCTTGGCAGGGAAGTCGGCTTGTATGACAATAGGAAATGCAGAGACTGGAGACATGCACCCCAAACTCTTAACAACATCTCTGCCTTTTATTTTTCCCATTGTTTTTTTTAAAGTGACTGGTACGAGTGGTTAGAAGCATTCCTGTTACTGGGCCACACAGCCTCTAACATGTGGGCCCAAAGCATCCTCATCTTAGAGGGAAGCGCAATACCAGTCCCTTCGCTAGACTTAAGGAGCATGATCAGAAAGAAACTGAAGCAAACACTCTGTCATTGTTCACTCAGCCCAAGTATACAACGACAGGAAGTTGGGAACATAACTTGCACCTATGCAACCATTAAAATGAAGTGAATCTATATTTATAGACATGAAAGATATCTTATATTGTTAATTGAGAAAAATATGTTACAAAACAGTCTCATGGCATTCCAACTTTGTTTGGAAAATATCTGTATGAGTGCATACATAAATACTAGAAGAATAAACAAACAAAAAAAAACGTTAGCAGTGGTTATATTTGCTTGGTGACAGTAGATGATTTGTAATTTTTTTCTTTTTGATTTTCTATATTTTCTATTCCTTTTTCTTTAACAGTGAACATGGACTTCATTTGTCATAAAAAATGATACTATTAAAGACTTTTTGAAAGAGAGCATCACATTCCTATCCTTATCCCCTCCCCTCCCCAACAAATGCTGCAAATATTTTATAGGGCTGTCTCAGGGATGTCCCTGGGGGTTCAAGAATACAAACTAAAATCCCAGAGCAGAGAAGCATGAATGTGAAAATGAGGAAACAAAAAAGTTATTGCTGCTTTGTCTATCACTGACATTGTGGTTTCCCTGCAAGGTAATAAAAATGAAGTAGAAAAAAATGGTACAATTATATTTAATTAGTTCCAGTTGCTATTGGCTGTTTTAACCCTCATCTCTGAATATTATTAACAGGCAGATTGAAACTTGTATTGTAACCTGCATGAAACAGATTTTATTCTTCACTTACTTACTTTGTTTTTATTTCTTGTTTGTTTTCTTTTTCCTTGGCAAGCACTACCAGGGTAATAGATTAGATTATTGTTAAGCCTATTATATGATATATTATTTTAGCAGTGCCTATAAGACACTAATAAAGAGAAAATTCAATAGTATTGGCATGATTAAGTGAAAACTATTAATAACAAGAAGGAGTTCATCACAGTCATTGGATTTGAGTGCATTAGAAAGAAGCACAGTATGTTAAGGGTTGGCAAAATTGCATTACAAAGTCATTCAATTTCTACATGAATTTTTTTTAGTGAGTAATTATTATAAATAATTCTGGCTGGTTTTTAAAACCATGCATACTGACAAAAATAAAGGAGTAGATGATGGGAAGCAGATGGATCATTTAATTTATTTCTCAATTACCGTTGACACATTGGGCACAGAAATCTGCAAGTCATCTATTTCTTTGTGGTCCATTTTGCAGCTGTGTTTATTGTCATAATAAATAAATACATTATCTCATTAATGGAGCACTGAATAATTTTTGTCCCCAAAAACACATTCACACACAATGCCTATGTTCCAAAGAAAACACAAAAGCGGAGAATGTTCACCCAACTAAAAGTGGCACAGGCGTAGAGCACCCATAGGGTGGAGGCTTTAGAAAATGAGAATTGGTCACAGCAAAACATAACCTGTTACCTTTTAGATATGGTCTACTGTTGATTGGGACAGTTTCCTTCTCAGATAGCTACACTATCAAACAGAGTCACACTTAGAAATCCATATGCATTTCCTAAATAATGTACATTGCATTTAAGATGCAGATGGATAATAAAGTTTATTACACTCCATTTTAGCCTCTCTTTTTAACTAGAAGTGCTAGAAAGACTTGGGGAAATATCAGAGCTAACCTCTGATGCTGTATTTTAAATTGTAGAAGCAACACACATTGGATTAGGAGCAGAGTGGTCCTTTATTGTCAAGTGAACAGATGGACCTTAATATTCTAACAGTTTTCTCATTAAAGTAGTATGGTTGGTGATGAAATTAGGGGTGGAGTAGTTGCTAAAGATTGTGTTTAACAAATCATGAAACATATAAGTATTGATCACCTAGTATTTCTTCACATTGGATTAGAAACTCATGTGGCCTATGAATATCCAATGTTGGCAAGAATTTATAGAAATAGATGTACTACTTGGAAACATACTCCTTGGCTTTGTTTGACCCTATAATCCATATATTAACCCCATTTGTTAATTTACTGGACCACATTTATTCAATAGCTGTTTCCATGAAAAATCCATGTAAACTGAATTTTATGAATGTTAAAGGTAGACTCCAGATTCGTACAGATCTACAATAAGACCTCAGTTTTGCACATTTTAGTTTGATGAGTATAGATTATTAAATCAATCTCTCTGGCCCTCAGTTTGTTCATAGGAAACATGGGGGTAATAAGAGTATCTATTTCATTGGATTGTGATATTAAGTGAGGTAATTCCTGTGAAAGCTTAGGGAAATGCCTGGTGCAAAATATTGCTAAAAGTGTTCTTTTATATTACCAGATATATGGCTCCATTATTACAAATTCACATAACTTTTTTTTTTATAATTTTTAATATGTAGCAAAAAAGCATCAATATTCTTATAGAGAGAAAACATACACATTGAGTATCAGCTTCCTTAGTGTTATAAGCCTGGGGAGTTAGGGTGGGCGTTTACTTAATACAGACGATTTGTACGCCAGTTTGGGATATAGAAAAATGACTCATGTTCCAATAATACATGCTACTTCAACAAGTCATGACTTCAAATCCTCTGTATCTCCATTTTACACTAAGGTGGGGTGTTGTACAAACACTAAAGCTTCAGAAAGGTTGCTGGTGGTTGGAGTAGTATAATAGTATGAAGCTTTTGGTCTGATAATAGATTTTTATGCCATTTAAAAATTAAAAGTCAATCTAGGATATGTGGCTTGTATACCAGAATGTCTGCCCCAAAGGCAATCACAGCAACAACAAAAATAAATGAATGGGACCTGATCAAATTAAAAAGCTTCTGCACAGCCAAGGAAACTATCATGAGAGCAAACAGACAACCTACAGAACGGGAGAAAATATTCGCATGCTACACATCCGATAAAGGGCTGATAAGTAGACTCTATAGAGAACTCAGGAAAATCAGCAAGAAAAAAAATCAAACAACTCCACTAAAAAGTGGACAAAGGACATGAACAGAAACTTTGCAAAATAAGACAGACTAATGGCCAACAAACATATGAAAAAATGCTCAACATCTCTAATCATCAGGGAAATGCAAATCAAAACCACTATGAGATATCACTTAACTCCAGTGAGAATGGCTTTTATCAAAAAGTCCCAAAATAATAAATTCCGGCATGGATGTAGAGAGATAGGAACACTCATACACTGCTGGTGGGACTGCAAACTAGTACAACCTCTGCGGAAAGTAATACGGACATACCTCAAAGAGCTAAAAGTGGAAGTACCATTTGGTCCAGCAATCACATTACTGGGCATCTACCCAAAGGGACAAAAGACATTCTATAAAAAAGACATCTGCACTCGAATGTTTATAGCAGCACAATTCATAATTGCAAAGATGTGGAGACAACTCAAGTGCCCAGCAATACATGAGTGGATTAATAAAATGTGGTATATGTATACCATAGAGTTCTACTCAGCCACAAAGAAACATCGGTGATCTAGCACCTCTTGTATTATCCTAGATAGAGCTGGAGCTCATTCTACTAAGTGAAGTATCACAAGAATGGAAAAACAAGCACCACATGTACTCACCACCAAATTGGTATTAACTGACCAACACTTATGTGCACATACAGTAATAACATTCATCAGGTGTCGGGCAGGTGGGAGCAGGGAGAAAGAGGATGGGTATATTCCCACCTAATGGGTGTGGTGTGCACTGTCTAAGGGA
This sequence comes from Eulemur rufifrons, assembly GCF_041146395.1. Taxonomy (NCBI): domain Eukaryota; kingdom Metazoa; phylum Chordata; class Mammalia; order Primates; family Lemuridae; genus Eulemur; species Eulemur rufifrons. The sequence goes on along the minus strand of NC_091010.1, from coordinate 52,904,886 downwards.
TGGGCATGGTTGAAGCTCTGACTTGGGTGGGGCAACGGCAAATATGTAACCTAAATATTTGTACCTCCATAATATGCTGAAATAAAAAAAAATAGAATGTCTGGTACCTCTTGGTCATAATTTCTGAAACTTGCAGACTCTTGTGAATGGAGAGATCCTCACTGACACATGTATCACACACACATACATACTATGTACATACACACTCAAGTCCAGAATTTAGGGGTCAGTGTGGTTTCAGAAATCTGGTGATGCACGGCTACTGTGTTCTCACTCCAGTATGCTCCCTGCTTAGCATCTGGTATTGAGGCCAGAAACAAGAGAAAGTCTGACTAGAGAAAAGAAAATAGAATTTAGCGGGGGGAGAGAAGGTTTAGTCTGGATTCTGAGTTTAAAGTGCTAATAAGGCCTTCAAGGGGAAAAATATCTAATGAAGCCTAACAAGTTGATTACTATATGATTTTCTAGGCAACTGATGCTTTCTTCATAATCCCTAAGTCTTCAGTGAAGTATAAAGGAGTAAATTAAGTGTGCAGTTGGGGCATTGATGGGTAAAGCACTGAAGGATCAAGTTTTAGATTGGATCAGATTTCAAGGAAAAAATAAGAGGTACCAATCCCCTCCCAAAACAGGGGCATTCAAGGAAGCTAAAGTGCACATGAGAATTCACAGAAATCTTGTGGGTGAGCTGTGAACTCCCACAGGCCATGAGATTGTGTGTCCTGCATTTAAGGCAATTTTTTTTTTTTCCCAGATATTCAGGGTCAGAAGCTCTGGCAACCATCTGGTCTACAGCTATAATTTCCAAGAGATTTACCATTGAGACCTTGTCACCTACATATGCCCTGTGATTAAAAACATAGGCTAGGTAGGACACGATGGCTCATACCTGCAATCCCAGCATTTTGGGAGGCCACTGCAGGAGGATCACTTGAGGCCAGAAGTTTGAAACCAGCCTGGGAAACACAGCAAGACACTATACTAAAAATATATTAGATATATATTATTATAAATTTATTTAATATAAAAATATTAAATATATATTTTTTAATTAGCTGAGTGTGGTGGTGCATGCCTGTAGTCCTAGCTACTTGGGAGGCTGAGGTGGGAGGATCACTTGAGCTCAAGAGTTTGAGGTTACAGTGAGCTATCATCGTGCCACTGCATTCCAGCGTGGGTGACAGAGCAAGACTCTGTCTCAGAAAATAAATAAATAGTAAAAGCACTGCTTTTGAAACAGTGATAGAGAGGAGACCTTGCTTGTTTTCAAGGGTCTCCAAGGAAAGGTAGCCATAGCAGCTACTCCCTCTGTGGAAACACCTTCAGAAAGGATGTTTCTGTCCTTCACTGAGTAATTAACAAAGAGACGGCAATTTACTCTAGGTGTCCTTAGAAGTACAGCTTGTAAAAGCTCTAGGCTCGCCATCCTTGCGAAGCTCAATTTTCCTGAGCTTACAGCTCAACTTACTGGTGAGCAAGCTCAGACAATCGCTCCATCTCTGCGCAGTGGGGGCGTTGCATGGAGAATGGTGACGGCTACAGACAGGCAGTCCTGGAGAACAATTGTGAGAAAGCAGGGGTGGTTGGCAGTGGTTTTCAGCAGTGTGAAGCGATGTGTGGGTTCCTTTAAGATGCTAATTCCATGAGTCTGTCTCAGTAGGCTGCAGTTGGAAGGGTAAATGGGGAAACAGAGAAGTTTTAATTTCAGGCTTTGGTCACAATTGCAGTAGAAAATGGGTGACAGGTGGTTGCAGCTTCGCTACTGTGATTTTAAACTCATTAAAAAATTATATAACTTTGACCATCAGGTGGCATAAAAGTGAGACTGAAATAGGAAACTTCTCATTTTTTAGTTCAATGTTGCCTTCTTCCACATATATTATCTGTATCTCGAGCAAGAGCTAGGATTGAGCATGAATTTGTGGATGTTTTAAAGACATAGTCTTGGAGAGAGTATTAGAAGTACTGGGTGCCACAGTCAGGGTGCCACTAAGGAAGCCCAGAGGAAGGGCAGTGGGCCCCCAGGAAGGAGGCAAGGGAAGGCTTACCAGGTGTGGTGCTTTCTAAAGAAACCACTACAAATTAAATTTCAGTTTTCTAAGTGAAATAAGCTAGACACAGATAGAAAAAGATTTCATAATCTCAAATGTGAACTCTAAAAAAACAAACAAAAAAAACCCAAACAAACAAATATCAATTTAGATAGGGATAGAGAATAAAACAGTGGTTACCAGGGTCAAGCTGGGAGAGGAAATGGGGAGATGTAGGTTAAAGGATACAAAGTAGCAAATACATAGAATAAGCAGGTCATGTGCGACATGAGGACTATAGTTAGTGTATTATATTCAGGATTTTCACTAAATGAGTAGGTTATAACTGTTCATGTCACAGGGGGAAAATGGGTAACTATGTGAGATGATGGATATGTTAAATTATTTCACTATAGTAACTAGTTATCTATATATGAGGTCTGTCCAGAAAGTATCCAGCCATTTCCTATTGTATTTTTCATATTACCTGCCTGGATACTTTCCAGATGGACCTCGTATATGTATCTTGTAACATCATGTTGTATACCTTAAATATACAGTAGTACCCCTTATCCCTGGTTTCAGTTTTCAACATTTCAGTTACCCACGGTCAACCTCCACCAAAAATATTAAATGAAAAATAACAAATAAGCAATCCATAAGTTTTAAATTGTGTGTCGTTCTGAATAGCATGATGAACTCTGGTGCTGTCTTGCTCTGTAACACCTGGGACAAACGTGAATCCTCACTTTGTCCAGCATATCCAAGCTGTGGACACTACCTGCCCCTTCGTCACTTAGCAGCCATCTTTGTCATCCGATTGACTGTTGGGGATCACAGTGCCTGTATTCAAGTAACCTTTATTTTACTTAAGAATGGCTCAAAGCACAAGTGCAGTGATGCTGGCAATCCAAGTAAGTCAAGGAGAAGCTGTAAAGCACTTTTTTAAAGAGAAAAGGTGAAAGTTCTCAATGAGAAAAGAAAATACATTGTATGCTGAAGTTGCTAAGATCTAGGGTAAAAACAAGTCTATCAGTGAAATTGTGAAGAAGAAAAAAGAAATTTGTGCTAGTTTTGCTGTCCCACTTCGAACTGCAAAAGTTACAGCCATAGTTTGTGATAAGTGCTTACTCAAGAGGGAAAAGGCATTAAGTTGGTGGGTGGAAGACATGGATGGAAACATGTTCCCACTGACAGCAGTCAGGTTGGGTAATATGCATGGTTTCATGTACCAGTTAGGCAACTTGGAATGTAAACCCTGTGAATAAAAGGGAATACTATACATAGTAAAAGTGGTTTTATAAATAAATAAGTAAATTTCAAAAGGATAGCCTTGACTATCATGTCAAGTAAAAGGCAGAAAATTTCAGAGCTGATATACCATAATTATGTGACCTTAGGAAAATTGCTTAATCTCTCTGATCCCCAGAATCTCTTTACTGTTTCTACCAAAGTCATAGGGCTAATATGAAGATCAAATGAGCTAATGATAAATGAAGTTAACTTGCACCCAGTAGGTACTAAATAAATCTTGACTGAACACTACACTGTCTATCATTACTTGGGGCTTTTACGAAAACAGTAGGAAGGCAGAACTGGTCAAGAAGCAACCATACTGGCTCTCTGAACAAAGGGCTGGGGAACTTGTAAAGGGTAGAGAGAAAAAGTTTAGCGCCAGCATTGAAATCATAGCATGTAGAGGCAGGTTTTGCTGACAGCTGCACATGTGATGATCATGCTTCTTCAGACATCACATATCTCATTAGCATGTTCAATCTCCACCTTTGGTTATGATCTGTAGTATTAAAATGAAGAAAAAGGTCTACAAGTGGTCAACTTTGGGCTTCATCTCGGCAACAACCAGTTTGTGCTGGCTTTGACTGGGAACCGTGGGGTTCCTGCTCAGAGGGCTGCCATGTCTTGTTAAAGAAAGCAGAACTACCTTCCTTTGAAGCTGGTGTTAATCATTTTCAAGGCTTTTGTTCAGTATTACAACCAGGCTTAAACTTTGGTTCAAGGCTCAGGCAGGTGGCCAAAGTCCACCTATACCATCTCATATGCGTGAACATACTGTGTTTTTTACAAATATTATTCTCCTTTCCTCAAAAGTTTTCAAAAAAAAAAAAACACTTGAAGTAGCATTTACTAAAATATGCAAATACCAAAACAAAACAAAACTCACTAACCAAAAATTCACAAACAACAGCAACTTAGCTCAAACAAAACTAAAACTAAATATGAAAAACAAAGGAAAAGAAAGAATTTCAAAAAAATCTAATGTTTAAAAACTGTAACATTATAGTGTATAAAACTCAGTAATTATCTTCCTATGAACCAAGACAAAAACTAATATAAGGTATATGACTGAGTTCTTAATGCATTAAAAAAAGTGGTTCTTACTGCATAATTAAAGCTAAATTTTGTTTTATCAATTGTGAAATCACAGGAATTTGTCACTTGACTCTTTATGGAAAAAGCACTGAATGAACTAATTTATAAGATTGTCAGATTATAGGTATTTTTAAAATACAGATTGCCTAATCATCAATCTTCTTGAAGAACTATTTTAAAATAGGTAACACATCCATGGACATACCTAAGACCAAAAGTGGTTTGATGCTAAGAGATAGAGTAGCCAGATGAGCCTTTCTGAGAGCACATTGTGTTCTGTTGCTCTGTACGAGCAGGAATCTGTAATTGTTCTATATCTTCAACATGAAGGCCTTTAGCACTAGTTGTGGCTTTCCAGGCAAGTCTCTGCAGAGAATAACCCAGTCTCTTTCTGACAAAATGACTAGCTCCTTTGTCCTTGCTTTTAATTGACACAATTGCGTCTCCAAACATATTTTTCCAATGTCCCTGGATATTTGAGAAAGTTTGTTTTACGCCAATTGAATTGGAGTGAAGCAAAAAGAGAAATACAGAAACCTGTGATATATGATCAGGTCAGAATTATTTTCGAATAATAGTTAATTTCACCCTTTTTCTTCTGAGCATTAAAGTTAAACTTCTTTAAAGTTCATATTTATTAATTTGATTCTGATTTCTAGGTGGGTGACTGCCAAGTGCAATGTACCTGTAAGGGAGAATATTTTGTGAGAAGAAAAACCCGAGAATGTTGGGATGTGCTTGTAACTATACAACTAGTATATTTTCTTAGTGAAGCAGTGCAATGCCAAACCGATAAAACATAAATGGAAATGGAATTTTTTTTGTCAGTGTGCAATTGGAGAATTGGAGATGGGAGAGACTTGCAAGTGATCATGGTTTTCAATGGCTGAGAAGGACAGTTAAAGAAAGTCCACACATTCATTAAAAGCACTGAGAAGTAATCTCAGCATCTGATGATGAGGCATGGCTTTTCCCTGCCTTATTTTTGATGTATTTATGAGAGAAAAAAATCTCATTTCAACACTGATAATTCTATCAGGACATCTTTGACTTAGAAGTGGCATGCAAACACCTGGATAAATTGTTCAACAGATTCATCACTGTAGAATTACTGGCCCCCACAGTATTGAGTACATGCAATCTAGAGTTAGAAATTGCCTTTGAACGAAAAGGCAAGTGTGGGGGAGGAGGGTATTCTGTGTCATTTATGTAGGGGTTAGGCCCCCATGGATAACCTCGGTTCTGGTTTTGGTCTCCATTTCTCCCAATCTCCCCACCCCCCGCCCCGGCCCCTGTCAACCTCCTGTGATCTCTACAGCTTACTGAAATGTTTCTTTAACTCTATTTCAATTTTATAATGATAATAATGAATTATTATTACTTTTCCTGAAAGATAAAATTTTGTTATTTCACATCTGTACCATTCTTTGTCTTGCTACCATGCAGACAGATCAGATAAACAGACAGTTTTTGATACTATATACCGGTCACTGTGAATTCAAATTGTACTTCGGCATCCTAGAGTCCCCAACATACAAACTCAAGGAGCCTCCACGCACTCTATTTCAACATGGCTATACCATATTACATTTCCAACATCTTTTAACATCTATGTAGAAACAGAACTCTCTATAATATTTATAAACTTATTCTATGAGATATTTAAGGTTTATTCCCAGAACAGCCTTCAAATGTTAATCAACAAATACCGATGGTCTCTTTTATGAGAAAGACACGGTGTTAGTCTCCAAAAGGCATACAAATAGCATCTCTGCTATTGTGGAGCTTACAGGCTACAAGGGGTAACAGGATAACTGTACAAAATTGGTACTACCACATGGGGCAATGAGAATTAAGAGCTAGGAGTCTTTCTTCATGCATTGATTCAACCAAAAATTAATAACCTTGATCTGAACACTGTACTTGATACTTTGGACTATATTAATTAATAAAAAATACAAAGTTCCTGCCTCCCTGAAACTGCCAGTCTAATGAGGAGGATAAACATTAACTAGGAAATCAAGCAAATAATGTAATATCAAGTTCTTATAAAGGAATACTAATCCAGGCTACCGTGAAAAAGAATGGCATGAGGACTTTATTTATATTGGATTCCTAAGACATCCTGACTGAAAATGCAAATTTTATTCTGAACAATGGGAATAAATGAAGTGAGGATGGGAGAGGAAAATTCTGAAGAGAACATATAGCTTGGATCCAAGGGAGAAAGCTTGGTACACTTAAGAAACAGAAAGAAGACAAAAGTAATTATTAATAGTTTATGCTCTAAGAGAGAGTAAGTGCGATGGAAGTTAAGACAAGGGTGCAGCCAGGCATGGTGACACATGCCTGTAGTTCCAGCTACTCAGGAGGCTGAGGCAAAAGGATCCCTTGAGCCTAGGAGTTCGCGGCCAGCCTGGGCAACATAGTGAAACTTTGTCTCTAACAGAAATTTTAAAAAAGAGAGAAGGGTGATAGTCAGGGTTTTTTTTTGAAGAAGAAGAAGACAGGACTTGAGTGCTGATGCATCTGTGGAAATCATCCCTCCTGTGATCTGTTGAACAAGCTTTTCTTCTCTTACCCATGCTTTCTCTTGAGGCCCCACAAAGCCTAGGCATGGTCCACAATGAATGACACCAATTATCTTCATTCTTCCTGAAGAAATTTTCAAAGTCCCTTGGAAAAGCAAAATATGAATTAAGTTAAAATACAAACATCTTGGAGAAAGCCAGTTGTTTGCTTATAAATCTTCCTTTGAATCCCACATGAAATAATACCTCAAATCATTTCTCCTCAGATGCTCTTCTTCACTTCAATATTTGTGTTTGGCTGAAGGAAAGGCCTGTGGTGTTTGTGGAAGTTGACATTTGCAATATCTAATTTTTAAAGCTCCATGCAAAAATGCCACTGAATTGATTCGAACTTTCTTTTACTGATCACCTCAACTGGTGAATAAGCAAAGGGCTTTGCTTGAGCAATTTTTTAGAGTTCCCTCCAGAGAAGACCAAATACAAATCTTAGTATCTGTATCTTGAGATCGTTCTTCCTGGAGCTCTTTGCAAGCAGCTCATTAGGTGCTGCCACTTTCTTCTGCCTACTCGGGAATGAAAGGTTTCACAGCCAAAGCTTCAGTTAGAATGGTCTTTATGTTCTCATTTTCAAATAGAATTTCCAGGTTTGCTATTGGGAGCATTTTTGCTTGGAGGGCACAAATGTGTCATCTGCCATGACTCTGAATCAGCCTGGGTTAATTTAAGCTGAAACAAGAATAAGAAAAAGATGAGATTTTACCCTTAACAAAACATACACATATATACATATATAAATATATATGCATGTATAATTATATGTATAATTGCATAATATATATATAATAAGAAAGAAGATAGGCCAAACATAGTTACAATTATGTCAGCCTGGCTCCCACGACTACCTGGCACTTACAAACCATCACTCCCACTTGACATCCACATGATTCACATCATCACAGACCCTTCGACTTACAAGGACATTTCACATGTGAACACTGTTAGCTTTTAGATTGTCAAATCATCATCTTCAAGAGAAAAGACAATAATAGCCATCATTTATTAAATATTTACTGGTGTCAGACACTGAAGTAAGCACTTTATAACCATTACTTTCTTTAACATTTAGAGCAACCGTATAAGAAAGATATATAATACTATTATCTCTATTTTTCATGTAAACAAATTGAGGCTTACATAGATTACCTAGTTTGCCCAAGGGCACATATGTGCAATAAAATCAGCATTAGAAACCAGTCTAGGCTTTGAAAGAGACGATGATGGATAGAGAAACAACCCTGAAATTGAAGCCAGGAGGACAGAGCTTAAATCCAAGCCACCCGGTTACCATTTGTCCCTCTTAATCAACCATCCCATTTAGTAAGAGGTGAATACATCTGAGGAGTAATTTGCTTATCTGGGAAGAGGGTAGAAAACCCTCTTATACGTGCACAGTACATTGCCTAGAATTAAGGTAAGAAAGCATTGCTTAACTTGAACTTTAGAGTTGTACCAAAGTCAGACAAAAGGCATAATTTTTACTCATGTGTGGTTGCTTTGCTGTAATACAGCACATGTTAGTGAGTGATTGGTCATCCATATATTCCAAGCAACTGGAAATTCTTGCTTTTGATTACACTGTATTTAATTAATTTCCAGTATATTAGATGCTCAGGGACATATATTAAAAATAATAGCATAAAATAAATACAGAGAAAGTTTACAGGTGACTTACACTCCATTGGTAATGCCATTTCTTTAGCTAGGAGATAGGTATATGTGAATTCATTAAATTACTTGTTATATATTTTGCCTATGGAAAACAATATTATACAAGAATTTACTACAAACAAAATAATGTCAATGCCTATGATTTTCAGATAGGACACCATTTCACTTTATGTTACTTGTGTTCTCCTCTCCCAGGAGGATCTCCCAAAAGCAGACACCTCAACTCTTTTGCCAAAATTTATGCTCTGAATTATTGTGCTAAGAGTCTTATGTGGTTCATCTTAACAGTCTTAAACTGTTACATGTTTGATTCTTTGTCTTAGGTGAAATACATGCACCCTGAGAACATGTGCTGCATCTTCCAATCTAGTATTTGTTTCCTTACAGCATGAAGTTCACTGTAAAACCAGTAAGACTGAAGATTTCAGCTTTCTTTTTTGCTTTTTAAAATTTTTAAAAAATATTTTTAACTGATACATTGTAATCACAAATATTTATTGGGTACAATTAGATATTTTGATACATATATTTGTTATAAGATAGTCAAATAAGGGTCATTAGAATATCCATCATCACCTCATGGATTTATCCTTTCTTTGTGGTAAGAACATTCAAAAGTCTCTTTTCTACCTACTTTTTAATAAACCATGTGTTACTGTTAACCATAGTCACTCTACTGTGCAATGGAGCATACATCACATTTTCTTTATTCATTCATTTGTTGTTTGACAGATTGATTCCATATCTTGGCTATTATAAATAATGCTGTAATAAATATGGGAGTGCAGATATCTCTTTGGCATACTGATTTCGTTTCTCTAGGGTATATATTCTGTAGTGTTATTGTTATATCATACAGTTCTATTTTTAATTTTTTTGAGGAAATTTCATACTGTTATCCATAATGGTTGTACGAATTTACAATCCCATCAATAGTTTATAAGTGTTTCCTTTCTCCACATCCTTAGTCAATGCTTGTTTTCTTTTGTCTTTTTGATAATACCCAATTTAACTGTAGTGAGGTGGTATCTCATTGTGGTTTTGATTTTCATTTCTGTGATGATTACTGATGTTGAGCATTTTTTCATGTATCTGTTGTCCATTTGTATGTCTTCTTTTGAGAAATGTCTATTTAGATATTTTGATTATTTTTTAATTGGGTTATTTGGTTTTTTGCTGTTGAGTCATTTACGTTTATTATATATTGTAGAAATGAAGCCATTTTCAGATGTATAGTTTGCAAATATTTTCTTCTAGTCCATAGGTTTTCTTCTCATTCTGTTAATTGTTCCCTTTGCTGTTTAAAAGCTTTTTAGTTTGATTTAATACTGTTTGTCTATTTTTACTTTTGTTGACTGTGCTTTTGAGGTCTTATTTTAAAAATCTTTGTTCAGCACAATGTCTTGAGGCATTTTTTCCATGTTTTCCTACAGTAGTTTCATAGTTTCAGGTTTCACATTTAAGTCTTTAATCCATTTTGAGTTGGTTTTTGTATGCGGTAAGAGATAGAGATCTAGTTTCATTTTTCTGCATGCAGATATCCAATTTTTTAAGCACCATTTACTGAAGAAACTGTCTTTTCCTCAATGCGTCTTCTTGGCTCCTTTGTCCAACATCAATTAGCTGTAAACATGTGAATATTTTTATTGCGCTCTTTGTTTTATTCCATTGGTCTGTGTGTCTGTTTTTCTGCTACTACCATGATGATTTAGCAGTATATTTTGAAATCAGTAGTGTGATGCTCCCAGCTTTTTTCTTTTTGCTCAGGATTACTTTTAGGGGTCTTTTGTGGTTTCATGTGATTTTTAGAATTTTTCTTTTTTTATTTCTGTGAAGAATGCCATGGGTATTTTGATGGGGATTGTATTAACTCTATAGATATCTTTGAATAGTATGGCCATTTTATCAATACTAATTCTTCCAGTTTATGAGCATGCAGTATCTTTCCCATTTATTTGTATCCTCTTCAATTTCTCTCATCAATATTTTACAGTTTTCAGTGTAAAAATCTTTCATTTCCTTTATGATCTTTATTACTAGGTATCTTTATTCTTTTGGCAGCTATTGTAAATAGAATTATTTTCTTGATTCCATTTAACCACTAGTGTATTGCTACTGATTTTCATACATTGCTTTTGTATCCTGAAACTACTAAAATTCTTCATTAGTTCAACAGTTTTTTTGTGGAGTCTTTAGGGTTTTCTATTTATAAAGTCATGTCATCTATAAAAAGCGAAAATTTGACCTCTATCTTTCCAATTTGGATTCCTTTTATTTCCTTCTCTTGTCTAATTGCTCTAGCTAGGACATCCAGTACTATGTGAACTAGAAGCAGTGAAAGTATGCATTCTTATCTTGTTCCTAATCTTAGAAGAAAAACTTTCAGCTTTTTCCCATTCTATATGATGTTAGCATGGTTTTGTCATATATGGCTTTTATTAGGTTGAGGTATAGGCCTTCTATACCTATTCTGTTGAGAGTTTTTATAATGAAGTGATGTTGAATTTTGTCAAATTTTTTTTCTGTGTCTGTTGAAATTAACTTATGGGTTTTTTCTTTCTTTCTGTTAATGTGGGGTATCACATTTTATTTATTTGTGGATGTTAAACTGTCTTTTCATCTCTGAGATGAATCCCAATTGATAATAGTGATTGATCTTCAGGTAACATTCAGCAAGTCACTTGGATTTCTCTGGGCTTAAGTTTCTTTTTCTGAGGAATGGAAAGTTTGGATCCAAATACTGTTTTCTCTTTTGGATGATATTCTATGATTTTTTTGAATTCTTCTGTAAAAGTACCTGTGAGAAATCTCCAGAAGAGAACAGCTCTCAAATTTTAAAATGCTTCCCAAAACTTAGTGTAAGCAAAAGTAAATAAATAAATAAATAAATCTTAAAAATAAATCTGCAATAATAAGGATGAAACTATAAAATTTTGGAAATAAAACTTGAATTTGAAAGAAATAAGTGACAATCTTTCAAACATCATGACTGCTTTTTAAGGCTATGATTTTTCTTCCCTAACCTGCACCATTTTAATGCCAAAGCTCAAAGAATCTTTTTGCATGCCCCATATGTGACACCTACAATGCAAGCACATGGATTTTTGAAACATTTACCCAACAAGCAGCCATGCAAATTCTGAAGTACATTCCAAAGCATCCCTCAGTGTAGAGCTTCCCAGATGATTTCTCAAACAAATGAGATACTTGGATTTGGCCATTGCTTCATTTGTTCTGGCTGCCCTGATGATGAGTTCATGGATGCTTGCTGGTAAAGTTGGTTGATAGGAAAATCCTGTTTTCAAGGTCCCTCCATGTCTTTCCCATTCTGCATTTCTCTCTCTTCTTCCCATTCCCTTCACTTCAGAGTATGGACAGGATCCTCTGTATATACTGCTGTAGTGTGAATGTTTAAGATTCAGAGATGGTACCATTTGAACTAAAGTGATTTCTTGTCTTCTGTCTCTCTCTGCACTTCTATTATTGTTTATGAGGCTGAAAATTTCAAATAATGCTTGGTTTCACAGCCTACTTTCAAGTTAACTGGGACTTAACATAGGTCAATGGCAAGAGAAAATACAACAAAAGAGGCAAGAGAAAATATACCAAGAGAAATCAAGAGGGGAGGAAAGTAAGATGGGTGAGATAGGCAAGGATTTACAGAAGAGATTTAGGGGAGCACACTGTCCTGTATGTCTTTGAGCATGGGCCTGGAGGAGCATGTTGTCTGTAGCAGTGGCAGGCAGCTTGTGATCTGAGGACACAGACCTGAGGATTGAGTTTAGCAAGCTGAACATGGCTAAGGGGAAAGATGGAAGCACTTGGGTTACTGATAATGTAATCATGATGCTTAATGAATAAACACTGGAGCCCTTTATGTGTTGCTTAGTGACAAAAGAAACACACTTATTCTAAGTCATTTTTCATTTTGGTATTCCCTTAATTACAGCTAAGATCTCTCTGATTCCATTCCATTGTATGCTTGGTGAGGTATTTCACTTCTCCCTTTCGTACCATGTTTTAGTTTACAACTACACTAGAAGGGAGGTGACACATTCTCCTTAATTTCTAATAGTTGGGAAAAATTTTAATGTAATAAATAAAATTGAATTATGAAAAATACATGGAGTAATTACTTACATTTTGAAACATATGTTAAAATTTACTCTGCAACTATAAAAAAACACAATTTTGGTTAAAGTAGACATAAAACTAAGGAAAATTTGAGCACTTAGAGAGATGGAACATGAAATGCCATGTTCCAGGGCTAAAGAATATAAACATTGTCTATTACAAAATAATGCTTTAAAACCAAGACTAGTGACACCCAGGGATCATTGAACCCTGACATTTGAGTCGGGCAGGCTATAAAGCCTGTAGTTAGTCTGCTGGGTGGGCGGAGGATAATGTGAATGTGGCTGAATGAGGAAGCAAACTTAGTTCCTCCTGGCTCTCAGCAGCGGCACTGAAAGGTCTAGAGAACATAATTAAAACAATAATAGCCACATGTCTAAATTGTGGCCTTTGTCTTTCTTTAGTTACCTGTTTGGGCCCAAATCATTTTCTTCAAATCATATTGTACTTCGCTGGAAAATGGTAGTTGCCTTCCCCAGTTTCCTGTAATAAGCCAGTAGCTTCTTTAGAATTTAATAAACAGCTCCAGTACTATTTGAGAATTTGAGGAATTTAAAAATGGCATATCAGTTGTCACTTGTGAATGCTTTGTTCACTAGAGAAAAGTTTTAATTTGTTTAATTTTTTTGGAGGGGGTGTTTGTCTCACAATAGCTGACCTCTGGGAAACTTATCTACACATCATCTGTGGCTCACCATGTAGACTACATTGCTCTAGACTATTAGTTTGAGCAGAGAGAGAGAGAGATTGGTTCATTATTGGAATACAATTTAAAGTGTATTTTATTTCCGAGAACATGGCCTAGTTAAATGGAAATTAGAGGACTATTCAGTCAGTGAATTGTCCACAAATGTGCTGTGTCCCGTGGGCTAGGCTGTTTCTTCATAACAGACCTCAGTGCTTAATTGTTTTCATCAGCCTGTCAGACTGAGGTTGAAAAACAAACGGCATATTTCAAAATGTCTTCTCTTTTAATTAATTATGACAGATTAATTTGTTTCAATCTTGAAGACAAGTCAGAACTTGGCAATATTTTTCCTAAGATGTTAAGAGGAACAAGTTTATAAAGTCACAGAATTTGAAATTGTGTCCTTGCACAACTAAAAAAAAATAAGATGTCTAAAGAATTTTTATAATTTTGTTGAACTTGCTGTTATAAATATTAACTTTTTAAAACTGACACAATCCTTATGCTATCATTAATGAACTATGGAAAATTAAGTCTAGATGCTGAAATCATTTGGCAATCATTCAGACGGTTGGAGTGTCTTCTCCCAGGAAAAAATATGAAAGGTGAAGTGTCAGTTTTAGGTGGGAGCAGATTTTATATATTCATTAGTAATTGGGTAATCAGTGGACTTATTTCTGACATTGGGTATACTGATTGTCCTTTACACAGGATATTGAGTGAAGGCATTCAGTTGGACAAATATTCATTAAATTTTTTCTGTATTTATAAGAACCACCCCTCCAACTCCTAGCTACACCCAATCAACTAGCTACAAAAGTAAGATTACGGATAGTTTCACACTCAAAAATAAACATACCTGCTACTTATTAAAAGCTCTTGGGAGCAATGCTTGAAGTCTAATACTTGAAACAATTCAGTAAGGAGCTACAATAATGCCCACTTTATAGCCTTGAAAAATGAGGACCAAGGAGTTTACAAATCATACCCAGGAAGGAATTGAACCAGGATTCAGACAGGGTATTAATTTTTTATTCCATAACTAAGATATTAATCATCTTAATCTTCCATACAACTTAACACATACACACAGACACACACATGCACCCATGCTCACACACATAGCTGATACTAACTGCATTGAAGGAATGGAGACAGGAGAAGCATATTTTAATTGGAGAAAGTAATGAGGGCCAAAACCAATGAGTCTAAGAAACTTTTCCCACCAAATCCTCAAAGGTTTTAGTGTCTGCCATAAAGAACAATCATCAGACATGACTGTGGGCTCCAAATTGAAAGCATGAAAGCAAAGGTATGATGAAGTTCCTGTACCTCTATGGAAAAATACTAGAAACCAATTGAAGAAATCTAGTGCAGACAGGACCAGAGCATTATCCTATTTGTATGTGCTAAAAAATACTTATTTACTTAAAACAAAGTAAGAAATGATTTTTAGATACACACTTTGTATTATACATGGGTCTTATTTTCCACTTGATTTTTAGAATTAATGTGGTTAAAGCAGGAAATATAGCATTCCCAACTTAAGGACTTTTAAAACTCAAACATCCAGAACAATATAATCCTATATTTATTACTTAAGTATTATTTAAAGATACCATAAAGTTGATTTGGGAGTGAGGTAAATTATATGAGATTTTAAAGGGACAATTGTATTAATAGAATTAAACATGGCAATAGAAATAAACAGCACCCAGGGCAGTGTGTAGCATATAGTAGGTGTTAACTAAATATTTGATGGATGTTTAAACAAATAATAATGGCACTGTATTAAACTATTGCTTTTATAGTACATGAACATTTACTATAGTATAAAATTTTATTGGGCATTGACCAAATGTCAGTGTCTTGAGATTTTTATGTAATATATAAAATCAGAAAAGATCTTTCATTCTGAAGAATATAAAGAAAGAGAAAAATCCTGTATTTGAGTCAATACTAAAATATTAATTTTCATAAATAATAAAACTATTACTAGTAGCTTATTTCATTTTAGATTGAGATTTTGAACAATTAATCAGTAAAAACTTCTTCAAAAATAGTGATTATTGCCTATTTCTTTTTTTATTATTTTATTTTTTTTATTTCAGCGTATTGCAGGGGTACAAATGTTTAGGTTAAGTATATTGCCTTTGCCCCACCCAAGTCAGAGCTTTAAGCCTGTGCATTCCCCAGACATTATTGCCTATTTCTTAAGGAGGATATACATAAGGACAGAGAAATGCTTACATTTTTTCAAACTACTTATTAGATTTTTTATTTTATAAAATTATTATATTAGAAAAAACATGCAATAACAGGGTCTGTTAAAAAAAAAAAAAACAGCAACCCTATCTCTTACTTCTGTATTTCAGAAATGAATGATTTTTATAGGAGTCTAAAGCTCTCCAGGTGAAAAATCACCTTAAATTGAATTTCACAAGACTCAATGGTTTTATTAACACTAATTTTAAAAATTAAAAAAATTACAAACAAAAAGAGGTTACTTAAGAGAGATTCAGAATCAATTTTATTTTAGTGGTACTGTTCAGTAACTTGCATATAATAAATTAGTCTTGTTTGGAACAACAGGAAGTGCATAATGGAAAATATAGTTTAGACTGATTTTAAAGTAAGACGGCATGGTTACTTAACCTGGCAAAATAATAGAACATATGTCATCTTTGTTAAATTATTAATCTAGTTCCCTTTTACAAAATTGTTAATGTTTTTGGGAGAAAATGGAAGGAAATGCCAAAGCCTAACTGTTTTAGTCAGCAGTCTAGTTGAAGAATGGAGTTATTAATACCTTTACTTCAAATGCATTATATTTGCATTAGGCTTATTGTAGTTTAAATAAAAGATATGTTTGTCATTATTGATAACTTTTGTATGAAATATGTAAGAAATATTTACTTAACTTGTTCCCTTTTTAAGTATTCTCAAACTTTTTTCTGGATGAGTCAAAATAACGTAACAAATCTAGTTTATTCCATCTGCATCAATGTTAACAACAGATGTTTGATGGAGCACTGATTATGCAGGGTACCATGTGTGCTAGGGGTTGGAGCTATATGGCAACTTTATACCCCAGGGGCTGAAGACCTACCTAAGGAAAGAGTGAAATGAAAGATGCAATCATTTATGAAGTCTAGCAAAAGTAAAGCTCTGTGACCTTTGCTACACAAAACTGAGGCCCATCCACTGACAGAGGCTGCACCCTTCTTAGAACCCCTCAAAATTCTCTTATCCACATTCTTGTTGTATTAAGGAAGTGATCATATTCCTTGATCCTGAATATTTGTTTTTCATATTGCTCTCAGAATGTCATTTTTAGTATTGTGGACTCTCCCTTAGTAATCAGGAGTTTAGACTATATGTTCCTGGATTTTTCTCTTAGGAATACTTAAGACATGTTTAACATATAATCCATATTAGCACATATATACATTAGCACATATCTCATGTTAGCACATGCCTGATATTGTTGTCCATGGCCCAATCACAAGTTAACTAACATTCCATTTTAGAGTACATCCTATGACAGTGCATATCCATGTTAGCACACATCCCAAATTAGCCCATCTCCTGGGTTAACACATACACTGCAATAATTCACATCCCATGTTAATGCATGGCCCAGAGCAGTGTGTGTCCCATATTAGAGCAGGTCCCATGTCAAAACCTGTTCTTATTAGTGCACATCCCATTTTAGCCCATCTCCTATGTTAATGCACACCCCGTATTTGCACATGTACCACGTTAGTGTATGTCCCCTGTTGGCAAACTCCCAATCTAAGCACACAAACCTTGTTAGAATACAACCCATGTAAGTGCCCACCCAATGATAGGGCACAACCCATGTAACACATTCTCCATAGTATAGTGCATGCCCCAGGTTAGTACATGTCCCATATGTCAGCACATATTCCATGTCACAGCACATTCATGTTATTGCATGTCCATGTTAGCACATATTCCACGTTAGTGCACACCCATATTTCCTCACATTAATGGAATGCAGATATAGAGAATGCTGAGCTGATACAACTTCTATGTGAGAATATCCTGGAACAGGTACCTTCTCTTCTCTCTAATGTTTATAGCAACACAATTCACAATTGCAAAGATGTGGAAACAACCCAAGTGCCCAGCAATACATGAGTGGATTAATAAAATGTGGTTATGTATACCATGGAGTACTACTCAGCCATAAAAAACAATGATGAACTAACTCCTCTTGTATTATCCTGGATGGAGCTGGAGCCCATTCTCTGAAGTGAAGTATCACAAGAATAGAAAAACAAGCACCACATATACTCACCATCAAATTGGTACTAATTGATCAACACTTATGTGCACATATGGAAGTAACAACATTCATCGGGTGTCAGACGGGTGGGAAGGGGGAGGAGGGGAGGGGTATATTCACACCTAGTGGGTGCAGTGTGCACTGTCTGTGGGATGGGTATGTGTGTGGCTCTGACTTGGCTGGTCCAAAGGCAATATGTGTAACCTAAGTGTTTGTACTCCCATGATAGTCTGAAATTTAAAAAAGAAGAAATCTAAATATTCTGAGAATTATATTCAGATCTTTCACTGATTATGACATCTGCCAAGTAAAGAAATTTGAAAGACCTTTATTATGTCCTTTTCTCATTTGCTTTCAAATTTGTTTACTTTATTTTTCTGGTTTTAAAGGTTGATATAGTCAATTTGGGGAATGTTGTTATAACTAACTCTTTGAAATGCCGTGGATTTTATAGATTTCTCTGATAGATTATCTGATGTCTGTTTTTCTCTCTAATTTTTATTCAGTATCCTTCAGCATCCTGTTCTGGGCAGAGAAATATCTATCGACCTGAGGCTGACACTAAGATCTGTATCACTCAAGAAAGGCAATTGTCCCCTATATATTGAATCTTTTTCTTGACATGACTTTATCTCAACATTGAAGATATAGGATATTTGTAGTTGCCACCCAAGCTCTCTGCTTGGTGCAGTTTTAAGGATGAATCCAGTCCTTGACACATCCCAATATAGAGTCTTCCCCCACCTCCAGCTTTTTTTTCTGTGTTATGTGATGGTGCATGTGGGCTTTGATTAAAAGTGGCTTCCTCCTGCTCTCTCCTGTATGAATGTGAATATCAACAGACATCTGAGGGTGTTTAGAAAGTAACAACAGCAGGGTTTCTTTCATTGGCTTTGTCCTCTGATGTTTTGAACTTTTCTCACGTAAAAGACACTGTTTACTCTTGAAAAACAGCATTAATAACATGGAAAAAATTGTAAAGAGCCATAGGAAAAAATTATCAAGAGGAAAAAATTATCAAGGGCCAAAAAATGAACACAAATTTCATTTAAACAGCTTAAAAGATGAGCAAATGCAACTTTGGTGAAGCTGGCATTTTTTCTTGAAGGACGGCATTAGAAGTTAAAGGCTAAGACCAGAATCACTCAGCCATATAGGTTTGTGCAATTTATGTCTGTGGATAACTAAAGAGATGAATCAAAATAATCAAGGTACGGGGAAAGTCGGCTGGTCCTCCAGACTCCTTAATCCTCAGTCATCCTGCCCTTCACTCTCATCCCAATATTACATTTTGTTCATTTTGCAAAGCTCCAGCTCAAAGAGGAGCTTTGCAAAAGCTCATGTGTGCAAGGAGTACTATTTTGAGAATTTGGTAGGAAGAATCTAGAAGCTGAGAAGGAGAAGCAGTTGTGAATAACAGAGAGTAAGATGGCCAAACGAAAGGCAGAAAGTGGTGGTAGAAAGAACAAAGTGTTTGGAATCAGGGTGAGCAAAGTTCAAACCCTGACTCTTCTACTTCCTGTTGTGAGATACTGGGCAATTATTGAACCTCTGTGAGCCTCATCTGTAAACTAGGAGAAATGACACCTACCCTGCAGAGTTTTGGTGAGGATTGAAAGGGATAAGGTAATGTGTACAAAGAGTGCATAGTAATGTTTAATAGATTAGGGCAATTATTTTTAAAAAAAACCAAAAAACTATACCAACAGGAAGCTCAGGATTCTGGAGTATTCCATAATGCTGGAATTGGGACAGATGTGATTTTAATTGTGTTTATTGTTTTCTGTAAAGAATTCCCTGGGCTGCGGGTGGAAGCACTTGCTTTATAACTGTATGCCGGAAGCTTATCCTTCCTTCTGCAGTGAAAGGCGGCAGTCCAGAGATTTTCTTTGAAGCCCATCTTTATTTTTTTATCTGTTTCATTAACTATTTCATAAAGAAAATTTTCATTGCTAAAGTTTGCATCTTATTCCCTTCATCCCCTTTTTTGCCTATAAAGTTCATTATAGGGATTTAATTATAATCACTTTATAATTACTACATTACAGCATTAATTGATGTCACACCAAGCCATTAACAATATTATTTCATATAAAACTCATCAATTCTCAATTAATAACCCACAGCCTACCTAGAGTGGCCAATCCCTCTTCTTGGGTTTTTTTTTTTGCTTTTTATTTTTATTTTTTTCTAATGAATTTGAAAGACTCTTGGATTCATGAATGTTCTTAAATCCTACCGTATTAGGAATCCACAGTGCCCACAAAAATCTTTTAGAGCCTTCTTTCTTAGACAAGACCTTGTTTCCCTCCAAAATTACCGTGTTCCTCTCTCCTCCTACTAGCGTGAACTCATTATTTTTATTTTCAGTCAAAAGACATCAAAAAGGAAGTGACAGTTTCAGAAACAATGCTGTTTCATGACCTCCCTCAGGACTGGCTTCTTATCACCCGGTGTCAACCTCCACACTTACTAATCCACTGTGATGGTTTTGCTCCCTGTGTCTGGACAGCTCTGTGTGTCTGGACAGCTCTGTGTGTCCCGGATCAGACCCCCGTTAGAGGAGCACTACGTAGCAGAAACAGAATAGGACTCTTTTGAAGGACTATTTTATTTCTACCCAAATGCTATGTGACATCCTCAGTAAGTTACCTCCCCATTGTCAGACCTTAGTTTTCTCACTTGTAAAATGTGGAAGTTGGATGGGACAGTGGTAAAAATCCATTACTGCTCTGTTTCTTTAACATATATTTAATTCAACTGAAATGCACTAATGCTCTAGTTGTTCACAGACTAAAAGAGCCCCATCACTAGCTTTTATATGAATAAGAAAAATTTTCCTTTATCATTTGCTGGAAATTTAAAAATATATATGAATATCCATGTGGATTTTTAATGTAAATGAGACTCCCCTAGTGTTGTTCAGTGCACAACCTAAACAATCTCTATGGTAGCCCCATTTTAAAAAATGAAACAATTATACGTGGTAACCCTATTAAAAAACAAACCAACAAAATGAAACAGTTCACACCTAGACAGAAATTACTAGGTACAAGATAAATTATCAAAGTGGTGAAAAGAGGAAAAAGAGAATTTCATGCAGATGAATAAAGATGCTGCTGAGCTGATGGGAGATGTGTCAAGGGGTCATGTTTGTCCTGGAGCAGAGATGACAGGCAGGTGGCATTTGGCATGTCAACTCTGATTTATAGCTCCTGAGTGTTGTTTTGAGGAGGATTCTGAGGTTGCACCCAGGCAGTAGAAGAGTGTTCTGTGAGTACTTAGCAATGGCTGGGAGGAAGGCGTGTATCTGCCATCTCTGTCCCGGGGATAGTCCACTGTCCTGTGCAACCTTTGTAGCAGTATACCCTCGAGGACAAAAACCTAACTCCTTTTCAGCAGGGCATGTACCCAGTTTGACTCGGTATAAGATTTTCAGCTGAGGAGTAGATATTTGTGGCAGAGATGGCACAAGGGAGAGTAATACAATCCAAAATCCTTATTATAATATTAACCTCATTTTACTTTTTAATACTTGTTTGTCTACTCTCACATTTAAGGAGCTCTGTAAAACTTTAAAACATTGAGAACCAGTCTCAATCTTGGAATCTATTCGTTCTGCTTGAGCAACTCCAAGGATAGAGAGCTTGTAATCTTCTTATTTAGACACTTTCAATCAGAGGATATCTCTTCTTTATGAGAAAACACCATCAACTCGTCCTAGTTCTACTCCTCCACAGAATGAAACAACAAAATCAGCCCCATTCTTTCCCTGAAGGACAGCTCTTTCAGGTATTTAAACCCAGCCTTCGAATTCCACCATAGCATCCTGTCCAGGTTAAACAGCACTAATGCTTTGAACTGTCCCTCGTGTGGTTATTGTAGAGACATACTCATCTCTCTGTTCCAAGTCTACTACAGTATATCTCAGTCTACTAAATAGGTGGCTCTAAAATTAAAACTTTAGATGTATCATGCATCGCAACAAGGAAGAGTCCAGAGAATGCCATTGCTATTTCTTAAGATCCCATCAACACTTTTGAAGACCACATCACACTGACAACTCATTTGAGTTCATTGTCAATCCAATGATCTAGGTTATTTAAAGACAGTTATCTACTAATAAAATGTGTGCCTCTCAATGAAGAACAATTTAAATGTATGAATGCCTAATTATTTCTCAGGTCTGAGGGCTTATAGAGGACTAAAGATTCATCCAGTGGGGACACACAGCCCTCAGGGAAGTAGATTCAAGGAAGGCCAATTTCTTCTCAAGAATTTTGCTTGAAGAACAAGAATTACCAAGAGATCATGGGCTGGGCAGGTTGGGAGCCTCCAGTAGACAGTACCAGCAGGTGAGGGCCTGGCAAAGAACTCCAAATGCTGTAGAGTTCAGTGAATCAACTCTAAACATCTTAGTCAGAATAAGGACCTAATCTTAATACCAGCTTTGCTGAAATATATCTCTATTGGCCTGGCTGGCACCAACCAAAGCATTCTAATCTAGTAAGAAATTCTTCCCATTAGCACGTTTCCTTGGATAAGGCAACACAGTAAGTCATCTTGTGAAAACTCTTAGCAAACCGTAACTATTCTTCACATTGCAATATTTTCAAACTTTGGGAGATCATTTGATTTAGTCCAAGATGGAGGATCAGTCACACTTTTTTGGAAGCTTTCTCTGATAATAGAATCCCAATGTTCTACATTATCTATTTAGATCTTTTAAATGTATTTAATTTTAAAATTCAAATTCAAATGCAAAAGTACTTATAACAAAACACAGAAATGTCTGCTCTAATACTTCTCAGTCTCCAAATGTACTCCCTGGGGGAAAGCCCTATTTACTGATTTATATATATATATTTACTTTGATATTTCTAAATAATTATTTACACTGATATGCCTTAATTTTCTTGCGTTGTCAAGTTTCCATATTATCTATTGATATCATATTATGCAGAATTATCACATTTACACACACCACTACATCTTCTCCCTCTTCTCCTGATTGAGTTTTATCAAATATTTTAGTTAAATGTATAATCTCTGTTTACATTATTATATATCTGTTTATATTTATTGTTTATCTGTTGCTCAGCAAATAGATACCTACATTGCTACCTTTATAGTTCACTGCTATAGAGGTCTGCTGGTCACTAATTAGATTACTAGTACATAATGAATTTTTGGTAGAACTGTTTTGGGATTTAATTCTTGGAGTTAATACTGATCATTTTTTTTACCTGCATCATCTGTAATGAACTTATCATTGTTTATTTCTATCACAGCTATTATGTGGCAATCAGTAATTTGCAGTTTTTGTTTGTTTTGTTTTGTCCTCTGTGTCTTAGTTAAACCTTTTTGTTTTTCATTTCCCAAGAGCCTTCCCTCCTGGAACTTCAGTCCTCCATTGGACAGGTTGTTCGTTTGTCTTTCTTTAGAATTATTGTTTCCTTTTATGATCTCTTCCTTTTATTGAATTTATTCTCCTTATCTTATTGGGGCACATCCTCACTAGCTTTCTCAGAAGGGTTCTGGGAGAAAAGAAAAAGAATGAATCATTGTATGTCTCAAAATGCTTTTGTTCTATCTTTGCCCTTGATTAGCATTTTAGCTGAATGCATAATTCTATTTTACAATAATTTTCCCTCAATATTATTATGGTCTGCTGTCTTTGGCATCCAGACCTGCTATTGAGAAGTCTGATAACATTCTGATCTCTATATTTTTTTAGCCTCTGTGGAACATTTTAGGGTCTTCTCTATCTCTGGTATTCTGAAATTCCACAGATAAGTTTCTAGCTTTGGATCTATTTTCATTCATTGTGCGGAGCTAACACCAAACTATTTCAGTATGGAAATTAGTGTCATTTAGTGTTCACAAATTTGAAAAGTACAGTAAAAGTACTGATTCTTACTATGTTTATTGGAAATAAATGTTCATTTATTCACACCTATTCTTGCTTCTTTGAGGCTCTGGAGACACTGTTTGGCACAGTCATGATGGTTTCTAAACTCATACTTCATTTCCCTCTACTATAATACATACGACTCAGTCCAAATTTTATGTCTTTTATTCTTGAACCCACTTCCCTTTTCCATTATATCTATTTAAATCCTATTAGTCACTGGGGTTGAACTCAAGATCTGCATCATCTAGGAAGGCTTCTGACAATTCAAATTCTTATGTCTCTATTATTTACTGAATCCCGTTCTCAATATTTTATCTCTTTAGCACCAAATTATACGCATTATCACAGGCATGAAGAACTATAGAGTTATTAGTTTTTCCTAAGCTGTTTTAATTAATCTAAATACTTCAGGTGTCATAAATAGCATAACAACTAGTGGTGAAAATGATGTTGATAATAATCACGATAGATTAGAACTTTAGCTTTATAGAAAAATCTTCCTTCACTGTTTTATCTCCAGGATAAACTATGCAAATTCCTTCTAATTTTCCAAAGGAAAAATGTTGCAAATTACTAGAAAGTTTTCTTGGAGAAGATAAAACTTTTTGAATGTTATTAAAAAATTAAATTTAGAAATGTAAGCCTTTACTTTCTCATGGCGACTGAAATACAGGTATATGCCAATAAAATAAAAAAGCTTAAATCCATTTTGGTACTCTCATTGAGTTGCAAACTTTGTTGTTGTTCCTCCAGGACAATATAGATGCCATAAACCATGTCTAAGTAGGCAGACAAAATTACTTCCCTCAGATGGTTTAAGTCAAATGAGATTTTGTAAGTTTTTCTGTTCTGTCTTATGAGTGCATTTTAATTTAAATGTATTCTTAATCATGACTTGAGAAAATTCATCTCCTCACAAACTAACCAAAGTGCATTAATTTCTAAAGTGATGGCATATTTTAAAAATTCATCCAAAATGTTCTTAGTTAGGGTCTTTAAATATTCTACTTGTATTATTTTTTAAACATATTGAATTTCATTGTAATTATATAGAGGGTTTTATAGTAGTGGAACACATGATGTGATTACAAATTGTCCAGCTCCCATTTCCAGGCACTTTATTAGAGGAATCCACGTAATAACAGAGTTTACCAAAAACAGAAGCCTTCAGAAAGCCGCCTGATGAAGAGCTGGGAGAGGCAGACTTCTGAAGGTTAAGTCAGACAAAGATAAATTTAATCAAACACAAGAAAATGGGGGTGTGAGATGGAGAAGAGAAGAAATTTTAATTTACACACAGTACATTGGAGGATAAATTATCTGCGAGATAAAATGCCAACTTTCTAATTTTCATATTCATGGCAAATCCTCACTTTCAGTGCCTTCATTTCGAAGGACTGGGGAGTTTGCCAGGGAAGAGGGAGGGGGTTATTTTTGGTATATGAGTGGTAAAAATGAAGTGTCAGATTTCTGAACATATATCATCCTAAGAATAAAACCTATTGATTCCCCTAAAAGAACGTGCTGAGCTGAGATGAGATGAGATCAACATTCTAGGGGGGAAAATCTCTCATTGGGTTATCTCTTAGGTGAAAATCAAACGCTTGGGTCTCTTGAGAAAAATGTTCACGGTGCCCTAGAAAAGGTGCTGGGAAACTAATCCTAGGAAGAGGCTGAACCCCAGAATAGGCCTAAAGAGAGAAAGAATTAAGAGATAAGAAATTATATTACCTGATGTTTGGTATGTGCCAGGTACTCTTCTAGATGATATATGGATAGATAGATGATTATTTGGTAGATAGAAGGAAAGGCAGGCAGGCAGGCAGGCAGGCAGGCAGGCATGGATACATATCCTTACTTAGTTTCACAACACTTTTGAGAGATAGGCAATCTTATTAAGATCCCCATTGAGACCTTTTGAGAACTTTGAGAATATAAAAGATCAAGAACAAGCTGGAACCCACAAGCACAATTTCGAGCCTCAAGAGAATAAAGTGAAAAACATGTCAGTTCTTATTGCTTCTGATACCAGTGGTACCCAAAAGAACCCCATTCTTAACCCCTCAAAAAATTTAATTCACCAAAGGAAAATCGCCGGTTTAATTATCTTTCTATCTCTAGACTGGAATGCTTTTGAAGGCAAATCTGTGTCTCTGTCAATGTCATATCTCTCATATCTACCACAGAACTTCAGACATAATAGGTGCTTACTAGCTATTTTGATAATGAAGGAATAGGTGAATTAGAGGAGTAAGTGACAGAGAAATAATTTTCGATAATACAAATATTTTCAGATGGCTAGTTTCAGGACCCCTAAACGGCTCACTCAGTTGAATATTTGCAGTTGAGAGAAAGAAAAAAGAAAGAAAGAAAGAAAGAAGGAAAAGAAGGAAGAAAAGAAGGAAGGAAGGAAGGGAGGGAGGAAGGGAGGGAGGGAGGGAGGGAGGGAGAGGGAGGGAGAGACAGAAAGAAAAGGAAACAAAGTGCAAAACTCATCATTGAAGTTGAAGTTCACAAAAGCTGACTGCAGGCAAAAGTGGCCACAGTAACAGTAGCAACGGAAAAAGAACCCTGGGTCTTGTTTTATCGGTGATATGTTGACAGCTCAGAGGCAGATACTGTGTCCATTCTCCTTTTTAATCATCTACTGTGCCTTGCATTTAAAAGAGGTGATTACTGATCGATGATCAGGAAAGGAAGCACATTTGCAATATAATATTTTTGGTGTGATCTCTCTCTCTCTCTGTCTCTGTCTCTCTCTTTACCTCTCTCTCTCTCTCTCTCTCTCCTTGTCAGACAAATTTTCTTTGTTTTGTAGTACATTCGAATTTCTTATCTTGATAAGCTATGGTAAGGCTTTCTATTTCAGTTTTAATTTCAAGGAGATGTTGACATACTTTTTAACTGATTTCATTATTTTTGTCCAAACCAGTCTATGCCTATTGAAGTGTTTAGTGTTTTCTTTCCTTTAGGATCACCAAACCTCATTTGAGGCATGGGTTCTAAGTCTATTAAGACTGTTATTTTCATGGTAACAAAAACACTATTCTTTGCAGTGAACTGAACCAACAATTGTGACACTATTGGTTCCACATTTGCAATTGCAATATATTCCTTGAGACTATCAGCCATGCCTCTGACAGTCAATGTTGCCATTTTCACTAGATGAGTATAATGACATCAAACTAAAGAGTTCAAATTTTGGACCAAGCTTAAATGTGGACTATCCAAAGGTATAGCAGACAATAAGGATGAGTTGCCTCTCTAGAGACAGGTATTAATTGTAATGGTTTTTTTGCACCATTGAGAAATTTCACAAGGCATCACCCTAGGTGGTGATTATTGAGTGTGTCCATATAAATACATATTTGCATGTATATGTATTGCTAAAGACTGAATGTTTGTGTTTCTCTCAAATTCATGTGTTAAAACTTAATTCCCAATGTAAGGGTATTTGGAGGTGGGGCAATTAGGAGGTGATTGTGTCATGAGAGTAGAGCTTTTATGAATGGGATTATATCCTTATAAAAGAGACCGCAGAGACCTCTCTTTCCCCTTCAGCCATGTGAGGAGGCAGTGAGAAGATGGCCATCTGTCTACGACCAGGAGGTGAGCCCTCACCAAACACCCAATCTGCCATTGCCTTAATTTTGGACTTCTCCACCTCCAGAACTGTGAAAAACAAATTTCTTTTGCTTATAAGCCACCCAGTTTATGGGATTTTTTATTACAGCACCCCAGACACCCATATATGTGTGTGTGTGTGTGTATGTGTATATATATGCATATATATAAATATACAAACACATATATGTATGTGTTAAGAAAAGCTATTGTTTTACCTAAAGAAAGTGGCTTATCTTTACTTTTTCCAGTTTCTTTCTATAAAATCTATTTTTTTTAATTTTGATGTTTTAATTCACTTTCCTGAATCATAGCTTTCAGAAAAGGGTGGAAATTTACCACACTGAAAGCCACATGTAGGTTTACCCCGTGCCAGGAAGGAGGCTGTCAATGCTAAAATGGGTTAGACCTTCGAAGGCAGGTCGGAATGGCAGTGTGTGGAGGAGCCAGTCTGCATCTGGAGAGTAGGACTGTGCTGTAATCTCAGGCCCATCGCCACTGCTGCATCACCAGTTGCCATTGAACACTTTGGTCACCAATAATGGTACTGAACACAAACAGTTAATGTATATGGAGCTTCCAAGGGAACAATATGCACTTGATTCCAACTTTGGGGTAGATATTATGTCAGTTTAGTATAGGAAGAAGCCAATGTTCACAGAAGTTAAGAGACTTTCTAGAAAGCAGTAGAGTCTGGATTCCTGCCCAGACCTATTGAAAGTTCAAGCTGGTCTCCTTTACATATTACCCCATAGTTCCTCAAAGGTCTAGCTAGAAAACCAACATATGTGTAATCTGTGGTGAGGTAGAGATGATTGTGTTTACTGAGTTTTCTCCTGAGTTTCACTACATATATTTATAAGCAATACATGGACAAACCCCTTGAGACAGTGTGTGACCAAATAACAAAATATGCCTACCAACCAATCCCTGTGATAAAATAAGAGAGATTTATTTTGCTCCTGGAATGTGGGGGTTAAGACTGAGAATATGGAAGTTGAGGAAAGCTAAAAAAAAAAGAAGTGGAAAAATCAATAATATTGTCAGAAACTGCACTATCAATTGTACTAGCTCCTGATGATATACAAATGTTAAGTTGATAAACTCATCGATGCTTGGTATCAGTGGAATATTTATGAAAAATTAGTTAAGGAATTTGATGTCACAATGGAATGCAAAGTGGGGATAAATATAAAACTAATGAGAAGTCTCAAAGGTGCAGGAGGCCAAGAGGCCTAGGAGAAAGTAGGTCTCCTAACTTGCAAAGATCATTGCAGGGGCTGTGGACTTTCAAGGGCAGTGTAATTGAGTCTTTAAGCTAAGTTTCCCTGCAGGCTCCTTTGGGCTGAAAATAGGAAGAAAAATGGAAAAAGTTGTAGAAGATAAGACTGATGTTGAGTGGCTTTGCATCTCAAGTTAAAACATTTGGACTAAATTCTGCAGCCCATTAAGAAAAAAACAAACAAACAAATACCACCCCCCCCCCAAAAAAAACCTGTGTAAGTGTGCATAGAACCTGTCCTCCTCTAAATCTAGCATTAGTTCTTGAATGCCTGGTGAACAAGCCAATTGATTTTAGTTAGTGTATAACTTTAGAGATACATATAGCCAAGGAATGACCTAATATCCTTTTTGAAACCTCTCTATCATAAATTTACTGGTTTTCATTTTCTTTCATCTTCCTTCCTAATTTTAGGGCCACCTCTCAATTCTTCCTTTCTAATTCCAATTTATTACCTAAGTCTCCTTACTGTACATCCAGGGCTTTTTCCATAATACTATACAGATTCCAAATTTATTTTTTAGTATGGAGACAAAGTAATCTTTCTTGCATTAAGTCAATATACACGTCAAAATATCATAATGACTCAAAATTTCTCTAGTGAAAGGAGTCGCCTGAGGCTCCTAAAATCACTGCATCACAAGGTCTTATGATGTTGGGAGATAAAAGTAACAGAGAACCTAGCATGGTACACATGCAACAGGTGCTCAGTAAATAGATACTATGTCCCCACTGTGACAAGCTAAGGGAACCTTAAGTTCTTCATCATCCGAGGAAGACTTCATTGACCAATGTACCCTTATTAGATTTTTTTTTTTTCTTTATTTGAGACAGAGTCTTGCTCTGTCGCCTGGGCTAGAGTGCAGTGGCGTCATCATAGCTCACTGCAAAACCTCAAACTCCTGGGCTCAAGCAATCCTCCTGCCTCAGCCTCCCAAGTAGCTGAGACTGCAGGCATGCACCACAATGCCTGGCTAATTTTTCTATTTTTATTAGAGACGGGATCTTACTCTTGCTCAGGCTAGTCTCAAACTTCTGAGCTCAAGCGATCCTCCTGCCTCGGCCTCCCAGAGTGCTAGGATTACAGGCATGAGCCACCATGCCTGGTCCCTTATTAGATTTAATAATTATTTTCTTCTGGATTATTTTCCTCCTGTAAGGAAAATATGTAGCATCGTTTCATTCTACCAAGAAATTTGAGCATACAATGTCAGTGGTCAGCTGTGAATTTGAGGACACAGAATAATGCATAAATTTTGACCCCAGTTGCTTCCTGAGACTAGAAGCCAGTGGTTCATCCACAAATGCGATGGCATGTTTCAGGGATACAAAGGGCGTACCTGCAGGCCATGATTACATGGAACCTGTTTCATAGTTTTAACAAGGCCTGGTGTTACCTTATTACCTAACAGCATTTGTAGCCATTCCATGTAAGGCAGCTAAAAGAGTCACCAAGTTTCAGTGAATAAAACTATTGCCGTGGAGGATCAGAAATATTCTCCTCACCCATGGTGCATTATTATATCATTTTCAGAGATATGATTCAGACTAGGAACAAAACTGTTAGATTATCTACGGTTGCTTTCCAATCCAAATAGGTCACACCTAGACTTCGGGAAACCTGGAAAGTACCCCTCTAGTTCCTCTCTGGAAATAACCTTTGAAAATATTTATTTTTATGATTTTCAATTTTCTTTCAGCTGCTGATATTTTTGTTTCCCTTTGAATCAATCTTGGACGATTATTTCAATACAGATAATATACGGAAGCCAAGTGCTTTGATCTTAGCTCTTCTGGTTTCTAAAAATGTGAAATTGAAAGATCACTTAACTCCTCTGAACCTCACTTATTTTTAATCTTTGAATGGGAATAATACCTGCCTTACTTCACAGGGTGGTTGTAAAAATCAAACAAGTAATTTATGTGAAAATACCTTGGAAATTAAAAATGTGATATGTACCTAAGATGTTATTAGGGCATGAAGATATAAGCACTCAAGGGAGTAGATATTTAAGGTAATAAATGGTGTTTTGAACCACGAGATTCTACAAATACAGAGAAAGAAATCTTGGTAGTTGGTATAATGACCCTTTTCTAGGTACTCTTTATTTCTGTAGGATTAGGACTTAGCAGATTTAGGGTTTGGGGATAATAGTTCATACTTTTGGCCATGTGTGGGAAAAAGAAGGGCTGAGCATTTGCCATTCCTAATCTGTACTCTCTTCTTTCCTTTGACTCTATTTTCTTTCCTCTTTTCTAAGTTCTCCATTCTTGTTCCTTGGTATTAGGGTCGATACCATTTATCGGGATGCCTAGAGTCCATTGTTCGTAATTGTGGGACAAAGCTGGGATCACACACTGGGAATTTCATTAGGACAAACTGTGTCTCAGTATTCAGAGTCTTGCTGCTGTGAATTCTAACTAGTTCGCTGGCTCTTCAGTGTCCTCTTGTCCTCACCACAATCTTGCCTTTAAATTATACCAGAGTAAGTCATCACTTACGGTAATAAAGCCCCAATGGGATCCATATCTCTGGGGACTGACAAATTTACTAACATAAATTATAAATGCTTATTCCCTCTTTCTGGCACCTTTCGAATAGAAAACTAAGTGCTCTGTATAGGAAGGGGGAGAGTATCCTGAAGAAATGTTCAGTAGAACAGTGAAATAGGAACATCGGTGGCATTTATGTAGGACCATTGCCTAAAACCTCCTGTGCTATGACGTGGTCATGTGGCTTCAAACCTGGCCCACCTCCTGGCCCAGCCATGGAGCAGGGGAAGAGATGCACAATCCATTATAGGTTTCTTGTACACGTGATGAGAAAATCAATTTCCCATTCCCCAGAGATAGCCCCACGGCCTCCTGATGTCCCGTATCTATGTCTTGCCACAAAGTCAAGGGTCTGTGATATATTTGCAAACATTCTGCTGCTCATAGCAATAATCCAAATTATGCCAAGGGAGAGGTGGTGACAATAGCATTTCTATGTCCCCATCTTGCCCCCTATAACGGTGATGGCTCATGAAGGCACTGGCCTTAAGTCTATCTTTAGAATCAGCAGAAAACAACCGTTTTCCATTCTGAAGCAGGCACAATGACTGATTGGAGTAGGTATAAAAATCCCTTTCTGCTTTATGATGTGTGGATTAATGAAAGTATTAAACCACTCTAATGATAGATCAGGAAATTATTTCCACTGTAGCTGAAAGAAATAAAACGGCTTCATCTTAAATTAGGGAGATCTAAAACTTTGCAAGCTCATCAAAGTGCGTGGGCAACAAAGAGGTACAAGTTTATAACCCATTCTGCAGCACCTTAATTTCTTAACATCTATCATTTTTCTGCTTCATTACTGTTGGGGTGCTTTTCAAAAGCTTCTGGGAAAACTAATTTGGGCATAAAAGACTAATAAATATGGGTCAGACTAATACCTTTTTTTTTAATAGAGAATACTGGGATTTCCCCCATTTTATTAGCATGCTTCGCTGTTAATTTTATTTCACTGACACTGTTGCCTTTGTAGCAGCTGTGCTCTAAGCTTGAATGGCATGATTTACTGCTTAAAAATTAAATCTGGACTTCTACAAAATCCAGGCAATAGCATACTCGAAAAAGTACAGCTGTGTGCCTACCCCCTTGAATTGGTGAGATTTGGTTGAGTTTTATACATAGAATCAGCATAGGCTTGCTGCAGAAAACAAGAACGTCTTAATACACGTATCAGACACTTAGTTTAGCTACAAAGTCAAGTAAATGCAAAGCCTCAATAAATTTGTTATGATACAATCAATATTATGGGAGGAAACAAGTGAGGCCCTGAGACTTGAGAAAAGGACATTTGACTAGATGAGCATAAGTAAAGTGGATGCTCATTGGCTTGATCCATTTTTATGTTGCTGTAAAGGAGTACCTAAAGCTGGGTAATTTATAAAGAAAATAGATTTGTTTGGCTCATGATTTTGATGGCTGTAAAGTTCAAGATTGGTAGATTGGGCCTCTGCATCTGGTGAGGTTCCTCAGACTGTTTCTATTCGTGGCAGAAGGCAAAGGGGACTTGGCATGTGTAGATGTAACATGACGAGAGAGGAAACAAGGGAGAGGGGGAAGAGGTGCCAGGCTCCTTTCAACAGCCAGTTCTCGAAGGAACTGACAGTTTGAAAATATTGCCCAACACTTATAGAGAATGTCAACTCAAGCTGATGCCTCAACTGTGCCTTCAAGAAGCAACAGTTATCTTAACTTGGTTCACTAACCCTGGTGCATTCGTTTTTTGAAGAGATTACTGGTTTGTCACAACTTAAGAGTTTTTAATGGATTGCACTTAACGAGTGCACAAGTGGATCTGAGCAGCTGGAGGAATGCACAGTATCAGACATTTCTTGTTCCCTGCTTAAGAGAACCTCCACAGGAAACTGCTCAGCCATTTCTGATGTCTGTGCGAGTCTGGAAGTGGAAAGAAGTTAAAACCCCATGGGGCAACCGATGGGGACAGGACCCAATGGGTAAATATTTTCCTTTCCACCCTTTGCACATAGAATACTGAAACCCACCTACATGGTTTCCTACAACATCATAACATCCCCCATGAGATCCAGCCTCATTTGGTTATAGCAATTACCACCAAAAGTGGAATGGATGCTGGGCTGGCAAAAACAGGGTCCACTATATACTTCAATCCTCTCAATCTTATGCCCCAGGACATTTTTACATATAAAATCAACTTGATCAACTTGTCAACACACCGATGGATTTACCTCCCCTCCTTCCCTGTTTCACTTTTCCACCATGTTCCTTAGGATTACTTTCCAGAATAAACTTGCTGCTCATGGTTTGCAGATGTGAAATTAGGGGGTTGCCTGGGCCAATGTCTTAATACTTTGTGTCTGTCAGAACTCCCTCTTCAGAGTGACAGGAATCTCACCCAAACTGGTTTACACGCAATATAACTCTTTAGCCAAACTAGCTGGTAACTCTAGGCAAGTCTGGATCTAGGGGCTCAGATCATTTTATTAGTGATTGGCTCTGCTGTATCTTTCTGTTCTTCCTATTTTCTATGGTGGCTTCATTCTGAAGCCAATTCCTATGCATGATGGTCCTGTGCAGCTACAGACTTATAGCAAAATAGTTTCTGGTTCAGCAGAAAAAAGATGTTTTGTTTCCCAACAATCCTAACCAAAGACTTTAGAATTGGCTCTTATTGTCTCATTGTCTTAGACAGCTTGGGTTTTGCCTACCCCAGACAAAAAGCATATTTTGGTATGACTTGATGCTCTGAATGACCATTCCTGAGTTGCATTTTAATCCCTGGAGCTGGGGCTGCGGGGACACCACACCTTCATCTCAACAACATAATTCGAGTGTAGGGAAATGCTGGTTCCCCAAAGAAAACCAGGAAGCAATTACCACCAAAAGTGGAATGGATGCTGGGCTGGCAAAAACAGGGTCCACTATATACTTCAATCCTCTCAATCTTATGCCCCAGGACATTTTTACATATAAAATCTGAGAGCATGTGCACTTCCTCCACCACCCTAACCCTGATCCTAAACAAAACACATAGCCCTCCTGCTATGACTCCACTTCTCTTCTGCAGCTCTTCTTGCAAAATGTATCCCTTTACAAACTCTTCATTAGTTTCCTATCCGCCTCTTTGCTCGGGTGTGCTGGGCAGCTTCTCTAAGGTCTGCTGACATGTCTCTAAGGATCATCATTCAGGGAAAGTCACTCCATCAATATCCTTTAACACCACTGCCTTTGTGTGTGTGTGTGGCCAGTCCAGCAGCAAGGGAGTCCTACGGAGGTCATCAGAGCCTCGCCGATGCATGTTGTCAAGTACCAGGGAGTCTCCACAACAGAGGAGCAGGCTGAGGCATTTTGGCAGCTCCATTCATCATGGAACTAACAGGTCATGGCTGGTGGGGTGATACCAAGGAGACGAGAAGAGACACATTGTGGAAAATGTGTAGCAGAGACTTTGATTTTTTTTATGTTTACTACACGAGGCTGAGACTTGAAAGTGGATCTGATTTTCAGGATCTTGTACGATAATTCTATCTTAAATTTCAAGGAAAGTTGCAGTCTCTCTCCACACTGCTGCTTGCCCGCTGTGCAGTAGGGAAAACTGAGATTTCCTGATGGGATCAGGTCCTTCTCTACCCACTTATGTCAAAGGAACTGAAAAATATTGCCTCAAAAATACGAAGTTATCCACGGTTAATGCCCAATGCAGAGTCTACAGTGAAGGGTTCAATTCCTGGGGGGCCTAATTAACTTTGCTCCCTGGCCTTGAGCCACAACTTATTAATAAATTCTTACCTGTCATTTCATAAAGTATTATAGTATCACTTTTTCACAGTATGAATAAGTGAAGAAAGCATATTTAGGTTTGCATATAAGGACTTACCCTGCTGAAAATGGGACTTAAGGTTTTTGATTTATTTATAGCAAGTTCAGGAGTGTCATTTTCAAAGTAAAAAACATCTAGAAATAGAGCATGATTCATGCATGGGCAGGTGTACAAGGGGCCTTAGAGGGTTAGGCAAAACCTCCATCCTTCTTGTAGCTACAGCAAGAAGATGGATTCTTAAGAAGATGAAAAGAGTTTATCCTGATTTTTCTCTATATTTTCGTTTAGGACCTTTATCAAATGGCCCTGTAAGAAGAATTATGCCACCTTTTGCAGAGTTCTAAATAATTTCTGCATATCTGAAAATACCTATTCTTCCCAAACTGGATTATGTTACACACCTGACATGAGATACAAATATGATCACACACTGTGTTCTCACCATGATTAAGCATTTTTCTTGGATTTGCATTGGATTTCACACTAAACTAAAAATATCTGTGAAGTCAGAATGGCATCAATGAACATAGTATATTTGGGAAATGGCCAGAGTATAAGCGTATTAATAGCTATGGTTGGAATGTCAGGTTGGGAAGGAATTGTGAAATTTTAACATGGTATTTTCATTCCAAATTCTTGAAATACCATGTTAAAATTTCACAATTCCTTCCTAACCTGACATTCCAACCATAGCTATTAACACGCTTATACTCTGGCCATTTCCCAAATATACTATGTTCATTGATGCCATTCTGACTTAACAAATACCTTTAGTTTAGTGTGAAATGACCTTCTCTGCCTGGTGATGTCATATATGTATTTTCAATCATATAAAAATGTTACCTTCCCAGGAGGCCCTTCTAAATCTCTGAGCAGATTCTAGTTCCTCCCTATTTTCTCTGTGCCTCTCAAGAAAGGGACCATTTAAAATTTTTTATTATGACTATTAACCGTTATTACTACCAGACCTCACTTTTTGTCACTATACTTATATGGCTTGTAGTAAATTTTGCTTTGTTTATTTAATGCATACATAAATGAATAATTTGTATCTTAAAGTTACATGTGGTTAATATTCCTTCTTCTGTTCCAATGGCTTGTTTTTCCTTTATTTCTTCCCTTCCTTCTTTGACTTTTTTCCTCCTTCCTTTCTTTTCTTCCTTAACTTTTGTTCTCTAATTAATATATTTATATGTATTATATGCACAGTTTACTAAATGTACAGCCCTAAGAAACCAAATACAAATCCCTGTCTCACAGTGTATTGAGTAGCCTGTGCCTCATGGGGCATGTTGGACTAGGATATGGACCCTGGAGGGGAGTAAAGCAGAGAAGATTGACAGGGAGAGATTTTAAATAATGTGGTCAAAAAGGATTTACTGAGGTGGTTACGTTTGAACAAATTTCTGAAAGAGAGGCAGGAAACACCTACATCTATCTGGGAGAGAAGCAGGGGCCAGGGTGCCAGCATCCCTGGTGTGCTGTGGAAAAGCAGCCACGGGGCAGCCAGGCAGGCTGGAGTGGGGCGAGCAGAGAGTCTGATCTAACTAACAGGGACCGTCATGATGTCACATCCTAGCTTTCCATGGTAGAAATATGATATATGATTCAATCAGTTAGTTATTGCTGTGCAGCAAGTTATCCCAAAACCAGTGGCTGAACACAACGCCGTTTATTATTTCTCATAAATCTGATGAGCTGAGCAGTCGTGCCGGTCCAGGCTAGGTTTGGCAAATATCAGCTGGGCTCACTCATGTGTCTGTAGTCTGCTGACAAGTTAGTTAAGGGCTAGTAAATCTTGGATGACCCCTGATAAGATAACTGGGCTCTGAGCTGAGTAATCTTTCATCCTCCAGCAGACTATCTAATCCTTTTTCTCATGGTGCAGGCAAGTATCCAAGAAAAAGAGAGGGAGCATGCACAGCCTCTAGACCTGGCACACTGTCATTTCCGCCATATTCTGGGAGTGTTTTCGTTACCTTCCCTATGGAGGAGGGTTTGCCCAGGTCAGCCAATCACAGCCCTTTTGAAGATTGAGGTGGACTCATTATCTCCTGCTCCTGAGTGTTAAGGACAATTTAGGACTGTAGCTGGTAGAAGTCAGGGTGCTACCACCAGCGGACAGAGTCTGGCTGAGAGAGAATCCAAGCAGGGTCCATGAAACCAATAATCAAAAATAGACATAACTCTAACTCTGATGATGCAATGGAACCACTAACACATGCTTCCCAAAACTATAATTTCAACTTCTTTTATTTTTCTTCCATGAAGTACAATATGACAGTATCATACGATAGAATATTACTATATTCTCCTTCATGGAAGGTTAAAAATACTTTGGGATCTCTAAACAATAGGTAAATCATGAGAACAATATTATTTATTACAAAACATCCAAAATGAGTGTTGTTCCACTTTGTCTTATTTAGAAATATTAAAGTATGTTCAAAGCTGGGAAAACATGCATTTTCAATAACTAAATATCATGTATTTAACTTGCACTGTGGGTTTATTATTTCTTTTATAACAGCAATTTTACATACTGCTGCTTTCAAGAGAGCTGCTACCTCCCCTTTCTTCACTGCCTTCATCTCCTCTACCCATTCATCAGTCAATCAATCAGTCTGTCTGACTGCTGCTCTTTTCCCTTCACTTCCTCATCATTTTCTATCTCAGAAAGAGAATCTTCTAACTCAACAGGGTAAGTGATAGGTGGTCTAGAATATCATCTTCTTAAAGGTATTGAATTATTTTCATCCGTCCACTGAAGGACATTTTCTATCCCTCATTTCACACCACAACAAAAGACGGGGACTTGTCTGTTTTCATATCTTAAACGGAAGTAAACTTTGTTCGTTAACTCCAGTTTCTTAGGGTCCTAACTTACCTTAATAAAGGTTGATGTAATGGGTGGAAGGGAGGTAAATTTGATGAAATAATGAAGTTTATACTTTATCATTCCTGACAGACCTTGTGCTCTATGTAGGCAGTAATTATATAATTATAAGGGTCTCAGGACTCATAAAAACATAAATACGCTCCCTAGTAATATCTTTTTTGGATCTATGCAGGGATGGAGCTTAGAATACCTACATAGGCTTTTGTGTCTAGATGTTCCAGAAATCACCCAGGTGGGGAGAAACCTGGGTGAAGCATGTTGAGGTCCCAGCTGATGGCCAGTGGTGTTCTCAGGTGTCCTTAGAAATGAAGAGAGGGCTGGAGGAGCTATCTGAGCTATCAAACAAGGATGGACTGGACCGCTGAGAAAAGCTTCAGGTTTAATGTGCATGGCTCTTATGTAGGATAAAATGTTCAGTCACTAATCTTAATAAGTGCTGATGTTTCAGCAAGAGGGAATGAGCTAGACATGCACCTGGAAGAAGTTAGGGTAGGCAGTGGTGAAACTTCTGACCAGGTAAATGCATAGGCTTTAGAATGCAAGGCAAATTTTAGTAACCGTGAAGCCACATCTCTTCAGGTCTGGATGGGAGAAATTCTCACTTGTGGTTAAAAGTCCCACAGTGTCTCTGCAAAATGACTTCTTGTTATAGAAATAAGATGTGAAGGCATGTGTTTGGGAAGAAGGCATAAGAAGGAACAGATCACTTACTTCTCTCTTCTCTAATTCATGGCATAGAGGAGAAAGAGGAAAGGGAGAAGGGAATGAGGATAGTGGTGGAGAGAATGAATGAATGAATGAGTGAACAAATGAACAAAGAAGGAAGGAAAAGAGAGGGCGGGAGAAAGGCTTGCAGCACATGATCAGTCATTCAGCAGCCCGGCCCACAAGACAGGTGTAATCAGGTTGGAAAGAACATCAACAGTATTGAAGGAATAAGAATAGAAGCTGTACTACAAGCTGGCAATTTTCAGCACGAGCTGGGGTTATGACAGCTAGAAAAGGGAGGTGACTACAAAGTCAGCCATCCTAGTTTTTTCTCAGGGTTGGGGCATGACTTAGACCCAGGAGTCTCCTGTTTACTGAATTCCTTTTGTAATCTGTTAGTAGCAGCAATTGAGAAATGCTCAATTGGATAGAGTCAGAAAGAAGAAATATTTGGTCGCCTGTTTTTCGCTGCCTTTCAGAAGGGCAGGGTAATAGAGACCTTTCAATCACTCTTCTCATATTTCAATTTCCAATCAGAAAACATTTATTTTTCACTTTGGGCTAAGAATTTTCTTGGAAAATCAGAATGAAAGAAGTTGTACGATCATGTCCTGTTCAAATCGTAGGTTGTAGATAGAGGCTATGCACCAAACCCATTCACTTAAAAATAAACTCAAGGCCAGCATGGTGGCTCATGCCTGTTATTCCAGCACTTTGGGAGGCTGAGGCAGGAGGATTGCTTGAGGTTAGAAGTTCAAGACCAAATTGGGCAACACAGGGAGACTTTGTCTTTACAAAATATAAAGAAATTAGCTAGGCATGGTAGGTAGTCCCAGCTACTTGGGAGGCTGAAGCAGGAGTATGAGGCTGCAGTGAGCTATGCTGGCATCACTGTATTCCAGGATGGGCAACAGTGCGAGATTCTGTCTCAAAAAAAAAAAAAAAAAAGTAAACCCAACATTAATCCAGTAATTATCCACATTGAGAGTTAATCAAATTTCCTGTAAGTGAAAGACTAAATTTCATATTTCTCCACTCGTTAAAGATAACTGCCAGCTGACATTTTCTGTATTTCCCCTCCCCCATACTCTAAGTTGCACAGATAAATGTTACTGTCATTTTTATGGAAGCATCTATATGAATCTGAAACTTTTATTATTTTAGCTTTTGTGTTGATACATTTCCAAAATGAGCTAATTTTAAGGTCTTGTAAATCACCACGCTGGATTAATGAACACTGAGTATTCCTGAAGGGGAAGGAGCTTAGCAGAAGCTATTGGAAATATCAATCTTTGCTCCCTTTCTGACCACCTTAGCCAACCTCCCCACCTTTCCTCCTGTTGAGTTCCCTATCTGAGCTGCAATTCAGAATTATGTGAGTACAGTGTGGGCAAATTGGCTATGTCTCAGGCACTGGCATGAATTAGTAATAACTGTCCAGAATAAATGTTGAGAAGGATTCTGAGGTTTTTATATAGACTCATTTTGGAAACAATGCAGAGACTGACATTATTAACACTCATACACTAGAAGAGAAGAATATCAGCATCCATTACCCAACTCTGTCTCTATCAAAAGGACCCTGAAGCCTTAGGGGAATGCTGTTGTTTCCATATTGGCATAAAATCACACAGAATATTTTTAACACTCAACATATATAATAATGCTTAACATTTATTAAACACCTTTCCAGTGCCAAGCTCAAAATCTCTCTCTCTCTCTCTCTCTCTCTCTCTTTGTCTCTCTCTCCAATAGCCACCCTAGGAATAGATTCTATTATCCACATTTTACAAATCGGGAATCTGAGAAGTGACATGCCCACTGTCACACAGCTAGGGAGTGGTGGAGCTGGAATCGAGGCCAGACAGTGTGAGTACAGTACTCTTAACCTCTGTGCTGTACTGTATTGTATAAGCTTTAGAGTGAAAGGAACTAACACTGAGATATAGATGCGGGACAGTCAGGTAGGAGCCCTCGATAACCCTGTAATGTGTTCCTTCCCACCAGCCTCACTACCAACTTGATTCAGATCCTTCAATGCCTCTTTTACTTCTACAAAAACCCCATGGATAGCTGTAATTACTCTTAAATATGCACCTCTGGAATTGATTGCAAATATTCAAAATTATAGTGATTGTATAATTATAAATAACAAGGAGAGATCTCAGTATATCTCACTCTATAGTTGATATATTGGCTTTTGGAGAAGACGGCAATAGAAACACGATGCAAATACATTTGCAGGTCAATTAAGTCCCAAATATGGTGTATTTTAATAAAAATAATTAAAAGGAACCAGGTTAAAAAAGAATTCTGGTTGCAGTAGAGTTTTATATTTGTGCATGTGTATTGCCAAATAGTATCA
The DNA here is from genome assembly GCF_041146395.1 of Eulemur rufifrons. Lineage (NCBI taxonomy): Eukaryota > Metazoa > Chordata > Mammalia > Primates > Lemuridae > Eulemur > Eulemur rufifrons. Next base: position 52,863,931 of record NC_091010.1, on the reverse strand, counting down.
AATTCACTTCACTACAGGTAAATATTTTATGAACTCATTTATATTTATACTTCATCGTGTATCTCATTTCTCTTCTGTCAGTTATTCATGCTTTATCTTAAACAATAACAAAAACATAAAAATTACAATATTAGTAAAACCTTCCGTCAGTCACTTCTTCCTTCCCCCAAGTAATTTGTATGTAGAGAATCTGTTTCAGCTTGATTTGTTTTTATCATATCTTTGCTTGGGAAAGTCTGTTTTCGGCTTATGACCAGAGCAGATAAATCTTGATTTGCTCATTCCCAACTCACTGCCTTGGCAACTCATCCACAGATGGCCAATAGTTCACACAAGTAGGCAACAGACTATGTAAACAAACCTTCACCGTATAACAGCACATCTTGCATGCATTACAGAATGCCTTGAATTAGTCCCCAGATCAGGACTCCATCTCTGGAGTTATGATGCTCTGTTCTGAGATCCTTTAGTCATTCAGTATCCTCTCTCTGCACATTTAATCTTTTTTCCAAGTGACCTAATGTTGCAGATAAATGTTTCTTGTGGTCTGGGAATTTGTAATGGGCAGTAATTAATTACAGGTTAAGAAAATAAAATAGGAAGTAAGGCAGTAGTTTTAAAATTCTGAACAGAGAGAGTCAAGGGTTAGACCTAAACTAATTGGTTTCCTGATAAAATTTTCCTCCTGGGGCTCTGAGAGACCTTTTATTTTAATGAGTATTTGCCAAGATTAGAGGCTTCTCTAAGCTATTGCCACCTAGTTACCATGAAAAAATGCTGAAGAGTCTAACTTGTAACAGCCTCCAAGCTTTGGTGAATTCAAAAGGGATATCATACCAAAAATTACACTGCAGTGTGGGGGTAATTAGTTTGCCTTTCTCCAAGTTCCTGCCCAAGGAAGCTTATTGGCATTTCATGAATAATGTAAAGTTGAGACTCAGAATGGATGGGACTTGCTTTGTCAAGAGTTTCTTAAATTAGAGTTGAAGCTTTCTGATCCCTAAAACTGAGCCTCCACCTATAACCCCATTCAGACAAGTAATTAAGATATTTCTATGATTTTTATCAGTTATGGAATAATTAATGTTTCTTTTAGTAATATAATGAATGACCCTCTAATATCCTGAATTAATCAAAGAAGTAACCATTGAAAGATGTCCTAATCTTTTAAAACCTCACTATAGTTTAGTTGGGGAGGTAGGACACGTATATGCAAGATAATAGCTAGTATTACATGCAGAAGAGGGTATTGAGGAAAGTAGTTCTGACATCATCAGTGACTACTAAGATAACGGAAGGCTTCCCAGAGGAAGCGACAGTTAACTGTGATGTTAAAATAGTATGAGTTTAGAACAAATCTAAACTCTTACTTAGATGAGCAGAGAAATGGGGCAGTACAGTATCTCTCTTAATGCAGAATCTTAAAAGCACAAGAAGATTTGTTGGGTGGGGTAGTGCTTTTAAACCACGTCCACACATTGATTTTGTACTTCTCCAATCAAGAGTTGGAGTCTCATTGCACCCTCCCAGAATATGGCCTGGCATTGGTGACTTGCTTATGACAAACAGAAAGTGGCAAAGTGGGGCAGCATGCTTTTGAAGGAGAAATCATAAAAGATGTTACAGCTTCTGCCTCGTTCTCTCTTTTATGGTCGGAACCCTGATCCATGAGGTCAGAAGCGTGGCTGTACTAAAGCTGTCATGCTGGCGAGAGCACATGGAGAGACCACATAAAGATGAAGATGACTGCAGAAATCTAGCAGATTCATCTCCTCGATCTTTGAGTCTTCTCAGCTCATGTACTGGACTTGTGAATAAAGAGGCTCTTAAGGTGGCTTCAATCCCAGCTGCCGCTTGTCCTCAGTTGCATGAAAAACTGAAGCAAAGAAAGCCCAGCCTAGTTCAGATGACTCCAAGAGCCATGAGAGATAATCACAAAAATGACTGTTGTTGCTCATGCTACTAAATTTGGGACATAGTGTTTCACAGAAATAACTTAAACAAGAAAATAGTGACAGGCTCAGTCCGGCTGGAGAAAACACTTCATCCTGGGAAGCAGAGTGAAATAAAACTTGAAAGCATGGTTGGGCGAGACTCAGAGGACCTTGAAGATTTGGTTGAAAAGTTCGATTTTCTTCTCTTTGACAAAAGTAAACCATTGAGCATCTTCAGAAGATGATTCTGGCAGTGCCTTGCAAACCATGGCTTAGAATGAGGTGACCAACAGCACAATAAAAGAGGGGAGTGGTGGAAATGGAGATAAAAAGATTAATTCTAGACTCATACCGTCCCAGTCTGACTGCTGGCCAATCAAGTGTCCCGGACTCCCTCCAGTTTTCTTACTCCTGTAGTGCGTTACACACGCTGGGCACATGCTAGGCCCCAACAGATATTGGTAGGCAAGAAAGAAATCAAGGTTCAATAAAAATACTTTTTTATTAAAAGAAGACGAACTTGGTTACGTTTTTGGCTTCACAACTTAGTGATCATGTAAAAATTAAGTAAACCCCATGGTACTAATCTTTTTGTTGTTGAAATTGCAATAATATTTTCTGCTTCATAGGCTCGCTGCAAGCATCTCATCTTACTTTTAAGCCTCTCCCTAGCCAATTATATCAATATCCATGGCTTCTGTTATGGTGGATATGAAGATTCTTCTGAACATAATTCTCTAACCACAGTCTGTCTCCTAAATGCTGACCAATATATCCATCTGACATCTTCGTCTGAATGCCCAAGACAACTCAAAATCACCGTGTCAAAAAATGAAGTGGGTCACCTCTTGTTCCAAATTTCACCCATATCACCTCTAGTGACCACAACTTCTTTAAAAAATGTTCTTTAGATGTAGCCATCACCTGATCAAAAGAAGTAAACTTTAATGACAAAACTGGCCCCAGTAAGAGACTATCAGGAGAAAAATGTTTGATATGGGAAACTGTCTGGCAACACTTACATTTCCCACCATCATAACCGCCTGTCTCTTCTAACTGAATTTTGGCTCGCCCAAGTTACTTCACGTGCCCTGCATTCATTTATTGTTTATTAAATACGAATGAATTAATATAATGGAAAGTCTTATGGCAATGCATACACATGCAACTCATGGATTTAACAGTCATATGCCCACATTTCACACACTTGAGTGTAGCTAAATCCCAAATTAGCTGCAACCCAACACAAACAGCAAAGAATAAAATAAAATGTATAACCGAGATGCTCAGTAATTACCATAGACTGTGTAGGTAAGTGTGATGATAAATTCATTTCCTAAGGTCCCCAAAACATCTCATACTTACCTTTACTTGGAAAACATGAAATATCTACAGTGGCATCTAACTGTGGGTTCTCTGCAATCATAGTATGAGGACTAAAATAATAGTGAACACATAGGATTCTGAAGAATATCAATTTGGACTTCTGTTTGAAAATAATTAGATGACACAATTTAGTCCCCCTTTTGGTACCAGGGTGTATATGGATCCTAAACAAAATGAAAGGAGGTAAAGTTACCATCATTTTCCCCTGTTAATGATGCTGTAAGGAACTTGGAAAGGTTTTCTGGGTGTCGCCAAGTTCCCCTGGGACCTTTGGACCTTTCTCACTCTGTGATATCTCCTGTCAAGGGGAACTCTCAGCTAGATTTCAAATCAATCTCAATTAAGATCACAGCTGAGATAACAACTTCCCTCCTGGTCAGAATAATTAAACTTTTACTTAGTGTTGGTTTGATACCTTCTTTTAAATGACAAAGAAAAGGGAAAAGATTGTAGTTCCTTATTCTAGAAGCTGTCTCCTAAGTCAGTGGGGTGGAGACTGTTGAAGAGTTTCTTCTGCTCTTTTTTTTAATGGTTTTTTATTTGGAGACAGCTGGGACAGAGCCCAGGATTACTGAGGATAACTGGCTGGTGGGAAACCATAAGGCAAACTCTAATCTACACAAAAGGAGGCCATGCTTAACACAACCAAAGATGCCATCTTTTCCTGGAAGTCTTAACATGCTTCTGTCTTGCTTGTCTCCACACACACACTTACCTACACAGTTTACAGTATTACTGATCATTTCGCTTATACATTTTATTTTCTTTTTAACTTACTGAAAACTAGCATACAATCTATAACCAGTGATGTTTTGGGGCCAGGTGTCACTGGCTTGCAAGGATCAATTGTAGGTGTCTCTTTCCACATTGGTGTTCAGCCTGTAGCTTGAAGTTGATATTGGAGAGTGTTTAAACTACAGAGATTGGCAAACACTGGAAATCAGAGCTTCACGCTTCTCTCACCACCTTTGACCCACTCCATACACACACGCACACACGTGCCTAGAGAGCCAGTTGATAAACATTTGACAACATATCACTGACATTTACCTACTTTAGTATACCACTGAGCCCTACTTCAATGGCTTAAAATAAGATTTTATTTATTAATAAAAAAGTCAAAATTAAACTTTATCTTAATGTGTAGAATGAATTTAGGGCATATGCTATTATCTATTTATTTCCTTTCTATATTCAGGCTCCACTTTCTTCTCTGCATTGGCCCCATTCTCAGACAGATTCTCCCCTTATGATGGAAAGATAGCTACAGAAATTACAGGACAGGAAGAAAAAAAGAAGTATGTCCTATTTTTTGTTCTTCCAAACCATGTCCTAAAATTAATTTTATTGGCTCCAATTTATTTCTTCATCTACCTGTGCATCCAATTTTGTGGCCAAGGAAAATGTTCAGGCCTAAACCAAATGCCTCCTTCTAGAGCTGGAAGGAGAGTCAAGCTCCACCCAAAGAACACAATGGGAGATTAGAGAAGCTATTGCTCTTTAGAGGGAAATGAGGGTATTTTTTTTTTCAAGGAAGGGGGATTCCAAGTTGCATGGCTAAAATATAATACTAATAGACATCCCCTAAACTCCACATGTACATGAATATTCTAGTTTAAACCATCATGTAAAATAGGACTCACACTGTGATTTTTCGACCAACACATGGGATAGGGCTGGTAATACCCTTCCCAGCTTATAGAGACTTCTGGCCTTGCTACAATACACTGGTCTTTTAAGCCCACCAAAGTTCTTATTCACAAAATGAACACCTTCCTTACCATGGAGCAATATTTGCTAGGATCTCAGCCACATTCCCTAGCACCACATCTTGTCCACATAGTGCCTTAAATGCTCTCTGTGCCACTTAACACAGTTTCAGAGCAGTGTAAATGAAGGCCACTGACCTGGTTAAAGGATGAAAGAAAGGCAAGGCAAAAACTTTATTTTTCTAATATTATCAGAGTATAAGAAAAGAACATGAGTTTAATCTTCTGTGGGTTTTTCAAGTGATCTGGGATTTAGCATAAGAAATATCAAATGCAATCGAAACCTTGAGAAAGAATGTGATTTTATGTTTTATTCTTATTTAAAATGAACAAGGCTGCCAGTTCCCATTTCAGCAACTGTATTTTATAAGGCTACGCTTTGTAGGTTGATTCTGCCGCACACACGGATTACCAGAGAGGTACTGCCTGGCTTTCCAGAGCCGGGAGTGGCCTCTTGAGACACGGCTAAAGCGACAAGCCGAGAGAGGTAAATCTATGGCTTTCCATTTACTTCTCCCCTTTTCACTTCCCTCTGTTCTTTAAATAGGGTTACATTGCTGTCACAAATGCTTTATTCTGCCTTGGAAATGTTTTCCATCTCCTTTTGCCCAAAGTGAGGCTGGTACACACATTTCCAGATCAAAATCTTAAATGGGGAGAAAGGACTCTGTTGCTCAAATGCGTAGTTAAATTTCACTGTTATGAAAAGACTGGTATGTTCTCTATGCTGGATCAAATCACCTTCTCAAGGAAATGCAACCATGCACTTTGAAGTTTAGGATCTCAGCCTTGTTACTACTTTTGTAAGCACCTTGATGAGTTTGTATGCATACTCTTTATCTTCCATCTGCCCTCTCAACCCTTCCTTAACCTAAACCCTGTGTTTATTACCACCTCACATTCATACTGTTCCCTTCTACCACCACAAAATCCCTTTTGCTTTCATACATCCATGTAACGACTGACCACATTTTAAGACCTATTTCATTTCATGTCAGCAACTTCCCAAACTCTTCCCATTATGCTTACTTGAGTCATCACTGAATCCCTGTAGCACGTATCATCAGCACAATCTATTCTAATATTAATACTTAACTATAGAAGTTCTTGTTTATTTTCTTATTTATCTTTTTTTTTTTTTTTTTTTTTTTACATTTTCAGAGCCTAAGTACCCTGCATACTCCTAAATAGTTGAGCCCACAACTTTATATTCCTCATATATCTAAGGTTATAGTCACACTTGTTGCTGGAGTGACCCCAATATTTTTCTCATCTCTACAGCTAGTTCATAGACTATCGCAATTACTGAGTCTTCAAACTCTCATGTATGTAGAGGGCTTGAAGCAAAAAAAGAGAGAGAGAGAGAAAGCCACTTTCCTGGGATCCACTCCCAAGGTTACAATTTAGAAGGTCTGAGATGGGTTCATAAATTTTGCTTTTATTTTCATAAAATTACCCCAAATTATTTAATCTGATGAACCAAGAAAAATGTTTACAAGAAAGTGTTAACTGATTCTTTCCCAGAGTGTTCCTGAAGCATGAGTAAATACTGTCTTAAAAAATAAGAACATCTGTGCTATCCACACAGCCCCCAATATTCTAAGCATTTAAAAAGTAGTAAGACAGGAAAGAGAAGAGATTGCCACTGAGAATGGGAAGTTTGAAGACACCCGGCTGCCTCTGTGCCTGGAGATGTTGAGTAGCCCACGTTTCTCTCACAAGTTATTTTTCTAGATTGATAATTCAACAGAGGAAAGCCATACACTTGGGTGATGAATAAGTTGTGTAAGATTCTTAGGTTTTGCAAAGCTGGAGTAAATTGTGTAAGACTCAAGATTTGCAAAGCTGGAATCCTAGGCTGCTGATTTACCTAACAAGTCATCATGTAATTTGATTCTCTCGTTTTTTATTCCTTACCAACTGTTGTTAAGTAGAAATAAGAATATTTGATCCTACTCACAATCCAGCCTTTGTAGGTGATTAGGGGTCATCTCACACACAACTTTCTCTTTTTTTTTCCTCTTTCTTTAATTCGAAATGGGGATTTTTGAGCTTCATGAATCTGTGGTTTGTTGTCTCTTATTTATTTTGGAAAATTCTTGGCCATGATCATCCCAAACATTTCTTGAGCAACGCTTTCTCCCTCTCTTCCACGTGGGACTCCCGTTACATTTACATGTATCGTCCCACAGTTCTTAGATGTTCTGTTTGGTAGTTTCTTTATAATTTTTTTTCTCACTTCATTTTAGATAATTTCTATTGGCCTACCTATTTTCAAATTCACCTACTCTTCCTTTTTGCAATCAGATTATTGAAAAGTTCTTTGAACATTCTTAGATTGATGGATGGATAGATAGATACAGAGATAGAGTGTGTGTTCTTTCTAGTATTTTTATTTCATTCTTTTAACGGATTCCTTTTGTGATGAAAAGAATAATGCCCTCCCCCCCAAGTATGTTCCCATTTTAATCTCCACCACCAGTGAAATGTCATATTTCATGACAAAAGGGACTTTGCTGATATAAATAAAGATGTAAGATGGAAAGAATATCCTGGATTTCCTAGGTGGGCCAAATGTAATCACACTAGCCCATAAAAGCAGCCAACTGCCTCTGGCTGGGAGCAGTAGAATTGTGGCCATAATGAAGTCAGAGAGGGTTGAAACAGGAGAAGGCCTTGACAGGCCACCGTTTGTTTGGAGATGGGGGAGATAAGGTGATGGGGAATTCAGGTGGCCTCAAGGAGATGCGAGAAACTGCTGCCCTACAGTCAGCAAGACAACAGAGACCTCAGGCCTGCAGTCACAAAGAATTGAATTCTGACAAAAACCTAAGCATTGCATAGCCCTCTATTATTTATCTCTCCTTGATTGCTTTTACTAGAGACTTGTGGTTTTCACCATTCAGATCTTGCAACTATTTTGCTGTATTATATTGATTCCATTTTTGTGTTCCTATTGTAAATGGTATTAATAATTTTAGAATAATGATTTTTTTTAAAAAAATATTTTTAGAGATTGCTCTAGAGGTTAATACATTGAACTTATTTAATTTATCAGATTTTCAAATATTTTATACCACTTCACATGTTGTATAAAGACCACGCAACAGTATGTTTTCTAATTTATACTTTGCATCACTTGTGTTATTGTTGTCAGACGTTTAACTTTTATATATGCCATAAACTGTGCTTTAAACAGCCAGTTATCTTTTAGAGCAATGGAAAGGAGAAAAATACTTTTGTGTCACCTTCATTTGTTCCAATTTCAGTATCCTTCCTTTCTTTGTGTAGATCTAAGTTTTTGTTTGATATCATATTCCTTGTGTCTGAAGAAGTTTCAGACACAAGGAGAATCGGTCTGGTGACAATGAATTCTCTCAGTGCTTGTTTGTATTAGAAAGTCTTTGTTTCTCCTTTATTATTGAAGCATATTTTCTCTAGGTGTAGAATTCTGGGTTGATATGTCTTTGTTGTCTGTATTGTTTTGCAATTCATCATTTTAAAGATGTCACTTTATTTCCTTTTCCATTGTTTGGTTTTATATAAGAATTTCTAACCACTTCTTATGTATTTCTCATATTTCTTACTCTATATACTACACCTTTGTTTTTTCTTCTGCTGGTTGCCTTCAAGATTTTCTGTTTGACTTTTCTTTCTAGCAGTTTGAACATGATATAGCTAGATGTTGTGTTCTCGGTATTTATTCTGGTAAGTGTTCTCTGAGGTTCTCAAATCTGTTGTCTGATGACTATCATTAGTGTTGCAAAATTCTCAGCTATTATTTCTTCAAATATACCTTTAGCCTCATTTTTTCTCACCTCCTTCTATGATTCTAATTACATTTATATTAGATCATTTGATATTGTTCTATACATGTGTTAATAATTTCTTCTCTTGTCTCTCTTTCTCTCCTTTTTTGTTTCAGTATGATAATTTCTATTAACAGATCTTCAGGTTCAGCAATTCTTTCCTCCTGTGTCCAGTCCACTGATGTGCCTGCCGAAGGCATTTTTCATTTCTATTATTGTGGTTATCATTTCTAGCACTTCCATTTGCTTGTATCTTACAGTCCCCATCTCCTTGTTGAACCCATCCATCTTGATCTTATTTTAAATCTCCTGTCAGATAATCCTAAATTCTTTGTCAGATCTTGATCTTGTCCTGATGACTGGTTTATCTTTTGGTAGTATCAGCTTTTTCTTGCTTTGTCACATTTCTTAGTATGCTTTGTTTTGGAAAGCCAGAGATCTTGTGAAGGCTAAATACTGAGATAAACAGCTTTTATGTCTAGAAAGGGGCACATTTTCTTTTTCTTTCTGCTTGGCCATTTGTGTGGGGTTTGATTTGACATAGTTAGAAATTTGACTGATGTTGAGATTTTTGTTGCTATGGTTACTGTCAGTGCATCACACTCTTCAGATCCCTGTAACCTTACCGTTTATTTAAAGAGGAGGCTGGTTTCCAGAGGCTTTTGTTTTCATTTTTGTTTTCCCTTGTGCTGCTTCATTTTCAGCTTCATGTCTTCTCTTTACCAGCACTGTGTCTACACATTGCTCCCGCTCCCACCCTCCCACCTTCACTGTGGTTCTGAGCCCAGCGCACATTCCTGCCTACCCACCAGGAAAGGGAAGCTTTTTATTTCCTGTTTGCTTCCCTCAGTTGCGGGGGGTCTTCACCAGCATCCTAAGGGCAACAGTAGTTTTTGTTCTTTCCAACATAGATAAAGGCTTTGTTTCCCTGGCAGAGATAGAGAATTCTCCTCTACCTCTTCTGCATGGATTCCAGTTGCCTTCCCCAAGCTCTGTACCATAAAGAATACTAATAATATTTTTTCTAATCTTGTCTGTGAGCACCCAGTGGGGTTCATGGAGAAGAAAAATTATATCCCTAAAAAAGGTGTAGACTTCCCCAATTTCTGTGGCTTCAACGGGTCTTCCACCCTCAACAGTGTATGATTAGCTTCCACCAATTTAACCAGTAAACATTGCTGAGCTCTGTGATTGATATCCGTTGTGTCTAGCCCAAGTAACCAGGGCTCATGGCTCACCTCTCCCTACAAATATTTGCCCCTCTTTCAATGTTGGGTTAGGTGTTTGCCCTGGAAACTTAGATATCTGATGACTTCAAGAAAACTCATAAAATGTAATTTTGCCTGGCTTATTTTTTGTTGCAATAATAAATATGGTGCTGTTTCTATCCCCAAGCACCTCAATTAATTTCAGAATATTAAACCCACATTGAATTCCTGGGTTATACAGGTGATAATTAAATTAATTGTAACAAAACTGCAGGCTGTGATTTACTCATACCCAGTTTCACATTTGTAAGAAACCCAATTATGTGTTCAAGGACAAAGTTATGACTATGCCAATTCCAGAAACTCAAACTTTGAATATCTGCTTTCTAGGGCCACTGCTGGTATTAGTACAGTATGAAAAACAGAAACCACAGTAAGCAATTTAACAGTGAAAATTTTACATAGAGTATTGTTAAACAAGGCACAGAATGATTAAAGAGCACAGAAAGACAAATCTCCCATGTTCTCACTCATATGCGGGAGCTAAATATTAAAAACAATTGATCTCATGGAGACAGAGAATAGAATGATGGCTGCCAGAGGCTGGGAGGGGTAGCAGGGAAGTGGGATAAAGTGGGGGTGGTTAACAGGTGCAAAAATATAGTTAGATAGAGAGAATGAACAATATTTGATAACACAACAAGGAGACTATAATCATTTAATAAGTTAGGGTATACTTTAAAATAATTAAAAGAGTAGAATTGGAATGTTCCTATCACAAAGAAGTGATAAGTGCCTGAGGTGATGGATACCCTAATCACCCTGATTTAATCAATTCACATTGTATGCCTGGACCAAAACATTGCATGCATCCTATAAATACATACAACTGTTACATACCCATGATAATTTAAAAATTTAAAGAAAAAGTTATACATTCAAAAAAGACATGTAATATCATGGCATTATGGTAGCATAGAAGTAAAAACTCAAAAGTAGCTAAAGCCCATGAGGCTGGGGGAACAAATGAATGAAGACAGAGTTATCAAAATCTCAAATTTCACTACAGGGGTTACACAGAGGTGAAGTTGAGAGTGATGAAGAGGGGTTGGCCCCTAGTTGCTGCTGGTATCACAGGGGCTTGGAGAAGGGATCTCTCAGAACTGGGGATGAGACTTGTCTGGAGTAAGTGTTGCTTGACGGTTCTTTACTCTCAGGAGATGACAAGAGGGGTCCTGTGGAACGGGGATCAGAATTCCAAGGAGTAGTAGGCTGGCAATAGGCTGCCCCACCTACTGAGTGCCAGTGTTTGTGAGGGGCCTATGAACTGGTTCTAAAAGTACCAGGAATCTACAGGTGGGCAGGAATCAAATGCTGCTACTGCATTAAATTCCTTTGTAGAGTTGATGCTGACAGAGGTAGCAGACACACAACATCCTTTCTTCCCTCTCTTTCTATAGCTTGTCTTCTTTTGATAGAACCTAAAAAGAAGCCACCAGACAGAGGAGAAATATATTTTACCTACTTCAGCCCTCACGTCAGAACACAGAGTAAATGTAGATAATTAACATATAATAGCATAATAATTTTTATATGCATGGCTGTAGAAAAAAGCTTAATATCACATTTGACTATATTTTGTATAAAACTTGGGAGGAATATATAAGGTCAAGCTCAAGAAAGAGAAGGAAGGAATCAATAGTGGGGAGTTGTTTTGGAAGAGGGGAGAGAATACATATTAATATAGTTATATGTTATATTTATATATATATTATGGAAGCATAATATATGTGTCAGTGTGGTTTTAGTCCTCTATCTTCCTAGCTAAGGAAAACCTAGTGTACATGTGTGTGGAGGAGACCAGGTGTACATGAGCATGTGTTTCTGCATTTTTACCCCTCGCATAGTATTTCAGCTTAGACTACAGGGATAACTTGTACACACATTTACCCCAAATCAATTCAATTCTCATTCATTTTGTAATAAAATCACCTTATTAAGTATAAATCAAAGAAATATAATAAATAATTACATAAGAAGATATCAAACAAACATAAAAATATGAGCTAATAAAAGCTTATTGGAATTGTCTCATAAGAAGTCTTTTTTCCTAACTGTGTTATCTTCCACAATGAAATAGTATATGGGAACTCAAATGCACTAAGCCGTTTGTTCAGTAATAAAAATGTAGACTCATTCAAAATTCCTCACTCTGTCTCATTGTTCTGGTATAGGACACAGAAATATATAGAGATAGATATTACTCCCTCTATAGGAAATGAAAGGAATCACAAGTGGTTTTTTTTTTATGTTAAATATTGATAGTATATATAAACCATGTTCTCTGAAATAAAGACAAATAAGAAACATGGATTGGACTGGAAAAGTTTTAAGAGAGACAAATAATAAACAAAGAGAAGAGCTATGTTTTGAAAACCAAACTATAAATTGGCAGGCAAGAAATTCTGGGCTTCTCTCAAGCTCCTCTGTCTACAAATAATTGTACCAGTAATGGCCAGATAACCCAGAGCAATCAGGGGGAAGAGCCACAGAAATGATTTGCAATCAAGAGCAAGGATTTAGCTAAATGAGACTTGTGGTGAAAAAATCGTGTTGCCGTTTGAACCTATTGTTAAAATTCAGCCCTTCAAATGCTTTCCCTGATTGATGAGCAAGTTCAGGAGATTCGAATAAGAAATAAAAGATAGGGGAAAATGATCTTCTCTACAAATTGCAGATACTACCTCAAGGTTTAAGAGCATATTCCTATCACTAACAATAGTGATCTTTCTAGAGAATGCAATGTGGTCAAATTAATAAAGGAGTGATTTGAAATCCTACATGGTTAAGATGGAAAATGGGTCTCATTTTCATGTTTGTTATTCTTAGAAATTTGTATTCAATAAAATGGGGCTATCTCATTTTGATCAGATGTTGATATAGGTAAACTTCAGAAAATTTTGATTTATTAATGTTGATATTTTTCATAATAAATGGCCCTATGCAGGATTCCTTGATTGATACTGGGTTTAGAATTAATGGAATGGTTTGGAATCAAAGGCAGTTGTCCTTTTCTCAAGCTAAGGCTTGGCTTGACCACAATTGTTTTGATCCAAGGTTCTTGAGGGATGGCTGGATTACCGGCTCTTCTGTTGGTCAATACTTGACTTCGTTTGGTTAATGGAATGCAGTAGAAGTTCTGAGCCAACATCTCAAGAGGCCTTCAGGCCTCTACTCTCCCCATCTCTTGGAACCTCACAACTGCTCTGATAAGAAACCAGAGCAACATTTTGGAATACGAAATGTCTGAAAGAGACAAATCTATAGACTCTGAAATATGTTACTGGGGAGGGCTGGGGAAAATGGGGAGATTTGGTTGAAGGCCAAGGAGTGCAGGGTTTCTTTTTGGGACAGTGAAAATGTTCTGAAGTTAATTGTGGTGTTGGATAGTTCATTGTGTTGAATATACTTAAACCCACTGAATTATGCATTTTAAAATAGTGAATTGTACAGTGTGTGAATTGTGTCTCAATAAAAGGAGTCTTTAAATTTTCAGAATATTCACTGCAGGTTTTCCTCAAAGATTGAATCGCCCTGGTGAATTACCCTGATGGATATAATGAGATTAAGTTTATAAAATCTATTGCTCTAGTAGAAAGCAAGGCCCTGCAGTGTTAGAATTGAGTAGATTATATTGCCACCTGTGGTCCAGTGATGTCTCTGTTCTAAGAGAAGTGGCATAAATCTGTCAGCCTTATTTTTCCTTCATAGGACTTTTGCTGTGAGGCTAATTGTAGCCCCAGAAAGGTTTCTAACAATTACCTACCTGGGAGTCAGCCTTTAATGGCTGCTGATACACCTTTAATGGCTTTTGACAGAGGTGAAGTTAGAGAATACAGCGAATACTATCAAGAATGACCCCAGGGCCTAGGAAGGCCACACCACCAGCAACACAGTGTTGTCTCAGGCTTTCGGTGATTTTTCCTTTTCAAAAATATATTTGGTTGCTGTAACCTAAAGGATGGTAGCCCTTCCTCATCAGAAATTGTGAAGCTCTAAAATGAAACCATTACCTCTCAGGAAAAACAGTATGTGGCCATGCTGGGGGAGCCAGAGTGAGGGGAGAGTTTTGAAATAAGGGAGGTGCCGTCACAATCCTGCCTGTCCTGTTTACAGAGGGTTAAACCTGTGAATCTGACAGTCCATCATTTTTATCCCTATAAGAGTGAATACATCATTTTGTGTGTATGTTTCCAAGGGAAGTTTGGCTTCAGTTAATACTGGGATTTAAATAGCAAATCTTGGCTTTGGTGCTTTATTGGAAATATTTCCAATTACTTCAATACGTCTTTATTTTGGGCTGCCATGTGCTGGTACTACAAGGAAAACAGAACATAAGGACCCTTGGGGTTCCAGAAAACTCTGTCTTCATCAGACTTATAGTTAAATCTGTGGACCCAGATCCACCCTACCAGCTGTAAGTAGACCATCTCTACAGTAGAATCAGAGTTAACTTAGTAATCTTTGATCCCTAGAGACTCTATCTGCTGTTGTCTCCTCTCTGATACCAAGCACTTGTCTCCAGCTTTACGTCATTTTCTTCTCTCTCTAACATAAGATCATCAGCCTTGTACTGCAGTCTGACCTCTGCCTGGGGACAGGATGTGTGTGTGTGTTTGTGTGCACAAGCACTTGTGCATGTGTAAATATATCAAGGAATTAGTAGGGAAAATAAAGTTGTTAAAGATTATGTATTAAGAAAACTCACTGGTTTTAGAGTCAGAAAAGCTGAACTTTTAATCGTCTTAGTAGAGGGATTATAATTAAAAAGCCACTTACTCCTCTGTCATTTTTTAATCTGAAAAATGGTCACAGAGACCATACCAATTACAGCCTTATTCTGAAGATGAAGAAATGTAATAAGACATAGGGAATTGTTGTAAATACAGGGCAGTCTTTGATGATAATTTATGTTCTCCCTGGTTCAGTTTTGTGTTGGTCCTAACCAGAGGTTGACTTCCTTCCTCATGGGAGTGGTGTCCTATCTCTTGTTTTCCTATACAGAAGTCTCCCTTCCAGCTATTTCAAACCATAGAGCAAACAGGGCTCTGAGCATCCAAAAGTGTGAATTAGCCTTGCACTTTCTGTTCTCTCTGCATTTTCAATGGGATTCAGACGGCTGACCATCCCAGAACAGGCTCCAGCTATAAAGCTCAATTATGTGAAATATGCACCCTGGGGCACTGGCAGCTGCCAGTGGAGAGAATTTGGGAAATTAGATTGGGAAATTGGATTGAAGTAGTTAAATGCTGCCAATTTGCATTTTCCAAGCTTCTGGAGACTAAGACCACCACTTAATTAATACATAAATGTGTTGGTTCCCCTTGCAAGACATGCTGTTATTAAATAAATTTTAATAACTAAAGACCAATCTCTTCTATGCATATAGCATTCCCTTGGCCTGAATGCATGTAGACAATCCATGGCCTTGTCTCACTGAGGTAAGCCATGCCAAATTATGGTTTTCAATGAAACAGAGAAAGAAACCTCTCAGACATCCCTTTGAAGTTTGGCTACTTGGGTAATGGATCTCTGCCTATTGCTTGGGGTTAGAATATGCTGCAAAAATGTACCTTAGTTCAGGATGGCTATACCTGGACCTAAATCTTCAGATGCAAATGCAGCTTTCTACCACAGATGCCCCCATATACTGTAAAACCAATAGAGGCTGTCTTTGAGACCTTGAGGCACAGCTCTAGGATTTCTTCTCCTTCCCATCAGTCAGACAATTTCCTTTAGCTGTTTTCTTTTCACATTTTAACTCTCCTATTCTCATTAACCTTAACTCCACCCCAATTGAAATAGCATTCCATGACAAAATCTGGTATAAGCTGTTTACGCTTTCTAGTGACTTCACATTAGGAAGGTGGAATCACTGTGAAAGCATGAGAGTAATTATGAGTGTCCACTCACACAAATAGTGACAATCTGGAGCCCTTCATGAAGAGAGGTTCTGAAGTAGCATCTACGATCA
The DNA here is from genome assembly GCF_041146395.1 of Eulemur rufifrons. Classification (NCBI taxonomy): domain Eukaryota; kingdom Metazoa; phylum Chordata; class Mammalia; order Primates; family Lemuridae; genus Eulemur; species Eulemur rufifrons. The sequence goes on along the minus strand of NC_091010.1, from coordinate 52,847,791 downwards.
AATTGGGGGTTATGGCGGAGGAAGGTACAATGACCAATTATCAATACCTACTATCTTAGAACTTTAAGCCAAACTTGAAAGGGACTTCTAATGGGTTCCTCTGTTTCCTTAGTGAGGAAGGTGAGGGCCATGATTTAGCATGACTGCCTCAAATGGGACAAGGGGGTGTCTACATGCATTCAGAGCAAACAAATTCTACTTGCAAGAAAGAGACTCATCCTGAGTTATTAAAATTTATTTAATTACAGCATAAATCTTGCTTTCAAAGTAGAAAATTTTATTCTGTACATTTCTTCTGTTACCCCATAAAAATAACCTCCTCTAAATATTTTGGTTTGAGCTATATCCACTTTAGTATGAATTAGAGAGGGTAAGGTATACTTAGAATGGGAAATAGATTTCAGTATGAGTGGCTTCACTGATCCTTAAAGGCTGCCTGAAGCAATGCTTTGAGGAGGATACTGGGACCATGCCCCACCTCAATCATTGATTATCAATATCTGCCTTGGGCATAACAACAGAGGACTGGCAAGACTGATGTCTTATATTGTTGATTATTGTTTTGTAAAAAGAGTATCTGAGGCTTCTTTCTACATTCAACTCTTCTTCAGACAAATTATCTGATCTTGGTTAAGTCATGTTACTATTTCTCAATAGATCTATATTTAAAGATGTATAAAACATACACAAATATACATATAAATGTAAACATACATGCAACCAAATACATTCATAACTATTTCTTTACCTATCTATATTAAAATCACAAGTTCACACTGATTCCTCCAATCTAGTACTGGAAGGTTCATACTATCCTTCCACCTTTCCATGTTTATAACTTCTGTCTCTGACAACAGGAAATCTAGCTCCTATTTTCCACAATATATTTGCCTACTTGCTTAGCTCTAGAATACACAGAAAGTAGCTTTAGAATTGTTAACTCATCACTTGGTGAAAAAGAAACTACTAACAAGAGTCCAGCATATTTCTAGAGTTAACTTTGTCTTTAGCCAGAAAACATATAAGCTAAATACTGTTGAAAATTACCTGATCTAGTTCATTTTTTTCTTTCCCTTTGGTATGGCTACATTACTTCTCCAAGTATGCTTTAGAAAATGTGTTTCTGTTTGTATGGTTTTAGATTTCCCCTCACGAGCTTTTATTTGTTTTCCTTTTTTGATGATTTGAAACATTAGCAGGGTTCCAAACATCAGACTATTCAGTACAGTGTGCTTAGGGAAGCTTCATTTTCCCCCGTCTCCATCCCTTCTATTCTTTCCACCTTTCTCTCCCAGGCCATGCAATTAACCAATTTCATTAATCTCTGGCATATCCTTCCTGTGTTTCTACATGAACAATGAAAAGATACATCTATATTTTCTCAGAAAGAATAGCATACTTTGTGTAATCTTTTGTATTTTGACTTTTTTACTTAACTGTATATCTTGAAAATCACTCCATATTATAGAAAACTCTCTCATCCTCATTCGACTATTCTTGATATATTGAACTTCTTTCTGTGGATATTGCTTAGTTTATTGAATCTCTCTCTTGTGTATGAGCAGACAGATTGTTTCTAACATTTTGCATTTATAACTATCACTGTAATGAATAACCTCAAGTATATGCATTTTCCTAGACTTGGAGATGTATCTTCAGGAGAAATTCTGAGAAATAGAATTTCTGGGTCAAAATGTGAACATATATGTAGTTTTTTAGACTATTGACAAGTTTTAGCTCTTCATAAGATTATTACTAATGTTATTCCATACACAATTATGTAAATATGAGTGACTGCATATCCACAGCTTCACCAATAGAATACGTTGTCACTATTTTTTTTTTCATTTTTGCTCATCTGATATATGAGAAATGGTAACTCAGTGTAGTTTTATTTTCTGCTTTTCCTATCATGAGGGAGGTTAAATATCTTTTTATGTGTTTATAGCCTTCTTGTAAATGATCTGTTAATGTCTTTTGCCCATTTTTCTATTATGTTTCTGGTGTTTTTCACTCATATTCACAGAGTTCTTTATATTTAGAGACATAATTCTTTATCTCTGGTATACATTGCAATATTATCTTGAAGTTTTCAGTTATGTTTTGAGTCTGGATATGGGATTATTTTTTGCCACGTCATTATTTTAAAGTTAATTTTATGTTACATTTATTAATATTTTATTCTATTATATCACACATGGAAAAAGATTTAGATAATATGACTTTGATTCCATTAAATAAATGAGAAGATTGAGACCCAGCCATACCAACAAATTGTCCAATGTCAAGATACATACATACACACACACACACACACACACATATATACGCACACACATACACACATATACATACAAATATATGGGCACATTTATTCACAGACATATTACATATATTAGATAAGCCAAGCCATATCTTCATAAAATGTTATGTGTATGTGTGTGTATGTGTGTATATATGTATGTATGTATATATATATATATATATATATAATTAAACCTATTAAGCTAGTTGTTTCTGGGGATACAGTGATGAGAATAACTAGACATCCTTGTACCAATGAACTTGTGCTCAGGGAAATATATTTTAAAGGTGGTTACAGACATTAATCAAATAAAAATTCTAACTATAATTTAATTTTTGTGTTGTTAGAGCATATAATAGAAATGATTGACCTTATCAGGGAGGTTGTGATGAAAATTTGTAAAGGAATGAGCTAAAATGAGCTTGGATTTAAAGGATGAGCAGCTATTAATTAGGAGGTGATTGGGGTGGAGTAGGAGAGTCGGCTAGAGAGAAGACCCTGCGTCAGAAGGGAGGGTGCTGAGTGGAAGGGACAGAAAGTAGACTGTGACTGTCACGTGAGGGAGAGGACAGAGTGTGGAGTGTGGTGGGCCTATATAGAGAGAAACTGGTTAACTGAAGATCAATTTTTTTTAAGCTGGGAAAAACTGAATGGCATAATCTTATTGTACTTCATAAAGCATCCCATTTGGTGAAAAAGTGGAGAATTGTTATAAATGTGGAGTGAGGAGACCAATTCAGAAGCTCTTGCGGCAGGCTAGGCTTTTACCAGAGTATTGGTAATAGGGATTCTTTAATTCAAAATTTAATCATTGTGTTTCCGTTATATGCCAGGCCTTGTATTAGGGAATGGAAATGAGAAAAGGTGTACAGATATAAACAATATTTAAGAGGTAAAATAGATAATACATGCTGATAGATTAGATATGACGTGTAAGTGTGGCTATTTTAAGGATATCACTCATGTTTCTGGCTTGGGGGGGAAAAAAATGCCCGGTGGTTTTGGAGGAGGCCTGTGTTTGGGGAAGAAACTCAGGCATTTCAACTGGACATTTTGAGAATTTATGAAGACTTTCAGACATCTTTTGGGAGATGTCAAAGGTTTAGCTGGTCAAGTGAATTCTGAGCTCAGTGGAGATGTCTGAATCAGAGACACAGGACAGTTTGTGAGTAGACTCAAAATAGATGGCATTCAAAGGTATAGGTGGAGGCAAAATATTCTAGGGATAGTGGATAGGAGAAGGAAAGACCAGAGCTCATACTAAGCCTTGAGGGACATCAGCATTTAATTCTGTGGGTCAGGAGGAATACACTTAGCAATAGAGATGAGAAGGAAACAGAAATAGTATGTAATCATGGAAAATGTCTATAGCTTTAAAGAAGCAGAGATATGTCAATAGTGTCCAATACTTAAAATAAACCAAGTACAAAGAGGGCTAAAGCTATTCATTTGGTTTAGTGACATGGAGTCTATTCTTTTTTAAAATTTTTAATTACTATGGGTACATATAATTGTGACTTTAGTGAAACCTCTTTGGGTAGAGTGATGGAGCTGTAGCTAAAATAGAGTGGGCTGGGGAGTGAGGGAGAGGGGAGAAAGAGGAGGAGACTGTCCGGGGAAGTTTGGCCATAATGAGGAACGAGAGAGATTAGAAGCTGGGTGATTGTGCAATGAAAAGGTGTAAGTTTGCTCTGGGGCTGATATTCTTAACTTTTTTGTGTTCTTTCCTTTACATTCTCTGGTTCAGCAAACCACACAGGTGCAGATCTCAGGTTGTCGTAGGAGAAGGTGCCCCCAGAGGTCAGTTAAGAGAATTCACCCAGGTCCTGAAATACAAATGAAGACCTTACACTAAGCAAATAATTTCAGGGGATAAGTGCCCAGGTTGCTGTTGGAAGGGTTCCCAGGATGGGCAGATAATATTTGACAACCAACATGAGGGTTTTATCTTTATTAACCAAAGTGCAGCTCTGGGAAACATCTCACTATGAATAAATGATGTTTTTGTTAATGCAGCCGGCATTTAAAAGTAGCAAATCCACTGCTTTACATGGCAAGCAATGGTGACAGTTCTGTTTTCCTAAATAATATGTCTCATTAACTAAAGCTGTCTACTTCCTTAGCATTAACTCACTTAATGCTGCCACTTGGATAAACACAAACTGCCTGAAACATATATATTCTTTATAGTCCCCCAAACCCTGCTTCTCTATGGCTCCTTTTGTTTTTATTGAGTGAGTTTTATGGTGGTAAAAAGGTTGCAAACTGAAACTTGTCACTTTCTGGTGGCAGTAATTTAGCATCTAATGAGCTAAACTCCTAGCCTGGGAGAAAGGCAGTAGCTCAGGAGCTGATGCTGGGGGTGCAAATGGGGTTGATTTTAAAAGGGACTGAATGTGACTCAGATGGAAATCAGGCTGAGAAAGCATTCTCCAGGGAATGCTGATGTCAGATTATCGGAAGATGTTAAACAGCTAAAGAGGGGCAGCTGATATCATGGTAGTAATATTAATGAAATAATAACAGTAATATTGATAACAACCCTCATTTATCAAGTGCTATAAACCATGGTGTCGTACACAGTACTGAGGGCTTGCAGGCTGAACTCGTCTCATCACTACCTGATGAATTGTGCAAACATATTAATTTCTTGGAACTTCAGTTTATAAGTCTGGAAAGTTAAAATAAAAATAACAATAGAAATCACAAAGCAAGCTTCAATTATAGGAGGTAGATTTTAAACTGGAGTCCACTGATCAACCTTTAATCGATCAGCATGTCCATCATTCAACTAGTAATGAGGATCCCTCCGTATGTGGCTGAAAATCGACTATGTGACTTGGAAAGAGAGAGGAAAAGAAATGTCCTCTGAGTTTCCCTATACCTAAAATAAGAAGACTGGACTAGACAAATAAGGAGACTATATAATTTGTCTAGTTCAGTCTCCTTGTTATCTTATTCAGAGTTGACAATTTATTCTTTTTATTGCTAGAAAATTCTTCATAGAGGCTGCTCCTAAAATCCCTACTACTGCCACTAGGGAAAACAAAACCTAAATACCCCTTCGCAGCTGAGAACCAGTATGCATAAATGAAGGATTAAATAGGGAATGAATGAATGATCAAAGGCCTCTGTGTGTGGCACTGTAACAGGTACTGTGAGTACAGGTACTGTGAGTACAGTGACGTGAGGCTCAGGATGAGTGCCACCTCTCATTGACATCCCTAGCATGAGGTGTATTCTTATATAAGAACTTATAAGTTGGGTGCAGTGCTAAAATGTCATCAAAGGACTCTGTTCCTAGCCAGGCGTGGTGGCTCACGCCTGTAATCCTAGCACTCTGGGAAGCTGAGGCAGGTGGATTGCCAGAGTAGAGCTCAGGAGTTCTAGACCAGCCTGAGCAAAAGTGACCTTGTCTCTACTAAAAATAGAAAAAAATTAGCTGGACAACTAAAAATAGAAACAAAAAATTAGCCGGGTGTGGTGGCTCTCGCCTGTAGTCTCAGCTACTCAGGAGGCTGAGGCAGGAGGATCACTTGAGCCCAGGAGTTTGAGGTTATTGTGAGCTAGGCTGATGCCACAGCACTCTAGCTGGGGCAACAGAGTGAGATTCTGTCTCAAAACAAACAAACAAAAACACTCTGTTCCTACGGTTTTTGATGCAATTGACCTCTTGGTTTTTTTTCCACTTGATTTCCAAATCTGTAGTGTCTCTGGAGTGCACAATATACCTTCCCATTACAGAATAAATAGAGGTGTTACTGGTAAAATTTTGTTATATAAATATGCATAAATATAGGTCTGTTTCTATGTATAGGCTTGTTTAAATACAAGGATCTCTAGAACTAAAGAGTGTGTTTGAGCATAAAACATGCAACTTCATAATGCACAACTTACATACTGAAAAACTTTATATTCAAATCAATTTTCTCTGGTATTAATATTGATATATTGGATGTTTGCATACTACTGACTTGGTTTTTTTTTCTTCTATTATTAGGTGTATCTGTTTTTAATCTGTCTGTAAAAATTATTTTAAAATTTTTGATATTTTTAGCATGCAAGTGTCATCAATTTAAATTTACTGATTTACTATTACATTTGTATTTCTACCTTATTATTTTGTTTTATCATTCTTCTTTTTGCCCTTCTTCCCTTCTTACTGCATTCTCTAGTCATTACCTTCTTCTCTTCTTTTTACACTATGGTGGATAATTTTTTTTCTACAATTTTTTTCAAATGTTATTCTTTTGTCTTTCAAATGTTATTCTCTGTTTACCATTTTTTTCCTCTCTTCCCCATTTGACAACGTTAAATAGTTATCATGTAGTCCCCTTTAGATCGATTTCTTTCCCTTTTGATTATCAAGATAGATGGTTGGTTATATCCTATTAGTTTTAATTTATATTATTTTAAATCTTCCATAGAGTTGTTTTTCTCCTGTGACTGATCCATACATTCATGTGTCTCTACTGAGAAGTTTTACAACTTCTTCTGCCATGAATCCAGGAATTCATTGGTCCTGGATGAGTTCTGTGTTTATATCTCAAATAGAAAATTCAAACTCATGTGCAGCTCTTGAAATTTTGAGTCACAAGTTCTATCTGGCCCAAGCAGGGGTGAGAATTTGTCAAAGTTTTTTTCAAAAGTTTTTTATATGCAAATACTATCACATGTATTGATTATCTCAGCAGCTATTAAGGTAGGTATCATTTCATCAGTTTAGAGAAGAAGATGAATGTCACAGTTAATTAACAAAGGCTATTCATAATCTGATAAGAAAATATAAATGTAATTCAGTCTTGTATTTGTTAATTTTTCGTTATTTTATGTTTTTATGTCTTTATATGAACTCATGACACACATTGAAGCTACAGATTTAACATATGATAAAAGGATGAAAATGATATATTTGCTGAAATTTTAAGGAAAATGTATATATTGTACTTTTTTTTTGTTTTTTAAGAGACAGGTTCACACTCTGTAGCCCAGTCTGGAATGCAGTGGCACTTTCATAGCTCACTGTAACCTCAAACTCCTGGGCTCAAGCGATCCTCCCACCTCAGTTTCCTGAATAGCTAAGACTAGAGTCAAGTGGCACCATGCAAGCTAATTTTTAAATTTTTTAAAGATGGGGTCTCATTATGTTGGTCAGGCTTGTCTCACACTCCTGGCCTCAACCCATCCTACCACTTTGGCCTCACAAAGTGCTGGTATTACAGTCATGAGCCACTGTGTCCTGCCTGTGTATACCTCTTGATTGAGTTGTTACACCCTAGGATTTTATTCTAAGGGTACAATTGGAGAATCATGCAAAGATATAAATATAAAAATTTCCATCACAGCATTATTTATAATATTGAATTTTTTTTTTTTTCGAGACAGAGTCTTACTCTGTCCCCCAGGCTAGAATGCAGTGACACCAGCCTAACTCACTGCAACCTCAATCTCCTGGGCTCAAGCGATCCTCCTGCCCTTAGCCTCCTAAGTAGCTGGGACTACAGGCATGCATCATTACACTCAGTTAATTTTTTCCTATTTTTAGTAGAAACAGGGTCTTGCTCTTGCTCAGGCTGGTCTCAAACTCCTGAGCTCAAGCAATCCTCCAATCCTCCTGCTTCAGCCTCCCAGAGTGCTAGGATTACAGACATGAGCCACCATGCTAGACCCCTGGAAAATTTTTTCAACAACATTAATGTCCAACAATAACTAGTTAAATCAATTATGACACAATTATACAATGGAATATGATAAAACTATTAAAATGATATTATGTAAATATATTTATTGAGTTAGAAATATTCTCTTAATTGCTTTTAAAAGTTGCAAAATATTATTATATAAGCCCATTTTTCAAATAAAATGGAGATATAAAAATATGTAGAATTTTACATAGCAAAATTTACAGAGCTTATTTTTAGATGGTGGGTTTGTGAATAATTTTTATTTTCTTCTTCATGCTTATCTTGAATTTTTTATTTTCCCTCAATATACATAATAATTATGAAATAAAATAATTTAAAGAATAAAGTACATATTAATGAAGATTTTGAACATTTAAAATATTTTTCTGAGTTTGGTTTTGCTGGAATTATTGCTTAAAATTGGCTAATAAATATAAAACCTGTTATCTCATAATTATTTTTTTCCAACTGAGAGGCAATTAGTCAAGTTAATATCCAGCTTTTAGAATTAAAATATGATCATCTGAATAATTCATAAATCATTTTTTTGTGTTTCCCTGCTGGGGTCATGTACCCATCCATGGGCTGGTACGAATATCAGAGAGAAAACAGACAATGTGTTCTCTTGGATAGACTGTCATTTTCATTCTTATCATGAGTCATTTTATACCATTCAAGCCTCTCTCCTGACACAGCAAATACTTAGGGGCTCCTTCCCTAAGGTTCTGAGTCCAGAAAGCATTCTTTCAGTCTGTTGTCCATCAAATATGAGCTGATCACATGAAGGAAATATGATTCTCTGAATAGCTAATAATCCAGAGAAAACCCCCTTGCTAGAATGGAGATTGTTTGGCTCCAGAGTTTTGTGAATAACTGTTTCACTTTGTGTCACTGTCAGTGAATTCCTTACAGAGGGTAATAACCCAGTTTACACTGACTGATCTGAAGAATGCATGATGTATAAATATGCATCATGACAATATGCTAATTCCTTAATGTTTAAAATCTTGCATTGCATCAATTTATATTGAATTTTACCGTGTTGTGTTGAACAGAACTGATCTGACAATGCTAAATGTCATGAAAGAATCCAAGGATTAACCTTAATGGTGAGAAGTCCGGGACCTTAAGAAACTTTCTCCTCACCCCCAATCTCCCCTTCTTACCTGCTGTGTTGGAATTCTTTAGCATTCAAATTAGACAATATGTGTGTCAGGGCATTTCTCTCTCCTGATCCTGAACTTTTACTTATGCCATTTATTCTACTTCAAATGCCATCCCTGCCCATATTGCTTATTTAGAGCCTATTCTATCAAATGTTGCTTCCTAGAAACATTGCTTGATTACTTTAGTCCTGAACCTAGCACACAGAAGACACTCAATATGTGATTTTGACGGATCATCTACATACCCAAACCATATAAATAGTAGTTGAATACTACTGTATGATTTCTTACAGAATCTCAATCATGAAATTTTCTTATATAATAACTAGTATGCCAATATGACTTATCACCAAAACTGAGATACCTTTGAGACTGAAAGAGGGAGGTATTAATAATTAAACCAGAATAACAGGCAACAACTGGGGCTTTCTTGGGCAAAACTGGGAATATATTTTTTCCTACATGTAAATAAGGATTTTTGATAAAGTCATGTATAAACTTATTTATTCAAATCCCAGATAAGATATCCAATTCTGATTTTTGCTCTCTGGAAAATAAACAATAAAGTATGAGTGGGTTATTAAAAAATTCTCACATAAATAATTACTATCCAGTGAGGTTTTTGTTTTCCTTCTAAGATGAAAAATAACTTATGAACATGTATAGAACATTAACTTTCATAAGGACAATGGCCCTAAGAAAATCTTCAGTCATGGGATCTTCTTTTGGAAATAACTATTTCTGAACATACAAAATCTTAAAACTGGCATTTCTAATGCTTGCTTGCTTTCTATCTCTCTCTTTTTTTTCATTAAAGACTTACGTATTGAACTTTTAATGTTCCATTCACTATGTTGAGACATAGATTAGTTATAGTCAGTTAAGGACAATGACAGAGCTAAATACAAAAAACTGAAGGAGGAAAAAAAAAAAAACTGAGAAAGCCAGGAAGAAATTCAATAAAATGGCGGGGGGGGGGGGGTGAGGATGTGTTGTGTTTTAAAAATAAAACCATGTTCAATATGACTTATGTTGCATTAAGGTGGGGAGTTTTATAAGAAAGTAGAATTCATTCAGATCTTGAAAGGCCAAAGACTGGGAAATTGCCTTTGTACCTTCAATCAAGTCAGCAGAAAGACCTTCAAGTATATGAGAGATATGGTTCTGAAGACCATGTGGTGTCTGGAACATCATAAGGCTAGAGTTTATGATGAAAATAATAATAATGATGGTTAACATTTACTGGGTACCTACTATTTTCTGGGCACTCTTACAGGTGCTTCACATGTTTTAACTCACATAATACTCAACTCCATAAGTTATTATTACTAACTTCATTTAATATCAGAAGAAAACAAGGTACTTCCATTTTAAGAAACTATTCAACATTATAGTGATTTTAAGTAATGTTGCTGGGATTCAAATCCAGGCTCTCTTGCTTCAAACCTGGACAGGAATCACTAAATTATAAGACCTCTCAGAGGTGTGCATGTCCTCAGCTAAGGGGAATAAATTTAGTAAATATGGGAGAAAAAAATGTATAAGATGTATCTTTGGAGTGGCAGGATTTTGATTTTCTTGTCTTATGACAACACAGTTGCAAGATCCAGGGAAAGGAAAGAATTGGGGGTAATTTTAAGGCACAGAAATTGGAATATTGATTGGATGGTATCAGAAAAGAGCCCCAACCTCACAGAGCAGGGACTAACAATACTTTACAGAACATGTGTATGCTGCAAGAAGTTTAGCTTGCAACAACCCCATGAGTGCAAAAAAGTAGACAATGAGACTCAATGGATCAGAGTAAGACAGGATATTAATCACTGTGCAGCACACAGTAGGAGTAGGGGCATGGTAGCACCAATTCCCCTGTCCCCAAGGCCCACAGAGTGATGTAATGGGACAAGATGGCAGCTACATACTCAGCGGGTTGCACTGCAGCTGAAGAACCCAGGCCAAGGGCCCAGTATGTTTTATAGCAAACACTAAATAGAACAGTCCCCAGGGAGTCAGTAGTCATACTGTGGTCATGCTGCAGTCGTCTTGGCCTGCTTAAATGCCAATGTGGCTAACAACAGATGGCTCCAGGTTAGAGGACAATTAGATCTTTAGGTATTCTTGCATACCCAGCAGGAATGGGCAAAGATGCTCAGGGCCATGACAGAAAGCCTCTCCTAACAGACAGTAATGACCTTAGTCAAGATAGGAAGAATACAACTATATGTAATGTTCATTTTTTAAAAAAGATAATACTCTCCATAGATGTAATAATGTGTTCATTTTGAGATATTATTAGAATATTTAGAGAGAGCTACTGTTCCAGAGTCAGTGAGAGGAGTTGACGATGAAGACAGACATATGGGAATTATCAGTAAGTAGTTATATCCACAGCTGAGGAAAACTTGAATAAGAATTTAAAAAATTGTTAACCCCTCTAGCATGGATCTTGGAATAATATTGGCATTCACCAATATTAGTAACTGATGTACTAACTGGCAGATGGATGGACTAAATGAAACAAAATAGGATTTTCTGTGAAATGTTTTCCCAAATCACTCCACTCTCCCATTTCAGTTCCTGTAGCACGTCTTATCTTAACTCTTCATTAGGCCCCATGTGTATACCACCTTTTGCAATTCATTTTTTTCCTGGTATTTTACTGGTTTGGAAGCTATTAAAGACAAGGCCTTCTAACTAAATTTCTTTGTATTCACTACAGCTTGTAGCAAACTGCCTTATCCAAAATCTGCACTAAACAAAGGTCTTCATTTTGATACAAGCAGGCAAAGGCATGATACATATTTTATATTTTTGTCTATGTTCCTAACAGAGAATAAAACATTAAAGTAATACCTTTCCCATTTGAACACTTAGTATATGTCCATTATAATATTCATCTCATTATATACTTCATCTCATTTAATAATACTTAATCACAACAAACCAGAATGGCTGGGATTATTATCCCTTTTAAACAGATGATGGAACAGAGACTAACAGAGAATATGTCATTTGCCTAGAAATATAAAGACCCTGAATAGCAAAGCTGGGTTTTATACCCTTCTATACCAGATTCCAAAGCCCACGTTAAACACAAGGCTAACCTTTCTGTCCATTCCTATCGCAGGCTTAGTGCATGCTCCACTCAATAGTGAGAGGGACACACCCATGGCTATTTGGTGAGGGATGACAGGGAAGTGCCAAGAAATTACCTTTTAAAGCTCATTATTCCCCTATTGGCAGGACTTCTAGAGCCAAGCCACAGATTCTGAGCTTGAGAAAATTATCTATCCATGTTCCTTCCACCCCACCAAATTACCTGTGGAGATTTTGGTGTTGAGGATCTCCCCACAATCTTAGGTAGACCTTTCCTTTGCTGGAAAGTTCTTTGACTGTGTTCAGACTTGCCCAAATTCCACCATCAACCTCTAAGGTGCACCTTGATCTCTCCTCTAGTTATCTAAACAGGAGGAATCTGTTCCGGCCAAGAGAACCTACTCACTGCCAGTTAAATAGGCCTAAGGTTCCACATGCCATAACCTACTTAGTTTATTCCTAGGTTTGTAAAATCCTTCCTTCCTTTTATTCCAGGCAAGATGTATTGATCCTTAAGACCTAACTTAGGTTTTTGTCCCATAGGTGACACCTCCATAGCTCACACCAGTCTCTTTCTCCTTGGGACTTTAAGTACATATGGTTTATACAGTTTGGTAATTGCTCATAAACAGAGAGTATTGTGATGTTAGTAACATACATTCATGCCTTACAGTGTCACCCATGTTTCCTGCTCCTTGAGGGAGGGAAGCATCTTTTTTGGGGGAAAGGGCCTCACCTACGCTATATAAATTGGTGCCTAGAACCTATTAAGAATTGATAAATATTTGTTGAATGAAGCATTTAAATTAAAGAGGAGAATAATATTTCTCAGCATCGTGATTGATTGAGCACAGAATTAGTACCCCAAATGTTAATAGTTAATAATGATAGTGCCCATTTACAGGGCATTCATTACTTGACAGGCACTGTTCCACATGTTCTGCAGGGATTATCTGATCTTATAATTGCAATAATTCAATTTATGACAAAACAGGGGAAGAGAGAGGTTAAGTAAGTTGTCCCAAGACAGAGATCTGGTAACATGGTGGAATTGAGCCTTGCTATCAGCGGTCTGACTTCAGGGCCCACGTTTTTAACTACGACTTTGTATTGCTCCTTAGTCCTTGGCCGACCCTATGATTCTTTTGCATGCAGTAGTTATTCAGTAAGTGAGATTTATCTTTGGTCATCGTGTTGACTGGCAAGACACCATAAGGAGAAACTCCTCACCCCTCAGATTTCTTCAATATAACTATTATCTGAATAGAGGATTTCTAGCCCTCTTTAGATTCTGTCATCTCTACAGTGAAAGAAAAAGTGATATCAAATGCATCTACTTTTATACCTGCTCCCACTAGTTTAGTTCCCAATCCTCTTTCCACAATTATTCATATGTCTTTCTCACAAAACATGCAAATGCCCAAATAACCTGAGTGGAATTTCATTTTCCATAGCATTGTAGCCATAATAGGCCAGCTGGGAAATTTCTCCAGAGCATGATTAAAACATATACTTTTATCCATAATAGAAATTCCACCTGTCCTGTTATCCTCTTAAGCAGGTGGAATGGGGGAGAGATCTATTTATTGTGATTCTGTTTTTCAAATAAATGTTCAAATTCTTAGGAGTTTGGGGGTCCTAGGCCAGGTATATATATATATATTTTTAATCACTTCCAAGGTTTTCTGTAGATTTAATTTATTTGGAATTCAGAGTCTTATTTCAAAAAATAAATAAATGAAAAAGAAAAAGAAAGAGAAATACACTTTCTTGGCATGTCTTGCTCTGGAATGTCAAGGCCATTCCTCCCGTTCATTGATGGAGCTCTGCAGGAGCCCAGAGGAGCAGCACTGGGACCGAGCTGCATCAGTGTGTACGCCCTGGCAAACAGAGTTTCATAGGCTCCCCAAAGGCCCCATAGCAAGAACAAGCTAGAAAGAGCTATTCCCATGTCGCTTGTGTCAATCCACTGTGTCTGTGCACAGCCTTAAAATGGAGAACTGAGGAAAGATTTCTGACTCCAAGGAAAATCAAGGTGAGAGTAAAGGAAGGACCAAAGAGAGCCAGACCTCTCTACAGTAACTGTAGGATTGTCAGTGCCTTACCTGTGTCATCCTCTCATCTCTGAAGCAACCAACCTCAGGTTTCCTTCTCTTGGGTCATGTTCCTCACTGAGGTTCCTTTCAGCATGCCCTCCCTCACCATCTGCTTTTCCTGGAAAATTCCTACTCACCCTTCACAATCACTGACTTATCCGTTCACTCACTCAGCATATTTTTGGCCACCTCCTCTGTGTCAGTGACTGTCCTAGACTCTGTGGATAAAGAGGGAACAGAACCAAGTGTGGGCTTGTAGAGGTCATGTTGAAAGAAGTCGATACTCATATAAGCAAACACATACTATTCAGGGTTTCCAAAGTGCTTTGAAGAAAAATGAAGTAAGATAAGACAACAGATGAGGGGAGCGTAGGAGTGGTGCTATTTTACTTAGATTGCTTAGGAAAGGTTCCTTAATAAGGTGACATTAGAGATGAGATCTGAAGAAGGTGAAGGCATGAGCCAGACCAATATTTGGGAGTAAAGTTATCTGGGCAGAGGGGAAAACAATTGCAAAGACACTAGGGCAAGAGCACATTTGGTTGGACTGAGAACTGCAAGGAGGACAGTGTGGTTGGCAGGGAGGGGAAGGTAGGGAAGGGGATGAGATTAGTCAGAACAATAGTGGGGCCAGATTACAAAGACACCTATAGGCCATGAGGAGGATTTTAGATTTTATGCTGACTGAGATGGGAGGCCATGGGCAGCTTATGAGGAGAGATGTGATGTAATGGGACCTATGCCCCAGTGGGATCCTGTGAGGCAAATAGAATGACCGTGGGTGAGCAGGTGGAAGGAGGTCAGTGTGACAGCAGTGCAGGGCTTACTCCAGGTGACAGACGATGACTGAATCCAGAGTAGCAGAGGTGAAGTTATTAAAAAGTGACCACATTCAGAAGTTAGTCTCTGAAATCAACATGACTTGCCTATGGTACAAGAACAAGAGGAGAATTAAGACAGAGTTTATAGTTTTTGGCTTGAGAAAATTAAGGATAAAAAACTGAAATTGCCATATATTGAGGGAGAAAGAATATTAGCAGAGATGATTTGGGATGAAAAATCAGAATTTCAGTCTTGAAACTATTAAGATGTCTCTGAGATATCTAAGTGGAGAACATCTTGTTTCCCCAGACTACGACAATCCCCCTATTAAATATTTCTACGTTACCCAGTCTTGTACAGAAGTTTCCAATGCTGGCTGCTCTAGAGACATGGCAGAAGACATTCTTATATTTTTGTGCCAACATTTTTGTCTTTACATATGTCACCGCATCTGACCTAATGTGTTTCAGTAGCCCTAGGACCACCCACAGTTCAGGGCTTACCTAGAAGGACTCAAGGGACTCAGCATACATTTTTACTCCTGGCCAAGATTTATTGCAGTGACACGGTAAGAATACTCAGACAGATCAGTAAGGGAAAAATACACATCAAACAATCCAAATCCATGTGCATTTCTAGGATGTCCATAAAGGGGCACTCAGAGCACGCTCTCCCTCCATCCCTGAAATGCAACAACCTGCAGGAACTTTTTGTGCCCAAGGCAGTTCATTTGAAACTCAGAGTTCAGCATTTTTACCAGGGACTGGTTGCATAGGCACAATAATCAGTTATAATTATCAAAACTCCAGACTCCTAGAAAGAAATCAGGTGATCAGTGTGGCAGGCAGGCAAATATTCTTATCACTTAGAGAATTTTACAAAATCCAAGTACCCTGATGCCACTCAAGGGCCAATCACAAAAGCAGATCCTTCTAAAGATTAGGCTTGCTATATTAAATTTTTCTTGCCCGGTTACACATTCTGGGACAAATATACCAACACAGATTCAGATATCACAAGGCGTGGAGTGAGATTTGACAATCTGTAGGTTTTCGTGAACACTTACAGCTAAGTTTAATGATCATTTAGGTTTAGGAACCATTCACTGAAGCCACGGGGAGTGTATCATGGACTAGCCCACCTGAAACAAACTTTCCAGTGAATAAACAGCAAGGCACAGGAGCGCAGGTTAGAGACACCCTTTGTCAAAAACTAACTGAGGTCCTGGGCAAATCACCTCACTACTCAGTTTCTTTATCTGTAAAAGGATGGGGGCAGATTAGGTGATCCCCAATGTCCCTTTCTACTCTAATATGCTTTGCTCTAGGTCAGAGAAAGCAGTATGAAGTGAAAATACACAGTTATCCTGGCCAATGCTCTCCCCATTTTCTTTTTCCCACTCTCCCTGAAATCCATAAGGCAAAGCCCGTACTCTCCCCACTATCTCTGTTTGCATTTGCAGAGTTCCTTAGCTGAGGCATTCTGCAAGATCAAGGGAAGCAAAGACTGCCTTTAAAAGATTTCCTCTCTACATTAGTGTCACAAGTGACAAGACAATTTCACAGTGAGAAGAGGAAATGTGCTTGTTTTCTGGAAATGAAAGAGAGAGATTAAAACTTGAAGACCCAAAAGGGCTTTTTGGGGAATTTTAAAGACAAGGCTACCCAAAGACAACTCTACTGATAAATCTTAGATTTCCAGTGGGAGTTCTTTAGCCTATTTTCAGTGCGTAATCTTTTATGGTCTTTATGAGAAAACTGTAACTTCACGTTACAGAACAGAAGTAATCAAGATGAAATAAGAAACTAGAGTTTGTAACTCTGTCATAGAATTAAGAGATTTTGATGTCAAGGCTCTTCCTTTACAGACAGGGGTTACAGAGGGGTTGATTGGGTCTAGGTTACCCAGCCACTAAAGGGTAAGATCAGGACTAATTAAAATGATAATATCTGTCATGTATTAAATTCCTACTAATGGAGCAGGTCACCAATAATAATATAATATAGTGGTAATGTTTTCCAAAATTTCTAATTTTTCAAATGCCTCTCATTCATTTATCCTCCCTCTCTTCTGCTATCTTGAATTTCCCTTGTCTCCTAGAGCTTTCTTATCAATATACAAGCAACTGTTAGTATTCCCAATCTTAAAATATTCTTTCCTGGGTCACTGTTTATCACCAATCCATTTCTCTGCTACACTTAACAGGCAAAATGTTCAAGAGAGTTGTTTAACATGATACCATCTCAAATTTCTCACAGCCTATTCACTGTTAGACATAATCCAAATTGGGATTTCTCCTCCACTATTTCCATGAAAACTGTTTTCATCAAGTATATCAACAACTTCCATGTTGCTTGATACAGTACAAACTTACCACTTTCATCTGAATTAATCTTTTGACCATATTCATCATAGGTATTATTAATATCTCTAGCTTCTATGACACTATCTCACCCAATTTTTCTCATAACTCATGGACCATTGCCCTACAGTTACATGGGAATGTGCATACACGTGCACATAGAGAGAGGGATAATATGCAGAAGAGTAAATATTTAAATTTTCTGCTCAATGAAGTTTAACATATGCACATACCTGTGTCAGTACCACCCACAGGGGCTCCTTCATGCCACTTCCAAGTCAATAAACTCCTGTCCAAAGAAATAAATACTTATTCTGACTTCTGTAGACATATATTGCAGGGAGCCCAATAGCAGCAAGAGATAGCAAAGCCCACAGACACACAGTTTGCATGCCTCTTTATGAGACTGAGAAATACTTTTTTTGATATCCCATTGGCCAAATCAAGTAACACAGGCAAGCCTGAATTAAAAGAGTAAAATAAGATGCTTCACTTCTTGTTGAGAGAAGCTGCAAAGTTTCATGACAAAGGAATGTCCCCACTTTTGCTAAAGAGAGAGAGAGCGATAGAGAGAGATTTGCCTGTATATCATCTCCCCATTTACCACCACTGCATCTGTGAGTCACACTACATCATGGTGGCAGGGACAAAGTCAGAGTGGTTCACCAATTGTGCCTAGTCCACTGCCCATGACAGATACTAATAAGTATTTTGTTGAAGGAATGAAAGATTAAATAATTGATATGTATTTACTAAATAAAAGTATTCACTAAGAAATAAAAGTGTCCACTCAGGTTTCATAATTCATATTGAAAATATTAAATGCCCCTATAACAGGGTTATTGTAAATGTATGGAAGGGACCTGAGTTAGGGGTGCAGATTGAAAACACTAACCAATATTACAAACAGATTAAGTTGAGATGACAATCTGCTCCCAGATCTCTATGGTTCCAAGCCAAGGAAGGAGCTGTATCCCTTTGTTCTCCTCAAATCTCCTGCTACTGTTTTGTTTGTTTGTTAGTTTTCTGCTGGAAAAATTATTCATTGTCCCTTCTGCTTTTAATTGAATTCACTAATAATGATGATAATAATAGCTCATATTTGTTGAGTAATTGCAATGTGGCAGGCACTGTGCTACATACCTTTATTATATTTCATTATCAAAATATTTCTATGTAGTAATACTGTTATTGTTCCCATTTCATATGAGAAGATACTGATATTCAGCAAAATTAAATAACCTTTATAAGGTATCAAAGAAATTATATGGCAGAACTGGGACTCCAACACAGGCAAATCTCTCTCTATCGCTTTCTCTGTATTTAGCAAAAGTGGGGACATTCCTTTGTCATGAAACTTTGCAGTTTCTCTCAACAAGAAGTGAAGTCTTTTACTTCACTCTTTTAATTCAGGCTTGCCTGTGTTATTTGATTTGACCTATAGGATATTAAAAAAAAAATTCTCAGTCTCATAACGAGGCATGCAAATTGTGCATCTATGGGCAGTTCCATCTCTTGCTGCTATTGGGTTCCCTGCAATATAAGTCTACAGAAGTCAGAGTAGTATTTATCCCCTTTGTGATTCCAAGCTCATGATCTTAAGCACTGTGCCATCCTCACTCTCATGAATATATGTGCATGAAGTTTATTGTAATTTACCTACAAAAATAGAGTCTTGGGATATACACACCCTCAATGTCATGTAGTTCGATATCCAAATGTTGAAACTTCTTTCCCGTATACTTAGCAAGCGCTGGCCTGGTTACTTCTGTAATCCCTCCAGTAATAAGGAAGCTAACAACTTTACTAGAAAAACCATGCTATTTCTAGGGTAGGAGATGTACTGCATAATCATGAGTGAGTGAACAAGAGAGAGAGAGAGAAAGACATAGAGCCAGACGGATGAGCCCCCTACTCTGTATTTCAGTGCAGTGCCCTCACCTTCCTGTTTGGGATAACCCAGTCATTGTCAGATTCTCCCCAATATCTAACAGATTAGCAATTCTTTTTTCAGGAGGAACAGAGAGTGAGAGATTTGGCAAAATGAAATGAAATAAAGTGTTCACTCAGAAATGCCAGATTTGGACTGTGTGTGTGTGTGTGTGTGTGTGTATGTGTGTGCACATTTGTGTGGATTAGGAGAGATCAAATAAAAATCCCCTCAGGAAATCATGAGGCATAAGAAGTAACTGTCCCACCCCTACCCCACACCTACCCACACCTCATTATCTGTAAAGGACTGGGGCTCCTCTTCTTTGGCAAAGCTGAGGTAAAGCGTAGTTAATAACAGAGGAGACGAGGGGTATCATCTCTTTAGATGAGCACTGTTCCAGATCCATTTCACAGATCATTTTCCCTGTAGTTGGTCCCTAAAGAAAAGGTTTTATTTATTTTTCCCCCTTGGGCAGAGACCTATTAGCCTATTAAAGAAAATGGCAAGTATAACAATGGAAACAAAGCCAACACCAGTGAAGCATAACTATCAATAATCCACTTCCCTGTATAAAACTTTTTAATGTCTTTGGAACCAGTAACTGAGAAAACACAGGTCACTACTTATAGTTGTGCAAGGTGTAGACTGCAAAAGTCCAAAAGCTGCCTTTAATCTTGTTATTTTCATAGATTTGTGTAGCTGTTACTACAGTTTCCCAGCAGATGGCAATACAGTTTCTTAGGGAAGGGTTGCCATTTTTCCCCCTAATTCACCCAGATTCACCCTTTATAGATATAAGGAAAATATCACCATTCATCTCAGAAGCCATGCTCTTCATTGGCACTGGGAGAAATGCTGAGCACCAAGACATGGTTCTTTTAAGGTAATAAGCCGAGTTGTACTCCTTTAGGGTTTTTAAAAGACATAAAATTGGTGTTCCAGGAAACATTAAATTCAATTGCCTTCGGATAGCCCAATACCTTCCACTGGAGACACATATTTTTTCCTTCTTCAGAACTTAATAAAACCAGTCAGCAAACAAATGGGTCTCATCTCTGACCTGGGACAATGAGCCATGCCAAATACCAGAGTTCTGTTCCCTAAGGCAGAGGGATCCATGGACTTCATTAGTTTTAGGAATCCAGTTACCTATGGATTTATAGAAGTTGTCTGCTACAGTGATTAGAAAATGAGCTGAGAGACCAAGTGTCTTGGTTGCAATTCTGACTTTTTGACAAATGTGACTTTGCAGTTCGTTTTGCACGTCTTTTTAATTTTTGAATATCCAGTTGGTAATTCTTTGTATTAAATAGTTTTTGTTAAACTAACTGATTCCATCTCCCCACTGGTCCCTGACTAATACAGAAATATAAATTAGTTAAGCAGGCTTGGTATGTCTTGCATATCTACACATTTATACTTGTTTTGTTGTTGATGTTGTTTTTACATTGACTGGTTTGTCTTACACAGCTTGGTTTTTCGTACACATCTACACTGTGTTTGCACAGTAAGCATGCAATCCATTTCCATGACTTATGTGCTCTTTCTCTTTCTCTTTATTTTTCCCATCTTTCTTCCTTTTCTTATTGAAGTATGCTACTCCCCTGTACAAGCTTAGTTCAACCAACTTGTGCTAAAAGATGTATATCCAAAGAATATTTTGCTTTTCTTATAATATCAGTGGAAAAATTAAGCACAATTCCAACAAAGAAAAGACAACTCTCACTGGAGTTCAGAACTGGAGGGAAATAGGGAGAAGTGGAGACAGTGACAAACTAGAGAGTCACACTGAAGGCCAAGCCTGACCCGGCTCCTGCTGACTGCGACAAGGAAGGCATGTGAGCTCCCTTGTCACAGTCCCCAAATTTGGCACCATTCGCTACCATTAAAAAGTTCCAAAATCGTATGCTACTGAAAAATTATTTGTCATCAGTACTTTCCAGAACTTGTTGGGGCGGTGCCAAATCCCCTAATTTTTTTTTTTACAAGAAGACAGAAATCAAGATTTTTGTGTTCTGAATCTAAAGGCTCATAACCAATTGGAAAAGAATATTAAATATTGTGCTGGCTGACATTATGCAGACTGAATGATAGCCATTGGTGCCTAGGAGTTACCAAAGTTGCTTTACAATATCCAAATCCTGTTTCTATCAGCTAAATGTTCGTGCACTCTCATATTCTCAGACAATCATGTTACAGTAGAAGGTGAGCAAACATCCTGCAACCAAGAAAACCCAGTTATGATTAATAATAGAAGCCAATAATCACATAATCACAATTTGAGAAAGATCTATATTAAAGAGTAAGTGTTCTCTATTACTGAAATGATTTAGGAAAAGGTTGCTGTTGAGATGTTTTGAGGAATAGTGGCTGGATTGGAAAGAAAACTCTGAATTACTATTTTAAAATGACTTGAATACAATTGACATTTCCTTTCAAATATAAACCTCAGAATAATAATAGCAAGTTCCAGGCAGATGAATGGTATAGCAGTTACCTGTTCAAAGCCACTGCTGTTCACCAGTAGATCTCCAACAAGTTCTGGAAAATACTGATGGCAGATTGTCATTTTTCAGTAGCATGTGGTTTTAGAACTTTTCAATGTTGGTGAATTGAGCCAAATTTGGGTTAAGGAATGAATATTCTTACATATGATGGTGGATTACAAACACAGTATTTACATTGGGAAAAAGTCCAGTTTTATTTAGGTTACAATCAACTCATCAAGAAATTATTCATATAATAGGACACATTGTTCCTAGTCGATTGAGAAACTGTGAAGACTATTTTTTTCTTTCCTCTTCTCTTTTGTTCAAGCTGTTTCATTGGCCTAGATTCCCTCCCCTTCTTACCTCATTTCCATCTGTCAAAGTGTTACTGACTTTTTACTACCCATCTCCCAAGATAACCTTTTTCATATCCTTCACTAACTTCTTAAAAAAATAATGTCTTGTTTTTCTTCTTCTCCCTTGGTAAGTTCTTTGTATAGTTGGCCTCTGTGATTTCATATTTTCTCTTTCTTCTCAGAATTCTTCAAGTGAGCCTTTTTCACTGCCTCTCTTTAAATATTTGTATTTTCAAAGTTCAGTCTTCAGCCTCTTTCCTACTTTCCCTGGTAATCTCATGCTGGGTGATGTTATCTGCACTCTTCTCTTTAATTATAGTCTATGTATTGATGGATCCTAAAATTATAAATTTGATTCCAACTTCTTTCCTTAATTCCAAACAAGTCTTTTTATCTAATTACTGGACATTTTAAACTGACTGTCAAATAGGCATTTCCACCACCTTAAAATCATCACAACAGACCCTATTTTCTTTTTCCAACCAATTCTCTTCATCCATTGATTTCCATTGATTTCTAGTCTCTCTCTTGCAGTTAAGCCCTTCAACTTGGGCACCCACTTTGACTTCTTCTCCCTTATTTCTCATAGCTGGTCATTCAAAAGATTTACCCTTGCCTCATAGCATTTTTCAAGTCTCTCTAACTTCTCCCTATTCCTACCTCTGCTGTTATCTTAGTTAAGGCCATAATTCCTCTCTTTCTTATATTCCTTTAACAACCTGTGAATAGGTCCGGTTAGCTCAAGTCCTACCATAAACCAATCTATTCTCCACATTATGACCAGAGAAATCTTACCAAACACAATTATGATCCATGATCCACACTCCCTTGCTTATGAACCGTAAATCAGCTCGGCTTATAAGTTTTGTGTCGCCTGGCTTGTGATTAACTATACAGCTTTTTCTCTGCATTTCCCTTTGTGCTTATCTTCATTTCAATTGACTTGTCTTGATCTTGAATCTCATAGGCTAGCTCGTCAGAAAACCATTCCCGACTTCTTTCATTTTCTCCTGCTATGAATTAAGGATTCTCTTCTATACTTCCTTCCTTTTATTCACAGTGCTGTGATTATCTACTTGCTTGTTAGTTTCTTTATTAGACAAGGGACAATACGAAGATCATGAGCTACATACCAATTCATTAAATTGGTAGATGTTGTATGAAGCTCTCTGTTGAGATTTCTAAAGTTTGACTGGACTCAGTGGAAGAAAAATAACAAGATTGATTATTAACATCTTCTCTTAACAAAAGTACAATATTGTATTTTTCATCATGTGTTATTTTATTGTTACTATGATTCTGTGTGGAGCATAATCCCATTTTTTCAAATGAGAAAAAAAAGATTGCTAAATTGCCTTCTTATAAAAGGACACACAATAAAAGGCAAAGGCAGGATCAACCTGAAGTCCTCTAACTTTAAACTCTGTTTTTCTTTCAGAAACATATTCTATCCTTGATGTCCACAGAATTACATAGAGTAATTGTAGCATCTGATATACACCGAGCACAGTGCCAAATACTGTGAAAATAGAGGGATACAAAAGAAGGCATTATCCCTGCCCTCAAGGGGCTCATGTGTATGAGACAGAAAATATGAAGTAATGCACTAGACTCTATTCTGAATCCTCGACTGAGAAAAGCCAATGGCAGAAAGGAAGAAGCAGCTTAAAAATGCAAGGCTGTGATAATGGTGATGTACAGGCAGATGCCATGTCAACTCTCATGGAGTTAATTATCCCTCATTAAGACAAATCTCATTCAGTTTTAGAAAAACAGATCACCTTCTGTCCATTAGGCAAGCTGTTTCCACTATCCTTCAGCCTTCTTGAGGAAAGTAAGCATGGACAATGACCTTGCTTTTAGAGCTACAATTAGGTGGTAAGAATTATCACATTTCCCTTGCACAAAAGGCTATGTAAGGTACTAGAAAGAATCTTGATTCAAACCCAGCCTGGTACAGATTCAAATTCTTGTTTTAGCACTTATTAGCTTTGTAACATTTGTAAGTGATACATTCTCATGAAGTTTCATTTTCCTCATCCATAAAATGGAGATGATAATACCTGCTTCCCAGAGTCTTTTGGTAAAGATTAAATGTAATAATGCGTGCAAAGTGCTGTTAATAATGACAATGACCAAGGGATAATGATGACGCTACCAATGACATTGGTCATGATGTAGACCCAGCCTCTCCCAGCTCTTTATCCCAAATATAACAGTGAAGCCTGACTAGTCTCTCCAGGACTCTTTGGCCTCTGTTTCTTCTAACCTACTCCAGCATATAAAAGCTGCACCACAAAATTTATTTCAGAAGCCCGTTCTATCTTAAAAAGTCAACTTCTGCTTGATGAAGCCTCATGCTTGGGAATGAC
The DNA here is from genome assembly GCF_041146395.1 of Eulemur rufifrons. Taxonomy (NCBI): domain Eukaryota; kingdom Metazoa; phylum Chordata; class Mammalia; order Primates; family Lemuridae; genus Eulemur; species Eulemur rufifrons. Next base: position 52,823,110 of record NC_091010.1, on the reverse strand, counting down.
CACCACACTTTGATTTTTATAATATTCAGTAGTTCATAGATTTTTTTATTAAATCAATTAATACCCAGCATGTAGTAAGTACTATATAAATGTTAGCTGTTATTAGTATTCATGTTACTGCCAATATTATTTGTTAGATCATTTAATTTAGTTCTTGCAGTAACAGGCTGTAGAGTAGGGAGAGCAGATATTTTAACGCCCATTGAACAGATTAAGACATTAAATTTCACATAAGTCTAGTGATTGCTAGCATTTAGATCTGTGCTCAAAGGCAAGGTATTTTATGCCCAAGATTCTTTCTCCTAGTGCCTAACACAGAGCTGCTCCCAGTCACAGCAGGAATTTGGTCAATATTGTTAAATGTTTATGTAGCTGATTTATGGGGCCCATAGAAAAATATTGGTTCAGAGGCCCAACTGAGTCTATGCCAAAGATAGCAATGTATATTAATGTCAAACATAAGAATTCACAACTTGCTTCAAACATTTATGTATAAATAAAATGAAGGACTAATTAAATATAGATACTGTATGAACTGTTTGAAAGCACTGCTTGAAGTTTCAAGGTCTGGAGTATCCACTGACCCTTCAAATATCCTCAGATGACTTTAATGTAGTGCTTTTGTTACTCTTAAGGAAAGTCTGAAAAAGGCTGGTGATCAATAATGTATTTAAATAGTTGAACAAAAGACATAAATGCCCAGACTTTTGATTAGGGCAAGAATGATTGAGATGGTCTCTGTGCTTATCTCTTAAGATAAGGTCCAACTTCTGAGCAGACCTTGGCCCTCTCCTTTACAGGGTGTGGTAAAAAGAGACAGAGACCTGCTGTGCTTACCCACAAAACTACGTCACGAGAACATATTTAACTAAAGCCAAGAAAAAAAATATATCCATATACAAAATTGATCCCAATGGTGGCGGAGTATTTGAAATTCTCAACAGGGTAACAACCTGAGGCAGGCTGTATTCACTGGGGCGGGGGAGGGTATCTGTGCTACACAAATAATTCAGAGGGCCCTCCTTGTTTTTCACAACAACATTTATCATTCAGTGTGAACATTATTTTGTCAAATATACCGTGGTAATTTACATGATACCTTTGTATTGGTTTTACAACTCTTCTGTGAGTCTAACAATATTAAAAAATAAAAAGTTTATTTTAAAATAAATTTTTCTATGTTAGTGTGGCATGAAGGTGCAGAAGATGACCGAGGTGGTCAGGGAGTGTTTTCAAGAGCAGGTGGTAGTTAAGTTAAAATTTGCAAAAAAAAAAAATGAATAGTGGTACATAAGGTGGATAAAGAATAGGAAAGCACATGTTAAATAAGCAAGTCCTTTTACCAAATAATATTTTTCCATGTCAGTTTCTAAAGATCTACATCATTTTTGTTGGCTTCAGAGTAGTTCCTACAATAAAGGTATATTAAGTTAATTATTTCTTTATTTATGAGCATTTAAGATATGATCATGTTTCTCCTTTTATAGCCTAATCTGTAGGGAACTTACTATACTACTTCCACTTATATTTTAAGTACCTGTTTAATTTTCTTCTACTAAACTATAATCTTCCTAGGGACCAAGGCTGTGTTTATCTTGTTCACCTCAAGATATAGCATGACACTTAATAAAACTTTATTAAATAAATAAGGGTTCAGCATTTGTAAAGACACGGACAGAAAAAATAGAAAAAAAAGTGTAAAACAGACTTGCATGAGGTTTTCTATAGCTGGAGTAAAGGATGTTCATTGTGGAATTTGGGGAGAGAGGGGATGAACTGAAAGGGTTGGCGTTCACTCTCTGGTAATCCAGTCTGTGATATGCACTGTAACTACAAATAAGGGGAAGACATAGCTGCTCACCCAGGGAAAATACGGAATTGCAGGGCCCACAATAAGAAGGATTTTTTTTTTCTCTTTATACTAAAAGACTACAGGAAGCCTTTAAAGTATTTTAAGTAGGAATCTTAGAAACATCTTTGACTCAGCAGCAATCCTTCTGCAAAAGGAAACAGAGAGAAAGGCAATATTAAGAAATAGAAGCTCAATTAGAAGTTTGAAATTTTTTGCAATAGTCCAGGTGAAAATGATGAGGGATTCTGCTAAATTAGTTGTATGGGGACTGATGTGATGTGGAGGGTGATGAGAAAAAAAAAAATAGAGTATGATTCTCAATTTAACGGTTTGCATCACTGGATGGATGGAAATGGCTCACACCAAAGAAGGTGAGCTAGAAGAGAGTGTGATCTGTTGTGTGGTTGGGATGGGCTGGTCAAACACAGTACATTTGGGGTAACTCTAAGACCATAGGGGAATGTTCTCAGTGGGCTGCTGAGCATGCTGGTCTCTAGGGAGAGAGCTCTGGCTAAAGTTATGGACCTCTGATTGAGCAGCATAGGAGTGAATATTACAGGGAGTCTCATTGTATATGAGACCAACCAAGCAGGCTAAGTAGAAGAGAAGAGAATCCAGAATGGACTCTGGAGAACACCAGTCTTTAAGACAGAAACAGAAGAGCCTGAGAAACACATTTAGAAGCTATGGTTAGAATAATGGGGTGGCCGATGGGTGGAGATGATTTAGGAGAGCCCACTGAAGTATGATTGAGGAAAGAGAAAGTATTCAACACTGCAAGGTGCCAGTGAGGGGTCAAGGGGTGAAGCTCTCCTAAGTGGTGGGATTTTTAATTAGGATGCCATCTACATCCTTAATAAGAGTCATGCCAGACACTGTGTTGATTGCTTTACACAGATAATTGCATTTAATTTATACAGCAGCTAATGAAGCAGGTAATATAATCTTAATTTTACAGATGAAGAAACAGTAGCCTAACTGACTGACTCGCAGGCATGCAACTAGTTATCAGTAAAGCTTGGATTCAGACTTAGGAAAGCTGATGCTGGAAACTGCACTCTGAATAACTAAGCTCTACTGTGCCACCCACTGACACATCTAATTATTTTCAACTAAGCACTTCACTTAACAGTTTAGAGTTTTGTTTTGTCTTCTGATTTTTCATAAACACAAATATGAATTCTCCAATGCTATTCTAAAGCATCATCAGGCCTCAGACATATCATATGTTGCCCCAACTTTTTAGCCCCAAATGAGGGTACCCATAGATGTCCACTGAATTCCATTCAATAAATAGTATTGAACAGAAATGGGCATTTTTGGTGTTAGAGTAAATATAGACCAGCCATGTTGCCCTCCATTGATACAAGTAGCAGATCAAAAGAGCAATGTTACTTACTGACTGTGCTCCCTGGTTCTAAGCACTAGATCATTGTACTCTAATGATTTACCATTGTACTCTAATGATAAACCATCTGTAAAATTTGCAAGGTCATAAGAATAGGCTGTGCACAGACCTTGCTACATCCATATGGGTTAATAATGCATATTCCGTGCTTAATGCATAAGAAAGCAAACCACAGATATTGCACAAAAGAGCTCAAACTCACATCTCTGGTGGGCAGTTTCGAGGCGCTTAGAGTCTGGAACAAACTATTGTGAAAGGAAAATGCTTTTAATCTTTCTGCTAATAAATAAATCACCAGTTGTTTTATATTTTAAAACATCTGAACAGCACCTCAGGGCTCCATAAAAGCTTTATTCTTTAGTTCCATTGGTATGCAAGCCATTCTCTTGATTGTGTACATAATCACCTCCATAAGTAATGCCATAGATTTTGCACACTTCTAAAAAATGGGCACCATAGATATCTTTTGCATAAAACTGGCTGCCTTGGTGCAATTAGAGGAGAAATAAATCTTACTATCTTGATGACAGCCTGTGCCACTGAAACCAGGCAATATAGATGGCTTTGAAAAAATGGAATCTTGTATTCTTTGACAGTGTAATTATTACGCTCTGTCAGCTTATTCGACTTTTTCATAAAAATCACTTAATACTTCACAAAGAGATTACTTTTGCCATCAAATATCACTTTGGGAAACGTTAATAATTTAGCAACTTCTTTTTTTTTTTTTTTTTTGTTGAGACAGAGTCTCACTCTGTTGCCCAGGCTAGAGTGAGTGCCGTGGCGTCAGCTTAGCTCACAGAAACCTCAAACTCCTGGGCTTAAGCGATCCTACTGCCTCAGCCTCCCGAGTAGCTGGGACTACAGGCATGCGCCACTATGCCCGGCTAATTTTTTCTATATAGATTTTTAGGTGTCCATATAATGTCTTTCTATTTTTAGTAGAGACGGGGTCTCGCTCAGGCTGGTCTCGAACTCCTGACCTTGAGCAATCCACCCGCCTCGGCCTCCCAGAGTGCTAGGATTACAGGCGTGAGCCACCGCGCCCGGCCTAATTTAGCAACTTCTATATTAAAAATGGCTAATTCACTAACAGCATGAGGTGGCATAACCTGAGAGTCCTCCTAACCTAGAAGGTTTTTCCCCCAGCTTTATTGAAGTGTAATTGGTATGCAAAAAAATGCAAATAATTAACGTATACAATTTGGCAGATTTGGATATGTGTATACACTCCTGTTATCATCAGCACAATACAGGTAATAAGTATATACATCACTTCTAAAAGCTGAATGCTTCAGTCGCAATACATGACATTGGAGAGAATGAGGAGGCTGTGTCAAGTAGCTACTGTCTGGTAATTGGAGGCTAAATAGTCAATAACTCAGTTGCAAATGATTTAGGAAAGTGCTGCAGCTATTTTTAGAAGAGAGTTTTTGTCTCCAGCAACAGATTTATATGTTATACTATAGGCTAATTTTTAAAACTTAAATCTAAAGTCTTGTCTTATAAAGACTTTCTCTTTGAGTTGAAGTACACAGGCAGTGGAAAATTCACATTTTACTTTTGTAGTTGACTTTCTAAATGTATTTACATAAAGTAAAATACACTCTTTTTGATGTAGACTACCACAAGTTTTGACGAATACCTTCAGTCTTGTAACCACCACTACAATCAAAATACAGAGCAATTCCGTCATCTCCAAAACTTATGCTGCCCCTGTCAACCTCTTTTCAGCCACAGCCCTTGACAGCCACTGATCTATTTTCTGTTCCTATTGTTTCACTTTCCACAGTGTTGTGTAATAGTTCATTAATTTTTATTAATCAGTAGTATTGCATTGCGTGGGATACCACAGATTATCTTTTAAAAATGCATTTGTGGTCTATGATAGCAACAATAATAATGACATCTGACATTATGTGAATGCTTATTGTGTGTCAGGCACTGTTCCAGCCCTGTCAACATATTGCCTCAATTAATTTCCTCATCATATGAGATAGGCAATCTCATTATCCCACTTTAGAGAATAAAAAAAAGAAGGCAAAGAATATTAAGTGACTTTTCTCAGATCACACTATTTGTAAATGTCATAGCCTATATTTGAATCAGGGCAGTCTGACTTCAGAACCTAACATGCTAACCACTATCATAAACTACTTTCCAGTAATAGCCACCAGTTATTGGCCACTTGCCTTTGGGCTCCATGGCAAGCATTGCCTCAATTCATTGTCACATGAATAAAGTAGATTGAGGAAAATGAGGCTTACAGAGATCATGCAATTTGCCCTAAATCTCTCTGATAATTTTACCTCATTTTCAACCAGATCATAAAAATTGGGTCTCAGGACCTGAAAGGGTATTTAGTTTTGATCAGTCTCTGGATTTCAATTTCTTATTATTTCCTCCTATGACAGCATCTCCAATTCGTCTCAGCATGCATACAGCTTTTTGGAGTTGGATAACTTGTTGGGCATTGGTACAAATCATCTTTCAAGCTTTAAGATTAGATAATAAAATATATTTGGTACAAAAGAGATTTTTGTCTCTATCTTGATTTATCTCTGCCTGTGGGAAATTGACGGGGTGAAAAAAATCTGCTATCCCGAATTGAACTGCATGGAGTGACATGTGGAAAAAAATTTATATACATTTTAACTTTGAGTTGTTCCTCAAGAGGTTAAATTTTTGTTCCAGAATGAAGATAAAAATAAATTTTGATGCTAGATTGCTTATGTTATCACCTTATCATGAGTGTTGTAGAATTGGAAGCAAAAATCTCCAGTAGAAATGTCTAAGGGGAGAATGTGATTGCATTTTTCAATTGTATTTATAGTAACAATAACGTACTCAGCTCACATCTTTAAGAAAAAGGCCTTGAAGGACTTTACGTATTTTAATTAACCCTCGCTGTACTCGGGACATAGACAGTATATCAATTTTATTGAGGCACAGCACATAGAAAGCAAATTTAAGACCTGGGCAAAGTCATGGCATGCTGGTAATAATGTTCCTGGTGGAGACAGATCTGTGCAAAGAAAGAATAGGAAACAACCCAGCAAACTCTATGCTCTGACATTTCAGCAACGTTGCACCTTTGCATACTCCAGTAGTCCTTTGGATTTTTAATTTCTCATTATAAGAAACATATCCTGAATATGGATATGTGGAATAAATGTGGAATATGGAAGAATGTGTGAAGAATGGAGTATATATCTCTTTTCTGAACAACCCTAAATGTTCTGATCAAATCTCAAACAATTCCTAGTTAGACATTCAGGAATATTTGATTTTGAGTTCCACATACCTTTGGGTTATCGTAGGAGCTAGGCCACAAGACAAAAGATGTGTTCTGAGGCAGGGTTAGGACCAGGCCAGCCTTGCAATGTGGCAAGGTGGGATTATGGCATTGTTCCCAGGTCTTCAGACTAATGGTTGATATTAACTATTTCTGAATTTCAGCTCAATATAAAGGATAATATCTTTAAAGATAATTGGGGTTGTCTAGCATGGATTAGTCTGTCTAGAGGGCAGTGAATTAAGAAGAGATTCTTGCATTGAGTGGGTGATTTGACTAGATGCAAAGCAAGGCTTCCTCCAGTTCTTAGGAACAAGTTTAAATTTTTCTTTAACAGTTTTATTGCAGTATAACTGACACATAATAAACTTCACACATATAAATGCACAATTTAAAAGTTGTTTGTTTGTTTTTATCATCTTAATCATTTTTAAGATCAGTACATTCACATCATTCACATTGCTGTACAACAAATCTCCAGAACTTTTTCATCTCATAAAACTGAAACTCTATACCTATTAAACAGCAACTCCGCATGTCCCCTTCCTGCCAGCTCCTACAACGGCTATTCTACTTTCTGCTTCTAAGAATTTGAATATTTTAGATACCTCATATATGGAAACATGCAGTATTTGTCTTTTTGTGATTTAATTATTTCACTTAGTATAATGTTCTCAAGGTTCATTCAGGTTGTAGTATATGGCAGGATTTCCGTACTTGTTAAGACCAGTAATATTCCATTGTATGTGTATGCCACATTTTGTTTATCTACTCATCTGTAGGTGAACATTTGGGCTGCTATGAACATGGCTATGCAAATATTTCTTTGAGATCCTATTTTTAATTCTTTTACATATATTCTCAGAAGTGGGATTGCTAGATAATATGGTAATTATATTTTTTTATTTTTTAAGCAATTATCCTACTGTTTTTCACAGTGCCTGCACCATTTTTCATTCCCACCAATAGTACACAAGGGTTCCCTTTTTTCCATATCCTCGTTAAGACTTATTTTTAGTAGCCATCCTAATGGGTGTTAGGTGTAGTTTAAATTTTTATAACTGCAAAATTTATGAATTTAAAACTATTCAGTTTTTCTGGCTAAGACTATTTTTATTCTGCTCCTAATTCTAAATTTGACCTTGTACAAGCAAATGCATCTCTCTTTGCAAGTTTTCTAGACATTAAATGAGAATAAAAATAATAATAATGCATATCATAAAAGCAAACAGGTTTTGAACCTGTCCACACATCACACCTGTGTGATATGTGATTATATATGATATGTGTATATCTATATATATGTAATATAGTTAACTATATATGATATATAACTATGCAACTATAGCTTTATAGAGACATATAGATATAAATATAGAAGATTATAGGTGATTAATCATTATATGTGACATAATTATTAATATATAACTATATAGTTAATATAGTTAACTATATATATAATATATATAAAACTATAAAACCATAGTTTTATACAGAGATATAGAGAGATATAGATATTGATACAGATGATTGATTATATGTGACTGAATTTGCATAAATAAGATATTCTAAGAAGAGATATGGTAATTTTGGGCTACGCATCCCTCTACACGAGCCTTCCTTTCTGTTTTACTTACCCACGTCACTGGGATCACTTCTCAGATTAGCTCCTAGGGTCCTGTCTCAGGGTCAGCTTTGGGGAAACCAGACTAAGATAAGTATCTATTCACTCTTACTAGTTCACATATACTGCCTAAAGTGTAAATTAGGGAAAGCATATTTGACCTACCTAAAAAATGCAGTTCTTGCCAGTTACCTTTATTTGTGGCATTGCTGTTTTTATTCCTATACTCATCATAGCGTGTGAAGAATGATTCGTAATCCCTTATCAGCACCCTGGTCTTCTCCCCTGGAGGAAGCATGAAAGACGCGTATGCAGCACTACACAGTCAGAGGCTGAGAATCTGTGTGCAGATAGCAGCCCAAGGGCCATTCTCTCCATGGCTATTAGCAAATATGAGGTCTGTGTCTGACAGTCTCATTTTTTCCTAAGTATTTTCTCTTCTAATCATCAGAATATGAGCAGTGATGACAAATAACAGTTATAGAAGCAGGAATTAAGGCCGTGCAGATATAAAGAGTATTTGACCTTACCGAGGCCAATGTCTGGGAAGAAGTGTGTGGGGGGTGGATTTTTCTGGTAGTGAGGACTGATTTAAACACCCTGGTCTCCTGAGGACAGGTGGGAGATAAATAATTACCAGACCAAATGCACTAGGAGTATGAGGGTAGAGCCTCCACTTTCCTTATGAAATCCTGCCGCTTATTGATTTCTGCCTGCTCTAGTCTATCTCAATAATCATCTAGATCCTATGTCTGGAGGATTAAAAATGAAAGAAAGAAATGTGTTCAACCTCTGTTTGCCAGCAACCTCTGCACAACTCAAGGTACAAATCAAAGCCTCCTTCATTAAGTTCTCCCTACAATTCACCCATTTCTGGGCCAAATACATTCCTCTTTCCTACATGTTTCCACTACATTCTATACTTACTTCTGTCACAGTAGCTAACATTTGGTATTAAACTCCACTTACTCTCACCCTGGTTTGCATGGGAGCTCCTAGGGGATAGGAACCAAACTCTTCTTTCCTTTTCTGGGATCCAGCATAGTGCTTGGAATATATGCATAGATAAAAGTTTTCATCTCTAACATTGACTCTATAAACTGTCTTATTTTAATGATTCAGAGGAGCAGTTGACATCATAGACCACAAACTCTATGCTAGGCACTGTGTTAAATGCTCTACCGATGTCAGTTCCTATCTTAAAGGATAGGAATTTCTTCTACTTTAACTCTGTCTTTGCAAGGAACAACAGATTTCTTGGCACATATTAAGGATTAATAGAACTACTCATTTTGAACAGTGTCTTACACAACATACAGAGATGTAACTGTGAGTGGAAAGGGCATGGTAGGTGATTGGCTGTAATTGAAGTTGTGGGGTTAATGAAGAAAGAAAGTACTAAAAAAGTCTGGGCTTGTTCCTACTGAGATAAGAGGCTAGGATACTGAGGAATGAACTTACCTGCAAAATTTGAATTCAAAATGGACTTGGGAAATCTTAATTTTGACAGGCGATTTAAATCACTCAGAAGCAGAAGTAGCAATTTTGATCTGAGAGTTGGAGTGCAACTTTTCCTTCAAATGGACTTTCAGAAGCAGGGTATGAGATAAATTCTCATTTTACCTATCCTCTTGAGGCAGGGGTAGAGCGGAGAATCCCTCAGGCACTAGAAGTTGCAGTCCGTTCAACAGTCAGATATATATATGCCATTTTAAAATTTTGATTTCCAAACCTTGCCAGTGAATCCACATGAGATCGGGGACATTACAAACTACCTTCAATAAAATAGGAAGACCAGGTAGTTTTCTGCTCTGCATTTCTCCTTTTAGCAATCCCCTCACACACTCCGTGTTGCTGCTAACGCCTCCTCACAGGGACTAACATTTCTCTCATTTCATGAAGGGATGGTTTTTCAATAATTGGCGGATGCGAACAGGTGTTCCCATTGGATGGTATTTGCTATATCCCTACCCAGGCCTCTCAATTGTCTTTGTTATAACATCTAATTTATTTTCTTTTAAATATTAATGCATATCACAGATAACTATTTTATTAATGTTTTTTTTTTTTTCCAATTATCTCATCCCCTCCCTCAAGGGCTGTTCTAAGAATTCCAAATCCTTTTCCATTATGAGTTTAGCATTGCCCTAGTTCAGCATCACTCAGAGTCTTAGCATCTACACTTAGCCTTTAACTAAAACGATCCAACAAATCAGTCTCCCACTAAGCAGAAAGCTGGTGCTTGCTGTCAGGATAAGCAAGTTTTTCTACCCCTCCCATTTCCCAGTTTCCTTCTCTAGATTAGATGCTACTTGAAAGCAAGAGCCATGTCTGCCTTACTCGTCCCTGAATTCTACAGTGTGTCTAGCACAGAGTTCTGGGAATAATTTATTGAACCAGTATTTGAATATGTGCAAGGTTAATGATTAAACTAGGGACCCATCAACCACCTGTAGAAGTGACTGGATTCTGTGGCCTTGTCAAAGTTTTTGTCAATAAACTCATGGGAAGGTGAGCCCTGCAGGGAGATCAGCCCAGGTCATGACGGAGAACGGAGCACAGTGTAAATGCAAGATAGAAAAAGATGGTCAGCCAATGAAGAGTAATTACGTATATTGTAGAAACATGAGATTCGAGATTGTAAAGTACAACCAGGAATTGTAGATGCCCATGTAAGAAGACAGAAAGCAAAGGAATTTGGGCCCAAACCTGTAAGTAATAAGGGGCCACTACTGGCTCTTGAGCGGAAGAGTGACATGATATTAGAATGGCTAGCTCTTATGAAGCACTTCCTATATATCAGACATTTCATACACATAATTTATGACTCCCAAATACCATGTTAGGTAGGAGCTTATCTGTGTTTTAAAGATCAAAGAATTGAGATTCAAAGAGGCTGAGTAACTTTCCCAAGGTGATAGAGCAAGTGAGTGGCAGAGCTGAGATCCATCCCAGATACCCTGACTCCAAGTCCAGTGCTCTTTAAAGAAAGATTAATTATGCAGTAGTGTATGAGCAGGCACAATTTTCAGAAAAGAAAGCAATTATGTCCTAAGATAGCCCTCTCTTTTTTGAAGGGTGGGGGAAAAATAGCAGAGAGGGGGAGAGAAACTCTCAGTAGGTGAAGACACCACACAGCAAATATGCAGAAATATACCAGGCTCCCAGTCTACTGTGAACCACGGGCCAGCAGGTGGCCAAGGAGGCTGTGGAAAAGACTAGTCTGTGGGTCTTCAGTTTTTGTGATTTCTCAAAACGGCATCTCCCTTCTCTGGACTGTGCATTGAGCCCCAGAAAAATCACAGCAGGGGCAGGCAAGGTGGGAAATGAATATTTCATCCCTGAATATTAGCAAATCCTGCCTTGTCATTTCAATCTGTCCCTACCTATTTTCTTGGCTGAGTGTATGTCCATTTTAGGGTTTCTTGATTTCCTGCTAGGTCACTAAGCAACGTGTAGACCCCAGAGTGTGACTGTGAAGGCAAGGAAGAGTGAGGCAAGGGGAATGATTTGAAAAAATAGGGAAGAAAGGGAAAGGGTCCATGTACAAAGTCTTTAACTATGGCCAGTGATGTGATCCAGGTTTTTACATAGACACACAAGCAGGGAGGCACACATGGAAGTCAGACGTTTCTGTGGAGCCCTGTGGGCATTAATATGATTACAGGAGAGTATTGGTGGCCCCAGCAGGGGAGGCTGCTGCTTTGACTCAGGAAAGGTAGGAATTGTGCAGAGAGGAAGTTGGCTGCTTCATCTGGATTCTTTCTAGTCAAGCATTGGCTTCTGTTGACAATTCCATGCAGGGGCTTCCTTTCAGTGTTCTCAGAGGAACTTCACATTGTTTTTTGTCTACATGGACTGTATCTTCCTATCAGTCAGCTGTGTTCCTTTCCTCAGATGAGACATGGCCATTGCCTTGAACACTGTCTTAGTGAGATTGGTGCTAAGAATGGAGAATAATGGCTCCCATCTGAGTATTAAGGATAGAATTAGGATGTGCATAGAAACAATGGGAATAATTGTATTCACATAAGTAGTTTTAGATATATTTCTCTTATATCAATGCATTTTTATAAGCATCAGGCTAACTTAATCCTAACCAGACACTTTTAAGTAAATGTTATGTTTTCCTGTTTTTCAGTAATAGAATGCAACAATTAGAGAGCTGAGGTGACTTGCCTAAGATCACATGGCTCATCTAGGGTGAAGTTGGGATTAAGACTCTAATTTGTCTGTTTCTGAAATTTTAACTCTCTACTACAGCACTCTATGCTGACAGTTCAATCAACAAAATATTGGGATGTTGCTGTCAGTTTTTCTTGGAGTCCTCTTTGCTGATCATGAAGTTGTTGAAGGTTTTTTATATTTGTTTTTTTGGTCCATAATTGATATGTCTGATTATTTCTCCCCAGAAAAAGGCATATATAGCAAAATACTATATAAGCATTTCCATCATATGAGTTAATGAAAATTGTAAACAGGTTTTTAAAATATATTTTACTCTTTATCCATAAAGTACTAAAAGCTGTATCTGTATCCAGGAGTTTCTATTTCACCTGAAAGAGTCACAAAGCCTACAGGGCAGAGAGATGCCAGGCAAGGAAGGAACCGAATGTGAGTGGACACTGGATAGTCTTGGCCTCCATAGAATAGGAACAAAATGGTGCGATTCCAAGGATTGCAGCATTTCTTGTTACATTTCAATAAGAGAGAAAGTCAGAAGAGTGTCTATAGGACACAACAAACTGGAAATGGATCATGTATCGGGAGGCCAGTGTCTGGTGCTATTTCTGCTACCTCCCTAGTGGCATGGGAAGGGAGGTTTCTACCCTCTGGGTCTCAGTGAAGTCACATATAAAGGGAATAGGTTATTTAATTCACATTTACATCTCTTTAAATTTCAGACAAAATGACTAGCAAACTTAAATTCTTATTTAATGAAGGCTAACATATTAATAAGTACATATAAACATAAATGTAAAAGAAAAATTATTCCAACCCTTTATGAATTCCCACTTTATTTGTAGGGATGTCCAATTGGTATAGGAACTCTGAGGACAAAATTAACTTTTAGTAAAGAAAGAAATATCAGTAATAATGTCAGCTCTGAGACAGAAAGGTCTATTTTAGGCAGTAAATTCTTAAATGAGCAATTAACATGGGACTCTCTTTGAAGTACAGCCCAACTACTACAGAGTTCAAATCGTTTTAATAAACTATTGGGAACATTAGAATATTAATAAATCGAAGATAGCAGTCACTAAGTTGAAGCCCAGTTTGTTACACAGACCAGAGAATCTTAATAGCAATGTTATTACCTGGGTTGCTATGATCCTACAAACAGGATATTAAGGGTGTCAAAACACAGGAAGAGCAGGAGCATATGAGTTGGATTCTAAAAAATCATGTTAACACAGATAGTGTTTAGATAAACACAACCAATTTTTTCGCTTTAAAGGCAAAATTTAATTATGTTAGAACCTGTGTATAAAAATGAAAAAAAGCTCTGAACAGTTGAGTGTAGAGAAAGGAATTCTTACATCCTGGACACTGAGAAATTGTAGTGGCTTCAGGTCATGCAACTAGCAGAAGGACAAGGAAGGACAAAGATCCTCATATTCGATCAAGGAAGGACAGAGCCTTAATCCTTGAATAGACACCAAGGGCTTCTTAAGGGCAATGAAGCACAGCAGTTGGACAAAATTGACAGCAAAGAATATCCTCTGATAGAAGTCAAAAGTTCCAAGAAATAGTGTTGAAAAGATGAAGTTTATAATATGAAGATTCATAGCAATGCAAATTGTATGACAATTTTGGAGAGTAACCTCATGGTCCCTTCTACAGTTAGGATAAAAACACCTGTAACCCACCAATTACAATTCTAGGGCTACCCCTAAAGAATCCTTTTCACAAATGTGCAAAGAGAGATCTATGAGTATTTGATATTTTTTTATAAAGCAATCTTGATTCTCATCAATAGTAAAATGGACAAATAAATTGTGTTTACTCTCTTTTTGAGAGACAGTGCTTGGCCTGTTTTGGGGCCTCAGTAGAAACTAAATGCTCAACCATGATCCACAAAATTACAGTGAAACCCAAGCTGTCCTTCATGAACTGGGTATTATCTGGCCCAGCAAGCCATAAAGCTGAGCATGCTCAACAACGCTCCATCATCAAGTTGAAATAGTATATACGTGGTCAACCCAAAGCAGGTCCTGAAGGCACAAGTAAGTTACATGAAGAAGTGGCCCAAATGCCCGTGGTTCCTGCTCTTGCCACATTGTCTTCTCTCTCCCGGCCCACATCTATGGCCTCATGGGGAGCTCTCTGTAACCAGTTGACAGAGGAAGAGAAGACTCAGGCCTGGTTTACAGATGGTTCTTAACAATATGCAGGCACCACCTAAAAGTGAATAGCTATAGCACTACACCCCACTCTGGGACATCCCTGAAGGAAATGGAGAAGGGAAATATTCCACATAGGTAGAACTTCAAATGGTGCAGCAGGATGTACACTTTTCTTAAAAGGAGAAATGGCCAGATATGTGACTATATATTGATTCATGGGCTGTAGCCAAGTTGTTTATCTGGATGGTCAGGGATTTAGAAGAAACATGATTGAAAAATTGGCAACACAGGAATTTGGAAAAGAGTAATTCGTTTTTGAGCATTCCTATGTGAATGCTCACCAGAGGGTGACCTCAGCAGAGGAGGACTTTAATAATCAAGTGAATAGAATGACTTAGTCCCTGGACACCGGTCAGCCTCTTTCCCCAGCCATCCTTGTCATCACCCGATTGGCTCATGAGCAAAGTGGCCATGGTGGCAGGGATGGAGCTTATGCATGGGCTCAGCAAAATGGACCTCCACTCCCCAAGGCCAAGCTGTCTAGATCCACCACTAAGTGCCCGATCTGTTAGTAGCAGAAACCGAGACTGAATTACACCACTGCTTTTTGTTCTCCAGCTTGCAGATGGCAGATCTTGAGACCTCTCAGCCTCCATAAAAATGCAAGCCAATTCCTATAATAAATTATATATACATATATATAAATGTATATAATTTAGTTTCTGATTCTCTGGAAATCCATGACTAATACAGTTTGACATAATTCATAGGAAAATCTTAAATGTTTAATCTGAAAAAATAAAATTAGGATGTGTATATATATTCCTGTATCATTTGTACATTCATTAATTCTATATATATATATATAGACATATAGAGATAGATATAGAGTTTTTATTAACTGAGTTCCAACTTTGAGACAAGCCTCCTTTTAGGTGCTAAGAGAGAAACTAGAGAATTACAAGGTATAACTCTTGCTCTCAAGGGGCGTTAGTCTAGTTGGGAATATGAGTCACACACAGGGAAATTAAGATAGCAATGTAAGATTTATAAAGAGGACCCTGTGTGTAAAGCAAAGATGTAGCTTTATATATAATCTCTCCAGACCCAGCTTGAGATGAAAGAAATCATGGGTGTGAAGCAACGCACAGGAAAAATAAAATCTTTATTGAATCTTTCCCTTCTCTTTCCGGGATACAGAGGAATCCATTAACTTGACAAGTGCCCCCATTTGAGCCTCTGTTATTTGGAACATTTCTTACAATGACCTCAAGTCCTGCACCAAGAGTGATTTCCATTCAGTGGTGTGTGCTTTGTCTAAGTATCGCAACTCTCCTCTTGAAGGTGCATCAGTGATAGGCGTTGTATTAATCAGTCATTGTGATGTCTTGTGTTCGGTAGCATTTGTAGCTATTTTTCTACCCAAATAACATTTTCTATAAGAACATATGGAGTCAGACAAGAGCACAGATTCCTCGTCATAGGAGAACAAGTGATTTATTGTAGAAGGGTTTTATGTCCTTGACAACCATTTTTTGAAAGATTGTGTGGATGGGATTTACTTCCCACTTAAGGGAATGGCTAGCACACCAGGGAGGCCCCATCAGTCTTGATATCCATTAGTTTCAGCTCTAAGAAGTCAGAGCTGTGTTTTAAACATCACTGGCTGTCTTTAAGAATTGCTGTGCCTTTCTCTTCTGTGGCTATTTCTAATCCCCATTATCCATTGTAGTTGTTGTTCAGTTGTTTATACATGAACTGCATTGAATAATCTTAAAAGTAACAATTTCAAAAAAAAAAAAAAAAGACTTCCATTTATTTCAAGGTGAGGGAAGGGCTTAAGGTTTTTTTGTTCCTGAAACTATCTAATTTGAGATTCAAAGGAGACTTCAACTTTCTAATATTTCAAAAATCACAGAACATGTCTGAAGTTACCTCATTAAGACTTACTGTACTTGTACCTTCAAGCCCAGCTCTTCATTGTGCTTTCATTTGTACAGCATGAGAAGCTACTTGACTTTGAGTTATAGTTCATATGTTTTTATATGTATATTTTTTAATTTAGAGCATCTTTATGTAGCTGTGTTTGGATGAGAAAACTGAGACCCAGAGAAATTATGTTTCCTCAGGTCACACAATAGCCATTGCAAACTGAATTTATAACCAGGATGCCTGGTTTCAAGCTCACTTTACCAGATTTTTAATACACCTAGGGAACTATCATTACATATTACATTGAAATATGAACCAAGAGAGACTTGTATATTATCAAGTTTGGGGTATCCCAAAGAAAAGTCAATTAGATAATTTCATCTGAGACATCATTGTTGGTTGTTAGCCAAGGATAAAGGATTCCTTCAACAATGGGCCTGTGATAAATTCAGTGAAAATAAATGACAAAGGACTTTTCAGGACTTTTAGAATATTAATGGTTACTTGTTCAATGCAGATATAAAGAATACTGAATATATTTTTCCTGGATTTGTTTGATCACAGAACTATTTTGGGTATTGATATATCTTGCCAAACATATTTTGGGAAACACTAATCCAAGCAAGGTCTATTAATACGTGAAATGAGAAACCAAAGCATAGAAAAATGGAGTGATTTAGTCAAGGTCGCCCATTGGTTATTCAATGATACCAGAGAGCAGGAAAAGAGGATAGGGAGTACTCATTGAATAGCATTTGCCCAAATGTGTCTGAAACACATGCAGCCATTTTTTACAGCCTATGTAATGCTAATGAGAAAAATGTACCCATCTGTAAAACCAAATAAGAAGTAATGTGCAATACATATGACTATTTTTATACTTTAAAGATGTCCATCATCATTAAATGGCAGACAGAAAACCCTGAAACAGATTATAGCAACAATAATCCTACTTTTGTGTTAAATGCCTATTAGACATCTGGAACACAGAGAAGTAGCTTAACATTGCTAACATGATTATCCTCTCACATGTAAATTACCAAATAATATATTCATGTCTCTGTAAAAGTATGCTTCCCTTATTCAGGATTGTTACAGGGGGATGGGACTTAGAGATCCCCTAATCTAAATCTTAGTCCTTTTCATATATGGAAACTGAGACCCAGTTTGGGCAAACAGTAAGGTCAAATGACTACTTTGTGACAACACTGGGCTGAGACCCCAGGTCTCCGTATTTCCATAGCAAAGCACTTCCAATATTGTGTGAATTGTATAACAATGCCAAATTACTGGAGAAGGCCCATAGGGTGCCACATTTTGCTCTGATTTAAACTTCCATTTGGTTTTTCATGAAAGAGAACAATTCTAGAATGGCATAATGTGTTGTTCCCTGGCAGCCAGGGTCCCTAGTCAGTTGAGCCAGAAAAAGGACTGTGGCTTTCCCCTCTGGTTATGGCAAGAGGTGAAATGTCACTGCTTACTGCATGCAGGGTGCACCAGCCTCGGGGCCCTGTTTGTTTAAGAACTATTTTGTATAGATCTTACTCCCCTTCTAGGGGAATAGTGGCCCTTCTTTTCTCATCTATAAATGTCATCTGTGTTGCAAAGTGTAAATAAGAGCGATAATCAGAAGAAATATAAAGATGATCTAGCTCAGAATGAAAGAACAGCAGATGGTAGATTTAGCTCCTCCTTATAATATACAGCAGAGGGAAATATTGAGATGCATTTTGTTATTCTGATTTTTGACTATAGGGGAAAGAAAGATCTAAGAGTGTTGCTCGTCAGTTATTTGAATATTTGTCTCCGGGTAGATCTGGTGTCATCAGGCAGGCTTGTACCTTAAGAGGAAGAACCACATTAATTCCCTGAGCTTCACAATAACTTACTGCTCTACCTCATCACACTGCAGTTTTCCATTCAGGGAAAGCCAGGCAACACAATGCACCATGCATCCAATTTACCTCACAAAAGATTGGTTCTATCTCTTAGAGATTAGCAAGTTAGTTAGCTTTTTCTTTTAGGTGCACATATTCTATGACATATCAATTGGACGTGCAAAGCAGATACAGGAAAACTGCATATGCACATATAAGAGCAAAACCCATGATTTCCACAAACTGAATGTGCCCTTGTCATCAGCAACGAGATCGAGAAACAGACCATCACTAGCTCCAACATAATCTCATTGCATTCTCTTCTACTCACTGGCCCTACTGGATAAATAGTACCCTCACTTCTGGCAATAACACTACCCTCACCTACAGATTCATTTGACTGCTTTTCAACTGTAGATGAGTGCAGTCATGGAGTAGGTGCTCTTTTGTTCAACATTTTGTGCATAGAATTCATCAGTGTTGTGTGTAATTATAAATTATTCATACTCCTTGCTCTAAAGTATTTCACTATTATACATTCTGTTGTTGATTAGTATTTGGGTAGTTTTCCATTCTTAGCTACTACAAATACTACTATGAACATTCTAGTATATGTCTCATGATTACATGTATGCATTTTTCGAATGACATATATGAGTGCAATGTTGGGTCATCTGAAATATATATATGTATGTACAACTTTACTAGATACTGCCAAAAAGTTTTCCAAAGTGGTTGATGTTGTAACAATTTATACTCCCACCAGCGGTATATGAGAGTTATGTAGCTTCACATCTTCAGTAACACTTGATAATTTTAACTTTATTACTTTTCCTATTTTTAATTTGGAATCTCTCTCAATTACTAAAGTTGAGCAGCTTTTTATAGGTTCATTAGTTATTAAATGTACTTTTTGTGACATGCCTATTAATGTTTTTGCCCAATCTTCAATGTGTGTGTGTGTATGTGTGTGTGTGTATTTGTATATATCTATATGAGTGTATATATATGTGTGTATGTGTGTATATGTGTATAATGAATACAAATCCTTTACTGGATATAAGTTTTATAAATATATTCTATTTCTGGACTGAACTTTCACTCCCTTAGTGATACCTTTTGATTAACAGGATTTCTTAAATTTCATATAGCCAAATTTGTCATTTTTTTCTTCTTTGATGGCAAATTCTTTGTCCCATTTAATAAATGTTTGCCTATGCCACTATCAATATATTCTCCTATGTTTTCCTCTAAAAGCCTGATGTTTGTGAATTGTGTGAAGGAGAAGAGATACATTTTTTTCCATATTCCCTTTGTATATTCGCTGAAACAATACCATGTGTTAGTTTAAAAAATAAAATTCTTTTTTCACTGCACTTCTATCACAAATCATTTAATCGTAATTAGGTGGAACTGTGCCTGGATTGTATTGTATTCCCTGTTCAGTTGTCTATCCTTGTGTCGGTGGGACACTGTTTCATGCACTCTGCATAACAGGTCTTTCTGTTTGGTCCTCTGGCATCCTTCTTGTTTGTCAATATTACCTTGGCTACTCTTGCCCATGGCATTTCCATATGAATTTTATAATCTACATGATGTGAAAAAATACTGCTTGTATCATTTTTATGCAGTTACTTTTATTTTTTGTTAATTTTCATATTGATACATAATGATTATATGTATTTATGGGATACGTGTAATATTTTGGTACATGAACACAATGTGCAGTGATCAAATCAAGGTAATTGAGATAGCCATCATTTCAAACATTTATCATGGATGGAACTGGAGGACATTATGTTAAGTGAAATAAGCTAGGCACAGAAAGACACATACCACATGTTCTCACTCATAGGTGGAAGCTAAAAAGTTGATCTCCTGAAGGTAGAGAGTAGAGTGGTAGTTACCAGAGGCTCAGAAGGGCGGGGGCTGGATAAAGAGATATTAATTAACGGGCACAAAATACAGTTAGATAGAAGGAATAAGTTCTAGTGTTTAATAGCACAACAGGGTGACTATAATTAACAATAATTTATTGTATATTCCAAATATGTAGAAGAAAGATTTGGAATGTTCCCAACACAAAGAAATGCAACACAAACTGCATAATTTTGATTCAGATTGAATTTGGGAGAATTGACATTTTTACAATATTGAGTCTTCCAATCCACAAACAGGATATATCTCTATTTCAGTCTTTCTTAATTATTTTCAATGAAGATTTATAATTTTCAGGATAGAAACCTTGCATATATTTTGTTTGTTTAGATTTATTCCATTATTATGCTTTTATGGTATTGTGAATATGTTTTTCATTTTCCATTTGTTTGTTGAAAAATCTTTAAAATAAAATGGATTTTTATATATTGGCTTTGTAGTCTGAAATCTTACTAAAATTGTTTATTAATCTTAAATTTTTTATGGATTCTTTTGAATTTGGTAATTATACAATTATTTATCCTGTAAGAATTGCTTTATTTCTTATTTCCTTATTCTTCTTTTGTTCTATTTTCCCAAATATTGAATAGAAGCATTGACATCAGATTTCTATTTTTTTCTTGTTCTTAATCGTAGGAACAAAATTTTCATTATTTTATTATTATGAATGATATTTGATGCAGATTGTTTGTAAATATGTCTTGCTAGATAAGGAAGTTCTCTTCTATAAGTTTGCTAAGTGCTTTATCATTAATAACTGCTGCACTTTGCCAAAAGTTTTGGTTGCATCTGTTGAGATGATCATGCTATGTGAAGTATGTCACTGTGGAATAGGGCTTAGTATTATATACTGTTACATACACAAACATGCATATATGAATTAGGTCAAGCTTTTTACTATCATATCTTCTACATCTTTACTGATTGTATCAATTAAATTTCTGTTAGAGAAATAGAGCAAATCTAAGTATTAAGGGCATAAAAATATACATGGGGAGAAGTTGAGGAACTGAATGGCTGGAAGGGAATATCACAGCGTCAGAGAAAGAATTCAGTCTTTCTGAATAGAAATAGACTATTCAGTCTGCCTGAAGTACTGCTGTAGGTGGACAAGTGGGAACTTACAGGGAAATTTTTACAAGCCAAGCATTTTCACCCACCAACATGGCACCATAAATAGGGAGTTCATGAAGAGGTCTATGAGAAGCTGAGCATCTGTGAGAAGCAGATGACACCTCTGTGGATTCGCTGTCAACCATCTGGTGGAGGCCTGGGGACACTTTTTGTAAGATGAGCCAACAAAAGACTATCAGTTAAAGTATGCTTTAGTGCAAGAATAATTACTAAAATTAAAGGGACAATCTCATAATAATAAATGGCTAATATAACATGAAAAAATCAAATTCTAAGTTACCCAATGGCATCATTTTGAAATAAATTAAGCAAAAATTGATAGAACTAAAAGGAAGAATGAAAAAACTCATAAGCACAGTGTGCAACTTTAACAAACCTCTCTCAAGAGCTGATTGAACAAGCCATGAAAAAGAAAATCAGTGTCCCGGTTATGCTATGACTACTTGGCCAAGGCCGGGAACTACATTTCCCTGAACACCCTTTTCTACATTGTGCTTGATTAAAGATGACCAATAGAGGAACTTGGATGAGATCTAAGAGGCAAAAGTGATGCAGCAAACGTTTCTGTGAGTTTTCCACAATTAGACATGGTAATGAACAGATGTAGAAATACCCATATAGGTCCCAGCTTGCTCTAGGTTTTCTCTCCTCCAATTGCAGCTAGTCTTTCAGACCAGTTGCCCAGCTTACCAACAGCATCTCCAGGCCCACCACAAGATGCTTGATTGTAAATCTCTAGTAATTTGCCTATGACCAGACATGGTGATGGGTAGATGCAGAAGTGCCTGAAGTGTCCCAGCAGTGAAGGACCTGGTGCTGTACCTCACATTATCTACAACAAGAAGTTCACTGCTTAATGGGCTTGTTTAGATTGTGAAGGCAACATACAACACATTTGAGTGTGTGATTTCAGCTCATCTACCTAAATAAAATGAAATTGCTTCCTGGTGGCTCTTTGTAAATTGGTAGGAAGAAAAAAGCATTAGCTGGATCAATGACTCCTTACCAACTGTCAAGATCTGTGCTGATGTACTCTAGTGATTCTAAATCTGGACTTACTACCTAATTAGGTTCAATATAGTCCACAGTCATTACCCAAGATTCGTCTTATTTATTCACAGAGAAAACAGCAAAGTTAAAGGAGGATTGATAAGCATCATCGCCCCTGCATTACTCAAGCCTTTAGTGGTGGCACTGATCACTAATTCCCCAAGGGATACATCATTGTTTCTTGTTTAGTCTATTGTAATGGAGGGGAAATTCAGGGGCTTCTGCTTACTCATCCCATGAGTCAGAGAACCCATGTGGGAATTCCACCAGTTGTCAAGTGTATCTATTCCAATCATAAATCCAGAAATTTAGGAAATAGCCACAGCATAGGTCTATAGATCAATTGAGCTCATTGTAAATGGAATGTGAACTAAGACCACCACAATCACTGCTTTAGTTATCTATAGTGACATTTTAGATTATGAGGAATTAACGTTATTTCAGAGCCAGTGTCTAGTAATATAAAAAATGCCTGGGCATTTCCTTTTTTACAGAGCACAGTCACTGGAGTAGTGCCACGGTTTCCTTTGGGGAAAAAAGTATGGAAGATGCTGAAGCAAACTCTTTCTCCAGGTCCAGAGGCTTCTTAGGAATCTGGAGTGTCAAAGTTCACAAGAAAATCCAACCAAAACTCCTTATTGTAAGTCTATTATTCCTTATCAGGGCCCTGATTTGGGGCATTAGAGAGTTACCAAGCCTGTAAATTCAGCCTTCTCTCAGGTTCTGCTACTTCTGCGATTAAGTCCCATCCTTGGAGGCCACTACACTTTGCTCTCTGGCTGCTGGGGAAGGACACTTTAAATGCTGCCATCTAAACCACTCTGATTTCATATATGGCCTTAAGTTGTTAACTGGCCACATTTGCCATTTTCTCTCTTCAGCACTTCAGTGGTGCTCAGCAGCAATCACCCAATACCACCATCCTTATAATTACTATTTTCCTCAGACCTTGCAGATCCCTGAGATGCCACACAACCTCGTCCATCAGTATCACACCCAGTTAAAGAGAAATAAAAGCTGTAGATACTGTAATGCTGCAGCACGCTGGTGGCTATCAGCGCTCCACTCTCCACCAGTGATGGGTGTTTCGTTGCAGCTTCCGATAGCAAAATCCTGCTCTTAGAAGTAGCAACTGACTTAGGTCATATATTCTAAAGGAGCCTCCAGATTTAGAATATATTAATATGTTCAAATGTTTTATTGAGGAAATGGTACCAGGTGAAACTACTAAGCAAGTGGCAAAAAGTACATTAATGAAAGGGAAGAAGTCAAAGTTGGACTCAATTTCAACTGAAGTCCCATCCTCAGTCTGATTGCATGAGAAGCTCTAGGGTCTAAATCCCTCAGTTTCTCCCACATTGATAAAATAAATCTGGGCTTTTGTATTCCATTACCAATATTTATTAGCTGTGAGCTGCTATGGTACAGAATGAGTGGTGTAACTGAGGACTTTCTGGATCATCATAAACGCATAAAAGCCTCTAACCCCCAGAGGCATACTCTGAAGAAAGTTGTGGGTGGAAACCATTATGAGTAAAGATCATAGAAGCTGGAATGTGGTTGCAGAGGCCCAGAAAAAGAAGATCCAAGTGAATCCGGAAAAAGCTCTACCTATATAGATTTTCTAAGACTCCAGAGAGCAATATGGCACTGGATCAGAATAATACTGATTCCTAGGAATTTGCATGGCATTAAACATTTGCACATCCATTATGTCTTTCCAAGTAGGATAGGCAGAAGAAATATTATCTCTTATGATTGATGAAGAAACATTGTTTACAAGGTCTTCAAATTAGTTAAGTGCCACAGATGGGGACAAAGCCCAGATTCTCTCACTCTTTGTCTAAGACTTGGATTCTCCCATTAATAGATGGGTCTTATTATATACTTCAGAAGCTCCCAAACCTGTTATTCACCCAACCAAAGACACACTATCATCTGTGAATCTTTTTACTGGTCATAAGTCAATAGTCCACAATGTCAATATCCTGTACTGTACCAAACATCGAATATTAGAGTTAACAATATGCTAGAAAACAAAAGGGATCCAGAAGAGGACAAGAGTACCTTCTTTGTCTATAAAGGGCTTGCGGTCTTTTATGGGTTGCATTGCACCCTGGAAAAAGTATGTTGAAGTCCTAACCCTCAATCCTGTGAATATGATTCTAATCAAAAATAGAGTCTCTGCAGATTTAATCAAGTTAAGATGAGATTATCAGGGTGGCCTCACTCCAATATGATTGGTGTCCTTATAAGAAGACAGCTATGGAAAGTTATAAATCAGGGAGAATTCCATGTGATGACAGAGACTAAGATGTAACTGCAAGCCAAGGAACAACAGGATTGATGACCTCCACTAGAGCCAGGAAGAGGTAAGGAATGGCTTTTCCCTACAGGTTTCAGAGGGAACATGGCCCTGCCAGCACCTTGATTTTAGACTTTGAGACTCCAGACCTGTGAGATAAATGTCTGTTATTTTAAGCCTCCCAGTTTCAGGCACTTTGTTATGGCAGCCCTAGGAAACTAATACGTGTTTTATGTGGAGAGACAAGAATAAAACTCATGACAAGATTCAAAATAAAGCTGATTATGAGTTTGAGCCCAGTGTAAAGAAGGAACATAAGAAGGTTTATTTTAGAATCTTGAAACCAAGAGGTCTAGGTTATAACTTTATATAGATTGTTTGTCCTCTCTGAACTTTTAATTCTTCATAGAAACTATTTAGTTCATTCCTGAGACAGAAAATCAAGTCAAGCAAAATGAGCAGCTCAACAAAGAAAGGTGAACAGTATTACCTGCTTAATTTCTGTTTCAATTTGAGGGAAGAAATTTACATTATTATTTTTTAATGCTGGTGCAAAATTGAGTTTTCCTATATGACTTCTTTTAAAATATTTCAAAAAAATTCATTACTGGGCATATACCCAAAGGAAAAAAGGTCATTCTGTAACAAAGGCACGTGTACCCAAATGTTTATAGCAGTACAATTCACAATAGCAAAGATGTGGAAACAACCCAAATGCCCATCAATACATGATTGGATTAGTAAACTGTGGTATATGTATACCATGGAATATTACTCAGCTATAAGGAATGATGAAGATACAACATCTCTATGGTTCTCCTGGAGAGAGTTGGAACCCATTATATTAAGTGAAGTATCCCAAGAATGGAAAAACAAGCATCACATGTACTCACCAGAAAATTGGTTTCCCTGATCATCACCTAAATACAAATCTGGGAACGACACCAATTGGACATCAGACTGAGGTGGGGGGTGGGGGAAGGGATGGGGGTATGCCTACACAATGAGTGCATTGCACACCGTTTGGGGAGTGGTAACACTTGAAGGTGCTGACTCGGGAAAGGGGGGGTGGGGAAAAAAGTATGAAACTATTGTTTTTAACTTGCACTGTTCACTTAATAATTTATCATGAATATTTCCCATATTATTTCATATCATTGTACAAGAAATAATGTGTACATTATGAGGACATACTGTATCTAACAAGATATACTGTTAGACTTTTTCATTCTGTAAAATTAAATTGAAAAAAAATAAATAAATAAATCTACTGTAGCAAAATACAAAAAAAAAAAAAAAAAAAAGAAATGAGAACAAAAATTCTCATCCTACCACAAAGGATTCCTAGAAGAATTAAAAGAGATAATGTTTGTAAGAGTACTCCATTAAATCTAAAGAAAAAAACATAAAAAAAAAAAAAAAATTCAAAACTACAAAAGGCTCCCTGGAATTGGGCTGCATTTAACATCCTTTTGCAAATTTACAGGGACAGATGTTTGGTTTGTTAAGGCTCTTTGTTTAACTTGGGCACTTTCGTATACTTGTGCCATATTGAATACAAGACACAGATAAAATGAGAGGGCAATAGTGTTAAGATGCTTACATGATGGCAACCCACCATAAAAATAAAATCTAAGCCACATTAAGTAGATTGAAACCTGAGAAGACTTGTTGGAAGTCACTTTTGTCATTGGAACGCCTCACCGAGTTACTGTGCACAGAAGAGAGAAATTTGGATCACACAGGCTCCCAGAAAGTGAAAAGTTCTAAATATATTCACAGTGGACTCCTTTCAGGGTGTAGGTTTTGCTCCAGAGCCAGTTTGAGAGTCTTATTATAAATAAAATACTTTGCTCAATCTGTAATGAATTGAGATTCCAGCAGGTAGAGCTCATTGAGGGAAATTACTTCCTTCAGTGATATATGATTCATTCATTCACACCTCTGAGCTATATAGAGGAAATTACCCATGGGATTATATCATTAGTTTAAAAGCTATTGCAATTGTTTTCTTGTCAGTGTAATTTGAAAACATGTCAGAGCATTAGTTGGAAAAATATGCTTGAAAAAGCATCAAACTTTTCCATATTGCCAAAATTAAGATTTCAGAGATAAGGTTTTTTTTTTTTTCATTTGTAATGAGTTGCAGGAACTAGCCTGAGAAAAGTCAGCCCTCCCTATGTATGGCACAAGATTTAATTCCCCTATTAAGTCCTCTATTAGACACACAATGCCTGGTCTGGGTATACTGAAACTGGGAAAGGTGCCAGCATACCTTTCTTGGAAGCTTCTCTGTAATTGGTCACCTGGATGTGACAACTGGGTTTTTGAGTTCCAAATACAATGTGAGCCACTATTCTAAATTCTACATGAGATTAAGAATTGAAATTGAAATTGTTTTTCCTAATAGGAAAAAATTGATTATAAATAATATTATAAATAATAATGAAAACATTAAAATATTAGGGGAAATAAATAATGGGAAAATTATGCCTACATAGCATGTCATCTGAGTTTTCATGATGAAGGAACTTTAAATGCCTAAAAGAAGCAAATAAATAAACATATAAACACATAAATAATAAAGCAAATGAATGGACATT
Source organism: Eulemur rufifrons (assembly GCF_041146395.1). NCBI lineage: Eukaryota > Metazoa > Chordata > Mammalia > Primates > Lemuridae > Eulemur > Eulemur rufifrons. The sequence continues at coordinate 52,795,745 of NC_091010.1, read as the reverse complement.
GAAAGAAAAGTAGTTGAAGCTTATTATGTCAGCTTTTGTTTCAGAGCAACAACAGTAACTTTTAGTTCTTATTTGTTTTGCTTAGTTTTGTTTTGCATATTCGGTAAGGTAAGTTTATTACTCTACATGGGGAAATGTGGGTGTTCTTCTTCCCTAGAATATTGCAATTCTACTTAACACTTAAAGTTTGTCTTTTGGGAGGGCTTCAAGATGGCTGAGTGGAGGCATCTGGTACTCACCTCCTCCACAAAGAAGAACCAAAATAGCCAGTAGATAATCACACTTAGAATAGATCATCTAAGAGAGAACAGTGGAATTCAACAGAGAAGTGACAGGAAACACCTAAAGCAAGGAAGGAGAGGGAAGCCAGGCAGCCTGCTTCACTGGGACTGGGGGATCCTAGAGAGACTCCCCATAGTGGGAAAGGCAAGTGAGGGACGCCCAGCAATCCACATGCCCAATGAAGACTCCTGCAATTCTAGCCACAGGAGAGGCCCTCCCTCTTCACAGGCCCTAAGACTAACACAAGGAGCTGTCTGGAGAACACAGGACGGCATTGATCCAGAGAGGGAGCTCACGCTGGGTCCTACACAGCTATTCGAGGTGCCATTTTGAGAGCCCAGCCCTCACCAGGTTGTTTTCTGTCCTGGAGCCACAGCCCCTGCAACTCAACATCCCTGGAGCCCTATTGGCATCCCCTGCACCACTAGCTATTGCCACCAGGGCTGAAGAGTGAACTATTGGCAGTGATTCCACTGCCCCTAGCAATGGAGCCACCACACATTCTCATAGACCCTGAGGACAGATTCCCTGTTCACAGCCACCACAACGGTGGGCAGCTGCTGCTGGGACTGAAGCACATGTGAGGTGTGCATTGCCCAGCACCTGCCTATGGCTGCTGCCACTGAAAACAACCTTGTCCTTCATGGTAACAGGGCTACAGCACAGTCACTGTCACCCACACTCAAGCATTTTGCCAAAGGCCTATGGATCATCCCACTCCTGCCTAATACAGCCAGCGTTTGCATGCACCACTAGGGAGCAAAAGTACATATCCACCAGCCTGGTTCCACACCCCCAGTGCCAGAGATCACCCAGCCCAGTCCACCATTGTTGGAACCTGAGCACCCCTTCCGGGGGCTTTAGGTCAGGCCCACTCAACATGCCACTAGCACCACAGCTGGTACTCACCTCTACATGACACCTGCAGGTCTGGGAACTGGCCCTACCCATTGCAGCCACTGCCAACATCAGTGTGGACTGCTTAGGAATCAGATGGTTGTCTGACCACTACTGCAGACATCACCCATGCCGTGACCACTGTAGAGAGACCTGAGAATCTGCCCACCCTACTGGCCCACTGATGCTCCTACCAGCACCTGAGAAAGCCACCTGGAGGTGCCCAAATTGGCCTACCGGGACCCAGTGACCCTGGTATCAGCATATGCTGATCTGGGGCTCAAGGACAGGCAGGCTTGGTCTGCCACTATGACCACTGAGATGTGGTCCACCTAGCATCTCTATCCCTAGCAAAATTTCACCACAGCTTCTGCTAACAACCATACCCTAAAGTACTGAGGAAATCACAGACATCATTGACACTGTTTACATCTAAAGAAATCATGCCCAGACTACGTTACTGCATGCACTCAGAATCAAAGCCAAGGTTCATCACTCAACCAGCACCATTATCCTGAATATGTATCTTCAGGAAAAAGTCCTCCTCTAAAAATGTAAATTAAAAAAGTTGGAAGATGTAACTGTTACACCAGATGTGTAGATATCAACCTAAGGATTCAGGAAACATGAAAAAGCAAAGAAATATTACATCTCCAAAAAAAGAAAAAATACAGTAATTCTCCAGCAACAGAGTTCAATGAAAAAGAAATTTCTGAAATTGCAGCAAAAGAATTCAAAATAATGATAATAAAGGAATGCAGTGAGATACAAGAGAATATGGAAAACAATATAAAGAAATCAGAAGAACAATTCAGGATATGAATGAGAAATTTACCAAAGAGATTGATATCATAAAAGAGAATCAAACAGAAATTCTGGAACTGAAGAATTCATTGAATAAAACACCAAATACAATCAAAAGCTTCAACAATAGACTAGATCAAGCAGAAGAAAGAATTTCAGAAATTAAAGGCAGGTCTTTTGAAATAACCCAGTAAGACAAAAATAAAGAAGAAAAATTTTAGAAGAATGAACAAAGCCTATATATATTGGAGACTATAAAGTGGTCAAATGTTTGAGTTTTCAGTATCCGAGAAAGTGAAGAAAAAATGAAAGGGATAGAACAGCTATTTAACACATAATAGCTGAAAACTTCCCAAGCAAGAAATTTCGATATCCAGATACAGAATATGCTAAAGTGTGCTGTGTGTATGTGTGTGGGGGTGGTGGTGTATGTCCTATTTAGTGTTTACTGAGTTTCTTGAATTTGTAGTTTTATAGCTTTAGTCACTTTTAATAATTTTTTAAACATTAGATCTTCAAATATTTTGTCCTATTATCTCTCTTTTCTTTTTCTATGACCTCACTTATTCTTAGAACTTTTGGTATGCCCCAAATATCTCTTATATTCAGATTTTTTTAATCTCCTACATTTTATTATTATTTATAGTTCTGTTTGGGAACTTTTTTGAAATAGGTTAGATTTTGAATTCATGTACTTTTGTCAAATTAGCTCATAAGTGCATTAATTGAATAATTTCCCTTTCTTTTTTCACTTCAATTGAAATATAATTTTTAAACAATAAACTTTAACAATTTAAAGTCTATAGTCAATATATTTGGATAAATATGTATAGTTTACTCCTTTATCATTACATATAATATTTTAATCACCCCGTAAAGTTCCTGCACTCCTTTCAGTAATTTCTTTCCCACCACTCAAGCACCTGATCACCATCAATATGATTTTATTCACTATAGTTTTACCTTTTTAGAATTTTATGTAAATAGAATCATAAATTAGTGTTGTGTTTCTGGATTCTTTTACTTAGTATATTCTTCTTCAATATCATCAACGCTGTTGCTGAATGTATTAGTCATCTTCTCTTTTTTTAAAATGGGTGGCAAGCCCTTGTGTGGATAAATAAAAATTTGTGTATCCATTCACCTGCTGATCCATATTTACATTGCTTCCTGGTTTTCTCTATTATGAATAAAGCTCTTATGAACACATGTTCAAATGTCTTTTCAGGGACATACTTTTTCTTTCTGCGTAAGAAAATCATTAGGTAGAATATCTGGATCATTGGGTAGTATATATGGAACTTCTCAAGAAACTGCCAAACTGTTGTCCAACATGGTTGTACCATTTGACATTGCTTTTTTAAATACATAAGAGTTTCAATTGATCCACATTCTTACCAATACTTGGAATGATTAGTCTTTTTAATTTCATACATTCTTATGCTGTAGCATTTTATTATGATTTTAATTTCTAGTTTTCTAATGAATAATTATGCTAAAATCTTTTACGTGCTTATTTTCTATGCCTATATCTTCTTTAGTATTAAAATGTGTGACTTTTTTTTTTACTTTAATTGCTTTCTTACTAATGAATTTTAATAGTTCTTTATATATTCTGGATACAAGCCATTTGTCAGATATATGACTTGCAAATGTTTTATACCAGCCTTTGGCTTATATATTCATTTTCTTAAGAGTACATTTGAAATCTAATGTATTGATTTATTTTCCTTTTAAGGATCTTCCTATTGGTCCTCTATCTAGGAAATCTTTTCCTGACACAAAGGTTTGTTCCTATGTTTTCGCCTACTATTTTTATAGCTTTAGTATTTTTATGTTTTCACCTACTATTTTATAGTTATTTACACTTAAGTCTATAATCCATTTAGAGTTGATTTTTATATGAGGTATAGGCTATAATACCATTTGCTTTTAATGTGGATATCTAATTATTTCAGAATTATTTATTAGTATGACTGTTACTCCTCCTGTAAATTGCCCTTGTACATTTCAAAAATCAATTGATCATATGATTGAAATTAATTTATGGACTCTCTACTTTTATTTGTACTTTATTTGTCAGATTTTAATCTAATAAACACTATATTATTTAGCTTTATTTACAAAATCATTTTTTCTTATTTTGTTTCAAAATATTAAGAGGTTACAAATATTTTTGTTACATAGGTAGCTTTTTTAATGCTTGAGTTAGGATTCTAAATGTGCCCATCACCCAAATAGAGTTCATTATACCCTTTGACTAGGTTTTGCCACACCCCTACTGCCCCCACCACACTTGATTTCCAATGATTTTTACTTTACTCTGTGCACATGTGCACCCATCAGATAGTTACAATTAATTAGAGAGTACATGTGGTGATTGCTTTTCCATTATTGATATACTTCACTTAGGAGAATGATCTCCAGTTCCATCCAAATTGCTCCAAAAGGCATTAATTCATCCTTTTTTATGATTGAGAGGTACTCCACAGTATACATATACCACAGCATAAATTAGCCTTCACTTTAACAGAACAATTTCATGAAATATTTCAAAGGAAAATATATATTATTCAATCACTTTGGATGAATCAACTGATACTACTGACTTGGCACAGGTTTTATACTTCATTTGGGTCATAACAGAAGATTTTCTTTGCTATAAAGACTTACTTGCTTTGGGCACTCTTGCGAACAGAACACAGGGAATAGATATCCTCAATGACTTTCAAGATAAATGTCGTGAAGTTGGACTGAATTTGGTAAATTTTGTGAGTGTATGTGCAGACAGAGCACCTTTCATGACAGGAAAACATGAAGGGTTTATTGCACAGACAAAAAAAAAAAAATCAACAGATCCAGAAGCTCTCATTTCTTTTCACTGTATTTGCATCAGCAAAATCTTTATGCTGAAGGTACTATTTTAAGAGACACTTTGCAACAAGTTATAAGTATTAACTATACTCCTGCAAATGCACAACATCATCGGATTTGTAACATGCTAAAGTTGAACAATGAGGTATTCAGTGTGGATTTGCCATATCATTAAAATAACATGTTCTTCATAAACATAGAGTCTCAAAATCCAGGGGACTTTGTACTGTAACAACAATACAAACCGCCACTAACAAAAATAACAATGGCCTAAAGTATAAGACACTCACAGATATCAAATCAATGCGTATTTTATTTTCATTCCTAACCTAAATCAGTATTAAAACTACACAAAGGGAAGAAAAGGGGAGAATAAAGGCACATATATACCATGCAATAATGAGCAGTCTCTTATTTCTACAAATCCCAGAGGAGATAACCTCATAGACTATATATATAATTATTATAATCACCACAAAGGGCCAACTAGCATGACCTGGTAAATCTAAGCAAATTTCTCTGTGTTTTTCACTCTGCCATGTATGAGCTACCACCAGAATGGGATGCTTGACTTTATGGCCTACACACATTAAGATGGAACAGCAGGTGTAATGATGTTGCATTCTAGGGATGGGAATCTGGCACATACTCCACAGCACTCCTCATTCTCCTGTGAGAATGATTTTCAAGTCAGTCAGACAATCAAATTGCAATTTTTTCCATAGACCAGGGAGTCTGTGCAGCTAAAATGGCCTCTGAGATATATAGTCACAACTTGTAAATTTAAGTTAATTATACCTAATAATAATAGTTTTATGAACTATATAAAATGTATATAAAATTATTAAGATAATATATATAGAGTACTTGCACAGTGTTTAGGTCATATTATTAAGTCTTTGGGAAAGAACATCTATACAAATGAGGAAAAGAAAGAGAATGCCCCGTCCTAATTATTAATATATTTCCCCAATATTTTTGTTGTAGTAAATACACGTAACATATAATTTATCATCTTAATCCTTTTTACTATACGGTTCAGTTGTATTAAATACATTGATAACATTGTACAACCATAACCATCATCCATCTCCAGAATTCTTTTCATCTTGTAAAACTGAAACTGTACCCATTAAAAAATAACTACTCATTTCCTCCTCCCTCCAGTCCTAGGAAACCACCATTTTACTTTCTGTCTCTCTGCTTTTGACTACCCTAAAAGTGCCTCATATCGGTGATAGTATTTGTCTTATTGTGACTGGTTTATTTCACTTAGCATAATGTTCTCAAGGTTCATCCATTTTGTAGCATGGGTCAGAATTTCTTTTCTTTTTCTGACTCAATGATATTTCATTGTATGTCTATACCATGTCTCGTTTATACATTTATATATTGATGGACACTTGAGTTTCTTTCATATGTTAGCTATTGTGAATAATGCTGCTATAAACATGGGTGTACAAATATCTCGAGACCATATTTTCAATTATTTTGTGTATATATTCAGAGGTTGAATTTCTGGATCATTCTATTTGGTAATTCTATTTTTAATTTTTTGAGGAACTGCCGTACTGTTTTTCACAGCAGCTGTACCATTGTACTCTCCCACTAAAAATGCATAATAGTTCTAATTAATCCACATCCTCATCAATACTTTTTATTTATTCATTTTTTATTATTATTTTTTTTTTTGAGACAGAGTCTTGCCTGTTGCCAGGACTAGAGTGAGTGCCACGGCATCAGCGTGGCTCACAGCAGCCTCAAACTCCTGAGCTCAAGGGATCCTACTGCCTCAGCCTCCCAAGTAGCTTGGGACTACAGGCATGCACCACCATGCCCGGCTAATTTTTTCCACATATATCTTTAGTTGTTCATATAATTTCTTTCTACTTTTAGTAGAGACAGGGTCTCGCTCTTGCTCAGGCTGGTTTCGAACTCCTGAGCTCAAACGATCCACCTGCCTCAGCCTCCTAGAGTGCTAGGATTACAGGCGTGAGCTACCACGCCCGGCCCTCATCAATACTTTTTATTTTCTTTTTTTAAATATAGTAGTCATCCTGATTGAGAATTTTTAATGTGGTTATTAGCCATGAAATGTCATTGGTTTTGTTAAGTGTTAAGAGTTTTCTGTGTATTCTTGATATAAATTCCTTTCAAATATATACATAATTTCCAGATATTGTCTCCCATTATGTCAGTTGCCTTTTTACTCTGTTGATATACATTGAAGGAAAAAAAAACCCCACATAATCATCTCAAATCATGCAGAAAAAGCATTTGATAAAATTAAATACATTTTTGGCAAAACCCTCAAATACTAGAAATACAAAAAAAAAAAAAAAACAATCTCAACATAATAAAAGCCATATATTAAAAACCGGAGCAAACATTATAATCAACGATGAAAGACTAAAAAGATCAGGAGCAAGGCAATGGTGCCTGTTTTTGCCACTTTTTTCAACATAGTATTGGATGTTCTAGCCAGAGCAAGTACTCAGGAAAAAGAAATAAAAGGCATCCAAATTGGAAGGAAAGAAGAAAAATTATTTCTGTTCGCAGATATGATCTTATATGCAGAAAGCCCTAAAGATTCTACCAACAAAACTATTAGAACTACTAAATGAATTCAGCAAAGTAGCAGGATACAAAATGAACACACAATAGTCATTTGCATTTCTATAGACTAAGAATGAACAATCTGAAAAGGAAATTACAAAAACAATTCTCTTTATAATAGCAGCCAAAACAATGTAACACTTAGGAATTAACTTAACCAAGGAGGTGAAAGACTTACACAGTGAAAACTACAAAACATTACTGAAAGAGATTAAAGAAGACATAAATAAATGTAAATACATCCTATGTTCGTGGATTGGATGACCTAATGATTTTTTAAATTCAGTTTTCTCCACATTTTTCAATTTAATAGAAAAATAATTTACCCAATATCCTAATTCAGATAATTATAGGAATAAACAACATATTTCCAAACTAATTTTAAAAGGAGACTATAATGGTTTGCTTTTGAAAAACATAGGAATTTAATATAATTTTATGAACTTATGTTCAGGAATAATTCTTGGCATAATTGTAAGACTGAAGGGTTAAATAGTATGAGGTTTTGATGACACAGCAACAGTGGCTGGTTCTTTCATTTTCCTTGATATTAGGGAAGAACATGACTGTGGTAGGGAGAAGGCAAAGCAAAATTTAGAAATAAAATGGAAAGGAAAGGAAAAGAAAGTTGTTTTCCTCCACTTTCCAAAATAGGTATGCACACATACCCACAGTGGTCCTCTGTGGCTTTCTTCTCTGGACTATGGACTCTTTTATCCCCCCTATAAATTAACTTTCCTTTTCCATGAGAAATGGCTTGTGTTTGCCGTTGAGTAGCCTTGCTCCTCTATAGGTAGAACTGGAGGCCATTATCTTAAATGAATCAAGCAGGACACAGAAAGACAAATACAGCATGTTCTCACTTATAAATCGGAGCTAAATAATGTGTACACTTAGACATAGAGTATGGAATGATAAACAATAGAGACTTGGAAGAGTGGGGGAGTGAGAGGGGGTAGAAGTTGAGAAATTAATTAAAAGTAAAATGTACATATATTATTCAGGTGATGGATGCCCTAAAAGCCCTGACTTTACCACTACAAAATCTATGCCTGTAAAAAAATTACACTGTACCCCATAAATTTATACAAATAAAAAATTATAATGTCTCATACAAAAGTTACATTCACAAATTTCCTGGTTTTCATATAATTTTAGTTTCAGTTCTTTCTGCTTTGTAGATTTAGTTTTTTGTTTTTCATTTTTTTAGAGCATCAACATATTTCCATAAGTCAAAAGAGATTAGGGTATCTCTTTGTAAAAATATAGTGCAACCCCTGTGGAAAACAATATGGAGATACCCTTAAACAGATTCAAGTAGACCTACCATTTGATCCAGCAATCCCATTATTGGGCATCTACCCAAAGGAACAAAGGTCATTCCATGACAAAGACACCTGTACCCGAATGTTTATAGCAGCACAATTCACAATCGCAAAGATATGGAAACAATCCAAATGCCCATCAATTCATGAATGGATTAGTAAATTGTGGTATATGTATACCATGGAGTATTACTCAGCTATAAGAAATAATGGAGATACGACATCTCTATGGTTCTCCTGGAGAGAGTTGGAACACATTATATTAAGTGAAGTATCCCAAGAATGGAAAAACAAGCATCACATGTACTCACCAGCAAATTGGTTTCCCTGATCATCACCTAAATGCACATTTGGGAATGATACCAATTGGATATCAGACTGAGGTGGGGTTGGGGGGAGGGGATGGGTGTATGCCTACATGATGAGTGCAGTGCGCACTGTCTGGGGAATGGACACGCTTGGAGCTCTGACACGGGGGTACAGGCGGTACATGGGCAACGTATGTAATCTGAACTTTTGTACCCCCATAATAAGCTGAAATAAATAAAAAAAAATACCCATGTTGTATTATATAATGCCACCTCTTTCCTTATTTTTCCCACCTATCTCCTGAACTCCTTGTCACTAGTAGCTTGATTATTTTCTGCTTTATCTTCCCTATATTTTGTTTTATAAAAAATATGTATATGATATTTATATCTTCACTAATTCCTTACACACTATATATTCTTTTCTGTATTTGGATTTCTTCACAGTGGAAATTACATTATTTTAGTTCATAACTTTTTAAATTCTTTTTCCAGGCTCATAAATACAACATAGTTTATTCAACTTCTCTGTCTGGATATTTAGGAATATTTGAAAGTTACAAATAATGCTAAATTGTTTGCATATGAATTTTATATTGTTGAGAGTCTATCTTCAGAGTACATTCTTAGATGAGCAACTTCTGGGACAAAATTCAAATTCATATATAGTTTTGTCAGATATTGCCAAATTTCCTTCCCTAAGCTACACTAACTTTCAAATTTTTGCCAATGTGGTGGGTGAGAAATAGTATCTCAGTTTAGTTTTAATTTGCATTTTAACATTTCATAAATTTAAAGTCCATTTTAATATATTCCTGGTAAATTGTCTATTCACATCTATTGCCTACTTTTCTATAGGATTTTTAGTATTTTTCTCAAAAATTTTTGAATGTTCTTTTTATGTTAAGGATATCAACCATTATCTTTGACATGTTACAAATATTTTTTCCTAATTTTCCATTTCTCTTTAATCTTTGCTTATAAATTATTTGCCATCAAAAATGTTTTTTTAATTTTATATAGTCAAATTTATCAATCTTTATTTTATTGAATCTAGATTTTGATTGATAGAGAACTTTGCCTTATTATTCAAGTTATAGAGGAATTGGATTTTATTTTAGAATTGTATAGTTAATATTTTTTCTTATGTATGATGTGAGGACTAGATCTAATATTGTATATTTTGAAATAGTTATGCAATTTTTAAAGTCTTTGCTTTATTAATTTGAGTTATCACATTTATCACATAGTAGATTTCCATAGGTAATTAGGTCTATTTTTTGAATTTCTATTCTATTTTGTTGTATTACATTATTCTGCCTATTCATTTGTGAGTAGCACAGTGTTTTCACAGAGAAGCTTTGTAATATGTTTTGAAATCTGATAGAAATAATTCTCCTCGATAGCTCTTTCTTTTTAGTGTTTTCCTAACTATTTTTGCTTATTTTTTTCCATACAAATTTTAAAATAAACTTTCTAGCTCCATAAAAATTTTGTTGGTATTTCCTTTGAAATCATTCAAAATTTATAAATTGCTTTGGCAGAACTAAACTTTTGATGACTTTGAGATTGCTAAGCAAAGCAAAACAAATGTCTTTCAATTTTTCAAGTTTACATTTTTATCTATAGGGGATGTAATTTATAGTGTTTTTGATATAGGTTTTCAAAGAGAAAAATAGTATTATCATAAGAGCTGATGTTTACAATTCTCCCAGGGAAAGAACTGTCTTTTATTTGTAAAGGAATATCTTTATCTTTTTGTTGGATAGAAGAGAATAGTGGATGCCACAAGATATCAGATAGAAGAGAAATTGCATTATAGATGGAGAAGAATTTCCAATTCTTGGGAATAATTCAGAACAAAGTAGAAAGAAAGAAAATTGATAGGCAGAGAACTGTAGAGACAGAAGAGCGGTAGAAAGTTGTGCAAGACATGTCAGCCCTGTCCTACTCAGGTTCGCTCTGTAACTTTAAAAATCCTCTGAAAGGCCTACCAGAGTCACAAGAAGGTACTGAGTTTCATTCAAGTTGATGTTGGGGATAGGGTACACACAGAGAAGCACAAATGTAGTGGTTCATAATCCAGAATCAGAAATAAAGCTGAATCAGAAGTTCCATGGAACTTTGTTGAGATCTTGAAGAACGCCTCGCATATCCAATTGGAGGGAGGGAAGGAAGGTGTTAAATTAGTTTTTAACACGTTGACTGCCACACTAGAAAAACATGTTTTTTTTCCCCTTGGGGCCACAGTGTTTTATTATGAAAACAGAATGAAAACTTCAAAAACAAAATGGTCCTTTCTAATTTAATGAAAAGTTTGTTATTTTTTATTGTTTTCTGTGCATGAGTTATATGCAACTTGAAAAATAGTTCACAAGGCTCTCAAGGTGAAGAGACATGTGAGTTGCATATGCTTCATGAGTCCTCGGGCTCAAAACTAGCATGAGTTAAATACAATTCATAGGGCCGTTAGTGTGTTAAATTAGTTTAAATTAATTTCACCTAGATATTTAGGGGCAGTGTGGGCATTTGGGCATCTGGATTATAAGAATAAACAAGAAAGAAACAGTGTCATAGGTAAGTAACTTTTAGAGATGCTACTTAAAAATCAAGTCAAGGATGGCTATGACAGTTAATTTCAGGTACCAACTTGACTAGATTAAAGGATAACCAGATAGCTGGTAAAGCATTATTTTGGGGTATGTTTGTGAAGGTGTTTTCAGAGGAGATTAGCATTTGAATGAGTAGACTAAGTAAGGGAGATCCACCCTCACCCAATGTGGGCTGGCACCATCCAATCAGCGGGGGGCCCAGATAGAACAAAGAGGCAGAGATAAGGCAAATTCATGTTCTCTCTCTCTCTACTGGAGCTGGGACACCCATCTTCTCCTGTCCTTGGACATTAGAACTCCAGATTTTCTGACCTTCAGACTCCAAGACCTGTGCCAGCAGCCCGCAAGATTCTCAGGCCTTTGACCTTGGACTGAGAGTTACACCATCGTCTCTCCTGTTTCTTTGCATTTGGGCTTGGAGCCATGCCACAAGCTTCCCTGGTTCTCCAGCTTGCAGGTGGCATATCATAGAACTTCTCAGTATCCATAATCACATGAGCCAATTCCCCTAATAACCCCCCTCTCATGTATCTCTACCTCTCTATTTTCTATTGGTTCTATTTCTCTGGAGAATCCTTACTAATACAATGGTATTGTCCCACCATCCAGCAAGTATGATGCTCTTAGGGTTGTGTAGGTAAATATATTAATATATATGTGGGTAAGAAATTCTTTCTAAACTGAGGAAGGCCAACTTTGCAGTTGGCCATAATTGGGCAATAATACAGTAATAGCTAACAGTTTTTGAATATGTATTTCATGCAATATCCATGGTAAACATTTGGAATAACTACTATAGATCTACCAAGCTTACAGATTAGGAAATTAAAGTTCAGCGGGACAAAGTAAATTGCCTGATGTCACACAGCTAGTAAATAGCAAAACTGGGAGATAAATAATTAAATTTGATTCCAGAGTGCAAGTAGCTAAACTGCTATGCTGGTGCATCTCGATCTGTTACTACATCTGGCTAGATGGAGGCCCACAAACTTCAGGAAACAATGCATAACAAATAGAAATGACATTTGAAGGAGGACTAGGTGGATTTAAAAAAAAAAAAAAAAAGGTCACGAGTGAACAGAAAAAGTCATTCAGTGCTTCTCTTGTCCTGCCAAAAAATAAAAGAGCATCAGCCAAGAAATAAATCATATGTGTAAGTGACACTTGGTAGAGTAGCCCTTTGAATAGCTTCTCTGTTCTAGAATCACCAGATCCTTCAGCAGAAGGTCATTAGATCCTGTCTTTTCTCTTGTCTAGGATAAGAGTTGCTCTTTTTGGAAGAACTAAAAAAAAATGCATGAAAAAGAAAAGAAAAGGAAAAAAATTCTTTGTAACATATTTACAATTTCTATTGCGTTTGGGAGAAAAAAATATCAGGTAGTGTTTAATTTTTTTTTAAATCTGCCTGAGTTTGCCATTGTTAGCTCTAAAGGCACTGCCATAGGATCTCTTAATATCATTGTAATTAATCCATGCTATATAATGTCTCATTTTTTCAATGTATTCTTATTGAACACTGCCAAGATGCAATAAAAGAAAATTAAAATAACCAAGGAGGCATAATTTATGGCATTTTTTTCTGAAGCATGCTTTTAAATAACATTCAGGCAGAGCAGTGTCATCCAAAGCATTTGGGGATTACACATTGTATTATTAATAAATGGTTTGGGTAAGATGAATTGTTTTTGCAGAGGGAATGAAAGTTAGATGTATATTTCATAGTGTGAAGAAATGGCTTCTGGGGGAGGGTATGGGACGTTCTTCATCTGTCCACAAATGAACCCTGGAGATCTTAGGGAAAAGACATTGGCAAAGACTCAAAAGATCTATAGATATTGAAAGTTGGAACCACATCCGGTATCAAATTCAAGTGAACTTTCACTTAGTAGAGAAGGAGGACCGCCAGACTGCAACGGGATGTAAAACTCGATATTGCCAATATCGACTTCCTTCCTGCTCTTTGGAGGGTGTCATGTCCCAAAGATCCTGTGATAGATAAAATAGTTCTCTGCTCATAGGACAATTCCTATGGCTCTTGTGGAGTTCCTTATAAACATTATGGCTCATTTAGGGTTATGTCTGGATATCTGCTATGCAAAAGATCTTGTTTCCTCATGTGGAGGGAAACAACAGAAGATGAGAATGGATTATATGTGGGTAAGAAGCAAAGTAACAGTGACTGAAGAATTCATTTTCTTTCAAGATCTGCAGAGCTAAGAAAGAAATGAGGTATATAAGAGGCAGGAAATAAAACTCCAAAAGTTGATGATGTAGATAAGGAGGCACCAGCTCCTCAGGGAACAGACAGTGGTACTGGAGATGAGGGCAACTGATGGCCTTATTGTGAAAAGAGTCCAGAGTGGCCATATAGGGAGAGTATACAACCATGAGGTCAACTCAACCAAAATGGAACCTTTGTGCATGTGTGTTTTAAAATTTTGACATATCATATAATTGAAGGACAGTGCACAATTTGTAAGCATATAACTTGGTGAATTTTTACAAACTAAACCCATCCAGATAAGAAATAGAGCATTAATAGAACCCAGAAGTTCTACCCATGCTGTCTTCTGGTCACTATCCCTCAAAGATATCCACTACCTTGACTTATAACAGTGTAGGTTAATATTGCATGCTTCGTACATTATATAGGTGGAATCATATTTTCTTTTGCATCTGGCTTCTTTCACTCAACACTATGCTTGTAAGATATGATTTGTAACTATTTTAGGATCATTCGTGATCCTTTTTATTCTCATTGCTTGAATTGTATTCCATTGTGTGAATAAAACACAAATATCTTTTATCCATTCAAACACTTGGTTAGAATTTATATAGTTTCCAGTGTTGCCTATTTAAAGAAAATCTTCTTCTAGTTTTTATATTTTTTAAAACTTTTGTACACATTTCTCTTCGATATAGAACTAACAGTGGTATTGTTAAACAGCATAAAATATGTCCAACTTAAGTAGATACTGCCAGTTTTTAATATAGTTGTATCAAATCACCTTCCCACTATCAGAATAGGAGAATTTTGATTGATAATTCTGATGAAAACTTGGTATTTTCCATCTTCAACAATTTAGTGCTTTTAAAGGTTTTTTTTAATGCTGTCTTATTACAGTTTTAATTTGCAATTCTCTAATGATAAATGAAGTTGAGCACTTTTTATAGTTTCATTGGCCATTTGGATATCCTATTTTGTGAAGTGTCTAATTATCTTTTCTGTCCATTTTTCTACTGAAATATGACTGCATTTTTCTTATTCAATTTTGGAAGTTAATGATAAACATGATTACTCCATCCAAAATACCCAAATACCTTCTTACTCCCTACATTTCCATTTTAAATTTGTGTTTTTTAATTAACCAAAATTCTCAATTTTAATATAACAGAATTTATTAGTTCTTCTTTTTTAATTATTGCTTTGCTTGTCACTATTTAAGAAAAATCTAGTCAACTCCAAAGTAATAAAATTTTTCCCCTATACTTTCCTTTAAAGCTTTCATTTGACCTTCTTAATTGAAGTCTGCAACCAATCTGGCTATTGTTAATATTTTTATATATGGTATAAGGTAGAAATTCATTTTTCTCTAATATGGATATATAATTTCCATAGCCTCATTATAAAAAAGATCATCTTTTTCCACTTCTGTTATAAATCAGGTTATCAAGTAACTGTGGATCAGTTCCCAGAAACTCTAATCCATTGTTTATCTTGTTTATTTTTGTGCCAAGACCATTCTGTATTACCTACTATATATTTTTAAAAGTCTTCATATCTGCAGTGTAAGTCCATCAACTTTGTTCTTCCTCAAGATTATCTTGGCCTTTACATTTCCATGTAAATTTGTTAGAGCTGATCAATTTCTGGGAAAACTACTGGGATTTTTATTTGAATTGTGTAGTATTTATACATTAATTTTGTAAGAAATAATGTTTTTATAGCACCTTGTCTTGCCAATCTATGAACAGGTCCTATCCCTCATTTTATTTAGGTAGTCTTTAATTTCTCTCAATTATAGTTTTCAGGATAAGTAGAGATCTTGTGCATATATCAGTAGAGTAGTTCCTAGGTGATTGAATTTTTAGTGCTAAAATGAAGTTGAGACGAGAAGCAATGAAACTGTCCTTTAGTATGAGAGTAAATAAACTGTGGTATATTCATACAATGAAATATTGTATATTTTAGCTATTACAAGAAATGAGCTAGCAAGCTATAAGGATAAGGATGAATATTGCTAGGAGGGAAAAAGCTAATCATAAAAGTCTACATATTGTTGATAATTATATGACATTATAAAAAAGGCAAAACTATAGTAATGGTTAAAAATCAGTGTCGGGAAAAGGGGAGCGAGGGAAAGGATTAAATAGGTGGGTCACAGAAGACATTTTGGGGCAGTGAAACTATTCTTCATAACTGTCATACTGGGTACATAACACTATGTACTCATTTAAAACCATAGAATTTTACCACACAAAGAGTAAACCTTTATGTATTTATATGGTAAAAAAATAATTTAGGAAGTTGGAAATCCCAAGATAGAATAAAGAAAGTGATAAAACAATCTAACTGCATTATAAATATATAATTAATTTTACTGAAGAGGGTAGAAAAAAGTGATAACCTACATAATTTTTAAATTGAGTGGTATCTGTAATACTCAAGGCAAATACTAAAGGAAACTGTACAAAAGCACCGTACCCTAACTCATAAAGCTGTTTCCCACAGAGGTATGAGTTAACCATTCTGGTAACCACTACACGTTTCCTGGAATCAAACAATTAAAGGAATGAATCATGGAGGGCAGAAACCACATTTCTCACTGGTGAAGAGGAGTCTACAGATAAGCAAGGAGGTGAGGAAGCTAGAATGATCTATGTGATAATGTATTAGAGTTGGCTACATCAGCGTGAACTCGTGTTTAGATTGATATCAATACAGGTGGTTTGATATAAAAATACTTATAGATATTACTATATACATGGTTTATATGCACATATATTTACTTGCTCTGTCAACTGAGGCAGCCTAGAAACAATACTCCAGGAGCAACAAGCTTACCTAGCATCCAACTCAGTTTCTAATACCATTCTTCCATTTAAAAAAAAAAAAAAAAAAACATAGCTCCTAAGAGAAAATGCTTGTTTTAGGAGTGAGCAGAAAATAGAAATGTAAAGATGAACCTAGAGCACCTTGTAGTATCAAAAAGTACAAAAGTACTAAAAAAAAAAGACAATGATGATATTATAGTGTGTCAAAAGAAAACAGAAGCCAACTAAAAAAGGATCCAATGACCAAGGCTGGAACAATCTGAGCAACAAAATAAAATAGTGTTGGATTATATCCCAAAGTGTAAAATATGTATTCATGAGTCTATACTGACATAAAAATTGAATAAATAAATGGGAAGGAAGAGGCAAATTTCCTTTGTAGAGGAATTCCTAATAATTTATGTACATAGTGTGTCCTCAAAGAGGTAGAGGAGAACTCTTCACTCTTTAAGTGTGAGTTGCACATAGTGACCTTGTTTCAAAAAGCAGAGTAGGGAAAGGGGGAAGGAGGAAGGAAGAGGAACTTTGAAGTAGAGAAACCTGACAAGCACTGCCTTAGCCGGCTGATCTAGGTCAACATTATCAGTGATGAGTCATGTTAACCCCATGCCTCTTTGATATAATGCGATGAAAATAACATTTTATCTCTATGTTCTTTGTCTTACCCAACCTATAAAAACAGTCTAATAGTGAGAAAAGCATCATACAACTCCCAATTGATATTATAAAGTATATCTGACCTGACCATTACTTTTCAAAATTGTCAAGATCATCAAAAACAAGAAAAGTTCCAGATTCTGTTGCAGCCCAAAGAAGCCTAGGAGAAATGGCAAATAAAAGTAATGTAATGGAGGTATACTGGATGGGATTCTACAGCAGAAAAATTAAATTAGGGTTTTAAAAAAAACTAATTAAATCTTAAGATGTGAACTTGAATTAATAATATTGTTTCAATATTGGCTCATTAATTATAACAAATGTACCATTCTAACTTAAGATGTTAATAATAATAAGGGAACTCATGGGGTGGGAGTATATGAGAACTCTGTGTTATTTTCACAATTTATTTTTGTACATCTAAAACTTCTAAAATAAAATTTATTTAAAAATTATGTTGAGCACCTTTTATTATTTATTTTTCTTATTTTTTTTCTTATTTCTTATTCCTTGTTTATAGGCTACTAATTAAGGGCTATTGTATGTTTCTATAATGACCTTGAATCCAAGGACCTCACTTAATTCACTTATTAAATGTAACCTTTTTTTATATTTGTTTTTTGGATTTCTTGGTACAAAAATCAGGTTATCTGAGAATTATGACAGTTTTATTTCCCCAATTCTAATCCATATGACTTCTCTTTAATTTGTTTCTCTTATTACGCTGGTTTAGACTTCCAGTACAGTCTATAATTTTCTTTTCTATAATATTCTTGTCAAGTTTTGGAATCAAAATTATGCTGGCCTCAGAAAAAGACAATTAGAGTTTGTCCTGTGTTTTTTATTCTTTGGAAATGTTTGCTCAAGATTGATGATATTTTTTTCTTAAATATTTGAGAAAAAAAATCACCAATGAATTCATATGGATTTGGGATTTTCTTTGGTGAAAGTTTTCTTTTTTAATAACACTCTCAACTTCATTAACAGATATAAGAATCTCCAAAGTTCTGTTTATTTTACTGTAAGATTTGGCCAGTTTTATTTTTTGAGTATTTTGTTTGCTTTGATAAATATATTTAAAAACATTGGTATGGCTTTTCATAATATGAAGATTATAACAATATTTTTATGCCTGTAGAATTTGTAGTGCTGCTCCCATCTTTCCGGTCTGAAAGAATGGGAAAGCAATAAAGAATGAACATGTTAGAAAATATAAATATAAAACTATTGAATATCTACAGCAATGAAAGTAGCAAAATCTTGAGGGTCTTTTCACATGAGCATGATGATATACAGTAATGATAGAAAACAATGCAAGGTTAAATACTTGGGTAACTTTGTGAGGTTCTCAAATTGTTCAGGACATGGTAAAAGTACTAATATAATGTAAACTATGTACATTAAAGATGGATTTTTAAAAAATTTCCAGGTAATACACTATAAGATGAATATTAATAAGTAAATAATAGAAAAATAAATTGAAATGAAATGCCAACAAAATGTATGGATCAATGGAAAAGTGGTGAGAAATGAATAATGAACTAAATAAAAGATTTTTAAAACAGGAAGGTAACATGCATAATACCAAACTTGTCAGCATTTACTTTAAATGTGAATGAAATAAGAACTCCAATTAAAGAGGAAGATTTTCAGACTGGAAAAACAACTATACTTTGTATAAATGAAATACATTTAAAATATATAAGACAGAAGTTAAAAAGTAAGGAAACAACATGTACGATTCAAGAACAAAAAACAAAACTTATGATATAATTATAGTAATATCAGAAAAAGAAGATGCTAATAAGATGTATTAAAAGTCAAAAAGAGTGAGAGTCATGAGGAAAAAGATCATTATAACAAGAATGCATTACAATCATACATTTGAATGTACATAAATAACAACACTATCTCTAACAATATATAGGACTTAATCAAAAAATTCAAAATTCCACAAAAGATACTGTTAAGAAAATGAAATGATATCCACAGATTGTGAGAAAATATTTGCAAATCATATATATATCATTATATAAATGACTTGTGATCAAATTATATAAGGAACTCAAAACTCTATAATAAGAAAACAAAAATCCACATGACAAAGCACAAAAATTTGAACAGACACCTCACAAAATATGTTATATGGATAGCAAATAGACACAAGAAAAAATCCACAAATTAATCACTAGTGAAATGCAAGTTAAAACCATAGTATGATTCTACCACACACTATCATAGCTAAAATTAGAGACTATATCTAGTGTTGTCAATAATGTGATGAAAGTAAATATTTCTCAAGGAAATATAAAATGATATACACAATTTGGAAAATAATTAGAAATATTATTAAAAATTTATACATAGTGAAACAGTAATAGTAAAATGTTGATGTGAGTGAAGTATTTAAAATTTTCTGATAATTGCTGTATGTTTCAAAATAATCATAGTATAATGTTGGAAAATTGTAACAATAGTTAGAAGAGAAATTTGTCATCAAAATTCAAATTTAAAAAATAAAGTTTGAATATTGTAGATTTCAGGTTCCAGTTGTGGAAAAGAGAGAAAGAAAAGCAAATTAAAACTATAGAAAGTAGAAAAAAATGAAATAATGAAATCAATTTCTTAAAAAGGAGATTCAATAGATACATCAACAAAGCCAAGAGTTGCTTCTTTGAGGGGATTAAAGCAATAACAAAACTCTATAAATCCTGATCAAGAAGAAACAAGGAAGAAAGGGAGGAGAGAGACAAAGAAAGCAAGAAAGGTAAATAGAACACCTACATAGTCTTTAATGTCTGGTTTGCCTTTTCACTTTCTTAATAAGGTACTTTGATAATCATATGTTCTCATATTTAATAAAACCTATCCATTAAGAACATCTGTTTATCAAAGTACCCCATTGAAAAAGTGGAAAGACAAGCCATAGACTCAGAATATATTTGACAAGAGAATGTATTTTGACAACATCTATATGTAGAACACATAAATAATTTTCAAATATCAGCAATAAAAAATCCAACCCAATTTAAACACGGGGAAATTCTGAACAGTCTCTTCACAAAACAGAATAATCAAATGACCGATAAGCATATCAAAAACTGCTCAACATCACTAATCAAGAAAATGCAAATATTAGCATAAGATGATGATACCAGTACAAACCACCAGGTAAGTAAAATAAAAAGACTTACAATGCCAATGCTGGCAGAAATGGGAGCAACCATCAGATATTGGTAGGAGTGTAAATTACTTCAATCACTTGGGAAAACTATTTTGTACAATTTATTAAAGATAAACATACACCTAAACTATAGCCCAGCAATTCCACTCCGAGGAACATACTCAAGAGAAATGAGTATATAAATCCATCAAAAGATTAGTGTAACTTTATCCACAATGGCCAAACAGTAGAAATATTACAAATGTCCATCAACAGCAGAATAGATAGATTTTTGCATATTCATAGGAAGAACAAGTTACTGGTACACATAACAACATGAATGACATTCAGAAGCTTTGGCCAAAGAAGCTAGAAACAAAAAATAGTACATAACATATTTTGCTTGATGCTCAGGAACAGGTTAAAATCATCTATGTGTTAGAAGATTTAAACCAAGATTACCTCTATGGAGGTACTGACTTGAAATGAACATCAAGGGACCACCTGGTGTTCTGGAAATACCCTATATCTTGAAGTTTTAGCATTTACCTAGGTGATTATGTATGAAGAATTCATTGAGCTGTGCACATAAGATTAGTTAACTATGCAGGTTACACTTAATTAAATGAATGAATAAAGGAAGTAGGAATGTATGAATGAATAAATCAACATCTGCTATGCTACCTGATCTTGTACATATTAAGCACTTGACCGCAGCACATCAAGTGAATATGGGTTGGAGCTGTCCATCATGTGCTGAATATTATCATGTCTATTTCACTGTGAAGGAGGCACAACAAAATTCAATGACCGTGGAATCCACTCACAGTACCATATACTGCATCTCTTAGACATTACTGGTTAATAGAATATGAAAATGACCTCATAAAAGCATATGTAAGGTACCAGAGAGGGATGGCCCTCTGAGAGGTTAAGGTGCTGCTCTTTAAAACTTGTTTTATACATTGAAACAACCACCATTATATGAAGTAATTTCCCTAGTAGGTAAAACATGTGGGTGAGAAACCTGAAGGTGGAATTAGGAATGGGTCTACCCATCACCCCCAGTGATACATTGAAGGACTTTATTCTCTGCTATGTTAGAAATCCAGTTTTCCAAGGTGAGAATGTTTCTGCTAAGTGACAAAATAAAAGTTCTATTAAACCTGAGAATATAGTTTCTATTGGTCATTTGGTCTCTTATTGTCATTATATAAGCAGGCAAAGAGAGTAGTTGCTATTCTGGCAGTGGTAATCTTCCCAATTATCAGGAGGAGTTCTTGCTGCTGCTACCTAATGGGAATGAAGAGATATGTCTATAATTAGGGTATTCACTGGGATATATTTTTAACTTCTATCCCCAGCAACAACTGTGAATGGGCAACTACAACTACCAGAGTTTGACAAAGCCAAAATAAATAGATCATTTCTCATAGGGATACAGGTCTGGTTTATGCCACAGGCTAATCAATCTAGACTAGCCAAAGCACTGTACAAGTTAGAATGGCCGGATAAAGAGGGAGAGCTTCTATAACAGTGGATGCCTTAGAAATAGCTGCAGCAACAGAAAGATACTCTTTCTCTCTCTCCCCCTCCCTCTCTCAGTGCTGAGATGCATGGTGCAGGAGACAGACTGTAATGGATGCTGTGATGTCCGGCATATATGCTCTCTAAACCATGTTGTCTTCCAGCTATAATCATATGCCTTTCTTTGCCTGACGTATCCGGGAGCAACCTTCAACATAGGACTAATGGGTAGTAATATACAAATACACATGCTTTCTCATTCTTTGGGTGAAATAACTTTGAGCCATATGTATTACACTGGCTTCAAGAGTTCTCTAGAAGGAATGTGCTTCATACATCCAGTAGTACTTTATTTGACAATGCATCCTCTATTGATTGACTGCCTCCTCACAACAAACATCTTTCCTCCTTTCCCTTCCATTATGTCTTAGAATCACCTTCCAGATAAAAGAACACTAAACAGAGTACAATGTCCTTAAGTTTCTCTTGCCTTTGGGGATTTTTTTTTTTTTTTTTTTTTTCTTTTTTGAGACAGGCACTGGCTGAGTGCAGTGGCACCATCATAACTAACTGTAACCTCGAACTCCTGGGCTCGAGTGATTATTCTGCTTCAGCCTCCTGAGTAGAGTAATTAGGACTGGAAGCACAAGCCATCAACCCGGGATAATTTTTTTTTTTTAGTTTTTGTAGAGATAGGGTCTCACTATGTTGCCCAGGCTGATCTCAAACTCTTGGCCTCAAGCAATCCCACCACCTTGGCCTGCAAATGTTTATTTTTAACAAAGCATTGAGTTAAAGAGATAGAGACTGAAGCTCCAGCTTTAGCAACTGTGTGACCTTGGAAAAGTCACATAACTGCTGTAAATTTCATTTTCTTGCACTTTAAAATGAACTCTTAATGATTCAATACTGGTATTCTATAATTCAATTACTTGCATTATTCTATAAAAGATTGAAATGTTGTGTTTTTCTGCTCTCTCCCTCTTTCTTGTGATCCTTCCAGGCATGGCCTCTGCACCACATCATTTTCAAATGTATTATTCAAATTATATTTTTGTCTTGTTACTATGGTGATCAGTGCAACTCAAATCCCTTAGATAGGAGTGCTGAATTTTGTTCACATCAAAAATAACACTTATTGTTCCCACTGCATCTTTTGGGGAGCAGAGAAACCTAAGAGCTGGTGGCTGGTCGTACTTAAGAATCTGAACACATGCTGAGATCTTCTGCACTAGGGAAGTAGAGGCAGGGAAGACAGATGTCAAGGTGGCAGCACCCTTAATAATTGGAAAGTGAGGTTGTACAGATGATCGGTGATTCTCTGAGACTATGGAGGAACTTACTACCTCTTGACTTAATTTTTAGCAATGAGCCAATTAACCAAGTAGTGAATTTCAGCTTCTGGAAGATACAAAAATGTTTTAAAACTGCAATGAAATTTCAGGCTAATTTTTCATAAGCATAATTCTTGTTTCTTTAATGTCAAATAACAAGCACACCTGAGTTTGCCTCTACCAATCTCTCCAACCACTTCCTGCAATACTTTCCTCTATGACGTCACAATGGAAATGGGCTCCAGCCCTCAAAATGAGGACACGTCCTTAAAAATGAGGACTTCTATTCTTCTGAAGTTACAAAATGGCAGTCCTTGGACTGGATGTGGACACAAAAGGACTCTGTAATTAGGGTGACCAACTGTGCCAGTCTGCCTGCCTGAGCAGGACTTTTTAGTATAAAACTGGGAAAGTCCCAGGGAAATCACAATAGGCTTGTTACTCTAAATTTTTTCTCTGAATTATACAATATTTAAAAACATATATTTTTTAATCAATGTTTTACATATAAAAAACAAGTTCTACATAGTTATTCAGAGTTTTAATTTCTCTTGCAAAATCCTACTTGACAACATGGGATCCTTAAAGCCTCATAGCAATGAGTATTTGAACAGTGGCTGTTTGCTTTGCAGATCCGGCCTAAGCGCTTCCGATTGCCACTGTTCCCACCTTCCCTACTGTTTACCAACAGTGAGGCTGGGACAGGATCTTGATCTTCTCCCTTATGCTATTTTTCTTACCTTTGCCAAATTTCACCTACTTGTTACCTCTAGAGGTTTTTGAGATCATAACCCCTGTTTGTAAATATTTTATTTTTATATATTTTCTAGGAATACGTATCCTCCTGCTATACTCAGAGATCACTCTTACCTTTTAAGACAATTCAAACATCATTTGACTCATTCTAAAACTTGAGTTAATTATTCTTTACTTTTTCCTCTCTGCTTATCCATAAAACATTAATCATATAATGGCTCAATTATTTATTAATATTTCTCTGTCCCCCGTGAAGTCATCACAGAGAGAGAGAAAAAGACAGAGAGAGAAAAATAGAAAAACTATTAATAAACATTTTCTAGATCATGAATTCACTTTGAATATAAGCTTTGTCAAAGGTTATAGGAGCTTTGTAAAATGTTGAAGGAGGAAGTAGGTATGTGCACTAGCATCGGAGAATGGAAACACTTTATTTAGAAAGGTACAGTCCTTCTAATGAGAATGTAAATTTGTAAAGACAATTTGGATAGCAGTTTGAAGAGGAAAAAAAAATTTGTTCCTAATGAGCCATCATTTTCACATCTCGGAATATACCTTAAAGAAACACATTTATGACCCAAAAAATATCCAGAGTGATGATTATTTTAGCATCTGTTCAAATTGCAAAGCTTTGGAGAATTTGGAAGCAAACAAAATGACCAAAAATGGGAGAATTGCTAAAGAAATTGTGATATGTCCATATTATAAAATATTCTACAGAGTTAAAAGAATAAGGTAAACCTTTACCTTCTATATAAAGTTCATGTAACTTGGCAATTCAAAAGAGAAAATAGTGGAACATAATATGCAGTATGAAAATATTACATAAACACAAATAAAACTGAGACTCCGTATGTATATTAGGACATGTATACCAAAAGAGTCTAGAAAGAGACACATCAAACTAGTAAAAAATAAAACAAGTATCTCTGGGATGGGAACAAGATTTTGAATGTCATCAAAGGGGATTTTATATATTTTTTTTTTCCATGGGGAAAGGGAAATTAAAAATACAGAAAAAAAGAAGAACGTAAGCATCATTACATCTACGGCTAACAACCATTAACTATTGCATTATGACACTTTATCATCTGTGAAAACAATACATGTTTATTATAAAGATTTCAACGTTCCATGATACACGTAAAAGTAACCACACATATCACACCACTCGGAAAATAACTATCATTTATATTAGGTGGACATAAGTACAAAAGAGATGGCCAGATATACATGGATTATTTTCTAAGTATAACTTTATACTGTAGAGAGGTTTATTTTAAATAAAAAGTATTAATTTCAATTTTATTTAGCTTAACAGAAGAGAATAAATTAAAGATGTTCTTGAATTTAAAATATATTATACATTACCATAGGGATATTATTTCCTAAATCATAGCTAAATTATAACTTAAAGGTTAAGAAAAATTAAGTTAAAAAACCACCAGGAAAAGTTTCTTTAACCTTGTGCTTTAGTTTACTGTAGTACCAATTCACTCCCACTGTGAAAAATAAAGATAAAAGACGACTCAAACTTGCTCCTTCTCCTTTACCTCTTACCTCCTAGTATTTTAAGCTGCACTATTATTTTACACTGTCAACTTTCTTTTAACAGTCCATTCTGTAAGCAAAATTTGACATAGTTTTATATGTAAATGTAGTAATGGCCCATCATCCATCCTTTTAGCAGAGTTTATCCATTGCTGAGGGATCTTATTATTAATATCTTAAATCACAAGGTTTGATCATTGGATTTTTTTAATTAGAAGGATTCATGGATGCTTCATGCCATGGAATATTTCAGGTTTTAGACTGCCTGCCTCTTGACTTTATATTTGAAAACCTTAGGTGATTATAATGTTCTTGTATCATACTGATCATACTTTTTTGTCTTCAGAATATTACTGCTGTAGAGAATTCTGAGGCCCATCTGATTTTTTTTTTTACCTTGTGAGTAAAAAAAGTGCCTAACATGTATGTCTCTATTGTTGTTGCTCAGTAGCTTAACTGGCAGCTTAAATATTTTATATCAAATTTTCACAGAATATTTAATAATCTTTTAATATTTGGATACAGTTTTTTAAATTAAGGGTATGTTTTATTATATAGTTAAATTAATTGTTTTGTATTTACTCAAATATTTCAGTTCTCCTTATATTGGAATGTATCTATCAATTTAATTTTTTATATACTTCTGTTGTAATTAGTTTAAATTTTCTTTCTGCCAGTAATTCAATTCAAAATGATGTAGATTTTGTTACTTTTTTCCATTCATTTATTACTTTTGATGTTGTTTTGAATTTATTACCCAGATCCGTGCTATTCTCTGCCTACTTCTTCTTTCCTCCTCTTGTCTTGTCTTTCAGTTCTTATTTGATTAAACTAAAATTCTTTTTATGGAGTAACATAGAATAAAGAAATTGTGAATAATTTCCCTCTGTTTCTTGAAATATGTTTTTCTTTTAGATCTGATTGTTTTTATTTTTTCATGATTTCTTTCTTTACTTCTTTCTTTTATTTTCTTTCTTTCTTTTTTCTCTCCATAGCTTTCCTTGATAGAGGGAACCCACGGAAATTACATCAGTTCCACATCTAATTTTGTCACCACGAAGTCTCAGCCTTTGCCAGAGGCAGCCTGTTTGTTCCTTTTTTCACTGGCTTGCAATTCTCTTAATTCAAAAAAATAAAAAATAAAGGTGAAACTTACAAATATTAGTCATGTTTCTTTCCCAACTGGGTGCATTAGTAGGAATCTTCAGAATGTTGTACACATGCAAAGACTGGTGGTGGGATCCAGGAAGAAGAAAAGTCTCACGGTGGCCCCTGCTTCACGCTACCGTCATCTGTTTCTTTCATGTGCCATCTGTTTTTGAAAACTATCACATGCAGTTCTCAATCTCAGATGCATGTTAGACGACTCATTTGAGAGTTTATTTTTTCAATGCTAATTCCTAGGTCCTATCCCTAGGTCTAAATCAGTAAAACTGATTTAATAGTTCTGGGGTGGGATCCAGGCATCCTTATTTTTTTATGTTACCTAGGAAATTCCAATAACCAGACAAGTTTGAGAGCTCTTGCATTATTCTGTACCTCTCTCCTTATTGGATTGTTATTGCTAATTACTCTTACAGGGATAGCTTTTTTTTTTCCCCCCAGTTAATTAAGGATAAAAGAGACACAGTATCAATTCACACTCTTAACCTTGAAATAACTTGCAATATGTGGAATAGCCTATCTCTACAGTAAACAGCACCCAAATCTCAGAGCCCTAGAACAGTGAAGGCTGATCTCTCCTACATTCCACATGAAAAGTCCAACTTAGATGTTCTCGATTGTGGAGCTCTCCCAAGTGGCTCTTCTGAAAGTGGTAGCTCAGAGATCCTGGCTAACCAGGTTATGGTCCCACCAAGTTCAACATACGATTTGCAAATTATCCTGTCACCCTCCAGCTGGCAGATGGAGAAAGAGAGGAAATGGAGGGAGCACACCCACTCCTCCGTGCCACTGCCTAGAAGTTGCTTTACGTGGAGTGAATTAAACGGAAGGCCAGTGGACCTTGAAACTAATTCTCAACAAAGTAGACTTGGTGTCCAGCCAGTCAGTCTCTGCCACATAGGCACTCTCATGTTTTAACATTTTTTTTTTTCACAGCAAATATTCATTTAGTATTTGCTATCACTAACTAAATTTAGTTTTTAAAGTACAGAAGAAATGAAATAATTTTGACAAAGAGGTCTGGTAATGAAGAGACCAGACTGCCTAGAAAAGAGAGTTTTCTGAAAAGGAGAAAAATAATGGTGAACTGTGTAGAATAAACAAAGGAGAACCTAGATATCCCTCTAGAGAGCTTACACTGGATATTTTAATAATTGGGAACAGAACAGCCACAGAGCTTCTTGAGCAGGAGCAGAAACATTACACATCATGCCAACCTGAGTTAGAGTGTAGAAAATTAGACTAAATTTTTTTTCAAATTCCCCAAAGATATCAGAAAACAGTAGTACATATGCAGAAGCTGTAGGTCTTGTCCCAATTTAGTCACAATTTCCTGGCAGAACAGATAATGCTCCAAAATCATTCCCTTGACCTGCAGGTGCAAAACTAAGAAGGTGGGAATGTTTACAGGAAAATGAAAAAGCACCCGGAGGGCAAACCCTTTATCCCAACAAGAGCTTCCCATCTCTTGCAGAAAAGAAAATAATAAAACAAGTTAACTAGGCTCCACATAATCTGGAAGGGAAGAATGGCTTTGATCTCTACAGGTATTCGGAAAAATACTATCTGTTGAAACAAAGCCGACCTCTCTCCCCAGATTCCAGAGTGTCTAAGAGGAAACTGGAGAAGTTACAGTCTGCAGCGGAATAAACTCACAATCCCTGTTTTCATCCTTCTCTGCCATAAACTGATTTTTCAGAAGCACTGGGTGGGGTGGTTTCCCAGAATATAGTGCTGCGGATTGTAGGCTGGGCCCACGGGGTGACGCCAGCTCTAAGCACTGCTCCACCATCGGATGCTGTATAAAGCCTCCCTGAGCACAGAGATAGCAGAGCTGAAATTTAGACCATGCTCACTCTTCTTATTGAGCTAGGAGCCTTTGCTTCCTGCTCCCCAAGGTGGTTACCATGGGGATTTTTTCACAGTAGAGGGGCAGGGTTTTCTAATTATCGTTCTCCTAGAGAAAGTGTCCTTTTCTAATTTGCACAAAGCCTCCATATAGGCAAGCAATACACCTTCCCAAATAGGAACCATTTCTGGAGGATACTTGATCAGAAGTGAGCCCTGCCTTGGAGGCAGCAGGACATATGTTTTATCATTTTATTTTTCTGGCCCTAGCGAGGTTGAAGTGATGTTTTCTATCCCCTATCCCACTACAAGGTCATTTTCTTGCCAAGAACAATATACAGGAATGCATATTTTTTTTCTTAGGCCTATCAGATCCCTCTTTGGGTGCCATTCAGAAAGCAGAGGCTTGGTTCTCCCATCCATATCCTAGGATAGTAATAGTTAATATTTCTGAAGTCTTTCCATGGACTATTATCGAGTTAACCATTTTACATCCATTGGTTTACTTATGCCTTGCAAGTAGTCTATGAGATAGATATTACTAGTAGTACCATTTCAGGAGGGCACCCACTGCGAAGTTAGGTAACCAGTGTGTGGTCATGCTCCTGTTTCTGTGACTCACAAGCCCATATACCAATCCAATTTTCTTTACATGCTTACTGTGGAGTTCCAGTGAGGCTTCACTGAGACTGTGTTTGCAATGTGTGCTATATGAAAGGAAAAACAGTATATGATCACTGCTTGTTCCTTGCTCAGTTCTTATCCATGGTATGATATCAGGTTTGTCACAAAACCTCTTTGAATGTAGGTTATTTTGCTATACAATCAGGATTTTCATCCCTATTTTTTCTTTACATTGTTTCTGAAAGGCCCTGATTGATTTATTCATTTATCTTTACATGTCTTCAAAAATATTTTTGAATGCTTCTATGTGTCAGGAACTTTTCTAAGTGCTGGGGATACAATAATAAACAAACAGACAAGAACATTGGCCTCCTGGAACTTATATTCTAGTGGGGAAGTCCAATAAGGAAAAATTAATGGGACAGGCAATGCCCACAGGTTCTCTCTAATCAAAAAGAGTTGTCTCAGAAGAAGCGAGACAGAAACCTGAAAGCATGAGGGAAGGAGCCGTACTAAGCTTTGGGGAGACAATATTCCAAGTTCAAGTCAACACAAATTGCAAAGACTTATAAGAGAGAATGAGCTTAGTATACCTGAGCAACAAAATGTTTAGTTAAGACCATGTATGCAAAAATGCTGTATAATTTATTATTGCTTCTGAATTATACTTAATCTCTTTTATATTTTTAATTAAAGATGCAAGTGGCAGAATTTCTTGAATTTCCTGCCGGCTAGAGAGTCACAGTGATCTTTTTACCTTTATGGATAATTTGGTGTCCTTCAGAATAACACTTCTTAGCAGGAGTTCCAAGAACACCCCAGCCAGTGGGAGAAGAATGTGAGAAGGACAGTTGTTAATCAGAGGAGAATACAGAAAAGTGGGTGGGAGGGGGAGGGATGCTGCGTATTTGGCGTGTGTCTGGTGGGCGAGAGAGAGAGAGAGAGAGAGAGAGAGAGATATTATGGAATTAGCCAATTATATAGCAGGAAAGGGCACTTTCAGTACCCTAGTATAAAATATAAAAGAAATAGGACATGGGGGAGGTCCATTTTATTTAACACTGAGAACAAAAACAATCCAGGAGAGCACAGGAACCAGAGGATAATAGATTATTAATACAATGTGTGTGATTCTAATAGCAAATTATTTAAATATGATTGCACCAATATCATCTACTGATATGGGCCATCATTATTTATATATTAATAGCTTGTTTCTTTTGTTCAAATTTGCACTTTTGTGGAAAATAGCCCCCACTCTCAACTTCATGCCTACCATAGAGTAAGCACAAGTTTGCAGCATGTTATTCTGAACACTTGCTCACACTTGGTTGATTCAGGTTAGACACTAAAAGCAAACTATATTATTTTTTTCATCATTTTTGTACTGAAAAAATAGTTTTCTTGTGGTTCCAATGTCCAGGGGAAAAATAACAAAGATCTGGAATCACTGGTGACCACATTTTCTGTACAAGAACCAGAAAAATGGAAGGAGAAATTTTACATGAAAATGGACGGAAGAAATAAAGTAGCTGTGGATAGGCAGTCAGAGTCAAGAGACAAGGAGAGAATACTGGGGGTGGTGAAGTCCCTGGGTCCAGTTGACCCCAAGGCTGGTAAATTTCCTATCCTTGAATTCCACGAGATAGCCTCATCCCCTAATTGTGTATTTCCTTTTTAATTTAAGGTAGTTGCTGTTAGGTTTCATTTTCTTGTAACTGAAGTGTCCTTACTAGACTTTTCCATATATTTTCTAATTTGATCTTCACAATCTCTCTGCATGGTTTATATTGTTTTCCCCATTTTATGGATAAAATCTCTGAATCGAAAAGTTTAAGGAAAGAGAAGAAGGTCCACCTTCAACATGGTCTTAAGCATAAAACTCTGCAGAGGAAGATGAGATTAGATCTATGCATTGGCCTTGCATTTATGAAGATGTCTAATATGTTTATTATCAAACCAATCAGAAGGATTCTCAATGATAGGTCTGGCACTTATCGCTGGCTGTGGCAATCTTCTTCTTTGCAGAATTGATGTTGGTTGGTGTGTGAAATTACATACAGGGAAAGGACTGAGGGATAATATATGTGGCACTGTGCTTTCCACAGGAAGTCCCTTGTGTAAATTGTGACCCATTATCACTACCTGCTGCTAGCCCCAAATCTCAGAAGAAAATAGAAGTCTTTAAAAATGTCAACATAATAGTACAGCATCCTTAAGATGGCCTCCATCAGCACACATCTTCTCCTCTTTCTGTCTGATTTCAGAAAAAATGTGTCCATTTTCTTTCCAAAGCTAATCATTCCATCTACGAGTTTAAAATCTTCTCCACCTGCCCTTTCTGGGACTTTGCTTGGTTGCCTCTCCACTGCTTTATCTTCATCCATTTATCTAAATATTCTTTTAGATAGTTAAAATGCATTCCAAAGATCTCATAGCCCCTCTATAGCCTTATTTCTCTACTGCACTTCAAATAGGAAGTTCTTGAAAAAACGGTCCATCTGTTGTAGCCATGTATTTTTCAACCCACTATAATCCAGCTTCTTCCGTCCATAACGTCACAGAAACTTCTCACTCCTTAGTCAAAAATAACTTCTTGCCAAAACTCAGTGCCCTCTTTTCGGCCCTTATCCTTCTTATCTTATGACATTCCTTACCACTGTTGACTCTTCTCTCTTTCATAAACTGACCATTTAGCTTTTTCCCCCTTAATCTGTGCCCAGTGTCCAGTCTCCTCTGCAGGATTTTCAGCCTTTGTTCTTCATTTTCCTACCCCTTTCTTATTATTCCCTGAACCTCTTTCCTTTGCATTCCATAGTTAATCCATTGGTGAACACTTCTAATATTACAGCTTCATTAACTACCCATATTCTAATGATTCCACAGCTTATGCCAAAACTCTCACATCCCATTGCTAATTGGACATCTCTCTCCGAGTGTATTGCCGGAACTGAACACATTCTTTTTCCCCACAGTGAAAATGGACACCATCAACAAAGCCACTCAATTCGGAAACTGAGAAGTTACCTTGGACTCCTCTCTAAATTCCTCCGTTTCCAAGTAAACACCAAATTATGGTTTCACTCTTCTAAATATATATCCCAAACACGTTTCCATCTCTTACATCATAACTCTGGTTCATCTTTTGTCATACTCTCTGACTATGCTCTTGTTCACCTATTCAATCCTCCAGGCAGGCAGCAGGAGTCTAATAATATATAACTGTCAAACTTTGGCTTCCAATCCTTCAATAGATTCCTACTGCTTTTATAGTAATGTTTGGTGTCTTAATGTCTTATTCCAAAGTCAGGGCTCACATCTGTCATGCTCACAGCTGTGTTGCAGGGCAATAGCACGGTTCTTGCCACATAATAGGCGCTGGTTACATAAATTAAGCGATGTTCCCCTCATTTGAGTTTTGGTAAATATACTAAAAGAGCTATATAAAGGAAATACCTCAGAGTCCAGGGAAACTCAGTCCTAAATTCTACTCTACTCCTAACTGAGTCACCTTGAAACAATCAGAGGGTTTTATAACCTGAGAACCAGCTTGTTTCCAAGGATCTTAAAAAATCTGACATTCTGGTTCTGTTTGCTTACCAACCCTCTAATTTGTCTGTGTCAGAAGTCATAGATAAACAAAAGAAAAAAAAAGATAAAAAAAGAGTCCAAACTCACTAACATACAGAACCTGTAAAAATAAAATGGTTTTAACCAGTGCCTTTTTATGACATGAACATTTAGTAGTCATATAGCAAAAGAATAGAAAATGTTCCCACCTCACCTCTCTATTTAATTGGGCATATAAAGCACATATACCTATTTTGAGTTTCCAAGTGTTGTCCACATAAATCAAAGAAAAGAGAATGAAGAGCTCACAGGTCTTAATGCTTGCTAGCTTGTAAATGCCAAAATACACTATTATAAGTGTGTGGAGTGGCCACATTAATCCATTCATACACTGTCATTTGAAATTATCATTCCTGCCAAAAGAGTTCATCAAATGTGTACACAAATGTTTTTGAGTAAAGGCGTAACAGTGCTAATCTGATAAAAAAACACCAATTGGCCTTAATTAATATATAATTTCAAAATAATCAATGCATATAAATTTCTAAAAGAAAAATCTCTACGTAGCACCTAATGGTTAAAAATATTTAGTGATTTTCTGTTCTGTTCCACTGGTCTGTGTCCCTGCACTTGTGCCAATACCAAGCAGTTTTAAGAACCACAGCCTTGTAGTATAGTTTGAAGTCTGGCAAATTAATACCTCCCATTTTGTTTTTATTGCTTAAAATTGCTTTTGCTATACGGGGTCTTCTCTGATTCCATAGGTTCTTAAAACTGCTTGGTATTGGCACAAGTGCAGGGACACAGACCAGTGGAACAGAACAGAAAATCCAAATATAAAACCATCCTCATATAGCCATCTAATCTTTGACAAACAAGACAAAAACATACCCTGGGGACAAGAATCCTTACTCAATAAATGGTGCTGGGAAAATTGGATAGCCACATGTAAAAGACTGAAACAGGACCCACAGCTTTCACCTCTCACAAAAATCAAATCACAGTGGATAACAGACTTAAACCTTAGATGTGAAATGATTAGAATTCTAGAAGAAAATGTAGGAAAAACTCTTACAGACATTGGCCTAGGCAAAGATTTATGAAGGCAATCACAGCAACAACAAAAATAAATGAATGGGACCTGATCAAATTAAAAAGCTTCTGCACAGCCAAAGAAACAGTCACGAGAATAAACAGACCACCTACAGAATGGGAAAAAATTTTCGCATACTACACATCAGATAAAGGACTGATAACAAGAATCTATTTAGAACTCAGGAAAATCAGGAAGAAAAAATCAACCCTATCAAAAAGTGGGCAAATGACATGAATAGAAATTTTTCAAAAGAAGATATAAGAATGGCTAACAAACATATGAAAAAATGCTCAACATCCCTAATCATCAGGGAAATGCAAATCAAAACCACAATGAGGTATCACTTAATTCCAGTGAGAATGGCCTTTATCAAAAAGTCCTAAAACAACACATGTTGGCGTGGATGCGGAGAGACAGAAACACTCATACACTGCTGGTGGGACTGCAAACTAGTGCAACCCCTGTGGAAAGCATTATGGAGATTCCTTAAACAGATTCAAGTAGACCTACCATTCGATCCAGCAATCCCATTATTGGGCACATACCCAAAGGAACAAAAGTCATTCTATGACAAAGACACCTGTACCCGAATGTTTATAGCGGCACAATTCACAATTGCAAAGATGTGGAAACAACCCAAATGCCCATCAATTCATGAATGGATTAGTAAATTGTGGCATATGTATACCATGCAGTATTACTCAGCGATAAGAAATAACGGTGATATAGAATCCCTTTTGTTCTCCTGGAGAGAGTTGGAACTCATTCTATTAAGTGAAGTATCCCAAGAATGGAAAAACAAGCACCACATGTACTCACCAGCAAATTGGTTTCCCTGATCATCACCTAAATGCAGATTTGGGAATGACACCAATTGGGTATCAGACTGAGGTGGGGGGTGGGGGGAGGGGATGGGTGTATACCTACATGATGAGTGCGAGTGCGTTGTACACCGTCTGGGGAATGGTCACGCTTGAATGTGCTGACTCGGGGGGATGGGGGTGGGGGCAGGGGATGGGGTATAACTACATGATGAGTACAATGTGCACCGTCTGCGGAATGGACACGCTTGAAGCTCTGACTCGGGGGGATGGGCGGTACATGGGTAATATATATAACCTGAACTTTTTACCCCCATAATAAGCTGAAATAAAAAATAAATAAATAAAATAAAGGACAAAGCCTTTGTAATAAAATATATATATATATATATATATATATATATTTAGTGAGATGATTCACCAGTTGAGACTGCAGAATTATCTTAGTATGTTTCTACTGCCATAAGAAAATACCAAAGACTGGGTAATTCATAAAGAATAAAAGTGTATTTCTCACAGTTCTGGAGTCTGGGTAGTTCTGGAGGCTGGTGAGGACTCTCTGCTTCCAAGAGGGCACCCCGTTGTTGCACCCTCCAGAGAAGACAAATGCTGTGTCCCCACGTGGCAAAAGGTGGAAGGGCAAAAGGAACTAACGCTTTCCCTTAAGCTCTTTTATAAGGCATCAATCCCATCCATAAAGGCAGAGTATTCGTGGCCTAATCACCTCCCAAGAGCCCCACTCCTTAAAACTATGACCTTGCGGGTTAAGTTTCAACCTATGAATTTTGGAAGGGATAGCGAGATTCCAATAAAAAAATCTTATCTGAAAAGGGAAGCTCAAAGCAAATTGGACCTCCTACATTCACAACAGTTTTCATTTCCTATCTGAATAATGTTTAATGGCATCTACAATACCAACTTAACTTGTTTCTACTGGCATTATTATAAACAACATTGGAATATTTCATTGTAAGTTTTGTACTTGGTTGCAATTAATTATCACAAACTAACAATGAAAAACTAGGGAATGACATGTTATATCCTGGGTACCCTGTCACCCAAAGTAGCCAATATATTAACAATATTACATTGAATGCCTTGAAAATTATTAACTGCCAGATTAGCTACTCATTGCTTTATTATGACAGATATATTTAGTATCCATATACAAAAGTAACTAAATAACTATCAATTGCTGCTTAGAAAAATATATGAAATCACGGTAGCTGCATTTGTTATTTCTTAATAATATAATATGATCTTTTTAGTCTACTTTTTACACTAGAGTCAGACACCAACAGTTAAAATCCAAAAGGAGAAAAGATTATCTTCAGCATTTCTCCGGGTCTCCTCTCAAACTTGCGACGTCTAGGTGGTATCACATTCAGACACACCACAGTCATATCTAGCCTTCGTGCTATGTTCTGGTCACCCAAACGGATCTATGCACAGTTTAAGCTTCTTCAATTGATATCCACACACAGAACCTCTCCAGTCCCTCCACAGTGACTCATTTTAACTTCTAGCTTTGTGTCTGTTCATTGATATCTTCTCTTATATAGTGTCAGTTGAAAAGGACTACAGGATTTCATGGGGGAGTGCTGCTTACTCTGATTTTTTTTTTATCCCAAGAATAAGAAAAGGGGTATGAAGGTATGGTTCCCATCCTCTCTGGCTCTACCCTTTACTCTTGTTTTTACAAAAGAAGTGAGTTATCTGACTGGGTAAATCCAATCTCTTGACTTAATTTCTTGCCTGTGCTATGTGCTCTACACAGAGAGAAACCTGGTTTTCTTGGCTGGGTCTCCCATTTGGTGAGTGGTCCAGGCTAGACCTGCTACAACAAATCCACCATCCCCCATGTTCTTACCTTGTCACTAGGTGAGAGTTCAGGCCATTTCAACAGAGAATGTCCTCCTTGATCCGCTGGTCTAAGCTGGGCTCTCCATGTCATGTTTACTATCAATGGTGCATCTTCCCATTTATCAATTGATTTTTATAACTGAGAAGAGAGAAAATATACTCATGGCTACTCAATATGCACAGCAAACTGTATAGTGTTTGCACTGAAAATTGAAACAACACATTATACCTTAGTTATCACAATGAAATACGTCTTCTTTTTTTCTTTTCTTTCCTTTTTTTTTTTTTTTTAAGAGATAGGATCTCACTCTGTCACCCAGGCTGAAGTGCAGTGGTGCAATCATAGTTCACTGTAACCTCAAACTTGCGGGCTCAGGTGATCATTCTGCCTCAGCTTCCCAGTAGCTAGGACTGCAGGTGTGCACCACCATACCTGACTAATTATTATTATTATTATTTGTAGAGATGGCTTTCACTATGTTGCCCAGGCTGGTCTTGAACTCCTGGCCTCAAGAAATTCTCCTACCCCTGGCTTCCCAAAGCACTGGGATTACAGGTGTGAGCCACGATGCCCAGATTGAAATACATCTTTTAAGGAATTTCATTTATCACTGATAGCCCAGTGCAAAAGATATTTGAGGCTAGGAGACTTGTTTAATGCATAATAGGCACAAATAAACAATTATCTCCCCATCTCTTTACCCCAATGAAACATATATAAGGTTGGTCATGCCATCAGATTTTATATCGTGTTGCTTACAAATGCAGAATCTGAATCCATTTTACATGGCTTCTGATCCTTGCTCACCTGCCTAATAGAGAGTGACCTTGAGACAGTTACTTAAATTTTCTCTGCCTAATTTTGCACATCTGAAAAATGGGGAAATTACCAATCTCATAGAACTGTTTTGAGGAGTAAATGAATTAATACTTGAAAATTCCTACAATAGGACCTAGAACATAATAGGCATTCACACTCAATAAATGTGTGTTACTATGATTACAGTTATAATTATAATGATTATAATTTGTTTCTTCTTTAGCTCCCCTTCCCTTCACTTGTATCTTCCTCTCTCTCATTGTCCCTCCTTTCCACCCTCATGAGTTTGTATTCCTCATATATACCCTTCATATAACCTACAATAAATTGATTACAGTATTTTTTTCTCCTTAGGATGTGTTCTTTTCTGGAGTTCAGAGGAAGCTGACATTCACAGTTCATGGTCAGACATGTACTACAAATTAGGTGGACACTTGGAATACACTAAGAAGCTAAAAGTGTTGGGAACATTTAAAGGCGTTAAAACTAATTGCTCCAACTGGAATTTATCCAGAACAGCCACGGAAAATGCATTGTGAAGATTTTATTGAGTGTAAGTGGCAAAGACCTTGATTTTATATGTCCTCTAAATGACAACACCTCCTTTTTCTCAGTTGTCTGCCAGAAGTAGAAGGTGAATTCAGATTCCTCACAGAGTCAGGTCTAGCACTACTTGGACCCAAAATATCACAAACTTAATTATTTTCAGGGGTAGCAGTAACATTATAAAGTATGTGGGAGGCCATCTGGTAGAGACACAAAGTCTTGGTTTCCCTAACTTGTGATTCCCAGCCTGCCAATTACTAGCTATGAGCCTTGGCCAAGTGACTGACTGCGTCTGAGTCCCAGTTTCTGCATCTGAAAAGAAGGGAATTAAAACATCTGTATGACAAGTTTTCTGTGAGGATTAAAGGAGATAACGTTACTAATGTTACTAATGTGCCTTGCAGAGGGCCTGGATCAAACTAATCAATCAATAAATATTACTTTTATCCACATGATTTTGAAACCTTTCCTTGTTGTTCTCAGATTTCACTTTGACTGAAATCTGGGTGGAGAAGTCGCCTCTTTCGTACATCAGTACTCAAAAAAGAAAAAGTACATAATATCCCCAAATCTATGCTAAAGTTCAAAAAGATCCCTTTTTAGTCTTTACAGATTCTGCTGCTTGTGAGACACTCTTGTGCCCAGTGAATAAACAGGGGACATTGGGATTCCTGCAGCCCTGGAAAAATGGTCCTGTCCCAGCCCCACACAGCAGTTTGTCTTCTGGGCTGCAGACTGACCCTACTTTGGCCACAGACTCACAAGGCCCCCATTAAAATAGCTCTTTCATTGTCCCCCTTAACCACTGTCTCCTCAGGGACCAAAACTAGACTAGGGAACTGGGCAGGGACAGAAACCCCCCATTCCTCGCTGTCCTCTCCTCTCTTTCTCCATCCCTCCTACACCAGTCAACAGTCAGATATCATCCTGCCTGAGTAAAAACCCAACAAGACAAAACCTATGCATTTCAGTTTGTGCAACTGGGCACCCTAAGGAGTCATTTCCCCATAGTTTAGCTTTTTCAAACAGCCCAGTTCTGAATCTCATTCCAAGTCCCCCGAGACTCCCTGCTAAGTGAGATCTGAGGAAGATATGGCTGCGGACTCAGGATGCAGACATGGCCCAGAGTCCTCCCTGCTGTGGCTTCAGCAAGTAAAATTTTGTTTTTTAGAAAGTTGTTACCTCAGCAAAGGGCAGTCCTGTATTTCTCTGTGACTTGAGCAATGCCGTTATTGCCCAGAGAATGGTGAAAGGATTTACTGCTTGCAAGACTTCTTAATAAGTCATTGGCCTCAGCTAAGGAGCTTTTCCTTAATTTATAGAGGAAGTGATCAATCACTACACTAGAAAATGCAGCCTGCTCAGTGAAGTGAGCCCTTGGCCTCCTGCTGGCCCATCCCACTGAACAAGAGGGGCCAGGCCAAGGGCACATGGGACTGCCTCCCTCTGCCACTGGCTTTCAGGCACAGGCAGGAATTTTGCCATCGTATCAGAGGCTCTACAGACTCAAGGGGCAGGAGTTTGAAAAACAAGTGTGTGGGGTGATAAGAGGTGAGAGGAGGCTTGTATTTTCTGGACAAACTGAAGGAAAGAAGTTTCTAGCTATTTCTGAAAGTATAAGTGACCCGTGTACTTGTGGATATTGATCATCTGAGATTTGGAAACCGGAGGGTGATGGTCACACTACGGGCTATAAGATGTACAACGATCATTGGGTTATCAAACACCTATGCTTTTCTTTTTCAGGATAAGGGAGACAGGCAGACGGCAGATTGGAGGAAACAGAAGAGAAAGAGAAAGGACAGGAAAAAAAATGAAAGAAAAAAGAAACTGTGATGCTTTAAATCAAGGAATCCAAAGAGATGGAGGAAGTTGAAGTGTAGATTCATAATGTGGATATAATTGCACAGCAGTCTGGCTAACGTGGGCCAAATCTAATGTCATTCTCATTTACAAGTACTCAGGAGTTCTGAGCAATGGCTTTTTGCTGTGTGATGTAATTTATGGAAATGCAAAAGCGCAGACACCACGGCAGCTCTGCAGACGTTCCGTGTCGCACTGGCCTGAGCTCCCACTCGTTCTCCTGAGCACACGGAGGCAGCTTGGGGCCACCACTGTGAACTGATCCCATCTATGAGGCCCTGCTCTCTGGAGAAGAGGAAGGCTTTGGCCAATAGGAGCGACTGGGAGATATTCTGTTCCCCTGCTCCCAACGAGGTATTGCTGAAAGGGCCTCTGTGGACCTGAGTGAGAAGTAGCCCCCAGCCCAGTATTGCTCCTTTCACTCAGGGGTCTCATAAGAGAAAGCATCCACCTCTCCCCACTCTACAACCTGCTTTCAGAG
The DNA here is from genome assembly GCF_041146395.1 of Eulemur rufifrons. Lineage (NCBI taxonomy): Eukaryota > Metazoa > Chordata > Mammalia > Primates > Lemuridae > Eulemur > Eulemur rufifrons. The sequence goes on along the minus strand of NC_091010.1, from coordinate 52,755,288 downwards.
ACATAATTTGCACCGAGTTATTGGAATAATTTCCTCCCATCTGTGTTTAGACTCTAACCTGAAAAACAAACAAACAAACAAACAAACAAAAAACACCTGAATTGCTAAGAGAAGAATTTTAGTTACTATCCAGTCTTACAAGGAAGAGTCTGTAATCATCTAGACCCCAGCAGAATCATCCTTGATTTCATCTTTAAGATTCTAAATGATCTGGCCTCTTCCCAGGTCCCTAACTTTTATTCTACTACTTGCGACACTCCTTTTCCCTCTCTACCCACCAACCAGAGTTCTTCCAGAGCTCTCAACTGCTGCTCTGCACAGAGTTAAACTCAGCGGAGCCTTCACATCTCAGCCCAGTGTCACTCCTTCACAGAAGTCTTCCCTGCCTCCTCTGGCTCTTGACGATGAGTGCTCATGGGACCATGTGCCACTCCCCTATGGGCATTTATCATTTGTTTTTTATTGGTATCACTTGATCAATAGTCATTTCTTCCCCTGCACTGTGAATGACATGAGTTAGGAAGTTTGTATGATTTTTTTTCTTAGTATTGTTATTATTGGTATTTTTCCCCAGTACTAGATGAAAATCTAGAAGGAGAATGAATACTCCTGATAGAAAGAAAAGCTATGCTAAAGGGCCCGAGACAAGGACAAGCTTGGTATGTTCCAGCTAACAGAGGAGGGACTGATATATCTGTTCAGTAGGCAAAAGGGAAAATTAAGAAAGAAGACAGGGACAAATGATGTAGAAACTTCAAGGTCTAGTTATGGACTCTGCTATAAGAAGTTTGAAAACATTGGAGAGTATTTTTTAATGTTTGTTTGCTTTGATTTACTTTTTGTTTTCAAATAATTTGACAAGAATTTGGAAAAGTAATACAGAGAGTGTTCCTGTCTGCCTTTCCACCAGCTTTACATAGTGATAACACCTACACATTATCAAAACCAAGAAATTTCCATTGATACAATACTACTAACTAAAGTACAGACTGGATGGCATCAGTTTTACCTATATTCTGTGTGTGTGTGTGTGTGTGTGTGTGTGTATGTGTCCACAGTGCTATAAAATCACATGTATAGATTTGTATAACCAGCACCTCAATCACAAAATATTGAACTGTTCCATCACCACAAAGAAAGTCCTTCATGCTACCCTCTTATACTCATGATTACTGATCTGTTATCCATTACTATCATTTTGTCTTTTTCACAATGTCATATAAAGGGATTCATATAATATGTAACATGTTGCAGTTGACTTTTTTCACTCAGGGTCATGCCGTTGTGTTATGGTCATTTTACAGAGATGAAAGGGATACCTGATCCAAAATTTGGTTTCGATGCCATACACCGACCAAAAGGCTATGAAAATGTTTAATGCTCACATAATGAGGTTTTCTGGGGAAAGCAGGGCATGCTCCCAAGCAGGTCTGAAATTGGGCTTGAGTGAGCCAAAAGGCAGAGTGATTGGCTTTGCCTTTTATCATGGTTAGGGAGTGGGACTGGGGTGAGGGTTCCCACATGCAGCCCAGGGTTTTTGTGATTTAAACTTTCCACCAGCATCAAAGCAAAGCAAACTCTAGCTTTCTTATTTGCTTACCCACATATGGGGCAAGAGAAAAAGAAAGAGTCATGGGACTTGAAAGTGTCAGCAGCCAAACATCAAAAATGGTATCACGCACTTTATTACACCTTGAGATCCATCCAAGTTATTGTATGTATTAATAGCTTATTTTTACTGCTGATTAGTTTTCCATTATATGATTGTATTATGGTGTGTCTATCCATTGACTAATCAAAAGATGTTTGGATTGTTTCCAGCTTTTGGCTATCACAAATACAGCTTCTATGAACATGTGTGTACAGATTTTTATGTGAATATAAGTTTTCATGTCTCTCTGAAAAATACCCAGGAGTGCAATTGCTCAGTTTATGGTAGGTGTATGTCTACCATTATGAGAAAGTGCTAAACTGTATTCCAAAGTGGCAATTCCATTTTACATTCACACCGTCAATGCATGAGAGATTGCACTAGAGTTTTAAGAACGGTAATCACATGAATTGATTTATACTTCTAATAATCACTTTAGCTACCCAGTGAAAAATGGACCAGAAAGAATTAAGGGCAACACTAGGACCAGGGAGACTAGTCAGGAGACTATTGCAGTACTCCAGGTGAGAGATGATTATGACCTATACAGAGCGATAGTAGTAGAGGTACAGAGGAGCAGATAAATTAAAAGTTCAATGAATTTGATAATGTTTGACTTTGCTGTGGCAGTTGAGGGGAAAAGTAATTGAGGAATTAAGATTTTTAGATTGAGCAATTGGATAGCAAATGGTGGCTATATTTATTGATGTGAAGAAGATGGAAGAAGAACAGTTTATAGAGGGAATTGGTTGTTATATTTTGGTCATTTTAAGTTTGCAATGCCCTCTCTCCAAGAAAAAATGCTAAGGAGTCAGTTGAAATTGTTAGTATAAGTCAGAGCTGGAAATAGAGATTTGGCCATAATTGACATATAGAGAGGTCCAATCGGATTTGAATTTTCCTGTTTGAAAACAATGGAGACAGAGGGGTTAGATACTCTGTGGTGTCTGCACGGCAGACTATAATGGACCATAGAACCTAACAGGGTAAAAGTGTTGAGTAGGACATAAGCATAAAGACAGTGAGAAAAGATAACATCAAAGGCCTGAAGATTGCAATGAGTTGTATAATTGATAAAATGCAAGTGGCATGTAAGTGATATGGAAAGACAGGAAGCAACGGTCATAGGATGTCATTTAGAAGTCAGGAATCTCCACTTCAGAACCACATTACTAGTGTATTTCCAATCCCAAGTCTTGACTAAACCGGGGGTGCTGTCATAATCTAGGATGCTGCAATGGTTAATTTTATGTGCCAATTTGGCTAGGTCATGGTTCCCAGATATTTGGTCAAACATAATCTAGGTGTTTCTAGGAAGGTATTTTTCTTTGACAATACCAGCATTTAAATCAGTAGACTTTGAGCAAAGCAGATTACCTCTATAATGTCTGTAGGCCTTAACCAAATCACGTGAAAGCCTTAATATAAAAAGACTGAACTCCCCCAAGCGAGAGTGCCAGCCGACTGCCTTCAGACTCCAACTGCACCTTCTCTCTGGGTCTCCAGCAGGATGGCATCGTCTGCAGATTTTGGACTTGCCAGCCTCCACAATTGTGTGAGCCAATCTTTAAAATAAATTTCCCTCTATATATACACTTTCTATTGGTTTTGTGACAGATGCCTTTCCCTGTTTTTAGATACCAATCAATACACAGTTTTGAAACTAATTCTGAAACTTTAAAACAACTTGATATTCCTGTGAGCTATGTACACGTTTGTAAGTAAAGGAGTGTTAAGAACACTCTAATTCTCTGTGTGAAAATCTTTCTAGATTATTTCTGGTTTGCTGTTGTCTTCCTTGGTTCCTAAACTCTTTGTTCAAGATTCCTTTTTCCACAATCCATCTGTCTTCCTGCCTCCCACTTTGGAGTCTCTGTTCCAGTCAGCCCCTCAGACCTCAACCTGTAGCTGAGAGAACACTCCAGCAGGGGGAGAGGAGCCTCTCTACAGGAAGTCTCTAACAGACCCGGTCTCCACCTGTCTTCTCCCAGCACTTGGAACCTTGTCCGTATGACCACTCTGGTTACTCTATCCGTCTGTTTTGTTCATTTCAAACTTAGTGCCATCCCTAGTGCCCACAGTCTGTGTACCCTCTGGTCTCTCACAGCCCATCACAATTCACTTTTACCTTTTATTTGCTCACATTAAGTTAAGCCTCTAAGAGCCCTCCCCATCAAGAATCAAGCATATTTAATAGACACACACAAAAATTGTGGTGACTATTTATATACATGATCAAAATTATTTTCATTTCTATATCCATGCCCTTATGTTAATGTCTCTGTATGTATTTGTTTTGGATGGTCTGGAGCTTGTTTTCTGGTAAAAGTCTCTAGAAGAACTCATGCGAACAATATTCCCTGAGTTATGAGTTGTTAATAACAATTTACCTTCCATCTTTATACTTGGAAGTAAATTTGGCTGGATACAAAACCCTTGGATTCCATTTTTTTCCCCTTTGGACTATTAAAAGTGTCACTACACTTTCTTCTGGAATAAAATGTTGGAAAAAAGATTGATGATAAGCTGATTTTCCTTCACTTATAACTCTTGTGGTAACTTTCTTGGGATACTCAGAGGTGCTTTGTGTTTGTTGTTTATTTGTTTTTCTCTTTATTCTTCTTTAAAGTCTAGCAAATTTACTAAATATATCTCAGTATATATTTATATGGTCATTCTGGGTTAGTTTTTCATAATTATGCAATAGGCCTTTTTAACATATAATTTTAAATCTCATTTTTTCAGAAAAAGATTAGAATTATGATTTTTATTATTCATTCTGTTTCTATATTTTTTGTTTTTCTTCTAAGATATCTATTATATTATGCTGAATCTTCTTGCATATCTTTAAATTTACCACTTCCTCTCAAATCATTTTTATGTTTCTTCATCTTTTTTTGCCTTTTCATTCACTCTTGTGTTCCTTTATAGTTAATTTTGACTGCTGAAATTATTTTTAAAATTTTATTTATAATTCTTTATTAGGATCTAACATATGTCCTAAGTGTTTGAAATTCCTTGGATTACATTATTTTTTCTACATTTTTTAGCTATTTAAATTATTATTCTCATTTACGCAAAAGGAGAGTTAAAGCTTTAGACATTAAGCAATTTTTTTCAAGGTCAAATCTCTAGTAGGAGAAAGAGTTCAGATATAAATTTTTCATTTTTTCAACAAAGTATAAACTATTAAACTTCCTCATAGGCTGCTTCTAAGTCTCACTGAAGCTAGTAACCCAAGGATAAGTAGGGAGTAGACAAGAAAAAAATAGGAAGAAGCTTCTGCTAGTTTCATATTGTGAGAATGAAATTCTCAAAAGCCCTGATGCTTCTGAGAAACCAAAAGAAGGTCTGTGGCAGGAGCCTTGTGGATTAAGAGAAAGTCATGAACTGACAGTTGAGAGGTAAACAAGGATCTATGATTCACAACATTGTAGAACGTAGTCCAAGCATCCCTTAGTCTTTTGCAAGGCTTTAAGACGAAAGTTTTGAGCTCCACCCTCTGCAAAAGCCCCAATATGGTGGACACACCAACAGAGGGGAAGCAACTGCTCCTAAGAGCCCCAGCTCAATCATCTGTCTTGGCAGCTGCCAGTGGGGGAAGGGCCAGGGTGGAAAAGAGTCTGAATGGAAGACAGCTAGCACACTGGTCATCTCTGTCCCTCTCTCCCAAAGACAGCTTGCCCAGAATGCATAAGCTCTGGGGTCACACAGATCCCCTAGGATCCACCAGCCCCAGTGGCTCCTGCAGTCTTCGCCAGAGATGGGAAATGTTTGTGTCGGAACAAATGAGATGAAAAGTGAGGGGCTGATATTCCCTGTGAAGTACAAAGGCACACAGTGGGTGGAGAAGCAATATGGTGCCCACCATCTTGGCTCAGGTCTATGATGATGGGAAGTGACCCCAAGGGGGCTGGCAGCCTGGTGTTTTTTCCTCAAGAAGCTCTCAGTTCACTAGTGGCAGCAACTTTTGGGCTCCCTAGTGTAGAAAGACTTTCCAGAAGCTCAGGAGCCTGACACCAGTGACAGATGGGAGGGAGGGAGAAACAAAACCCCCACCTAACATTTTTGCTGGGTTCCAAGCCTCTTGGGGATTGATCTCTGTCAGTATGTTGCTCCTTCTTGTTCTGTTCTACTTCTTCCTGTGGAATCTCTGGTAGGTTCTGGCTCTTTTCCCTTGGAATTACACCCAATAAATGTTTGTTTCTTTGTTTTTTTTTTATTTTTCATCTAAAACTTTTCCTTCTTTCTGAGACAATCTGGCAACTGATGTCTCTGTCAGCCATCTTGTCTCCTCATCTATAAATAACACACTCTTGAACAACCACTGGATCAAAGAGGAAATCCAAAGGGAATTTAAAAATTTTCTAGAGACAATCAAAAACTAAGACATAATCTACTAAAATTCATCGGATACAGCTAATAAAAGGCAAGTTTATAGCAATAAACACATACATTAAGAAAGAACTTAAATAAACAACCTATCTTTACACCTCAAAGAACTAGAAAAAAAATTAAGTAGAAACTAAATGCAAAGTTAACAGAAGGAAGGAGGTAATAAAGATCAGAGCAGAAATAAATCAAATAGAGAATTAAAAAACTATAGGAAAAAATCAAACTTTAGAGTTGGTTATTTTAAAAAAATAAACAAAATTGAAAAACCCTTAGCTAGACTAAGGGAAAAAAAGAGAAGACTCAAATAAATAAAATTAGAAATGAAAGAAGCAATATTAGAGCAGATGTCTCAGACATAAAAAGGATCAGAAAGGACTACTATGACCAATTATATGCCAACAATTTGGAAAACCTAGAGGAAATGGATAAATTCCTGGAAACACACTCCCTCCAAGACTGAATCAAGAAGAAATAGAAAGTCTGAAGAGATCGATAGCACATACAGAAATTGAAGTAGTAATCAAAAACCTCCCAATAAAGAAAAGCCAAGGACCAGATGGTTTCACAGCTTGATTCTACCAAACATTCAAAGAAGAGTTAGGACCAATCCTTCTTAAACTCTTCCAAATAATAGAAGTCCAGGGGATATTTTAAACCTCTTTTTATGAGGTCAGACTTACCCTGCTAGCAAAGAGTCTTATGCATCTTTAGATGCCCAACTGCATTCTGTATGGATATAGAAGTGGTTGTCTAAGAATCTCAAAAAACACAGACATAACTGGGCATTTACTCTGTGCCAAGCACTGTTCTTGATGTAAAGGACTATGAAGATGTCTGATGCTGTTACTGAGCAGACAAACTTGTACGCTTAAATTTGGACATTATAAGCAGCTTTGATAAAATAAATAACTTGTCATATGTTATAAATATTTTTCTCTTATTATTTTCCTTTACCTGAAACCTTCGTGAGAGCTTTGTCTAAGTCCTAATCAACTCTACATCTCTCAAAGTACCTTAAACTTCATATACTTTATTTTAAATAATCATCATGTTGGTAAGACAACACAAAAATACCCAAGAAACTTTAACATTATAGAGATATAATATATATGCAACACAACAATTCAGAAATGATCACAAATATTTATTTACATGGATTCCATTTTTGAAAACTATATAAGATATGGAATTTTTATTTCCTTTTCTAATGGACCTGCAACCTTATGTGAAAATAGCAAAAACAAGCAATTAAAACATTCTATAACATTTAGAAAGAACATACAAATGCACAGGAATACAAAGTGCATGTAATGGGAAGAGTCAGGGGTGCAGACTGCTCTTGCTTCAGATATTTTGCAGTAGTCTAACTTATTCTTTGGAAAGCAAGAACTCCTGCCTGGTGATCAGTGGGGAAAGAGTGTGGTAGGGGTGAGGTGACAGGCAGTGAGGACCAAGAAGCAACAGTTTGCTTTGAATTTATATTATAAAACAGCCACAATACTTGGCCTACTGGAGTGTTTTGAATAGATTCTACTCCTGTCATTAATAACCATAACATCTCACAGGGCATCAGAAAGCCATTCCTTTCTTGCTTCATCTTTTCACTTAAAATTGATAGTTTTGCCTTGAGATTTCTCTCTTTGAGTACCTGGTGGTTTTAAACACTGTGTTAGCTGTTTCCTTTGAGATGCGTTTTTCTTTAACATCTAAAAAAAAAAAAAAATCTATTTTCCTTTGTGACAACTTCTAGGAAAGACAAGGCTGGTAATTTTAAATAATGTGCTCTGCCCTACTGCCCATTGAAAATGTCTCCAGTGACCCTACACAGTGTCCTTAAATAGTGAATTATCAGTTTTCTCTTCTACAGATTTTAGGATTTCTCCATCAAGTAATTTTATTAATAACCTCCCCCCCCCACCAGTTTAAGATCTAATGGCCTTATCTGACTTCCTACTAGTTTTAAAATAATTCCCTTTGCCCATGATTCTACCGATCTTCTGTGCCTCTATCCATTTCCCATATCTAACAGGCAAAGCCAAAATCAAACCTGTGAGACCCTGGGATGCTGAAAATAGTCATCTAGTTTCCTTTGTCTGTGATACTGCCCATCTTGCCTTGAGGAAAGTTTGGGTAGCCCAGCAGTAGTGAAAGGAAAACCAAAGGACATCCCATAGATGCATTTTCAGACTTCCTGTCTGTCATTATAGTAAAGGTTATATTAAGAAGGAGGACAGAATCGAATTTAGATTTTGTGGGGCCTGAGCTAACAAAATTTTGTCAACTATTTTAAGAAAAATAATCCAGAAGCATCAATAACAATTTGATATAAAAGTGATTACTTTTTAGAATAAGAAAACAGGGGGCTTTGTTTTGATGTGAGTTCAGCAAGGTCTTTGGTCCTGGGTCCTGTAGACAGAAGTGCTAGGATGGAGAATGTAATGTTACAGGATAGGGAAAATGTTATTCACTAAAAATTTTCTTACAGGAGTGATCTTTGGCTGGAAGGAAAGACTCCAAGTACAAACTCCAGTAAACAAACAGAGTCACTGGACTGTTTTGTTAGGGCAAGGAAGAAAATGTGTGGCTGGCAGGAATGACAGAAGAAGGAGTAGATGACAAAGAAGAAATATTAGAGTATTCCACTGTTCTCCCTGGTGATAGAGTGGCCAAAAAATATTATTTAGGAGAATAGAATTTCTAATAGGTATGTTTTAGATAGTTTTGCTGAAAAATATACAGTATAAAACACCCCAGTTGCTTTCAGTCCATCCTTATCTCCCCCATGAAGACTTCCATATAGGCTACTTTGCTCACCAATATACTAGAGAAGAAGCAGAGGAATTACCATGTTTTGCATGCAGAAAGTCAACATCAATAAACACAAGCCAAGCATAAGCTACGTCTTCTACTTCTCAACCAGAATAAGTGTAAGAGAGTTATGGTGGAGATAAAGGAATAAAAGAGTAGAAATCATTTTTTTTTTTTTTTGAGCTTAATGTAGGAGCATTTGTTGGAGACAAAAGGAACACCCATACCTGCACTAAGATCTGAGCATTGACATATGCCAGGTATCTGCTGATAGAGTCAGCAGAAGGCCCCTAATATCTGATTCTCAGTGTCCAAGTGTCAAGTCAGTGGAGTTTTGGTTTGAAGATGTGTGAGCCAGTCTGCTGCCTCTATACTCTATTTCTTCGTGGTCCCCAAGCAAGCCTTTATCAACTGGGGATTTGACTTTGAAACATAAAATATCGATGAGACCTTTCGCAAAAACGTTATAAGTTTTGAGTTTAATGATTAAGAAGAAGGAAAAGAAAGATGCTCACATTTCCTTTGTTTTGCATTTTATTGACCAGAACTCATTATTATTTAAAGATCTCACTAGGTGTTCTGACAATTTTTATGAACACAATAAAATGCTGAGACATTTTGTCTGCTGTCTTGGAACTATCTCCTACTTGGAAGCTTGTAGGTGACTTATCTCAGCTGTTCTCTGCCTCACTGTATTATCATCTATTCAGGCCTAAGAAAAAGACACAACTGGTGAGCTTTTGACTAAGCAAGGTGGCCTAGGACAAGACATACAGCTGTATCTGCAGGTTTCCTGAGTCAGAGAAACCCAGGTCAAACTTAATGGAAACAAGGCTTGGAAAAACTGGTGAATAGAGAACCTCTAGACATCACCTGAAATCCTTTAGCAAATTGCAATTTTGAGATTCCCATTTTCTAGCTGTGTAGCAAAAATTTTAAATCTGCAATTAGTTTAAATGTTCACAGTTGACGTCCAGAGTACATGGAGTGCCAAAAGCCACATCCACAATTCTTTCCTGACATGTTTCACTTTGCCTCTAGAGTCCAGACTTAATTGAGAAAACACTGGGTTTATCAGGTTTCCATGGGATTGTGCCTTTTATACTTCTGAAAATCTTTTTGTCCAACCAAAGGATAAAGTTGTATCTCCTTAATCCTTCTAGAAGTTTTAACAAAGGCTCTGACAACCACCCTATGAGCTTCCTTTTCCCTTAAGCTGCTGTATCTTAATGGCAGCATCCAAAACTTGGGCTTCAACCTCCAATTTTATTTTAATGGCCAAATATTTGAAATGATGGAAAGATTTGTTTTTTAATTCTGTAAATCCTAGAATTCATGGACTGCATATATTCCCTCTCAACTATATTTGCAAATCTTGTTTCTGAGCTCATTTTTTTCTTTTTTTTTTTTTTTTTTTTTTTTTCAGACAGAGTCTCGCTTTGTTGCCCGGGCTAGAGTGAGTGCCGTGGCGTCAGTCTAGCTCACAGCAACCTCAAACTACTGGGCTTAAGCGATCCTACTGTCTCAGCCTCCCGAGTAGCTGGGACTACAGGCATGCGCCACCATGCCCGGCTAATTTTTTTTTGTATATATATATTTTAGTTGTCCATATAATTTCTTTCTATTTTTAGTAGAGACGGGGTCTCGCTCTTGCTCAGGCTGGTCTCGAACTCCTGACCTCGAGCGATCCACCCGCCTCGGCCTCCCAGAGTGCTAGGATTACAGGCGTGAGCCACCGCGCCCGGCCCTGAGCTCATTTTTTTTAATAACTTTCAAATTCATTTGGTAGCCATCAGCTCACATTTTCAACATTAGGCTTCCAAACTACCTAGCAGAAGGCTTAAGCTTATTAAGAATATTTTTCTGTCTCCCCAGTTGTCACATGTAAGAGACAGTTTTGCCAAATATTTTGCCACTACATTATATGGGTTGCCAATTTTGCAGCTTCCCATCAGTATTTTCTCACTGCTTGCCCCTAGTCTCAATGGCAAGATTTTAGATTTCTATTATGGTAACACTCCATTTTCAGTATCAATTTCTGTATCAGTCAACTATTACTCAATGACATTGCATAATCCCCAAATGTCAACAGCTTATAACAACAAGTACTCATTTTAAGGGCCTATACATCAAGTGCAGTGTGGATTGTCTAAACTGGCTCAGTTCTGGGCTGCAGGTTTGGTTTATGTCTGTTCCATGTATATTTATTCTGAGGTGCAGGATGAAGGAACAGTTGCTACCCAGAGCATGTTCTTCTAATGGCAGATCACTAGAGCATAAAAGGACAATCTTCTGAGCACAGATTAAACTTCTGCTTTTGTCATGTCCATTTAAATTCCGTCAGCCAAAGCAAAGCAAATTACATGCCAAAGACCAAAGAGTAGTACACATCCACCATGAAGCCGTAACAAGAGTATGAATATTGTTATTCATCTACAGGAAAGTGACAAATTGGAACAAATAATTTAGCCTACCATAGCATCCAACAAATGATGAGCCAATCAAAAAACTTTCACTGACATTGAACAGGTACTCTTGATCTAAACAGCCCTTCCTATCATGTAATAGAGTATGAGGGTAGGAGAAAAGCTAGTCTACAGAGAAAGAGAAGAATGAAGCAGAATGATTGTATGAAGCAGAAATGTGAGAAGCACAGAGGGCTATCTGGATACTTTTCCCTTTTCCACTTCCAGTTATTTCTTGAGACTCAGAAACTGTCTTCTGCTTCTTTGAGATCACCCTTTATATTTCAATTTTATTCTTAAACCAATTCAAGCTATTTTCCTACAATTTAAAACTAAATATTACCAATGAATACATAAAAATGTTTCTGAGGTCAAAGTCCTGTATTAGGTCCCCAGTGGATACAACATCTCAGCACTGGCTAGTGTGAAAATACACTAGACTGTTTCTCAGGTCACATTGAGCTTAGAAACTCTAGAGGAGGTTCCCTTGGGGGTTCTAGCTGTCATGGAGAATCTATGCCTTCATAGCATTAGCAAGTGTTGCCAATGTCAGTGAGGATCACCTGAAAATAGGTGGATAACTCAGAATACACCAATGCTTCACAAACAACTCAAAGAGTATATGCTCTCCTGGTAAAACATAAAGATTACCTAAGCATGCACTGAGTATCTTCTTTCTGGGTCCAGAGTAAGCACATTAACCCCAGGATTACTGTCTTTTTTAATGTATGCATGAAAAAAGAACAACAAACCAAAGAATAAACAGGAAGCAAAACACATTTACTTTACAGATGAATGTCTTTGCAGACAGTAGTGAGCTGTGTGTACAACACTGCTTGGGTGTAAAATTGCTTTTTTGCTTTTTTTCTGGGCACAGGATCATTCAACCAGTCAACTTAACCCACTCTTCATTTCCTCAGAAAACTAGATGATAAGTTAAAGGGTCATGTACTTAGAGATATTGCTGATGAACATAGTCGAGATGCTATCTCTCCTCCACAGGGATAAGCAGCAGAAGTCTGATAGGAGCAAGACTTTTTTCTTACTTGGAGAGCTACACTATTGAAAGAAACACGTGGGTTCCAGATTTCCTCAAATGCCCCAGAGTAAAACCTCCTAAAATATTTCGTAAGACAGTTGGACTGTGTAGCTCTCTAGAGTGCTTCCAAGCATGAAATCCAGCCACTTTACAAAAAATATAGAGTGGCACCAGTCTCCTTCCCTCTTGAGTTGGCAGTCAGTGTTATTTACTTCAGAATGATTTGTATTGGAATGCAATATACATAATTTACTAGTGACCTGACATTAGGCAAATTACTTAACGTCTTTAAGGCTCATGTGTAGGGTGGAGATAATAGTGCCTACCTCATGGAGCTATTGTGTTGTAACACAATGATATGTGCAAAGTGCTCAGCTCAGTGTCTGACAAACGGTAAGATTTGTTTTTATCTTCCCTGCTGTTTTATCTTGCCTTGTTGCAGTAACATTATGTATGGATACACTATGGATAATACACCTATTTTAGGAGAAAATAAAGGCATTACTCTTGACATTTTAATATCTATTGATCTTTCCTTTAGTCCTATACAAGTATTCACTGGACTAAAGCAGTTCTCTCCCTCTCCAGGGTTTTCTGGCTTCTGTGCTATGTCTTCATAGACTATTAGAGCCAGAAAGAGTTATTTATTTTATAGATGAAGAAACAGACACCTAAAAAGATGAAGTGGCTTGCTCAAGGTCGTTCAGCTAGGTAGTGGCGACCACCTATGGTGTAAATTAGACTCTATTCCAGTCTACATTTCACTTTGTCATCCAACCTAATATCTAAAAATCAAGAAGTCACAAGTGTCTCTCATTAGCTTCCTGCTAATTTTTTTTAGCTGAAACCATAACAAAAGTAACCCATAATAATAATGATGAAATGGAAGATAGTCTATTTTTCCCTCCTATTCTTAGCTCCATATTATGCGCTTATATATTAAATCTGAGGTTTCACAAGCAGGAGACATTCAGGCAGGAATGAGTATGAACTAAACAAGTTCGTAGAAACTGGATATCTCTAAAAGTCTGTCATCTTTGAAGGATTCACCTCAGGGTCCAATAAGAGGAAAGAAAGTTCCCCCAAGAACCCCCACAGAGCTTAGGATCCAGGAATACTCAATGGGGAACAAACAGTATGACCAGAAACAAACTTAAAACACACAGCAGTAAACAAAGATGGACCACCTGCATTGCTAAAATCTGGGATTTGGTTGAAACAGATAGAATAAGAGAGAAAAAAGGGGAAAAAATGAAAAGAAAATTCCCTTGCTTTGGTTAGCTCCAAGAGAGATACACTGTGGTTGCTATAATATTCCATGAGAGGATGCCTGCATAAAGTAGCCAGGCATGAAAATTTACAGCTATGCAGATGAGAGTTTAGCAGAAGGACCAAATTATATAAAAGGAGTTGGTAGGATGTGCCTGGTGTTTATTAGCACTGTAGGTGAGAATGATAAAATGTGATTTAGTTGTATGGTCTTAAGCATACTATACATCCTCCCAGTGCTTCAGCTTCTCCATCTGCAAGATGGATCAAAATAATATTTACCTCATAGGTTGTTCTGCAGATAAAAGGAGTCAATATAGGTAAAGTTCTTGGAACAGTACCCAGCATATAGGAAGCATTCAATAAACATTGTCATTTATAGTCCTAGGTAACCATACCTACGAATGAACCATACCAAGATAAATTATGGTAAAGGAAGAGCCTTTTTAGTTCCAACTGGGGAGAAAAGAATTAAACTGATAAATGGCAGAGCCTGGGTTCAAATCCAGGTAGTTTGGATGTAGAGCCTGAGCTTTTAACCACTATATTATGCCACCTTATTACATCAGAAAGGAACCAAGAGGAAGCAACACAAAGGGTTCAATAATTCAGACTCTGGACACATATCTATCTTCTTAGTAAGCTCTTCAAAGTAAACATAACTTGATGTATATTCCCATCCAACCAAAACACTATGTGGGAAATCTTAAAAGCAAAGATATAAATTATATTCTTGTTATTAGTCACTTAAATTTTACAGTATTAATTGGGAACTACGTTTAGAATATATAAGAATATGAAAATGCCTACTATAATAAATATGTGAAAGGTCCTTTAAAACTGGAAAAAAAATGTGATTAGATGCAGAGAATGGCTGTTTTCCAACATGAAACATCTTTAAGTCTAATATTTTACAGTAGACTCTCAAGGGAAAATAACCCTGATTTCTAGTGTTGGCCAATTTCCATGATGTAAATACTCCCACCGTCTCTGACTCCAAAGAACAAAGGTAGCACAGAGAATGGCTGAAGATGCTACATCCTGAAGATAATGCCCACTAGAAGCAGCAAAACCTCAATGTCTTGTGGGAAAAACAGGCAATGAATGCAGTAGAGTTGAGGTGAAAAGAGATCACAGCGGTTGAAGGATGAAGGAGCACTTCAGATAGCAAGTGATACTGGAATCAGTTCACCCAGGCCCCACAGATCCAAGCTGAGCTCTGTATTTCTTTTCAAATCATCTTTTACTGGGTCTCTGGATCCTGACCTTGGCAGTTCAATTTAGGTTGTTGTGGTATCATGCTTTGCTAAACTTTCAGTTCTAATGCAGAAGTTTTCTAAAAATTGTGACTATAAGACCCTATTTCTGAGATTGCTTCATTATGTTTTCAATTCTATGTGGAAAGCTCTTTACCAATCCAGACTTAGTACCATGATTATTTTTACACTTCTCTTTACATAATTTCCAGGCTCCTGAGTCTTCCTGAAAAAAACCTCAGATACTATTTATTCCCTCATATTTCTACAAATATCCATGTACATTTACCCCAGCAGTGACTCTGTAATAGATTTCTCCTCCCAAAATTACTAGCGTTGCTCCTTTTTTAAAATTAACACCTGCAAATGTTGGATTTCAAATTTACCAGTTCCCTTTATTCACATCTTTGAATGATTCAGCTTCTGAATTCTGAGGAATTTTGTCTATCTCTAATAGAGAATCTCTTCACTCTTTGAATCCAATCTGATTATCTATATGAATTTGAATATCGCAGTTAGCTATATCACAGTTAGTGATCCACACTAACTATGGACTACTCTGAGAGACTCTTAATTTTCTCAAAATATAGGCCATTATTGTTATTCTTAACTAGTATTATAACCAGTTTTTTTGCAGGTAAATACTTTGCAATAGACTCTCCAGGGAAAATAGCCCTGATATCTAGTATTTTGCAATTTACATGGTGTAAATACTCCTGCAGTGTCTGACTCCAAACTACACATTTGACATGACTGAACAAAGAGCTAGTAAGAGCACACAATCAGCTCTTGCAAACCAGCATAAGCATATCACTGAATAAGTATTATTTTGTAATCTACTTTCTGATGTAAAAAAATGATATCAGTGTTTTTCAGTTGGTTTACATATTGAAATACATGTGCACACACACACATGCACACACACAAAGACACATATATATTCTAAGAAAATACAGAAGCGAAGGGGAAAGTTTTCATAATCCACAGTAGAAAGATAACTATTAAGTACAGATGTTTTCAGTGTTTGCAGAGTAGTGTGTGTTATGTTGTATAACCATGAATCTATTACAAGACACTTGCACACACTTGGAACATTTCTCTGACGACTTAAAACGGCAGCAAACATGTTTCTACATGGAAAATGCTCTAGTTACCCAGTTCAATTGTATTGAAAAGTCACACACAGGTCTTTGAATTTGGCAGTTACTCTCTGTTCATTCTCAGACAAGGTTATAACATAGAGTTTTTTATCCAACAAAAAGCTATTTTTACTATATAATCTGTACCAGTACTGCACTAAGGACCAGTGGTACAAGAGAGTGAAATAGTTCTGTTCTCATGAAGCTTGCCCTCCAGTGGGGAAAGATAAATCTGCATATTTACCTATGCCATTGTGTGATTAATTATAATTGCTTTGGACGGAATGTGCAGGGTATTAAGGGGGCTCATGACAGGAAAATTGACCTAGAATAGGAACGAGAGTGGTCAGAGAACTTTTCTCTGCGGAAGTGGTAATTAAGCCATAATACAAAAAGTAAGTGGGGTTTAACTAAGAACAGAGCATGGCAGTGAAGAATGCAGTAAAAGCCAAGGAAACTACAGCATGCGGAGGCCCCCAAGGCCCTGAGGTGTGTGTGCCACAGCTTAGAAAGTTGCTCATGACCAGTGTGGACAGGAAGCGGGAAGACGGCCAGAGAGGAGACAGGAGAGACAAACAAGGGTAAGGTAGACAGTGTTAAGAATTTTGAATTTTTTTCCAAGAATTAGGATAGTCATCGGCTGGGAGTTGGAGGGGAGGTTAACAGGAAAGTAAGAGCCTGGAGGGCCTCAAAGCTGTGGCATTAAATGAATAAAAGATAGAGCAGGTCTTGATTTCACTTAAAGCATTCCTGCTTTGGGGTGATAAAAGAAATACTTCTTTGAAAATTACTCCTCTTCCTGGGTATCATTTTACAAAGAAACTCTAAGAAAGTCATCAGATGTTTTTAACTCTGTGGCACCCGTCTGCAAACTCTGCTCTCACTTACCTTGACAGGTAGAGTGGGGAAGCATCTGGTGGGGTTTTCTTGGTGGTGGTGTTGTCGTTGTTCATTTGTTTTTGTTTTTTAATCTCTGGAGACTATAGAGCCTTCTTGAGTGCTACCTGCCGGCCTCTTGTTGGTTGCAGAAATTCAGTACTCTGGGAACTCAGAGTTCCAAACCTGAAAGACACGAGGGCGTCTTCAGGATGTGGGCAGGGGGAGTGAAGTGGTTGTTAGTGGAAAAAGCAACACACATGTTATAATTTTACAATTTAGATCTTTAAACTACCTCCCTCACCCTATTTCCACAACCTTCCAGCACTGATCTTCAATGCAGGTTAACATGGATAGAAATGGATTTTTTCCTTCAATTTATTTATTTTCCTTTTTTTTAACTTTCAGAATATTATGGGTGTACAAACATTTTGGTTACATATATTGCCTTTGCGTTGCCCTAGCCAGAGCTACAAGCATGCCCACCCCCCATATAGTGGGCTCTGCACCCAGTATTTATGAGTTTACCCATCTCCTCTACCCCTCTCCCACCTGCCTGGAACCCTGTGATTATTACTTCCATGTGAGCACCTAAGTGCTGATCAATTAGTACCAATTTGATGGCGAGTACATGTGGTACTTGTTTTTCTATTCTTGTGATACTTCACTTCAAAGAGTGGGCTCTAGCTCCACCCAGGATAATATAAGAGGTGCTAGTTCACCATTGTTTTTTATGGTTGAGTAGTATTCCATGGTATACATATATCACATTTTATTAATCCACTCATGTATTGATGGGCACTTGGGTTGTTTCTACATCTTTGCAATTGTGAATTGTGCTGTCATAAACATTCGGGTGCAGATGTCTTTATCATAAAATGACTTTTTTTCCTTTGGGAAGATGCCTCGTAGTGGGAATGCTAGATCAAATGGTATTTCTATTTTTAGTTCTTTGAGATATCTACATATAACTTTCCACAGAGGTTGTAATAATTTGCAGTCCCACCAGCAGTGTAAGAGTGTTCCTATCTCTCCACTTCCACACCACCATTTGTTGTTTTGGGACTTTTCGATAAAAGCCATTCTCCCTGGAGTTAGGTGATATTCCACTGTGATTTTGATTTGCATTTCCCTGATGATTAGAGATGTGGAGCATATTTTTTTATGTTTGCTGGCCATTATTCTGTCTTCTTTTGCACAGTTTCTGTTCATATCTTTTGCCCACTTTTTAATGGGGTTGTTTGATTTTTTCTTGTTAATTTTCTTAAATTCTATATTGATTCTTGTTATCAGCCCTTGATCTGTACCTCTCACCTCTCACAAAAATCAACTCACAATGTATAACAGACTTAAACCTAAGACGTGAAACCTTAAGAATTCTAGAAGAAAATGTTCAGAAAACTCTTACAGACATCAGCCAGGCAAAGAATTTATGAGGAAGACCCCCTCCCCAAAGCAATCACAGCAGAAACAAAAATAAATAAATGGGATCTGATCAAATTATAATCTCCGCACAGCCAGGGAAACTACCATTAGAGCGAATAGTCAACCTACAGAAGGGGAGAAATGGATTTTTAAATGGTTAAATATCAATTTGAAGTTAACAACCTGAGACTCAACAAAATCCACGGAAATTACTGAAATCAGCACCTTGAGGTCCATTTCACACAGAGAGGGAAGAAATTAGAGAATTCACTATTGATTCTTGGCTGCTACGGCCTCCTCAGATCCATTCTGAGAGACATGTTTTATTTCTATCTCTCCTCCACTCACCGACCATTTCTTTTAGTATGTCCTGGCACTACCCACCTCCTCTCCTTCTTCCCCTCCAGCCAAAACAAAACGAAACAAACAAAACCCACTCCCTCACCCCAGTCCATTTCACTACCAGGTTTTTTTTTTTTGTTTGTTTGTTTTTTTTTTTGCTCTTTGAAAAATTTTTACTCTTATTGATCTCTTTACTGAGGTAAAATTAAGTAAGAGAAAATTTCTCCAGAATTGAACACAAGAATACCATATCAAGAACTTCCTAATAACTCCATTATATGGTGGAATGAGATTCCAGGAAAAATATTAAGAGGGCAATCAACTGAATTATTTAAAACTCAACTGGGCAAAGTCATGGAAGATGTGCTAGCAGGAATGTTTCAGCTTCAGCCAAATCAGAATGAAGGAAATGAACATAAAAGATTTATTTTCTAACCTCAGCTGCATTTTTCTCTAGGCTGAAATCTATAGCTCCTACTAAAATCAGCTATATCCATAGACGAAAAGATTACCTGTTTTCTCTGCTACCACATGCATTAAACCAGGGGTGAGGGAAATGGTCCCTTCTTCAATTACCAAGAAGTGGCCTAGACTCATAGGCAAAAATTCTTACTTGGATTTTAGTACCAAATTCTAATTTCAGGCATGCTCATGATTCTACAGCAATTCTATGCAAATTACACGGGGAAAGGTCATTATATAACATTTCATGATAAATGTGTTTACTTATACATCACGTCCTGCAATTCTAAGTGTCATTTCTATCCACAAATAAATAACATTTTTCCCCATAAAAAAAGCACCTATTTTCTGACTACAAAGTATTATAGCAATTACTCTGGACACTATTAATATATTTCTTTGTTTGTTTTTAATACATATTAGCTAGGGAGTCTGGCTCCAAGCCAAAATCTCGTGGGTGATCTTTCAGGCTGGACCATAGGCAAGTTCAAAGCACTGCCGGACAGGCCTCAGGGAGGAAAGCTATCCTTCCCAAGCCAGATTTGGTGCACAGTCAGTGCTTTGCAGTTTTCTGAAGGAAGTTGCAGTCAAGGACTCAAGCACAGTCACCTCCGCTGGCAGCCTCTCCTGAGGCACCTCCCTGGAGCCTCTGCCAAAACCTCCTTATCAGGGGCCTTAACGGAGGCATTTTGCTTCACTTGGACTCAGTATTTTTACACTTCTTGTACAGAAAACAGAACCTTTATACTCTGTTAGTGTTACTGTAAATTAGTATAGCGATTTTGGAAAACAGTATAGAGGTTCCCCAAAAACCTAAAAGTAGAATTGCCATATGATCCAGCAATTCTGCTTCTGGGGATACAGCCAAAGGAATTTAAAGTAGTATGTAGAAGAGATATCTGCACCCCCATGTTCATTGCAGCATTGTTCACAATAGCCAAGATATGGAAACAACTGCAGTGTTTATCAATGGATGAATAGATTTTTTTTAAAAAAACAGGGGCATATATATATATATATATATATATATACAGTGAAATACTTTTCAGCCTTTAAAAAGTAGGAAATTCCATCATGTTCAACAACATGGATGAACCTAGAGGACATTCTGCTTAGTGAAATAAGCTAGGTGAAGAGAGACAAATACCACATGATCACCCTTATATGTGGAATCTTAATTAAGTTGAACTCATAGAAGTAGAGAATAGAATGGTACTTACCAGGGGATGGGAGTGGGGGGTTGATGGGGAAAGAAGAGACATTGGTCAAAGCTGCAGTTAGAGAGTGGTTCTGGAATAGGTTTTGGAGATCTATTGCACAGCATGACAATAATAATGTATTGTATATGTTAAAATAGCTAAAAGAATGGATTTTAAATGTTCTCACCAAAAGGAAATGATGAGTATTTCAGGTGATGGATTTATTAATTAGCCTGATTGGATCATTTCACAATGTATGCATATATTGAAACATTATATTGTACCCATAAATATATATATGAATATCATTTCCAATTAAACACAATAAAATAAAATATTTTTCTGCTCCTGGTTCTTCCCTCACTCCCTTCCCCTAGTCCCCTGGGTCCATGAAAATGCAGAAGTCTTTTCTTCAAGTCTCCTCGGCAGTGTTAGGAATCTTCCTCATCTCGCCACACATCATCAGATCCCAGCCCGGTGCCGTCTGTGAGGATTTGGAACCCTGGGGAGCTGGCACCTTTTTCTCTCGCCTCTTTCCTGTCTCAGTTAGGAAATAAAGACTTGATTGCTAACATTCAGTCTTGCTCCTGGTCTCCACACCTAACAACTCAACACCAGCCTTGCAGAATATTTTAGAAAACTCTTCTAACCCCAAATCCTTTAAATATACACATCAAAGCATTGAAGTAAATCAACTATCCTGCCTTTAGCACTCTAGGCCCAAGGAAAGGAGAAGTAGCTTTCTGAGACAATGGTGAAAGGGAGATAAATACAGCCCTCACCACACCCCAGTTTTTCAATAAAATCCTACCATGTTTCAATAAGCCAGTAGTGCCATGTGCATAGCTTCCATAATTATGGCACTCTGTAGTAGACAACAATTATGTTCCCCCTAAAAATGTCCACATCCTAATCCTTGAACCCCCTTACACAGCAAAGTGGTTTCAGCAGATGTAATTAAGTCAAGAACCTCTAGATGGTGAGAGTAGCCTCAATTGTCCAGGTGAGCCCAATGGAATCACAAGAGTTCTTAAAAGTGAAGAGGGAAGCAAGAGAGGAGTTGAGAATGATGTAGAAAAAGGATTTGATCCAGTATTTCTGGCTTTGAAAATAGAGGAAGTTGAGCCAAAATATGCAGATGGCCTCTAGGAGCTAGAAAGGGCAGGGAACAGACTCTCTCCCCTGGAGCCTTCAGGAACGCTCAGCCTTTCTAACAGCTTGACGTTAGCCTGTTGACACCTGCAATGGACTTCTATCCTGCAGCAATGTAAGGTAATAAATTTGTGTTGTTTTAAGCCACCAAGTTTATGGTGATTTTTACAGCAGCAATAGTAAATAAAGACAGGCTCCTCCACAAGTGCTCTTTCACTTGATCCACAAACAGCTTCATGAGGTGGGTATTGTTATTATCATTAACCTTATCTGAAAAAATTGTTATCCTTTTCTGAGCCTTCGTTTTTCCATTTTATGTGAAGTTCAGAAGAGAGAAATAATATGCTCAGTGTTTCACAGGTAGTAAAGCAGAACTCGAACTCAAACATAGACATATGTGACTCAAAACCACATCCTCTTTCTCTTATTTCCTCTGACCTCTTTAAGCCTCTTTTTTTTTTTTTTTGGTTTTATGTTGTTTTTTTTTACTTCAAAATATTGAGGAGGTACAAATTCATTTGGTTACATGGACCTATTTTGTAATGCTTGAGTCACAGCTCTAAGTGTCCCCATCACCCAATTAGTGTTCATTGTACCTGTTAGGTAGGTTTTGGCTCACCTGCTCTTCCGCCCTTTCCCTTGCTTGATTTCCATTGAGTTTTACTTCCGTCCATGCACATGTGTGTTCATCAGTTAGTTCCAATTTAATAGCAACTACAAGTGGTTGTTTTTCCATTCCAGTCTCCAGTTCCATCCAGGTTGTTGCAAAAGGCAATAATTCATCTTTTTTATGGCTGTGTAATATCCTATAGTATACATATACCACATTTTGTTAATACACTCATGAATTGATGGGCACCTGAGTTGATTCCACATCTTTGCAGTTGTGAATTGTACTGCAACAAACATTAAAGTAAAAGTGTCTTTTTGATAAAATGACTTCTTTTCCTTTGGCTAGATACCCAGTATTGGGATTGCTGGATTGAATAGTAGGTCTACTTTTAGTTCTTTGAGGAATATCCATACTGTTTTCCATACAGGTTGTACTAATTTGCAGTTCCACCAACAGTGTACAAGTGTTCCTTTCTCTTCGCATTCATGTCAGCATTATTGTTTGGGGACTTTTTAATAAAAGCCATTCTAACAGGAGTAAGGTGATATGTCATCATGGTTTTAATTTGCATTTCCCTGGTGATTAGTGACATTGAGCATTTTTTCATGGTTTTTTTTGTGGGGGAGGGATTTGTCTATCTTCTTTTGAAAAGGTTCTTTTCATGTTTTTTGTGCACTTTTTGGACCAATGGAACAGAACAGAGAACCCAGATATAAAACCATCCACATACAGTCAACTGATCTTTGACAAAGTAGACAACAATATACACTGGGGAAAAGAAGCCTTATTCCATAAATGATGCTGGGAAAACTGGATAGCCACATGCAGAAGAGTCAAACAGGATCCATATCTCTCACGACTCACAAAAGTTAATTTAAGATGGATAAAAGACTTAAATCGAGGCAGAAAATGATAAGAATTCTAGAGGATATGTAGGAAAAACTCTTCCAGATACAGGCCTAGGCAAAGAATTTATGACTAAGACCTCAAAGGCAATTATAGCAACAACAAAAATAAATAAGTGGGACTTAATTAAATTACAAATCTTCTGCACAGCTAAGGAAATAATCAAAAGAGCAAATAGACAACATACAGAATGGGAGAAAATATTTGCAAACTATATATCCAATAAAGGGCTAATATCCAGAATGAACAAATAACTGAAATCAGCAAGCAAAAATCAAACTACTCCATTAAAAAGTGGGCAAAAGACTCTTTAAGCCTGTTTGAGACCTCAGCCTCTGGAAAAATTTAGGTGACTTTTATTCATAAATTCCTAATGAGTCTCATCCCAGTACTCTAAGTATTCCTGGTGCTACAGACTGAATGTTTATATCTCTCCTCCAAATTTATATGTTAAAACCTAATCCTCAATGTGATAATATCTGGAGGTGGGGACTTTGGGAGGTGATTAGGTCATGAGGATAGAGCCCTCTTGAATGGGATTAGTGCCCTTATAAAAGAGGCCCCAGAGAGCTTGCTTCCCCTTCTGCCATGTGAGGGCACAGCAAGAAGACGATCACCTTGGAACCAGGAAGTGGGATCTCACCAGCACAGAATCTTCCTGCACTTTGATTTTGGACTTCCAGCTTCCAGAACTATGAGAGATACATTCATCTTGTTTATAAGCCACCTTGTTTGTAGAATTTTTGTTATAGTAGCCCAAAAGGACTAAGATATCTTGCTAAATAACCATATACAAATACAGCATTTTTTAATCAGCACCTCAGAAGCAACAACTTCTTATCTATTTGCAGTCATTATTGCTGCACAGGAAAACTCTCATGCAAACTGTCTTTGATGATATGTCACCTTGATGAAGAAATTCACCTTGCACCTGATCATTATCATGGTCCTTTTGCAGGACTCTCTGTTCCCTGGCGTCCTTAGCAACTCAAGCTCCACCATCACAGGCCAGGGCCCTTAAAAACTGCTTTGCGAAGGCAGCATGTAGGGACAGCAACAACTTACTGTTGATTAAAATTAAAAGAAAGGCCAAGCAGTGTTTACCACCCCACTGTCAGGAGCATGAGCTTGCTGTCTCCTGCAGCTGATTGGTTTCTTTCGCCAATCATAAATAACCATCAAAACCTCAAAACTCTGGGCTAGAGGATGACAAGTGTACAGCAGCGAACTGGTAAACGTGGAATGAATACTCTGAATATGGTGAATGCTGTTTAGGAGAAAAATGAGCCTCCACGAAGAAGTTAATCAGACCTCCGCTCACTTGCCCTTCATGGGTGAACTACTCGACATTCACTCCTCATTTCTCCCCGACAGGGAGGGCGCTGCCTTTGTCACCTGCCCGCTAGCATTTGTGTCCCTAATCTACTGTGTGTATCTTTTTCCATTTAACAATCCCTGTATCATCAGGCTCTTCCTTCTAATCCTTAGCAAATATGCATCTAAGGAAAAGACAAACAAACAGAATGACTTCTCTCCTTTTTTGTCTTGTGGTTCTCTGATCTCATGGCTCCCTGAGAAAAGACCTGCCTTTGTGGGAAACAGCTGCCTCCACAGACAGCCAACCACGCTGGAGTCCCAGATGCCAGGGCGGAGTGAGTCAGCAGGCGACACTCTCTGGATTCTCTAGAAGTTGCCAAGAAATGAAGTATTTGGAGTTGTTCCAGTCACTTAGGATCACTGTCAATAGTGGTGGTGATATTGCAATAATACAATAACATTAAAATAGTAGTAATAATAATGCCATATTTTTATTGAGAATTTCCTATGCTAGGGATAATAAGGTTTGGTTTATATTCTCATTTAATCATCACATAAACTTCAGCAGGCTTGCATTAATAATCACTTTTTTTCAGATGAGAAAATTGAGCTTTAATTAAGAGATTACACTTATTTCTGAGGATCACGTGCACAAAGACCTGGGTTTGATTTTGATTCATAAGTGAATACTCTTAACGCTGCTGCTGGGCAGAGTGAGTGTGCCCAGCTGGCTTTCATAGTGACTTCCCTGAGCTGTATGTATCTGATTCCATCCCTCCTCATAACCATTGCTGTAATTCCCAAGAAATGGGCTAAGGGAAAGTGGATGGAGACCCCCGGTCAAAGTGGGGAGGAGCCCAATGGAAGGGCCAGGCAGATGGCTATACCAAGTTACCAGTCTAAAGGGTTTAAACAAAGAGGAGGAATCTGTATTCAAAGCTAATGATATGGAAATTAGCCAAACCCGGTTAGAGCCAAGGTTGGAGCAGAAGGTAAGTAGCAGAGCCTAGATTAATTCCCCAGGCAAACTGGCACCAGGAGTGTTATCTAATTATAGAGAAAACATGTCTCTAAGGCTCAAGACAGACTACAATGGCGATAAGGCTGCTCTAATCCCCATATGGACAGTGTAGCTCTAGTGATGTGCAGGAGAATTGGGGTGGTACAGACAGAATGTTGGCTTTTTGTTAATAATTGTTTTCATGGATATCAGGAAAAAATAAAGCTTAGGTAGTGTATTTAATGATTTCATGATTGGGATGAGGCTAAGTGTGGATAGGTGAAAAGAAGATAGAAAGATAGAATTTAAAGTCAATTTAAAGCAGTGCCACTAAGTAAATGAAACACGTGGTAAAGACATGGCGAATTAGAGAAGGCAAAAGTTATTAAGTTTTTTAAGTTAACTTTAAGTTAAATAACTCTTTAAGTTAAATAACTCTTAAGTTATTGCTTAAAGTAAGGAAAACCCTTTATTAAGCAATATAATTGCAGCATTCTCAGCCAAGAGAGACAGATGACTAATCATTTAATTAAACAATATTTCCTGTGATTCCCTTGTAAGCCCATCAATGTGCTGGTTTCTTTAGTGTTGACAAAATAGGGAGAAGATAAAATACATACTATTAATACCTGTCCTCAAGAATCAGCTATTGTGTGGAGAAGATAAAACCCATAGAGAAAATTGGCAACAACAAACTGAGTGTGCAT
The DNA here is from genome assembly GCF_041146395.1 of Eulemur rufifrons. NCBI lineage: Eukaryota > Metazoa > Chordata > Mammalia > Primates > Lemuridae > Eulemur > Eulemur rufifrons. The sequence goes on along the minus strand of NC_091010.1, from coordinate 52,729,267 downwards.
CTCAGAGGACTTGGTGGTGTATTCGGAGACACAAGGAAGCAGCGAGGTGCGGAGTAGTTAGGGAGGTTTCATAAAATGGGCAGGGTGTAATCTGACCCCAGAATGATATGTTGAATTTTCCTAAGTATGGGGAAAAGGAGCAATATGGAAGGCTAAACAGTGTTAGTCAAGGAGAAATGAGTGGGCTGTATTTTATGAGGATGTACAGGTGAGGAGGGGGGAAATGGGAATTAAAGAGGAAAGGTGGGATTGAATAATGGGATTAAGTAATCTTGCTATAATTAGAATATCCAATTAATTCAACCAACATGATAACCTGGGATTAGTGCCTATCGACTGATTTCCCCAGACTGACTTCCCCAGACTGACAGCGAGCGTCTTTGCATCTCACCATGTCTTTCTCTTCAATGAATAATAGGGCTCAAAGCTCACCTCTTTCAATGATCTCCCTGAAGACAAAGTCTGTAGTAAGAGAAGCAAAAATATTCATTGATAAACCCACCACGAAATGACCTAGCACATGCTATGTGTCAAGCACTATATTCTAGGGCCCTGAGGATAGTGAAATGTACAATATCTTAATTAAGAGTCCCTCTTAATAAAGAAAACTCACAATCCAGAGAGGAAGACAGACCAATAAACATCTGATTATAATAGAGTATGCAAATGGTGTGGAGACAGTTAAGGACAGAATTTGGAGGTATTATATTGGAAAATCAACCAATTCATCCTGGCGGGAGAAAAGAAACAGGGAAAGATGATAGAGTACTGACTTTGAAGGACAAGTAGACCTTTATAAAGTCTATGAGGTGGGGAAAAATTCTGAGAAAAGGAGGGAATACCATGTTTAAAATCAGAGATGTAAGAAAAAGCAGTGTTCAGAGAATAACAAGAACTTCAGTACACTGAAGTGTAGGCTACATTGAAATAAAAGATGAAAGAATGAAGTTAGCAGGAGAGGCAGAGATCCAGTTTACAAACGTGCATTAGATTCACTCTCCTACTGAATAGAATTATAAATAGAGTTGTCCCTCAGTATCCATTGAGGATTGGTTCCGGGACCTCCCGTGGATACCAAAATCTTCAGATGCTCAAGTTCCTGAAATAAAATGGCATAGTATTTGCATATAACCTATGCACTTTCTTTAAATCCTTTTTAGATTACTCATAATACCTAATACAATGTAACTGCTATGTAAATAATTGTTATACCGTATTGTTTAGGGAATGATGACAAGGAAAGAAAAGTCTGTACATGCTCAGTACAGATGCAATTTTTTTTAAATATTTTCAATCCGTAGTTGGTTGAATCCATGGATGTGAAATTCATGGGTATAGAGGGCCAATTGACTGTACACACACACACAAACATACATACATATATGATATTTATGGTTATACGCTTGCATTGAAGAGCAACTAACTCAAACAGTACCTGAGGGGCCACAATACTAGAGATAAAGAAAATACATAAGATGAGCAACACATTAGTCTTGACTTTTTTCTGAGCACATTCTCCAGCGTGCAAAGCAGAGAATAGATCTCCAAGCTGTAAATACCAGTTTCAGTGGACTTAAGAATCTTAAAGTGGCACAGACCAAATTCCAGGACCATCAGACAACAGAAATATAAGGGTCAAAGTTTTGAAGGAGAGAAAATAATAGAGAAATAAGTCCCCAAATCTGCATACAAATATCCTCAAGTCATTGAATAACCCTCAAATTCTTTATGCACTGGGAAAACTCCATGAAACCCCGCATACAATGTAAGCTAACAAGTGAAGGATTTGGGCAGAGGTATCAGCAGTTACTTGGTGCAGGGGAGATGGAAGGTGCATTTCAAATATTGCCAAGAGGGGCCATAAATAATACCCTAGTATCTCTGTTGATACCCCAGAAAAGCTTGGCTTTAGAAGTCAGGGCCATTCCCTAGGATTAAACACAAAACTGAAATAGATCAATAAAACCTAAAGCCATTCTTGAGAGGATAAAGCTTACTTGCTGCAACACTACCTGCCTGACATGAAAATCGCAACATCTTTGCAGGAAGAAAACCTCATCAAGATTCTTGATGTTTACTTCATTCATAAATGTGTCATAAATTATGACATATGGCAAAATAAAGACTAAGTGCTATCACATCAATGAAAAAAAAAGAAAAATACCCTAAAAGCCCAGGCTTTTCGGACAGAAACTTTGATTATTAATGTAATTAATATATTCAAGAAAATAGAGGAAAGGAGGGAAATTTTCAGTAAAGACTTAATTCATGAAAATGTGTCAAAACAAAAATTTTAGAAGTGAAAAATTCAATCACTAAAATTAACTGTTGGGCATATCAGATTAGAAGTAGCAGAAAGCCTATAGAAAATATCTAAATTTAAGGCAGAGACCAAAAATGATAGAAAATAGAAAAAAAGATTATAAAATGCATATGAAATATTAAAAAGATATACAAAGCATGAACTCAGACATTTCAGGAGAAGAAAATTTTGAAGAAATACTAACCATTTTGTAACTGAAAAGATCCAATAAGCTCTAAGAATCCCAAGAATAAAAGGTACAAAGAAAGCTCCATCTAGACAAATCCTATGCAAACAATTAAAACCAAAAGAAAATGATAAAAAAATGAAGAGCATCCAGAAGCAGGGAGTGAGGTGTGAGGGAAGTATTACCTTCAAGAAAACAATAATAAGCTTAGTCCTGATTTAATCATGTGAATAATTAAAAACGAAAGCAAACTGAATGATGTAAAGTGTCAAAAGGGAAAAAAAATAATAAAGTATCATCCTTGAATTTTATCCCTGGGAGATTATGTCCCACAATTCACAGCAATTTATAGGCATTTCAGATTAACTAATCTGGAAGAATCTATATCCCACATATTTGCCTACAAAACATACTAAAGGCTGAAGAATAATTATCCCAAGTATAAATATAAAATTATAGCAAAGAATGAAGGGCACAGGAAAAGGAGGATATGAGGGAGTCAAGGTTAGCATCCCAGGAAGTGCACAGGAAGTGCGTAGGGAGCGCTCTCAGAATCGACGCCTTTGGAGAGTAAATGAAACAGGACTGGACAGAGAAATTCAGCTGCCATACACCACCACAAAAGCCTCCCCTGAACCCTGAGGCCTTTCCACCCTCTTACCTTTCAGTCTCTGGATAAGGCCTGCTCTATTTTGGACAAAATGGCTTTCCTTAGCTAAGTGCAAACGGTGTGAAGGTTTTGAGCTGGTGACTGTTAATACTACCAGCAGCTGAGAGAGTGAGTGTTTCAGTCCTAAAGGGATTAGATCTGGGCAGTGTCGCACTGTGTCTACTACAGTCCACCTCTTGGACACTTGGATCTCTTTATGTCTTATTAGCTCTGGAAGAAGCTTTTTCAGGATTCTGGTTGGCTACTTTCCTTTTCTGGATAAAATGTACAAGGAGAAAATTTGTGGTATTAATTAGAGCCCTCACTACTACAGCTGGTTTCTAGGCTGGAACAGATACTTACCATCTTTTTTATCTACCATTGATTTTATTATTCCCTTCACCCTAGGGCCTCTGCTGGTATAGGAGAAATTCCTGGTGGGGTGACACAGACCCTCACTCCCGGTCGAGTTACAGGACTTTCTCTGGGTGTGATTGCTGCATTTGTTCATTTGCCACCAACACTGACTAAGAGATTGCCATGAGGATCATTTAATTGCCAAATATGTGCTTTCCTATCCCATTTTATAACAGTAGCCTTTGTTCTTTTGGGGAAGGACAGCCCATGACACCTTTGCTTGCCTGATGGTTTGAGGCACTCAAAAAGCTCGGGTGGCAGTTACAGTTTGCAATGCGGTTGCACTCTTGCTGTCTGGAACTTAGAGAATCCAGAATCAGTTTCTGTCAGCAAGCACTGGATCCCGTGTGGGCGGGAAAGTCACAGCAGGGACCTGAAGTTCCATAGACTCCCCACCCTTCTGTGCTCACATCCCCCGTCTGCCACATAATAATGGAAGTACCTACTCCAGCGTCCTCCCAGGAAGGAAATAACCAAGTTTTCTTGTTCCTCTCATCTGTGAATGTTGGGAAGAACTATAGAACTACAGGCAGGAAGCAGCCCGTGGCAGAATGCCACGGTAAGTTGCCTCCTCTGACCTAAAGGGCTGCACAAGTGGGACCTGTGGACGTGAGATGTTTGTCACAAGAATCGGCCTCCCCTCCAAGGCTTTGCTTCTTCCTGATGTTGCCAGTTTCCAGCGTGACTCCCATGACATGATCTGCTATTTACCGACGTGCATCGTGACTCAAGTGAAAAGAAAATCAATAAGCTGTCCATACAACGTCTGACGCTGATGATATTTGCTTTCTGGTTCACCCACCTCCTCCGCACTGTAGCCTCCTGCAGACTTGCTGCCAGCTCCTATTACATCTCCGCTGTTCTTGGTGTGTGGTAAGGAAAGCCACCAGGATTGCCTGTTTTCCTCTGATTCACTGTGCATTCTCATCCTTGCTAGGTTTTGTATCTAGCATATTACTGGAGACAGTTGGAATAACTGCAAGAAGACAGAATTTGGAATTTGGCAGCGTAAGACTGTTGTCTTCCAATATGACTTTGAGCAAGGCACCTTACATTTGAGACAAGAGGTTCTTTTTGGAGACAGAGTCTCACTCTGTTGCCCAGGCTAGAGTGTCGTGGCATCAGCCCAGCTCACAGCAACCTCAAACTCCTGGGCTCAAGCGATACTCCTGCCTCAGCCTCCGGAGTAGCTGGGACTACAGGCATGCGCCACCATGTCCAGCTAATTTTTTTCTCTGTATATATTTAGTTGTCCAGCTAATTTCTTTCTATTTTTAGTAGAGACGGGGTCTCGCTCTTGCTCAGGCTGGTCTCAAACTCCTGACACCGAGTGATCCTCCTGCCTCAGCCTCCCAGAGTGCTAGAATTACAGGCAACAACAGGTTCTTGATCTCTAACAGGACAGAGCTGAATTGAAATATTTTCAATTTCTCTTTAGCTACCTACTCTTGTGATATTATGATCAAATATATTTCAGGGATTTTAATTTGCCAAAGATTTTTTCAAGGAAAAATAGGTGCCTTATGTAACCTCGAAACTTTCTAAGAATGAGATAGGCCTGGTTCATTGCCTCTAATTCTGTCACATGAACTCAGCTTCTTCATCTATAATTTAGGGATATTATTAATACCTACCTCACAAGGTTTCCATAAAGACTACATGAGGCCATATGTATAAATGCCATAGCACAGTGCCTAAGCATATTAGCTGTTTAACATACCTTACAGACCACCATGGTTTTTAACCATAACCATGATTGCAAGGTCAGTCATTGTATGAATAACAAGCAGTATCCATGTTTACAAGATTAGGAAGAATGTTCCTCTCCACCCTTTGACTAATTATCCCTCTTCAACATGACTAGGAAAATATTGAGTTCTAAACCTCTAGTCCTCCTAAACATACAATGAAATAACTGGACACAACGTTTAAATATATCAATACCACACTAGCATTGTGAAGGATGAGGGAATGGAATCCAAAATGTGTTCATCTTTGTTGAGACATCTTATACAACCACAGGGAGTATTAGCACTGTAGAAGCCCCCTCTGGGGCCCCCATAGTCACAACACCCCTCAGAGTAGCTACTGCCTTCACTTCAATGAAGCTAGTCTATACAAATTTTTAAACTTTTTATAAAATATAAAACTTCTTAAGTTTTATGAAGTCCATTCAGTCAAATTTTCTTTCTTTCGTGGTTCTTGCTTTTTAGGTCCTATTGAAGAAAAATTGTGATTCCCGGATGGCCATGAAGATTTTCTCCTATAATTTCTTTAAATTATATGCTTTTAGTTTAGTTATATGATCCATTTTAGGTAAATTTTTGCATATAGCATGAGTAAGGGTCAAAGTTCTTTTTTTTTTTTTCAAATAAATATCCTATTTTTCCAGCTGTTTAATCAAAATGTTATTCTTTCACACATTGAATTACCCTGACACTTTTACTGAAAATTAATTGAATGCACACACACACACACACACACACACTCTGGTCTCACTATTCTATTCATTTGATCTATTTATCTATTTTAATGCAAATATGATATTGTCTTAACTACTGTACATTATAGTAATATTGAAATCAGGCATTGTGTTTCATTCAACTTGTTCTTTTCAAAATTATTTTATTATTTGTTTTAAATCATTTGCACTTTTTAAAAACATTAGTATCAGATTGTATCTGTTTTTTAAAATGCTGCTCAGATTTTGACAGCTATTGTGTTGAATCAATAGATAAATTTTGATAGAACTGGCATTTGAACAATATTAATTCTTCCATTCCACAGCTATGTAATACATCTCCATTTATTTAGGTCTTTTTAAATTTCTCACAGAAATAATTAACTTTAGTTGTTAGTAGTTTTTGATCTACAGACCATGCAATAGTTTGCTCAATTTGCTCTATTTATATGTAAGTATTTCATGTTTTGATGTTATGATAAATGGTATTGCTTTTGTAACTTTATTTTTCAATTGGCTATTGCTAATGCATGTAAACAAAATTAGTTTGAGATTGTAAAACTTGGATCATGTGACTTTGCTGCATTCACTTCTTGGTCTAGTAGATTTTTAAAAAATATTTGACATATCATTTGTGAATTAAAACAGCTTTAATTCTTCCTCTCTAGTCCATATGCCTTTAATTTAGTCTTTCTGCATTATTAAACTGACTAGGATCCCCAGTGCAATATGAAATAGAAGTGCTGAGAATATATATATATATATTGCATCATTCTCAATCTTAACCGGATGGTATTCATTCTTTCATCGGTAAGTATGATTTTAGCTGTGGGTTTTTTGTAAATGCCCTTTATTAGTTTGAGGAAGTTCTTTTCTATTCCTTGTTTGTTTATTTTGTATAATGAATGTATGTTGACTTTTGTCAAATGCTATTTCAGCATATATTGAGATAATCATATGGGTTTTCTCCTTCATTTTGTTAACTTAGCAAATAAAATTGATTGTTGCTCAAATGTTAAAACAACCTTGCATTCTTGATATAAATCTTAATCAGCTATGATATAATATCAATTTCACAAGCTTGGGTTTGATTTTCTAATACTATTTTAAAGATTATTTTTGTTCTATATTCATGAGGGAAATGGTAATTTTTATTCATTGTAAGGTCTTTATCTGGTTTGCTATCATTATAAACTTGGGCTCATAAAATGTCTTTGGAAATATTTATTTCTCCTCCCATGTTCAGAAAGAATGAATGTCAAATTTATATTATTTCCTCCTTATGTGTTTGATAGACTTGACCAGTAAAGCCATATTCACCCATAGTTTTATTTGAAAGTGAATAAATTATTAATTCACTGTATTTACTATATATTGGGCTATTTGGATTTTGTCTTTTTCTTGTCTTAGTTTTGGTCATTTGTGCCTTTTATGAAATTCTTACATTTAAACTAAGTTGTCAAATTTATTGGCATAGCTTTCTTTATAATATTCACTTATTCTCCTATTTAAATAAGTTTTACTTAAATGTATTTCACATTCCATAAAATTTATTCCTTTATAATATACAATTTATTGTTTGCTTTTTAAAAAAACTATATTTACAGAGCTTTGCAACCAAGATCATAATCAGTTTCAGAACAATTTCATCAGCCCTTCCCCTCTAAAAAAAATCTCCAGTACCCATTAGCAGTCATTCCTCATTTCTCCCTACCAACCTCCACCCCTGGCACAACCACTAATGAACTCTCTGTCTATATATTTGCCCATTCTAGACATTTCATATTAATGGAATCAAATAATATGTGGTCTTCTATGACTTGCTTCGTTAGCATAAAGTTTTTGAAGTTCATCTACTTGCATGATGTATTAGAACTTACTTATTGCTGAGTAATATTCCATTGTATAAACATACCATTTTTATTTATTCATTCCTCAGTCGATGGGCATTTGAGCTGCATACACTTTTGGCTATTAGAAATACTGATGCCATGAACAATCTTATGCAACTTTTTGTGCAGATGTATGTTTTCAATTCTCTTCTGTATGGACCTAGGATTGGAATTGCTGGATCATATTGTAACTCCATATTTAACATTTTGAGGAACAGCTGTTGTACAAGGTGGGTGAACCATTTTCAATTCCTACCAGGAATGTACGAGGATTATAATTCCTCCACATTGTTGCTGACAACTTGTTATCTGTCTATTTTATTTTAACCATCCTAGTGGATGTGAAGTGGATGTTTCATTAAGATGAATAATATTGAGCAAATAGTCATTTGCTTAATGGACAATTGTAGACATGCATATTCAGATACTTTCCCATTTTAACTGAGTTATTTGCCTTTTATTATTGATTTGTAATGGTTCTTTATATATTGTATATACATGTCCCTTGACAGATATATTATTTTCAAATACTTTAGCCCATTCTGTGGGTAATCAGCACCCTTTCTTGTCAGCATCCTATAAAGCACAGATTTAAATTTTGATGAAGTTAAATTTGTCTATTTTTTGCATTTTAATTTTATTGTCATATCTAAGAAACCATTGCCTAATCCAAGGCATAAAGATTTATGCTTACGTTTTATTCTAAGACAATTTTGGTATTAGCTCTTACATTTAGGCCTTTGATCCATTTTGAGTTAATTTTCTATAAATTAGTGGTCCAAATTCATTCATTTGCATGAAGAGATATAATTGTTCCACTACCATTTATTGAAAAGACTATACTTTCTCCCATTGAATGATCTTGGCACTCTTGTTGAAAATTCATTGACCATAGGTATATGAATTTATTACTGAACTGTCAATAGTATTACATCAATCTATATGTCAATTCTATTTGCATACCAGACTCTCTTGATTATTGTAGGTTTGTAGTAACTATATAAGTTTGGAAATGTGAGTTATCCAACTTCATTCTTCTTTATCAAGATATTTTGGTTCTTCCAGTTCCCTTGAATTTGCATATGGATTTTAGAATTAATTTATTAATTTCTACTAAGAAGTCAGCTGAGATTCTGAAAGAGATTACATTGAATCTTTAAATCAATTTGGAAAATATTTTCATCTTAAAATCGTCAAGTCCCCTGGTTAATAAGCATAGGATGTCTTTTTATTTTTTTAGACTTTCTTTAATTTCTATCAGTGTTTTGTAGTTTTCAGAGTATAAGAATTTTTCTTATGTTAAATTTATTCCTAAGTATTTATTATTTTTGATGCTATTATAAATATAATTGCTTTCTAAATTTCTATTTTGGATTGTTCATTGCAAGTGAATAGAAAAACAATTGATTTCTGTATATTGATCTTTTATCCTCCAACCTTACTGAACTTGCTTACTACCTCTAATAGTGTCTAGTGTATTACTTAGGATTGTCTAGATATTAGATGATGTTATCTACAAATTGAGATAATTTACTTCTTTTCTAACCTGATGCCACTTATTTACATGTGTTGCCTAATGTCTCTGTCTTGAACCTCCAGTACAAAGTTGAATGGAAGTGGAGAGAGCAGTCATTTTTGTTTTGTTCCTCATCTTAGGGGAAAAGCATTCAATCTGTCACCATTAAGTATGATCTTAGCTGGGAATTTTTCATAGAAGTTTTCTACCAGGTAATGGAAGAGCTCTTCTATGCCTGGTTTGCTGAGTTATTTATTATGAAGGGGTGTTGAATTTTGTCAAATGATTTTTCTATGTGTATTGAGATGGTCATTTGTGGTTTTGTCATTTGTTCTATCAATATGGTGTCACATCTTTACTCCAATACAGCTTGCTTCCACTCACCTTTCTTGTACTATTACTGTGAAATATATTAGATTCATACCTGATATTGGCCCAGCAAAACATTGTTTTGTATAATTTCTTTTTAAATTACTTAAGAACAGAAAAGAAAAGAAATATGCAATTGTGCTATCTTTTATAATTATGTAATTATCTTGTATGTGCTCTATTTTGGTTTTTGTGATTTTTTTTGTTTTGTTTCTTTGTTTATTATGCAAATTTGAATTACTTTCTAGTGTCCTTTAATAATCTGAATAATTTCTTTATTTCTTGTAAGACAAGCTTGCAACATTCATTTCTCTCAGTTATTGTTTGTCTGGAATTGTCTTTATCGTGTCTTTATTTTTGAATGCTAATTTTGTTGTATGACATGTGACTAGTCATTTTTGCTCTGCTGCTTTCAAGATTTTCTCTGTACTTGACTTTCCACATTTTTACTATGATGTGTCTTGGTATGGATCTCTCTGTATTTATCCTACTTGGATTGAATTGAGCTTCTTGGATTAGAGCAATGTTTTTCAGCAAAATTGGAAAGTTTTCAGCTATTATTTCTTTGAATAATTTTTTTCTGTTTCTTCTCTCTTCTCTCCTTCAGTTATTTTCATAATGCATATGGTGGTGTCCTTAATGGTAGCCCACATTTCTCTGAGGCTCTATTCATTTTCCTTCATTCTCTTTTCTTTCTGTTCTTCATATTGCATAATGTCTACCAATCTATCTTCAAGTTTGTTAATGCTTTCTTCTGTAAGTCTACCTTTTATTGGTTATCATCAAAATCTCCATTGTCTTCATGAGTGACCTTAGGCTCCAACTTCCTTATACTTTTTCAAATGACATCTGTTCCTTTGGAGAGAGCTTTGGAGCTCTCTGTTCTTAGGGACTGTTTCTCTCCTTTAGCACAATTTCTGAGAAACAGCTCCAAAGCTGTGGGCAAAGATAATAGCCTACTTCTCTCATAATGACAACCATACTTTATAAGCAGAGCACTATGCAGGGTCAGTAGCTTCTGATCTTCTTGGCTTGCTTTTCCCAGCATGGACTCTTCACCTTACAAGCAAGCTAAGGTAAGAACAATAAAGGACCCAGCATTCAAATCCTGTTACACATAAGCTAGAGCCTCCACCCCATAAGTGGGGGCTGGATATACAGGAAGACGTTCCTTGACCTCTCAGCCATACTTGGCAGGAATTTATTCTCTGCAACTTGCAGCTGAGGGGTCAGGTGAGATACTGGAGACCTGCCCATCACAGTGAGATCATGTCTGTCCTAGCCCATTTGTGTTGCTATAAAGGAATATCTGAAGTTTGAGGCTGAGTATTATAAAAAGAAGCAGTTTATTTGGATCATGCTGCTGTAAGGTATACAAGAAGCATGGCACCACATCTGCTTCTGGTCAAGGCCTCAGACTCCTGATGGAAGGCGAAGGGGACCTGGAAAGAGCAGAAATCACATGGTGAGGGAGTAGAAGCAAGAAAGACAGGGGAGGGGGAGGGATCAGATTCTTTCTAAAAACTAGTGTTCATAGGAACTGATAGAGCAAGAGCTCACACACTATGAGGAGGACAAGGACAGCTCCAAGCCATTCATGAGGGATCTGCCCCCATGGCCAAAACACCCCTAATTATGCCCCATCTCCAACAGTGGGGATCAAATTTCAACATGCGGTTTGGAAGGTCAAATGTCTGAACTATAGCAATATCCTCTGACTGATAACTGAGAGCAGAAGCAACATCATCTTCCTAGCTACCCCATCTAGACAGTGCACCATGTGGAACTAGGAAAGGCAGAGAGATGGAGCATTCACGTATTAAATGCCACAGCTTCACTGTTCTTACTAAGATTTAGTAGATTTTCTTGAGTAAATATATCTTCACTTGCTGTATGCCCAAATTTCCAGAAAATTTTAATTGTGGTCATCGTTGCTTTTTAATAATGTTATAAATTACAGTTATTTCACTGGGGTTCAGGTGCATGACTCTTCTCATGTAACCATTCCAGAAGTGGAACTACTCCACTTATTATCCTATTAATGATTGTAGGATTTGGAGTAATATCCCCCACTTTATTCTGATATTGGTGATTTGTTTGTTGTTTATTTTTACTTCATCACTCTACATCACCAGGTACAGAATTATTAATATTATTATTCTTCTCAAAGATCCAGATATTGATCTTACTGAATTTTCTCTATTTCTTAAATTTTTCTTGTTTCATTAGTTTCTACATTTATATTATTTCCTTCTTGCTACTTAACATAGATTTAATTTAACTTCTCTTTTCCTCTTTACAGGTATAAGTCTCAATCATTGATTTTTAGATTTAGCTTACTGTCTGATAGATGTATTTAAAACTATACATTTTCTTATAAGCACTAATTTAGCAATGAGGCCAGAACAGAGCCAGTAGATGAAATAGGAAGGGAAGAAGCAGTTATATAGTTTGGAAAGGTATTTGTTTCTCTCTTGGCCTGAAAGAAAGTAAAAGGAAATGATCTGGTACTTCCAACCTGCCAGGAGGAATATGGGTACTTCTATTTGCTTGGTGATAACAGACTTATTTGGTCAATGAGCTGTCAGATTTGAGCATGAGTTAAAAGAGTAGGAGGCTGAAACATCCTTTCACAGCCAAAAGTATCCTCACCACCCACCTGCCTATCTTTTTCATTCAACGAATCTTTAATGAGCACCCACTCTGTGCCAAGCACTGGACTAGGTCCAGGGCTCTCTACAATGAACAATGCACTGCTCTAAAAAAGTTCAAAACCTCAGACACTGACTATCCTTGTGGAAATTAAATTAGATTCCTGGAGAGGCTAACACTTAAGGCTTGGTAAAATAAAAAGTCTCCAGTTCCGAACCTTAGCTTTTCAACTTACTAGCTATATAAAATCAAAACTAATTATTTAACTTCTCTGGGTCTCAGGTTTTCACCTTTGGAAGTGGATTAGCATGCGACTTAACTCATACGGCTATAGCGAAAGTATTTACTATACAGAAATGGTGCAGTACCTGCCATAACATAGGTGTGAGTTTATGCTCTCTATGATCAGTGGTTACATCTCTGAAGATCTTTGTAGAGGACATGGTAAAAAAGAAAGACTCTTGTGCAAGGAATGTTCAAGAAGCCAGAGGTGGAAATGCCCAGGAGGCCAGACCCAGGTGGAATTTTAGGTACAATACATTTAGCTTTTTAAGCTGTGAAGGAATTTATTTTGCAGAGAAGCTACCCACTGTAGCACTGAAAGGATGACAAAGCATTTCCTTCAGAATTTCCGTGACCCTTAAGCATGGGCCTCAGCTACAGTCTCTATTTTCTGGAAGATGCAGTCAGGGGCCTGGGTATTATTTTAAAGTTCAGATTGTTTTTTTCTCACTGTTTTATATTGCTCTGACATGCTTTATTGCTGGAGAATGAGTCCAGCCTATGAAGCTTGTAGTTAAAAATCCTAATTTACATTTTCATGAAGCTGGGGATACATTTTTCTTCAGGAGAACATGTCAGTTATTTGTAAGAAGAATTAACTCTCAAGAGAATATACGAATGATGTGAATACCGTGAATAGAAGTCACAGACAAATAAATCTGCAGGACAGGGCAAGGTTTTCATGAGCTGTCTCTGGAAAAGGCCTTACTGCATCCACTGATGGCTGGTGTATAGACCATAACTTCTTGAAAGAGAGACATCACTACCCAAATGTTCTCAGGTTGTATTAACAACTCCCCGCCCTCAGGCTGTTTGACATGCTGGGCCGCATGACTGCGGGAGCTCATCAGACTCTTACCTCTCACTTCATGACCACTCAGAAAAGAAACAGAATGCATAATAGGAAGAAGGAGGAGTCCAAATTTGTTTGGTTGAAAATATTGGAGCCGAAGATTTTGAAAATCCAGCACCCATCAAATATAAGAGTTGGCCAAAGTTCTTTTGAAGAACCAGCCTTTACCCAGGCTCAGGTCATGAGTCTGATATGAGTCAGCTTCAGTTACCACTCAGGGTTGGGTTCTAAATTTTCTGAACTGAGCTTTTTCAAACCAGGGGTCACACTGGAATCAGAGAGGGGGCTTTAAAAAAGTAATGCCTGATTCTTACTCCTAGATTTTCAAACTTATTTTCTCTAGGGTGGGAAATAGCATAAGTATTTTTCAAAGCTCCTCAGAAGATTCTAATGTGGATCTACAACTTAGAATTTATGGGCTAAGCCTATAAGCTGATCTAACTTCACTGGCAATAGTAATTGGTTCATGGATAAGAATTCAACCTAATTGGAGCCAACAAGAGCTTGGCCCTGCACAACTGTCAAGGTCTAGGGAAGAGGAAGCTCTTTCTCTTCAGCTGGACCTCAAGATACAATGACACATGATGTGGAGCTTGTGGAGCTATCTTATAACCATGGGGAGGGTGCTATCTGAGAATAAAGCCAACACATAATAGAAGGCAGTGCTGAGTTGAGAGGTGGAGAGAAGGGGATCCTGATGACATTGTTCAAGCCAAACCTGAACCCAACCTTAAGTCTAAACTTTACAGTTTTGGAAGTCAGCACGTCCCTTGACTTAGGATAATAACTTGGATTGGGTTTTCTACTACTGGCAACAGAAAGTGGCCTAAGTGATGCAATGTCATGAAAACTGCACCAAAAGTTAATTTTCAAGCTTGACCTCCAGACATTATAAACCAACCATAGAGTTATTGAAATAAGTTTATAATCCAAATTTTTTTTAATTTAGAAATGAAAAGACTAACGTCTACAGTGATTATTTAGTAATAAGTTTTCATCAAATTCAAGGTTATTGACAGGAAAACCAGTGCATTATCCAGGACCCTATATACTACTTTAATATTACTTTAATTTTATTTATTTAGAGCCAACAATATGTTCAGCTATATGTATTGTTTCCTGTAATAGAGCAACAATAAATAAATGGGCCCATAGCCAAATATCAATTCATTTAATCAACATTTGCTTAATATTCTATGTCCAAGAAAACTTAAAAGTATGGGAGAAAAATATATGCCGAGTGCTTCCTGTCCTCAACAAGTTTACATTGAACTTCATAAACTAAAACAATATTAACTATATACGTACTCCAAATGATAGAAGAGAGGAGTTATACAACATAGCATTGGTTCTCAAACATCCAGACTTAATGTCAACCATACCCTCAATCCTGCCTCTACCATTACTATTTTTTTTTTATTTTGTGCAAGCTACTTAATCTATTTAAAAGTTCCAATTTTGTGGTCTGAAAATTGGGAATAACCATGTATTCATTCCTAAAGATTAAATAAAATATTATGAGTTTGAGTGCTCAACACAGTGCCTGATAAATAATATTCAATAAAATAAGTAATATTATTTTCTCTGGGCACATAAAATTTACATACTAAAATGCATGATTTACATGTCATCATAATACTGTGGTATGCAGAAGATGTCACAAAGTGGCAGATGCCTGCTATTCAGAAGTTGAAAATTGGAAGCTTGTGGGTTGAATCTGGTTGGCAGGCTGTTTTGTTTGGCCATACCATGTTTCAAAAACATTCAAATTACTTGCTAATATCTGAAAATAGGAAGATTTCACATGAATATCTGGATTATGATCTTCTCTTAGAAAAAAAGATCTGAAAATACTATGCTTAAATTTCTGCATGACAGCAATCAGCTGGATCAGAGTGGTGACTGCTCAGTTTTTATAAATATGCACTTCCCCACGTGTGAAAGTCCCTACCTTGCCTCTTTCATTCATTTGTAATGTATGCCTTGTCCTGGTAGGCATTCTAAATAGTGGGTATCAAAATACCATCAATGCCGTGGATGATAAATAGGTTTTACATATGAACATGGACATACAATTACATATAAAAAAAAGAATTACTCAGCTAAAAATGGTTAGAAATGTTTCATAATTAATTCTCTCCTTGGAGCACTACAAATGACTCAAGGCTCCAAGAAATACTTAAGTACAGAAACCTGTTTTTTAAATTAATTTAATCAGCTTTTTCCAAAATGTTTTCCCCCAAAGAAACAGTGTTCGGAAGTGGTGTTTCTTCGACACAATTGCAGTCTGCTAGAATAGTTATAAACAAACCTGTGAGGCCATAAGAGGGAAATGTTCATAAGAAGTTGGTTAGTCATATTTCTAATATTTAGATACATTCTCTAAAATAGGACTTCAGAATGGAATTAATAATTAATCTAAGAGTTAGGAAAAGTTGGGCACAGGGTGAGTATAAATAATGATGTGCAATGTAGAAATACATGTTGGACTCATGAAAAGTGTGCATTAAGGGGAATTAATCTGAGTATAATGACAACATTCCTCGAGATGAAGGGTCTCCAGGGTAATAGCACAGCATTTTAGTATAATCCTAATTTTGATCTATTGACATCTTTGTTTCTCTTCTTCTCTCATATTTTACATTATGATGATCACATAGTTGATATCCAAATGTATCTATTTGGATACACTTCTCTGAAAACTGTATATTTTTCTGTTTGTACAGATTATCAAAAGGATTAGAGGATTGGAGGGCCAATAATTGGCTTTTCTTCTATGACATAAACTCAGGGTGAACAGTAAACTTTTACTTAAATCCTTTGTCTACTGACCTCATTTTCTCCTCTTCTTTCTGGGGTGTGTTACTCAAAGAAGCATGGTTTTTCTCTGCACCATTGGCTTTACATGGTAAGTTTTCAAATATTAGTAGATGTCATTAAGCTACAATGAGACTGTTTAAGACATTCATAACATATAGAATAAAATTTGGAAATTGCAGAATGGAATAAAGGCAATGAAAAATAAACCAACCAGCAATTGTGCCATCAGATAATATTTTAACATGTTTTCTGTGACTAATATGACCTTAATGTTCCCCTCAGCTTGAATAAACTTTAGTTTCTTCCTGATCATAGGTCCCCCCTCCCCTCCCTTTTCCTAGAGCATTTACTTTAGAAAATTTGCAATTATAATTTCTTTCTCTGCCCTTTTGAGATGTAAATTTTCTCGCAGTATCTTGCCAATTTTACAACCAGTGTCTTTGTTAAGGACCTGGAAGCCTTATCTTTGAAATCACAAAGAATGATAGGGCCCCTATCTCCCGTCTTTAATGGGAAATGAGGAACCTAACTTCCATAAGAGCCAGATAGAAAACAGGAGTACCTAATCCTCCCCACCCCTTCCCCAACCAACCTCTGCTCTAATGCTCCCCAGTCCTTTTCCACGAATTCATCCCAGGGACTGAAATCTCACCTGCCACATTTTATTAATCCACTGGGATGGGCTCACTGGTAGCTCCAACTCAGGCTGTATAAATGCAATATAAGTAACCTAAACGTTTGTACACTTGTAAAAATTTTGAAATAAAAAAACTTAAAAAAAAAGAAATCTTACCTGCCTTTTGTTTCAATGGAGTTGACTTTTATCCCCCTTGCCTATTGCGATAATCTTGATTAAAGTCTTCCTTGCCTGCTTAATTCTGTCTGCTACAATTTTTCTTTGACACCTACTTGTTTGTTTGTTCTCCCAAATTACCGTTTAACATATTGTCATGTATCTTATAGAACATGCATTTAAGCTACAGAATTATAAAAACTTCAAACAATATTTCAAATGAATCCAAGAAAACTACTCAAATGCCAAACAACAACAGACAAATGCTTTGTAGTGTATTTACGAAATGAATAATATACACAGTGAGTCAACAATTACACGCAAAAGTGAGAGTGAATCTCAAAAACATAACACTGAGTACAGTAAGACAGAGACAAAATAGTAGACACTCTGTGGGTTATCTATATAAATTCCCGAAGAGGTGAAACTAATCTATGTTAATAGAAGTAAGGATGTACTTGACCATGGGCCAGTGAAGACAGAGAGGGTGGGGAGTGGGATTCTGAAGTGTGGGCAATGATCCGAGTCTTGATCTGGGAAGCCAAGCTATACCTGTCAGATACGCACAGCTCCCCTGAATAACTTTTTAAAAACTACATATATAAATGCATATATATTATGCATAACATATGTATGTGTGTGCATATATAGTTATTTTAAATATATTTCCAACTGCGGTTGGAAGCAGCAAATAACTTCCATCTTGAAAACTGTCACATTCTTTATCATAAAATAATTAATTTCTGATTTAAATCCATAAATGAAATTAAAATGTCTGTCTTTAGAAAGGTCAACTGAGAAGTTGTTGCCACTCTCTCAGTTCATTTTTAGACATAGTTTTCTAAATTTTTAGAAGGCCGGGGATAATTGATCGATGCCCATCTCAAGTTTTTATTTACTTTCATTCGGCTCAGGCAAAAAATACATTATGCTGATTCCGAGCAGTTGTTCCATTCAGCAAGGGAGATTCTATCCATGTAGTTGGAAAGACTGGGTCAGCAATGATCTATTAATATGGATCACTGTCACATGAGACATGAGTGGGCTTTAGGGATCTATTTCAATGTGCATAATTATGGCATGTATTGTCAGATGCAAATAAAGAGTCAGTTGCAGAGATAACAATACATTTTTCCCCTTCAGATTAATTCCTATTTCGCATATGGCATTATTTCTCTCAAAAGACAACTACTGATCATTTGGCATTGTGAAGATGAAAAATTCTTCTCTGTGGCATGCAGTTGTCACCTGTGATGGCTAAGAGATATGCCCTGGAGATGGTGCTTCAAACCGGAGATTGTGTCTTTACTTTTAATAATTTTTTTAGCAAATTCACCTACCAGGGACTGGGAAATCCTCCCTTACCCCATGAAGGTGTGAAGACAGCCTGCTGATTAAGGGTTCTGGAATTTCTTTATTCTTGTTGTGGAACTGTTCTCTCAAGGGCTACA
This sequence comes from Eulemur rufifrons, assembly GCF_041146395.1. Classification (NCBI taxonomy): domain Eukaryota; kingdom Metazoa; phylum Chordata; class Mammalia; order Primates; family Lemuridae; genus Eulemur; species Eulemur rufifrons. Next base: position 52,710,623 of record NC_091010.1, on the reverse strand, counting down.
ACCTATGGAGAATTTCTCCTGGGTCCTTCCTAGGCTTTTGCTGAGTGTGAGGCAGCAGGGGGAGGAAAGTTGGCAGAACATCCTCTGCAACTTTAGAACTGGAATGTATTAATTTGCTGCGTAACTCTGGCACTTGTCATCGTCTATTAATTCTCAGAAACACAGGCATTCTTCTTAAATGGTAAACACGGTTGTTTACTAATGCCACAGCAAGGCTTGCAATTATAAATCTAATTACTAAATGGAAAAAAATGAAAATAATGAATACAAATTCTAAATGAAGTCGTTCAACAGCTTATTGTCAGTAAGTAAGTGGGCTGTCATAAGCACTAAGGAATGCTCATGGCATGATTTTGTTTTTAGAAACCGGAGGAACTTTTCACCGAATAATGTCTACCTAACTTGATCACAGCTGTAAAGGCATGAATTTAATCAATCAAAGAATGCTTATGGAATTCGAAGATATAATGAATAAATCTATATAAGTTTTCTGACCCATAAGTTACTAATCAAAGCACAATTTTCAGGGTAGAGTATCATGGAAAAGAAGAAAGCTAATTGCCAGTCAATTTTTGAAGGTGGGAGTTTGCTTGAACTTGAGGAAGTTGACTGCTCTGGAAATCATCTGACTCTGATCTCACCCACATTCAGGATATGCAATGATAATGCCCAGGGACATTGGAAATTAAAGGTTAAACACGGCTCAGGTTCTAGGGTGATTTCTATGTCCTTAGAAGTCCTTGTAAATAAACTTTATTTGATATTAAAACACATAAATGTGTTATAAATTCAAGTGATCAATTTGCATAAATTTGAAAAACAAAAGTAAATACAGCAAGAAATGTTTACTGACTATTGTAAGTTGCTTAGGTTGTGCCCCAGCCCACAGGCATTTGCCTTCACTTTCCTCTGCCATCAGGAATGTCAGAGAAGCAAAGAGTGAGCTACTTTTTCACCAATTTTGAGATGACACAAAAGAAGCACTGAGAAAACTAGAGTGACTTATCCAGGCAAGACACTGTCCATGAGCAGAGTTGGAGCTGGGTTCCTCTTTCTCCCCCTCCTGGACCCCCTCCACTGAATCACACCAGGGTATAAGGGTTGCGGCAGTGGTTCCTGGGCACACACAGGCCAGCAGACTCTTCCTGGCCCCACGTGCTCCAGCCTGGATCTTGAGGCTAAGACAGAATCACCAATGTTCTTTCTGCATTGAAATCAGCCCCTGGGTCAATGGTACTAGGTCCTCCTCTAGGAGTCAGATCTCATCCCTTCATAGCCCCTGTCTCCACCCCTTTTGTAACACTCTACACCTAAAAAGATCCTGGTCTCTTCTCTCCACATGGATAATTTTTTAAGATTATTTATTCGTTAATTTCCTCATATGTTTATTTTTAATTAACAAATAGTTATTAATAACCTATTACTTGCCAAATGCTATTTCACTGCCAAGTATATACCCAAAAAAGGTTGGCACATATGACCATGAAAAAGACATGTAAATAATGTTCATAGGAGCTTTATTCATAATAGCACAAATTGAAGGCAGCCCCCAAATGACTGTCAGCAAAAGAATGTGCGTGTTGATGGAGATACAGAGCCAAGTAAGCCAGCATCATCTCTTCCCTCTAGGGGCATCCAGTCTGATCTAAGAAGAGAGAAGAGTGAATCTGTCCGAAGGCCTGGTAGCATTAGGCAGTTAGCAGCATCAGCACAAGGACATGCAACTATTTGAGGAAAATGCTTAGGTTCAAATTCAGTCTTCTTCTATAAGATCTTTCTCCCCAATTATAAATGTTTAAGCTCTGACCATCAAATTGCTTTGAGCTTCCTGAATGAAAACTGCCTGACGTATTGCCTCTAAAACGGGTGCTCAGAGCAAACTAGTGCTGGCATTCTTGACTTTAAGCCATATTACTTTTGGGAAGAAATTGCTCTGTACTGACAAATTGCAACAGTTATGAACATAGTAATAACATAACAAGAATAATCAAATGCAATTGAAATGAACATGCATCAATTCAAGCTGAATTTCAGCTCTTGTAATGTTCATTCAAGTTTAATGTCCTTTATGATTTTCTGAAAGCTATGATAGACTGGCTTCTGCAGTTTGGCTTTGTTTGGCAATTTGTGTTCCCAACCACATTCTCAAATTTTAAAAGGAAGAAAACCAATCCACATACTGTTATCTGGTCATACACAAATTAAACTAGGGCTAGAGTAATGAAGATTGGGTGACATAATTATGTTCAATCTATTATCATCAGACTCAGCTTGAACTAATGTATGTATAAATAATCTTTAAGAATTAATTTTTTTCAACAACTTGATCTTTTTATTGCTTTTACTTTTCTGAGGCTGCTCAGGGATTATAGTAGAATCTTGTCCAGTGCGGACGATTCCATTCTGGTTGTTCTGGAAATTTTAATATTCTTGGTTGATGATAGTTTCTGCTAATACATTTATATATTTTTTTTATTTCATCTTATTGTTATGGGGGATACAGAATTGCAGGTTATATACGTTGCCCATGTACCGCCTTTCCCCCCAAGTCAGAGCTCCAGGCGTGTCTGTTCCCCAGATAGTGCGCGTTGCACCCATCATGTAAAAAAAGAGTGGAGCCTGCTTGAAAATGGAAGCCACCAGACTTGTTTTGAAACTCCATTGTTTCAACTTAGATCCGAAAGGCTGGAGGGAAGGATGAAGGAGTTTGGTGGCGCAACTAGAGCTCTCCTAAAACACCTCTCAGTGACACCGCTTGCTGGCATTGAGGTTTCCCTCCCTTCCATTCTTCCTCTCTGCCTCAGTGGGCTGAGCCTCCCCCAGTGGCTGTGTGTCATAATTAGGTCAACTGTGGATACATTCTGTAAATAACCCAATGAAAGAAGACATTCTGGCTGTGAGACAACTCACATAAAAAAAAATGAAAACAATGTTTTCTTTCCTGGCTTCTCACTCATTATTTGTATGTATAGAGCAAACAGCAAATACCTTCTACTCTTTCTTTTTCATTTAAGGTCCAGTGGACTGAAACTGGAAGCCCACGATAGTAACTTATTTCCAAACCAACCACTTTCCTAACAAAGAAATGCAACTTGAAAACACTAGATTGAGAAGCTGAAATTTGTATTGAATCCATTTACCTTGGCTACATGTCCTAGGATAGTCTTACAATTTATGTGTTATTAGACTCTGTGCCAAACATGCATTTTTTGATATAACTAGGTCGCCTCTGTGTGGGGAGCGGACGCCCTTTTCTAAAGCTCTACTTTATAGCTCTTGATGGAAATAATAGTGAATTCACCGTGATACACCTATTGTACAGTGACCTTAGATGCTCTCTGCAAATAATAGCCTGGGGAACAAATTCAGCCAAGCACCTCTGTGTGTGTGGCTGTTCTTTTGTTAAGCAGACATACCTAGTTTATTGTAAGAATAGAGTGGGTTATCTGGATACTGGGTGGAAAACAAGTCTGAAAGTCACTCTAGTGAATTATCACTCAATAGTGAATTTCACTAACTCAATGTTTTCCTCTAGTTTCACCTCCTTTACGTCATTTTCTGTTTATTTTAAATAAAGTTTTATCTGAACACAATCATGCCGATTCATTTATGTCTCAATGGCAATGTCAAACAGTTATAACACAGGCCATTTGTTGTCCTCAAAACCTAAAATATTTACTATCTATTAAATACATCTTTATAGAAAAAGCTTGCCAACCCATTCTATTCTAATAAGTTTCAGGCACAACGATCTCAGTCTATTGTATTGTTTATAGATATAAAATAATGAGATGTTAAATATTAAGAATTCTATTTTTCTTGCAGTTCAAAGGAATCAAAGACATAGTTGAAGACTGATCCACTAAATTAACTATAAGTTCATAGTCATGAAAGATAGAAAATAATTATTTGCATTATTATTACTATTACTGCTATGATTATTAACACATATCACATATGTGAATGTCACTATGCAAATCACATTACAAATATCTTATGCAATTTCCACATCAACCTTATGAGATAGACAATGTTATGCCCATTTTATAAGAGGGGAAATTGAAATTTAGAGATGTTGCATTATTTTCCCCAAACACACACTTCACTTCCCCAACTATGGGATAGCTAAAACCAAATTCTGAGCCTTTCTGACCCAAAAACATATGATTTTAACTATAAAGCTGAGCTGCAACATGGAATATGTTCCACAGAGTTCCATTCAGTAACTTGAATTTCACTTGATTGCCCTGAATCCAACATTTATTTGAACTCTAACGTACTCAAGGCACTGAGGGATATAGAAACGTGAGTAAGACGCAGCTATGTCTTTAGAGAGTGAAGTCTTGGGTTAGTACGTACTCTTATTTAAAAGGTAAATATTCCACATGTGCTAAAACTTCATTCTTACCTCCAGCTGAATCTCTTTTATTAGTTTGCTTTCCTCTAACTCTCAGCTGAATACACTGATTTCAATGGTGGTGCAACTGACTGATTTTCTGACCATAATTAAGGGATGTAAACTTGGCTATTAGGAAGGTAAAGAGATATGGTTTTGAATTTAAAATCACAATATTGGGGGAAAACAAAATATGGGTCTCATGGTGTGCAGCATGAGTGCTCTGGGAGTCTGTAAATGAGAAAATAAGAGGTAAGAGAAGACCAAGACACTGAACCAGGAGGACCTCCATGACAAAAGAGCCCAAGGGTGATTTCATCAAACTCAAGCTAAAAGGATGATTTGGTGTGAAAAGGGGAATAAGTGCAATGGCAGTTTCAGGTGTTTCTGTGCTGTGTTGTTATATTTGGAGAGTGCAGTTGAGTAGAGGGCTGTGTCAGGTCCTGATCCATGAAACACACTCTGTGGTTTAGCTCAGGTAACTGAAACAATAAGAAGGGTGACATGATGCTACCTCCGGGGATATCCCTGGTAGAGCAGTTTGGGGAGGTGAGTGAGTACTCACCTGGGTGAGTGAATACTCATCTTACCAGCAAGTCAGATCTCTGGTAGGAAGACCCCTCCTCATCTCCAGTCCATTTGATATTATCCTGGGGCACAGATAATAGGTCTATCCCTCAGAAACAACGAGGCCATCTCTGGGCTTGGAACTCTCCCAAGATCTCTACTTAAAGAATTCTAAGTCAGCAAAGGGAGAAAATGCTTTTGTCTTCTTTTATGCTGCCAGCCTTCACTAGTCCTGATGTCTCTGCCTCCAGTATCCTAGGTCTCATCTCAAGATGCCAGTCTGAAAATAAGGACTTCGCATCCATCAAGATCTTCTTTAAAATTAATGAAAAGAAAAAAAAAAACCCTCTTAGTTAGAAATGTGTACGGTCCTGAAGCCATCAGAAGAAATGAAGACTGACAGTTTAATTTTGCTAAATACTTTAAGAGAAAGAATGTCAGCCATCATGGCTGATAGTCCTGCCCTGGGTGACAGCAATCGACTATGCTGGAGAAAATTAATAGTTATTTTTTAAGAATATATTTTCAAGATTTTACATGGAAGGCCCTGGAAGTGACCCTTTTGAATGAGGACTTCAGGCTTTGCCTCTTTTTCCCTGTTTCCTCTCAACATAGACTGAACTGGGCATATTTACTAATGCATTAAACAAAATTCCAAAATGCCTCTTCATGTTTATCTTACTTAGGTGGTGTGCCCTCTGTGCATCCTCAGCTCATGCAATCTTCCAGGATGATGTCTCAGCAGTGACAAGTACATTTACAAGACTCAAGCCTTCTCCATTCAAATGCTTTTCAATTTAGAGTCTGTCAAACATATCAGGTGCAAGAGGTTTGACATTATTGAAATAGGCAAATAATACGTATCATTTTCTTTTTTACTTTCATTGGACACAGGGACTGCAACCTTGGAATTAATTGCAGAGGGCAAGTTTACTGAACTGAGAAAGCAGGACCACTGATAAAAACAAGACTCCACTTAGTGGGAAGGAATAATAAAATTGGGAATTTCAGACTGTTTAACCTGTTTGCAATTAGGGTAGAAGGCAGTAAAAGAGTAAGTTTTAAGGTGAAGATGGTGCAGTTTGGAGAGGGAAGTGGCCAAAGGTTAGGTCACCCAGGAAGTAGACTGCAAAAAATTTTTGAAGGAAGATCAATCTCTTAGGATAAACACCTATGGAAGAAGTGAAGGAAACAAATTTGTCAGGGAGAAATGGGATTGTGATGTGGTCACTTGGCTGATCTTATGGAGAATCTGAGATTGGGAAGACTCTGCGGAATTGTTCTAATTTGGGTTAAAGGAGCATTGGGCCTCTATAGCCCCACATTTGCCCCAGGGAAAAGGGTAGGCTATGGGCAAGGTGTTTCTATTTAGCCAGTGGCAAGCTCTGGAGGGTACAGCTGCAAAATAATAGTCTCTAAAACCATTGGCAGGTGGAAGAGTGAGAATTTCAGCTCTGCAGTGGGAGAATTGGAGGGCGTAATGCAGCATTTGCACCAGCTTTTCCCACGAGTCACTCAGATTCACTTGCTTCATATATATTCTGGAAGCCACTTCTTTGGGATTCTGGTGGCCACTTTCCCTAAAGTAAACTAACAAGAGGAAGGATAGTAGGACAAATGATCCCTGCCACCGCATCTTGTCTTGAGGCCAAAACTGCACTCATCACCTGCTTTTTCTACTATGCATTCTAGATTCCCCTTTGCTTGTCTAGGTTACTTACTAGTGCGGCAACCCATATACATATTTTTAAGAGCTTGAGACCCTTCTAAGGCTATGGCTGTTGCACTTGTCTATTAACTGCCAATATCAGTATCAAGAGACAACTGTGTGAATCAGTAGGGTGAAAATCATATTTCTACCCACCTCCATGATAGAAAATTATCTCTACTTCCTCCCAACGATCAGGGGCATTACCTCATCCCTGGTGGTGACACCTTTCCTTGCCTGCTGGTCCTTCAGTCCAAGGTAGCTTAAAATTTAATGGGACTTTTAGTGTGTTCCTTTTTGATGCATTCACTTTCTGAGAGCCAAGTTCTGCAATTCCCAGAACTGCTAAGATAGAAAACAAATAGTTCCAAGTGGCTCACTGGGAGTGATTCCATGGTGGGCTACCACTATCTCCACCCCTTACTTATCAGACCTATAAACTCTAATTATTAGAGACATTACACAAAATAAACAGCATTGATTTAGAGGATATACATCATCTTCGAAAATGGTGCCTACCATCACAAGGTGTCAACTCCAAGCTGAGGCTTCTGCTATACCCTCAACAAGATGTTTCCTTGCTTTGACAGGTCAGAAACTTCTGGGTGATGTGTTTGTAATAGAACCAATGGGTAGCATGGTTTTATCCTCACTGCTGTACCTCTTTGCTGAAAAGTGAGGCCCTTCTTATAATGCAATATTATATGAGATCCCATAGTGGTGGATAATACATTTTGTAATAATTCATATGGTAGGGCTGGCTAAGGGAGGGTCAGTTGGCCCCAAAGATAAACCTATTCCTTGAATTGGAAAAGATACCAATTCAAGTCAAGAGGAATTGATACCCCTTACAGAGTGTAAGGGAATAAATTGGTACACTTGACACCAGGTGGTTTGTTAGATCTTCTCAAAGAATGGTGTCCTATTAGGGACTCAGTATGGCCTCTATCTGGCTGGTTGGGCATTCAGCATCTGGATTAGCTAGAGTAGACATTGTAAATTAGAGTTCAAGCTGTTGGACCCAAATATGGATTCCCTGCCTGCCACCACTGCTACTTAGCTCAGGACTTCATTGTGCCAGCACTGGGGTGGCCAATTATAGAGGCTGACTGATATCATTTGGCAAGTCATTTAGTCTACTTGCTTGTATAGAATTGCTAAGCTTGAATTTCATGCTTTTCTATCAGCTAATCATGGGGACCCCTCTTGCAGCCACAAGTGGGGACTGGTGGAATGGCACTGGAGCAATAGTGGTGAATGGTACAGAAGTCTGGACCACCTTCCCATACAGATTACTTGTGCCCACTAGCTCTGCTCATGCCCAACCATGCATGTACCACTTCCAACATAGTATGCATTGTTGCTGGGCCTTCCTGCCCTTATGACTTGGAGGGTCTAACTGAACTCAGCTCATGATGGACACTTCTGCCTGAATGTATCTTAATGTTTCATTATCAGGTATCTGTTAGGGTTCACTTGCCCACCAACGGCTATTTTTTAAAGCTTAATACATTACTGCAAATTACATGGTCATGCTCCAGAACCCTAGGCAATCACGTTGCGAATGTCCCACTTAGGATTGCTGGAAATCCCGCCTGCATCTTTTCTTGCCACATCATTTTCAATACAGAGGGCCTTACATGTAACGTAAAACAAGCAGCAGGGCTGCTTATAGCAGAGCCTGGTTCCACTACAGAGCCCTGTCCTGACGCCCTTCATGTGACCCAATACGTGTGTCAGTTCAGTATTCCCAAGAATATTAATAGAATATGCTGTGTTCAGGAGCCAAACAGGTCCACCAAGCATTGTGTCTCCTTCTTGATGATAGGCATTGTGAGGCGCAATAGTGTCCTTTACTTTGGAGGTGATTTCCTGGCATGCCTCATTGGATCCCTAAATAATTCACTAATATAGCAAGTTCCTGAATATTCATGGTTTGAGCTCCCACTATCTGAAGTGCATGTCTTTTACCAAGTCCTCTAGTGAACTTGTCACTTCTTATCTGGTCTGATTAGCATGAGGTCATCAATAAATTCATCACTCCGTTGCTCCGTGGGATGTCCAGATGGCCTGGATCTCTTCAGACTATATAGTAAACCAGGGCAGGAGAGGGTAGTAACCTCTGAGCTTCTCAGTGAGTCTGGCTTCCTGCTCAGCAGCACTTTCCTTATTGCTTTGATAAATTGATGGTCTTTCAAGTCTTCCCATGAAAAAATATTCATCTGGTAGATTTTCAATACTTACGTGGTATATAAGTCTAACAAGTCCACTTCTCTGAGTCTTGTGACTCCTTCATCCACCCTCTTGCACAAAAATTCTTGCATTTCTTCTTCACCCAGTCAGGGGCCATTGCTTTCTCCAAATCCTGAGAGAGTACTCCCATGTCAACAAACTCTCCCAAGTCTAACTCTGTATTCTACCATCCTTGATTCAGCACCCTCAGAAATTAGTTCCAAATGCACTCTCTCAGCTTCTGTCTGTATATATTTGCTAGGCCTTGCAGTCCTTCTTAGAATATAATTCCTTTTCTCCTGCAACAATCCCAGAATTTGCTGGCTGTGTCATGTTGTGCATCAACCTTAGCTACTGATCTGGTGGCCAAGAATGGAGGCACTATCTAGCAAGGCAGAGGTTTCTGCCTAATCTTCAATTAAGAAGGTGGAGTAACCAGAGAAGTTGTACACTTCTGCAGGCACAGAGAATTTGGGCTGAGAGACAGTCACAACAAAAGTTTCAGACAACCTTCCAGGGACTTCTGATGGATGCTTAGAGCCTTCCCAAATTGGGGTAAGAAGACTGGACCCTTTTACCCCACATCTACCAGTCACTGTCTGTGGATGCCCCTGGGAAGGGTAATACAATCTACACCACGCAGCTAACATTAGTGAAGGGGAGTGTCTGGAGGGGCTCAGCGATGATCTGCCTCTGTGGGAGTGGGTACTCTAAGCCTTAACCAGGAGAACCTAGGCAGCAGAACACAACATCCGATAGAAGAACAGGCATGCCAATAAAATAATGAGAATGTGCTCAGCACCGGGACTAAGGTGAGGTGAAAGAGGCACTTATTTCAGGAGCAAAATTTAAGGGACTGGCAAAAAAGTTAATAACCGAAACAAACGATGTCTAAATTCAGTACTTTAAAAATCAACATTAATGCAAAAACAATGCTGAACAATATATCAAAATCTTAATTAAAAACAGGATCCATCTTACTGACTTTTGTTTTTGCCTCAGGCTCTAATCGGGCTTGGCATAGCACTGATGTATATGATTTTTTTTATTTGTTGATAATTCCTTAAAACACAACTAGCTGTTCATTAACCTTGGGAATGGTGTACATCATAATGAAACTACAGGAAAAATTTCCTGTGGATTTTCTATACAGGGATAGAGCTAGGGACTTTTAAGTAAAGCATAAATGCCAATATTTGCAAGACAGGTATTATATCCCCCGTTTTACAGAGGAGGGAAGGATGATCCAAGAGATTAAGAATTTGTATGCACAGTAAATATACACTTTTTACACAAATCGTGGCCCATGTTTTTAAATAAATCAATGTTATTATTTTATTGTTATACTGCAAACTCAGGAAATGTCTCAAAAACCTTGATAAATCTTCACGCCAGCCACTAAAAAATATCAGGTGCAAATAAGAACTTAATATAAGTTTTTACTTGACATGTGATGATAGCTTTTGAAACCTTTACCAGTCTTATTCTTGGGGGAAAAAGTTGCTTTGAGATTCAAGGTCCATATTAAAGTCCGTATTCCCAAGGATCCCCCAGGCAGCACTCACTGCATGTCTCCGTCATCACGAGTATCATGGAACTTTGCACCTTCATCAGAGTACTTTCCACAGAGTGCCCTGGATTAGAGCTACCAAAGGTTATGTATCTTTTCTCCATTAGATCAAGAGCCCTCAGAGGATAGAGAGCCACTTATTTATTATCCCACATATATGTCATAGGGTCAATAAATAGATGTTGAAATACATTGAGAGAATAGATGTTGTATGTATGCCCCCTGACTGCTGATTATGCGCCCTTCCCTCTTGTCTCTCTCTCTCTCTCTCTCTTCCCCCCTACGTACTTCTTCCTTGGTCTCTATTTCTGTATATATGTACACACACACACACACACACACACACACACAATTTTGACTTGTCATTTCTTCAGAGAAAATTTAATCCTGACTGTTCTAACTGCACTAGCTCTCTAGTTGTGTTCTACTCAAAAAGAGGATTAACAGGACACCTCCAAAGGAGGAACTGCTATATGCCTTTTAAGAACTAATTGTGGGCCAGCCGCGGTGGCTCACGCCTGTAATCCTAGCACTCTGGGAGGCCGACGTGGGTGGATTGCTCGAGGTCAGGAGTTCGAGACCAGCCTGAGCAAGAGTGAGACCTCGTCTCTACTAAAAATAGAAAGAAATTATCTGGCTAACTAAAAATTTATATAGAAAAAATTAGCCGGGCATGGTGGCGCATGCTTGTAGTCCCAGCTACTCGGGAGGCTGAGGCAGAAGGATTGCTTAAGCCCAGGAGTTTGAGGTTGCTGTGAGCTAGGCTGACGCCATGGCACTCTAGCCCGGGCAACAGAGTGAGACTCTGTCTCAAAAACAAACAAACAAACAAACAAACAAACAAAAACACTAATTGTGTCTTGCAAACATATAATATGCACATCTCACTGACAGTGTTAACTAAAGAGGTGTGAAAAATGAAAACAGAGATGGTGTGTGTATGTGTGTGTCTATGTGTGTATCTTACATTGGGTTCTCTGGAAACAGACCCTGAGATGAGGATTTGTGTACGAGTGATTTATTAAGGACATGTTCCCAGGAGAAATCAGAACGAGACTGTGGGATTTAGAAATTCAGGAAAGAGTAGTAAGCCAGGAAAAGGTGTGACTATTGGCAACAAAACAAAACAAAACAAAAACCCAAAACAAAACGCAGCATTAGTTTGATCTCACAGGGCACTCCAGATCATAAATTTACAACTCAGAATTGCCCCCACTTCCAGGCAAGGGATTTGGAATGTCCTACACCTGTCAGTCAGTGGCTAGTCAGATAAAAGCTTCCATGGATTTCTGGTTCTGAGCCTGCAGGTGAAGAGGCTCCAGTAGCCCGAGGTCAGTCTGTGGAGAAAGCCACAGGGATGAGCCATTATGAACCAAAGCACACAGGAGCTGGGAGTAGGTTCACAGAAACAGCAACAAGGCTCTGAGCATGTAGAAGTGAGATACCACCAGCACCCCCTATAGTCTACCACTGGCACTACAAAAACCCACTCACTTCTCATGTTATATTTACTGCATCACATGATGCATTTTCAAGATAATAGCTGGGCACAAATTCTGGGAGAATATTTCGAGAGGATAGTTAGTAAGACAAGCTATAGCCCCTGTTGCTGTAATATCTAAGATGTAACATACTCCCATCGCCTGCAAAATAACTGACCAATTCCACCACATTCCACTTACATTCTGTTTATACTTTTTTTCTTCTTCTTCTCCCTCACCTCCTCCTCCTCCTCCTTCATCACTCCTCTTCATTTTCTATAATTTTTTTTGTTAAACTGACATATAAAATTGTATGTATTTCCCATGTACAACATAACTTTTAAAGTAAATATACATTGTGAAATGACTAAATCTACCAAATTAACCTCTGCATTACCTCATATAGTTATCATTTTTGTGGTGAGAACACTTTACAATCACTCTCAGCATTTTCAGAGATACAATATGTTATTAACTGTAGTTACTATGTTGTGCAATAGATTTCTTGAACTTATTCCTCCAATCTAACTGGAGTTTTGTATCCTTTAACCAACATACTTCTGTTGGTCCAAGTGACTTGCCAGATGGCACCATACAGACCTTAATTACTACAGCATCTGAACGCTGTGTTACCATCCATCTTTCTGGCTGTGTCTACTGCAATTACTCAATTAGGGTGAAACCTGGTCAAAGAAGCATCAAGAGATCCCTGGTGAACACCTGAGTAACATAGTCCACCCTGCCCCTCTGATGTAGCAGCAACCATATCTCTTTATGATGAGAATCAATCACTTTCATCAGTATGCTAGGTCCTTTGTTTGCCTTCTGGTCCACTGTCATGAGGACACCAAACTGACCAGGCAACAGCAATAGTTCTGAGTTTAGTGAGACTCACGTGTCTCCTTGTGTAAGTGTTCCCTTCTCATGGCGTCAGGACCTCTCTTGCACATGTGGCTACCAAGCACTTGCAATGCATTCTGTGTAACTAAGCAACAGAATTTTAATTTTACTTAAGTTGAAAGTTAAACTTTAAAACTGAAACAATGTAAAATTTTTTGTTCTTGTGAAACACAACCTGATTGTTTTGAGATGGTTGCATTTTACTTTAAGCATGAAACAGAGTTTTAGGGGTGAGGGCAGCGTTCATTTAAGACATGTATAATTTCTAGTATTATGCATAAACACAGTACCAATTTAAGCAGTATTAACAGACTGATTTAATTAGAAGAATGTTTTCTGTGCACTGATGTAACATTTTAGTGTGCTTATTTGAATATGTTAGGCAGATAACATGAATAACAAAAGTCTTATGTGAATCATAATTGTTAATTAAATTGAAATGCTTATTTTTATTAGAATGTAATAAAATTATTTTTTTAAGTTTAAAAGATAAGTATGAACACAATTTTACATGTAAATGTAGATATACTAGTAATGCAGAATATAGTGTGAATGAAATAGTACACTACTACAACAAGAACAGCATTTTTTTAAAAGACAGACTAGAAAAAACATGTCATAAATTTCATATTGAATAGCAATTGTATTATAACTTACAGATTTGGAGCAAAATAAAAATGCTGTTTGTTACTTGTTTGAAAAATTAAGATAATAAAGTGAACAATGTCAAGAGATCCACAGCAAACATGTAGTGAACATACTACATCATACAGTATATGATAGGACCAGTGGATCCCATGGTCAGTGCCTAGAGTTTCACTTTTTTTTGTCATAAAGTGGTCATTTGGTTTGAGGTGATGGTATCCAGTATATGATGTTGTTTTTCTAATATCTATAAATGTTTTATTTTTCATTTTCTTATTATGGGTACATAATAGCTGTATATCTTTGTACAGTACATGTGATATTTTGATACAGGCATACAATTTGAATTAACCAAATCAGGGTAATTAGAGTATCAATCACCTCAGTCATTTATCTTTTCTTTGTGTGAGGAACATTCCAATTCCACTATTTTAGTTATTTTAAAGTATACCCTAACTTATTGTTGAGTATAGTCACTTTGTTGTGGTATCAAATATTGTTCATTCCAACTATATTTTTGCACCCGTTAACCATTCCACTTTGTCCCCCCACCCCACTACCCTTCCCAGCTTCCAGTAACCATCATTCTACTCTCTGTCTCCATGAGATCAATTAATTTTTATATTTAGCTCCCACATATAAGTGAGAACATGCGATATACTGAATTTCTTCCATGCCCTCTACAGAAACATAGTCAGCAGATAGATTCTCTATTCACATACTTATATACATCTATAATACTCTTTCAGGGTGGTCTGGCTCCCCCACTTTTTTATTATGAGCCAATCCAGCAGTGCTTCAGAATTAGCTCCAGGGGTCCTTGCACGAGTTAAATCCTGAGCCACAGGGGAGTGCACCCATGATAGCCTCTCTCTTATCCAGCTTTATATTTGAGCGCACACACACACACACACACACACACACACAGATGCATGCACATACCAAAGTCCAACACCCTCACAATCTACTTCAAACATGTCTTTCTCTTATCTTCTAGTATATTCACACCAGATTCCAAAGCTCCATTGCCAAATAATCCCTGTCCTCCCTTTGAAGGGACAGCATTTTCCCATTTGAGTTACCTTGGCAACTGAATCTGGCAACTGATCTACTGGCCTAGAGGGAAATTGGGAGTAGGGCTTGTAGAGGGCGAGAATTGTGTCTCAAAGCATCTTTCTCAAACAAGATGAGAGTACTATCTTTCACCAAGAAAGATTTGGTCCATTCTGCAGGCCCATAGCATTCAATGAAATACAGGGATTCAAGATTTTCAAGGGCAGTTGTCATATATTTCTATCCCAGTTCTCATTGTCTGACCCTTTCTTTATCAGGATTCTGAATTTGATATTGCACATTGCTGAGACTGAAAATTCACCCTCCCCTAGAATGCTTTTAAAATTAAGTCCTGGTCCTGATCTTCAGCACAATTAGTCCTCAGCTGCAGAAGATAAGTGTCCATATAAATACCACCAAAGATATTCAAGCCATACCTTAATTTGATAAACGATTGACTTAAACTTGTAATTTTCTCTCTTCAATGCATCAGTGATGCTAATGACAACCAAAGAATTCCACAGTCCTTACAACTACCATTTCCCCACATTCATCTGCAAGTGTCAGATATATTGCACAAGCTAATGCCTCCTCAATTCAACACAGGTGGAATTTCTAGCAATCACACTGCTGCAGTATGCAGAGGCTATTAAGACTCCATGTAGTACCAGTAATGAGGGCCTTATTATCATCTCACCTGTGAATGATCCAACTCCAAAAATACCATCTTAACGTTTGCTTTCTCCTACGTTCACTTCTAATACTAAGTGCCTAATGTCAAGTTCCCCAGGACTGAGGCCTGGGATGAGGATTTGTGTACAAGTGATGTGTGATGACACCTCTCCCAGAAAGACTTATAAGAGAGTTAGGGAATCACACAAATAAGGGAAAAAAACAAATCAAGGGTGCAATTTTACCTTAAGTTCTGTTCTCAGTCTGCTGTTGAGGGCAAAAGAAGAAAAAGCACACAGAAACTGGGTGATGGTTATACACAAATGGTAAAAGATAATCTGAGGGCATATAGGTTATGCTTTGAGAGTGGCCTCTCTGGCTATATAAAAATAATTTACAACTATTTGATCAATCGTTTTCTATGCAGTACTCATCCACCACTTATTTTTATGCCTAAGCTTGGCACAGCTGAAACTGAATGTCCCAGAAAGTTCCTGTGGCCTCCAGTCTAAACATATGGCTAATTAGGTCAGGTGTCATTGGAAGGAGAAGTTCCAGCGTTCTCCAGAGTTTGGAATTTTCTTCCTTTCTGAAAATGTTGTTCTCAGAGCATAAAGGTTTTCTCTTTGTTTTACTTTATAATGGAGGGGCGGGGACTGAGTGCTGGAGCAGGAAGAAAACGAGGTATAATATGGAGAAAATGCTTTTAGTTTCTGATAAAACACTTTGTTCCAAGTCTAGGGAAAAATTAAATTGGTTTTGTTTTTTAAAAGCCTGAATTGGTTTATTTTGTTTCTCCCTGACAACAAAGAGCAATTAGCTATCTTCTCAGAAGCCCCAATAATCTTAGGTAAAAAATTGTATACCTATGCACAATTATTAATGAGGTACCACCTTTAATTTGACTTGAGCTCTCCATTACAGGGGGTTCTCAGGAAGTGGATATTAAATGACAATCTATTGTGTACATTTAATATGAGTTTTATCCCTTTTCTCCAATAGGGAATACATCTGTACCTCCAAACAGTTTTGTGTGGTTTATTACGTTATGGCCAAGTACGAATTGTTTATATTTTTCTCTCTTCTTTATGTGTTTTAGAAGCCGTCTTGCCACAGATGCAAGTTGAAGTTAAAAGTTCTCACTTCCTAGACACAGAGGATGCAGGCCAAACTTACACAGACAGCGGCCAGGAGTGGCAACCGCACAGCTAGATCTAATTTAGCTTTACTACTGAACCTTGAAATTCTGTTAACAGAGAACAATTTTTTTTATTTCATATTCATTTTGACTTTGACGTCCCTTGTCCCCCTGACTCCAACTTCCACTCACAGTTTGTTGGACAAGTAGTAGACACAGGAATAAGTGGTAATAATAAGGGTAAACAAAAAAAAATTATTGGAAAAAGGCACAGTGTAACCAAGATTGTGCCAGGAGCCGTGGGGAATTCAAATCCAGATAAAACTAGATTTCTTAATCAACAGAGAGATTTAAAATGGCAAACATCCCTAGTTTCAGCATTCTGGTGGCCCTGATTCATACTAAAGCGTAACTGATAATATTAACCCTTTCCCGGGGTGAGTTTTACTATGCCTGGGGCAGTATTATCCTGTGACAGGAAGTAAGGCTTCCCCAGCAAAATAGAAACTTACCTAGAAGAAGAGCTTATGGCCAAAGCCTCATTCCAATGGCTCGATTTCCTGTGACGAAGCTTTCTGTCCACACTGAGGCCATGACATGCACCAGCTGGTTCGGTCTGACCTGAGCATCATCTGGAAAACTGTAGTATGACACTGTACTACTTGGCCACAGAAGTGACATAGTCTATCTTTCCTATGTTAATTTTGTGAGGGTTTTTTTCCCCCTCATTCGCTTAAGGTGAATAGATCCTGCTCACTCTATCACCTTTTGTTCTCTTTAAGCTAAACTATCCCAGCTGCTCTCTCTGGGCAAAGCTTCTCACTTTGGTAGCGTCTCCATGCTGAGTTTCACTCACTAGGACGTCAGAGTGTCTCTAAATTAACCTTTTCTCTGTTCCTGCAACCAATCTGTCTATAAACTAATGAACTTTAGGCATTGGGGTATCTAAGGTAAAGGGCAGGAAAGAAATAAAAGGGAATGCTC
This sequence comes from Eulemur rufifrons, assembly GCF_041146395.1. NCBI lineage: Eukaryota > Metazoa > Chordata > Mammalia > Primates > Lemuridae > Eulemur > Eulemur rufifrons. The sequence continues at coordinate 52,693,277 of NC_091010.1, read as the reverse complement.
CTTCCATGGGAAAGCTTATGATTTTATTTTAAAGTTGATATTAGTTACTAGACTTTACTCACTTAGAGACTGATTCAAGCAGTGTTTTATCAAATGCTAAAGTAGACTCCTTTTAGGATTGCCCACTCAGCCCATCCTACCCTCCACCCCATCTCTAAGGATGATAATCTCTCCAACACCACCCACAAGGGCACACTCACTGGGCCACAATTGATCGGATCAAGAGAGGCACCTGAATCAAACTGAGACACTAAGAATCTTTTTTCTGAAAACTGTAATAATGCCTGTGAGTTTTCCTTTAAGCATTTGAACCAGAAGGACATATAAGAAATGAGTGAGTCCTGACTAGGATATGTACATGAAATAGCTCAGAAAACTTATCTGTTAATATTAATATAGAAAAAAGAAAATATGCACAGGAACAAGAGGAGGAACAAGAGGAAAATGACACGGATAGAGTAGCTTTGTTTCCTGAGACTTGCAGATCATGATTGAGGTTCTTCATTAGGTCCAGGTGGAAGATCAGTCCTTGGGTTCAAGGAGGTATCCTCGGGATCTTCCAGTATGTTTCCCTCATCTGCTAGGCTAGTCTGATAAGTGTCTGCTAGTTTCATCCCCAAAGTGCAGACAAAATATGCTGCTAAAATGCACAGTTCAGAACAAGCAGTCAGAGAAAGAGGTGTGCATCACTCTCCACAGCAGTCAGGAAGCTTCGCAGAGGGGAAAGAGTGTAGTCGGGACTTGAGGCATTAAGGAACAAGGAATATTCACATAAGATGTCTTCTTAGCCGAACAGGGCATCACAGGTGGTGAGAACAGCACGATCAAAGGCAGAGAGGAAGGATCGGAGGACATATACGTGGGATGCCAAGGAGTCAACCTGGTGAACACAGAGGGTTCATGCTCTAGGCTATGACACATTTTGCCAATACCTCAACAATATTCATTTGTGTGCATCACTGCGATTATTGTCCCTTGTGGTATTGACTTCAAAAGACCAGTGACACCTCTGAAAGGACAAAGAACTCCTCAAACAAAGGGCTGATTCCAGGGCTGGGGCAGGGACATAAAAAATGAGCCTGGGGCATGTTTTTGAGAGAGAAATTAAGAATATACTAAGAAAAACTATATGATGTCATGTTACAATGAGTAAGGAGCTGGCTTGAGGTAACAATCTGATCGCCAAAATAAATACATAAATGAATTATAAAGCATTGGAAAAATAGTAATTTGTGAGTTGGTACATTAAAAATTAAATTAATTAATTAATAAATAAGTAGGGGAAAAGGGAACGCTCTTATTTACAACAGAATGTCAAGTGCCAGTGAATAAGTGTGGAAGGAGTATTAGAGTAGGGAAGTCATTGTTTTGAAATTATCATAGTAAAGATTAGATTAGGCAAGAATCATCAATGGATACTAAACCTATGAGAAAATTTTGATACAACCAGGACATCTGCATTGTCTTAACGGATCTCCCTACCAAGTGTTTATTACTTGGAATGGAGAAAAATAATAATACTTATACAGTGTACATACCAGACAATACTATGACTAAGAAATCAAAATGTACATTACCAATGAAGGAGCAATGGCCGTCGTGTGCCTCTAGATGTGATACCTCAAGGAAAACGTAACTTCCCCTATGTAGTATTCTGGAACTGACTGTATATCCTAATTGAACCATGGGCAAACATCAGACAAAAATAAGATGAGTAACAGTTTAAGAGGGAAACTATATGATTTTAAAATGTTAATGTTATAAACAACAACAACCAAAACTGGCTCTGGAAACATTCTAGATTATAAGATGCTAAGAAGTCAGGAAAACTAAATGCCATAGCTCACTGTAGACTGGATTCTGTTGTGCAGGGGAAATAGTGCTCTAAAGCACACTCTTTGGGTCAACTGACAAAATTGGAATCCAAACAGTATTAGATTAAAAAATTGTACTAATATTAAATTTACTGAAATTAGTAACTGTATCATGGTTATGTTTAACAAAATTAGTCTTATAATTATTCTTGTGATCATTACTATTTATTGAACACACACTGTGCTAAAATCTTTATGTGTGTTAGCTTCTTCAATTCTCCCAAAACCCCAAGAGAGAGACAATCCAGTAGAGGTTTGTCCTTGTAAAGATTTTCCTATGTGGATATCTCTGGGATTGCAGCCAGCTGATTATCGAATCTGGACAAGTGAAAGCATCTGTGTTGTGAAATGTAGTTTAGTTCTGCTTAAAAACAAAGTGTGTCTCCGATCAAAACTAAGCACATCAGGGTGGACTTAATGAAACCAAGATGAAAGGCTCAAGAGAATGAACTTTGCTCTCATGTGAAGTGGGAATTTGGGAGAGGGTCTGGAAGGCATTGAAGGAGGATGTCTTTACTTGGTAACATGAAGGAGAAGGCAGTACAAGGTACACATAGTCAAAAGTGAAATATAGGCCGGCCGCGGTGGCTCACGCCTGTAATCCTAGCACTCTGGGAGGCCGAGGCGGGTGGATCGCTCGAGGTCAGGAGTTCGAGACCAGCCTGAACAAGAGCGAGACCCTGTCTCTACTAAAAATAGAAAGAAATTATATGGACAACTAAAATATATATATACAAAAAATTAGCCGGGCATGGTGGCGCATGCCTGTAGTCCCAGCTACTCGGGAGGCTGAGGCGGTAGGATCGCTTAAGCCCAGGAGTTTGAGGTTGCTGTGAGCTAGACTGACGCCACGGCACTCACTCTAGCCCGGGCAACAGAGCGAGACTCTGTCTCAAAAAAAAAAAAAAAAAAAAAAGTGAAATATAAACCATGTGGTCCCAGAGCTTGGGCACTAATCAGATTTGTTGCTTGCCCCCTTGGGTAAGTCACTTGACCCTCAGGGCTGACTTTGTAACAGCTACTGTGAGAAAACTCCATCAGATCCGTAGCTCTTAGCACTGGCTACAGATTAGAATCACCGGGGGGGGGGGGCTTTCCAAAGTACGGTGGCATCTAGGCCTAAGAAGGACCAATTAAATCACTCTCTGGACAGTGGATTCTGAAAAAAAAATATGTGTATATATATCTTATATATATCACGTGTGTAGGTATATATATCTTATAAAGGGTCCTTAAGTGATTTTTGTTGTCATTGCTAAGGTAGAACATATATGCAATAAGGTGAACAAATCTAAAGTGTACAGTTCAATAACTTTTTACCATGTATACACCTATGTAAATACCCCCATGCATTAGAATATAGTAAAACAATTCCACCACTCCAGAGGACTCCCTTGGGTTCCCTCCCAATCAATAATCCCCTCATCAAACTAACCATCATGATGATTTCCGATACCATCCTTGTTTTTGAACTTACTATGACTGCAAATAGTATGTCTTCATCTGTATCTCATTTTTTTCACTCAATATTGAGCATGTACAAAAATTTAAGCCTTTGTGTAGTTCATTCATCATCGCTGTACATTATTCTACTATATGAATATGCCACAGTTTTTAAATTCATGATGTGGTGATGGATATTTAATTTATTTCTAAAATTTCTATTATTATAAATAGTACTACTGTAACTATTATTGTACAAGTCATTTGGAGTCTTCTCTTGGATGTATACCTAACAATGAAATTGTTGGGGCATAGAATAGCTGTATATTTACCTTTAGCAGGTACTACCAAAATATTTTTCAAAGTAGTTCAGCAAATTTCACTTCCACCAGCAAAATAACAAATCATGAAGGAGAGGTCATCTTTATATACCGAATTTCTACATTTGCTACAGGCTTTTTGCCTTGATGAGCAAAATTAAATAGATGAAGTGGGATAGACTCCTAGAAAGCTATATAAGTAACTTATTTTCCAGACTTTCACATTTCACAGAAAGTGTCTTTCTCATAACTCCTGATTTTGAGGGATTAGCTGTGGTCATGATTTTAGCTACCCACCCTCTAGTGCATAAACAAGTGAGGTGATTTTTAAACATGTTGACATTTAAGCCAAATACTCAGAAGCTTTCACTTTCTTTAAAAAAGAGAAAATAAACTTGCAACCTAGAGAAAGTAGTAAGTATATCCTTCCTTGTCATTAAATCAATAAAGAAACTGAGAACATTAACAAAATTGTGGCTCTTGGAAGATATTTGCAATTGTTATTTTTATTTTGCCTTTATTATTACTAATTACAGTAATTTTTCAGTAGTCATCGAGTATAAAGGTTCCTAGAATTAAAGGCATGGCAAGATGTAGAAAAGATATTGCTTATGCCTGAGTTTTATCAAGTTGATATCAATCTTTTTCTTTTTTTCATAAGCTTCAGACTGGTTATTATCCTAAACACTGGCTTTCGTGCATTCGAATGACATTGACAGGAGTACAAATAAGAGTATTCCAATGATACTAACCAGTGGAGCTGGCGAAGGACTGACTTCCCTCTGATAAATAGAAAATGGAATGCAGGAAAAGTCACAAAGAAGCCAGAGCTTGGAGATAAATTTGAACTCAACTATCTCAGTGAATGATTCAGAGGTTTAGTTTTTGCTGTTTGTTTCCCAATAAGAGGAGAAAGGACAAAGGTAGGTTTGCTTGTTTGTTATTTTTATACATTGTTCATGTATTGCGTCTTCCACTGTAGATGTTCTCTGGTTGGAAATGACATGCGATTTAAGATTGGCATTTTTTAACCACTCTCACACTTCCATTTGTAGGTCTCTTTCCCAGAACATCTACCCTCTTTCTAATTTTTCTTCTCTCAGGCCCCTTGCTAAGCAGCAGCCAGCCCATTTGCTGCTATTAGGGGCCGATCCCAGAAGCAGCTGTCTCAACTAGGAGACTAGTTTTGCATGCAGGTACCTTCCCAGCCAGGAACAAGGGAAGAACTCAGACAGAGGGAAACAGGGAGGGTGGGAAAGCTAATTCAAGAGTACATCATTAAATTGGTTAACTTCTATCAAAATTTTCTTAGTTTGTAAAGTTAAAGTTGTGTTTCTGTTATCAGTGTTTCAGCGAGGCAGCTACTCCTAAGGCTCATTTCCTAGTGTTTTATTGATTATCAAGATGGCCTGTGAAAAAATGGATTAAGGTTTTAAAAGTATAATTATTACAGTTGACTTAGTGTTCTGTGTGTCACCAAAGTGTCTTTTAACAGGTAAAAAGAAAAAAAAAAAGAAAAGAAAGCAGGTATTTTCCATAGTCAATGTCCAACTCATTCCTTATGATACCGAGGTCATCCCATTCACCCCCTCATTTGTAATTGTCCACATCAAAACCTGATTTCAGTTGAGGATCAACTTAGCACAAATGCATTAACGTATAAAAAATATATTTCTGCATTTTTTTTTCAGCATAGAATGTCAAGCAATAGTTCTGCATTTTAATAGAGGGTAAAAAGCCCCACACCACAAATAAAGGATCTCAATTATAGAATTTAGGTCTTGGAAAGGTGAGCGAAGCTCTTTGGGAACAGGATGCAGAGTAGAAAGTTAATTCATGGATCTCTTCTCATTCCGTCTAAAATCACCAACCTGTGTAGCCAATTATATCTCTTAAAAGTAAATGAAGCACTGATGATTCTAAGGGGCTGACACAGGACAAAGATTTTAATTGAGCCTCAGAATGTGGGTAGCAGGTGGTGCAAATGAAAGTGCCCAGGCCCAAAGTCAGGAGATTTAGAGGTTTTTTCCTGATCCTGTGACCCTGGACAAGTCATTCAACTGCCCAGGCCTCCAAATTTTTGGAGTTCGGTTCCATTTAGTCTTTTTTTCCTGATCTGTGAAATGACAGCACTGAAAAAATAATTTCTAAAAGCCCTTTCTGGATTCAATTTTGTTATGGGCTTATGTCAGCTGTCCTTAATGCTTGTGAAATACCTGACCACATCAACTGACTGCTCACATCTTGAGAGAAATAATGAGTATATATTCTTATCCCAATTTTACAATTGAGTAAACTAAAGCTAGCCTAGGCAAATGACTCATAACTGGGTAAAAGCTGATGAATCTGTTTCTGGGCTTCATGACTTAAAATCACGTGCCTTTTCTATCATCCCACACTACCATTCAAGAAAAGAAATACAGGTTTTTTTCATTAGTTGATCAGTCAAGTAAATCTGGGAAATAGTCCCCTTAGTCTCCTGGTGACACCCAAGTACAAGAGAACAATGGAAATAAAGTCTTTTGTGGAAGGCGCCATGTTGGACAAAAACCTTATTTTCAGGAAGAGGAGGCTGGGCGCGGTGGTTCATGCCTGTAATCTCAACACTTTAGGAGGCCAAGGCGGGAAGAAAGCATAAGACAAGAGTTCAGTCCAGTCTGGACAACACAGCAAGATCTTGTCTCTACAAAAAATTGCTAAAAATTAAAAAATAAATTAATAAAATATAACAAGGGGAGAATGGATAATTAGGGGTTAACAAAATCAGCCACAGGGAATCATGAAAGGTTTGTAAGCAAATAATGACATGATTAAATTGTGCAGGAAAAGAATGTACATTTTGAATATTTATGTAGTCATTTAAGACATTCCAAAATATATTATATACCTATTTAAACTTTACCTTCTTCCAGTGCCAGACGGGTGGGAGGCGGGTGGTGGGGAATGGGTAAACTTACAACTAATGGGTGCAGAGCGCCCTCTATGGGGGAAGGTCACCTTGTAGCTCTGGCTTGGGTGAGTAGCTTGCTAGCTACCAAAGGAGACCTTACGACTCTATCTACCTGCCCAGTGCTGCCTGTCTCTAAGGACAACCTCTGTGTCCTTTCAGTGATAGCCTTTCTTCATGTATACCTCTGCTTTCTATTGCCCAAAGTATTGCTTGAATTACAAATTTTACTTAGTAATATTTAATTTTTATGCATATTAGTTTTAGTTTCAACTTCTCTTGAAGAAGATAAAGTTTATATTTATTCTTTTATTTATTTATTTAAATTTCAGAATATTATGGGGATACAAACATTTTGGTTGCATATATTGCCTTTGGATCACCTATGCCAGAGCTCCAAGCGTGCCCATCCCCCAGACAGTGCACTCCGCACCCATTAGCTATGTATTTACCCATCCCCTCCACCCCCTCCCACCTGCCTGGCCGTTGATGCGTATTACTTCCATGTGTACACCTAAGTGTTGATCAGTGAGTACCAATTTGACGGTGAGTACATTTCGATTCTTGTAATATTTCACTTCAAAGAATGGGCTGTAGCTCCAACCAGGATAATACATCTTGATTTTCACAAAGAAAGCAATTGCGTTCTCACAGCCCCAAGCACGCATGTAACTTCCAGCTCTTACAGAGTTGATAATTCTGCTCTGCTTCAGTAGGTTTTTCTAAACTGTGCGATTCTGGGAAGAGTACTTGGAAACCAATGGGCTTTATCTCCTTTATGGCTCTCTCAAAAAAGTCAGAAATGTTTGTATTAACATCAGTGGAGGAGAATAAGAAAGGCCTTTATGTTACGACTTTGGAGAATTTCTCCATCACCCACACAATAAAAAAAAAAAAAAATCAAAATCCTGAACTTGGCTTTCAGGGCCTTCAATTGGCTGGCATTTTATTGCTTTTTTATTCTTATCCTCACAACTACAGGTTTTCTCTGTTTCTGCCTCATGATTCTTTAACATCACATTTTTACTCACACTATTTCTTTTGCCTATAAAGGTATTCTCCTGTATATGTATAAAACTTCCATCTTCCCAACTAGTCCCTGGTTCTGCCAAACGGTTGTTCTCTCTCCCTCTCTCTCTCTCTCTCCTCTCCCCCTCTGTCTGTCTCTGTCTTTCTCTCACTCTGTCTCCCATCTAAACATTTGTGGCCCTATTATTTCTCTCCTGTATTATAATCATTCCTGGACTCTCCTTATCACCCCTATTAAATGCTATATTCTTCAGGGCTATAGATTTTAGGGCTTCTACAGGACATGGAATTAGGGGTTTAAGGCAAACTTATCTCTATTTCCAAGTTTTCAGAAGACCCAAGTGACATGCTGATTAAATGGGTACATTTGACTACTAAAGACATTTTAAGATAATGTGTTCAAAAATGTTTGCTGAGTTTTATTTGTTTGATTCCTTTGAGGCCACTGTAATGTTAATTTTTTTTCATTAATTATTAAGATGTTTAATTAAAACTCTTGAGTACCAAATATATGCCATTTGATACTATATCAGTTTCCTATAAAACTGTTGTCACTAATTACCCCAAAGTTAGTGGCTTAAAGCAAAGCAAATGTTATATTATAGTGCCAGAGGTCAGAAGTCTGAAATGGATTTTAGTGGACTAAAATCAAGGTGTTGGCAGGGCTGTGTTACTTCTCAAGGCTCTAGAGGACAATCCCTTTCCCTGCCTTTTCCAGCTTCTAGAACTTGCCTGTCTTCATTGGCATGTGGCCTCTTCCTCCACTTTCAAGCCAGTAGCATATTATCTTCCAAACTTTCTGATTATGACCCCTAATTCTACCAACACATCCCATCTAAAGATCATTAATTTAATCACATATTACAAAGTCTCTTTGCCATGGAGTGTAATGTACTCATGGGTCTAGGTATTTGGATGTGGACATCTTTGGGGCATTATTATGTATACCACAGATATCAAAACAAATATGTGGTCTAGCTGAGAATTTGTAATCAAAATTTTACAGCATTTTGTCGAAGAAAAGGGGAGAATTGTGGATCAAGACTCAGGACTCTTTTCCCTCTTTCTTTGGTAACACCAGGAGAACTTTGGTTTTGATCCTAATATATTAGAAATAAAATGAATTTTGTGATGTATTTTCAAAGCTCCTGGATAAAGACCAAAAAAGAAACTTTTTCATTTTGATGCTGTAAAACATTATTCAGTTGACTACTAAAACACACTTAATCGTGGTGCATTTATAAAACCATGAAATATTTACAATCCAATGCCTCAGGCAGATGCCATATACTATATCTGTTCTACAGTTCAGTAAATTATGGATACCAACACCCAAATTGATGCTTTCAAGTGCATTAGTGAAAACAAACATTTCCTTAAAAGTTAGTATTTTATTTGGAAATTTTTATTTTTCATTCTGTAACATGCTGTTTTCTAGACAATTCTATAGTGACATAAATAAGCCTAGCCTATAAAATTCTCTTTCAGCAAACATTCAGTATCTTGGATCTATCATTTCTGAGCAGACAAAACGATCTAGCTATTCTTTACCAGATATTGTTACTCTAAGACACATAATTTAAATAGATACTTTTAAGTGAACTTTTAAATATTAATGCATAGAAAATTAGTTTTTACACATATATAAAATCAATTTCCCTAAGCTGATTTATCCAGAGTTCTAAAAATCTCTCCATTACTGTTTTGGTATCTCAAAAGTAGTTCTGCCTACGTGAATGAGTATGTAGTCCCTTGGAAATCAGAAGTTTATGACAATAGACACACATACACACAAAAAATGAGTCATGCAAGAAAACTTCCGCTTGCAGAAGTTTGAAAGTGTTTTATTAACTTTTATTTTTTATACATTTCTCCTTTTATATTATACTGATTCTACTTTATGATTCTATAGCCATTATACTTTCTTTTCTATTTTCATTTTAAGCAATTGTTACAAATCTAGTTGTACAGTACTCTATAGATATTTACTAAAATTTAAATAACAGAATATTATTTATGAAAACTACTGTGCACCAATTATTTTACCACGTTCTGGGATACAGTGTTAAAAATAAAAAATAAAAAAACAGGACATTGCCCCTGCTGTCAGGGAGCTTATAGTCTAGTGGGGAAGGTGTACATTAATAAATTATCACAGAAATAAATGGAGACTTACAGCTATGATAAGTATTAAGAAGGAAAGGCATGTGATGATAGGAGTGTTTATGATAGCTCATCAGGAAGGTCAGCAGAGCTTGCCTGAGAAGATGTACTTAAGCTGAGTTCTGAAAGATGAGCAGGAGGTGATCAGGTAAAGAAGAGAGGAGCTAAGCATTCCAAGCGTAGAGAACTGTATGTGCAAAGGCCTATGTGGGAGGCTACCCGCAGCAGAAAGAAGGGTTGTGGAACTAGAGCAAAGTGATTTAGAGAAAATACAAGGACAGGTAAGTATGCAGAGGAAGGGAGACATCAGATCGTGCAGGCCCTTAACTCCATGTTGTAGGGTCTATATTCTAAGAACTATGGGAAACCTTCAAAGGAGTCTAAACAGAGGGGTGACGTGATGAGTTTAGATTTCAAAATTAATGTTTGGGTTTCAAAACCAATGTGGAAATTTTTGAAGATCATAGTACAAAACAAAGAAGGCAGCAGAATTGCAGAAGCAGAAAAGGGAAATATAAAGTAAAGGATTATAATAATATCAACATGTTCTCATTTATTTCTCTCTTAATGCATGCCAACCATTGTGCTAAATTGTTCTATCTGATCCTAAAAGTAGAGCCCATTTCAAATCAATTCCAACTTTATCCTTACCAGCCTGACCTCTTATACTAGCCTTTTGGCCTTCAGAGGTATTATTTTTTCAATGAAAATAACGAATAAAAATATAATGGAGAAAAAGTCATCATTATACTGCCAGATATATTTAAATCCGGGACGCTCGTGAGAGTGGTCATTAATTATTTCGTTCAGCTTCCGCTGGAGACTGGAGCTCAGAGGCCATCTGGTGGGCAGCTCCATGACCTCATGGGCTGGCCAGTTTCACATTGTTGTGCTCCAGACTCAGTACTATGATGGACATTATGTGAATGTGGGTCCTTGTCACAAGAGGACCAGCTGGCCGAGTGCTCAGACCCCTGCGGAATCTCAGAGTACGTGATTTATTGAGCACAGGCCAAAGGCATTATTTTATAAAGAAAGAATAGCCCATTTGCTTACCATCTGGGGAATTAATGCCAGTGATACTCAGTGGAGTTCTAAACTTCTAGTTCATGATACAGAACTATCTGTTATGTTATATAGGTTGATAATAAGGATTTTACCTACTTGGGATTTTAATCACCTTTACGTGGTTTCTGAGATGAATATTTTGATTACAATTTAGTTATGAGTACTTTCTCTGTACCAAAGGCATTCTAATTAAATATTTGCATCTATTACTATTAATTTCTGTCTTTCTAATTAAACTGAGCAGACCATCTCCTGAGGACGGGGTCTCATTGCTTGCCAGCTCTAACATATTCGTGAATCCAAACACAACTCATTAGCTCTCCCTTGCCCTTTTCTTCAGTTGAAATCCCACCCAAACTTCAAGGTCATGCTTCCTACAATGCCACATCTGTTGAGATGTTGCTGAACACTGCTCCTCGGGTGGCTTTAATGGCTGCCTCCTCTGAATTCTCAAATCCTACTGTGTCTTTCTTCTGAATTGTCACGTTGCTTCTATAACAATAATCCACACATATTAGGTGTTAAATTACTTAAAGGCAGAGATTTTTCCCCCAGAGGAATTTAGTGCAGCATGTTATAAATGCTCCATATATAGAATTAGCTTTAACAGATTTCAACAGAGTCCCTGAGATCCTCAACTTGAGGCGGTGTCCTCCCACATTGCCTTGGCTCCGTGGGAAAGTTTGCATCTCATGTTAAAGTTAGGCCAGGTCTCCTTGCTGCCAAGCTAATAATAAACATGAATCCAAGCGTCTCAACTCAGAGAAGGCTTTTAGCTGAAACGATTTTAATCCCAAGTGTTAAAATGTGTGAAAATAGCCAAAAATAACAATGCATGTCAATGACTGTTGAAAGGGATTTCTTTTTTCTTTTTTTTTTTTAGGATTAGGGGTTACTTTTTTGTTCTTCTTACAGTAACACATTATGAGAGGAGCAGGGCTTGTTGGTTGGTTGTTGATTTGTTTGTTTCATTACTTTCATAAGAAAATCTTTATCTGTAATATAATAGTTGCTATGAAGAACTAATATATAAAGGGGTTGTGGTATGGAGTTTAAAGTTGCACAATATGAAGAAAAATAAAGACTAAGTTAATCAACCTATTAACAAGGGTGTAATAAACATTTCTTCCTTACTCCAGGTTGTGATGACTTTTTTAAAAATATGAATATTTTGGCCAGGTGCAGTGGCTCACACCTGTAGTCGTAGCACTCTGGGAGGCCGAGGAGTTCAAAAATAGCCTGAGCAAGAGGGACACCCTCTGTCCCCACAAAAACAGAAAACTTAGCCAGGTGTGGTGGCACCTGTAATCCCAACTAACCAGGAGGCTGAGGCAGAAGGATTGCTTGAGCCCAGGAATTTGAGGTTGCAGTAAGCTATGATGATGCCACTGCACTCTAGCCAGGGTGACAGAGTGAGACCCTGTCTCGAAAAAATAAAATAAATAAAATAGAATAGAAGAAATAAAAATGTGAATATTTCCATAGCATTTACTATATGTAGAGCACTATTATAAGTGCTTCATGTACTCCTTTCATAAATCAATTTTTTCATCTACTAACAACACTGTGAGTATAGTTCTATTATTAATCTCATTGTATAGATCGAACTGAAGTACAGAGAGGTTAGGCAACTTCCACAAGGTCATACAGATAATGAATTGTGGAGCTGAGATATGAAATCCAAAACACCTAAGAACTCTGCTACATTATGTCATAAAGCATTATACCTTCCAAAAGAAAGGAGATAAAGGCATTTCCAGTGTATTGTAGAACTATTATTCCAAGACATGAAGTAGAAAGTGTAATAAATTTTTAGGGAAGAGAAATCAGTGTGATCTAAACTACAGAGTTGGGAAGGCCAGTGTCAATAATTGGACCAGAATTTGGCTTTGGAGATAAGGATTTAGATCATCAGAGGTAAGAGAGAAAGTTATTCCAAGTAGAAAAATGGAGAAAGACATAGGGTATTAAAAAGGCAGGAGTAAAGCCAAGTCTAATGTCTAGTGAAGATACTGTTCCACTTGGGGGCAGAATGCAGACAACGCCCTCCAGTTAGGCAATGGGAGGTTTATTGGTTCAGCGCTTATACCACGCCAGACCCTGGGCTTATTTATTTATTTATTCTCACGAAAGTTGAAAGAATATTACTTCCCATCCTCATACCCAGCCTAGATAGGAAAGCCACCACAGAGCTTACCAGGGATACCAGCACTCTCATGATTAATGTATATCTCAATGCCTTAAAAAACCAATTCTCTTCTGGGTAATCTTGGGGGATGAAGACTGGGGTGATGAATATGCAAGCCTCAAATGCTAACTCCATTCCACATTTCCATCTCCCTGAAACTTTGGATTCTTTCCTTTACATTATTCCAGGGAAATTGGGCATCTCAATCACACTGAATGAAGAAATCCATTAAGTTCAAGTTTTTCTCAACAAATAAAACTTTTATCAAGTCATCTAGATTAGTGAATATTTAATTCCAATTTCTGGTAAGTGTACCCACGTCAAGATATTTAGCCTAATCAAAAGTTATGTTCTGTCTTCATGAGTTTGGGCTGCCATAATACAAACAGCATAGTCTGGGTAGTTTAGAAAACAACTATTTATTTCTCACAGTTCTGGAGGCTGAGAAGTCCAGGATCAGATGCGTGGTGAGGGCCTGCTTCCTGTCTTGTAGACAGCCACCTTCTCACTGTATCCTCATGTGGCCTTGAAAGGGAGATAGGGCCAGCTCGCTCATGTCTCTTCTTATACAGACATTAAACCAATGATGAGGGCACCACCCTCAAGACCTATTATAATTACCTCCCAAAAGCCCCATCTCTAACTACCATCACATACAAATTGAGGTTTTAACACATGAATTTGGGGGAGGGGAGCACAAATATTCAATCCACAGCATATTCTACCCTGCTTTTATTGTTAAGGGGCTACCTTAGAAGCTGTTAAAATCCATTCTCATATATAACTCCCAGGTACCTGCTGGTAGAAGTTAGCAAAATCTTGAAAACCATTTAGAGTATTAGCTATTTTTTTCTGGATCAGAATTTGTACTTGTTCTTTTATAAGATTCTAAGTATGATTCTAGGATTCTAAGTTATGACACTAGTGGCAATAAGGGTAGGTGTATGGTGGAACATGAGGAGAATAGGCATTCTCCTGTAAGACCTCCCCACCAAGATGAAGTTATTATAGGGTCTTCAAGCAAGGAATATTCAGACTCCTCAGATAGAAGAAGGTAGGCTGTTTTTGTTAGAAATAAGGATGCAAAATAACTTGAGGTTTCAAGATCCTCAGCCTGATCTGAGTCCATTCAAATATTCCCATTCCTTATTTCAGGGCCCCAAAACTTCTCAATAAATGCCCCGCCTTTCACATGATGCACTTGACAAAGCTGTTGAATCAAACATAAGTTGTAATTCTACAATTTTCACAATTATTGTCTGTGTCTGGATTCATTGCATTTAACCCTGTGGCTATAAGAACAAAATAGTCTTTTGTGGGCAACCATAGAAGTCCTTTGGTTCCTTAACTGTGACCTGAGCTTGTCATTTCTTTCCTTGGGCACTCTACAACACTCAGCAGTCTTCCACACCAAAGTCCTTGTTACCATCGATATTGCCATCACCGTCAGATGCAACAGTCATTTCATCTCCCAAAGGCCTTGCTCAAGAGGTCAGTTAGTCACACACAGCCACGGATGATCATTTAACTATCATTTCACTAAGTGCTATGGATTACTAGCATTTTATTCCTATATCAAGGAGTACAGCCCTGCCTTCAAGCACAAAGACATAGACAAACAAATCCCAAATTGTCATCTTTGAGGGTTTGTTTTCCTGGAATCATTCTTGTTACCAAATTCTGTATTATTCAGTTTCCAGTCAGGATAAAGAGCAGCTTAGCAAACTTTTAACAAAGCAAATTTAATGTAACATATTTAACCAGATATTGGATAAGTGGAAAGGCAACAAGAGATTGCAGAGGTATCACTGGGGTAGTAACCTCAGCAAACAGCTAGAGAGACTATAGAAGAGAAGGGATCCCACAGAGTTGAGATTCAGCCACCTGAAGCGGGGTGCTCTGGTGGGCTGTAACTGGGGTCTCAGAACCTCAGAGAAGTTCCCCGATAAATGTGGAACTCAAACCTCCAAGCAAGGTAGGCTGATATTTCTGAGGGGACATTAAGGGACTAGTTCTGTAGCGTAGAAGAAGAGCAAACTGGAATTAGCTATTGGTACAGAAACCAGCCACCACAGCCAGGATGAAGAACAGTTTGTGTGATGACACAAAGAGTAGGTAGCAAGTTTGTTTGCCATTTCTCAATCTTACAGATTCCATCGGGCTTTTCTTGTTGGTCAAGCTTCACAGTAAACCAGCCAGCACAGGAGAAATGAAATTCGCACAGTTCCAGGTCCCATATCCTCGAGCATAGTATAAAAAGGTGGGCTTTAAAAAGAGAGATACTGCCTTGATAATCACCACCATCTGAATAATTCATATAATTCCAATATCCAAACAAATTGCAGGTGCTACCTAAAAACATGAATAAGGGAGTAGCTTTAGCATTAGCTCAAAATAATTTTCCATATTAATGTGTAGGATAGACTTTTTTATTCTTCATGGTAGCACAACTAAGAATAAAGTACTAATGTGCATTTTAAAAAATCTGTCCTAATTAACATGAAATGAGTTTTGCTGTAATAAAAATTGTGATATTCTGGAATCGGTGACTAAGAGTATTTGCTGAATTTCTGTGTATGACATATTTAAGAAAAGACTATACCATCTGGATAAAAGAAGAATGAGGGTGGAGGAAGAAGCATGTTCTCTGGATAACCTTTAGAGTTTCTTCCCCACTCTTGGTAGCATTCTGGTCTGTTTTTTAAAAAATATCAATGTTCATTTCACATCATGTCTATCTTTATCTTTACCACCAGCAGAGCCTGCATTTGTATAGGGTTTTGAAATTTTTTTAAATGTTCACACTTGCATTAGTTTTCTGTTGCTGCCATAATAAATTACCACAAATATATTGGCTTAAGCAATACAAATTTATTACCTGGGCGTCAAAAGTCTGACTGGGTCTCACTAGAGAAAAATCAGGGCATTGACAGGACTGAGTTCCTTTCTGGAGGTTCTGGGGAAAATCAATTTTCTTGCCACTTGTAACCTTAGAGGCCATCCACACTGCTTGGCTTGGGGCTCCTTTTCTCGATCTTTAAAGCCAGTAGTAACTTTGCATCTCGCTACCTTTGTTCTATACTCATGGGTCCCTCTGACTACACCTGGGGATGATTATCTGATTTTAAGGAGCTGTGCGATTAGATTAAGCCCGCAAGGATAATCTGGGGTAATTTACTCCTCTCTAGGTCCTTAAATTAATCACACATGCAAAGTCCCTTTCCCAGTGTTAGTTAATATATTCACATTTTCCAAGAATGAGGATATGGACATCTTCGGGGGCCATCTTCTGACTATGAAAACACTCATAATCTTTTTGAGGTGCACAGTCATCTTGTAGGAATGCAAGGCAGGCATTTGACGGGTAAGGCAATTATAATGTAGAGACATTAGGAAACTTGCTAAAGATCACACTTTAAGTAAATGGCCAGAGCCCAAACTAAACGCACATTTCAAACATCATTTGTTTTTTAATACGGATGTCACTGACTCATGACAGCTAACATTTGAAATTCTCTAGCCCAGTCCTTTATGACACAGAGGAGGAACTGAGGCCTAAGGAATGTCTGACTTACTCCAGATCAATGCCACTGAGTGACAGACCTCGTATTTCAAGAAAGGACCAGAAACAAAAACAGAACCTCTGTATTCATTATACCACTTTGCCTCTACGAAATTGTCCCATATCTTTATAAATTATTTTAAACATCAAATTCACAGTCAACATTTCTTTGGGCATCTGGGCATGTGCCTGCATGTGGATTTGCTGTAAGACAGGCTTCACATGCACGGAATTGGCTCAGATCTCTGATTTTTTTTAGAATTTTTGGACTTGAATCAAATTGTTTAAGGCTCAATATGTGTGTAACCAGTATGTTGAGCAAGCACGACTCCTGGCATAATCAAAACACAACTTTATTTTTGTCTCTCACCATCCTTCTTAAATGTGTTCGGTTCTGATAATGTTTCTCTGCCCCTGGAAGAAAACTTCAAGTCCGTAATATTTTTTGCTCACTTCTTTTGGTAATAAAATAGCTTGAAGCTACTTTAAGTAACAAACTGGTCCCAATTCAGAAATTAGAATGTCCAGTCCAAGACACTAATGCAGACTTTGAATTTGATTTAGCACTAAAACACTCTCATCTCCCCAGTCCTCGGAAGCCTGCATTTCCTGGAAGCCTGCAGCAGAGAAGAGGAGCATGGTGGACTTCTTTTTTATTCCATTACCTTGTGTTTTCACTCCCTCTCCTACCCCACCTTGATGGATGCGTTCTGACTCCTACATAATTGGAACAGGATGAGGGTGGCGTGGAAAAGAAAAATGGAATCTTTTATTTAAAAGGTAGTTTCACGAGCTAGTTTTCTGCTCTGTGTTCTTGGCAACCATTTAGAGCTGATCTGTTTTCTTTGGATGCTCTCAGAGACTCTTTGGAGTTTCATGGCTGGGCTGCTTTGTTTGCAGGTCCCATAACATGGGCATTATATTGTGGGCATTGGCCTTGCCCTAACTTCAGCAACCCCTAGATAGCCATGGTTGCACCTTAGTTTCTGCTACTAGGACCTGAAGCTCTTGTTGGTGAAACCTCCTTTTGGCACTACTGGACTAGACCCCAGATAGCCCCAGGCTGAATATTATTCTCCCACAGGATTCAATTCTGGTCCAAGAGACAAACCTACAGATCCTTTGTACTAACCAAGCTCTTTATGGTGCAAATTTATTGAGAGATAACTACACAACAGCAATCCCTAAACCATCTATATTCCATTAGTAGAAGTTAGACTGTGACCTCTTATCACAGAAATCATACATTAAGTTCCCTGTGTTGTCTTGGGAAGGCTTACTATAAACAATCATTTGTGCTAAGGGATTAGAACACCCTCTTCCACAGTTGCTGGATTTTTCTTATAAAATTCTTTCTTTTATATTTATGTGTGTGTGCATACATACACATACATACATATACACACAAATACATAGATATAAATACATAGAGAGGTATGTGTGTATATATATAAATCTAGATGGAAATATCAAAATTTGTAGAACTACTTTAAAGAATTTCCTTTGAACATTTCCATATATTAATTTGGAAAGTTGCTTTGGAATTTTTGATCTCTGTACCTTGGTGCTCAGTTAGAATGTCACCTTTAACTTTTCCAAGTGATTCATTGCCAATTTATTGAAACACATATCCTACAGCAATGGTTATTCAACTTTCATGTGCATAAGAATCCCCTGGGAAGTCTGTAAACTTTCTGATTTAGTGAGTTTAGGTGAGGAGAAATAATTTACATTTCTAACAAGCACACAGGTGATGCTAATGTTGCTGATTTGGGGACCACATATTAAGAACCACTGTTATAGGGCAACAGGATGCAAAGGTAGCTATCCTCTGGTACCCTCTTGGGACATTTGGGAATGGTGAAACATTCTTATATGTGCTGTTATTATGTAAGATTCAGTAAATGTAGCTTGTCCTCCCAACATCTGTGATCCTAGTACCATCTCTGCTTCCAAACTGCAAGGAATTCTAAATAGCACTATGAATAAATTTTGTTTATCAATCCAATCTATTTATTTAACAAATCAATAAACATCCATTAATCTCCTATTGTATGCTAGGTATTGTTTCTATGGGGTAGTGTTTCTTAAAGTGTGGTCTCTGGACCATAAGCATGAGCAATTGGTTCTCAGTCTTTTTCATGCATCAGAATTACCTGGAGGGCCTGTAAAACACAGATACCTGGGCTCCAACCCCAAAGTTTCTAGTCTAATAGATCCAGGGTGGGGCATGAGAATTTATACCTCTAGCAATTTCCCAGTTGTTGCTAAACAAAGTTCTGTAGATACTTCCAAACTGCCTTGCAATATTATATATTTCTGATTGTTCTTTCCAGTTTTCAAATGTAAAGTAAAACAATATCTTTTTTAAAAGTGAAAAGTCTCCAACTGAATCATTTTGAAATTATTTGCTGACAAATAAGAAAGGGTGATTTTTTTTTAGCAGCATAGAACATAGCACTTTAATGATGAGAAACTACAGATGAAGTTCACAGATCATTATATTTGGAATCTTCTTTTCCTCATTATTTTCTTTCCTCCAATTAGCTGTTTCAAAATCAAGTTAAGGGCTACAGGTGACAGTGATGGACAAGAATTTCTATCATCTTGTCAATAAACATAAATATCCAGCGTAAAAATGTCACACTCTTTTTGGCAATGACTGAAATCCAGTGATATACTTAAAAAGGTCACATGAAAACAAAAGAGCATTATGATATTTTGAACTTCCTGTTATAGTCAAGATGTAATAGCTTGAATCAGACCAATCTCCCTGTTGAAAACAACTTTAATACTCAGGCAATACCATAAAATAACTGTTTAAAAGGCCTTGAAAATAAACTATGCACAGAGGACTCAAGGGGCTACAATTCACACAATGAATTGAGCTCCACATTCCCAGGGTTTTATTTCCGAGTCTGTCAACTCCTGCTTGGGGAAATATTTTCCTGCAAAAAGTAGCAAGCACATTAAGCCAAGGAGACAGAAGCTTTAGTTTAGTGTGTACAAAACAGCTAGGACTTTAAGGGCAAATATTCCAAATAAAGAAAACATGTAAAGTGGGAATAAAATAGTTGTTTGCAATTCAAGACTTTCACATTGCAAAATAAAACTTCAAGAATAGCAGCAGAAGTTAGCAGCCACTGGGAGATGAAAGAGATGAACCACACAGTGATTTCAGCCACTATGCAATGCTAGGGACACAAAAAGTGGGGCAGTCCTATTCACAGCTTTGTTTGAGACCTCAGAACACTATGTCATAACAGTAAGGGCAAAATTGACGCACAGCAATTCTAACACATTCTACAGCCAAATTTCACCCAAATTAAGTTTTGTATTCTATCAGCCATCCAGAAGAAATGGTTATACAGTTACAATATAGGTAACATAATCTAGATTCTCTATATATTTTTGTATTTTGTCTGGAATCCAAACAAAAGTAAAGGCATGCAACAAAATATAGGACTAAAAGGAGAGAGAGAGAGAGACAGAAATAGACAATAAAAACTGATACACAGATGATTCACATTTCACACAGATAGGCACTTTAAAATAATGATAATTAATATGTTCTAGAAAATAGAGGGAAAATAAATAATGCCAGAATCCTGCAAGCTATAAAAAATAGTCAATTATAAATTATATAAACTGAAAAAATGTAGTTTGAACCTAAGAATTTGATAAAGGGATTTAATAGAAGAAAAAGCATTGTTTAACTGAAAATTATGTCAGATTGCTATAAATCAAATTGATGCTCAGAAAGAAAAAAGATGGAAATACAGAAAAGATTATAACAGTTTCAATACACTTTTAATTTCAGTCTAGAAAGAGTAGAGAGCCAAAATGATTCAGAAGGAATATTTGAAGAAATACTGCCCAATAATTTTCTAAAACTGGCAAAACAGTTAAATAAATATTTAAGAACAAAATAAGATACTACAGTCATGAACTTCTAGCCTGGTGCGCTTACTTAATTAAGAAAAAGGAAACCTCATCAGACTAACAGTAAATTTATCAACAGAAAACTTACATACCAGAAGAGAATGTGATGATATAGTCAAATACTGAAGGAAAAAAAAAATCCTGCCACCCAAGAATACCATATCTAGCAAAATTATCCTTCATAAATTAAGGAGGAATGAAGTCATTCCCAGAGAACAAATGCTGAAGGAATTCTTCAACACTAGACTGTGCCTACTAGAAATGCTTAAGGGAGCTCTAAACCTGGAAGCAAAGGGACAATATTTACAATCATAAAAACATACAAAAATATAAAACTCATTGGTAAAGCAGTCATACAAAAGAAGAAAAAGAACTCAGATGGTACCGATACATAAATCCAATAAGCCCCAACAACAAAGTATAAGAAAAATAAGAAGGAAAAAATACATAGAAAACAACCAGAAAACAATTAACAACCTGGCAGCTCTTAAAATCTACTCACTTAGCAAATTTCTAGTAGGTAGTGCAATATTAGTAATTATAGTCCTCACACTGTTACATTAGATTTCTAGACTTATTCATCTTGCATAACTGTAACTTTATACCCTTTGACCTACATCTCCCTACTTAACACACCCCCTCACTTTTAGACAAAAGAATACAAACTATTTGATTCCCTTCCATCAAATAATTTCAAGAACAAAATTGATTTATGGTTATAGAAGTCAGAATAGGCATTATTTTTGTCAGGGTGGAAGCACATAAGTGTTAATGATGGACAATGTATAAGAAGCCTTTTGGGATGCTGAAAAATATTTCTGTCTTCATCTTTGTGGTTGTGTGTGTGTGGTGTGTGTATAAAAATAAAATCACTGAGAAAACAATACGATTAAAATTTTGACAGTCTTATGAATGTAGGTTAAATTTCAGTATAATTGTTAAAATATTTTTTAAAATTCTAACAAGCATTATCATGTTATTAGACAGGGTTTTCTTCTTTAAACAAGCTTTAATAGCAATAGGCTGGAAAAAATGAGTATTTTCAGTTAATGACATTTTGCCTTAAATTGCTTTATTTATTGATTCAACTTTTTTCTTAGGTGTAAATTTAGCTTTATGTGATATTTGTGGTGGGTGTCTATGATTCATCTTAGTGCTGACATCTGACCATATTCAGAAAGGCTATTAAAGATGTGAGAACATTAATGGTGTCATTCAGCAAACACTTGCTGAATGTCATCTCTGCACCTGCATTGTGTTATGGACTGAGGCTAAGAGATAGATATATGACATGACCCCTGGTTTACAGAAGCCTAATGGAGGTGATGGATAAGTAAGACAGATAATTAGAATAATAAGAGTGCAATGTCAGAATAGGTAGAGAGTGCCAAGAGAATATAGAAAAGAGATACTGTTTACCTACTTAGCACTAGAACAACAGCATCAAAAAGTATATTACAAGATGATCTCCATAATAAGGACCATTAAAAGGCTAGGGATACATTTCAAACATTTCCTAATATCATGCCAAGACCTGGAGGATGATGGCATAGGACATGGCAGGTGGGGACCAAGAATTATACTGTAAAGGAGGGCTGGTAGGCACCAGGAGGCCATCAATTTTGGCTTAAATCTATGGTAGCAGATATCAATGAAATAGAAGTAGATAAGTAAGTCTAAGTAGATAAGGCAGCTAAAATAAGGGAGTTGGATTAGAGAAAGAGGAATGAAACAAAATATTTTGATTTAGGGCCTCTACATAAGTTGAGCACTTGGATAGCAGACATAAATCACCAATTTAACAATGAACCAATTGCCTTCTTAGATACGGGCTCATTAAACCATCCCAACTAGAACCACAGCTGACTTCAGAAAATAGACAGGCATCAGCCAACAATGTGACTCATCTAGGTACACTGGTGATAGGAGCTGAACAGTCAAAGGATCCTGAGCACATTCTAACTGTTTTTCATGGCAAATAATCATGGATCTACATCCAGGCATTTAAGCTTATTCATGTCTTCGGACAGTATAGCATCTCCACAGGATAGATTGCATGTGTTAAATAAGGGGCATATTAAATAAGAGATTCCCTTTGACCTTTTCTAAAGGTAATTTTTCAAACTTCAAACAATAATTCAAGTGGATAAACAAAAGCTTGGTCTATTGCCCAATCTACCATTGACCTACTAGAAGCCTGTGCGGGTGCAGATTGGAGATGTAGCGTTACACATAGAAGACCGGTTGTGCAAGAACTAAGAAGGCAGTAGCTTATCCCATCCTTTCAATTTGCTTTCAAAGAAAAACTTCTGCGTTTCAACACGTGTTCTCTACTCTTATTTTTTATATCTTCTGGGGCATGGTAGTCTTCAAATTTTGTTTTCTTTCTAGCTGGAAACAAATGAATATTTTTAAAAAATTGAATGGATTTTTTAAAAATTGGATGGATTTTAACCTCTTGTCTTTCATCTGGAGAAGTATGTTGAGGAACAGCGTCCATTGAAGTTGGTATTTGAAGTATGAAACTACTTTAACAACAGCTAACCTGTCATATAAAGCAGCCTTCCATGAGGAAGTTGATGTAACTTCCATTTTACAGATTAGGCAACGGAGATTCCGAAAGTCAAATGGTAATGAACAGCTAGTGAGTGGCATATGTGGGATTTAAAAGTAGGATTTTGACTTTAAAGTTTAGGATTTAAGCCCCCAACTGTACTGCCTCCAAGGACCAGGGGCAGATAGACACAATAAACTTGGTGCCTTGGATCACCTCTCTTCCTTTCCTTTTCAGTGCACCTTTGTGCCGCTACCAGAGATTAACGTGCTGTTGGGGATATCTGGACCAGAAGCCTGAAGTATATCTGCTCTTTGTCCAGATCAAACAGAGAAATGGTAAGTCACATAAAGTAGTTCATGTCTGCCCAACTGCTCTACTTATTCTTTGATTTGTTTCCTCCTTTTCTTTGCAAGATACTCTGTGCTCAGAGTGAGAAGTCCCAAAGTTCTTGTTTTTCAATAGCTACTGTACATTTTATAGAGTTGTATTCTGCTGGAATATTATGCCCCAGAAATCCACTGAATTTGGCTTTAGTATTAGCCTCGTTTATCTTGGGATCAGTTCTTTGTGAAAGAGACAAAAATAACCAAAGAGTTTTTTATGTTATATAGAAGCTTTTAGTTGTCCTATCATTGGCCCTTAAAGAATTTTTGGGTAGCTTTCTGTTTCTTTTGTTTCCTCTCCTCCAGTCAGTATTCCCAAAGAAACAAAAGTGAAATGTAGCTCCAACTTTAGCTATCTTGAGTTTATTTTTCCTATTTGTACTTTTAGGGAAGCTGGACTAGAAAATGTGTCATGAAGTTGGTTTTATGATTTACTATATCAAAGCCTTTTTATGCTGGACTTACAGTCTAGAGGAAGACAGGAGAGAGAGAGATTATAGAAGCTACATTTTACAGTTTTTGTATCATTTTAAGACTATAATGAAGTTACATTAATGCATTCTAAGACTTTTTGGTAAAGGTATATTTTTAAAAGTCTAATAATACAATTTTGAAATAAACTTAGTTATAGTGCATTTTTAATCTATTTCACATTAAGTATGCACATTTAAATGGAAAATATATATGCATATATGATTTCACACAATAACAGTGATATTATTTCCTACTTCTCTTTTCCTATTTAATTATAAAAACCATCCTTTGAAAATTTAAATGATTGTGTAAGGAATGCATGATAGCTAAACAAAATTAATGTGAAATTTTAATTCATGTGTATACAAATTGGAAACAGAATTATACTGAATGAGGGGGGAGAGCATAACAAAATTCTGTTCTAAGTTTTGTCTCTAACTCTATGACCTTAGATAAATTTCTTTTTATTCTGTAAGATGCAGGCAAAAACTGCCCCCTACCTATCTTTTGGAGCTCCTGCAAGATTTATTAAACTAGGGGATAAAACAAAACAAATACTGTTTAGAGGACTGATAAGATAGAAGTTACATAAATAGAGGACAGTTTTGTTATCTCCAAGAGGTATCCAAATTGAATTAACTTTCATGACATCCTTATGAGTCAGGTACATAATCTTAGCCCCATTTTTACAGATAGGAGAGCTTAGGTTCTTCTGTTAGAGCCACTTAGATTGGGTGTATGACAAGGGATACAATTACTGGATTCAGACCTAGGTACCAGTATTTGTTGGTACCTGAAAATATTTCAAAGGGCAGTTTTAAAAAAACCCTGCCATCCCCTTGGCAGGCAATGAGAATAGCCTACATATTATTCTCCTCATTTTTCTTTCTGTGGTTCTTCATGAAATTGATCTGAAATGCAAGACACCTTGTTTCAATGGTACCCAAGGGGAGCCAAGTATATTGAGAGACATTGTTCTAATGATGAGGCATTTAATGTGCTTTAGTGCAAACTGAAGCCAAAGTATCCATCAGAAATGGAGAGACCTAAGAAAAAGGGAAAGAAGAAAAATCAACGTGACAGTTCACCTATAGCTAGTGCAGTAAGATTATGTGAGGAGTGAATATGCCCCTCCTAACCTTACTCCGCCCACACCAAATAAAAACCAAAAAAATATTGCTAACTTGTTTCCAAAATTGCTTGCTCAGTGTTACTAAAAATGATTCAAAGTGCTAATTATTAATAGATTGCCTGGCACATAGCAAATCATCCATAAGTGTTATCTGTTATTGGTTGGATGTGGAGTAGAAACAGTATTGCATAAAGTCAAGTACATACTAGGAATAAGGATGCCTATGTAGAAGACTTGCCTCTTGCACTAAATTGCTGTGTGATCTGGATGAAAGTTGCTTAACATCATCTGTAAAGTGGAGAAAATGTTAGTAGTACTTAGCTGAAATAAACTATGTTAAAAAAATACAAAACAAAACCACATGAGCTGGCACATTTAAACTCTTTAGTAAAGTTTGTGGGACAGAGTACACATTTAATTTTATGAAGTATTAGTTGTGCAGGTAGGCTTGCTACTCAGGTGTCATTTGGCCAGCCATTATTTATTAAGCACTTAATGAGCTAAGCACTGAGTGAGATGTTGGGGGAAGAGGAGATTAATAAGGAAGATATGGTCTTTGTCCACATGTAGAGTTTAACATAAAGCAGGTTCATGTAAAATAATTGAAGACTGTAATATATACTAGGAAGGAACTGATGAGAGACTGATACAGAAAATGTGAAAGAAATTTCTTTTTTAGGTAGGGAGTCAGGGAAAGTCTCTCTAAAGATGTATATTTAGAGTGAAGGTCTCAAGAAGAGGAGTCAACCATGAGAAGGGTGTGTGGTGGGGAGAGGGGGCATTCCAGGCAGGTGGAAGAGTATGTGCACACAAGGTCATGAGTTGGAAAAAGATAGGCACAGTGGAGGAAGGAATAGTCCACAACGGCCAGAGCATACGGGTGAGGGGAGAGAGAGCCACCAAGTGTGATTGAGGAATGGGCACCCGACAGGCCATGGTTAGGAGTCTGGATATTGCAATGGTAAGTTGACAAAGGGTATTAAGCAGTGACAAGAAATTATATTTTTTTATACTTTTGAAAGATTACTTTTGCTGCTTTGTAGGGCAAAGTTTTCAAACTTTTTTGATTATGCACACCAATCAGCATACAGCTCAAAAATGTTCATATTCTTTCTTTTTCTTTCTCTGTCTCTCTGTATCTCTGTCTGTCTGCCTTTCTTTATATATATATTAACACACATACATATATATACACACTATATATATGTATGTATATATACACATACACATATACATACACGCACACACAGGTGTATTTTTATTTATATTCATACTATATTTAAAACTATATATACATATATGTTAATCAGTCATTAAATATTAGCAAGGATAAATTTTAACCGTTTTATTAAAACTAAATATATCACCAAGTTCTATTATTTTCTTCTTGCAGAAAACTGAATCACCTTGTGGTGCTATTTGGGTATTTGCACCCTACTTTGGAGACGATATTGAGAGAGAAGATGGAGCAGAGCCAATGTAGAGTAGGGAGAGCAGTAAAGAGGCTGCTGTGCTAATCCAGATGAGATATGAAAATACCGCAGACTAAGGGGGGCATAGTTCTCATATGCACAATGAAAAGACTCCTTACTGGAATGAGAGATCTATGTTCCCCACTGGCCTTTAGTATCAATTATTTTCTTAATAAGTGATCCATTTTTATTGTATTATATTAGTAAAACCTATGGGGTTGTTTAGTGGGTTGCTGGACTGAAAAATCTTGAAATAGACTTTCCCCCTTGCCTAGCCATTTATTGTAGTCTTCTGGAAAAGGAGTATGATTTAGGAAATCACTGATACTTTCCTCCTCTACTTGTTGACAAAAGTCAACGGGGAGAAGAGCCTTAAGATATAAAATGAATCTATGCATATATAAATATATTAATACAATACTACTTGGAACCAATTTCATTCATATTTGGGTAACTTTCTCAAATGAATAATTAAAATACATAAGAATTCACATTTATATCACTTTTTTCTCAAATGAATAATTAAAATAAATAACAATTCACATTTGTGTCACTTTTTTCTCAAATGAATTATTAAAAACTTGCCTGCTCTTTATGAACTCCCAGCAAATGTACCACAAATATTTTCACTTTAAAGGGATCATTCTGACAGGTGTGTTTGAAAAGATGGAAGTTGCAAACTCTGGGAAAGAAAAATCAACAGTACTTGTATCAGTTTTCTTTAGGAAGAGCTTCATTTTGAAACCAAAATAAATTTTGGTAGGGCAGTAATACACTCTACTGAGAAAATTTAAATCCATGAATTTTCTCTTTTTCATTTTGCCTTTTCCAGTCCTATACTTGGATGAGAATTTATCTGGTTTCCAATTCTTTAATCTGGGTTTCCTTTCTTGGAGGAATTCCCACACACTTATCCAGACTGGAAAGAAGGTTAGCAGGGCATAGAAAGAAGTCATTAAGCAAATGATCCTGCAAAGCTCTAAAAACCCTTCAGAGGAGAGGAAAATGACTGCCCTGGGCTTTGTCAAAGAGCACTTGCAATTTGGGGAGGAGAGTGGATCTCTGGCTCTCTTCTCCTCCATCTAGAGGCCATAGCCTGCCAGACACTGTTTTTGTTTTAGGAGGATCTGGGTTTGGGTAGTAAAGGTGCTTTTGGAAGAACAGCCTGTCTTTCTCCTTCAATGACAAACAGGACACTTTTGTCCTTTTAGGTACTCAAGTTTAATGATTGAGAAGACTTCCCTCTTTGCATTTGCACTTTGTCTGCATTGGTCATAAGAACAATAATTTAGAACAATCTTTTAATAATACCTATCTGGATTGGATTGATAGAAGTCTACTCGGACCCATTTGAAAGGGTTTCATTGACTGAAGAGTAATTATCACTCTATGTTACTTTCACGTTGGCCTTGTCACAAACTCAGAATTCAGATTTTTCAGTGACGTTGTTATCATTCTCTGTGTGAAAATAAACAAAAAATGTAATTAAAAACTGGAATTAGTACTATTGTGTTGTGTAATTCATTTAGTCAATCAGTAAATATTTATTGAATAATTTAATAATTACCAAGTACATAAGAGAATGTTATTAGGTACATGAAGACTGTAAAGAAATTTGAAGGCATTTCAACCCTTAGCAAATTTTCTATATGGATTGAAAGATTGGATTTTGAGAAATTCTTTGTAATTCACCTGCTATAAATCTTCACCTGAACTTGCAGGAGCCAGGCAGATATTATAAGCATACCATTATGGAATTTTAGGAGTGGAAGGGATTTTAAAGGTCATCTAATGTGACCATTCAATTTTAAAGCATAGGAAGCTGAGAAAGTGTGACTTGTCTGAAGTCCCACAGTAAACCAGTGGCAAAGCATCCAGCACAGACTTGTTAACAGGGATCTCAAAGCATGTGCATGTAGCACTGGGCTAGGCACCAAATAACACAGGATAAATACAGTACTGTGCCTCCTTTCCTGTATTTATTTGATATGCAGATGCATAACAGACTCACAACAAATATTTATTGACTTAATGACTGACAAATTTCCTTCTGTGTAGTGAGTGTACTGTGCCAAACACTGAAAATAAAATGGCAAACAAAATAAACAGATCACTTCTTCCAAGTTGCTCACGATTTGATCTTCCTGTCCTCAATGAGTTTGGGGGCTCTTAGGGAAGCCAAGATACACACACACACACACACACACACACACACAAAACAGGGGAACATTACATTTAGGAAAATGTTCTCTTAAACATGATTGCCTGTAGGAAGGTTAGGTTCAAATACAGTGTAGTGCTTTAGGAGGTCAGGAAATGAATCTAAGCGTTCTTGTTGATGGGAACCCCCCCCCAAATACACACACACACACACACACACACACGCACGCGATCATTTAATTACATCACTCTCTGCTGCTGCCTTTCTGCCTTTCTGGGATCTCCCTCAGGCTGGGACACACAGGCTCTGCTCAGGGTAAGGTAAGATGCGAACTCACCGAGAATAAGAGAGGCAAAGAGCAGGAGCCCACTCAGCCCTACCTCCTAAACTGGCAAAGACCAGAAAGAGAGAGAGAAAAAAAAAAACAGCAACAGAGACTGATAGAAACCGTAAAGCAGGAACAAGACGCTTCCTTACACAGCCACCGCTGCGGGAGCCGGGGTTGGCCGCCCCCGCGGGCAGGGTGCGCGGACTCTCGCGGGGACCCGCGGCCGCGGGGGCGCAGAGCGGGCGGCTGCGAGGGGCGGCGGCGGCAGCGCCCGCGAGGCCGAGGGGGGGTCGGCGCGGGGCACACGGCGCCCGGAGCCCCGGTGCGCAGCGCAGCTCGGCAGCGGGACGCGGCGCCCCGAGCCCCGGCAGCGCCCGCCCTCGCTCCCGCGTCTTCCGCCAGCGCGCCAGCGCCCGCTCCGCCTGTGACTTCAGTTCAGCTCCACCCCCGCGTGTGGCGGCGGCTCGCTCCGTCCGGACCCGCGCTCGGCACAAGCCCAGCCCGGGCGAGCGGCCGCCACCTGCCCGGCGCCGCCTCCCGCCCCACCGCGGCCCAACTTGGATGGAGTTGGGGTCCTGAGCGCCTGCTCCCCAGCAGCCCGCCAGCGGAGAGCCCCGCGCCGCCACCTTCGCTCTGGGATCCCATCTCGGGTCCTCTCCGCTCCCGCCATGGGAAAAGTTGGCGCCGGCCGCGGCTTCCCGGCCGGGCTGAGCGCGCTCCTCGCCGGCGCGGGGCTCTTGGTTCTCTGCGCCCCCGGCGCCTGCAGCAGCGGCTCTTGCTGCCCCCCGCCGCACCCCAGCTCGACCTCACGCCGGGCACCGACCTCTGGGGGCTTTTCTCGTCAGGGGCTGCCGGGCAGGGCTCCTGCCACGCCCCTGCCCCTCCTAGTGCGTCCCCTGTTCACAGTGGTCCCCGGGGACCGAGTGCTGTCCCTGGAGCGGGCCCGGGGCACTGGGGCGTCCGTGGCGGTTGTAGCACGCTCTGGCCGGAGGAGACGGAGCGAAGGGGATCAGGAGAAAGCCGAACAGAAAGAGGGCGCGAGTAGGAACCCCCGGGGAGTGCTAAGGGACGGAGGGCAGCAGGAGCCTGGGACTCGGGAGCGGGACCCGGACAAAGCCACCCGCTTCCGGATGGAGGAGCTGAGACTGACCAGCACCACGTTTGCGCTGACAGGCGACTCAGCACACAACCAAGCCATGGTCCACTGGTCCGGCCACAACAGCAGCGTGAGTAGAAAGGGACCGAGGGCAAAGGGATGGGAGATGGAAAGGGTTAAAGTTGGCTGTGTGATCTGACAGAGAATTTGGGGAAATGGGGTTTCTGGACTTGGACTTGGACTTGGGAGGTGCTGCAAACTGAAGTCTTCACTGCCCACTTCCCTCAGGAGTTAATATTTCCTACTAGGGGACCAACCTCCCCTCTTTTCCCCTACCAACACCATCAGAGTCCTCTCCAAATGCCAAAGCTTCAGACTGAGCAGGCAAATCCCTATTCCCTGTTGCTTTGGTGACATTGGTGTGTGGAACTGAAGACCCGACAAACAGGGGTGGGTGAAAGTATGAATGCAGAGATGAAAGGGTTAAATTTCCAGGCAGGCTGACATTCCCTCAAGTGACTTTCCCTTTACTGGCTAGACCTATGGACTGGCTCGAGTATGATCAAGAAGACATGTATGTAGTCCTTTTATTTTATTTTATTTTTATGCAGAGCTCCTAACCCCTTCTTCCCCAGGAGGGAGGAGACTGCGGTGGAGGATAAGGTGTTCTTTAGTTCATTCCCTGTTTTAAGGGACCAAATGGATGCGAGTTTTAGGGCAGGAACTCTCCAGCATCTTCTAACAGCACTAACGAGTGTGTTTTGAGAGCTGGGGCTTTCCAGCCCGTGAATGAGCGGTTGTTCTCTGGCATGATCAGTTTTAGGAAGATTAGATATATCCCAGTGACAACAACTCCCTGTTCTCCCTCATTGCCTGACCTCCTCTAGTGAAGAGCACAAATAAAGACTTAACATTCCCTTTATGAAGGCAGGGAAGAGATTGCTTGATTCCAGGAGGCTGGATTCTAGGGGACTTAGGATGCAAGTCTGTGAGCTTTGGTCATATCAGGGAGGGTTTTAGAGATTTGAATCTGAGGGAGCTGTATTGAACCTAGAAACTTCAATGAGCTGAAATAGTAAAGAACTAGCTTTGATGATAATAGCTGAAGATGGTTTAAAAGTGTGGAAACTTCTCTAGCTAGCAGACAAGAAGAACCTAAAAACCAAGGATGGGTAAAATGGGGGAGGGGGGAATGCAAGTTACAGCTTTAATCAGGTAATTGAAATTGAAATATTTGTAATATGCACAGTCTATGCAGTCTGGTGCCTTTCAAACTGTTTTTGTTGTGATGTAATTGCCAGAAACCTTCCCAGAGAAGTACCACTCTAGTAAGTCGTGCTCACTGTCAGCTTTTTAATGAAAGCTGTGAACATTTTAAAATAATAGTCTGTCATTATGAATTCCTTGGGTACATAGATATAAATTGTATTAAGGCAAAGCATGGTAGATAATATTTTGTACTGATGTCTCCATCCTGAGAGTACTGGCAGGATTTTCCCTACAATTGAGCTTTCATGACAGAGGCTGTGGTTTTACGTTTCTTAGGAGTGGTTTAATCAAATAATTGAAGCCGAAATTCTTTCCATTCAAGTTCTGGAGACCCTTGTCCTCATTTCCTACCTTAACTGTTATATCTATCATATCATAGCCACTAAAATTAATCCTCTAATTTGAACTTGAATCTCCTTAAACTGATTGAATAACTTTCACACTGCTCTAAGTGATTAACTCAAAGCTTCTGGCTTTAAGGGAAAATTTTAAACACATCGAACATGGTAGATCTTATTTTATTGAGAAGTAAAAGACTTTGGACTCAAAATATTTCTGGGTTTTAATGTAATTCAAGCTGTAAAATATCACTCACCCATTAGACCTCTTGTTTTAGTTCATCTCTTGAAAGATCTTGGAAAGAAACAGAAAAAGAGAGTACATCTTTGGCAAATTTTAATTTCCATTTAAGAAGTGGTGCCAAGCACTTGTAGCCTTTTAAAAAATAAAATAAAATAAATGGTGCTTATAAGTCCAGTAGGGCTTAATAGGGTCGGGGCTTAGGACATGCAAGTAGCTCTGAGATAATGCAGGAAATAATCAAAGTTGTGAGTGTTAAAGTTATGATTACTCAAATTATGTTAACTAATGAGATGAGATTTCTGCTCTCTGAAGTCTATTATTCCAAAAAGACCCCTCCTCCCCTTTTCTGTCCTGTTCATTGCTTTGAATAGTTTGTTTAATGTGTAGATACAGATAGTAGAGGAAGAGAAATAGTCATTATCCAGATCCTCCCAAACAAAGCCAGTCTTACTTATCTGGACCAGACTCAGGACAAAGTTTAAAATGTTTTTAAAGGGAAGGAAGGCAGAAAGAAACTTTTTTTGGCAGTTATGTGCAATGGGAAAGCAGAGTAGAGACCTGAATTCTAGTTCTGCTTGTGTGAGATTTGACCGAGTCATGTTGATTGCTCCCTGAAATGTGGATTTCCTCCTCGCTAAAGTAGGGGCAATGCCTGTCATATTAATTACAGAGAATTACAGGCCAGGATATACATAAGAGGGAAGTGTGACTGTAAAGTCCTGTATACCTATTTGCAACTCTCATACCTATTTGCATCTCCTCACCTTCCCCCAGAGTGGGAAATGCACTAACCTAAACCTGAGGACAGGATCGAGGGCTCTCTTATTTTCACATCAAGATGCCCTCCCCTACAAATCTGCCCTCCAACCCATTCAGGGCCCCAGGCAACACACATCTTCTGAACCTGTCTCACCTTTAGCTGAAAGCCTTTGCTAAGAGCCTCCTCTGATTACAATAACACCTGCATTCAAGGTGCAAATATATGATAATTATAGGCTGCCTGTCAAACTGATGAGGACTTCTGGATGGTTCACTCAGCTCTTTTCCTGCTCTTTCCTGCCCCCTCAACTGTTGGACTGGTACGGCTGTATAAAGACATGACTGTTTTGCCTCATCTGTGGGTGTGAAATGATTCCTGTATGCTGCAGTCTCGCTTGATGGAAACTGTTGCTAGAGTTGGTAGAATACCTGGGGGGATCTTCTGGCATGAAAGGTGCTGGGTATGAATCATTTGTCATGAGCTTGGTGTCATAAGCAAGAACATATTGTTCCTACCCTACTCATCCCAGGCATGCTGTGCCCTGATCTAAATTTATGTAGTAATCCTCAGAGTGTTAAAATATATATTTGCCTTTATATGTATGCATAATGGTATGTCTATTTATTCGTTATTTCCAAGGAATTTCAAAGTGCTGCACTCATCAATCCTTATAAAATCCTTGGTTGATATTAGGTAGGTGACAAGTGTTAATATCTCATTTTCATATTTTTATGCTAAAGTTAATTTGAATATTTCAATTCACCACTCTGCCCTTTTCTCACTGGCAATAGTGTTATAAGATTTATTAACAGAGGCTTTACTTGATTTATATTTTGCCATCGTGATATCTTTAATGTCGCATTTATGACAGAGCATGAGGGTCTGGTTGATTTCCATGTACCTCTTTGCCTTTAGTTGTTCTGGGACTTGGCGTTTATTCTCCAATCTTAGTGAATAAATTGCATCTCAGCCTGGGCCAAGTATTCAGGGAGATGCCTTACATTCACTCAATTTTCACAAAAATGTTGTGAGTAGGTATGATAATTGCCATCACATAGAGGAGGAAACTGAGGCTCTGGAAGGCTAAATGAATTGCCAAATAGATACAGGAGGTCAGTGGAAAAGCAGAGACTGGCACCCAGAATGATCTGACTCCAAAATATGGCTAGTCCTGTGGACCTTAAAGTAGGAGAGAAAAACTCAGACCTTTTGGAATCTGCATTTTAAATAATCCTATCTTGAGTTGATTTGTGATGATGGTGAAGGGGGGCATACTCTTAGCTGGAAGCTCCATCTCCTTGTAGAAAGCAAAAACTTCAACATGTGCCTGTCACATTGCACCCTTTACCTTAAGTAGTGATTTGGTTGTTCTCTTATCCACCCACCTCTTCATCTTTAGTGAGATGTGGAATCTGCACCTGGTGATTCAGTGAGCAAAAGGTAACCTGCGATCATTCAGCTTTCAGCTCTGTTGTTCTTCAGGAATAGATTCCCCTTCTAACTTAACAGCAAATCTGATCTTATAGAGAGGTTGGCAATGGAACCTTGATTTGGCTATACATTTTGATACAGTTTTTTTTTTAACCTGACCTTCTTTCTTTTAAGTAAAATGATAACAGATTTTAGCTTTCTCTATCAAGCCCACATAATTCCTACTTTGATTAGTATTTTATGTTATAAATGTGTGCTAACGTGATGTGGCATGGAAGGCAGTGGGTTTGGAAGCAAACAGATTTGAGTCTGAATCGTAGCTGTCCTGCTTACCAGCACAGTGCCTTGAACAAGACACTTAAGTTCTTTGAGCCTCAGTTTCCTCATGTAACACAAGGGGATGGTATATCTTTTGTAGGTTTATTTTTTCCCTGAAGATTTGACACCATGTATACAAAGTGCCTTGTTTATAGTAAGTGCTTAATAAATGTTACTTTTTTTTTTATTAGGTGAAAAAAGTGTTCACTGGGAATTAAGGATCCTGGGTTATAGTCCTTGCTGTATACCAAAAAAATAGGTATATAGTCATAGAATGCTGACATTTTGTGGCCTCAATTTCATCCTCTGCAAAATTACACTAATATACTAGAGCACTACTGAGATCCCTAACAGGGTGAAATTAATTTAATACTTTGTTCAACCTATAGATATTGTGCATCTACTACATTTAAGTAAAGTGTACTGGAAGTGTTAGGGATGGAGAAATGACAGAGTGACCTATACCCTTAACCTATAAGTGAGCAAACCTTTTATTTCAGAAGAGTCTTCCTTTTCCCACAGTTCATGCATATCTATTTCTGGGAAATCAAGAAATTTGAGATCTAAGCAGGCATTCATTCCTATCTCGGCACATGGATTTGCAGCAAAACAAAGTTTATTAAGTTTACTATATCACATCTTCATGTTAAGGAACTTGCTGTCTTTGGACCAAAAAATAAAATAAAATAAAACAAAAGCCTAATGTGAAACTGGAAAGTAAACCTTTTAAAGATATTTAATGGGATTTTCTAGAGTAAATTGATATGAATGTTGACTCTGGGAACTACATCCACATCCTTTTAAAGAGGGACTCCAGAAACTCATAGGCTAGGGTACAAAAGCAGATGGAATACTCTAACTTACTTATGAAAGTCATAATTGTTCACATTTAAGGAGCGATTGCAATGTGTCAGCATTATGCTAAAAACTTAACCCAAACTGTCATATTTACTTTGAGTTACACAAATATTGATTGAGCTCCTAATGTTTGTCAGGTATTGGTATAGGGAAAATTGTGGAGTAGTACACAAAGATGAAAATGAATTATCCCTGTCCTCAAAGAGCTTTCAGTCTTGTACCCAATAATCCTCTTAAAAAACAGGAAAAGATGCAGGTCCTGGAAGTGCATAACATGTTATAGGAGCTCAGAGGAGGGTTGGGCATCTTCTGGCTGGTGTGGTCTTTAAGCTGTATTATTACAGAGTGGGTGCTTCAGTTGAACCTCGAAATGTACAAAAAAGTGTAAGTAACAGGTGGAAATTATTACAAGGAGATTTTGAGCTAAATAGATGGAATAAATAAAGGTTAAGAGAAGAGATGTAAACATCTCTATCTATATCCAGGAATTTAACCTACCTTAAAAACTATGTTTAACTAAGGCTTTAATCTTAGACACAGTTGTGAAAATATGATTTAAGAAAAAAAATATACACAAGCAGTCTTATAGTAAATATGGGTATATTGTAAGCCCAATAAGAATATAAAAACCTGTATGTTCACTGAGCGACATAACTGCCCTTATTTGTACATTAAATCGCAGCTGGAGTCATCATTGTTTCATTTTTACCTTGACATTTGCCACACACCGTTTTTACAAAAGGACTTTCTTTCATTTAAGTTCTTGGGAAAAAACAAGAACTTCAGGCTGCCTGGAGAATAAGTTAATTTGGCTCCCTGCCAGCTTATGTTAAGGCACTGAAATGTACGTAAAATGTTTGCCCTGTCTTTGTGTGTGTCTCAATTACTGTCCTGTATCTCCACCTAGAAAGTGTGGCGAATGCACCTGTGTCTCCCGGAGGGGAAACTGGCCAAACAGTATCTCTGCAGTGGCTGAAAGGGATGACAGAGAAGACATGTGCTCAGTGTGAGGTGGGGCCAAGCTCCATGGATGTTTAATGGTTGCTCTTGAGGAGCTTAAGTCTGTTCAGATCATATGGATGGAATAGGCAAAGAGTTGGCAAGAAACAAAGGTGGAATCTTACTGTGCAAGGTTTATAATGAAAGAACAGAGCCTATTCTACAATGTAAGTAGGAAAAAAAAAAGAAAAGGACGCTAATGCTCTGTAAAAGATCCTACATGAAATTTTACATGCATATGAAAGATATTGTGTCTATTTCCATAGCACTCCTGAATGTTTTTATACCACTTTATATCAGTTATAGTCCATTTTTCTCTTTCCAAAATGCTTCCATTTTCAAAGATTGAAACATTACTTCTATTACTTAAGTTTTATTCTCACCCCAACCCTAAAAGATAGGAAAGACAGGTATCTGCATTGCTCAGATAAGGAAACCAAGGTGTTGCTATTAAGCAGGTCCTGAGTTGGTGGAAGAAGAAGGTCAAAAACATTTAGTCCCACTGTAGGGCTGATTCTTTGTAGGACTGACACAGCAAGAGTTAGAATCCAACTGCATCCTAACCTCATGGTTTATCTGAAGCTTATGCACCTGTGTCCATAAGTTTTTCTATTATGGGAAGAAGTGTGGATATTGGCTGTGGAGCTCCTGAGTTCTAGGTTCAGCTATTTAAGTTATTTGTCTTGGACTTCAGAGCAAGTAGCCTCATCAGAAGTCATGCTCTTGGCATTATTTAAACCTTTAAAAAGTGACATTAAAGGTTGATGATGGGACTTTTTGGAAGTGAGATTCCCAGTAATAACCTATCTACCATATGTGTTTCCACAGCTAATGATCTTCAGAGATGAGATTACTTATGTCTGGGTTTATTGCAGTATGGAGCCACGGGAGAAAAGGGGTATAGCCACCTCTTCCTCCCTTTAATTGCCTTATGCAGATGAAATCTAGTTAAAAATAATATTCAAGGCAGTCTCACTACCTCGTCCTGTCTAAGAAACCAAGAGTGTCAACATTCTGGAGCAGCAGTAGTCAAACTGAAGGAGTGACTCTTGATGCTAATGGATATTACTCATTTAAGGATTATAATTGAGTCACCAGCTATCATTTTTTCGCTTCTTACTTTCAGGGGTGGGGGTAGGAGAAGGGAGCAAAGGAGATTTTGCCAAATATCAGGCACAGTTATCTCTATTCAGATAAGACATATTGATTATAACAGAAGTTTCTCTTAACAACAACATAAATAATCACCAATTTAGTGAACAGCTTCCCTGGAAGTATATTCCGGAGCATCAGCACATTATTTCACTTCATCCTCACACCGTCTTTGCAAACTGGGTATCATTATCCTCATTCTTTTTTTTTTTTTTTTTTATTTCATCTTATTGTTACGGGGGATACAGAATTGCAGGTTACATACGTTGCCCATGTACCGCCTTTCTCCCCAAGTCAGAGCTCCAGGCATATCTGTTCCCCAGATAGTGCACGTTGCACCCATCATTCTAAAGCTATGGAAGTCAAGGCTTAAAGCACTTGCCCAAAGTTACCCAGCAGGAAAGGGACAGAGCTGGGATTTGATTTTTGCCCTTCTGGCTTCAAAACTGTTTCTACTGAATCATGGTGCCCCTTCATATGGGTTTATTTTTAAGTTTCTTTAAGAGAGAACTCCACAAGTCAGTGCAGAGTCAGTGCAGAGGGGCAGTAGGGGAACTCTTGGCATGAACAGCACATCTTGGGGCTTTCCCTTTCACCTCACCCGGTTGTCAGGTTACTGACCTAATACACTTTCCCTGTTGCTAAGATGCCCCATGACACGGCTTGATCAAAGCACTAACCTCTGCTCATTCCCATGAGTGGTTTGCCAGCAGTTGTTAATGTGCATCATCTTGTTATCCTGGAAGGATGTGTGGGATGTGCTGTCTGTTTCTCGCCGGCTGGCTAATGACCCTAGAGTGACAGTGTGGACAATGTATGCACTTTTTAAAGAAAGTGCTAATAAGAATCATGCTATCAGACAACCAACTAATCATGTTGTGCCCCGGAGCCAGTGGATTGATGCCTCTGATCGTCTTCCCCGAACAGGAGGAGCAGGGGCTGTTGAGACACAGAAGCATGGACCATCAGTCCTGCTGCAGGGCCTGTGCAGGCTCGGGTGGGGGTTGAAAGTGCAAGGTCTTTCCGTTATCTCAGCAATTCCCACCATACACTCTTGATTAGAATCATTAAAGGGAAAAAGGCTATGTGGGCTCATTTGACACCCTGATTTAGAAATCTGTCGACTGCAGCCCTGCTCGCCCTGGCTTGCATTTTGCTGAAATGATGGAGGAATTCTTCACTGAGCAGCGATGGGCTCTCTCATAAGTGCCCAAAGCAGTGTTTCTCAAAGTACTGTCCTCATGGGACCCACTTTTGAATGCCCCAGTGGGAAGCATGGACCAGGAATCTTGATATTTTACAAAATCCCAAGAAGATTCCTGAGAACACTCAAGCTTGAAAATCATTTCCTTAAGATTTGCACATGAGTTTTAGGGTCTGTGAACTTCTTCCATTGTCTGCACCATTTTGTGTTAATGTGTTTTATTTTATCCCGTGAAGAGCTGAAGCCCACAGCTTTCATCAGCTCCACAATGGAAACCATGACCCTCAACAGTGAAGACCTGGTGAAAGGCTCTGTAGAGCACATGGGACAGTACAGGGTACCCAGGTGATATTTCTGTCATTCAGTGTGTTCTAAAAAATTGTCTTTCTTGGCTATCCACACAACAATGGGTGACAAAAATGTGCCTGGTTTCAAATATAATGCTTCGTGATTGGTTTAATTTCCCATTCTACTATCTACTAGATATATGAATTTGGGAAATTAACTTTGTTACACTGTGCTGTAGTTTCCTTATCTGTAAAATGAGAATAATAATGGTATACTTTTTATATGGTTGCCTGGTGGTTGAAAGAGATAATGGATGTAAAAAATTTTAATGTACCATGTAGCATATAGTAAGTCATCAGTAAGAGTTGGCTGTTATTATTATTATTGTATCACTATTTTATTAATATTAATAATATTAATAGTGCTCATGTAT
The DNA here is from genome assembly GCF_041146395.1 of Eulemur rufifrons. Taxonomy (NCBI): domain Eukaryota; kingdom Metazoa; phylum Chordata; class Mammalia; order Primates; family Lemuridae; genus Eulemur; species Eulemur rufifrons. The sequence goes on along the minus strand of NC_091010.1, from coordinate 52,653,844 downwards.
GGACTACTAAAAGATATTTGTAGTATATGGCTTCTTTTTCTGCAGTTATGTTCTTTCCCTCCAGTTCTTTTCTTATAACGAGGGCTGGGACACTGTCCTGTCTTTTCAGCGTTCCTCTCAGCATCTCTAGCTATTTCCACATAATAATTGTTGACTAAATATTTGCTGTTTTATTTGCTATTTCTTCAAGGAAAACTGGCTTTTCATTTGGTACAAACAACCCATGACCTTGTACATTTGTGCGGAATTGTGAGGCCATTATAGCTTATACAAATATATAGATACTGAATTGGGAAGCCTCCCACAAAACACCAGAATAACATACTACAAAATAGTACAAACAGAGGCCCCATGAAGTCAGGGTTTTCTGTCTGTGTTGTTATATCATGTATTTCAAGTCCCTAGAAGTACACCCGGGCATAGTAGGGGTTTAATTATTTTTTCAAAAATTACATTTTTGTAAACAAACAAACAAACAAAAAAGGCCAGGAAAGATATGACTATAAATTTTTGCCTGTGATTATGATGAATTTTGGGATTATATGTGAGTTGTTTTTTTTTTTATTTGCCCATGTCTGTTGTTATTTCTCAATAAGCATGCACTGCTTGAGTTATCTTTTAAAGTTATTTGAAAAGTGAAAAACAATGAAGAAAGAGCAAATGAATTTGTGAACTTGGCCTCATTAAAACTGAATTCCAGGCAACTGAACTAGACAAAGAGCCCACATTCAAGTTGCCTGTTTTGCTTCCAATCAGTATTGTTGGGAAACAGTCTGATGCCCAGGCTTTTTACAAAACAGAAAGAAGGTCACTCTGTGTCTCCCTCCCGGGTGTGCAGCAGCATGTGCTACCAGGCCTTTTGTTTATCATTCTCTTTGTTGATTTCAGAGACAGTGATCTGAAGGTAACTTCACCAACCTGACTGGATGTCCCAGAAATTCTAGTGACCTCCATTCCCCCAATAAAGCAGCATATATTTCGGTTTAAATTTTAGTCTCTGTCTTGATCTTGGTGTCCATTTCTATGTCATACATGTGCATATATATGCACACATAATAGATTTGTGATTGCTTGTATATCTGTATACGTTCACAGCAACTTAAGCTCCAACGTACAATATTTAAGCCTCCACTCTTAAAAGTGAAATACTAGTCTTGTGAGGCCATGATAGGGATGCTTACTGATTGTGAAAGCTAAGTGGAGGGAGAGCTCCAGAACAAGGAGAGAGAGAGACAGAGACAGAGAAAGATACAGAGAGACAATGGATACAGAGATATGGAGAGAAAGGAAGAATAAGAAAGACAGGCAGAGAAAGAGGAAGAGAGACATGGGAGAAGGAGGGAGAGGAAAGGAAGGAGGGTGAGAGAACACAAGAGCATGACAGAGGCGCAGAGAGACAGAGAACAAGACAGACAGCACAGGCAGATTGAGAAGGTTGAGGAAAAAGAATAGAGGAAAGACAAAAAGAGACATAGAGAGACCATAGACAAAAGTCATATTGAGAGACAAATAAAGACAGAGTTGTGATGAAGGCATGTAGACACAGAGTGAGAGAGTCACAAAAAGAGAGTAAGAGATGAAAATATGAGAGGACAAGTGTCAGCAAGTGGGAAGAACTTGTAACATAATCAAGTCATAAAAAGTGCAGAGAACTGGGTCATAAGCAGACTCTATCCCTCCTAAAATGCAGTGCTTCTGTGGCCTGTTGCTTTGAGGGATTTTGTGCCCAGCCATGTCAGGTGGTTAGCAGAGGCAGCCATTCTTGCATGTGTGCTGGCTTTGGGAGCCATTCCTGTTGGTTGGCTGGGTGTGGAGTGGAAGAGGTGCATGGGGTGTCCATGCATTGTTAACAATCTCTTAAGAATTATATCTTTTGGGAAGTAGGACTGATGGTCTGGACTCTGGCTGATAGAAAGGCAACTTTTAACCTTTCCTTTTATACTCATCTGTGCTGTTTTAAATTTTTAACATGGGCATGCATTTCTTTAATAATAAAAATACTAAAACATGTTTTAAGTGGCTGTTGTGTCAGCATTGTGCTGAGCGCTGGGAATACAAAGATGAATAAGATCTGATCTTTACCCTTGAGGGTGCATATTCTGTTGGAAATAGATGGACCCATAAACAGATAAATTGCAATTTACTGTGATAAGTGCGTAATAGCTGTAATAGGGTTTTGTGCAAAGTGCTATGGGAGCAAAGATGAGTAGGGGACAACTAATTTTGCCTGAGAGTGGGAGACAAGGTTTTAAAGGGAAGTGACATTTAAGCTGGGTTTTTATACAAGATTAAGAATTTTGCAGACAGAATAGAAATGGGTAGAAGGAAAGGTCATTGTTGCCCGTTTTTAACTCTCTACATCTCGGGTCTTGGGCTCATCTTAGGTTAGCAGTCACCAAGCTGTGACTGGGAAGTCATTCTCTTTCTTCTTCATCTCAGTGTCCAGGATATTTGGGACCAAGGCTAACAGTGCTTTAAAGTATCAGATTAGACTCCACATCTTAGAATATCCTATTAAGTTCTTGGCCTCAAACTGGGCAAGGGAACCTGATTTTTCCAAAGAGATAAATTGTTCCAGTAAATCTTCACATGCACATAAACGTGGACATACACAACACAATTTTAAAGCATTGCCATCTCTTCTCTTCACAGTAAAAATTGATTAGTGAAACAGTGATGGGATTTCTTCTTGTTTTTTTGTAAGTTTCTGCTTTTAAAGAGTTAAAAGTGGATGTTTAGTCATTTTTTTAGACATGCTTCTCAAATCAATATTAGGGACGGGTACATTAGGATGAATGAGACGGTCACTACTTATGATTGAAGTGTGATTTTTAACGGCAGTTAAAACAATGCAATAGAATGTTCCACACCAGTGTTATCCATACTTAATTAGTTATGCCTTGCAAATAGGAGACAGCATACATAAATTAAATACATAGAAAAGTCCCAGAAAACAAATTTGGCTTTTAGTTGGTTGGTCCTTTTCCTCCTTCTTATCTGCCTTCTAGATAAAAGAAACAAAGAACAGAAAGGGGGAGGTGGTGAGGAAACGTATGGCCAGAGACAGAGGGGACATGTGCTGTTGGGACCGGCTCACCAGCCCATGAGTAGTTGAAGAGACACTTCCACGGCCTTGAGTTTTACCCTTCCTCTACCCATAATTCTCAGGCAGACTGCTGTGTGAAGTGATGTTACGAGGTCCAGATCTGGCTTTGGGTATTTTGACTTAGGAAGTTTTTCCTAGAATTTTCTACAACTGTAGTAGAGAATCAATTCAGGAATTTCATCTTTTTTAAGACAAAAATGACTTAGGAGTGAGCTTCTCAGCTGATACTAAATATTCCCTGAGATGTGTAAATGACTAGCCCCAAGGAGTGGTAATGAGCTCCCTTCCTGTCACCCCAAACTTGGTTTAATTTCCAAATGAGATTCTCCTTTATAATCATTTAATTTAGATTAAAATCATAGGGAAAGGAGAAGAGAAAATTGCATTTGCTTTAAAAGCTCACCAACTTTATCAGTACCCAAGTACCTCTTACTCAACCTAAGTGCGGGTCTTGAAAATACCTCTAACAAAGCAACATTTGCATGTCCCATGATAGGGACAGACATTAATATATTATTTTTTTCTTGCAAGTGGGATTTGAGGTGGTTTAGGCTGGGAGTTGTCAAATTACAGCCCATGGGTCATCTCTGTCCCACCACCTGGTTTTGTATGGCCCACAAATTAAGGATAGTGTTTTACATTTTTAAATGGCTCACAAAATCTAAAGAAGAATGATATTCTGTGCCATGTGAAAATCATTTGATATTCAGTTTTATTGGACTGCAGCCCTATTCGTTCATTTACATATTGTCTATGGCTGCTTTCCTTCTACGATAAAAAAGTGGAATAGTTGTGACAGAGACTGTATAACCCATGAGCCTGAAACATTTATTCTTTGACCCTTTACAGGAAACAGTTGCCAACCCTTGATTTGGGGGATTGGGGAGAATGTAAGCAGTGAGGCACAGTGAAGATGCCGTGGTTGCCATTTGCATGCTCACTTAAGAGTGGTCGTTTCACCCTTGGTTTTCTTGCCTCAAAGGCATCGATACTCCCACCCACTGCAAATTCCCAGTAACAGTGTGGACTCTGGTGCATTGGGTGCATTCTCTGTCCCCGTGCCTTGGCTTATGCTGCATCCTCAGCCTAGAAACTTGATCTGCCAGGTCTCTGCCTGCTTAAATCCTTTTCGTCCTTATCCTCATGTGGATATCACCTCCTATCTGAGGATTTCTCCAATACTTCCAAGGAGAAGAGATATCTGAATATTATGAGAAAAGATCTGCTCTTACATGCCAGGCCACTCTCTCTCTATCTCCTTCTAAGCGCTAAGCATCATCTAGTTTGTGTCCCAATTAATGGTGAATTCCTAGAGGGCAAGACTCCATTTCATTTATTTTTATATGCCGGTATATGGCACATAGGTAGGTGGTGTGTAATAAGAATATTTTTTTCAGAACACTAAAGCAGTATAGAGTCATTTTATTTACCTCTCTTGGTATGGAAGATAAATGGTCAGCATTGATATACCATAAAGAGGGGCTGCCTGGATATTTTTCACTGTCCTGATTCCTCAAGTATAAATGATCTGGATTGCCTTTTACAAACTGTTCTTTAAAAGTGGCCCAAAATTAGACAAAGAAGGAGAGGAAGGAGAGAGAGAGAGAGAGAGAGAGAGAGACATTCAAGAAGGAGATAGGGATGTGTTTTGATGAAGCCCAATGCTCCAGGTGCCAGGATGAGCTGATGGCTGGTAGGAGTATTGCCAAAGGCCTGAGAGAGAAAATAATTTCATGCTTCTCATTTAAGGAGCTGAATTGAGAACCAGCCCCCATGATACAAAGTCTCAGCAGGGCAAGAACATTTGAGAAATGACGAGGACATATTGCATTATGAGGAAGATAAAATTGCATTTGTGATAATGGACTGAACCGAGAGCACCATGACAAGAAGAAAAGAATTATGGGTTAAAACTACATTTTCTTTTAGGCACACTTACATGAAGGGGTAAAATGAGAGTTTTGGGATTTTTCAAATGAGTTTGGGCACGATAGAATGCCACTTAAAGATAGGTAAGGGCTGCTATTTATTGAGGGCTTGAGCAATACTTACTATAATAGTAACTAACACGTATTGGGTGTATACTGTATGCCAGGCACTATTTGAGCTAATACACATGTCAACAACAATAGGAAGTAGGTACTGTTATTATTCCCTAGAAATGAGTACTAGGAATTAAAGTATTCCCAGTACAATAGGAAGTAGTTGCAGTCATTATCCTCTAGAAATTCTGGGTAAGCTAGTTAGGCTAGAATGAGAGGTTAAGTAACCCACCCAGGGTCACATGGATAGCAGATATCTGATATCAGTGAGAGTTGGGAAATCGGGGTCTAAAAACCTCAGTTGGAACCTAGGCAGGTGAGGAGTCTAAAAAGCTTAGCTCTTACCCACTATTTAGAGCACTATGACACACTGTCTTCAAGTAGCCTCGAGTTGTTCCATATTTAACAATTATGAATTAAGTGCCCAATCCATGCTAGACATAGGCCAGGCCCTGGGGATTTATTCTAGGTCAAAACCAGTAATAGCCCTGACCCTCCATGAGCTTAAAGCGTGGTGGCCTGTCCACTGACTCTCTATAGAGTTTGAGAGGTTATGATCTGGGACTCCTTTGGGAAGTAGGCTTTTCAGAACCCAAAACCTTACTCATTTTTTAGGAGTTAATTGAAAAGAATTAGGGGACACATTTTTAAAAATGAGATGTATATTTTTAGGCAACAGGTGGAGTGCTGGTTGTCATGGTTAAAATAACGTAAAAATGCATTCACAGAAATCTATATCTAAGGAGGCATAACGCTTAGGGGTTCTCTTTACCATGGATATTGGTGAATTAGTATTTGTGTGTGTGGGTGTGTGTGAAGGACATTTATATAGACACACATGTCTCTGCTTCTGCCTCTACATCCACATCATCAGCTATACTTATACCTGTAAATGGATAATGTCTCTGCTTTGTCTTCAAATTTTGATGCAAATTCTATTATATAAGGATATAATACAACTGTAGGGCTGCTTTCCTGTGAAAACCAGAATGTTTCCCTAGTTGTATGATTAAACAAACAATTTATGTGTGCATGAAAAAATGGTAAAACTATTTAAAATCCAGTAATGGCCAAAGAAAGCACTGACTTAAAAATAGAGCTAAAATGACAGTTATTTAGCAAAGAATTCAAGGTCCTTCATTTTTGCAGTAGTTTCTTCTCTCACTTGAAAAATGCTTCTTTTTATTAAAAAAAAAGAGTCCTTTTTTCTCCCCCAAATCAGGGACCATTTTAGATTGCATATGGGCATCTTGCTTTATTTCACCCTAACAGCTAAGTTGCCTTAATTTGTTCAGAACAAATTTGAATTGTTTGACCTTGATTTATTATTAAAACTACCCTGTAACCAACTTGTTTGTGTTTTTAATGGACTTTCTTATTTTTAGATCTGCTTGAATTGTATTTATGCTAAATTGTTTTCAGAATCATGGGTTTATAATTAAGACCTATTCTCCTTTTTCGTTAAAACACTTGGTACAAGAGGGTAAATTTTCCTGCACAGTGATTCATAGTAGGACAGAGTTTCTTAAAATGCAGTATTTGGACTGCCATTCAGACAGAACACCAGGATAATAAATGGTTTTTACATCTTTGAGACAAGACCATTTCTGTAATCTGCCAGTCTGGGATGACTGGTGAAATGTTTTCTTCCCAGAAGTTTCTGGTCTGGCCTTTCTCCAAGCTCCTCATTTTCTTCTTTTTTTTTTTTTTTTTTTTTTTTTTTTTTTTTTTTTTTTTTTTTTTTTTTTTTTGAGACAGAGTCTCACTTTGTTGCCCAGGCTAGAGTGAGTGCCGTGGCGTCAGCCTAGCTCACAGCAACCTCAAACTCCTGAGCTCAAGGGATCCTCCTGTCTCAGCCTCCCGAGTAGTTGGGACTACAGGCATGCACCACCATGCCCGGCTAATTTTTTTGATATGTATATTTTTAGCTGTCCATATAATTTCTTTCTATTTTTAGTAGAGATGGGGTCTCGCTCTTGCTCAGGCTGGTCTCGAACTCCTGAGCTCAAACGATCCGCCCACCTCGGCCTCCCAGAGTGCTAGGATTACAGGCGTGAGCCACCGCGCCCGGCCCTCATTTTCTTCTTTTGGTGATTCAATTCAGCAATATTCAGCCTTCCCAGAATTCCTGGTAGTTCAACTGACTTATTCCATCAGGAAATGCCTAATATGTCTCCCTCAGATTTTCCTACCAACAATTCTACTTCATTCATTACTTGCCCCAGCTCATCACCACCTTCCACCCACACTGGTGTTTATCACATAGTTTCCTGATGAACATGAGCAGGGAAAGCTGAATGCTTTTACACCTCCCCCTTCATCCACTGAAAGATAGAGATTATTGCCACCTTGCTGAAAAGGGAGATGGATTAAATAGCACTGTGCATCCTGATGGCTTAATTCGTTAAAGGAGGTGCTGCAGAAAGCCTTGGCATATTGACATAACTATTCTTTTTTTTTTTTTTTTTCTTTTTAAAAGGTGGTAGGGATATTTGTCACACATATATCCTTATAATCCTGTAAAGAATGCAAGCAAGTGATTGAATGCAAAATGTCTCTCTGTCTCCGCTGTGATGCTGTCATTCCTCAAAATTGTGACTACTCCTATATAGGTTAGAAGATAGCTGTGCCGAAGGGGGAGAGGAATGTGAAGGAATTCAGCAGGTGGAGCTGTTCCCTATGAGACAGTGCTGAACCTGACTCCTTAGTTGGGGCTCGGCTGCTTGCTGCTGAGTGCCCACTAGGGCAAGGCCATGGGCTATTGTTTATTTGGCAGAGGCCAGCTAGCTGCAGGAACACACTCTGTCTTTGAACCCAGGCAATGTTCTACATGGGTATGCCTTGCATATGATGAGGAGGGGTAATTGTGTGTCTAGTTCTGTGGTTGACCATTCTGATACTCAGGGACATCATCTGTGGTCAGCAAAGACTTATAGGAAGGAGAGGTATTGGTTAAAAATACGAACTGCAGTGCCCCACAGATTTTTGATCTGTTTGCTAGCCCTGTACCTTTTGCTTTAGTATAGTTAACCCTACCAAGTGCTTAACTTTCTCGTAGGGCTGAGAATACAGAACTAGTCCTCTCTGATGGCTCACAGTCTAAGTGGAGAAATAAGTAGTTGAAACATAACTTAGTATGTGCAATATACAGGTGTTTACAGAGGAAAATCTAGCCAGATGGGGGGAGTAAGGTCATGGTATAAGCAAAGACTTTCAAGAAAAGGTCACATCGGATGTCTCTGGCAAATATAAAGGATAAATAGGATTTTCCAGATGAAGAAGTGAGAAAAACATGCTCCATGTGGAAGGATCAGCACATGCAGCTGCTCAGAGCATAAGAGGGTACAGCCCATGAAAGGAAGGGAGAGCACAGGTGGGACGTGGGGAGGGAGATGAGGCTGGAGAAGGAAACTGGCATCATGTCAGGAAGGGCCTTGCAAATTAGACTGAAGAGTGTGGACTTCATTCTGAAGGCATTAGGGAATGACATGATCAGCATTTCAGTTTGGAAGAAAAAAATATAGCAACAATAAATTGGATGGGCAAAATATTGGAAAAAGGGAGACCATTAGAAAGCTACTTGAAGAATTCATTCATCCATCAAGCCCATTTGCAAGGCACTGTGTGAGCAGCTGAATGCCTGCCATGGATACTGATGGCGCCATGTGATTGTTGTACATGCTCTCTCAAGATAACACTAGAGATATCACTGTTGGATGATCAATAGTGATATCTTTGTCTGTTATATGCTACTTCATTCTTTGCTTTTAGAAACATAACATACCTCAGCAATGCCAGAAGCTGGATACAGGGAGACACCTGGGTCTTGGCCTCAGTTCCTCTACAAATTTCCTGTGCACGTAACAATAGTCATTTTAGTTCTCTGTGCTTATTTCCTTCATTACAAAATGAAAATGCCAGACTGGACAGCAACTGAGGTCTCGTGCATTCCGTGAACCTGTCAATGTGACCCTACTTATGATCTAGTGATGAGAAAGATTTGAAATGTCATTTGAGAAGAACTAGGAAAACAGCCCCAGTTGAAACTAAACAGTAGACTGAAGTACCAATGAGTGAGAGGGCTTGGTTGGGATGGATTTGAACCATGCTAAGAAATTTTAATATAGACTAGTACACAAATAAAATATATAGATATAGGCTGTGGGAAAATCTGCTGAGCATATATGTGGTTTAATAAATATTCAAAGTGACCGTTAAGTAGCTTTAAGGAAAAGACAATAACTATTTTTCTGTAGTCACCATGCCTAACTCAGTGCCCTTCTCACACTAGTGTTTGAGAAATGTCAGTTAATGAAGATGATTTAAAATGTCTTTTGAGCATAGCTGAACATTTATGCAAGAACAGCACTTGTGATTTCAGCTGCTTCTTGCAGCATGGGTTCTCTGTGCCACAAAATCCAAGCTCCCACCATAAGCCGATGTTCATAAAAATCAATCACTAATAGGAACTCTGCTAGAATCTGTATGTCCTGAGCTCACATTTTAATATCTTTCCTTCTTCCAAACCTCTGCCAAAGGCTGCACTTAGAAACCACAAGAAAATGGAGAACGGTGCCTGGGAGGCAGCAAAAGAGAGGGCTAAGCCAGGATCCACTTCCCTGGAATTGACTAGGAAAGCTATGGGAGACTAAAGCGATTAAATTGGTTGTGGAGGATAATTCAAGGTGCTTCACTCTCTTTTTCCTCCTCCACCTTATCTTTCCAACCCTTAGGATGAAGGTGATTCAGTTGTTTTAAGTTGTCAAGAACTGCTTTCCCATAGTATTGCAAGTCCAGGGGAAGAAATGGGGCTATTTTACAAGCAGGTGAATACTGGTATTTTTGATTGCACAGTATTCAGTGAAGTGGAGGGATGGTGCTGTGGACAGAATACGACCCTGCTGCCTCAGCACAGTTCCCGTAGTGCAGGACCTCGCTGGGGGAAGATCCTGTGTGCAGCCTGAAGCCAGGCACCTGGGGAGTCATGATCAAAGGCAAAACCTCCTCTTTGTTACAGCCAGCATTTAAAATAGACCCAATTAGGCCCTTAAATAGAGACCCAAGGGATTCCTTTGCCCCATGCCTGTCACCACTCCACTCTGCCTGGGACTTCTGCATACACACAGATAGGAACAGTAATAATAACTTTTTTTTTTTATTACAAAATAAAGAGCCAGGAACAATTTTGAGCCAATGATCTCAGTGTTGCCCCAAAGCAAGTCTATGTATGTTACATAACTACTACCTTCTTGAAAAATAGCCCAATAATCCCTGTTGGGCTCACTGCATACTTTCTCAGCTTGGAGAGTACTAGCAGTGTTAACACCTGGCTCTGGAAGGAAATGTTGAGGTTTATGTTCTTACCTAGAGGAGACAGTAATAATTTTAATTTGTTTCAATGCTGCATAATGTATGTGTGCCCCTCCCCTCCATGGTGTCCATCTCTACAAAAGGGGCCAAGATACAACTTTGCCCAAGGGGATGCCCAGTACAGAGTCTTGTGAACTCAACTTGAGTGCATGTGGGATTTTGCTGGACACTTTCATTCTTTGCTTTTCCACCAGTCTGATTTTGGTAATTGAGTATTGCTAACTGTTGGGTCCCTTATGGAGTAGAAAGATCTCTGAGGTCATTCCCTCCAATGTCCTTATTTTACAGATGAGAAATCTGAGGTCCATAGAATCTGAACTAATATGCTGTGAAGGACTTCAGAGTGTGGATGCCCTTGCTTTCATAAAGGGTTCAAAACGCTGGCAGTGTAATATCGTGCTTGAAGACTGGGTTTGAATTGCTGGTTCTGCCATTTACTAGTTGCAAAACATTGGACAGATCATTTAATTTCTCCAAGATAGTTTCATCATCTCTAAAATGAAACTAATATTGTAGCCACTAATAGAGTTAACCTGAATATTACAAGAGATCATGTATGGAAAGTGTTTTGTCCAATGCTCAGCCCAAATTAAGTACTATGTATGTTGTATGTTAGATGTTGGGATGTTGGATGACCTTTGGAGAAGTTGTAGCTATGGATGTGTTGAAAACAATTTCTTATGAGAATATGTATATGTGTATACAGGAAGGTGTGTGTGTATGTGTGTGTGTGTGTGTGTATATGTATGTATATATATTCCTTATCGCAAGGGTTGGTAAGATAGCTGGCTTTCATAACCCAAGAATTTTCTACTGAAGGCAGGTTATAGAATGCATTTCACTTAAAAAGCATTCTAGGCATTCACTGAGAACATTTAGAGCTTTAGCTAAGTCTGTGACGGCACGGTTCAATAAGAACAAATGTTTGTTCACTTATTTGAAGACACAGCCCTTACAAGTCAACCACAAAGAAGCAAACCACAAAAATGATACTATGAAATTATGCTGACAGTAAAACTGCGCATGTCATGAAATTAGAAGTTTGAATTTTAACAACTTTTATCATAGCGTACTTTTTCAGAGTCTTCTTTGAAACTCTGTATTGCTGGAATCAGCATGTATGAGTTATTGGTGATGGTGGTGGTAAACCTGACTTCACAGATTTTGCAAGGAAAATTTGGTTGCCCACATATACCCTTATTTTCTTTTTGGATGGTGGACAAATGAAAAATGTGGATGACTATGAGATCGAGATTGAGATTGTTTTACTATTGGATTTAATTTGAATGCTGCTTCAATGTTAGCTTTGCTCCTATGGAGGAGTGGAATGTAATGATTAAGAGAATCATTAGAGGCCCACAAACCTGGGTTTGAGTCTTCCTCTGCTTTTAACTAGCCAGGTGAATTTGAATAAATTACTTGCACTTTCTAGACCTCAATTTCATCAAATGCAAAATGGGGCTGATAATAGCAACTCCATAGGAGTGTGGTGACAAATGACAGAACATACGTGAAACAGTGCTTGGCCAGGTGCGTAGAGGTGCTGAATACTGGCCAGTTATTATTATTAGCTATGTCTGGGTTATTATTATTTATGTGTTGGTCACTCCAGGACTCACAGAAAGGACTATGCAATTACTATAAATAGGTCAGAGGAGAGCCTGCCAAAAGACTAGATGGCATAGATTGGCTACATTTTCTCTTGTGAAGTATAGAGGGCATGTGTCGTAGCAGTCATTTGGTAATAGGACTGCCTCACGTGTACCCCAGCTTCACTAATCTGTAATTTTTGATGTATGTCAGGACCTGACGGTACCTTTAAGAATCCACTCTCCATTTTCCCCTTTATTTTTTCTTTTCTCTTTCTCTCCCTCTCTCTTCCCAATCTCCTTGGCATCCCCTAGAATTTGCCAGGAGCTCACTGCTAAGTCAACAATTGATTGCAGGACCAGACCACAGGGTCTAGGTGGCAGTGTCTTTATTTCATTTAGACAGATTTTAGAAGGATAAATAGTAAGGGAAATTGTGTTTTGTTTTAACTTTTTGTTTTTTTCCTTCAAATTTTTCAAATAAGCCAGTCTTCCATCAGCATGGCTAAAACTAAGTGCACATTTCTGCCTGTTACTAGCTTGGTTTCTAATTTTAAAAATTGTGTTTGTGGTTTTCCAAAACCAGTGACTTAAATATCCTCTGTTCTACCTGGAATTTCTTTTTAAAGAAAGAAAGGATATCCAGATGATTTAAGCAAATGGGAATTTAATTCATCAGATTTAATCTTATTTTCTTGCTTAGATTCATAGCTTTAATCTGTAAACAAGCACATCATTAGGGAGATAGGTAATTACACAAATTAGATTGGAGAAACTTTGCCAGGGGAGATGGATTTTGTTTATCCTCATGTGCTTGGCACCAGAGGAATTTGTTTCTCACACAAAGCTCTATCTTGTGTGGCTAGAGAAGAGGAAAAGAGTGGAAAGTCCAGGAAAGGAGTCCTTTTGTCCCCAGGACTAAAGCTTGCAGCAGCGAGCTCTTGTTCCAGCCTGTTTGTGGGGGTCAGTCTGGAGTGAAAGACAGTAGAGTGTGTGGAGCAAACGGAGACACTGAAGTTTCCTGTACCCAGAAGCGTGGCACGTATTTTCTGCCCAAAATATGTTTTTTGTCCTAAATGAAAGTTCTCCTAAAATTTTAAGATATGCTTTGCACATGTTGAAGTGCACTCATGAACAGTTAATCAAATTGCCCTGAAAAACTTTACTCTTAAAAATAATTTCTAAGCCTGAAAGAAGATATGTTGTCCTCAAAGTACGCATAATCTACATGAGAAATAAAGCGTAAATGTGAATGTAAATGTGATACCTCTGTCTGCACGGCTTAAAACAAGGATGGGTAAAAGATTGGTGGGTGGTGTAGACCATCAACCCTGAGCCCTCTCTTTCCTTCCTGTGCCTGGCTTTCAGGCTGGAGGAATGATGGGGGGTACCCCAAGCTGGGACACTAGGGTAGAGGGAGCAAATAGATGATAGGGGCTGTGAAAAGCCATATGACTACAAAGCCCCAGATTCCTTTGTTGGTGAAACATTTTCTTTCCAAAATGGAACACTGGGCATGATTTTCATTAGGGGAGGGCCAGACGGTGATCGTAGACCCATCTAAAGTAGAGTGATTTGAAGGGAATTTTCTCCCAAATAGAGGTAGGTGGAATTGATTAGTCTTACCATATTCATTTTGTAAAGGGAATCAGGGCAAGGAGAGGGGGCTTGGTGGAATATAGGTAGGCTGTCAGTGTAGACTGTGTTAGCTAAGAATATGAACTCTGAGGTCAGATAACCTGTGCTTGAAACCTCATACTCCTGCTTCTTAGCTGGGTGATCTTGGACAGAGTGCTTAACACTTGTGCCTCCATTTTCTCATGTTAACCTAGATATAATATCAAAGTGGTTGTGAAGATTAAATGATATCTGAAAGGCATCTAGAACAGCATCTGCTGTATCTAAGTATCTTGTAAGTGTTGGATATTATTATTAATTGGACCCCATCACTTAACCAGTTGTGACTTTGGACAAGTCACTTTCTCTCTTTAAGCCTCAATTTTTTCTGCACTCAAACTCTGGGATCTCCAAGGCTCTTTCCAACTGTAGCATTTATAATTTACGAAAATTAAACTGTATCATCACACAGCCTGGTACACAAGTATGTTTTGTGTGCTCCCAATGTTAACAGTAACAGCCCCAAACTGCAAAACCTACTGCTTTCAAGCTTTGATGGCATGCAATCTGAACGTGTCACATTTTGTTTTCATTGAGGGCTGTGTAGAACCCTAGCTTGGCTCAGAAAAATAAAAAAAATATTGTTTTATTTTATTCTCTCATTCCCTTTTGTTTTTAAGATTTCAACAGCTCACTTGCGAGGAGAAAGGCCAAGGGTCTTTGCACTCTCTCTTGCACTTGGGTTCGAAAATCACTCCTTTGAAAAGTCTTTAATGAAAAATGCCCCCGTAAGTTTTGCATAAATGGATTTCTGGATGTTGCCTCCTTGATTTTAAGTTATACTTTTTTTCATCTTCTATTTTTTTTTTTTTTTAATTTTCCCCAATGACAGCAGAACCTTTACTACTAAACAAGCGCCACCTTTTCCTGTCATCCTGATGAAGAATTTAATAGGAAAACCAGAGGTTGTTTATTTGAAATCAGAATCACGGCCGGGGTGGGAAAGAGTGAGAGGGAGAGGAGGGTTTGCTTTCAGTTGCTATAACAACCATATGTCACATCTGTATTTTCTTCCCTCTTTGCTTTTAGTAGCGTCTCTAATTTATCTTCTGGTTTCTGGTCCTAGAAATCACTTGGGATCATTTTGTGAAAGGACATGTGATTTTAACAATATTTTAAAAGGAAACATACATGCGACAATTGGCTATTTAGTATTGTGGGTCTCCTACCTGCCGGGCGCTTTACTGGGTGTTTTATATATGTCATTTCATTGTAATATTCTCTTTCTTCTACAAAACTATGACAAGCATTGCCTGGACATAATTTCTTTCTGGACAGTACAGTGTTAATCTGATACACTGGTAGCTTGAGCCATTAGGAAACTCCTAATGTATGTTCAATGTTAGCAATTCTACAAGGAACACTCTTCTGGGTTGGCAGGTGTTGGGTGCCAATGGTAATTTGATCAGTTCCCTTTCATGATGTTTACAGCCACTTAAGTGTTTATTTTATACAATTAAAGTGATGTTAGGTCACATAGATGTCTGGGTATCTTTCTTCTTTGTTGAAGGGGATCCTGAGTTGTGTGTATGATACTGTTGCATCTTGAATGCTTAATTTGAAGAGGATATTGTTATACCTCAGTGCATTAAGTTTGGAACCTTCTATGTGCAAACACAGTGCCCAGTGCCATTTGGGGTGAGTAAAAACAGTGTGCATCCTTCTGGAATTCGTATTCCAATAGGGGAGAGAGGCACACATGTGAATAATGCAAATGATTTTCCAACTGTGATAAGTACTAGAAGAGATATATCATGATTAAAGGGAGCTGATGAGCTTACCAGAATAAATTTACCATACCGAAGACTTGCCTGCCATTGTATAGTTCTTTCTCACAGCCCCCTTTTTGACTATTTGAATTCAATTCACAAACATTCAGGTAGCACTTAGTATGTTGGGCCTTGTGTTCAGCACTGGGTTTACAGTGGTAAACAGGGCAGACCTTCACCCACGGGCAGTTTAGAAGAAAGATACATTTTGTACAAATTTACATTCAGAATAGCATGAGCATGATTTCCAAATCTCTTTCTCCTCTTTTCCAAATCTCCACCTTTTCCTGTGTTCTTTATTATAGGCAAAGCCACTGTCATTACTCTAATGATCCAAGACATCATCTGAGCTACCAGAGTTAGGATTTAAAAGATAAATTTGATTTTGTGACTACTGTTAAAAGTTTTCAGGGCTTCCTATTGTGTCGCTGGTAACAATAATGATCTTTTTCGTCTCTCATTCCACCCCTCTCCTCAGATCGTTGTTCAGCTACATTCAACAACTGTGGAAGAACGAAATCTAAATCTTAAATGATCTAGTCTAAAAAGAGGGAAAGCTGGTCGGTAAAAGTTAAAAACATCAAGTTAAAAAGTTGGCAAATATTAATATCTGTAATGAAATGATAGTTATTTCTTGATAGAATTAATTATACCCACATAATTTCTTTTCTTCCTTCCTCATATCTATTTCCACCCCCTTCACTCCTAATACAGTGAAAATATGCCAGTTACTTTGCCCAGGGCCAAAAGACACTCTGACTTCTTCATTATTATTATTAATATTACTATTAGTAGTTGTAGTGGTGGTAGCAGCAGCAGTAGCAATCTGAAGGGAGAAGAATCCTAATGACTCACACAGAAATGTTAGCAATTTATGACAAAGGTTGTTGGAAGCTATAGTTCTGAATACTTTCCTTCTTTCAGCAGCCCTTTGACACTTAGTAGAAAGGATTGCTTGAGTAAGCTATTTATGTTTGTTAGAGAGATAGAAAAAGACAGGAGAAGAAAATTTAACTACAGTTGAAAGCCTGGGGATCTATTTGACTGCCATTCCTTTCAAGGATGTGGTTAGGTTCTTCTTTGGTTTGCAAATTTCTGGAGTTCTGAATTGTAGAGAATTTCAGAAGTTGTTTCCAAGTGCCAGCAGTCACATAGCTGCACCCCAAGAAAGTGAAAGAAACACAAAGAAAAGAATGTAAGAAAGGCAATGGGGCTGAGTTGAAGGGCTCTTCTCACAAAGTTCTTCCTGAAATCTAGTCTCCTAACTCCTTTATAAACATCTTGTATTCCGGATGCTGGGGCTCAGAGAACAATACCCCAAAATGTGGTGCTTTGCCACGCTGAGTACTCTTAAATAAAGGAGATTGAAAGGCCTCCGAAGCAGCCTCAGAACCAAGATCTTTCTGACCTGCACACTCCCCTTCCCTCCTGAAAGGCAGAGAGGGGCTTTCTCTGAAGTTCCTTATCTCTGCCAAGGGAAGTTCCTTCAAAAGGAACACAATTGTCTTGACCCTCCTCCCTATAATCTCACCAAGCAAAAGATTTACTCAGAGCCAAGGAGACTAACGGTCCACACCACCTATTCTTCCGAGGACTGTACCTGAGAAACTTCACCTGCACATTAAGACAACCTTGGCTGGCAGTGCAGTTCCTCCCCTCCCCTTCCCAGAGCCTGTCTCCTCAAAATGCTATTTAAGCTTCAACCATCTGGGCTTTCTTTGAGTCTCATATTTTGTGGGACTCCTATATATGCACACATAATAAGTTTGTATTCCTCTTCTGTTAATCCGTCTGCTGTTAAGTTTGTTCCAGAGATCAAACCCTCGGAGGGTGAAAGGAAAGTTCACTTTGGCCCCACGCTGATAGGGGTAGGGGGAACCCCTGTGCCTCTTCCGAAAGTGTGATTGTTGTTTCCAAGCAAAGAAAAAGCTTGTGTGTATGCGGAGGTGAGCTGCGCAAGGACTCCTTTTTCTTGATTTTATTTTTAAAATACATGAGAAAGGGAACAGTAGAAATATGGGTACACAGAGTAGCAACAGGGCTGTTGACTGTGGTAATCTTAGTGAATCTTGTTAATGCTCTAACAAATAGATGATAATCACAATCAGCACATTGATTTTTTGAATGGAAGCAGGCACGGAAGTGCTGCTTAAAATAGTGTGTTGATTTTCACATTAAAGTAGGCCAGATTCTCTATGTTGGCAATATTAATGTGCTTAGCCAGCTCTTTATTTCATTGACGATATGGAGATAAGCTTTAGCCCAGCTGTGACTGAATTATCCATCAAGCAACAAGTATTTGTTGTCTACTGTTTGTGCACTAAAGATTGCTAGCCACCGTGATGGGCACATGGTATAAATAGCATAATAACTCCAGTTTTCAAGGAGCTTGAGTCTAGAACTAAGAAGGCTGCATTCAGTAATTTAAACATTTAGTGCTAAATTATGTAAATGAACACATAGCACAGGTATTGAGAGCAGAGAGGGTGGCTCAGTGGTTTGAAGAACAAAGGGGGTTCTCACATAATTTTTAGGGATAGGTAGGTTTGGATGGGAAAAATGTGAAGTTTTCTGTCAATGGATAAAGCTTGGGTATGGAAATAATTAATGGGATTGCCTGGAGTTTATATTCATAGAAACTTGACTGTCCTGAGGAAGTAAGGATGGTGAGTGGGAATGATGAGAGAGAAGAGAGAGCAGAAGGGAACAAGAGAGAAGGAGACAGGGCGAGAGGGAGAGAAATTGATGAGTATTGGAAGGCTTTAAATGTTCGGCAAAAAGAGAATTATCACAAATTATTACTCAACTGAGTCTGAGAGGTTTAATTTTTAGATTTTGTTTTACTGTTCTTCTTAAAGAAAGAAACATTGATGGAAAACAAATTTTCTATTTTTTGGCCAACGGCAGTGGTTCATGTTGGAAGGAGGCTGAGGATAAGAAGGGAGTGGGCAGGAAGGGTAAGGGATTTTTCTCACCTCTGAACTGCCCAGTCTATAAAATGGGTGGAAGTTAACTCAGTTACAAAGGATTTTCATGATGGCATCCTTTGTGTAGCATAAACTCTGCCTAGAATTATTCTAAAAGTTAAAAGAGTAAGACTTTTTATCCAAAGCACTACAACATCCAAGAGAGGGGCTGCCGCCAGACTGTGCGAGCAGCAGTTTTGGAGGGAGATGCTACAGTTGGTAGATTAATTACAGGAGAGGGAGGCCAGATTGGGAAGAGTAAAATTTGGGTCAGAGGATAAGGCAGAAATCCAGCCATGTAATATTAACATGTTATATTAACAATGGCTGTGTACTTTCTGGACATACCTAGTATGATGTGGCAGGTTTCAGTAAGACATGTGGGGAAGAAGGGTATGCCAGTAATACTGGCTATGCCAACAACAGTGAATAGATACTTAAAAAAAAAGGTGGCTCATGCCTGTAATCCCAGCAGTTTGGGAGACTGAGGCAGAAGGAGCACTTGAGGCCAGGAGTTTGAGACCAGCCTGGGCAACATAGTAAGACCCTGTCTCTACAAAATATTTTTTTTAAAAAATAGCCAGGCATAGTGGTCCAAACTACTTGCGAGGCTGAAGCAGGAGGATTGCTTGGACCCAGGAGTTCAAGGCTGCAGTGAGCTATGATTGTGCCACTGCACTCCAGCCCAGGCAACAGAACTTGACCCTGTCTCTAAAAAACAAAAAAGAGCCTAACGCATGATAGATCAGAACTAAGGACAGATAGTATAAAAGGGGCAGGAGAGAGTACACAGGACCTAGGAACCTATGTGTGGAGTTTGCAACAAGGAAGCATCGAAAAGTAACTCAAATTCTAGCCTTTTTCATTTATATGTGGTACCTACAATAGGAAAATTCATGGGGACAGAAAGTAGAATAGATGTTACCAGGGTTTGGGGAGGGAGGATTAGGGAGTTACTGTTTAATGATTCCAGAGTTTCTGTTTGGGATGATGGAAAAGTTCTGGAAATAGATAGTGGTGATGGTTACACAACATTGTGAATGTACTCACTGCCATTGGATTGTACACTTAGAAATGGTTAAGAGGGTAAATTTTATGTGTGTCTATTTTACCACAGTGAAAAGAAAAATCTAGCCCTTTCAGGCTTAACAAAATGACTCCACTTTAGGAAGGAGCTCTCAGGCCTGGAGTCCATAGGGAAATCTGTTCACCTTCATGTAGGATTAGGGCTAAAAGTGAGAGCAAAAATTGATCTCAGAGAGGACCTAAGTCTTAAGACCTTAGTGTTTTTGTGTTTCTGTCACTGTGTATGTACATACAGAAGCTCTTCTCAGCCACGTGAGGCCACCGATACAATGTTGAATTACTCTTGCCACTCTTCACAAGTTGCTCCCAGCCTTTGCCTTCTGGATAGATTCTACAATGTTTTGGGTTACTCATTTAATACATGGTTTACGTCTCAAAATTATTTAACTTCCATCCTCGCTTTGAGATTATTTTATATTTTCCATTTTAAAGATATTAGAACTATCAAGCTTGATTTCAAGAAATACTGATAATTTGTTGCTATGCACTTTTGTAACTCTATAGCAGATTGAACTTCTTCTTCAAATAAAAACAGTCATATGATGAATAACTCATTTTTTTTTTTTGAAACATTTACTCTGCCCCTAAGGGCCTTCCTTGAGTGGCTAGATTTTCGCACTGTTGTGGGTTTTACGGAGACTGTTTGGGTTCTCTTAACTCACAATGAAGTCTCAATATTAGGATCGTAAAACAGTGATTCCTTCTGGTGGGGCAGTCCTTTACTGCATGTGAAACTCATTCTTTCTTCGCTGACAGTTTGTTCTTTTTCTTTAGAATATGTAGAAAACTTGGACCTATCTGAAGACGTTAGTAAGTCTGCTTTAGTTATATGGGATGGATCATCCTCTGCAATGCAGAATAACATAATTCCATCCCCAAATAGATAAAACGTACATGGTCAAGAACAAAAATTCCTACTTGAGAAAGGCGAAGCTTTTGTGAAGTTAAGAAAATGATCAATGGTCTCTCATGTAGGACCTGACAATAGCCATAGAGTGAGTGATAGGGGAGCTAAAGTCAATAAAGAGAAGAGATTTCATCTAAGGCATCAAAGAGGTTATTAGGGGCAGTGAGAAGGGAGAATTAGAGGAGCAGTTGGAAAGGGTCTTAAAGATCTTCCTTTGAAGGGGTTTGTTTCCGAGAAGCCTTTGGAATGTAAGATGACAAGAGCAAACTCCCATTCTCAAATTAAATGGCAAGTTGGGAAGAGTGGATAAAATATAAAAACTTAAATCGTGCTCATGTGAAACATTTTCCTAATTAATACATTCAACCGTCTCCACCTGGTTTCTTCCTAATGAACAGAGGCAGTTGTGTTATTGTTCAGGCTCGTGTGGAGCCTTTTAAAACAACAGAGTTATTTGTACATTCTTTTTCCTCCCTTCTTTTTATGCCAGTGAGCAATTGAGCCCAATCATTGTCTTTCTCTTAACGTTGAAGGAACTGGCAGCTCTTGCTTGAGCCTGACGGATTTATTCTATGTTCTTTCGTCCCACGGCAACTAAATTCTAGTTAAATTTATTTTTGAACAAAGGTAGTCAGCCTCCAAGAGATTCTCTTTTAAATGAATGACAGCAGACAGTTCCAAGACCATTCATTTGCTTATATCTATTTGCTGTATCTAGACAGCTATTATCATGCATGTGGTACTTCAGAACAATTTCACTCAGTCTGCTGTCAGTAGCAACCAGCTGAAGGAGCCCGCTCCAGCAGGACTTGTGCTTGGCATCTTCAATCCGAACTGAAACTTTTGATATTGCCTTGATATTTGTAAAAGTTCGTGCTCAGAGATGTGTTGAGAAAGAACATTCTTATTTGCAAATTATTTATTGGTTTAAAGGGGGCTTTAAATGTGCATTCTATGTTTTCGGGCAACCGTCTTATTAAAAAGTTTGCAGAATTGAAAGGTGTTTCTTCTGAGAGCCTTGTCACAGAAATAGTGGTACTACTCAGGAATAAGACCCAGGAAATCTCATTGGATACTGAGATGATAGCCGTGGGGAGAAATACCTAAGGACTAATATTAATCAATAGCACACATTAGCATTATGAAGCAAGGAGAGACTAGGAGAAAGGCTCCCTCTCAAGTTAAAGGGGTATTAGAATTAATGGAGTTCCAGCTAGGAAAATGTGCCTTGGGGAACTAATAATGTTGGCAATTAGTCAGCGATTCCCTATGCTGTAGTTAGGGTTTTTGTTTGTTTGTTTTTGCCAAGCATGTAACATGGATTTCTTCATTATATTTAATCACCACAAAGTACTCTTGTTACTTACATTTTACAAATGAGAAAAACTGAGATTCAGAAATCTACCCAAAGCAAACAGCTGGTAGATGGCAGAGATAGAGTTAAATGCTTACACGCCAGATGATTCTGAAATCCTGATGACGCTGCCCATTCTGCCTTTCCAGGGCCAATGCCAGTGAAAGTTCACTCATTTTGCAGGCTTCCCTAACTGTGAAAGGAAAATGGAACATCGTGCCACCCCCATGTCTTGTTCTTCCAAAGGACATAGTCTCTTGTTTCTTTTGTATAAATTCTTTCTCACAGCGAATGTGATTTAGGCTTAGTTTATGTTTATCTGGAAGACAGGATGAACACTCTTGAGCAGACATATAAGTGCTGTGGAATGTGTTTCATGCCTACGAAGATTTGTAAGACCTTATACTTACCTTGAAAATCTTACAATCTGGTAGAAACGTTGGAAGAAAGGTAACGTTGAGAATCTCCTGAGTTCCAGTCACTTCCATAGCTATTTTGCAGAAATACTTTTATCCAATCCGTGAAATAGCTGAAATCACTATTAGTGTCCTCCATTTTGAATAGGGAATCTGAGATTCCAAGATGATACATTATTGGCCCAAGGTCATACATCTAGTAAAGGAAAGAGGCAAGATTCATGTTTGACCTTAAAACCAGTCTCTATTGCCATGTTCACTCAACTTTCTATTACACACGGCAGTGTGCCATCACATTCAGAGGTGGAAGTGGGCCCTACCTACCAGGTGGAAGAAATCAGAGAAGGCTGAATGGCTTTGGACAGAGCTGTGTGGAGAGGCAGCCTATGAGCATGAGGGCAGAAGGGGAGAGCAACCTGTGCAGGAAGGAGGCACAAGTGAGGTGATGCTGAGTCAGAAGAGCACAAGGTGCATAAAGAGGTGCTTAGAGCCAATTCTATTGTTTAAGCTCCTCTGCTGTCTTCAGGAAAACGTTCCCACTTCCCTACTATTTTGAGAATTAGCAAAACTGTAGGGGAGGTTATGCCTTGTGGGAAAAGTGCACAAAAAGGACACAAGAACACTTAAGAAAATGAACTGAAAGACAGGCAGACATTGACATGGAAATACCTGCAAACAACGCATCTTCTAGGGAAATCAAAGTAATGGAAGAATCAAAACTTATGTAAGCCCAAATAGATCCTGCAGAACTGGAATTTCAAGCGTGGCACTGAAAGTAAGGAAGCTGTACTCAAGTGAATTTACATTCTTTGGTCCAAGCCACGTGACAATACGAAATACTCTAAATGGCAAACATAGAATCCTGAACCAATTAATTTCACTCTAGAATCTCTCTTACCTGATGGCAAGATCTGGCTCATTTTCAGCAAGCTTCCTTGAAGAGCCAATGTAACATGGGCATTTTTTTGTCCTTATACATCTCTGAATAATCAGCCTGTCATGAACAGGATTGAGGTTGGCATCTCATTTGCTGCCCAAACCACTAAAGATCTGTAAATCATATTAACCACTGCTGAGCTCAAATGAGCAGGCTGGGGAGGAAAGGTTACTTGCCCATGGTGCTAAGTTGTACACTGTTCCCTCGCTGTTGCTATTTATGGTGAACAGAATGCTTACAAGTATCTCCCAATTTGCTCATTAGTTTCTACCCTATCTTTTAGACTCTTTTTTTTTCCTGTCATGGACAGACTGTGTCCCTTCTGCTTTGAATTGATTCATTAATACAATTATGTTGAGGTCACAGATCCTCCCTCTCAACTGGGATGCAGGGAAATGCCCACAATTAGAGGAGATAAAATCCACATTCATCAAAAGAAGTGCCTCAGCAATGAGCAGAACTGTTGTGTCTCCTCTCGTTGGTATTTGATAATGAGCTAGGGACGTGGAGACAGGCTCTCCACAGACATGCAGGGAAAGACGTGTAAACAAGACTTCTGACTTTATCCCAAAGACTGAAAATGGTTTGGATCAAATTATTGGAATACAAATGTCACAAGGATCTTCTCTTTTAAAGGTCAAAAAGAAGCCAGATTATTTTTATTTCTCATTAAAATTTGATTACAATCTAGAATCCGAGAATTTTAATAAAGTAGATACCTGTCTGTCTAAGACTTTTTTTTTTTGTTTGTTTTTAATGAACCACAGTTTTCTGGGTGGTGCAGGGAAATTTTCAAAGATGCTGATGGTATGCCCTAAAAGCCTGAGTAAATCATATGTTTCTAGGCTGGTGACCTAAATGTTTATTTAATATAATTTTAAGAATTAGAGGCAGACATCATGTAGGGTATTTTATCGTTGTGTGTTTGTTTGCCTTAGACAGGGTGAAGTGATTGCTGATTTGCTTGGAGGTCAGGCTTAAAGTGAGCTTAAAATGAAAAGGAATATTGTCACTTAAGGGACTCCTCCAAAGCAAAAACATATACAGGAAGGAAAGAAAAGGGACAAGTAGGTCAAAAGGAGGTAATAAAGTCAATCAGAGGTAAATGTGACCTTAAATAAAAATTTAATCAGATTGAATCATGTTTAACCACGTGTTATAGACGTTTGCCCAACATGTTAATTTATTGGCAAATCACCTTAGGGACAAAGGAAAGAACATTCTAATTTAGAAGCATTGGTAGCATTTCTTCTGGGACCTGAAGCATTTCCCATAATGATGGTTTAATACAATCGTGGTCAATTACCTCTTCTGAGAGAGCTAGGGATGTGTGCCACCTTGCTGGAAATGTTAAAATCCCATTAAACTTCAGTTATTAGTAGCAGAAGGGGGAAAAAAAAAAAAGACCTGAGTGATTCAATTAAGACACAAATGACCAGGTGTTGGTGGCACTGAATTAGTTTTCCTGTTATGACCAAGAAATACTGATTTTCAAGTTGGCTAAAAGCCTATTTTCACCCTTATCCACCTTTATTATTAGCTTCCCAGCCTTCTGACGCAGCCCAATAGCCAGATAACTAGACGCATTAAGTAATTTCTTCTGTATGCAAAAATGACATAGCTACTACCGAAGATGGGTGAGCAGTGACTATGAGTGAATATCCCTGCTCCTGACGCTTTTAAGATAACCTTCCTAGTCAGAGCAGGCACAGGCAGGCAAAATGCTTAAAGTCGGTTCCAAATTCCAATAGGAAATCCAAAGCAGTTTTCATGTTGAAATAGGCAAATATTACTGTAATCCTTGCAAATTTCTAGCTGAGCAAATTGGTGAAGCTTCCAGGCTTTTCTGAAATAAAGAAAATGGGTGTTTTTGTTTTCAAAAAGCTGAGAGGAGAGAACAGTGAGGAAGAATTCAGCTCTCAACAATTGCATTTTGCTGATCAAAAGTCTGACACTTTCCCTGATCAGGTTGGAGAAATGCTGTCTGCTCTGTGAGTTTTGTAAAGAGAAAGTTACACATTTCATACACGGTAGGTTATTTCCCAGGTTTGGCTGGTTTTCTGTTTTCCATTTTGTTTGTTTGTGTTTGGTTTCGCTCCACTATAACTCTTCAAGTTGATGGATCACGGACTCATAATTTCAGATCACCTCTTCCTCTTTCATTCTCTTCTTTTTTTGTCCTGTCCCACGAGTAACTACACCAGTGCTTGAGTCAAACTGACCACCAGTTCCCAAGAAAACATAGACAGGGAAGAATTGTTTTCATTAATGGTTCATTTGCCTTCCATTTCAGTTTTCTGTGCTCAGTTATGAGTATTTTGGAGCTAGTTTCAGCAGTCACCAGTTTGGGAAAAAAAAACAAAAAATTCAAAACTGACCAGTCCTGGTTCTGTTTTATGTTAACAGTCTGACAAATTTCCCATTACATACCTCATTCCAACATCGGAACCAGAGTTGCAAAGGGAACACGATTTAAGCATCTTTCAGAGGGACTTGCCTCCGTTGCAAACCGTGGTTAAAATTGGGAAGTAGATTTGGAACATATCATGAATATGGAGGCCATCTGTACACCTCTCTTCCTGGGGCTGCTGAATTCAGCAAGAACAATAACACATATTCTGTAAACACACTAGCACTGAAGCATGGTGCAAAAAAGTTTTCATATATTGTTTAATTCTCACTCCAGTCTTCACAGGTTCTGTTGTCTCTATTTTTCAAATGAGGAAACTGAAGCTTAGAGTGGATTATGTGTTGAAGTCCCCTAGCTAGTAAATGGTAAATCACAGATTTAAGTCCTTATTTCCTGTTTCCAAGGCCTGCAAATTTAAATGCCAAGGTATGTCCTACAGGTAAAAGAAAATTTTCACATTTTGAATTAAATTAAGCATTCTAAAAATTGTCCAGTAATACCATCTTCAACTCTGGACACACATCACATTATTGTTTATATTTTCAACATGAATTTATGATACAATGTATTTATTGCATATCTCTCTTGTGCTAATTGCTGGGGCTATAAGAATGAATTTTGACATATTCCTGCTTTCAAAGTGTTCTGTCTTGTGACTTTTTAATCTATCTACCTCAAGCTTCTCTAGTTGAACTTATTTTCCAAAATTAACATTCGAATAAGCTAAAATTCCAGTACATTTTAGTTTCTGTTTTACTGCCTACTGAACAGTATGGTTATCTTCTATATTGCTTTATTATGTATGCACATTATTTCCTCTATTCTAAGCAATCAAGATCAATTGTGGGCAAAAACTGTGATTACAAATACCAATTATTTTATTATTTAGTGGGGAGATGCAACTTCATCTAGAACGTTTTACCACACACCCACTTGTTAATTTGGGAACTGCATGGGTTCTTCAAACACTTTGGACTTTGTTCAGTTTTGCTTGTTTTCGTTTTCCTTTCCTTTCCTTTCCTTTCCTTTCCTTTCCTTTCCTTTCTTTCTTTCTTTCTTTCTTTCTTTCTTTCTTTTTTTTTTTTTTTTTGCCAGTTTTGCTCTGCCTGATGATTTTTAGATGTTAGAAGAAAGTGAAAAGACAGGAAAGGGGAAATTGTGGGTAGAGAGTGATATATTTCCTTGTCTTGAATGTGAAAGAAACCGTCACTGGGAAAGCAGTTTCAAGTAAGAGAAAGGGCTTGTCAAAATGACTGATACCGTCTTTGCCTTTCTAACAATGTCTAGGATGACTGCAACAACACTGAGCATTTGCTTATCATTATTCCAGCTTGACTTTTCTTTTCTCTTCCTCTTCATGCCCGATTCACAGCGACTCCAGCTGCAAATTCAGACTGGATGATAAGTGCTAAATCGGTGCCTCACTTCGGACCATGAGGAAAGATTTTTTTTTTCCTTTTTCGTTTTTAGTCCATAAAGAGATTATAGACATTTTATAAAGACATAGAGATGCCATCATGCTATCGTGTCATGCTATCATGTCACTTAAGATAAATGAACTTAAAAAGCTATTTTATCTATGAAAAAAATACTACAGCTATTCACTTATGCATCGTTTAAGATTAGGCTCTTAAGTTCTTTCCTTCTTCAGATAAACACACACGCACACATACATACTCAAATGCTGTGCTATTTTAATCTATAATTAACTTGAGTAGCATCTTCCCTACCTTTCCTAGTTAAGTGGCCAGAGAGGCAAGAGTTGCAGAACCTTGACATTGGAGCAGAGCTCCTGCCACTTACTGCTCAGCAGTTCTCTTTTTGAATGGGGGAAAAAAGGAAAGAAATGAAAAACAGACTTCTGCTAGTTTTACCTGAAGAAAAAAAAAAAGAATATTTGGAGGAAATACCAGGGTTGACCAAGGTCAGGAAAAGCAGGCACTTGGTTGTATTGGGCTTAGGGGTGAGAACAGAGAGATGGAAATAAGGATGTCATTTGAAAGGATCTTTTCCCTTATGAGGTGACCTATTTGTGCCCTCTGGAATGAATGGGGCCAGGACTGGACTCCGTGGCACTTCTCAAGACAGGCACTAAGTACAGACTGGTACATCTACATGCACAGAGCCATCCAGTGGCTGGCCCCTTCCCCTTAGGTCATGCCCTATACACCAACCAATTTTTGGATGCAGATGTGTATACCTTCATTTTTCTTTTCCTTGTTTCTTATTATATGATGAGTACATTTGTGTTGTAAAAGTAATAATTAAAAATATTGATTTCCTGTGATATTCCCCCTCCCCATGCCCCAACCATAGTCCCTGTAATAGAGTCACCTATACAAGAAAATGTTAATAAAAATGTGGGTTTTTCATAACTATTTTCAAAATGTATATACTGTTACGCAAGTTTTGTCTTTTCTCCAAATGATATTTCCTGGAGAACTGACATGATGTTAGTTCAAGAATAACCTGTGATTTTTACTATAGAATGGTGTTTTGTAATGTGGTTAAATCACTATTAGCTATTTTACTTTTAATGCAATTCCTTTCAGTCTTAACAAAAATGTGATTAACAGGTACCATCTAGACTTCTCAGTTGTACTTTTCTTTAATCAACTTAAAACAAGGGATGATCCCAAATGTGCCATTGCATGAATTTTACCCTTGAAAGCCCAAGTCCTTGAGAGCAGGGAGGATGCTTATGTCTTTATGGTCAGCTCTAAGCTCTGAGCTCCTGCTTTGCCCACGTCCGTGTATTTTATGGATATTAACATTCCACACATTTTTGTTTTATCAACAATGGCTCTCAGGATGGACAGAAATGGATTATGTTTTATTGAGCTACTATATGCCATACACACTTAAGCATGATCTCATGTTATCCTATGGCAATCCTGAGAAACAAGTGAGACTGTCCTCAGTTTATGAGGGAAGTGAAGCTCAGAGAAATGAAATAACCTGCCTGACACTATACACACTAAGTAGTGCATTATAAATTTAAATATTCTGGCTCCAAAAACATTTGTGATTTCCACTGTGCCATGTTACTTTCTAACTTGAACTTTGTTTTCAACGTGCTGGTTGTTTTTCTCTTTATTCTCTTAATTTTGGCATTTAGACCCTAAGCAAAGCCATCATGTCCCCATTTTCCTCTGCTCCTCTGCATAGATCAGTGCTTCTTACTTTTTGCACCTGAGACCTGAAATATAGAACCCAGGATTTCCTCACTGTGGTCTCTCCTACAAGGAACATGTTACAAGAAAGGATGTTCTATGGAAATTAAATGGGTTTGCTTGAATGTAGTTAGCTTGCTTTCCACATTTTCAGTTGTAGCAATTTGGTGCCCGTGATGCATGGCTGCTTTAAGCAATCGTGATTTGCCTCTCAAGTTAGTCATCTCTGGTTTCGTGGAAAGAATCCTCCCTTAGAAGAATAACAGGTGGGAAATTTCTATTAGGTTACCCTGTGCATTATGAGATTGCTTACTGCTGTGAATTTGCTGGGCCTTTGCTTTTTCCCTATTTCAAGTGACCCATGTTATAAGTCTTTGGTCTCTTTCTACAAACTAATAAGTATCACTGCTGTGATATGCTTGGTCTGAATGTCCTCTTACTTATTTTGAACTTGCTAGTCTAAATCAGACTCTTACCATCAGAGAATAGAATAACAGTCCTAAGCAATCATTTCTTCCAGTTTCTTGCCTATAGGTGGTGAGTTTTTTCATCAGTGTATTTTCTTATTTGTGCATGTATTTATTCATTCAACAAATATAAATATATACACCCTGCTATGTGCATAGTGCTCTAAGAGATACTTTATGATATACTGATGTATAATGAATGATACATTTGTGTATGATGTCTGATGATACCAAGTAGTTAACATTCAATAGTTCTTCTCAAAAAACTTGACGTTTAATTATTTCTGACATTAAATATATTCATTTGCAAAGGTAAAACCAATTTGAAGTCGAATTAACGGTAAGAATGATAATAACATAGGAGATATACTACAAGGCAGGCCACGATAGAAAGCCCGATAGTTGTCCTAGATGGTATGTGATTTTTGTGCTCTGAAAAGATAGACACTGGAATGAGCTAGGAGAAGCCACGAAAGGCTTTGCTAAGGGAGGACAGATTTCGGTCAGCTGTGATCAGTCTTGGCTGTAAATAGATAGATAACTCCATACATAGAGACTTTCCTTCAGTCTCTACCAGTGTATTTTCTTGATGATCAATACCCTCATTCTTTTATCTATTGAGAATTATTCTGACTTAATTTGTTGCAGATTTACTTTTTTTGGGTTTCAGAAAATATGAAAAACATCCAGCACCTATGGGTCATCAAAAGACGTTTTTCTTAGCTCTACTGACCAGCTCTAGGACATGGACGGCTAGGTTAATGTTTCTGTGGATCAGACTTCCTATTTCTAAAATAAAATGTTTGAAGAAGGTTCTGATAATAGTTAAACTTTCTTCTTGGCCAAGAATTTTACTTGGGTTATTTAATTTGATAATTTCAACAATGCTATAAGATAGGCATTATGCTCTTCATTTCACTAATAAAATAAAAATCAAGGCCAAACAAAGTAACTTTTTCAAGACTTCAGCCATTGTAAGATACTTCTGATTCTAAATTCCATGTTTTTTATTATTCCTTGGAAGGGTTAAATTGGATTACTGGTAGAGACCCTTGAAATGCAAACCTTATATATAAATAGTAGCCTTTTTTAAAACCAATTGGGTACCTTAGCTGAGTGCATGAAGTATACAAAGTACCAAGATTCTGAAAGTAAAGAATACAAGCACTTCTAGTATTTCTTTGCTGTATCTATGTCTGCCCTAACCACCTTTGTTATTCATTTTTATATGCTTCTCAATTCTTCTATACAGTTTTGAAAATATACTTCAAAATCTGCAATGAAATATTGGTATCTTGCCTTTTTCTTTCACTTTCTATAGTACTTTGGAGGCTTGTCTACTACTTTCATTTTATTGGCTCTGTGCTGTGTTTCATTATGGTCAGGACACATTAGCTGCTACTGCAGCAACAAACAACCCCAGATTATCAGTGGCTTAAAACAGCAAAGGTTTGTATCTTATTGATACTATGTGCCCAGTGTGGGTCACGTGGGAGCTTTGCTCTGCATGGTTATCATCAGGGGCCCAAGTATTAAAGAGTCCACCATCTGTAACATTGCTAGTTCTTGAGGTTGGAAAAGGGAGCCATGGAGGA
Source organism: Eulemur rufifrons (assembly GCF_041146395.1). Taxonomy (NCBI): domain Eukaryota; kingdom Metazoa; phylum Chordata; class Mammalia; order Primates; family Lemuridae; genus Eulemur; species Eulemur rufifrons. Next base: position 52,622,980 of record NC_091010.1, on the reverse strand, counting down.
TTGTACATTATAATCAGCTGTTCTTACCTGGATGTTACACGTGTTGTGTCTTGTCCCTACCCATTGCCCAGATCTAGTCACATGCCGTTTATGGTTTCTAGAAATAAAGAGTGCAACCAAGATGCATCTGCTGTACTCAATATATGGTTATTTTGACAAGAGAAAAAAATGTAGTTTACTATTGCAGATGTCCTCAAAGATTAAGAGGAAATAGGAATGGATAAGGGCACAAATACCTGAATAGAAATATTTGCCTAGCTATCAACTCATCTGTATAGTTATCCATTGATCTGTTTATCCTTTTGTATGATATAATTTTTTTTTGCAAAGTCCCACAAAACTTATGGAGTGAGATAGGAGTAATTTTTAAATATACGAACATTGGATATTAAGTAAGTCAGTGGAGAAAAATAATAAAGCTCAAGGATGAATTTGTCATTGACATAAGTATATGATATGATTTTATTCAATTGATGGCTTGTTCCTGAAATTCACTACAAACTTTCTAGTAACTGAAGCAAAAATAAGCACATTGTCTTAGTCAGATTGGGCTGCTGTAACAAAATACCATAACTTGAGTGTCTTATAAACAACAGAAATTTCTCTCTCACAGTTTTGGAGGCTGGGAAGTCCAAGATCAAGATACCACTTTACCTGGCAGAAAGGGCAAAGGAGCTGTTTGGGGTCTCTCCTGTAAGAATGCTGATCTCATTCATGAGGGTTCTGTCCCCAAGACCTAATCATCTCCAGTAGGCCTACCTTTAAATACCATCACATTGGGGATAAAGTTTAACATATGAATTTGGGAGCAGGGTATAAAAATTCAGTGTGTAGCTTTCTGCCTGTGGCCCCTTGAAATTCATTTCCTTCTTATGTATGAAACGCATTAATTCCATCTCATTAGCCTCAAATGTCTTAACTTGTTCCAGCAACTTTAAAGTCTAAGCCCAAAGTCTTTTCTAAATATCATCTAAATTAGATATGGCTGAGACTCAAGATATGATTCATCGTGAGGCAAATTCCTCTAAAGCTGTGAACATGTGAAACAAAACATATTATGTACTTCCAAAATGCAATGGTGTGATGGGCATAAGATAGACATTCCTGTTCCAAAAGGGAGAAAAGTGGAATAAGGAAGGGGTGACAGATAACAAGTCCAAACTATAAGGCAAACTTTACGAGATGTTAAAGTTCAAGAATAACCCTCTTTGGCTGGATTCTCTGGCCTCCAGGCCCACTGGGGAGGAAGTCCTGCGCCTGAAGCTCTACCCTGTAGGCATCTTGCCCGCAGGGCTCTCCTGGGCAGCCATTCCCCCACAGTTTGGGGAGGCCTGACCCCTCAACTTTGGAAGAGAGTCTGTCTGGCCTGTTGAAAGAGAGGCAATGATACCCCATTTTGAAACTGAGAAGGCATCCCTGATGATCTTTGAATTGCCCCTGGGGTCATTCTTCTTGTCTTGAGTAACGTATATTCTCAAATGGATAGCTCTGTGGTCCCATCCTGTAAAAATCCAAAAAGTCTGACGGACTTCCTTCATTTCTTTTTGTTTTCTTCCTTTTCTGCTCAAACTGGCAGTTTTCCTGCTTGGGTGGCTGATTATGTTTCAAACCCATACTAATCTTCTTTTCAAATGCACACTTGGCCATGCCTTTAGCACGCTCTTCTGAACACATTTTCATTTTTTTTTTTGCATCATGGACAGGCTAAGAATTTTTCAAATCCTTAAGTTCTGCTTCCTTTCTGCTTAAAATTTCTGTCTTTAAGCCATTTCTCTCATTTTCTTTTTTAAACAGAAAATGGATTTTAATTCTGACAAACTTTGCTATCAACAGTAATTGTGTTATTCTGTAGTGTAGTGTAGTTTCCATGATTATTTATTATCACCAAGATGCGGGACTAATATTAAACCAAGATAATTAACAAATTCTCTATAGATAGCTAGATCATTTCTTTTTATATTGTAAAATAGTTAATTGACAAATAAAGCCTTCTATATTCAAGGTTTACAATGTGATGATTTGATATATGTATACATTGTGTGATAAGTATCAATTAAATTAATTAACACATCCATCACTACTCATTTTATAAATTTGATCCCCATAACTTGCTCATCTTATAATTGAAAATTTGCATCCTTTGATCAACATTTCCCCATTTTCCCCATTTTCTAGGCCCTGGCAACCACTACTCTACTCTATGAGTTTGACTTTCTCAGACTACACATAAGTGAAATAATAGGGTGTCTGGGTTGCTTTACTTAACATAGTGTCCTGCAAGTTCGTCTGTGTTGTCGCAATTGACAGAATTTCCGCCCTTTTAAAGCTAAATAATATTCCATTGTGTGATATATAGCTATATGTGCATACATCTATATATCACAGAGATTTATATGCATATATCTATACATCACATTTTCTTTATCTGTCTATCTTTCAATGGACAGACACTTTGGTTGTTTCCATATCTTAGCAGTTGTGAATAATGTTGCAATAAACATGGGGATGCTGATATCTGTTCAAGATATTTATTTCATTTATTTTGGAGATGGACTCAGAAGTGAGATTACTGGATCATATGGTGGTTTTATTTTTAATGTTTTGAGGAGTTTTCATACTATTTTCCATAACGGCTGTAGGGTTTCCTTTTCTCTTCACCTCCATCACATGTCTCTTGTCTTTGATGGTGGCCATCCCAATATCATTGTGTATGATATTAGCCATGAGCTTGTCATTTATGCCGTTTAATATGTTGAGGTAAACTCCTTCTACACCTAATTTGTTGAGAGTTTGTATCATGAAAGTTTGTTGAATTTTGTCAGATGCTTTTATTTGCATGTAGTGAGATAATCATATGATTTTTATCCTTTGTTCTTTTAAAGTAGTTTATCACATTTATTATTTGCATATGTTCAATCATCCTTCCTACTCGATGTAGTGTTATAATTCTGTTAATGTGCTGTTGAGTTCGGTTCACTAATATTTGGTTGAGGATTTTTGCATCTGTATTTATTTGTCAAAGTTATTGGCCTGTAATTTCTTTTCTTGTATTATCCTTATCTGGCTTTGGTATAAAGATTATACTGGCCTTGTAAAATGAGCTTACAAATACACCCTTCTCTTCAACTTTTTGGAAGACTTTGAGAAGTATTGGCATGATTCTTTAAATGCTTGATAGAATTCACTCATGAAGCCATCTGGTCCTGGAATTTTCTTTGTTGGGAGGTTTTTTTTTTAATGCTGATTCAGACTTCTTACTTGTTATTTGTCTGTTCAGATTTTCTATTTCTTCGTGATTCAGTCTTGGCAGGTTGTATGTTTTTAGGAATTCATCCATTTCTTTTAAGTTATCCAACATGTGGTGTATAATTGTTCATAAGTAGTCTTATATGCCCCTTTGCATTTTTGTATTATCAGTTGTAAGTTTCTCTTTTTAATTTCAATTTTACTTATTTCAACCCTCTCTCTTTTTCTCTTGGTTAGTTTAGCTGAAGGTTTGTCAGTTCTGTTTGTCCTTTCAAAAAACCTACTCTCAGTTTTGTTGCTATTTTCTAATGCCTTTCTAGTCTCTGTTTCATTTATTTTAGCTCTATTGCTTTTTAGGTTCTCCTTTTTGCTGACTTTGAGCTAAATTTGTTCTTTTTCTAGTTCCTTGAGGTGTAACATTATACATTTTATTTGAATTATTTTTCCTTTTTGATGTAGGCATTTATCACTATGTATTTCTCTCTTAGCATTGGTTTCGCTGCACCCCATAAATATTAGTATTTTATGTTTCATTTTCATTTGTCTCAAGAAACTTTTGATTTCTTCTTTGAACCATTGGTAGTTCAACAGTATGTTGTTTAATTTGGACATATTTGTCAGTTTTCCAGAATTCTTCTTGATAGTGATTTATAGTTTTATACTGTTTTGGTCAGAAAAGATATGTGAGTTGATTTTAATCTTCTCAAATTTGTTAGGAATTGTTTTGTGGGCCAAAGTATGACCTGTCCTAGAGAGAGTTCCATGTATGCCTGAGAAGAATGTGTGTTTGTTGCTGTTGGAAAAATGCTTGCTATGTCTGTTAGGTCCATTTGGTCTATAGTGTTGTTCATGCCCACTGTTCCATTATTGATTTTCTGTCTGGATGGTCCACCCATTGTTGAAAGTGCAGTATTGAAGTCCCCTATTATTGCTGCATTGGTGTCTGTTTCTCCATTGTGTTCTCTTAATATTGGCTTTATATGTTCAAGTGCTCCAATGTTGGGTACATATATATTTACAATTGCCATATCCTCTTGATGAATTGACCATTTTATCTTCAGGCAGTGACTTTCTCTGTCTCTTCTGACAGATTTTGACTGAAAGTCTATTTTGTCTGAGGTAAGTATGGCCACTAATGCTCTCTTTTGATAGCCATAGAATATCTTTTTCCACGCCTTTACTTTCAGTCTATGTTTGTCCTTAATGCTTAAGTTACTCTTGTAGTCAGCATATCGTTGATCTTGGGTGTTTTTTGTCATTTTGTTTGTTTGTTTGTTTGTTTTATCCATTCAAACACTATGTATCTTTTGTTGGGGAAATTTCATCCATTTACATTTAAAGTTATTATTGATAGGTAAGGACTTACTATTTCCATTTTATTATTTACTGACTGTTTTGTAGTTCATTTCTTCCTTTGTTCTAATCTTGCTGTCTTCCTTTGTGATTTGTTGAATTTTTATATTGGTAGGCTTTATTTTCTTTCTCTTTATCTTTCGTGTATTTACTAGGGATTTTTCTTGTGGTTATTTTACCACAGGGCTCACATAAAACATCTTAAAACTATAATATTCTAATTTAAGCTGATAACAGCTTACTTTCTACTGCATAGAAAAACTCTATTCTTTTACTGTCCTATCTCCATTTTATCTATTGATGGTGTATTTTACATCTTTTGTATTGTGTTCCCATTAACAAATTATTGTAGCTATGATTATTTTAATACTTTTGTCTTTTATCTTTTATATTAGAGTTAAAAGTGATTTACCAGCCACCATTACAACAGTAGAATATTCTTGATTTGACTGGCGAATTTTATACTTTCATATGTTTCATGTTGTTTTCATGTTGCTCATTTATTTCAACTCAGTGAACTCTTTTTACCATTTATTGCAAGGCAGGTCTTGTGGTAATGAATTCCTTCAGCTTTTGTTTGGGTATGCCTTTATCTCTCCTTCATTTTTGAAGGGTAATTTTCTGGGTATAGTGTTATTAGTTGGCAGTTTTTTTTTTCTTTTGGTACTTAGAATATATTATCCCACTCTATTTTGGCTTCGAAGGTTTCTGTTGAGAAGTCTGCTGATAGCCAATGAGTGCAGCCAAAAAGTGACAAGTCTCTTTTCTCTTGCTGTTTTCAAAATTTACTTTGTCTTTTCACAATTTGGGGTTTCTTCTTTGCATTGATCTTACGTGAGAGCCTTTAAACTTCATTAATCTCGATGCACATATTTCTCTAAATGTTTGGGTGGTTTTAAGCCAGTGTTTCTTTAAATAAGCCTCTGTCTCTTCCTGTCTCTTATTCTTCCAAAAAAATGTGTACAGTTGATTTTGTCCCATAGGTCCTTTATGCTTTCATCATTCTTTTTCAATCTTTTATCTTTGTGGTCCTCTACTTGGCTAGTTTCAAATGATCTGTCCTTGAGTACACTAATTCTTTCTTTTGCATAATTAATCTGCTGTGAAAGCTCTCTATTGAATTTTTCAGAACTTTCATTTTATTCAGCTCCAGGATATCTATTTGGATCTTCTTTGTGGTTTATATTTCTTTATAAACTTTCATTTTGTTCATTCATTGTTCTCTGGATTTCATCTTGTTGTCTGTTTTTTTTTCTTTTTTCTTTATTTTGTATCTCATTGAGCTTCTTTAAGATGGTTATTTTAAATTCTTTTTCAGGTAATTTGTAGATGTTCATTTTTTGGGGATCAATTACTGGAGTTTATTAATTTCCTTTCATGGTGTCACATTTGGCTGATTCATTATTATGTGTGTAGCCTTGCACTGATAACTAAGCATTTGAAGGAGAAAACATCTCTTACAGTTTTTACAGAGTAGTTTCAACAGGTAAAAGCCTTCTCCAGTTGAGTCCCTGGGCTGATAGAATTACTTCCAGAATTGCAATCTAGTGGGGATAGAGGTGGATCACATGGCTGCTTCTGGGTCCACAGTGGGATTCATGGTTAGCAGGCCTATTACCAGGAGCTCTAGGGGGCATGGATCTTGTCTGGTCTTCATGTGAGCTGGTCTGAATCAGGACCTTGGTCAATAGGGCTCCACTTGTGGTTGTGCCGACAGCAGGCCTCTTACCAGTTGCATGGATGGATGTGACTTTTTCAGGGCCCTGGGAGGGCTTTTCTGGTGGATCACTGAGTGAATTCCTGGGCAGGTAGTCCTAGGCCCAGCCATAGATTAAAGCGGCTGAAACCAAGTCACAAGGCTGCTTCAGGATAGACAGCTAATACAGAGATCTGCAGGCCTGTCTCTGGGGTCACAGATAGATATGTCTCCTTCCAGATTTCTGGGCATGCAGGACTGCTCACAGGCTATAGATAAGAGGGGATGTGGCTCAGTTTCCGGAGCATTTCAGGATCTTCTGTGGGGTTGAGTTCAGGAAGCCTGCTTTGGGGACTCAGACAAGCATGCCTCCCTCTGGGTCCCTGTTTGGAAAACACTGATCTCAAAGTGAAGCTAAGATGATCTAGAGTTGAGTTTCAGGGCTGTTTTAAGATCTACATCCAGCCTCAATTTCAGTGGGCCTATCACCCAAGGTACTAGTGTGCATGACATTTCCTGGGCCTCGTTGCCGATAGACCTTGTATCAGGAACAATACCAAATGGGGCTATAGCTGAGTCCACAAGGGGAAGAGACCATGTCAGTCTGCAGTCAGGACCATAGTCAGTGAATCTGCCATATGAACATGTGTCTACCTTCTCAAAATGATTCTGTTAAATCCTGGGCTTCCCTGGAATTTCACAACCTCCTTAATGAATCTGAGGATCCCACAAAGGTATTTTTGTCTGTGGATGGCTGCAAAATTAGTGTTGCTCTGGGGAATATGATTGGGGAAACTCCTATTCTGCTGTCTTGCTGATGTCACCCCATTTCTTTGACTTTTTATTATAAGCAGTCAGAAGGAGCCAGGCCACTCCTTCAACATTTTGCTTAGAGATTTCTTTAGCCTAATAGCCAATTTCATCACTCACAAGTTCTAACTTTCACAAAACACTGGAACATTAAAACAATTCAGCCAAGTTATTTGCCAGTTTATAGCAAGGATTATCTTCCTCCGGTGTCTAATAACATGTTCCTCATTTCTGTCTGAGACCTCATCAGAATGGCCTTTACCATCTCTATTCTTACGAACATTCTATTCAGGATTACTTAGGTATTCTCTAAGAAGATTGAGGCTTTCTCTACATCTCTGGTTTTTTCTTTCTGAGCCCTCACCAGAATCACTTTTAAAGATTCTTTATAGTAACCTAGGCTTTTTTTAGCATGTACTTTAAAATTCTTCCAGCCTTTACCCATTACTCACTTCCAGAGTTGTTGCACATTGTTAGGTATTTGTTACAGCAGCACCCATACTTCTGGATTCCGATATCCTGTCTTAGTCTGGTTTTGTTTTGTTTTGTTTTGTTTTAACCAAGCAATATTTGTGGATCCTGTCGTAGTCTGTTTGGGCTGCTATACCATAATACCATAACTACGTGGCTTTTAAACAAAAGAAATTTATTTTCTGCAGTTCTGGAAGCTAAGGAGTCCAAAATCAAGTCACCAGCAGATTCTGTTTCTGGTGAGGGCCCACTTTCTTGTATATAGATGGCCATCTTCTCACTATTTCCTCATATGACAGAAAAGGTGAGGGAGATCTCATGAAGGATTTGACCTCATGGCCTATTCATCTCCTAAAGGCCCAACCTCTGCATATCATCACACTGGGGATAAGGTTTAAACACATGAATTGGAGAAAGAGTATAAAAATTCAGGTTTATAGCACACATGTATTTTTAAGGTTGATAATTTTATTTGATTGAAAATGTTTAAAGGGATAATCTTTATCCTTGATACTCAGAGGTGAGCATGATTTTTCTTTGGAACTCTTAAGAATCCATCCAAGGTAGTCAACAGATGCAATAGCTTTTTCTTATAATGTCATTCAATATTTAGATGAATGGCTGATGGAAGAAAGACACTTCTCTGAGAAATAAATAAATGCAGAATAAATAGGTAGTTCTCAGCTATGGTTTGATCCAAAATATTAATAAAAGGCATTTAATACTCATCTGTCCATAACATCCATTTAACAAACATTTATTGACCTTGTGATATGTTGGGCACTGTGCTAGATTTTGAAAATGCCAACAGTAGATACTCACTATTTAGCTGATTGTAAACCTATTACATGATTACTATTGAGGAAAAGCATCTTGGTCTTGCCAAATGTGGAATGATGGTCAAGTTTGTTCAGTATAATATTTTTAAGAGTGAATTTCATTATATAATCTGAATGTATGTAGCAACAGGAAAGAATATTTGATGAGTAGATCCTAATCCTAACTTCTTGTTATCTGCACCCAACAGTAGAGCCATAACTATCTCTTGCTGTGACCAACCCTGGGGATCCAAATTCAGTACAGCTTGTTAATGTGTACTTCTAACTTTCTGGACTTTTTATACTCTTCTCTCTCTTTGTTCTGTCCTTCTCTTGTGGTACTTAAGCCACCAAAAATTACTCTATCTTTCTTGATCACTGCATCTCAGACATACCACGAGAACTTGGTACATGCTGTGTTCACTTTCTAGATCAGCCTTACTTTACACTGTTTTACATGTCCTTCAGATCTTAACTGTGGTAACACCTCCTGTCCTAATGCTTTCTTGACTCTCCAAATATTTAACTGGAGCCACATCTATGTTCATCTCAGAACTCAGTTCCTCATTTAGGCTAGATATGTTATTAATAATCGCTAAGCATAGTTATTGACCCATAATACTCAATACATGTTAACTGATTGTTATTCTCATTGTTATTATTATACTTGTAAAATATTAAAAATACATGCTGATTATTGGGAAATCAAATCGGGCTTTCTCGCCAGCATTTCTTTTTCTTCTTGATTCTTCTTAATAGACCACTGGCCATCAAGTCATTCTTGGCTCTTCCAGATCCAGTGTCCCGCACAACTGAGGTTGTATCACACTTGCCAGCTGTCTATTTTTTAGCTATGACCATAAACTTCTAAACTGCCCTTTCCTGTAACCTAGAGCCTGATTTGTCTCTTAAAAAGATAAGCAATACCTGTCGATCTAGCTGGAACCCCTCTGCACGCCCCAGAGAATTTGGTGAAGGAGGGCTGAGCACAGAAAGGGTCTCTTTTATACTAGAATCATGTGAGGCTAAGTATTTTTCCAAATTGCCGAATCCTAGAAGATCTTTCAGCTTTCCCTGTCTGGAGTGGGCATCTCTGGTTGTGGCCTAGTAAATATGCTTTTCTTCTAGGAACATCACACTTACGTGCCTTTACCTTCCCTCACTCTCAGTCTATGTCTTGACACTAGAGTTGCTCACACGCTCCCAGATCCTGAGGGGACGGGTGACTGATCTGCCAGTGAGTCCACGGCATTTTCCTTGGTGAGAAACATTGTGTCAGGTGAAGGAAGGTGACCAAAGAAAGACCTTTCAAGCCAAAGATTCTCATTTCCACACTTTTCTTAGAAGTACTGGTAATCGAGACTCCTTTAAACTAGAGCTGTTAAGCAGGAGAGATAGCAACCCAGTACAAGGGAATTAAACCTGTGAATTTGCTTGAGTATAACCCGATAGCAAAAAGAAGCTGATCTGCGAGGTGGGGAGAAACAAATTCCTAAGAGCATCACTTAGCACCTCGAGGCAGTTCTACCTGAGGATTCACATTTTGAACTTCTCAGTTGCAAAGGAAATATATACTTTTTGTTGTTTAAGCTTGTTAGAATTAGTTTTCTATCATTTGTGTCTAAAAGGTTTCTGACTAATTCACCATTCATTAAGGCAGAAGAAGAACCACATCTGTGATCTTTTGTCCAAATAGAAGAGTAGCCTTTGCGTTAACTCACAATGAAAGGAGGGTCTGTTATTATTTGAGTTTTCCCTGTTCTAAAATGGGGCCCATGGCAGTGGCCACAGGTGGTTGGAAGGATTTGATCTTTGAGTCATGCGTGAAGGAGTACAAAAGGGCATCATAATGGCTAATGGATTCCTCTTTGGGATTTCCTTCTCTGCTTCCTACTGAAATACAAAAGCCTGCAAAATGCAGATGGCATATTTCATTAATACAAACAGAAGTCCAGGCAACAGATGCTTTGGGGAATGAGGGGAAAGGAGATCTCTATATTTCTCCAACAGTTACAACTCCGATGACAAATTTCTCCCACTGAGCATATTGAACCAAGAGCAAAGAAACATGTAGTTTTCAAGCCTTAGGCACTCTATGGTATTTAAAAGTAGGAAGATCAAAATCAGTATTTTTGGACAAAAGAGTTCTTATGCGGAGAAAGCTGCGGTGAAAAGGAATGAGCAAGAAAAGCTGAGGCCCGCTTTGTGAATTTCACAGGGCTTGGGGATGGACAGGAACACTGGCAAGTGTTCTATGTTTGTGGAGAGCGTATATTAATAAAACTTAGTGGGGACCACTGCCATTCACAATGACAAAAGCCAAGCCAGGGCAATTATTTGTACATCGAGGGCTGGATTAGATGGCTCTTGTTCCTTTGTTCCTTATGTTGTTTTGTGGAAAATGTAATGCAGAGATGATTAATTGAAGAACAGACCCAGTTCTCTCTTTGCTTGTGATTAGTTTAGATCAAAATGCCTAAGTCTAAATTATGAAACTATGTCAAGGTGTAATGATTAAAGAATTATAAAAATTACAGGATACTTTTTGGTATAATATTCTCTTGAGCTCATTGTGACTTTGGACAACTGCCCGGGCAGGAATGTGGAAAGGAGAAGAGAAAAGTATGGGGATAGAAAGAATAAGATAGGCAGAAAATGCTTCTGCATTATTTTGGCGCTATTTCACTGAAGAGGGAAGATTGATAGTAAGCATTTGGTGACAATATTATAGCAATTTTTGTGACTCCTCAATAGGGTAAGCAAAAAGCTAATAAAATATTGTGGACAGTGGTTACAGGACATTTTTCTGCTCACAAAATGTAAAGATTTTACATTATACTTTATAGTATATATGTGCTCTTTAAAGCACTTGCCCCTCTAATTGTGTGTGCATTTTTAGCCTATTCAGTTGTCAGAGTTGAAAAGGCTGCGTTAGGCGAAGAACCACAATTCATAGCTTTGCATCTAATAGGTAGATGCTCGGACTCCTCTGGTTTTCCAAGACTTTTCTTTTCTTTCTTTTTTCTTTGTAGTGCTTAAGTAAAACCCTAATGAAATTCCCACTGAGCTATAGGAAGCAAAATATAGCGCCTTCAACAAATACCAGCTAGATCCCCTTTTTATGTGTAACTCAAAGAGGTGATAGCACAGCGTTAAAAGTGTAAACCAGTGGCAATCCATTACGATGCTGCTGGAAAACAGTCTTCACTTGGTAAAACTTGCTTGTCCCTGTGTCCTGGCCCAAATCCCCAATACCGTACAATTTTCTTGATTTCGTCATATTTAGGAGTCCCCTCAAATACAGCTCCAGGAGGGAGAGGCATGCAGCTTGGTTTGCTTGAGAAGCGCCACAGTTTTCCTTTCTGTACTGGAAACGCTTTCATATCAGAACCAGCTCCACAGTGTCTGAATGAGTAATAAAATAAAATAATGAAGGCTCAATAATAACACGTGTCCAAAGTACAATGCCTATTACTAAACATTCATTTATTTGTTCTTCACTTCTTGATGTAACAAATATATGTCATGTGTTGCATTATGCTAGTCATTAAGGGAAAATGGTGACCAAGATAGATATAGTCTCTTCAGGCTTAGAAAGCTCCCTGTATGTTTTATCCAGTCCATCCTGAAAACACACACGAAATAGCCTATAGCAATAAGTACATGTAATAGACGGTCATTATAGATCAGGGGGATGGCAAACTCGAAAGACTAAAGGGACCAGGAAGGTTGCAAATATGTACAAACTGGGTCAACTGAGAATTGATAAGGTATGATAGAACTTGTAGCTAATTGGACAGTGTCATACTTAAAGAAATTTCAGTTATTTTTATTTTAAGTAATATTGAGTCAGTTCTCCCCAAATACACACGCACACACACACACGTATACACACTCACGCATGTGTATATTTAGCCCATGGAAGACTTGTTTCTGGAAACATTTTATTTAACATTTTTACAATTTGAAGTTATTGCTTTTCATTCAAGAATATATGTTCATTATTTCTCAGCAGGAGGAATTAGTATTTTCTTAAAGAGGGAGAATTTTGAAGTAACATTAAGAATCTTGACAGATAAACTTTGATTCTTATAAGGATATTTCCTTGTTCTTTCTCCCGAATCATCTGTAGGAGTTAGATCTTAAAATAATGTCAGGAGAGAGTAATAAAGATCCAGCCCACTAACCACCGAAGTCTTGGGTTAGAACTGGTGCTTTCCTCTGAGAAATGTTCAGCTTGAACAGCTAAAGATCAGAACCATTCCCTCCCCAACTAGGCTGCCTTTTAAATCTACCCAACCGAAGGCTGATTGTCAAGCTCTTTCTTTGAGAGTCTCACTAAATGCTGCTTTCTCTTGTGTCCCTCGACACAAGGTAGCTTTGACTTCTTCATAAAGGCCCCTATGAGACTATTTACTTAACTTATTATTGCAATTTGCAAAATGTGTTAATATTGGAAAAACTCATATTGAAATATATGTGAGGTGAAAACACTTAAATGCTAGCTACTAGACTCACATCTCAAAAACCTACAGAAATTTCTGGAAGAAAACTTCCCCTTTGGTTAGCATGGTAGTTTATGCAACTCACAAAGATTGTAACTTCTAAGGGACATAAATGTCTACTTCTCTTTGCACATGCAAGTGTAAGAGAGTTTCCACTTATTGTGATTATAAAAAAATTAGAGGTAAGAGTAATCAATCACAGTCTACTGAAATTACATATTATATTGTCTGTATTCCCTCTAGGTTTCAAAATGAATGAGGTCAGAAATTATGTCTATTTTAGTCATTTATTTCCCAGTCCAAGTACAATGCCTGGCACATAGTAGGCATTTAATATGTATTTGTTAAATCCATAAAGAACAAATGAAGGAATGAATCCATTAATAGGTCATTTTAAGCTATAATAGTTTATTGTATTCTTTATGGTTTTATTATATACACCTATAGTTCTTAGGCTCAGCAAATTTAAGGGAACTGTATTTCAAATATATATCAGCACTGTTTAATAGAACTTTATGCAATGATGGAAATGTTCTATATACCTGCTTTGCCTGATATTGTAACCACTAGCCACAGATGGATGTTAATGGTTTAAATGTGACTAGTGTGACTGAGAACCCGAGTTTTAAATTTAATATTATTTTCATTTTGCTTAATTTAAATTTAAGGAGCTAAATGTGGCCAGTGACTATCCTATTGCATAGTGCATAGACCATTGCTTAACTTTAAAGAATTGTTACTTCTCTCTGAGGTCTTCCTTCACTACTTCCTCTGGAGTTCCATAGAATTTTGTCAATATCTTTAACATTCTATATGCCTCTACTATAAATTGTTTTCAAAGCAACTAAACTTCCTTAAGGAAATGAACATTGTCTTATCTATTTTTGTGCAGAAGCTTGGCCTAATTCTTTACTGTATATATTATTGGTCTTTAATGAAGAGTTATTGAGTGAAGAAGAATAAAATTTAGGGTCAAAAATATTATATTTCAGTTCTAGTCCTGTCTCTGCCATTTACTTAGTGGCCTCGGATCTGACACTTAAAACCTCTAAGTTTCAGTGTTCTTATATTTAAAACAGAGATATTAATACATGCTTTACAAGCATGATGGTCACATAGTAGAAATCATGAGTGTGTAAAGATTATCAAAAGTAAACCTAATTGTTGAGACTTTGGATTGATATCTCCAAGGAACTGATTTCAATTCCAGAAAGAAGTCATTCCAAAATTATTGAAAATTATACCACAATGGCATTAATTAAATTTCCTTATAAAATTGTGTCATCTTCAAGAATAAGATATTGCCTGAGCCCAGGCAGAAAACAGTAAATTTCTCAATTTGACATACCTTCCTGCCAAGTGAGACACGTGAGATCCTTTATGGAGATAGCCTAAATGCCTAATGGTGGAAACAAAAGAAAATATACAATTATTGATCTAGACCCTAGAGACAGCTCACAAGGCTGCATTAGGATAATTGACTAGTTCTTCAGTATGGCAAGCAGCTGCCAGAAAACAAAGGTTGTTTCTGGGCTCCTCATTGTCTAATGAGTGACATGCTGAATGTTCAGAGTAGGGCTGCAGGGTTAAGGAGCTGGGGTAGATTCACTTAAGAGGAAAGATGAAAAGAGCTAAATATAGATAAGTTGGTAAGGAAAGGCATAATGAGAAACATCATAATCATCTACTGATAGATGTCTAACGTAATATAAAGCAAAACCTGGATATTATGCCTGGAAAAACAGCAACAAAAACCAAATATTACAAAAATTGGCTACTCTGAAGCTTACATAATGATTGTCTCCATATGACTAAGACATGACATGCACGGAAAGAAGTCTTGTTAAAATAGTGCTTTGCATAAAATGCTGTTTCATAAGTAGGATTTCATAGATATTCATTGATCACCCTACTGTGTAACAGGCACAGAATGGGGGCATTTTTATTTGTATTATCTCATATTTTTATAATATTTCAGTGATGTAGATTTTCATATGCTTCAAGATTCAAGCAGCAAAGAAATGGCACACTCAAATGAAATTTAGAGGAGAATTTAATTAGGGGACTATTTAAAAGTTGTCAGAATTAAAAGAAACCAGTAAGTAGTGGGGAAGCACCCAGGCACTAGCAACAATGTGCACCTGTCACCTCTATCCTAAAGAGACAGAGAGATTGGTGACTTGACTCGAAAGAGCCATAATGGTGGGGAAGACAGAGATGAGAAGAGGTGCAGGCAGAGGTAGAGGAAGGTGGCTACTGCTAATCTGTGGCCTGGTAGAGAGGCCAGGGCTGGAGTTGGGATTTGGGATGGGATACAAAGACTTTGGTCTGTCTCTCTTTGTAGCCTAGGAATTCTTGCCAGTTTCTCCCATAGGCTCAACCAGAAGCCTTAAGGGTTCAGCTGTTACAGCCCAAAAGTCAGCGTCCTATGGCACACAGTATGGGGAAGGAAAGTAGGAAAGGGCACAGAGGGGGAAATTTAAGTAACGGCCATTTCTTTGCCTTTATTTTGCAAGTAGGGACATTGAGGTCCTGAATAAATAAATGATTTGCTTAAAGGCATGCAACAGGGAAGCCCTACCAAAGATCTCTAATTCAGAAAATTTGTTTTTTTAAGTTCTCCGTTTCTGGTTCACTTGTTTAAAATAAATCACAAACTAGGTAAGGCTCCTGGATTCTATTTCCTGAGCACAGAGGGTTTTAATCAGTGCCTTGATTGATGACTATGTCCCGACATTGGCTAGTCATTTTCTAGAACTTTGCATTCATCACAATTGGACATGATAAGAGTGAGTGGGTGTTCCTGTGTCATTGATAAAAGGTCCAAATACTGAGAGAGGTTTTTCTCCTTAGCAGTGATCCCCAACCTTTTTGGCACCAGGGACTGGTTTCATGGAAAACAATTTTCCCACAGACCAGCGGGCAGTGGGAGGAGGTGGTTTTGGGGATGATTCAAGCGCATTACATTTACTGTGCACTTTATTTCTATTATTATTACATTGTGGTATATAATGAAATAATCATACTACTCACCATAATGCAGAATTTAATGCTGTCACTGATCTGCCAGGGAGTGGAACTCAGGCAGTGATGCAAGGGATGGGGAGTGGCAGTAAATATAGATGAAGCTTTGCTCTTTGCACTTGCTCTTCAACTTCTGCTGTGTAGCTGGGTTCCTAAGTTCCATGGAAGACAATTTTTCTATGGGGAAATGGGGCTGGGTGGGGTGGTGGATGGGGAAGTGAGCGGAGACAGGGAGCTCAGGTGGTGATGCAAGGCCTGGTTCCTAACAGGCCACAAACCAGTACCGGCCAGGGGTTGGGGACCATAGTGCTAAAACATCATTTTGAACCTAGTCATCTGGCTTACCTCATGGCCAGGCCCTTCTACCTTTCAATACTTATTTTATTAAAGCAAAGCACAAAGCCTTTAAGATCTTATTCCTTATTCCTTAAATGCAAGTGAAACATAACTTTGTTGCTTGCTTCTTGCAAAAATAACCAGGTACTATCTGCATTTTAAGGTGACTGCAAACACTGCATAAAATGTAATTCATCTATTAGCAAATCATGAGTAACTGTGTCAACTTATTACTCTATATTTTATGATGAATATGGTTGTTTCCAAATGGATGGAAATGGGGAATAGGCAGTGAGGGTTTCATAAAAACAAAGTAAAATTCCTGAGTAAGTTGTAATGTGTGTCTTTATTCTTGTTTTGTTATGCAAATTGAATCCCACACACCATTTGGAAATAACTGCCTTGGGGTTATATTAGAGCAGTTCACATAGTACTTTTCATTTTTGGTTTTATAATATTTTAGCTGAATCACTTTTACCATGCTTCTCCTTGGATGAGAGGTAACTTTATTTTTATATTCTTCGTGATTTCTGCCCTATACTTAGCTGTTTGGTAACTTTTTAAATTTTTATTTTACTGTAAAACTCAGCACTGATAAATCACTGGCCCTTACATAGAAAGTGGATTTAAAATTTATACACTGTGACCGAGGTGGGTAGAAATATAACTTTATTTCTCCATAACTGAATACTGCTTGCTCACTGGCACCCATTTCTGCTTGAGGAAGGAATACTCATATGCCACTTGAATTTATCTTGCTCACTTCCAGTTAAAATCCATTGCTTGCAGGCTAAATCCAGTTCTCTAGAGCAGACATTTGTTCTTTCAGAGTTTTTTTCCCTTATCTCTTCTCTTTGTCCAGTGCTTGGGACTATGAGTTTAATGGCTACATGTATTATGATGAAGTGGGGAAGTAGCATCAGCTCATGTGTAGCGTCCGGTTGTTGTAGGCTTCTCCTAAAGAATGTTTCCCTTTGGTCCCTCATATTGACTCTGTCTCTGATGCAATTGCAGATGAGAGAAATCGTCTTCTGTTTCCTTGTCTGTATTATGCACTGAATCTCTCCTCTAAGTCCCCATCACAATGCTTGCTCGTGCTACATTTTCCCCTCAAGACTGGCTGTGACTGCCATTTAATCCCCAGCTTGAACCATTTTCACTAACTCTTTCTGCTCCACACTCACTTTACTTCTTGCCTTAATGACTAGCCAGTGAATGCCCTTAGGTAACATCTGTGTCCTACACTAGACCGGGGAAAATTTTCACATCTTGTTAGCATCATGGGGCTGTCTGAGACACTCTGAAATACTCCCTTTTCCTATGTACCAGAAAAAAAAAAAAAAATCAGGTAATGAGTCCCTTTTGCCTACAGATCATCAAACCTGCCTATGAGGTTTTTATTACTGCCCTTTCTGGGAGATTTCACTCCAAAGAGTGCAGGGGCACCAACCAGTGAAAAGGAGTCTTTTTTTTTAAAAAATTCAAAACAAAAGCCACCTCTCTATTTCTTTTATCTAATTATTGTCAACCAAAATGTCTTGGGCTTTAAATCTCTTCTATAGTCAGTGACCTTGGGTAGGAAAAACAAACAAAAAAACCCCCCAAAACTAGGTATTTCTTGAAAGTCACAGGTCAATGATGAGTTTTTTTTTTCCTATAGTCTATATATTTTTTTTCCCATAGTCTATAGTGTTCCTCTCTTTTGAGATATATCTTACCATCATGGCCTACTCTTAATGAGAACAAACTGCTTAAAGGAAAAAAATTACCAAGCAAGAATATGATTTCAGTAATAGTTAGAAATATCATCCAACTTCAGTGTTCTTAATATCAGTTTGGAAGAATATTTAATGGAAAGGATTTCCCAGTGAGTTAAGGTTCTTCAAATAGAATGGCCTTTATCAAAAAGTCCCAAAACAATAAATGTTGGTGTGGATGCAGAGAGATAGGAGCATTCATACACTGCTGGTGGGACTGCAAACTAGTGCAACCTCTGTGGAAAGCAATATGGAGATACCTTAAACAGTTACAAGTAGACCTACCATTTGATCCAGCAATCCCATTATTGGGCATCTACCCAAAAGAACAAAAGACATTCTATAAAAAAGACATCTGCACTCGAATGTTTATAGCAGCACAATTCACAATTGCAAAGATGTGGAAACAGCCCAAGTGCCCATCAATACATGAGTGGATTAAAAAATATGTTATATGTATACCATGGAGTACTACTCAGCTATAAGAAACAATGGTGATATAGCACCTCTTGTATTTTCCTGGATAGAGCTGGAACCCATTCAACTAAGTGAAGTATCCCAAGAATGAAAAAATAAGCACCACATGTACTCTCCATCAAATTGGTTTCACTGATCATCACCTAAGAGCACATTTAGGAATAACATTGATCGGGTGTCGGGCAGATGGGGGGAGGGAGGGGATGGGTGTACACATACATAATGAGTGTGATTAGCACCGTCTAGGGGATGGACACGCTTGAAGCTCTGATTTGGGGGGGAGGGAGGGCAAGGGCAATATACATAACCTAAACTTTTGTACCCCCATAAATAAAAAAAAAAGATTCTCCAAATAATTGACCAGGGTTCCTTAGAGTATTAAGACTATATGTTATGCAATGATATATACTTATTATATTCATACAATATATACTTACCATGTGGCACTGTTTGGGGTGATGGAGATGTAGCAGAGAGTAAAATAAACAAAAATACCTGCCCTCATAGAGCTTATATTCCTAAGAAAAAAACAAAAAATATATACATTAGCAAAATATGAAGGACAATTATATGTTGTCAGTGTTATAGAAAAAATAAAGCAAAAAAGAATGGTAGAAAGTATATGAGAATCAAGGTTTTTATAGTTTTAGATAGAGTGATGAGAGTTGAAAAATCTTGAGGAGGTGAGGGAATGAGCCATGTGTATCTCTGGATAGTATTGGTCCAGACATATGGATTGGCAAGTGAGAAGTTTTTGAGGTTGGGATGCCCCTGCTGTGTTCAAGAAAGAGCAAGAGGATGAAGTTACAGCAGCTGAAGCAGAGTGAGTGAGAGAGAGAATGGAAAGGGCTGAATCCAGAGAGGCCATGGTGAAGGAGGTTGTAACAGGGTGATTGTGTAAGGCCTTGCAGGCCACCATAAGGAATGTGGCTTTTCTTGGGAGAGAGATGGAAGATTTTAAACAAAGAGTGATAGGAAAGACTTTTTAACAGAATTGCTCTAGTTGAGAATAGATTGAATAGGGGAAGATAGAATGAAGAGAGGCCACTCAGGAGGCGATTTCAGAAATTGAAGCACATGATAGAGATGGTTCAGACCAGGAATGCAGGACTCTGCACTCTAGGTTGAGGGAAGTGCATGTTTGCTAGACCTAAATGTGGAAATCAGTCATACATTTTGGGAGCCAGCACTGAATCAGAGTAACAACAACAACAACAACAAAACAAAACATGGCTCTGTGGTTAGGTTCAAGTTGTAGTTCGCACACTAGCCATGGAATCTTGGAGAATTCCACTAAAGACTGAGCCACATGAGGCTTTTGTAAGGATTAAATGAGGAATGACCGAGAAGTACCACTGACAGTTCCTAGGTCATAAAGCTCAAATCATTACCTGGCATTATTATTGTTATAATTTCTTGTATTCTTGAAATTGAGAAAAACAAATTTGGAATCATGAAACATTTAAGATTTATTGTTGTTGTTTTTTTTTTTTTATGATCTGCTTTCAGCCCATGAATCTGGGAATCTTTTCCAGAAAGCTGAAAGTGCTTTCAGAATTTGTCTGGCATAGGTGCTTAGAAGTAAAATATAGAGCCTTCTGTTTCTCAACCTGCACTTGGTTTTCAAGTCAAAAGCTACAGAAAGATACACTTGGCATCTTATGGTTATTGAGAAAAGAGAGTATAAAAATAAACTTGTGATATCTCTCTCACATTAAATTGCTTAGTTCTTAAGCTAGTTCTTTGCTAATATGTAGTACATGCATATTTGGTTCCTGAATGGGAGCTCAGTAAGCAGAATGAAGGATCTCGGCATTTAGCTGGCAGGCATACTGGACTTCAACTTTCCCAAGTCCAAGGCAGGGAGAACTATGTCTTTGAGAGCTGAACACTAATAGCTGCCATGCATTCAGAGCTTAGTGCATGCCAGGCCCTATGCTATTACTTCTTGTCATGCAGTACAGATATGATTACTATATTCCAGGTGAGGCTCAATACCACTCAGCTACCATAAACATAAGCAACCATCTCCTGAAGAATTTGTGTCTCTCATCCTGGTTTTCACTGCAAGGGTAGCTCATCTCAGTCTTGAGCAACGTCATCTCTTGAAGTGTTCTTGGCATCTTAACAATGTAACAGAAGACGTATCTCATAGTTAATGAATCTTTCTCTTTCCTAAGCTCAAAATTTCCAGTTTCCTCTAGACTGGCTTCCAATCCTTCTGCTTAGCAGCACATCTGAACTTCAGCTGAATGTATACATGTGCCCTCTTAATGACATTTCCACAGTTGGCTTAAGCAGGAAATCTTTTTATCTTCCTTCATAAATCAACTTTCAATATTCTTAAATCACTTTTGCAGCTCTTCTCGGAATTCTTTTAGATTTACTGGCATATTTTAGTCCTGTAGGTGCTCCACTATGTGCTGATGAGCAGTGCTGTGCATTCCTATGGCATCACTTGGGGTCTCATTCATACAAAAAGACAGAATAATCAGAAAATGAGTGATGCATCATGAAACCATGTGGCAGCTACTTGGCTGTTGGAAGATACGAAGATTTTTCCATTTTACCATCTGGAAGAATGACAAGAGTTGAAGTAAAATGTAGCTGAATGGACCATTTAGGTTTTGGGGGAGCAAAGTCCAGCTGTTAGAGGCAGGTGGGGCTCTCCAGTGGTTACTGTATTTTCAGCATTCGAAACATTTAGGCAAGGGACTCTCAGGGAAGCATTACTGCAGAAGGTTATTGAATCTCCGTGACTTATTCTCCACCTGGATCCTTAATGTAGCAGCAAATGAACTCAGTCTCTGGAATTTGAAGTCCATGTCCATGCATAAACTGTTAAAAATGACTTTAAAACAGACACTCCATTCATCTTCTTGACTTTATGAGAGTGTCAACGGGTCAAAGGTGCAGGTTTGGAAACATCAGGAGAGTTACTCTCCAGGAGATGGAACTTGATGTCCCAAATTAATCTGAGCCATCCCCCTTCTGTTTATACGACCCCATTAAATGATGAAACAATGGACTGTCATCATCAGAAGCCTGATTCATAAAAAAGGAAGAGAGAACAGCAGCATTCACATTGAATCCTACAGCATTGGGGGGCTCTAGGCAGGTGATGAGGGTTATGGGGTTAAGCATCAGGGAAGGGGGTACTCATCAGCTCTGTTGCACAGGCAGGAAAGGATTAGTAGAGGAGTCATGTCAGCAGCACCCACAGGTCAAGGTCTGGGACGCAATGTGATGAAGGACAGCTGCACTGTTTTTTTGGTGTTTTCCCACATTGCATTGTAACAGAGGGCTTGAGTCTCCCTTGTTTCTCCTCTAGACACTTCATGGAGGATAGTTTTTTTTTTTTTTTCTCACGTGATTACTCTTTTCTAGGTCACTCCCTTTATTTCATTCACCAGACTGTGTGTGTGTGTGTGTGTGTGTGTGTGTGTATGTGCAGTAGAATAGATGTCTGGCCATGTTGTTTTGGCCCATTGATCCTACATCCAATGTTTTCCTGCTTGCGTCTCTCTTCACATTGCTTCCAACATGAGTGACCTGGGTTCTACATCCCAGCTCAGCATCCTACTGGCTGATCATGCCTGGACCCTGTTCATCAAAAATAAGAGCTTTGGTCCAAATTAAGTTTGTAATAAGTGAAGTTATCATTTATCACTTTACCATATCCCCCAGGCCCAGAATCTCCCAACCCCAGCTAAGCACCTAGGCTTAGTATTGAAAGATTTCACACAGTTGAAAAATAGTAACTGACATCTACCCACAGCTTTAAACTTAATAAAATAATTACCTTCTGTCATTTAATACCTCCAAAAATATTGTAAGGTAGAGATTGATATTGTTATTGGTCATAATTATCATCATTAGTACTACCATTATTTTATGCATGAGAAAAGGAAGGTCAGTGAAGCAGTGACCCAGCCTAAATTACAAATCAAAACCACTCTGTGCTGTCTTCCTCCAGGGACAATGCAAAAAAAGATTAGTCACACAAGGGAAACATTGAATTTCTCCGCAGTTTACGCGGTAAATGAAGGCTGACACCTCCCATTCCACCTTCTCCCCTCCTCTTCTTCTTCCCTCATGGTGTCCAATTAGGCTCATGCTTCCCCAGGGTTCTCTCTAGAGATGGAAAGACTGTGACAGGCCCCTGTTGGCAAGAGTGCTCTCAGCGCTCCTGCTCTGCGTACAAGAGGAAGGAGATCAAGAAGGCGTATTCATCCCAGAGAGAGCCCCGAGGCCCCTCTGCATGGAAGCCATCTGGCTGTCCACCCCCTTTCACTCTATAATGCCTCTGTGTCATTGTTGGCTGAGTTATGAAGTGAAATAAACACAGACATAAGGGATTTGGTGGGTCTACGGATAATTCTTTTTACCTAGTTTCCTTTTCACATTTGTAAATCTGAAAAGGACTCCAGCAACCGGAGAGCCCTTTTAAAAATTGTGATGATGGATGGAATAAGTATTGTTGGACATTGGTGGGCTTAAGATTATAAACATTTACAGTCACTTGAATTTAGTTTTGTGTCATTTTTCTTGAGTTCAGGGCTATATGTGGCCAGAGATGGGGCTTGGGAAAAACAGAGAGGTAACAGATATCGTTGTATCCATTTTACACTTGGGAGAACTGGTTTGCCTTTGCCAGGCAGCATCAGAATTAAATCCTCTTGTCTTTTTCTTGGGTTATTTTACCTCCCTATTTCATTCATTTATTCCTTCATTAATTTATTTATATAAGAAGTAATTTGGGCCCCTGCTGAAGGTTTGGCTCTGTGCTAGGTGATGAAGACATAGCAGTGCAAAGGAAAAACATTTCTGACTCCTCAGAGATAGGTACATAGTATGTGTTAGGTGATATTAAATCACATGGAAGATATGTTTTAATTTCTGCAAATTTTTAAAGATAGGATAGATTTCTCTGTGTCTAAGATAGCTTACACTACTCTTTTCTGAAGGTTAGAGGATAGAATGTATACTCCTTATATGACATGGGTGGAAATCACATAAAATTAGAGTAGCTATGCCGCTTTTTGTTTATCTCATTAAATATTCTCAATTAGTGGTTATTCAAGTAGGTTAAAGCTTCACCTAATATTATAGCTAGGAGGTAATAGTACCAGTCAATGCAAATCCGTCAGGATCTTTCCATTATGCTACAATTGCCTTTTGTTTATAAAATGAAAACATCTTTCTCCAGGAAAACTGGACATATGGATCAAGGATACAGCTACTTAGTAGGACCAGACTTGCCAGAGTCACGATGGAGTTTCAGGTTTTCCAGGAAAAAATGGACTGTCTTAAGCCCCTGATAAGGCTGCATGTTTGAAAGAATGGCCACCCACATGGCGGCAGGTTAAATGGAGTGAGCTTCTTTCATTTTATAGGGGACAGTTATTTGTCTTTACCAAGGACAGCACCAAGACTGACTTAAGACAACACAGAGGAAGCCACAGAGGAATAAAAATGAAATCCAAATTTTGTAATCCTCAGTCTAGTGCTCTTCCTGTATCTAGTAGTATTTTCTAGTTGGAACTAGATAGTGTGATTAACAGAGTGCTGTCTTCCCAAACTATGCTGTTGGGTCACTTAATCCACCCAGTAACTATGATGTACGTGTTCTTTCTATTGCTTTTCTTAATTTTAACAAAAAAGTGAGAAACAAACTCCCCAAGAGATCAGTTAGGTTTGCCTAAAGTCACCAGCTATAAATGGCAAAGTCATATTAAAAATGTTGAATCAGGACCTACCTGACTCCTAATCCATGGTGTTCCCACTCTGCCATATTATTTATAGCTTGATTAATTTATTATTTGAACAGGTAAAAAATACAGAATAACATTTTAGGATATCTCAACATTTTAAGCTGTTCTATACAAACTTCTCTTAGTTATTAAAAACTAGTCTCTTAATGAGTTTAGGTATTCCCACTCAACCTTGCAAAATAATCTATCTGTGTCATTAAATGCATCATCTATTCACTTCTGAGCTTTGAGGAATGGATTAATTTTGCATCTGTGTAATTACACCTTGGACATTTCTGTGGTCTTGGCTGGGCTTTACTGTAATATACAATGGATTAGGACTTGCGTTTGAATTGTGGAACTATTAAATGACTCCATGTCTCTGGAAAGCAGTGAGCCCTCTAGATACTGTGCTTAGATGAGATTACGCGGATGCTTCTCCAGTGCCCAGATTCTC
This sequence comes from Eulemur rufifrons, assembly GCF_041146395.1. Taxonomy (NCBI): domain Eukaryota; kingdom Metazoa; phylum Chordata; class Mammalia; order Primates; family Lemuridae; genus Eulemur; species Eulemur rufifrons. The sequence continues at coordinate 52,598,277 of NC_091010.1, read as the reverse complement.
TTCACTGTGAAAACAGACTTTGAAAATCCTTATTTTGACAGCATCTGTGAAGTGCTTTAAACTCAGAGTCACTTCCAGGCTTTGGACTTCTTTATTCAGCCACATTCTTCTTTTCAACAATACAGCTTAGAAATTTGTTTCGTAATGGAGAAAAAGGCCTTGGTTTGTTTTATTGTCAAATTCCAATTGCTTTGTGAATGATCGTAAAATGTAGAGCTGGTGTCTGTAATGCAGTTGCCTTGGCATAATATGAAATGCTCACTGTCTACTCTTCTTGAGAAAAACATTGTATAGCTGTTAAAAAGGATCTGCTTGTACTTCTACAATGTTCAAACAAGTAGGAGCTTTAAAGATCCATCTTCAATGTGTGACATCAGTTTGGGTGTCGCCAAACTTCTGTATTTTCTGAGCTGGAAAATGGAGTAAATGCTCTCAGGAACCTGTTTTACTTATCCTATTTCTCATCAGAAAAGCCCCTGGCATGTTTTTCTCCCACATTTCTCCGTAGTCACATCATGTTTCCCTCCAAGTAGCCTCTAATGAGGATGTTATTTGATAGTAAATAAATTATTTAAGGGTTTAATAAAATAAAACACAGCATGAGTTGTTCATAAAAAACAACTGCAAAATGAGATTTTATCATGTTACTGTGTTTTGGAAGTACATTTCACATTTATTTACAGAAGATTAACCATTGCAGTTTTAATAAGTCACCTCAATTTGAGGAGAGCCATGTTGAGTCAGTATAGATATTATACCTCGATACTCTGGCCAGTTTTTGTTTTTTGTGTTTAAATGGGATGACATAAGGTCAAATCAGCCTTTTCTAAAAATCAGACAATATCATCTTCAGAGTTCTTTGAATAATGGTTTATGGAAACCTAGAGGCAGAAGGAACCTTGAGTAACATCTCTGTCTCTCTGCCTCTATCGCCATCTCTCTCTGTCTCTTCATCTCTGTCTCTCGGTTTCTCTCTCTTCAATTGTGAATAGGCTAAGGCACTTGCCTCTTGTCCACCTAAGATTTTATGTATCTGGAGCCTGGGATCTCTTCAATAAAACAAAAGCTTTGAGAGCTTCATACTGCTCTGAACATTCATCAAGACCTGATATTGGTTTCAGAAGCTGTGCTTTTGAAATTTTGCATGCCCTGGAGTTTATATCTGGTGGGTCATCAATGTTTTAATAAGCTTGTAATCAGGGTCTTATGAACCATTGATTCCAGTGTTTTTCAGGAAATGGAATAGATTAGAGCATCAAATAATTTTGGAACCTGTAATCTTTTTAAATAAATTTACAATATCTTTTGAATAATTTGTATTTGTGGTTTTGTAGCCTTTACTTAGTCTCATTATGAGGCAGGAAGTTAGTTAAGAAATACATCAAAGCATGCATTACTGTACCTCTATTTATCTTTCAAATGAAGAGGCCAAGAGTGGATTTGATTAGCTTGCCTTTGTAACTATTGCAGACTATTGTTGACCATTAATAGATGAAATTACATTTCAATTTTCCAAGTCCTATTTTTATACTAGAAAATTCAGTATTTTTTTGTCTCTCCTCTCTCTTCCCTCCCTCTCTCTTCTCCCCTTTACTCTCCTCTATTCTCTCCTTTCTCCATCTATAGAAAAATACACACGCACACGCACACACACATGCGCACACACTCTAACATCTGTGGCCATTATACAGACTGTGGCTTAAATGAAGATTTGGTTTCTGACACTAAGAAACAGTATAGTTCTTGTTCATTAGAACATTTCCCCCTACTGTGGGCATTCATGTTAGCTTTAGGTAATACTCCTTATAGTTGTAAATGTATACACTTCAGAAAGTTCTCTTAGCTACTGGGAAGACATGTCATAGTCATCCAATCCTGGATGAATATCCAACACCTATTTCTACCCCTTAGTAGCAGGACAAGAGGCCAAATGCTAGAGCCCTAATGTCATGTTCAAATCCTTCATATGACCCTTTTCCAGTCAGAATTAAAATAGATTGGGAGGAGTCACCAAATTCCCTTCAAAGGTTTCCTCTTAAACTGCCCACGTGCAACCCTCATTTGCTCTTTCCTTCAGGATGTGGATTCCTTGTGAAGAAGAAAGGCTTCCACTTAGAATAGTTCTGACTCATCTTGAAGACTAGGAGTAGGTTAGGAATCTTGTGAAGATGTATCCCACTTCCTAGAATTTGGGAGGTGATTGGTTTGAAGCATTCCTTCCTTGAGTTCACAAACTGAGAATGAGCACATTTTAGCCTTCTAAAGATAAGGACAAGAAAAAAAAGTATGACCCATGACAATCTTGTCCTTTAAGTGGTTTTCTTAGTCATAAAGGATGTTCATTTAAAAATATGTTTAGTAAAATGGGAATGGAATAATAATATGATAAAAACTACAAACTGACAATCAAAATAAAATCATTTGAAAATGTAATGGAAAAAATTGAAACAAAACACAACCAGAAGTCTAATTTGGAATATATGAGTTATAAGATTGACAGTCCTCCAAGACTTTACTTCATAGGATGTTGCTTTAGACTTACATATTCTTCTTTTCAAATATGCTTACCAAAATTCCTAGTTTCCCTCAGTGATGGAGAGAATGAGCCAGAAGAGAAAACCTTCACCATAGTGTGGTGTATTGTTACCTTTCCCTAAACCGTATTAAACCCTTTCAAATACTGTAGTCAAGCAATTGACTCTCACAGATCTGTTCTCACGTCAGGAAATCCAGCTGACTTTGGACTTTAAGGACCTTATTTGTAAAACAAAACAAAACAAAATAATAATAAAAAAATACCTAAAAAAATAACCTGAACTCTTCACTTTTGAATAACACTGTGTCTAAAATGAAAATGATAATTAAAAAGGGTAATCAAAAAATACATTTAAAAGAAAAAAAAAAACACAACACCAACAACAAAACAAAACTCCTTTTGAAAAGTAGGGAAAGGGAAGTTCTGAACATTTGAGACCATTTCATTTCTACCTCAAAGCCTCTGAGGACAGACAAGGCCCTGTTCTGACAGCTGGGAAACCTAGCTTTGAGGACAGGCAAATGTTTGCTCTGAGAGTTTCTGAAAGTGCAGGTGTGATTAAAAAATAAACAAACTCTGAAATTAAAATGAAGGAAAAGTATGCAATTCCATAGCAAATTAGATAATTTAGAAATGGCACTGTTGCTTTAAATCTGCCAAATGGGATGTTGTTTCTTTCTTTTTCTGGTACCTCCTTTATCAGTTTTAAAATGATTTTCTTTCTTCACAGATATAGAAACACAATATTTTGCATGATATCTTTGTTGTGAGTGGATAGGCAGAAAGAGGATTTTTCTAGCACTTTCTTGCTGGTCCATGTAGCTCACAGCAATGTTTTACTTGGTGAATTCTTCTCAGTGGTTTTCTGGTTCCTGTTAATAACCCATGACCAAGAGAGCCACAGGAAGGGCCAATGATCTTTGAATTGCTCTTGCATTTTTAGTTGATGTTATTCATGTAGTTACTTTTTATTCTGTTTTTCTTCCCATCACACATTGTTTTTTCCCCTCTTTCTGTTTGTGTCATTGTATATTTTCTTGCTATAAAAATCTGCTACATCTATAAATAGACTAAGTGATAGCCATAAGCAGGTGATACATGAAATATGATTAATTTTTTCGGAATAAGGTAGGAATTCATTGCTACAGAATGCAAAAAGAGAAAGCAGCACTGAAGTGGTTAAGTTCTCAAGTCTTCCACCCACTGGGGGCAGACTTTGAGTGGGGGTAGCTGAGAACAGTTCTCTAAAGGGAAAGCCTTGTGGGTCTGTAACCGTGGTTTAGTACAGCGATAAGCATGCTCACATCATATTAATGTATAAAAAGCAATCAAGTCCACTTTCTCTATTTCAGTGAATTATGGAAAACTCCTTGTAAAGAATTAATGATGAATTCATATTGGATAATTTTATTTGGGGTTAGCCTATGAGGTAACCTAAGGCACTTTTCAGGAAAAATTTCCAGGAGATATTTTCTTAGTTTAGTATGACACACTGAGCTGTAAAGTTATGATGAGATTGGATTCCTCTAGCACAGGTAGGAAAAAATTAAAGCGATGGTTTAGAATTAGACATACCTGAAAGTGAACTATAGTTATGGTACTTGCTAACTTTATGATCAAGTTGATTGACTTCTCTGAACCTCTACTGATTCATTTATAAAACGTAAATAGCAATGATACTTCTCAATATGGTAGTGTGATTAAGTGATACGGTAAATGTAATATACTTAACACACTATTTTTTAAGATATATATTAGCTATAACCATGAAAGACAGAAAGTGGGGAATAGAGAGGGAAGGCTTCTGGTAAGGACAGACACCCTGGGGACCAAAGGTGCCTTGGAGTTTCCTGTAAGATTTTATTTGAAATATGATAATTTTTAAGCAATTGGGATCAGTCGACACTATCAGATTAAAGTTAATTTAGGGATTGTATACTATTTTTATTGTTTCAATAATTAAATTTTAAGGATGAATAAAAAGCAGAAGTTGTTAAAATTTGCTTTTTTAAATATCATAGCAGTGGAGCAACTTTTAGATCCTGCATGCAAAATGCTTCTGATGGAAGTGCAGTACTTAAATGTTTTGATTAGAGAACTGCTGAAGGCCTTTCACATGCAAAAAGCTCTTTATAAAATGATGTACTGTTTCATTACCAAGCAGAAAATCTTATCAATAAATATGTTGTTACCAGACCACACAAGGATTCAAGGAGGAGTTTGTGGGTGGTTGTTCAAAGACTGATTTGAACATGATTTTTTGATCTGAGGAAGCAAGCAAATTGTGTTTAAGTTGAAAGCATTATTGGTATTCACAGTCCCTTCTGGCTAATGCTGGAATAACTTGGGGTCAAGGGAGATAATCTCATTTTACTAGTTGCCTATATAGATTGCAGGGGATATTTCAGGGAGAGATTTAATGCCAGGGAACTTATTAACAGAAAAATCTTACTTGGCAGTGGGAAGACTACACACTGAAAAACAACATTATGGTTTAATGTCAGCCACTCAGACAAAGCACTGGGGGTTTTGTCGTTCATTGGAAGACTTTGAGGAAGCTAATAAAATACATTAGAGGCAGGTTGTTCAAAATGGTTCTAAAAATGGAAAAGAACCCAAATGTTTATTGCAGCAATTTTATTGCCAGGAAACATGGGCTTTATGACCAGAGTGTTTGTAATATATTCATTTGGGTCTCTGGGGAATTTCAGGCTGGTGAGACTTATTTGGATTGCATGAGTATAATTATGTTACAATTTGAAAACTAAACCTCTCGTTTTTTATCATACATTTTATTTTATTAATCTTTTAGGTGGGAGCAGCTCATGAAGAAAGCTCTAAGCCTGCCAAAGGCAGGACCTGAAGTCCATCCAAGATACCTTCATTATTGCCTAGTAAATCCAGACTCTTGTCAGCTGAGAGTTCTCCTTTTGGTGACACTTGTGTGACATCTGTACCGACTTCCCCAGAGTTGTCAGTTCACTAAAGGTTCTAGTCAGATCTATTCAGTGCCTCACACGGGGCCTTCCTGGTTTGTTTCTGGAGAATCTCTTGCCTCAAATTTTTATTACGCATTTTTCAGAATTGGGGGGCAAAGTTTCTTCCAAGGGTTAATTAGCTGACATCCCAGCATCTAGCAGCCTTTCTCTGTCTTGGCTCTTTGCCTTACACTGGCAAGATGTAGCAAAAACTTTTGGCAATGGTGGTTACTGTAGGAAGCGGTGATCGTTTACCTCTTTGCTACTCTCTTCAGAAATAAGTACTAAGATTTAGGAAGGCATCACTGCCAACTCTCCACTGTAACCAACAAGATAGAACGTGGCTACTTAAAAGGTGTGTATTGTGTAGCTGCTAAACAACAAATACCCCATTCCAGATAGGATCTGTGTTGGCACACCCATGGAACTCCTCCAAAGAAGGGTGAAAATTCTGTATTTAGAGAAGTATAATATTTTTTAGAGTTTTCCTTTATGATCTCACCATCACTTTTAATCAGTTAACTTCCTGAGTACCATTTATGTAATTTGTGAGGGATACAGTAAGGTAAAATGTGGCAGCTGGCCTCAATGGGTCACAGCTCATTGTAGAGAGTACTTTACACAAATAGAATCACAGTGAAACAATAAAAGGCCTTACTATTGTTAAGTGCTAAATGGTGAGATACAGGATGAAGTTGCTTCAGAAGATCGGAGGTGGGGGATATCGGTTAGTCAAACTCAGTGATGGTCCTGAAAGAATGATCAAGTATACAAGTTTAGGTAATTTAAAATGTGAAGAGTTCCTAGGCACATATGGGGGAGAAAAATGAAGAAAGCAGCTGAGGAATAGAAGATTTGATGCTGAGGAAGTTCCCCGGCAACAGGGATGAATGGAAAATGTGTGTCCAGACCAAAGGCATTCATTATTTTTGGAATTGTTTTCATGGCTAGAAAGCACTTCAATCTAAGATCTGGGCAAGACTGCTACGCAGAAAGAGTTCACATGCAAAGTTCCTATCCCATAATTCAATGTCAAAGACAGGCTCCTCTCCCTTGGGTGATAAATTACCTTCTTATTGCTAATCTTGTTTTGAATTCTTTGCAAGCTGAGCTAGAACTAGACAAAATTGAATGAGTATTTTTTTTTTCCCTCATACTTTATACCAGGGTGAAAGCCCCCCTTTTTTTTGGCTCTAAATTATTTAACACCATGGTCTTCTCAAAACAGTTTAAATTGTTATAGTGAAATATTTTTGTTGATTAATTAATGAAAATAGAACCATCATCCCAAAGCATTTTATGTAGTATTTAATGTTGTACATCACATTGGAAAGACACTTTGAATGTAATATTGAGCATCCTTTATATTTTTCTAATTTCCCTTTACTTACATAAACCTTTATATTAACTGTAAATGATCAAGAAGAGCAATTCCTTATAATAGATGGGAACCACGAGTTTCCCAGACATTAAATGATGGTTTGGAATTGCAAAATCATTGAAAAGGATTTTCTTGATTTTCTACATTCTCACTCAAATTCTTTTCCTAAATTTTCACTGTTCTTCCTAAATGTTCCTTTCTCCCTAATTACCATATTCTCATCTAAATCTCTTATTTTCCCTTTGCTATATGTAGCATATATAGAGTACATTGGCATTTTCTGGGGGCAGCAAAGCATAGCAGTTAAGAGGGAAAGCCCTGGAGTGAGAGAGATCTAATGGTGAGACCTGCCTCTGTGTTTCACGGCAGAATGATGTGGTTACTCGACTTTTCTGATTTTCAGTTCTCTTACCTGTAAAATGGATACAGTAATAGTGCATATACATAAGAGATTCTTGTGAGGATTAAATGAGATCTCCTATGTGAAATGCTTAATACAATACTTGCTATATACTAAATATTAAATAAACATCACCAAATATTAATAACTGTCTGTATGATAAAGATCTATTATGTTTCCCTAAAGTTTATTCTATACTTGTTTTCATGTAAATAGCTAGAAAAATCACAGTAAACTCATGCCTGTTAATTTGTAAATTTGGCAAAAACTGGTGGTAGGTAAGCAATAGCAATTTATAAGAGTAGTATCATTTTATGGTATGTATTTATTAAACATTTTCAAGTCTGAGTTTAGAATTTATACAATGGGTAACCTTAAACATGTCACCTAATTGAACTGAAAATGTTTATGAAAATGTATTGAATATTGTGAATTTGATTACTTAATTAATGCCTAATTGTTTCAAAAACTAGAAAATCACTAACCCATATACAAGACCTCGGAGACACCATACAAGAAAAACTAAGAGGGGAAACATAAAACAGGAAAACATGGAACTCCAGGTCAATGGAGACAGTCAGAAAGTATGAAGGAAGAGACGAATGATTGGATGTGAAAAAATAGAGCAAATCCCTCTGAGGTAGAGTCATTAGAAGTAAAAGATGCAAATAATCAAGCTGCTTTCATCTTGGAAAACTTTAACAGGTAAAGTGTGCATATTAAATGGGAGCACTGCAATGTAAGATTTTTCACAAGGGAGTTAAATATATTGAATAAACACTCTGACTATTCTCATGATGAAAATGTTCATTCATTTCAGTGTTCCAAACACCTACAACATTGTGAGAAGTGGCTTCAGGGATACAGTGGAATAACATCCACCATCAGAACAATCAAATAGCGGGGAGAGTCCACCGCATCATGATGTTCACCTCATTGGGAACTAAAATGAAATATGTGCCTTAATTTACCCACAAAGTGCTACGTGTTGTTCTCCCAGCAGCTCCATCACTGGGCTCATTAAGGGTAGACTCTGAGAACAGGAGAGTGAATTATGCTTAGAGTGAACCATGTAAATAAACAGTTTGCTTTTATATATTATTAATTACCAGTAAATGTTTGTTGGATAAATGAATTAAAATTTGTTCAAACATTGTGTGTTATGTTAGGTACAGCTATTAATAGTTTTTTTGTGCTCTTTGGTGTGTACTCTGCTTATTGTTTAAAAGAGATTGCTACGAGGGATACCAGTGCTATGGGATATTATAATAATAGGTGTTAATAAAAATGTTTAAAAGACTTCCACAGTCAAATATGTTTGGGCTGCACTGGCTTATGTAATATTAAGTAGATTCATTGACTGAAGGATTTTGGAGACTTTACTATGCTAGTGTGCTCTGTGAATTACCAAGAAGGCTATATTGCTAAGCCTATTTCACTACAGCGTAAGTATTAAGAAAGAGTATCACGCAAACCTAATGTTCTACCAAACACAGTGCTAAAAACCTAGCAACAGACTTTGGTATTTACGGTGTCACTAACTCGTGGGCAGCTCTCAGAAGCCCATGCTATGAGATAATTTGTAATTTTGTCAAAGTTAGTATCAGAATTTCAGGCACCGTAGAGGAAGTCATTTAGTTAATTAGTGAGCCAGCTATTCCCTACATCCTCAATTTTTCTTCCTGCTGATGTCACCCTTTTGAATTAATAAAGCTTTGTTTCTTTTTGGCAAAAAAAAAAAAAAAAAAAGGAGGGCATCAGAAGAAAGTCAGCTGCTATGGCTGATGACAATAATAAAGTGAATGTGAAGTTCCCTAAGAAATCTTTGCCAGAAAATAGAAACTGTAGAGATATTAAAGAGCACAAAATTGAATTCAGCTGTAGCTTTTCTTGATAGGAACACGCCCACTGTATGATTTGTATGGAAACAAGGAGGAATGATTCAAGAATAGATTTCACTAAGTTCTCCAGCGAGTGCAAAAGTTGCTCACTATATTAAAAAAAGAACTTCATCGGAAGACACAAAGCTAGATATTTAATAATTTCTATGCAAAGTTGAGCATAGGAAATGCCTGACTTTAGAAGCATATGAATGAATGGGGAAATTCAGGAGCTTGAAGAAGTATTTCTGTGTTTGTGAATTTGGGGATTTCTGACAGTTTTCATGATTTATCCTGTGAGGGTACAAACAATCCTGCTTCTATCGGATAATGTTTATCAAGTACTCTGTGCCATCTTCTGTGCCTAGAACATTTATTCCAAAGAAAATGCTGATGTCCACTTTATGGATGAGGAAACAAGTTCAAAAAGGTTAAGACACACAGACTGTGACGCACAAGACCATAGATTCAAAATAAAGCCTGCCTACTTCCAAACTCCCTTGCACTATCCTGCTTTGTAATAAGTAAAAGTCCTTGTTTTTATAAATTAAAAATAAATAAATAAATAAATAAATGGCATAGATAGAAAACTCTTAAAACTCAACAATAAGAACTTAGCAGAAATTTCACCAAAGAAGTTGTACACATGAAAAATAAGCATGTGAAAAAATGCTCCATATCATATTTTATTAGGCAAATACAAATTAAAACAACAAGGAGATGCTATTACACATCTATTGAAATGGTCAAAATTCAGAACACTATAAGTATATACAACTATAATGTACCATAATTATTAGAAATTTTTTAAAAATTCAGAACACTGACAACACCAAATGTAGGGAAAGATGTGGAGCAGCAGGAATCCTCATTCATTTCTAGTAAAAATGCAAAACAGTACATTCACTTCAGAAAATAGTTTGATGGTTTCTTACAAAACTAAACATACTCTTACCACATGACCCAGCAATGGTGCTACTTAGAATTTATCCAAAGGAGTTGGAAACTTATGTCCACACAAAAACTTGCACATGGAAGCTTACAGCAGCTTTATTTATAATCGTTAAAACTTGAAAAAGCAAGCAAAATGCTCCCCGGTAGGTGAATGGACATGGAAACTGTGGTACATCCAGATAATGGAATGTTATTCAGTACTAATCAGAAATGAGCTATCAAGCTATGAAAAGACAGGCAGAAACTTAAATGCATATTACTAAATGAAAGCAGCCAATCAGAAAAGGCTACATGCTATATGATTCCACATATATATGACATTCTGGAAAAGATAACTATGGAGACAGTAGAAAGATCAGTGGTTGCCAGGGAAGGGGTTGAAAGGGAGAGATGAACAGGTGGAGCACGGAGGATTCTTAGGGCAATGAAACTACTCCTTATGATATTATAATGGGAGATACATGTCATTATAAATTTGTCCAAATGCATAGAATGTACAGCGCCAAGAACCTTAATGTGAGCTGTGTGCTCTGGGTGATAATGATGTGTCAATGTAGGTTCATCAACTGTAATGAATGTATCACTGTGGCAGGGGATATTGATAATGGAGGAGGCGGTCAATGTGTGGGGACAGGGAGCATATGGAGAATCTCTGTACTTTCTGCTCCATTTTGTTGTGAGCCTAAAACTGCTCTAAAAGTAAAGTCTCTATCTGTCTATCTATATCTATATATTTATATATAAAAGATATCCAAGCCCAGATTAAATGTTACCTTCTCAATGTAACTTTCTCTGGTCTCCCCACTTAGAAGATCTCTCTCCAGACTATGTGTTCATAGTGCTATATGACATTTAGCATTTCTTTGTTGTTATGACAAGAGGCAGTATGGATTTAGTTAGAATGCTTGGAATTAAATTCTGCCTCCACCATTTATTAGCTGAGTGACTTGGGAAAAATAGCTCAGATTTTCTGTGTCTCAGTTTCTTTATCTGTAAAATGGGGATCCTAAGAATATCAGCCTTACAGATTGTTGGAAGTGTTTAGTGAGTCAGCACATATTAGACCTTTTGAACAGTGACTGGCCAGTGTTAGTATTCAACATGTAGTAGTTGTTGAATTCATGTCTCTACCCTCAATTGGATTTTAAGTTCCTTGAAGGCAATGGCCATATCTGATTCATCTCTATTTGGCAAATTATGGATACTAGATAATTATTTTTATTGAATAAATGCATTAAATGCATGTCTATGGAGATTTCCCTCACAGAGTTTTGCTGTATTTTCTATGTATTTTTAAAGAACTATAAAAGTCAGGGGAATGCTCCTTAAAAAATTAGTTGCATCTCTTTATGCTTTTATTCATGGCCTTTCCACCTTGGCTGATCCCATCTCTCCAAACCTTTTCCTGTGTTTAAAGTGGTATCATTAGGAAAGACTTATGTAAGAATATCTGTGCTATATGCAATTGAAGCACTAGCTCACTGTAATTAAAAGTAATTGAGACCATTCAGTGAATGGGTTTTAGCAGGAGCACAGCAGGCATCAACTAGACAGAGTGTCCCCTGCTTTCCTGGCCCACTGAACTCTAGTAACCCTGCAGCACTAGGGCACAAGGGGCCTTTGTATCAGTGTCACTGAATATCACTGAGTGCCCTACCAGGAAAGTGGCCTTCTAAACAGAGATCTGGTGTGTCCATTGGTGGCTGTGGATAGTAATATAGATAGTAGTTAAGAGCACAGAGTTGGAGGTGAGATCTGCATGTGGGTTCTGGGGCAATTAATCAAACTTTCCCAATCTTGGTATCTTTTCTGTGTATTTTGTTTTGTTTAGAAATAAATATACTAGATATCTAGAGTTGACACAAATAATGCCAGTGTACTCATTCTCTCTCTCTACATATATATGTGTATGTCCATGTATGTATAGATATTTGCACGTATATATAGATATATGTATACATACATATGTGTGGGGGCTTGGAATTCATGTTATAGAGATTAAATAAAGTAGTACAGATGATTAAATTAACTAAATTCCTATACTCTTTAACACATAGCAAGTGCTCAATTCGTGTGTTAGTGTTATTAGCTGTTCCAGGGCATCTGTGTGGATTATCTAGATGGAAACTTTTTCAATTGCTAATTTCAGAATTAAAAAAAAAAAAAAACCCTAGGGATTCTTCGTTGAGATAATTTGCATGCCAGTTATTATTAGCTCCAAACCCAGCCCTCTGCACTCTGCTTTGGGAAACTGAAGCAGGCTTCTGCTGCCTTCCTGCTTGTCCTGCTGGCTCCACGTAAAGCTCTGCAAACAGAGGGTTCCAGGGCAGACTTCAGGGTTGGAGGAGGGAGGAAGGACTGGCTGTCTTCTCCCTGTTACCCGGAGCATCACCCCAGCAGTGCTTCTTCACCTGGCAGGAGTGCTTTCCTGTAGCTGCAGCTGAATCCAGTTTGCAGTTTTTCCAGCACGTGAAGGATCAATCACGTTGCGTCCCATCAGAGATGCTGCTGGAGCCAAGCTGCACCCCCTTTTCAAAGGTCTGGATTTTGATCCCCTGCTTTCCTATTTTAAGTTTCTAGGTTTTGATATTTCCAATCTCTTCCCATTTTCCCCTCAGTCCTGGGATTGCTTTCTGCAGTTGCTTCCTTCATGATACCTTGAAGTTCTCTTTTTATACTTTCAATTATCTAGTTAACAACTTTATAATAGTTATTTTTTTTTTTCACTTAAATTCTCTCTGTTTAAATAAGTAACGTGGTTTCTGTCTGCTGACTGGACTGACTAATGTGAGAGTTAGCCCCAGTCTTTGTTAACAGTGCCAGAGTCTGCCAGTTGGCAAAATACTAATTGAGTGGTGGTTTGCTAAGTATAAGTTCCTAGATCCGAAGAAGTGAGTTAATGTAGAGGGATGATTTTCCAGGGATATGGTGCCTCCACCGATACTTAAAGAAATGATCACATTCATCATCCGAACAACTGTAGGAGAACACTCTTGTTCACATAGCAAGTGCTTCAGGGGTGAAATGACTCACTGTAATGCAGGCAGGAGTTCTCCAAGAGGTTCATAGGTTTGTTTCAGGGAATTCACATAAGCTCTCATGATTCTGTGTAAAAATTGAGTACACAGACACTTTGCAAAAGAGAAGCTTTTCTTTTTGTTAAGTTTTCAATGGAACCCTGACCCAGGTTATTTGGAAATGAAATACAGATGGATGTAAAAAAAAAAAGAAGCAGCCTGAGAATTATTTGGGGAGTGAACATAAATAAAAATAACCACTTTTTAAAAATATCAGCATTTTTCCTGCTGTCGAGGCTGATGTTGGAGAGGTTAACCAGTTCTCCCTGCCAAGACCCATGTTTCCTCTTCTGGCAACATGACTTTGAAGCAGATGGGCTGTGATTTTGACTCCTGCTGGTCAGTCTAGTGTGCCCAACCTCAGACTGGACATAGCCAAAGCAAATGTTTACATTTTGCGTCTTTGCATTATTCAGTGTTAAGCACCTAGTAGATGCCAAGTGATAACTTCCTGGTCACTGGACTCAGGTCAATAGCAAGTTCTATTTATGGGTACCTTTTTTTTTTTTTTTTTTTTTTCTAGATATCTCACCTATTAAATCACTCTATTAAATCACTAGGAGATTTCTATCACTTTCTTTATAGAGCATATGTATTCACAGGATAATTTTTATATGTATATATGTGTATCTGTGTATATGGATTAGATTCCCTATATTACTATATTCAGTAATATAGTCATTAAATAAGTAATAATGATAATTTTTGTTTTGAGAATTTTGCCATAGTCCATACAAGCATTATAAATAATGTATTATTTTTTGTATTATTCATGTCCTGTGATAGCCAATAGAGTGGATTTAAAAAATAAAATAAATATGTTTTTTTTTAAACGATGAGGGGAAAATATTTGTCTTTCTTGAAAGTCTGATTTTGTGGCCACCAAGTCACAGTAGGAGGCCTAGGAAAAGATGCTTTAAATGGAGGATAAGTGCTTGAAACAGTTTTTAAATTCTGCAATTCTGCTCTTATTAACTCCTATTCTCTCAGAGCAGGGAAAGTGGCAGTTAAGTGGGAGTGCAAAACCATGCAGCTGCTGTGGAAGAAGTTTGACAGTTCCTCAAAAAGTTAAACATAGAGTTAAGATATGACCTAATAATTTTACTCCTAGTTATATACACCAAAGAATTGAAAACATACGTCTACACAAAAAAAATTATACATAAATGGTCATAGCAACATTATTGATACTAGGCAAAATGTGGAAACAGCCCAAGTATAAATCAACTATGTGTACACAGTGTGGCCTATCCATACAATGAAATATTATACAGCCATAAAAATGAATGAAGCACTGATACAAGCTACAGCATGGATGAACCTTGAAAACGCTATGATAAATGAAAGAAGCAAGACCCTAAAAGCCACGTTATATGATTCCATTTATATGAAATGTCCAGCATAGGACATTTCACTTCCATAGATTAATGGTCTCCAGGGGTTAGGGAATTAGAGCAATGGGTAGTGATCACTAAGGGATCAGGAGTTTCTTTTGCGGTGAAGGAAATGGTTTAAAATTACATTGTGATGATAGTCACATAACTATGTGAATATAGTATAAAACACTGAATTGCAGTCTTTACTGTAGTAAATTTTAGGGTAATTAATTATATCTCATTTTATTTTATTTTTTAAACGAGGCAACTGATAAAAAATTAGTCCATTGCATTGAAAGAGATAATCATTGCATAAGACATTGTTTGGATTTTGTACTCCTGCTTTCAAACAAAGAATGATTAATTTATCTAATTCAAAAGTGATTTTTAAGGCTAGGCACATGATTTTTAAAACTTAGTCTGCAACAGAACTTCAGAAACATGAAAATAATAGCGATGCAGACTGAGTCAGTATGGATGTCTTGCAATTCTGTGTCCATATCCCCTTCCCTGGATCACAGATCTCTCCATGCATACACTGGAAGATCATTTTAGCTGGAGAATGCTGCACTCCTCTGGAAGTGCTATTCAATCAATAGCTATACCTATAATGTCAAACTAAATTCAAGACACTTTTTGGATTGAGAACTCAGTTTATAGTCAGAAAGACAGATGAAATAACCAGCTACAACAACAAAATAGCAAGTATATGCCTTAGGGAATATTGGGAATCTGTCAGTAGTGTGTTCTCTTTCACCAGCTAGGTTTTATATATAATTGCTTAGCAATTATAGATGAAACCATCCCATCTCTCCCCCCCGCCTCCCACAAAAAAAAAAAAAAAAAAAAAAAAAAACAGATCATGGTGAGTTTTCAGAGTTTGGAGTCAGACAGACTTATGCCTGAAGTAATGTCTGCTCAAATACTTTCTAGTATTTGAGCAGACATTACTACTCAGTTAACCTTAAGAAAAAGACTAACCATGTTAATACCAGTTCCTCATAGTTTATCGTAAGATTTAAGTGGTATAATGCACATGTAACTTTGTAATATCTTGTGAAATTAATCTATTTCCCCCCCCACCGTTACCTTCGCCTGCTCCACCAAACTCAAGCAGGTAGTGTTATTTGGGGTTCAGTTGCCCCAGTGAGGAAAAACAATGGTTGTCATGAATAAATTTTCTAAGTCTTTCTTTCCAGAAGCCCAAACCCAGAGTAGACACAGGATTTGAGGTGGAAAGATTTCCTCAAAGCATATTAGAAACAATTCCTCCAAACTAGGGAAGGGAAGGAGGATGGTGGTTACCAAAAGCAATTCTCATGCCTTGTTTCCCAGCAAAATCATTGTGGTATGGGGCGAACAAGACCTTGGAGAGGGAATGAGAGAGAAAGCCGAGAGGGCTAGCAAAAGTAATCTGAACTAAGCTTGCCATGGAAGCCGCAGAGAGCCAGCTTTTCTTCTTTTTATTTCTTTTTCCTTTTGACAGCTTTGTGAGATGGGCTCTTTGAATCATCATCATCATTATCAATAACACTTAAGACAGCTCTCTTAATGTGCCAGGCACTTTCCAAGCATTTCGAATACATGTACTTGTTTAAGAAATATTGAATCCTCATAACAACTTAAGTGAGGTAGGTACTATTTATTATCTCCATTTTTCTGATGCAGAAACAGTAGTAGTTTTACTCTACCCTAGTCACATTCCCTATTTTTTATCCTAGGGTTGTTTGAGTTTCTCAACTAACAAAGAGCTGTGACTAATACTGTAGGTTCCACCTCTACTAGTAGGGTTGGCTAATTAGGTAAGCAAGATTATATTACAGGAGGCTCAACTATGGTCAGAAAGAGGATTTTTCATATCCCAAGGTGACAAATCAATAGCTGTAAGTTCTCCTTTCCTTCCACTTACATGGTTGAGAACACACTATTTATTCTCCCTCCTTTTACATCTCTTAATCTTTTTGTTAGAGGATCTGGTCCCATTAGAGTTTTCCCCAGAAAGATTTGAACAGTGTTGAAAATAATAATAGAAATAATTAAATTAATTCAACAGAGTAGGCATTTCAATCTTATGATGTTAGGAGTCAAGGCTTAACCAGAATTAACAAAATGACTCTTGATCATTGTGCTTCATTTCTCTCTAGCCTTGTGTCTCCAGTGTCTAGTGCAATAGATTCATTTGTGGGGTCTTGTAGCAGATGGTTGGCTTTTTGCTTTCATATAGATAACATCTTTGTAAAGGAAGACAAAAGATACTAAGTAATATTTCGAGATTTCCTTACAGCTTGCATAACTCATTCTCATTTCACTCGAAAACATTTTTATTTGGTAAAGCAATTGAAGGATAATGAACATGGTAGCAACTCATAGAGTACTTCTCTGCCTGAAGGGATTTGAGACTCTTGGATCACAGTACGGCGATGACTCCAGAGTGAAATCTAAGACATTTCATGAATAAATGGTAATAGAAAGTGATCATGACGCTTGAACCCCAAGGGTGGACTCAGAGCTACAAATGCCCTCTGCATTCCAGACCAAATGAATAAAGAAGTCATCTGGATCTATTTGGTGCAAACTTAAGACTTGAAAAAAAATTCATAAAAATATTAATGACCATTAACATTTCCACTTTTCTTCAAAGATGCAATCTCCATGGGGACTGATAGCTTACTTTGCTAAGGTTTAGAAATATGTTTTATTGGAATGAGAAATTGTTCGTTAAGTTATGGGTGTTGGAATCAAACAGGCTGAGTTTGAATCTTGTCTCTGCTATTCACTAAGCCTAGGGGCTTGAACCTCAGGTTTTTATCTATAAAATGAGGGAAATGATAGTACTCATGCTTAGCATTTCTGGCAGGATTAAGTGAGATTATGTCTGAAATGTTCAGTATAGTACTAGAAGCTTTGAAGCACTCACTGCATGTTAGCCATTGCTCTTTTCATTACGCATCTTTGCCACATTCTCATGGCTGAGTAAAAACATATTGCTTAGGGGTGCTGAATGTATGCAGAGCTCTCTTAGGACCTGTGGTGTTGGTAGGGACAGGGAATGCTCATTCAAATTACACACATTTCTTGGATTTCAAAAGAAAGTGGAGTTGCCTTCTTTTGAGTTTTGTACTGTGCTTTGCCACTATGTAGATGGTGTCCTTAGGCACAAACCCTGAGATTCACTTTCTTCCTCTGTTAAATAAGAATCACAGTAACTGACCCTTCATGGTTGTCTTGAAGATGGATGGCGATGACAGGGATGGAAGCCATTTGCAAAAATAGCATTCTAAAAATACTACATTTAATGAATTCTGAGACCACCATACATGCATAATAAAGTCTTGTAGTGCTTACAAAGATGGTATAATTATATAAAATATAACACAGTGCATCAACACCAAAACAGGTGGCTGTCCACAAAAGAAAAAGAGGGAGGAATTTAGTAGATCCCACTTCTGGGTAGATGTTCAGTAAATACACCTTCAAAGAATTAAGCATGAATAAAATTCCAGCATATTAAATGCAGGTCAAAACACAAGGTTGCTTACGTAAATTGGAGCGCGACGGGGAGGCAGGCTGGAAGAAAGGCTTCAGAGAGCAGTCACTTTGCTGGTTATCACCTCTGGCCCCCAAGCACTGTTTCCTAGGGAACAGCTGGAACTGTGAGCCAGAGTGGATTTGCCCCTCCTCATTATTTCCCTCAGGTAGGAAAAGTAGATCTTTGATTGACAGGCTCTTGAAGACTTAGAATTAATCAAGCCAAATGTGTTAATTGATTGTTGGAGTAGGGAGAGACAAGGGTAGGATAGATAAGGGTAAACATTTCCAATGTCCCCTCCAGTTCAGAGTTAAACATTCTAAGATGGTAAAGCCCAGCTGGTGGTACCATATTCGATCTTTCTATTCTTAGCCTAGATAATTTGTTTAAATGTTAAAATAGAAACAACTTTGACTTCCTGGGAAAGGGGAAATGAAAGCCATAGGTTGGTGTCTAAAAGGATAATATATAGTATAGGAAATGATAAACATATAAAGTTAAATCTCTTTCAGGAAGAACGCACGAATGAAAACTCAAGTAACCAGACTTACTTTAGACTCATGGTCAATAAGAATTTATGTTTATTATTATGTCCACATGGAAGCATGAGATTTTGAATTGCCTTTCAAATTATTAATATCAAAAGGATATTAAATCATGTTAAACATTCTTTAGTGTCATACATCCAAGTGTTTGAGAATTGATTTTCTAGAGATGGTACACATGGTTACTTTTTATTGACCAGAACTGAAAAAGCTACCAGCTTTTAAATGGTTTTAAATGATTTGTTCTACAGAACTTTGTTAGTTAACTGTAAGGTTGGAGTGCTCGTCTCTCATAGAAATAATAATACAAAAGCGTTTAAGTATCCTGGATTACTCTACAAGTTTTTCTAAAACAATTTTATTTTAAAACTACTGCCTACTTATTTTAGAAAACATGAAAATAGAAAAATAAAAAAGAAAACAAAAGCTCCCTTATTTTCACTAATCAGAAATAACTTCCTATATGTTGATGCATTTTCTTATATACCCATACATATTTATATTTATTTATATATGTATTACATATGTGCATAAACATATATATTGGAATATAATTATACAGATACACATAGACATGCACATACCCCTTTCCTAACCAACTGTAGCATCTCTCAGTCATTTATCTGGTAAGGCTCTGATGGGTTTTCATAAAGGAAACCTTTATGAACCTTTCCTTTTCATAATGGAAAACCCATCAGACTAACTGCAGACTTCTCAACTGAGACCATACAAGCCAGAGAGGCCTGGAGCCCCATTCTCAGTCTTCTCAAACAGAATAATGGCCAACCTAGAATTTTATATCCTGCAAAACTAAGTTTCTTATATGAGGGAGAAATAAAGACTTTCTCAGACAAGCAAATGCTGAGAGAATTTGTCAAGACCAGACCTGCCTTGCAGAAGTACTCAGATCTGCATTATACACTGATCAGCATAATAGACACCCTCCAGTGTCAAACCGTCCAAAAGCTAAAGTTCAGGGCCCAGATACCATAGTGGCTCAAGAGGTAAAACAAAGCAATAAAGTTCTACATGACAGTAGGTTGGCTGAATGGATAAAAACATATGAGCCAAGTATCTGCTGTCTCCAGGAAACACATCTAACCCACAAGGACTCATTTAGACTCAAGGTTAAGGAATGGAAAACAATATTCTTTGCAAATGGCAACCGAAAGAAAGCTGGTATAGCCATTCTCATATCAGATAACATAGACTTCAAATAAACAAAAGTAAAGAAAGACAAAGACCATTATAAAATGGTGAAGGGAACAATTCAACAAGAAAATATAACAATGCTAAATATCTATGCACCTAACACAGGTGCACCCAGATTTATAAAGCAAATCCTACTTGATCTAAATAAAATGGTAAACAGCAGCATTGTAATAGCCAGGGACTTCCATATCCCACTGACAGAATGGGACAGATCCTCCAAACAGAAAATAAAGAGACAATGGACTTAGGACTCTAGAACAAATGGGCCTAACAGACATTTATAGAACATTCTATCCCAAAACTACTGAATATGCATTCTTCTCATCAGCTCTTGGAACATTCTCTACGATTGATCACATTCTAGGCCACAAAACGTGTCTCAACAAATTTAAAAAAATAGAAATTATTTATCCAATAAGGTTCTTATTGAGCCAAGGAAAGGTCATCCACTTCTACTGGCTGATTTTCTGACTGTATGGAAGCATATTTATTCCTGGGTAATTTGAAACAGGCAGTATGCATTTTTTCCTTTTGACATAAAGAATTCTTTGAAAAAAACAAAAATCAAAAACAAAGAAACAGACTGATCCACTGTTAATCTCCTGTGTCTACATGCCTTCTTACCACTGACTTCCCATTTCAAGATGCAGTATCCCTGACCTTGTTGAATTAAAGGACATTGTGAGGAAAAAAACACTAACATGAGGAGAAAATAGGGAATAAAGAGACGCCATAAATCCAGGTGCTTTGCAAATCAGATCACAAAAATAGAGTGGTCACATTCTCTTTTGTGGCAAAGTCTCTCTGGGGTGTTAAAACAACTCAATTCTATTTTCTTGACTCTGAAATTCTAACCTCGTGTCCCAGGTAGGCTGTATTAATTATCCTGAGCTATGGCAGGTGGGTTATCAAGAGTTCTAGCTTCCCGTGGTGTTTTAACATTACCTCTCCTTCTGTTTCCATGAGCACTTTAATGAAAAAGATGCCTTAAATAATTATACTTGTAATTATAATTAAAGTTATCCGTAATTATAACCTAAATGTGCCTCTACTCAAACTAATTTCACCTACCTCATTCATCTGCAACATTGTGGTTAAAATAATAGAAAACAATACTATTGAAGTATTAATGAATGTTAAAATGTTGATGTGAGAAAAATTATGCTTAAGATCAACAGGATAACTTTTGACTTTTACATAGACTTTAGAAGAAATAAAATTCAGTGTCCATTCACCTTACAAATGAGTATTATTGTTATAAATATAAGCTCTTTTAAGTTAAGAAAATAGCTCTGCATATTAAAATTATATATAGCTAGCTGGCTACTTGCATGAATTTGTACAGATGACTTAACTTTTCTGTGCCTCAGTTTCCTCATCAAAAGATAAGGGAACACGGGAGTGCTAAAACCTACCTTATAGGGTGGTTGTGAGGATTCATTGATGTACTAAAATGTGAAGCACATTTAACAGTGTCTGATACAGAGTAAAATCCCAATAAAGTTTAGCTACTAATATTGTCCATTCAGATTAGCTTCTAATATTTGTTTCACATATATTATTCACTTAACCTTATTCTGTTAATGTATTTCTCTATTCCAATATAATCAGCATATTTGAAATTTTTAATTATTCATTTGTGTATTTAGTATGCCCTACTTATTTCCACAATAATTTTAAGATATTTTACATTATATGATAGAGATAAAATGAAACCATAACTTTGTGTGCGTGAAATAAAACAAGCAAATAATTAAAGGAATGAAAGAATAATTATACAAGAACCCAGATTAAGCAAAGCTATTATATTGGAGACTTGGATTTTACACTGAATTGTCCACACAAAAAGAGGAAAACATACTGAATAACAGAGCTTTTACTGTCTTAAAAAGGGAAGCATGCTGGCTTTTTAAACATAGTTTTTCCTCTTGTGCTGCAGTCTAAATGGGGTGTGTTGCGTTGGCTTTTTTATAAGAGATGTTGAAAAACAGAATAGATGGTGTCTTTATTATGCATTTTACTAAACAAATCATGTTAATTTTTTAAATTTTACTAGAAAAAAAGTCATTTTCTTTTTCTTGCCTTTCATAAGTTGAAAGTAAGCATTGTAATTAGATATGTAAGTAATATTTTGTTATTATGCTATACTGATGTTGCTTGGGAATTTACTCATTTTATTTTTCATGTTATAAGTAAGTATCCATTATGTATGTTTTTGAACAAATTATTTTTGGTTTTATCTTTTGATTATTTATTTGCATACATTCCTCTGTGAGAAATTCTAATAAGTGCTAAAAATTCTTGTTAAATACTGTAAGATTACTTTGCAGAGAGTGAACTCGCTCATTTTTATGTCTAATTTTCTCCAAAGTTGTCTTTCCTTTTTCTTGATGGAATACGTCACTGGCACAGCTCTTATACTTGTCAAGCAAGATTACTGTTATTTTTTACTCATAGATGTATCTGGCTGGAGTGGAGACAGAAGACAAATTTTCTTGATTTAACTTGGAAAGAGAAAGAGAAGAGATATTTGCAAATGTGAAGACCTGACTCGGTATACACTTGAAAATTTTTAAGGGATTGGTTTAGATGCTGGTGATTCAATAAAATTAACTAAAATATGATTCTTTGAGCTCCTTAAAAATTTAGTGGGAAAGAAAGATGATACGAGACAATAAAAGAAGTGCTAAAATGAGTTATATTCCATACTTTTTTTTTCCTTTTTTTACTTTTTTAAGACAAGGTCTCACTCTGTTGCCAGGGCTAGAGCGCAGTGGCGTCATCATAGCTTCCTGTAGTCTCAAACTCTTGGGCTCAAGACATTCAGTACTTTTTTCTCATGTAAAAAGATACTGCCTGAGTTAGAGTATACGTAATTGCAAGCGTCAAAAGAGAAGAGAAAATTGTGAGCCAGGGGCTTATGGTCACAAATACCACAAAGAAAAGCAAAAGGGTTGTTAGCCAAGATATCGAGTAGGCGGCTCCCTTTCCTGATCCCAAAGTGATGCTTTTGATCAAAAGTGGCCTCCTCCAGGGCTTCGGGAATGTTGGGGGGTATGAGGACTAAACAATCCTGTGTGAAGTCAGAGAAGTTCTGGCAGCCTCCGTTTTGAGGTTTGCCACATCTGAGACCTCACTAAGTACATGATCATAAAATTATAGCAAAGATATTTACCTCACTGTACACTTTGCTATCTTCAAAGTCCTTTCCCATCTATTAATTATTCTTAACCTCACAAGAACCCTCTTCAGTACTAGTTTCCCACTTTTACAGATGAGAAAAAAAGCAATTATTGAATGAATCTTAAATTATAGGGAATCAGACAGGTAAAACATGCTGAGGACAGGTAGAATAAAGACTTTAAATCCTTACTGCCCTTTCCATTCTTCTCTCTACATTGTAATATTCCAGTGTACATGTGTACATGTGTGATTGCGTATGGGAGTGTGGGAGATGAAGTCTGGCAGGGGGTTTGTTAGCCATGGTAGAGCTGTGCGGTGTCACTGGTATGGATTCTGTGTATGAGGACAAATGATAAATTAAAGATTACTGTCTGTCAGAAGCATTCTTTGACCCTCATAATAATCAAATCTCTGGCATTCTGATGTACTTTGTAATTGAATTTTATTTCATTTGGTAGAATATCTACTCTCGAGTCTGTGAGTAGATTACTGAGCTGTTCTTTTTTTTTTTTCTACTTATTTTTTGGGGAGTGGCAGCATCCAATAGCATAAAACAGGGTAGGCTCTCTGCTGTCTGGATTGTGAACACAGCCTGCTTGGTGGTGGAAGGATGGGCTAGATGGACTTCTGAGGTCCCTTTCATTTTACAGAATTCATTATTGTCTCATCTCCTATTGCTCCCAAGTTCTTTTCATAATAAAGCTCATAGTCAAAGCGCTACACAGGCCCATCCTTTATACAGAATCCCTTGGGTTCTTTACAAGAGCAGAACTGCAGGTCCTTAACTCTGACATCCACAGCGTTTCAGTGACTTTTTCTTTTGTTGTCAGTTATGACCTCCCAGGAAATCTGGGCTTCTTGTTTTACTGGGATTTCGTACATCTCTTCTGCCATCTGAGCAGTTACTAGGAGGCATAGAGCCTTTGTCTCCACCAGAGATGATGCCTTGAAATAGCGTAAAACAAAGCAAAGTAATTGCTTTTGTTTTTAAGGTCCTTATCTTGGAATTGAAAACATTGAAAAATAAGATTGTGTGGGAAACTATAGCCATATCATGTCACAGTTTCAGCGAAACCAGACTGCTTGCATTTGTCACTTTTGCTGAAAGAGTGTCTTTATAATGTGTGCGTGGGATTTGCTTTTGGCCTCATTGTAAGAGCTAGCTGTGTGGGTGAAGTCCCTTGTTTTGAACTTATTGGCTGGCCTGCCTATAACCCGAGGTTCTAATGAGAAAACAACAAAGACAGATTTTATGTCTTGTATTAGAGATGATTTAGATTAAGCTAAGAAATTTTTATGCAGACACTAATCATAGAAAACAAATTCAGATCAATGAAAATATAAAAATGGCTTATTGGTTTCCCATCACAAGAGGCATTACAGGGAAGAGTTTCAGCGCATGATAAAAACCCAGGTAGCACCATTAGCAATGTGCTTTTATAGTTGGTGATTTCCCTAGTTTTCTCTAAAAAGTTGCAGAATTATCTTACTGCCTTTGGATATCAAACAGATTCAGATTTTAAATGCTTTAAATTGTACTACTTGGAAATAAAATTTTAGGCAGTTGGAACTATAAACCAAAATTCTTTGTCAACCAGAACTTTAGTATAATGATATTTAATATTTGCAATTTTTATGATTGCTAACATTTATTTTCTGGATCCCATGTGCCAGACACAGTCTGATGTATACTAATTTATCATCCTTTGAGGTGAGAAAATACTGTCATTATCTTCACTTTACTGATGAGGAAACCGAAGCATGGAGGTGGTAAGCAACTTGCTCAAGACCGTACAGATGAGTGGCAGGGCTAGGATTCAAACTCAGGCATTCTGAACTGGGGGTTCTTACTTCACGAGATGGTACAACGGCCCGGAGTGCCTTCTGAATCATCAAACAAAATTACAGTTGAAGTAATTTCATTGTTAGTAATATCCTAACACATACTTCTTTTAAAAATGGCAATCCATGTTGAGTATTTAAATAAAAATTATCTATTTGCCAGAATATTTATGAATCACAAATCCCTAGTTCTCTGTCATATTGAATAAAAGTTGAATTTAGGTGTCTCAAATATCTTTAAAACAAGGCCAGTAAGGCTGGGTGGTGTGGTGCACATCTGTAGTTCCAGCTACTGGGGAGACTGAGGTAGGAGGATCACTTTTTTTCCCCAACATATTATGGGGGTACAAATGTTTAGGTTATGTATGTTGCCCTTGCTCCACCCAAGTCAGAGCTTCAAGCCTGTCCGTTCCCCAGATGGTGCACATCACACCTATTAGGTGTGTATATGCCCATCCCCTCCTCGCCCCTCCCACCTGCCCGACACCTGATGAATGTTATTACTATATGTGCACTTAAGTGTTGATCTAAGGCTGCAGTGCACTGTGATTGTGCCTGTGGATACCACTGCACTCCAGCCTCTGTGAACTTAGTGAGACCCTGTCTCTAAAAGAAACAAACAAAAAACAAAAAACCAAGGCCAACAGATAACATTTCCACTATAGGAAGGTTGTTATTTCTGTCCTGTGATAGCTGCATTGTATAAAGGATATCCATGCTCTTTTTCCATCAACAGCAGCAAAAACATTCCGCAAATCAAATAGGTTTGTTTTCATAGAAGGTATAATTAAGAGTGTTTATAAATCTGAACCTATGAGGCTCTGAATGATGAGAGATTCCTGAGGTAGGTCTGCTTAGGAAATGATTGTTCTAGGGAATTGGTGAAGTTCAGTAGAATAAATTAATTAATTGATCACCTAACTAATTAATTATTAAGGAATCAAGTTATGTAATCTGTTATTTCCCTTGGTGCATAGAGTTCCTTTCTTTATATTGTTTTCCTGATTTAGACAGGGTTAGTGCTAATGTGTGGATTGCAATACACTTCTATTCTCATGCATCATGTAAGTACTAATACAGAATTTTAAAGTGAACCGATTATGTAGGATTTGGAATTTCCAAATTGAAAACAAATCTCGTCTAAAGTTCAATTTTTTCTTTGTTTCTACGTTTGCCCTTTGTTAAATGGTGGACTCTATAGGCAAAATAAGGTATTGTAGCTCAGTTCCACTAGAGGGAACCCAGATTTAGAGAGCAAAGGAGGCAGGAAGGGAGAGAAAAGGAGAGAGAGCAGAAGAGAGAGCAGAGAGAGTACATGCAAAGAAAGTCTATTTCTGACTCTAGTTTAATGTGAGAAAGAATTACTTTGTTCAGGTTTAGGAGTTGAGTGCAGTTGAGCCCTTGTTTGAGAAGGCATAAATTGGAAAAGGTAAGCCCCGATTTGTGGCTAGGACTTCCAAAAGGCAGAGACTGATAACATTTTATAATCCCAATAATATAATAGGCTGTTATCTTAATTCCTTTCTCTAGGAACTACACAGTTACTGAGTTTTGTGTACATAATAAAGAATACATTTGCTGAATTTATCATGATGGTCACATGAAGATAAGATTTGTGTTCAAGAAACTCATTTTATGAGCAATTATTTTCTTCTGGGGATGCATCTCTTTCATAAAATGGTTATCCACTGATTATATAAGAATAAACAATGCCGATTTCATCCCTTTCTTGTCTTTCATGCTCTGATGGGTTTTTGTTGTCTATTTTGTTTTTTTTTTCTTTTTTTTTTTACTTCTCTGTGTTCCCAGTCATGTTCTTTGATGTTTTAATGACATTTAGGGCAGGGAAAAGCCAATGGTCAAACAGTTGAGGACTTGAGAAGGGGAAGCTGAATGCTAAAGCCTACACGGAACATCTCCATGCACATGGTGACAAGAAAGCCACCCAGTGCATAGTGAAAGGGGGATGGACCGAAAGCGCATAAATAGAAAATAAACTCAGCTTAAAATGTCTTATTTGAGGGGATCTATCAATTAACTGTGGCTTCTTAGTGTCACGAACCTCTCTCACATTATTGGGATAGAGCTATTTACTACAATCACTATAGCGCAATTAGAGAAAAAGCTCCACCTCTCTCTCTCTGCCCTGGGAGAAGCTTAGGGGAACAGAGTAAATTTTACCATTACACCAGCAAATGGCATTCACTTATTTCCCCCATTTCTTGCCCTCTTGCCCTTTATCACTTACAAATGAGTTAAATGAAAAAGAGGGATGTTATTTCTCTTTCTGTAAGTGTTTGAGTTAATTATCAATGGTTATGTGGCAAGTATATGTTAAGAGGGAGTTTTCACCTGTTTTTATGAACTGCTTTCTTCTGCAAAGCAAAGTTTCTGTGCCACTAGAATACATGGCACATGGTGTTCTTTCTCAGAACAATTAAAATTAAAAAGAAAGTTCAGTGGCAGAAGGACCTTCTATCTGTGTCTTGCAGATGGCTGGCCCATAGCTTTCCTTCTGTGCCACCTTGCCAGGTGGGGCAGTGGTTGTGCCCCATGCTTTCCCCAATGAGGCGAGAGGGCAGAATTTGCCAAGTGAGTTGTTCTTTCAGGACATGGTGGTGGTTCAGAATCTCTAGAGTCTTGGCCCATTGCTCGGCTTACTGGACCATACAAGTACATTGCTTCATCTAGGCTTCCTTTATGAGGTCTTTTCTCATTCCTGAGCACATTTTTTATAATGGTTGATGGGATGTTTATTGTGATTAAAGCCCCCTAGACATCTGTACTCTGTAACAATCGATGTCTACAAGGAGCTTGTTCCACAACTTCTCACATTCTTTTCTGCCAAATGTCATAAAGAAACTACTGGTTTCTGAAATTAAATAGCTTTGTTTCTCCATGGCTGGAGCTCAAATGGTCCAAGCGGGGTGTGTAAAGAAGGGTAATCTCTCAAAGCAATCCCTTTTGGGTGACTTTAGCCTTCAGGAGAAAAAAGGTAGTTATGGATTGCTTCTGAGAGCAGCTCCCTTGAACAGAGTATTTCTCCTTGTTTCTGTCCTGTCATGACTCACGCTGAGGTAGGCTGTGCTTTCAGCAGACTGATGCCTGGCATATCCTGATATCATCTCCGTTTCTGAAGCAACCACAAGGTAACTTCTGGTGTTAATTAGAAATGTCCAGCTGTATTATTTTCCTGTTCTCCTATCACTCTGATAGGTCTTCCTTCCCTTTAAATCAAACTGCCATTGCTGCTGCCTGTCATTGCTGCTGCCTGGTAGGAAAAAAGCTCAGAACTTGGTGTATTAATGAACATGTTCCATCACCTGCTCAGATCCTGCAGAGCACACTTATAACAGCAGGAACCTGCCAGAGCAGTATTCCCTGCCCACTGGTGAAGGGTAAAACTGTAAGACTGCCTTTTCTTTTAAAAAGTGTTTTTTTTTTTTTATTATTTTAGAAGAAGTTAGTCTTTTTTAAATTTTTATTTATTTTTATTTTTTAAAATTTTTTATTGTTTTTTATTTCAGCATATTACGGGGGTACAAATGTTTAGGTTACATATATTCCCTTTGCCCCACCTGAGTCAGACCTTCAAGACTGTCTATCCCCCTTTTTTAAAATTATTTTTCTATATGTTGTAAAAATGTGCCAAAGTCATCTTCATTGCAAATAAGATATGAAATCTTTGGACATGCATTAAGCACTCTTCTGTATTAAATCCTGCCTATATAACTGGAACTCACTAACTACTTTTTATCAATGTCTCTTTCCCCTGTGCCAGATCTTTGCTTCTCTTCTAAATTCTGGCTTAACATGAGCGGTTACTAGTGCTTTGGTGTTGCTTAGACACAGAAAGTAACAGGGATAAAAGAGTTGGCAGTACAGGCAAAATAAACCAGAAGAGAATAGGAAGGTGATGCTGTTTGCTATTCAAGGCATCTTTCAGACAGCTCCTTCTATCCCCACGAAGTCTTCTCTGGTCCGTGATTCAAAATTAATCTCTTTTACTCTATGCTCTTCCAAGATTATATTTCAGTTCCCCACATCCTCAGTGCACTCTCTATTAGATCAGAGGTAGCTGTGTTCATGCTTGTTTCTCTGACTACCTGGTGGGTTCTCTCAAGTCCTAATAAGAGTAGGTAACACTTATTAGGCATGTCCTATTGACAGGGGCTCAGCATGCATGATCTCACTTCATATGTAGCTAGTAAGCCCTAGGAGGCGAGTTCACTAATTATTGCGTTTTACAGGTACAGGGAAGAGATGGTAAATAATTTGTTCAAGTCAGACAGGAAATAAGTGTTGGGGTTGAATTTGACGACTCAGAACCCACTCTGGTCATTGCCTAGCATAGCTCATGCCCTGTAGCTGCTGCTTGGCTATTGATTAATAAATGTCCCAGGGAGTAGAGTTCACAGCATTTAGATGACCCATTTCACTTCCTGCCCCAAGCTGTCAAGTTAGTCATCCAGCAAGGCTCTGAATGTGACGTTTCCTTTGTTACCCTTGGCTCCCAGTTAAAATCTCTCCCTTTTTCACTCAGTTCCAGCCAGACTTTCTTTCTGTCTACCAAATGTACCCATCTCTTTTCTGTCATGCTGGTGATATATACATGGGGATCTCTCCACCTGGAGTCCTTCCATCGTCACCTGGTCTATTTCTTCTCATCCGTCCAATCTCAGCTGAATCTTCCTGAGGAAATCCCCTAACAGAATCCCCCAACTACTAATACGTGCTGTCACAGCACTATGAAAGCCTTTTTTTTTTTCTTTTACAAAAGTTACTATAGTTTGAGTTCTACATTGTTCCAGGGTCTACCTATAGTTTGGGTCATAACTGTGTCCTCACCATCTATTATAGTAAAAATATTAAAATTAAAAATATGTACACTGTTGCTCACATGTTCACTTGCATCATACCTGTTGTGAAGGTTTCTACTTCCTATTTCCCCTTTTGAATCATATTGCATATTCTCCTTCAACCATTTGTTCTAGAGGCAATTTCAAAATAAATTTCATCTAAATCAGTGACCTTCAACACTTGATGCATATTAGATTCACCCAGGGAGCTCCTAAACATTCTGATAGCTGGGTCCTACTCCTGATAGATTAAATTTGAATCTGTTTCAGGTGGGTCCCAGGTGTTAGCATTTTTTTTTTTTTTTATTCCCATAGGGGATCCTAAAGCATGCAATGAAGATTGAGAACCACTGACTTCAGTGGTGATTGTACCCCACAGGTACTCTGTATATAAATGCTCTTTGCCAAACAGGTGTGTGCATTTCAGAAATGCAGACAAAGTATGTGCTGCAGGAGGTGAACTTCTATGATTGAAGGAGCTATCGCAAACCGCTAGCAGTGAAGGTAAGAAACCAAAATCTTTATGAGACACCAGGATTTCCACTTATATGTACTTTTAATGGAACCTGTTTGGCTTCTGAATCATTTTATTTGCCTCTTCTTTGTCCCAGGCAGATTTTTACAAGAATTTTCAGTGAACTAGGTAGGAGGAATTTGTGTTGCTATTCACATGTGAGTTTCAAATATTGTGGCTTTTTGAAGTTACAAGTGAACCTTCCTTTCTAGTTGAAGGCATTTTTTTCCAATTCACTAAAAATGTTTTTCTAACTCAAGAAAAAAATACATAACTGGTAAGGAATAAATATCCATATTTGGCTCACTCTGTAGTTCATATACAACTACCTAACTAGCCTTTGCCTGCCCTGTGGCAAAATGTGACCTGTGATTTTTTTTTTCCTTTTTTAAGAAATAAAGATTTCAAAAGCTTGCAATAATGGCAAAAAGCCTGCTAAAAGCTGTTCTTATTTCAATATAATATATTATAAATGTGTAAAGTGGATTTCCCTGGAAGTATGCATTTTACAATTTAAGTGGGGGGTACGTATTTGGAGAAACTAATGCACCAGTACTCTGCTGGTGGAAATCACAATTAAAGAGCTTAAATAGGAGCATTTGGCTCCTTAAGTAGTGGGTTTCTTAAGTAGTTGAGTGAATGACTGAGTGGCTTATTACAGTGAGGGAAAAGCAATGATTTTTGCCTGTAGGCTTTTGACTTACACATAGAAAACGTACTCTCTAGTTAGATACGTCATTGACTCATAGTTTTGCCACACCCAAAAAGTAGCCTTTACTTGCTTTGTACAGATGATGTCCTTAAAATCATTATTATGAGACAAGTGGCTTTCAGTTAAAATGCTGATAGGAGAGAGGGAAGAGTTTGTTTGTTTGCTATGAGTTTTCTATAGAATTCAATGGGAAAGAAAATATCATTTTCTACAAATATTGATTTCAGGCCTTTTCCCCATCACTAATGTTCTAACAAGGGCCTAGTTTACTAGAATATAATCTAAACATTTTAATGAAAAAAATTCCCATTTTAGAATAGAAGTTGACAGGTAGCAGAACAAGAATTCACTGGAACAAGTGAGCATAAGAGAGAAATAACTCCTCAGGAGTCTAGAAGCAGATTTAAGATTTCTATAATACTGCTATTGTGAAAATACTTCTGTGACCAGGGAGGCTGGAATTCAACTTATGTCTTTACATTATCTTTTAAAGAGATGAGATGTATATAAATGTGCCTGCCAAGAAGTAGGTGCTTAGTAAATGATACTCGAACCTGAAGATGCAGGGAATTAAGGTATCACGCATCCTGGTTTGTCCTGTAGGGTTTCAGTTTACATCGGTTGTTCTGGGTAATTTTTCATAGTGTCCCCTTTCGCTTTCAAAAACATGCTAATAGGCTGATAGTCTATATGGTCATTTTCCTTAGAAGCAGCGAGTTTTACATCTCAAAGCTCAATTACCTGAGATGCAACTGATTGGATAAATTTGGAAATCTGAAAATGCTCCTTGATTTGGACTAGAGCATCATTCCCATGTCTGAGGCTGTCCATAGATTCCCAGTGCCGAGAAATGATAAATGAGTCTCTCCTAAGTAACCAGCAGGCCTCCACAGGGAGGTCCGGAACCAGACATATTTAACAGCTTCATTAATGACCTGGAAGAGCGGTAATAAGCAGCTTGCTAATGAAATCTGCAGATGACACTAAATTCTAAATTCTTAGGTGTGGGTAGCAACAATTGAAGCATGAATAACAAAGAATCCAAGTCCAGGCAGAGGCTAGAACATACAAGTCCATTTAGGGTGACTTTGTAAAGCAATGCTGTGCAACGCCAGTAATCCATAAGCCCAAGGCAGGACAGTAAACGGAAATGATTTATGTCACTGAAAAGTTTGTAGCAATAATTCCCTTAGTCCCTAGGTCAGGGAGAGGATAGTGGCAAAACAAGATTAGCATCAAAAGAATTGAGTTCAAATTCTTTTGTGAATTAACATGTCTTCAGCAACTCACTGCACTTCTGGGATGCCTGGTTTCCTTTTCTGAATATTAAATTAGTAGTATATCTGAAAATACTTGGCACAAACATGTGACTCAGTACAAATTGGTTCAATCCAATTTTAAGAGCAGCATCATAACACCAAAAATTGTTCTGTCTTTCCCACTCAATCTCTAGGGAACACAGAAATGAGCTTCAAGGGATCCATGAAGTCTCTGAGATAACACAACAAATATTTGGTGTATGCCTAGGAACATGGATGGGCATTTTTCTGGGGAATATATACAACTTTCATCTTCTATCCAATGTCACCATCTACTAGAAACATGTTAAGAACTTTTGCACAGAACTGTAAGCATCTTGCAAGTTCTCATTCAGTACTCTGGACTCACACTGAGCTTTCTGTACCTTCAACACACCAAAATGGCTTTCAGCTCAGGGTCTGCACAATTTCTCATCTGCCTGCTATTTTCATAGCTGTTAAAATTTCAGCTTCTTGAAAAGGTCTAAAGTATGACGATTAACTTCAGGCACTCTCTATCACAGTGCCTTGTTTTGTATCATCATAATGTGTGGCTATCTGAAATTTGAAATGTTCTCATTTACTATTTCTGTTTACTTGTGTGATGCTATCCATTAAACTATAAGCTCTAGAACAGTTTTCTAGACTTTTGTGCTAGGGAAAAAAGGAAGGAAGGAAGGAAGAAAGGAAGGAAGGAACTTTATTTCATACAGAACCTGGCACATACTGTATATTAAGTGATTTAATGAATAAAAGACTGAAAGGATGTATGAACGGATAAGACTCATCTAGATTGTTGTAAAGATGTGCAGGGAAGTTTGATGCCTGAGCAGTGGGGAGATTCACCCCACTCTTCTTTGGTACATTAGAAAGTTTCACTTTCTAGCCTGCGAAAGCTTTTTGTATTGTGTATCCCTCAAGTAGTTGGGTGGTGCTTTGGATTCAAAAGAGAAAATACCCAGTCACATTTCCTCTGTACTGTAAGAATGGACTGAGATGTCCATTGATCCATTTCTTGGATACACATAGGAACTTTGGTTCAATTGTTGTCAAGAAGAACTCTTGGCATATTAAGTTCTATCCAGAATTCAGTTTTGAGGAGAGTTTCCACTAAAAACATTTTGTGCCTACTTTTAGCAGGACTAGAAGGTTCCAGAAATAAAGCCTAAATGGAGTGGCATTCTTATCACTGGGGTTTCTGTTGAGCTGTTCCACAATCAAAATACATCCTTCAAAATCAGAAAGCAACGTCTTAGATTCTTCTCCTCACAGGAATCAACCTCTTCTGATTGTGGAAAAGGAATTTTCCTTATATCTGAAGCCTACACTCCTGTTCTTTGATTGATTCATTTCTCACATCTGATTTTCTCTGTCAAGTGTTTAAAAGTGACCATTTTCTCTGAAAACTTGTCAGCCCTGGATAGTAAATCACAGGGGGGGGGGGGGGGAAACAAAACACCTTACCCTTCTATGTAAGTATCAGCTATTAAGCCAAATCTACCAATATTTATAATTCAGAAATATGAACTAACAAATATGTTTGTTTTGGCTAAATCTCTCCCTTAGGCTAATTTTTAAAGTTAAGATTTCTGGCCAATTAGGCTTCTTCCCACAAGATCATGTGTTAGTGGACCAGGTTCCTTGAAACACTTGGGATGTGCATGTAACACTTGTGAAACAACAGCTCAGTTGTATACGCTGATATCCCTTATTAAATGGGCTTGAGGCCAAATTCCTAAGCTGAGGTATATTGCATTTGTGTATTGATTATTCTCTCTTCACACAAGACATTAGCCAAAGCTGGAGTTTCAGCAGCTTCATATATGTGCCAAAGACACTGGGAAAAATTTTATTCTTAAAAATCCAGATTCATCTCTAGACTTTTGTAATATTTACTGCATAATTAACAATAATGTTTGACACTGTCATCCTCTTGACAGAATCTAACTTGGAGCATCTGGTGTTATTTAGCCAAGAGCCTAGTTTTATTCTCCCAGTACAAAAGAGTTCTGATTAATTAATCATTACCCAAACCTGAATAATACATTAAAGATAAACTTCAATGCTTAGTAGAAAACAAAGGGTAAAGTTTTCTTATTTTAAAGAAGATGGAGTTTCCAAGTAATAGCAGTATAATAGTGAATACATTTTAGTACTTATTCATCACAGGTCCAAATGCAGATGTGTAGAAGGCAGAATATTTTCTTAGATGGCTGTAATTTGGGGTTCAGCCAGCAGAACCTGCCCTGGGGTGTTTTATCTTCTGCTCCTTTCTGGGCCATACCCTCTTGTCCTCAACATCTTTGTCTCATACTTATATACCCTGTTGTCACATGCTCTGGGTGACAAGAGGGACTCGAGGAGAAGACAGTTCAGTGAGAACTAGATTGTAAATTCTGTATGAACTTTATCTGTTTCATTCTCTCTTGTACACCCAAGGCCCCACAGAGTCCCTGACACCAGTAAATACTCAGTAGGTATTTGTTCAATTCATGAATGCACATCCCTTTACTGTGCCAACTCCTGGTCTAATGGGTTCCCAAGCCATCAGGGTCCTCTTCTTCAAAGGCTAGAAGTTTGTGTAGTTTATAATTCCATCTGTTTTTCTCTGTATGACTGTGTACATGGAGAAGCTCTGTGACCTGCAGGCTTTATAGCCATAGACTTCTAAAGTGACTAAAGTGTGGTGATCTTCACTGGGTTAAATTAGACCATGTAGGAAAGTTTAAACTTTTTCTCTGAAGGTTTGATTATTGAATCTGATGGAAAAAACTGACAATAGACCGATTAACAGGAGAAGCAGCATACAAATGTATTAACATGCAAGTGTGCCCAGGAGCCACGCAAATATGAGCGTCAAAGAAGAGCCCAGTGGCTGAATCTTAAATAGCATAAAGGAATAGGGGCTTGAGGCTTTTGGCAGAGGTGGCAGCAAATTAGGGATGGTGAAACAAAGGAACGAAGGTTGTTTGATCATGCAGGTAAAGTTTCTGAGATGATAGCCCTTAGAAGAATAGTTGAAAGAATAGGTGAAAAGTCTAGCAGGGCATGGTGTCCTGGCCATGGAGACTTCTAGTTTTCTCTGCTGCAACACAAGTTAGTCTTCTTTGATTAATGTAGATTTCAAGGAGGGAGTCCAAGACAATGGCATTCCTTCTGGATAGCTTCCGTGAGACAGATAAGGGCACTTTAGAGAGAACCCCTCCCTGAGCTAAGGAAAGGAATGGGGGAAGGAGGAGATGGTCAGAGAAAGAGACCTTGGATCTGTGGCTTATCTCTCAGGCCTTTGAGTCTCCTTTGTTCAAAGCACTCAGCATGCCAAAGTGCCATATTTTGGGTATCATTTTCTAAGCTCCGTCATTTGTAACACGTTTATGATTTGTGTTGCTTTTTCCACCTTCTAAAGAGTCCAGAACATCGGTTTCTCAAACACAAAGTCAATGCTACTATCATTAAACGTCCTAAGGTAATTTGTGTTGTTAGAGGAGCTCGATGAACTTTACTGAGCACTAATATTCAATGCTTTGTGCTAAAGACCGCTCTCTGTAATGCACTTTCAGTCTGATAATGGAGATAGGGAATGCATAATAATAACTAAAACACAATGTTGAAAATGATTGAGCCAATAAGAGACATACAGGACAGTATCAAAGGGCTCAGAAAGAGGGAAAAGCCCCATCCAGGTAGCAGGACAGTAAAGGCTGTTTAGAACAGGGGTGTGGGAGATGGGCCCAGGTAGAGATGAGGCATCATTCTCAAGGAACAATCTGAGCAAGGACGTGGCGTTGCGAAAATACTGGCAAAGCACAGAAGTAACAAATGGTCCATTTTGGCTACAGCTCAGTGAAAAAGCGGGATATGATTGAGAGAGCAGAGTGTAAAGTTAGCTTATAGCCAAGTGTTGAAGGATTTTGAATGCCAGAGAAGTTGGAATATAAGAGCAACTAAAATAAAAATTTTGAAACATTTTCTTGATAATCAGAATAATATATTTTCATTATGTAAAATACAGACAGTGCCTAATAATAAAGTTTCAGGTAAAAAACTGAGTTAAAGCTATAGTAACAAAATGATAACCTGTCAGGGGTATATAGACAATCTTAGGGCAGAAAGAGTTGCACAATGTCATGTAGTCTTATTGATATCACCTACAGTAGTTTTGTTTTGTTTTTAATTACTTGTTCTGCTGACATCTGGTTTCTACCTAAAATAAAATTGAATGCCAGATGGGCCTTTCCTGGAAACCTTATGAAATCCAAATATGTCACCACCATCGTGATTTAGGGACAGTTTAAGAAATACCAAGCTTTCTTTACTTTATGCTCTTTCTTGTACCTTCCATTCCAAATGGTAGACCCAGAGTGTTGTGCATCCTCATGGGATACTGATCCTAATTTTAAAAAATGCATTTTCTCAAAGTCTTTTAAATTTCAGCAATTAATGTAGAAATTTAGAAAGCCAAAGTTACTCTTCCCTGGAGTAACTTTTTCAGATTCCTTGCTTCCTGTTGATATAATAAATATGTCTTTTTTTCCCCACACTCTGATGTACATAACACACATGTCATTTCCCAATGTAAAGGGTTTTTATCCTCTGTATTTTCTCACCCACTATTTCTGGGCTGCATATTGACTTGTGGAGACCTTAGGCACTTTTGCTTTGGGACTTCCTTCTTCATCAAAGCATGTTGAAATTATATTTAATGACTGTATTGGTATTAACAGCAAATATATTAATGTTACTTGTTTAAGCATTTTCTTCAACCTAAAAGTTAATTTTTTTTTCTGACTTTAAAGTAAATTAAAACCATGGCATGGTCCCCTAAAACTATTGTGAGCCCTAGGCACTCTATATACTATGCCTATGGGTAGGTTGGCCCTCTTCCCTTTCTGTGGAGAATTGGCGATAAGCTGAATTGAAAACCAGGATGCATGGCTGGGCCTGAAATTGTTCATTCTCTATAAGACTCTCTATGACTTCAAGTCAGATACTGCATGCTTTGATAACACCTCCCAGTTGTATGGGAGGAACACTGGGAAAGGTCAGATTCATTGTACTGACCTTTTCATTCTGGTCAGTAGTGGCAGCTGCAATTTCCTATTTGCAGCAAATTTAAGAAGAGTGTAGACCTCAGGATACTTACATGAGAACCACCAGAGTCAGTTAAAACTCAGTTTCCTAGGACCCCATTATAATGAAATCAGGTATTTTGCATCAGAATCTCAGTGCTCGGGGCATGTAAGTCTTACACACTGAAGCTGATAGCCACTGTTCTAAAACTAAAACCTGATTGTGTTACCCGCCTCTAGGAGTTCTCCACTGCAGGATAAAGTCCAGCTCTTTAACCTGGCATTGACTGTCCTTCACAATATGGTCCTGCACTTCTTAACGCCCTGCTTCTGCTTCTCCAGCGACACTGAGGGATCTGCAGTTACTTAGATGCTCATCTTCCTCTTTCAGCCTAAAATCCTCTTCTATTATAGGTCTGTCAGTTGCATGCACATACCTAAGGACTCAGATCACATGCATCCCTTTCCTGAAACTTGTGTTGACCCTTTGGTATAAAACTGGCCCACTTTTCTTTGTGCCCTTTCCATATATCCGATACAATACCTAAAATACATTATTATATTTGTTTAGTTGTCCCTTAACCTTTAAAAATTAGAATGATTATTTTTTAAAGGCAGGACTTATTTCTCATTAATTATTTATAAATTACAATGCTTGTTTTTTAAAAGCAGGGCACATTTCTTATTTATTTTTGTGGGATTTTTGTTGTTGTTCTTGGCGTGTGTGTGTGTGTGTGTGTGTGTGTGTGTAGGTATTTGTTTATCCATTTATATTTTCAATCCTTAAGGTTAAACACAGAATTTAGCCAATGTTAGTCGTACAGGATATCTTGATTTCTCTTCTTTTTTCTTTGTGAATGAGGAGATGACTAGGCATACTGGGTGAGAAAAGGTTTAGACTGAGAAGCAAGGTGAAAATCACTAGACAAATATCACAAACAGATGGTTAGAAATGAAAGATCTCTTAACTTCATTATACACAATTCTTTGCCATAGGTATTTTATTTTTTTAAGCAAGATGGAAAAGGGAAAATTTTGAAAGGAATTAGCATCGACAGTTGGTGGTGACCTGTTGTCAGTGTGAGCAAAAGTGGGAACCCCAATACAGGAAAGATGAGAATGCCCAGTGGGAGAATGGACAAATGGACAAGCTGTGGGAATCCCTGCTTTCCTGGGACTCACAGTGCAATGCAGACAGCATTACCAAAGACCCAGAGGCAAAACAAGCAGGGCTTTGGGAGGGACGCTTTGGTTCAATTCAATGACTATTTATTGACTCAAACAAAGGCACAGATCTTCCTTTATGGAGCTTTTTGCTCTAATAGGGTAGACAGACATTAATCATCAGACCCCACAATTAAGCACGTAATTGAAAACTCTAGTAAAGATTATAGGCAGTTTCCTGTGCAAGGGCTAGGCAAAGGGGCTGGTGGTGGAGAAACATAAGGCCGAAAGGATAAGATAGGGCCCAGTTTTGGCAGTGAGGAGGCTGGCTTAAAGGCCATAATAACTTAGAATAGCTGAAGACAGTGGAAAAATTAGACACTCAGCATGCCTTTGGGCCCTGAGCAAGCTTTGGGGAAGGGAAGAAGCCCACCATAACGAGTGCTAAGAAAGGCTCATTTACTTGTTAAATAATGTTAAAGAAAATTGAAACCTGTAATTCCTATTTGAAACACAGTGCAGCTATTTCCTGTTTCCCTTACGTCTTCATGAAAAGAACATCATTTCATCTGGCAAGAGAGAACGTGAATCACTCAAGTGGCAAAATCAATATGATAAGACTTATCTTCCAACACCAAACCTGCAGGTTGAATGAAAAGCTGAGACAGAAAAGACCTGTTAAAATACCCATTCCTATGTCTTCTTCCCCAAGGACAAGTCAGGGGAAAAAGGTTTTTCTTTATTCTTACATGCTTCCCAGGTCTTTACCCAGCCGGGATCTTAATGACTAAGGATCTAGAGGTCTCAGTATTTCTCTGGAAATATTCTCTTACTATCAAATCGGCTTGTCTTTCAGAATTCTTTTTTTCCCTTTCTCACAAAAATTTCTTTGCTTAAGTTAGTTCTATATTTTAAGGGTGACAGAAAATGAAGGGGAATGAATTAGAAGCCTGAGATTTGGGGGATAAGTTGATAAATCTAGTTTATATATTTTAATGAATAAATTTTATTATGGGGTAGCCCCAGAATCTCCAACATGACGTTCTTGCTGTGTCAGTGTATAATAGTCCACTTTGCCACTGGTGAAATAGAAATCTAAGTTAAATCAGGGATTCCCTATACACAGCATGAGAATTGCAACTCTACTTCCCATGCCAAAGGACAGTATTGCTGATGTGTCACTATACATTCTCATGGAACTAAGGTGGCCTCAGAAATATTCACTACCAGCAGATACAAGCTAATGTAAAAGAGAAAACTGATTTGCCAGTGTTCGGGTTCTAGATGCTTCCCAAGGTTCTTTGTGACTCTAAATTATGTGAGTTCCCTTTAGGCTTTTGTTTTAGAATTTGGCAAATGCCAGGCCCTTTCTTGCCAGGGTAGAGCTATTCAGTGTTATTATTTTTGTTCATAGTTCTTGTTTTTGTTGAGTTACTGGTTAATTTTTCTCAGGACAATGCCAGAAATGATTATACCAGACTCAGAGGCAAAGTGAAATTTATAGGTACAAGTTCTAAACCACAACAGGAGATCCGTGGCTTTGTGATTTGTCAGCACCTTTTATTTATTGTGGTTATTTCAAGTATAATTACAGGAGATGTGCTTAAGAGTTTGCTATCCTCGGGGGTTGATAGCATTGTGAAGTTTTGAAGACCACTGTCTCATTGCTTGAAATGGTGCATTTTAAGGTTAATGAAATCTTTATTATGGATTCAGACTTGAAAGTGGAACAAGGATTTTTAATTTAAGAAAGCTTTGCATTTTTCCAAAATGCCTTTAAGAGGTGTTCTTTTCTGTTTTTATCAAAGCCTAAAAGGTAGTAGGGAACCTATTATTATTCCCATTTGGCATAAAGAAATCTAGGCACTGAAAGAATAATTGGTTTGTCTAGGGAACCACAGATAGATACTCTGAAAGCCCTATCTGAAATGCCGTGCCCTAGCCCCTCCGGCTGACTAAGGGTCCTGTGAGCTCACCCTCTTCGCTTTTCACTGCATAGCTGGAGTCACATACTGGGCTTCTGTATGAAATTCTATTCAAATATGTGGCTAAATATGTTGAAAACCTTTTGTGGAGTGGAAGGTGAAATAAGCTGGGAGTTTGAGTGTATTTCATTTTGCAAGTGAAAACTACACATGTGTTCCGTGACTGCAGGAATTACTGCTCTTGTAACTAAAATGTCAGGAGGACCCTATTAGATCCTGGTGCTGAAGTCATCAGAAATCTCCCTTCCTGATTTTCATCCCACTGTTTCTCTAAGCATGTTTCGCTTTTGGCCAGGATGTTTCAGAAGGGGGAAGAGATTGCCAACAATCATGAAATGCTTAACCCCAGCAGAAGGGGAGACCCTGTTTCCAGTGATATTAACCAAAGGTCTGTGACCACCTCACATTGCCTTAGACAGAGCCATGTGCTGTCCTGGACGAATCACTATGTAGGAATATGTGGTAGAATATATTGTATTTTAGAGTTTTTTTCCCCTAAATACTTTAGGGGAAAATAATAATTAATTTTTTAATTAAATTATTATTAAAAAATTTCATACTATACATTTGTTCTGAACTTGCATTTTTTCTTCCTACTTAGCAATACATCTTACAGATATTTTTGTGTGTCAGTACATATAGAGCTACCTTATTCTTTTGAAATATTGCATAGTATTACATTGTACAAATAAAATATTGATTATTTAATGATTTTACCAATAATGGGTATTTAAATTGAGGATTTTTTTAAATAGTAAACAATATATAACATTAACAGGTTTTACATGCCCCTTGGGCTGTGTATGAGGTTATTTGTCTAGGATGGATACCAGGGGATAGATCTGCTGCCTTAAAAACTATAGGAATTTCCAAATTTGGTAAGTACCACTTGACCTTCAAAGAGTTTCACCAGTCTCAGTTTTTCAGGTTATAATGCTGGTCCTGCTGCTGCTAACAAGTCCTTATTTAATATTCACTCTTTGCCAGGTACTATGTTAAGTATTCAATATACATCATCTTATTTAATCCTTACTACAGCCCTAAGAAGGTTACCCTCTTAGATAACATGCTGATATTATTATCATTTTTGTAGAAGGGGACATTGAGGCTTAACGAGTTCTAGTCACCAGCCTAAATTTAGGAAGGAGTTTGTCTTGTCTTTATAAACTGAAGATGGGCTTTATATACTAAAGTTAGGGGGTATACTACTTGTGGCATCCCAGCTGCTCAGGGAAGAAATTTGTCCCTGAATTTTAGACCAAATAACATAAGCGGTGAATTCACAAACATTCTATCCTTGTGTTTGGGATATGTGATTTGGATTCCATACAGTATTTTTATTTTTGCAGTTATTATCTGGCATAATTAAATGTGGAGCGAAACACAAAGTCAATAAAAGAAAATTGCTGCTGAGATTCTTACTGATCTGAGCATAAGCATCCAGAGAAAATTAACATGGCAAGAAGAAAACTAAAAAAAAAAAAAAAACTGGGCCATTAGTTAAAGCAACACACACATATCACAGATCAGGGGGTGTTTCTTGGTGGCATCATTGGCTGTTGTGCAAGGTGGTGAATGTGGTGATAGCAGTGACCTGGGAGTCCTAGAAGGCTGTAAACCTTCTCACTTTATCACTGGCTTCCTAGATTAAGTTGGTATTAAGTAGCCTTATTTTATTTAATCCCATGAGGAAATGTGTTTATTTAACCTTCAGTTATTGTGGTCAGATGTTTAGCTCTATTGAACATAGATTGCAGTGGTGGAAGGTTGTCTGCTCTCTTTAAAAATAGATGAGCTCTTAGGAGGTGGTCAGCTGGTAGCTGCTGAGACTGACAGGCACCCCCAGCCTTCCAGCTGAACCCACAGGAGAGCCTGAGAGGAAAGGAAGATGCTTCTTTCCTGCTGCTATTCCCGAAAGAATGGGCTGAGCTCAGTTATTCTGAGAAGCAGGAGAGAATCCGATCAGAAAATTTAAGTTACTTTGGCTCATGCTAGAGAATATTAAAATATTCTTGGCACATTTAAAGTTTAGAAGTTTCTATACAACAAACGAGAGGGCAACATGATACAGGGTCAGAATTTTCAGTTAGTTTGGCATCCTTTCCGAAGTTTGTCATCCTTTTCAATTTTATGCTTTTACGCTTAGATTACCTTCATATTGCTTAGTTTAATTGTTTGGTAGCTTATTTGTGTTTTGCTCTTGTATATGACTCCTCTTTATTTTGCATGAGCTCTAAAGGCTTTTTCTTGGAATTTTTAAATTTTAATTTATTTTAGCATTCTGGATTCAAAGCCTATCATGCTGTAATTTTGGTTAAAATTTGGTTTTGGTACCTTTTCAGCTATCCTCCGAAAAAGAACCAATTGTTGCTGACTTGTTGGTAGGGATTAAAAGATGGAAAATATAATACTGAATATTAAATGTGTAGTATCTCATTTAATCCTCACCATCCCCAACCCATCTCTGAGGTTCTACTTGGATCCTCATCCCCATTTTACGAATTAAAAAACAAAGAGAAGTGAAGCAGTTTGCCTGGGACCACATATTAATCAGCCAATTCAGATCTAGAACTTATCTCTGTCTTTTCTGACCCATGAACATTATATCGCTAAGTGGTTGCTCTTCCTTCTGTGCCCTGCCCCTAATTTTTTTCTACACATTTTCTATAGCTTTAGGGGAAATTTGTTTTTCTGTTTTCTTTTAATTTCATCTAGCGAAGCTTATGAAGTTTCAATTTGGTACTCTGACAAATCTCCTTTTTTCCTCTATAGCTTTGTTTGGTGACACCTATCTGTAAATAACTAAATAGAGGAATTAACAAATAAATGAATAAAGTGTCCTCAAAACAGAGCACATAGAAAGTTCCTTCCTTTTAAATTTTGTTTGGGACTTGATGAACAAGTTTCTTCTATTAGCTTCCCCAGCTGAAGCAATTGGAACTAATGATCCTTTTCTGGTGTTTACCTCAAAGGGATGTTGTAAGAATCAAATGAGTCATTTGCAGGAAAAACAATATAATGTTCAATATTTTGAGAATTGCACCAAGTTTTCCCACGATTTTGCCTAGAACTGATTTCATCTGAGAAAGATGCTGGGCTTCCCCCTCTCCCACAGCTCATTTATAAAATATGCCAATATTTATTTAAGCTTCTTTGGGTCCTGGAGCCAGATGGAAATGCAAACATATTATGGTTGCTTATTTCTTATTGAGCTACTATCAGGGCCGTATGCAGCTCTGAAATGAGCACATAGGCCTGGTGCCTGTCTCTAGGAGCCTGCAAGGTAGCGTGCCCTCATGCACTTCCCAGTTAGTTACATGACTTGTGTCACTGTGGAAACATATGACCTCAGTCGAGTCTTTTGGAAAACCAGCTTCGTGGCTTTAGTTCCTAATTTAAAACATAAATGACCAGGTAGGTAGAAAACCAGCAGGGATGGAGCCCTCTTTCTAAATGGAACTGTGTAAGGGAGGATGCTTATAGCACCCTATTAAATGTTTTAGAACTTGACATTTTCTTAACCAAGAGATTTCCTTCACCCAAATGAGAACTGGATGGTGGATGGAGACCAGGTATTTTAACAGAGGATATTCAAATGATGTAGAAAGAGAAGGTAGCGCTGCCTGAGGAGGTCTCTAATGCCTTGGCTCTGAGGCAATAGCCCATTCTGACAGCTATAGTTCTTACTTGTGTTGCAATCTCCGTTAAGAATGGTCCTATGGAACTAGCTCAGGGAGAAACAATGAGTCTGTTGGCCAACCGATCCAAATGGCTTGATGAGCTCACCTCCAGGCTTAGTGTGCAGAGAATTTAAGTTCACTTATGTCGGTGACTTTAAGTCACCTATGTCTCTTCTCAAAATATTATATGCGTGTATGTGTTTGGAAACAGAATACTGGCATGGGTTCAATGTTCCTAATTTCTACCTCATAAATATAGTTGTCCTTCGGTATCCAAGAAAGATTGGCTTCAGGACCCCTGCTCCCCACCCAGAATACCAAAATCTCCAAATGCTCAAGTCCTTTATATAAAATGGTGTAGTATTTGCATATAACCTATGCACATCCTCTTGTATACTTCTAATTATCTCTAGATTACTTATAATATCTAATACAATGTAAATGCTATGTATGCTACGTAAATAGTTGTTATACTTTTTTTTTGGTTGTTGTTGTTGTTGTCCAGGCTAGAGTGTGGTGGCATCAGCC
This sequence comes from Eulemur rufifrons, assembly GCF_041146395.1. Classification (NCBI taxonomy): domain Eukaryota; kingdom Metazoa; phylum Chordata; class Mammalia; order Primates; family Lemuridae; genus Eulemur; species Eulemur rufifrons. Next base: position 52,553,575 of record NC_091010.1, on the reverse strand, counting down.
TAACTCAGGAACCTCACCTGGCTAATTTTTTCTATATTTTTAGTTAAGATGGGGTCTCACTCTTGCTGAGGCTGGTCTCGAACTCCTGAGCTCAAGTGATCCTCCCGCCTCAGCCTCCCAGAGTGCTAGGATTACAGGCATGAGCCACATGCCAAGCCTATATTTTTTTGTGTGTGTGTTATTTTTTATTTTTTTTTCCTGAATATTTTCAATCTGCAGTAGGTTGAATTCAAGGATGCGGAACCTGCAGATATGGAGGGCCAACTGTATTCTCTCTAATAGGTCTCAAAAATGAAAGGCTCTAATAATTTGGCATTTCTTATGACCAAATTATTAAACATTTTTCCCATCACACAGGTTGAATTAAACAAAATATGCATCCAGGGTGGACTTTTAATGTTACTCTATCCCTAGTAGATATAACACTATGGAATAGTATAAATATGAAGGCTTAAGAATCACAGTGTCTGGGTTCAAATCCTGATTCTGTACAAACAGTACATATGACTCTGAGCTATAAAATGGGGACAATACTTACAATGTTGATTTCATTGGATATTTGTGAGGATTAAATGAGACCATCCAAGTAAAGCTCTTAGTGTGCCAGCATTCTGGAAGTGTTATCCCTTTACCTATTAGTCTATTCTTAGACATGTTAGGGATTTAATGATTCTTAAATATGATATAGCATTTAAGTGAGATATGAGCATTTTCATTGGCAGGCAAAGAAAGTTAGAGGAGGAAAAGCCCAAATTGTAGGCGATGGCTTACAATCAATCAGGGAACCCTATGCCTCTTCTGTAGAATACCTGATTGCCCATGAAGCTCCACTATACATAGTTCCCTGATTAACTTTCATTCTATTACTAATGACAAATATGAGATCTATTACTCCATTCTTCTACCAAAGCATGGTTCTGCGGATAATGGTGTTAGCTGAATGCTGGGGCACTAAGCTGCTGGGTTCAGGTAAAGATACCTTTATTTAACTATTTGACAAGAAGAGACATTCTTGGTGAGAAGCAAAGCACTTGATTCACTGTGCTTTTCTATAGAGAGAACCTTGCATAATATTATAGGTGAATATTTTTTTTTTTTCCTGGAATAAGTCACTGAAGCAAGACGCTCTAAGATGCCTTAGGATAACATTGGAACAGGATGTAAGTGTCTGTGTTTAAAAAAGGTTTAGGGAGCCTGGACATCATCTGGGTCAGTGCATTCCATCCAATCTAAAGATTGGTTGGGATTAAAAAGGAAGTGATAAGTATCCTAAGCTATTTTTGATATCACAGATGCCTAACTGAAATCGTACATGCATTTGTGTTTTCAGTTATTAAAAATAGCTGAATCGTATAGCTTCGAGCTGATAGTCCTTCAACATGATGACGATTACATTGATTATATGTTGATGATCCAGAGGGCAGCTTAACATTTTTATATATTTAATGAAAATAAATCAATACATCAAATCATTTTATATTTGAATTTTTAAAAAGTAAAACAGGGTGTTTATGGGGAAAAATCATGAGAAGAATTCTGGTGGAAGAAGGCTAGAAGTCAGGGTTCAACTGACCCATCCCCCGCGGAGAGATGGTTATTTTATTCTTCAGGTTTTGAATGGAGCTGCAGAGAGGCTTCGTTTCTTCTAGTAGAATTATCAGAGTTGTGTTTTAATTAAACTACGAAGGATGGAAAGGTGGCAAGCTTACAAATACCTCTGTGCGCTCCTAACTCTGGGGTCTTCCCTGATGCTTGGAGCATGGCCAATTGTATTGACTTCTCAGCCTTGAGCCTCCTCTCCAGCCCTCCCCACCATTTCTGTTTATGAGATCTTCTTTACTACACAGTCTAATTAAGACCTAACCAGAGTGCTTCCAGATGTGACAAATAGGAGATTTTCCCGTTGAATTGATCTGCCTATCTCTGTTCTCTTCAAGCTGTCTATTGGAAATCTCTTTCCAAATGTGTTTATGATGCTGATTAACAGTTTCCCCACCCGGCTCCCAATGAACTAAGGGATTAACTGACTTATAATTGTATCTCACTTCTCCCAGAGCATCAAGGGTGATTAATGTGCCACATGCAGCTGCCTTGCTTAACTCTGTATTTCATTATCTGGAGGTGCACCGGCTCCAGGCTCCCTCACTGCACATGGCTGAAAAGTTTTCCAGGAAGCAGAAACCCATTTGTACTGCAGACAACAGAACTCTGAAAATAAGGCAGTGGGGTGAGATTGAAGAAAAGCAGCTAAACATTTCATAAACTTCAAGGAAGGAAAAAGAACTAACTAGCTAAGCTCTAGAAATTTTCCTTATATTGTTAATAGGAGTATTGAATCTCTCTGATCTATAATTGTTTCTGTCTGTAAAAATGAGGAAATCTCTACCTTATTGAATGGCTATATGACAATTTGCTAATTTAATTGGAGTAAGAGCTTAGCATAGTATTTGGCACATAGAAATGGGTGTTTACGTTTAGGTAAATCAGCGTTTTTGTTCAAGGTTTTCATCACTACCTGTTAGCTGTAGGGAACAGACACTTTGCACCACCTGTGCTATGCCCCTGACAAGAATCATACCGTTGTCTTTTTGTAGGGTGAGACTGACGCTCTGTGGGAAATTAGAATTGGGAAAGTATAGCACATGACACTGGTTCTTGGAAGCATGACTCCTTTTAAAAAGGAAGATGGAGAGCTTGTTCTGCAGGCAGATTTCAGGGTGGACAGGTTTGGTAGTGATTGTGGCAAAAATTTTACCAGTATCTATTTCTAGATTGATGACTGAAGCAGTGAGTGTGAGGATATCTTGTAGTTGGAGGTATGTATGCTGAGTGAGGAGAGGGTGAGAGGCATTAAGTGTGTTATTTCAGCTTTGTCCGATTGCCTCTGTCAGTGAACAATTTCAGCAACAACAGCTCTGTAGTCATTTCCCCTTTGGCATTAGGGACTGTGGAGAACCGCCCAACTCGCAAAACCTCTCTTTTTTCTGGAGACATCTCCGAATATATGTAGGGCAACAAGGGAAAATCTTAGCAGGCTTGTTTATAGTAAGTGACTCATCTTTCCTAACTCATTCCTGGTTGAAGTCAATCAGATTTCCCACTCTAGGAAGCTGGAATTAAAATTGAGGGGCAGTGGCCATTTCTATAACTGGCGGGAACTCTAAGAGTAGTTCTGTGGTGGCCATTGTCTACCCAGAATGTGGACTGAGAAGCAAAAGAGAGGAACAAATGCAGATAAGCAAAGAGAAATCAAGAAAAGACGTGGACAGATAGCACTCTTAGGATCCGCGTAGTTTTTGAGTCCCAATCTCAGTCCCCGTGGCTTTTGATCCATGCCATGCCTCTTTATGCATGTAATAACTTTCCCTTTATTTTCTCTTTCTTGCTTAAAGTAGTCCCAGCCGATGCCTGTTAATTGTTGCAACCACAAGAGTCCTTACTAATGGACATATGTGTTTATGTGTCTTATGTTTGTGTATGCATCTGCGATGCAGCTTGGGCCAACAGATCCAATTCAAACTGAGATCCCTTGGAATCTGTGTCCCACAGGGAGGCGGTAAGGCTCTGTGTTCTTGGCTCTGGCTAGCAAAAGGTTGCAAATACTACTGCTGACTTCTGTGGGCTCTCTTCTTACTCCATGGGCATCACTGGATTGTGCATATGTCTGAGATTTTAAACATGATGGAATAACATACGGGGAAGAAGAACATATCAGAGTTTGTCCAGATTTCTGACTTTGGAAAGCAGAAACATGGGGTCGTAGTAAAGCAAAGTGAGAAAAGGGAACTGAAGGAAAGCAGAGGGGATGCTGAGTTTAGTGTGGAACACAAATACAGTTTGAATCGTCAAAGGGAAGCCCAAAAACAATGACATCCAAGCAGTTAAAAATTATGACCTAAAAGCCAGTGCTGGAGATAAATAGATTGGATGTCATTCATGTTTTGAGGCTATTAATGTAATGTTTTTTTTTTTCCTACCAATATCACAGAAACCTTCCAGAGAAGTCAGTCATTTTCAGTAAGAATGGAAATAAAGTCATTCAAGGCAGTTTGCCAAATGATGTTACTCTGTGTCTCCAGGCCCTAGGCATTGATTCCTGAAATGACTATGGACATGATCAATTGCTTTCAGATTGCTAATTTGATAAGTATTATGGGCCATGGCTAGAAAAAATGCATTGGAAATGGGAAAAAAATCTGGCAGGGGTTGAAAAGGATCACTGGAAAGTTACTTTTTGATGAAATCAAATGAGGCAGCTTAGCTGTAAATGAAAGAAGAAACTATTGATACCCATAATAGTTCTCACAGTCTCCAATTATTCCAAGGTTTAGGAAAAGGAGAGCTTGTCATATCAATATTTCCAAACCAAGATGGGAAACTTCTGATTTTTTGGCATGATTTCATCTGTTTATACCTCTGCTTCAGCCTCCATGATAATACCCTCCAAGTAAGCTAAGCTATCCCATTCAGAAACAAACCAGTTTCTAGGAAAAGAACAGTTTGAGAACTATGAACACTAGTTATCCCTCTAATTATTTCTCTAAGAACAGTGATGACAGGGATGAGATTCTGAGATTCAGGGGAATTGAGAAGATTCAGCATCTCCTACATCCCTGGTGATGTGGTGCTTTTCATTCATTTAGAACTGCTGTTTTTCCTGTTCTCTTTCTGTGCTTGTGATTTTGTCCCTTTCCTTAGTTTTTTGTCATCTGATCTTTTTTCTCTCTTGCATTATATTTCATCTTTATTAACATTTCCCCTTCCATATGGTTTTTAAAATCTTTTGAGTGTTAAACTCAGTGTAATGTAAAAATGAGGTCTGTGTTTAAAATGATGATTGTGTTAATTGAGAAAAGTTTATTCCTGTTCAAAATCAAGTGGGTTTTGCCACTGCTATGCTTTTATTTCAACCTTTCCTATCCCTCCAAACAAAGAAAAACACTGAGTAAAATTGCTTTTTCACTTCCATGAAATTCAATTTTAAGACATCTTATTAGTATGTGTCTACAGCTGTTATATTTGTGATTTTCCTTTGTTCGTATAACAGAGCTGTCGATATGGGGAACCGAGACACAAAGAGCGAGGCAGAGGTAAAAGCCCAGAGGACTGTTGAATTGTACACATTTTGGGTTTAGATGTGATTTAAAAACAGTTGTATGACCTCAAGCTAGATATTTAACCATATTTTTTAACTTAGGGATAAAAATAATGCCTACTTTGTGGTGTAGATAGATGAAGTACTATGTGATGTGTACAGTATTTAGCCCAGGTCTTTAGGTGTTCTCCAGAAATGATAGCCATTATTTTTAATAATGTTATTATCGTGCTTGTCTGAGGTCACCTGGTACTTAAGTATTGAATGTGGAGACTGGCACTTGACCGACAAAAGATATGTTCTTATCACTACAAAAAAGAAGCAGAGAGTAGACCACTCTTGATGCATTTAATTTTTTCAAGTGGAAATATGGTTAAAATAATTTTAGAACCTGTAAGTCCTTGTATGATGTGGCACTCCTCTCTGGACCTGCACATCCCTCCAAGGTTCACCTTAGGCTCCTCTACTTTCCACTCACTGCACTCAAAACACACCTTCCATCAGCTCTTTCCTTGCCACCGTGTTCCTCCCTGTCTCAGAGATGTCACACAAGCTGTTCCCTCTGCCTAGAATGTGGCTTGTTTTCAACACTAGTAAGTACCTAATATAAGAAAAGATGAAGAGCTTGGCTGCCATCCGAAAACTTGGGTAGGAGTGAGAAAGAGGCAGAATGAGTTTTTTGTGCATATATACATACAACTATGTGTGTGTGTTTGATCAATGACTGTTCCCCAACCTTAATTGTAATGTCCATAAAAATAACTGACCTAATTTCTGTACCTCCTCCCACATTCAGTGTACCTAATTCTGGCCTGTCACAAAATAAGGTTTCAACACATATTTATTGAATTAATAGCATGACCTATTGAGAATTTAAGCAGTAGACTTAAAAAGACGAGGCTCTTCTTTTATTCCTGGGGTTTTTCTGGGAGCGAGTAAGCTAACGTTTACTGAATGTTTACTACATACTGTGGTTTCAGAGAGTTTTAGGTAGAGGAACACCAAGTCTGTCTGCAGTTGCATGCTTGAATGAGCAGTGTATGGTTAGGGGGCTGTGAGTTCCCCTATGGGTAGATGTAGTGAGACTTTCTCTTTTTTCTTTTCTTTTTTTTAATTTCAGAGTATTATGGGGGTACAAATGCTTTGGTTACATATATTGCCTTTGCATTGCCCAACAAGTGTGCCCATCCCCCATCTGTTAGGTGTGGAATTGCCCATCCCCTTGTCCCCCCTCCCACCTGCTTGACACCCTGTGACTGTTACTTCCATATGTTCACGTAAGTGTTGATTAGTTAGTACCAGTTTAATGGCGACTACATGTGGTATTTGTTTTTCCATTCTTGTGCTATTCCACTTGGAAGAATGGGCTCCATCCAGCTCCATCCAGGAAAATATAACAGGTAGTTCATCAATTTTTTATGGCTGAGTAGTACTCCATGGTATACATATACCACATTTTGTTAATCCACTCATGCACTGATGGGCACTTGGGTTGTTTCCACATCTTTCCAATTGTGAGTTGTGCTGCTATAAACATTTGAGTGCAGATGCCTTTTTTATAGGATGTCTATTTTTCCTTTGGGTAGATATCCAGTGGGATTTCTGGATCAAATGGTAGTTCTACTTTTAGTTCTTTGAGGTATCTCCTGCTGGGACCTTTTCTGACTAATGTGCTCTGAAACTGGTAAACCCATCCTCCTGACTACTGACATAGAATATTGGCCATGATGCAAATGCCTTTATGGTACCTTCCCAGTATTACAGAAAGATGCCAACTTGTTAGTGAGTGACCAAAACACCCTTTTATGAAAACAAACATAAAGTCATGTTTGCTTTAGGCAATTTGCTTTCATGGGGTATAACTATTGATTGAAATCCCATATGGTAGCATCTAGCAAAGTGTTTTGGAAAAACACTCAAACCATGTTTCCTCTCATACCACAATTATCAACACAAAAGACGACTTCTGTGACCAAATGTGAGGTTTTTCCCCACACACCAAGCAGTGGACATCAGCCAGGTATCCTTTAATTCAATTCCAGCACTGTCTACCTGGAGGTAGTGTCAGATCCCACAGGGTGGGGGCTCAATCTTTAAAATTGCCCCCCTCAGACACCAGTCACAAGTCCAGGCCTCTGGAACTTCTGAGTGATCGGCTTCAAGTTGGGGTTCCCACAACCCCCCTTTGGATTTGACTAATTTGCTGGAGTGGCTCACAGCACTCGGGGAAACAATGTTTACTGGTTTATTATAAACGATATTACAAAGGATGCAGATAAAGAGATGCATAGAGTGAAGTATGGGGAAAAGGTGTGGAGCTTCCATGCCCTCCCTGGGACACCACCCTCCAGAAACCTCCACATGTTCAGCTGTCTGGAAGCTCTTCCAACCCAGTCCTCTAGGGTTTTTATGGTTAATCCTATGGAAATGTGATTAGCCTTGAGGATATGGAGCAGGACCCTCTCTGGAATGAGGCTCTTGGACTCAGAATCAGGAAGGTGGGGGATAATGAGAGCCCTGCCTTGGGGCAGGTGAAAGGAGGGCAAGAGAAGGCAGAGAGATCCTGTTTCCTGAGGCCAAACACACCAACATTATAACAAAAGACTGTAACAAGGGCTATGGAGGTTATGAGCCAGGACCCGTGGATGAAAACATATATATGTATGTGTGTGTATATATATATTTTTTATATACATGTTTTAATATATACATACAGACACATATAAAAAATAACACCACAGTGTCTGTATGTCCTAAGCCCATTAAGGCAAAGTTAAGAAGCTTATTTGGCTTTATTTGGTTTAATATTTTTAATTGGACTGATGTCTTGATTTGGTATCTAGAAACTGTGAATGTTCATTTCCTAGAATCACAAACCATTGACCAGGAAAGACCATAGGGATTGTCTAGTCCAACTGATTCATTTTAACAGTGAGCAAAGAGAAGCCAGGAGAGGTTAAATGGCTCGTGAAGGTCACACATCTGCTTCCTTGATTTAGAAGTAAGCATATGTCATCTGTTATGCCATGCCCTTCAGTGAAAAGGAGGAAGAGAGAGAGAGACGGAGAGAGAGAGAGAGAACTCCTTAAAGATGAAAACCTTGGGGCACACTAGCAGATGTATTAATAGCACATGATCAAAATCCTGTTTTCCGTGTTTTGTTTGTTGGTTGGTTGTTAGTTGGTTTCTACAACAGTGCTTGGTTGAGTTGTAAAGGGGTTCCTAAGGATTTAACCTATGCACCCAACCACAAACCAAAATTGCTAATCTCTTTAAAGGGAATGGATTGATTAAAGTGATGCCTTCTACTTAATGGGCACCTACCAAGACCCAGGCAGTATGTTTGAAACTTTACATTCAGTATATCGCTTATACCGTATTGTAGCGACTAATTTCATGTGGTCTAGATTACTACTCTGATTTTACAGATAGGGAAACTGAGGCTCCTAAGCAACTAACAGTGTGCCAAGGTTACAGAAATAGGAAATGGTGCAGATGAGAGTCTAACCCAAGTGTGTTTGGATCTGAACCTATTTCTGTTCCCTATCTGCTATTTCACACAAGGAAGGAATGAGGAATTCAGCATTTAAGGATGGTCAGATGAGAACCTATTTAATGCTTCCTTCTGATACATGTTAGCATAAACCCTGGAATTCCTTTTAAACCATCTGAGTACTTTTACCAGATTAAGATATAGTGGCCACTGATTTACCCAGCAGGAGTCAATTTATCTAGAAAGCACCTCCTTTCCTGTCAAGAACCATTAATTAGTTCAATTTGTGAGTGATAAAATAAGACAACAAAAGAAGCAAATTCAACACCAACTTCCTGTTTTCCGTCTTTGGTAAAATAAACATTATCTCACTCACAAAAACTCACTTATTTATTCTTTTATTCACTCACTAAACCTATTTGAGGACTTCATTTGTGCCAGACACCAGGTGGAGGACTGAGGATACAAATGAATAGGTCAATGTCCTTTCCATCAAACTGTTCACCTTCCCACTGGGGGCTGACAGGCTGGCCAACAAGTCATTGTGATGCAGGGATACGGGCGCCTTGACAGAAATCCATTTGCCACAGGGCCGATGGTTGTGGTTTCTGTTTGGTGTCTCAGGTAATTCTGTATATAAGGACCTGCCAGAGGAGTTGAGAATGGGTAGTTTTCCCTGCAGCAGCTGGTGATTGAAACTTCAGCGGTGCCCTTGCTGCTCCGGCTAATAAATCAGGCTGGATCCACTGTGTGGCTTTCTGCAGCTGTCCTTGAGGAAAGGTGTCATACAGCTGCTCAGGGATGAATGTAATGGTTTATGACTCCAGCACCTGAAGTCCTATCGCACAGCAAGTTCCCTGGAGATGGTGATCATACAGAGCGAATATTGCTTAGCTGGTGATAATGTCACGCTGCCATGCTGAGTTACACGGGTTGCCTGATTCCTGCAGCTAAAAAACTCCTGGTTGATTAATCCCGATGTCATGTAAATAGAGTCGGTGTCAAGGAGATCGTAAATGAGAAAATGGATGCTTGGATGGGGACATTAGTGAGGAATGGAGAACCACCATCACCCCACTCATCCCTCAGTCAGCCCCTAACAACATCATTATCCAGGTGAGAGGAGGCACATCACTCAGCCAGGTCCTGGAAGGCTTCCAAATCTTCCTTCCTCAACCACCCCCACCCCCCAGCTCTATTTTAAACAGTGAGTATTTCACAAATCACATAACCAGGCTTTCTCTTGCTTGCTGTGCCTTCAGAGAGGAGTTATAGGGCCACCCTATTATAAGAAAACCTGATAGTCAAGCACCTTAATTACCAACTAGATAAATTGGGGCATGATTTATTCATTTTGTTAAAGGACTCATTAGAGAGTTCCTTTAAGAAATGTTCTGTTTGACTTATAGAAATTTAATTGCACATATAGGCTAGATTTCAGGTTTGCTGACATTCAGCTCCTTAATTGGTTTATACCCAGAGACATACAAGGCCATCCATGTCCATTATCTTGTAAGTCTGGTGGCTTTACTGCTGATGTGGATGTGAAAGATCATGGTGAGGTGTCACATCACAGTTGGCACCCCCTCCCTGTCACACTGTTCTTCTCTTTTCTCTTTATTCCTGGTCCAGCTCTCTTCTTTTCTCTTCTCTTCTCTTCTCTTCTCTTATCCTCTTTCTCTCATAACAAAAAAAAAACAAAACAAAAACAAAAGTTCTCCTTTAGGAATAGCCTCTACTGCAAGCTTTAATCAAGGCATCCCTTCCAAATAAATCTATTGCTCTTCTCAATAAATGTATTATTCTGTTCACCTAAAGAAATCCAGGTGAATACCTTTTTTTTTCCCATCCTGTTACACTTAAACTTTCACAATCATTCCAGTGTGTTAAGGAAGTTTAACTGAAACTCATTTGAAAGTCTATGGAGATTTGGAGTCATTTATTCCTTGCCATGATGCCTGAGATTTCCTTTTTACGTGGGTAGTCTCATTTCTGTAGCAGATGGTGGATTTTCAGGTTGGCAACCATGGGGTCCTGGGTAGGGGAGAGAAGAGCGTTTGCGTTGCGTGAAGAGATACTGATGCAACTCTCAAGGCTGACATTCAGTTGACCTTCTTCAGCCATCCCAGGGCTTATCTGCTCATGCCAGGATTATTTCAGCAGTACCTCTGCTGGTCCTCCCACTCACAGGCTCTCACTCTTGCTGACTGCTGTTGTCAGATGCACCTTCCTGAAGGGCTGTTTTTATCCCATCAAAGACTCCCGTGGCTCCTACTGCCTGTGGAATTAAATTCAAGCTCCTGAGTCTGACATCTAGGGTTCTCCAGAAATTAACCTTTGCCTGACCATCTGAATCTTCTTGAAACATGCCACAGTTTTTAGATTCCTCTTGGAGTACCCTTGAGACACAGAAATTGATCATTTTGTCTTACTCTGTAATCAGTTGATTTTGTTTTAGGTCGTGCATCCCACGTATCTGATTTTCTTTATTTTCTCTATATTCAAATATATGAAACCTTGTGACACTTAATACCACCACACTTCTCTCTCATCTAAATCCCCCAGATAGCTTCCAATAGTTTATTTCATGGTTAAGTTTCCATTGCAATTTCCATCACCCGATTAAGAAGAGAGATACTATCCTCGAAAGCCCCTGAAGTTACAAATCTTAGCTGGGGTCTGCTTGAGCCTTCAAGAACTGTTTATATCCAAGCTGGCATTTCTTGGGTTCGATCCCTTCTTTTAGACAGACTTTGACAGGCTGATAGTTCTAAATCTGCTTGAGCTAGAATTTTCAGCTGGAGTATGATAAACTTATTTTTCTTTATAGACTAATCATTTATAGACTTTTAAAAAAGTTTTAACATTTTTGAGTACATTTTACTCTCTAAGCAAGCCATTTATAAAAATGTGCCCCTCACTTTTTATTTATATATATATATATATATATATATATGTTTTATTTCAGAATATTACAGGTGTACAAATGTTTAGGTTGCATATATTGCCTTTGCCCCACCCAAGTCAGAGCTATAGTGTGTCCATCCCCCACACAGTGTGCCCGCACCTATTAGATGTGAATGTAGACTTTGGTTTGTGACCCCTTACACAACACTTAACAACAGTCATTGGACATACTTAATATTACTAGTGACACTCTGCTTCGCATCAGGTGATTTTGTGGGTGATTATTCAGCTTCACAACACTTTTGTACTGGCAAGACTAGCCCTTAGCCCCAACCTGGCTAGTTAAATCTCTGCTGATTCTTCCAAAATAGAATATCCTCTTTTCCCTTTCCTATCCAGATCTTTGCAGAATATTTAATGGTTTTCATGAATGATTATATTTTAGGTGTAGTAAATATCTTGCAGTTATTTTTTGAGAGACTGTCTTCTAAAGATGCACCCTGTGAAACAATTATCACTGAAATGATAGAATGCATGGGATTTCCTTTAAAATAATCGAAAACAAAGGGAGAAAGTGGAAAGAGGGAGGTACAAATGAAATGAGATTGACCCGGTATTGGTAATTATTGAAACGAGTGATAGCAAGCGCTTATTATACTAGTACCTCTCGAACCTTAACACATAAAAGTCACTTGAAGTAGATCTTGTTAAAATGCAGATTTTTTTGAGACAGTGTCTCACTCTGTTGCCCAGGCTGGAGTGCAGTGGCACAGTCATAGCTCACTGTTACTTTGAATCCCTGAGTTCAAGCTATTCTCCTGCCTCAGCCTCTCGAGTAGCTAGGACCACAGGTGCATGCCTCTACACCTGGCTGATTTTTTTTTTTTTTTTTTTTGTAGAGATGAGGTCTTTCTATGTTTGCCCAGGCTAGTCTCGAACTCCTGGCCTCAAGTGATCCTCCCACCTTGGCCTCCCCAAATGCCAGGATTACACACGTGAGCCACCGGACCTGGCCTAAAATGCAGATTTTAATACAGAAATTTGAGTTTGGCATGGAATTCTGCATTTCTAACAAACTTCCATCCTATATTTGGGGTGTTTGACCCTCCAAAGTTCATGTTGAAATTAGATCCCCGATGTTGGAGGTGGGCCTAATGGGAAGTGTTTGGGTTGGGGGGGTCAGATTCTCCATGAATGGCTTGGGGCCAACCATGTGGTACTGAGTGAGTTCTCTCTCTGTTCCACCAAGAGCTACTTGTTTACAAGAGTCTGGCACCTCCCTCTTCTCTCTCTTGCTTTCTCTGCTGCCATGTGATCTGCACATGCAGGCTCTCCTTGCCTTCTGCTGGGAGTGGAAGCAGCCTGAGTCCCCAGCCAGCAGCAGATGCTGGCGCCATGCTTTTCGTGCAGCCTGCACAACCTTAGCCAAATAAGCCTCTTTTCTTTATCAGTTACCCAGTCTCAGGTACTTCTTTACAGCCACACAAATGGACTAACACATTTCAGGTGAGCTCGATGTGGCTGATCTTCAGACCACACATCAGAAAGCTTTGAGGAGTAAGGTATCATAATTTTCTCTCTTCACTGGTAAATATTTGAAATTGTCCAAAACAACAAGAACTACAACAAATTTCTCCCATCTTTCCTCGCCTAACTCAGGTTCCATGGTCTACTTAAGGTTTTCTTCCCCCAATTTCAGGACAAATTGATTACTCCTTGTTTTAAAATTCATTAGCCCTCCTTCCTGTCTCTCCTATATATTAATATAAAACCATGTGCTGTTTTGAATTATTAGTTTAAATTTGTGTGTTATTTTTCTGAGACTTACACAGTTTCTCATGTCACATGCTATACCTTGTGTTTTTAGTATCCCTATATGCTCTAGCACATGTTTATAGGGTTAGATGTGATGCATGAAAAACGGTATATTTTGCCTAAATCTTGAAATGTTAAAATGAATACAACCAATTTGAAACCCCAGAGAAGCAGTTTGGGGACAAAGAGTGGTAGAAAATGAAAGGAAAGTCCTTATTAGCCCGAAAGGATGGGGTGTTGATCATGAGACCTGGGGTTTGGGTCTTGAGTATCGATAGTGCATTATGTGGCCAGCAGCTAATGGCAAAGCTCAGTATATGGTGGCTAGAATTGCATACCAGGCCTTGGACTCAGTAATTCACCTGTATTATCTGATGTAACTCTGAGAGTAACACTGTAGGTAGTTGTTACTACCCTCTTTCTACTGAATGCATACTACACTATGAACTTGGACTGGCCACTTACCCTCTCTGAATATGTGTCACATCAAGATTCAGATCCAGAGCTCCTACTCTCAAGCCCAAGCCTTTCATTACTAGGGTCTTACTCCATTGAAAAGTGCCTCAAGTGCATTCTGTTGAACAGCAGGGAGGCCTGACTACCCAGGTGTTTTAGCTCCTCCCACCCTAAATTCTGAATCAGAATCTTGGAGGTAGGACCTAGAAATGTACATTTTCTTCTGGGCGTGGTAGCTCACATCTGTAATCCCAGCACTTTGGGAGGCTGAGGTGAGAAGATTGCTTTGAGGCCAGGAGTTCAAGACCAGCTTGGGCAACACAGAGAGACTCTGCCTCTACAAAAAAATTAAAAATTAGCCAGGCATGATGGCATATGCCTACTTGGGAGGCCAAGGCAGCAGGATCACTTGAGCCCAGGAGTTTGAGGCTGTAGAGAGCTATGACTATGCCACTGCACTCCAGCCTCTGTGACAAAGTGAGACCCTGTCTCTAAAAACAAAAATTTAAAATTTAAAAATCTGCATTTTTAACAAGTGATTCAGATGATTTTTTTCACCCTAAACTCTGAACCACTGCTATGTTGTTCTTCTGACTGGTCAATTTACCATGCGTTTCTACAGGGCTCAGGTACACCATATTCAACATGAAGGTGGGGTTGAACTATCTAATCACCAGTGTCTAACCTTGACTACTCCAGGCAGACTTAATTCACTTGTTTGGTACTTCCCTATCACCTGTGTCCACTGTTCTACTATGTCACTGGAGGCGTTAGACGTGCCAGTTACTGTAGAAGACCCTGTGAGCTCACTAGTTTGCAAACTCCTTGAGTGCAAGGAGCTTGCCTTTATGATTTCTGTATGCCCAGCACCCAGGACCTAACACATAGGGGACCTCAGTGAATGTTGATTACAGGTTCTTTCTGAAGCTAACATTTGGAAATCCTGATAAATTTTGTCTCACTTGTGCTCTACCTGGGCCTCTATCATGACCTGACTTAAAGTCTTGATGAAGTATTAGTCTGGACTCTGGACCAACGTGTGTCATCGTTTGTGTTGTTCTAAATGATAATGCAAATTAATTGACCCTGCCTTCACCAAAGTTCTTTGGAAGAAATGAACATCCCAATAGAAAGAAGTGATACCTGAATTTTGCTTGTGGTGAAGAAAATGCCAACTGATCCTCCCACCTGCTTGTGGGTTCTGAAACCTCTGTATTCCTTCCCTTCAGCTTTTTCAGTCCTTCTCCAACAAGAAAATGTGGATGAGAGTCACTAAAATCTCATCAAAACTTTTCTCATAGAGGGAGAACTCAAATGCTAATTGCATAAATATTGGAGATCAGGGCTGTTTCTACAAGTGGGAGTTGGCAGAGCTGTTTTGCTTCCATGTTTGTGAAAATGTCATTTTTATGATTGTTAAATCACTACATCTTGTGAAAAAATATAAATGTTTATAAATAATTTTCCCTAATCACATAAATTAGAATAGATACTATTTGCTTAAACCAAAGCAAAAGGTGGTTAACATGGAACTTCAGGAAGCCATGTAAATTACTGATCAGGCTAATGAGTTTGTGAAATTTTAAATTTTAAATGCTGGACATTTTAACTCTTAGGTAAGACACTTAGTTGATTGATTACCTATCACACAGGTTGCAGTAGTAGAATTAGGTGTCAAGACTAAGCCTACCTGACTGGAAAACCCTTACTCTTAACCGATTTTTAGATCAGGAAGGTCACAAAGAAAAGTGGAATCTCTAAAACTGCATAGCCTTTGGGAGGAGGAGTTGGGGTAAATATGCTTATTCTTAAATTCACAAAGAGTTTTCCCCCATAGCCAGTCTTCTTCCCAAGGTGTAGCTACTGTAGGGACACAGTTTGCATTTAGATCATGCTCCAAAATTTTAGGCTGTTGGTTCTTGTAGTAGATATATGTGTGTGAACCCAAACCTTGTGCTCTTTTTATGTACACACACACACACACACACACACGCGCGCGCGCGCGCGCGCACAGAGACACACAGAGATACTCCTCAGCTTTAATCTGGATTCAAATCTAGGCATGCCCCCTGGGTCTGTTGTCCTATCTCTACTTTCTTTAACATTCCTTACTTGAGATGTTGTAAGCAAAATACTTGGCACACAATAGGCACTCAATAAATAGCAAGCCTTTCTCCCTTTTATAATTTGTTTCACTTCTCTTTTAAAGAAAAAGGGAGAAGGCCTAATCACCCAAATGAAAGCTCTGTATGTTGCAAGTGTGTATGTACTATATTTATGGAGATAGTTAAGTTGGGAAAGGTGAAATAGATTTAGTTGAGAATTGAGTTCTCCAGGAAAAAAAAAAAAAATTTTTTTTCCTGGAAAGTTTAGGGATCAGTGCTCAATGTTGTACAAATCTCCTTAAAATAACTTTCTCTGAATCAACCATCCAATCAAAAGTCTGAAATTTTTCATAGCCTCTAACATCCATTAGAAAGGTCTGTTTGTTAATGTGTGGGGAAAGCTAAACAAGAAAAGAAACATGACACACAAAGTCAGTGCATTTTCCCCATACTGTTTGAGGGCTTAGGTTTAAAAAATAAATCCCCAAATAGAATTCTCTTGAAGTGCCTTTTGAAGAACATTGGTTTGATCTCTGTTAATGGTTTGTTTTTCTTGAAAACATTTAGAAATGCCAGATGAAATAGGTTTTTGCATTGAAGGATTATTATGAGTTGTTAACATGCTAACAGCTATAGGAACGAAAGTTAAATTGCCCAAACATATGGATGACAGACATCCTCTTCCCTCCTTCCCAAAGTACTGCAGAGGGTGGATGTTTCAGAAAACACTTTTGGGAATCAGTTTTGAACAAAACCTATAGGCCAAGTCATTTTTAGATTGTTCTGATTCCATACTACGGTGCATTTACTACAAGCAATTCTGAAGAAAGGAATTTTTTTTTTTTTTTTAAAGCCCATTAGTGAAGTCCTGAGATTAGAGGCTGTGTACTTGGTTAGCATAAAAGGTAAAGATGTTTGTACTATTCATATCTTGTTTTTGTCATTCTTGTCTGGGCAGAATGACTTGGATAATTTGAGGCAAAAGCACTTATCTCAAATTGACTTCAAGTCAGTGGTCATCACTATGGTGGCCATGATCTAGGAAGAGGGAGTAGGATGGCCTTGGCTCACTGCATTTTAGATCATATCTTTAATGATTTCATTGCTTCTAAAAAGCCTTCTCGGATTTTCTGTAGTTCATAATGGTTGTTCCTTTCTTGGAACCCCAGAGCACTCAACTCTGTTTGCAGCTCTTGTTCTGGCATTTACTTTCCTTGTCTATCCAACAGACTCCTGTGCTGGAGCTGCCTCTCTAAGTAGATTGTAAGTTTCAAAAAGGCAGAGATAGTCATGCCCCAGTGGGCTCAGTGCAGCACACCACACGCAGTGCGTTTCTGACAGATACCTGCTGTTGGAACTAAATGCACAGCCCATCTGAGCATGCCTTTGGCATTTGTGAAATTCCAGTGGTACAGTTTGATTGGCTGGCATTCACTTGGGCTGTTAAGGCTTTAAAAGGTAGCCTTCTAGAAGGAGGCTGCAGAGACTGAACTCTGTAGCACAGGAAAGAAATGGCACAGTGAATGGGCTTGCACATGTGCTCGCTCTCTCTCTCTCTCTCTCTCTCTCCCCCTCACACACACACTCACCGGTTCTTGAACCAGTGATACAGCCTGGAACTTTGCAGTCTGATTGGATTTTCTAATTTAGACAAGTTTTTTTAAAAACCTTAGCAATAACATCTTTTGTGGATCCCAAACTCATATTCCTATAGTAGCCACTCTGACAATAAAAAATGAATGATAGGGACAGTGGTGAGCCAGAGTGTATGGTCCATTGAAAAACAAACAGCTACTACTCAACTTTCACTCAGTCGTTGCCGTAAGGAATTTGAGCCAAGGAGTGCAAGATCTTCAAATGTTTAAATAGCAATAATAATCATGATCTGAAAACCAGTATTTATAATTATAAATCTTATTTTTCATAAATGTTTATTTAAAAAAAGTACAGGACGTATATAATGTCTGTAGTCTAGATCTACAATCCACCTGTACAATTTACCCACTGGTCTACAGCAAGTGTTTACATGATGCTTAGGAGTTTACAAAATAGTTCAAAATTGTTATCTCATTTAATATATACAGCTGCCCTGTGATATAGGCTGGAATCCCTTTCACAGATGCAAAAAACCAAGGCTCAGATTGGTGAAGTGAGTTATTGCAAATTGCACAGCTTTTGAATGAGGGAGCTGGGGCTAGAACATGAAGCTCCCAATTATTTGGTATGGAGTTCTGTCCACCAAACTGCATTGCCACAAGCCTACATCTCTTTCAGTTTTTAAAATATAATTTCTTGTCAAAGTATAACACGCATACAGAATAATGAATAAGTCGTGAATTCTTTGCTTGATAAATTATTGGAGAGGAAACATTCCTGTAAAACTATCACCCTTATCAAGAGGCAGAACACTGCCAGCCCTCCAGGAAACCTTGTCCTGCTGTTACGAAGGAAAGATTTTTTTTTCCCCACCCATTGCTAGGTTCATGGCTGAGGCATCTATAACAACAACAACAAAAACAGATTAATAAAAGAAAAGCAAATAAAATTATTTATAAAATTATTATAAGTTTTACCTGACACGGGAGACTTCAGAAATGAAAACCCAGATGAACAAGGAACTCTGTGTATCTTTATGCTTAGGTTTAATGAAGAATGGAAAGTTGAGAAGTGTGATTGGACAAAGAGGGTGTTGATCTAATGGTAATAAACTGGGGGAACTTAGCAAGATGATTTGTTCAGATTCTTTTCTATGTCCCTGTGTCTTTAGAAATAAGGACATTCTTTTTTCTGGGTATAGAGTGGGCACCTTTAGGAATTCATATCAGCATCCTTAGAGTGAGGAAAGAATGCAGGTTTATGTCCAGACTCATCAAAGTGTGTACATATATGCAGTTAAAAATAAATAAAGGCCACTTGAAGCTCTGACTCGGGTGGGGCAAAGGCAATATATGTAACCTAACCATTTGTACCCCCATAATATGCTGAAATAAAAATAAATAAATAAAAAAAAATAAAGGCTAGGCATGGTAGCTCATGACTGTAATCCAAGTACTTTGGTAGGCTGAGGCAGGAGGATCACTTGAAGCCAGGAGTTCGAGACCAGCCTGGACAACATAGTGAGACCCCTTCTCTACAAAAACTAAAAAAATTAGCTGGGCATGGTGACGTGTGCCTGTGGTCTCAGCTACTTGGGAGGCTGAGGCAGGAGGATCGCCTGAGCCCAGGAGTAGGGGGTTGCAGTGAGCTATGATCACACCACTGTACTCCAGCTTGGGCAACAGAGTGAGACCTTGTCTCAAACAAAAACAAAAGAATAGATGAAATAAAAATAAATAGATAAATAAAATGAAACTTTTTTCTGTAGAAATTCTATAAAACAGTGGTTCTCAAACTTGAATGTATATCAGAATCATTTGGAGGGCTTATTAAAACAGATTGCTGGGCTCCGCCTCCAGTATTTTTTTTTATTTTGGCATTAGGCCAGGTCATTTGCATTTCTGTCAAAATCCTAGGTTGTGCAGATGCTGCTGGTTCAGGGGCCACGCTCTGAGAACTGCTGCTTTAAGGTGTCAGAAAACAAGGGATGCCAGCTTCAGTAGGCCTTTGGGTGTGACCTAAAGGAGGAAGGAAGCATTTGGCATTCCCTAGACTGTCTCTTCGCCACAGCAAACTTTGCAAACTTTGACAATTTGAACCATTTTAACAGCTCCAAAGTAACCACGGAAATGGACAGTGACACGAATAAGAGGGCCAGTGCCCTGCAGCACTAAGCTAAGGCGAGAGAAAGATGTTTCCTTTCCCTTCCCCTATTTTCTATCTTTTCTTCTTTCTTTCTTTCTTTCTTTGAGCTGCCTCCAAAGAGAGCCAGAAATACCTGGGTGGACTTCTTTGTGGAAATCACCTGGAGAGTCTAAATTAGCAGGAGCTAGAGTCAAGAGTCACACAGGTTACTCATTTTTTAAAGACCTTTTTAGCCCTGATAAGCTTGTTAGAAACAAAATCTTCAGCAGCCTGGATCTGTATCCTTGTAGCATGAGGAGGTCAGGCACGCTGGCAGGAGGAGGCCTGGAGGGAATTTATGGTGTCATTGCACAGTGGATGTTTTATTTAATTCTGTCTTCCAACCACTGGCCAAAGGTAACCTACAAGCTAAGGTGGCTCTGCATGCTAATAAATATCCCTAAAGAGCTCTTTAGGTTTCACCTAGGCTTAATTACAATGTGTAAATACGAAGACAGCCCTATTATTGATGTTAATCCTACTGCTAATGCAGGAAGGGAAAGAATAGCAGTGAAATGAAATATGGATGAGCAGTGGCCTCTTAACAGCCTACCCAAAGTGGAAGTGAATCTCCTGTGGGCTACCTGTGATGCCAGGTTCCCTCAGATCTGACTACCCTTTACTTGGTGGCAGATTCCATCCCAGTGCTCTGTGGAGTTCTGACACCTTTCTGTGCCCTTTACTTTTTGTAAGGCTTCTTACTGAATTTCAGTGAGGCCTGGGCTCTGGACTAAATGTGACCCAAGTTACCCAACTAGTGGTTTGATCCCCTGCCCTCCCTCCTCCAAACATACTTAAGGCAGATCCATTTTAGTTTTGTGAAGGGAGCCTGCCAGAAGCTAAGGGGCAGTCCCTAGACTTCTATTTGTTCATTTATTCCACATTAATTAGCTATCTACTGTGTACCAGGTACGCTGCAAGCCCCTGGAGGTATGGAATCGAATGCTATTTTCCCACCCTCAAGGAGCTCAATCAAGGGAGTAAATCAGACATTTTGGGAGATAATGGCCAAGACATGAAGGGGCATTAAGGGCACATAGAAGAGGAACGGGCAACTCAGCCTGGAAGGGACAGATGCAGGCTTCTTAGTAAAGGTGATAACTTTGAGATGCATCCTTAATATTTAGTAAGAGTTAGAGAAATAGGTAAAGAGAGGAGCTTCCCAAGAACATTAAAGAAAGATGATGTAAATAAAAACATGAAAAGATGATAAATTCCATGATATCTATGGAGAACTATAATATTAAGAAGCAATGGAAGAACAGAGTCATTCTGTACCAGGTTCTGTGTATAAAGTAGTGGTGGAGTGCATTCGAGGCAGATTGCCTGGGTTCAAATTCTGATTCTCCTGTGAACTAGTTCTGTGATCCTGGGCAAGCAACCTAACTTCTCTGTGCAAGTTGCTTAACCTCTTTGTGTCTCAGTCTTCACCTATAAAATGGGGATGCTGATATTATCTTTCTCACAGTTACTGTGAAAACAAACTAAATTAATATATAGAAAGTGGCTAGCATAGTAAGAGCTAAATAAATACTGGCTATTAATATTATTTATTATTATCAAACACTTAATATGCATCATCCTCATTATTTCTCCCAACCACCCTACGAGCCATAAGTGTCCCTGTTTGGATTTTCTTCCCACGCCTGTCTAACTCCAGGACTTTGGCTTTTAATCGTTATAGTATAATACACTGGAGTCTGCAAGCCTCTGCTGGCATATCTCAAATGTCTAGCCAAAAAGTAGGGAACAGGGTGTGAGAGATGAAACTAGATTGATACCCAAGGCTCTTCCTTAAGGCTAAACCACAACTTGGAAAGTGGAAGCCAGGCGTGAAATTGCAACTAAGCAAATGTCCCCATTTCACTCTTAGACGAAGTCTTGTAGTAACTCATGAAATCAAAATGCATTGCAATAACAGTTCATTCCATCTGTTGCCTGGCCAAATCTACATGGTGAACATGCCATCCTCAGATAATTGTTTCTGATATTAAAAATTATCAAAAAAAAAAAGAGAGTGAAATAGTAAACGTATTTGTGGGATTTTCTTTTTTCCTTTTAGAAATGAAGATCTCCTTCTCTCACTAGTTTTTATAAAGTCATAATATCTCAATATTTAAGCCGACTCAACTTTTCAATCCAGTGTTTTCCTGCCCCCAATACTCCAGGTTTGGCAAATTAACTCATTTTTAACTCTGGACTTCCATGGCATACACTAAAACAGCCTAGGGGAGAGAGAACCCCTCATACACTCAATGACTTTTGCGTTCGGGAAAATTAAAAATAAGCAAGTAGAAGTTATTCAAGGAGAAGGTGGAACATTCTGTTCTCTGCTGTATTCTGTTGTATTAGCTGACAAATCTCTAAGTACCTCATTGGACCAGTTGTGCAAAAGGTGGGGAACTTGTCAAGACCTTCAGAGCACTGGAATTCTGTAGGGAGTTGTGGATAGCAGCCAACTAAATCTTGTGGCTGTAAAGGTTGGACAGAAGCCCATGCAGCATCTAAGGGAGTGATCGTCAGGTGGCTTACAGGGCAGAAGCAAGGACACAGTATTTATAAGAGAGGAAGAACGGTTGTTTGAGGCTTGCATGGATTTGTATTAAGGAGACAAGAACATGCTTTTCTTTCTTCTATGTGGAAGGTCTTGTCTCTGGTAAATTGCTCTTGGTAAGTCCCATCTCCTGTTCCTTCACAGACTCCTAATTCTTCCCATGGGAAGCGGCATTTGAATAAGGAGTGAAGAGTGGTTTGGAAAATATGAACTGGCAAGGTTTTCCCGCTGTGGATGAGGCTCTGTAAAAGGGAGAATGGGTCTAAAACAGACCCCAAAACAGGACTTCATTTTGTCCACAGTCAAAACCAGTTAAGAGGTGGAGAAAAGGAGCTGCTATTCACTGGGCACCTGTCAGTATTGCTTGGTGATTAGGGCAGAATTTTTTTTTTCTTTCCTCCTGAGGTTCCTGTCCTGCTCTGCCCCATGTGTGGGAACTGCCTTCATGAGTCTAGGCAGATCTTACAGTGTGTTGAAGAATAACAAGTCTTGGTTCCATATGGTTCAGTTGACTTGTGCATTTTCTGGTGGGGCGTGTGAAAGATCATTGTGTTCCTGTCTCAGCTGGGGGATATCTGATTTGAAAGCTCCAACATGAGAGAAACTAAAATTATCTGCAAGACATGTTCGATATAGCAGAAAACAAAAAACAATAACAACAACAAAAAAACCCCAAAACTATGCAGGACAGCTCTGCCAATAATCTGCCATTGCCTGCTGTCTCAATCTGAAGCTGCTTATGAGCCCTGCCTTAGAAAAGAGAAGGGACAGCTGAAGTATTCAGGGATGTGAGGGCTCCTACGTGACCACAGCCCCAAGGTTAGCTCAGTTATTCTGTCAGCTCCTACTCAACTTTCTTGAGCAGAGCTGATTTCCAGATTTCGTGCTTTCTGGTTAAGGGAAGAGCCTCATAGTACTTGACATCACAGAGCTGTGGATAAACACACCTGCAGGAGAGATGAACTGAGAGATGTATCTTCACACACACAGGGTGTTTAACTGAATGGCATTTGCTTTTCTTGCATTCAAGAAAATGGAAGAACTCATTCAGAGAAACTGGAGAAAAAAAAAATATTCTGCCTTTTGAGCAAGTAACTAGGCCTCAGATCAGTGGAGCATGATCAAATATGGCTGTTTTTTTTTTTTTTCTTCATATTCTGTCCTGCAGAGCAACTGTTTGAAAAATTTTCTGGCCCAGTGGGTTTTCAAACTTATTTAGCAGGGAACCAATTATATAAATGAAACCTTTTGTGAAATCTCCTTTACTCCATCCTTCGAAAAAGATTAAAACAGCATTTCATTTAACAAATGTAAAAGTTGTGTTTAGAAAATCTATAGCTTCAAACACTGAGGTTATTTTGATGAACAAGTATTTGAAAGCAGGAGTTATGGATGACTGTTACTAATTTTAGAAATGTGTTTGATGCTGCGATTATTTTAGTTTATTTTTCCTGAATTGAAACTATTCTGGTTCACATAGTTAAGTAGTTCTATATCATAACTGTTTTCAGCAGTTCAAATTTCAATCTCAAGATATACTTTAGTATTCCTGAAGAATATCTTTTTTTTCCAAATTGAATCACTACCATCATTTAATAATTATTTGCATCTCAATAGGTGAAATCCAAATTTAAAGGGAGTCAATAAAGAGGTTCCCTCAGTAAGTTTAACATTTTCTTTTAGAAAATACTTTTGTGTATATTATGAGATTGTGATATTTTCAATCATATTTTAAAACAATCTTGTATATGTGGGTGCCTGTCTCAGCAACTCAATTAACATTTCAAAACAGGTGAATTTAATTTGCTTTACAAGTTGAATACAAACTTTAAATTTGCATGTCATTCCAGTCACTTTATCCATAGTTCTAAACTCAGTAACTTTGTGCCTTGTATTTTGCTTATTCTGTTTACTAAAAACTATATTCTATTTTAGAGAGAAAAAAATAGTGATTTCTTGTCTCAGTTGAAACATTCATACTTGCACCTTGCATTGATCAGAAGAGCTGAAAATTCCAGTTAAAACATAAAAATCTGGAACTCACTGCCCAAATAATTACAAAATGTCTGTAATTTAGTGAATAGTATACATTGCATTATCCATGCAGTTTTGATAAAAGATGGCATTTTAAAAAGTGGTACTACTCCATTGCAACATATAAAGACTACCTGATCATATTTGGGGAATAGCTTTTATAAAAGCCGAGACATTTTTAATTTTTTCTTGTTGTTTTCTCAACATCTCTATGCAGGTGTAATTGCATTTTTGCCATACTTGATCATGTATTTAAAAAACTAATCCAGACCCTTAAGAATTTCTGTTGTACAAATGTGAAATAATTTAATCAAATAACAAATTTTCCTGGTCTCTCTGCATGACCACAACTTAACCAAAACAAAACAAAACAGAGATTCACAATAACCATTTTTATGTGCAGTTGAATTCTGATGATCCCATCTAACCCAGATTTAAGCAAATTTATGCAGTATGCAGAATTCACTTTCCTAGCTCCATCTCTACTACATTATCAAATATTGTTTCTAATTGTGTTTTAAAAAACACAATCTATTCATCAGTCTACTTTTTGCAATGTCAATATCAGACTCATAAGTTTTTTGTCTATTGTGGGTATATCTTCCTTTTATGTGATGAACCATTTTATCTTGAATGATACTAAAACTGCATTTTCATCAACATATTTGAATTATCTTTGTGTATATTTCTTTAATAACATTTATATGTTTAGCAATCCCAGAGAAACCCAAGATGGTATTTGTATTTTGTATAAAATGACCCTGTGACATGGCTGGAACTCTATTTTGTAAAATTGTACTGCATGAATTACATTGAGGACTTGGACTTATATCACCTTAAAAAGTGAAACCAATGACAAATACTTATTGTACTTTTTTTGAGTGGCTTTATGAAAAATATTGGTGACACTGCTATTTTATGTACTCTCAATGTTGTCATTGGCGCTAGTTGAATAATCACATGATATTAGTATAGTATAAGTTGATCTCTCATTTTGAAGCTAATCAATGTTATCACAGTCAAATTATTTTAAAAAAATTCTCCATGAAATTAATGGTCCATTTCTAATGCAGTTATTTAACCTACAATAAATAAATAAATACATAAATGAATAGATAAAATTTAGAGTCAGATAGCAAAAACTTCTTATTATATTAGAAGTAACTAGAATTTAAATAAGCACTAAAATTCTAAAATTCCATAAAATTGTGCAATAACCAACATTCATTTTTTATTGCACAGCTATCAAATAAGAATGACAAGGGCCTGAGCCTTGCATGAGACTCAAATGGATGTGGCACAGATGTGCTGATATAGTGTATTCACTACTAAGATACTTATGTATAATGGACAAACACAAGTTTGTTTTTATAATATTTTTAAAAGACTCATCCAGAATGTTCTACTTACCTATTTCTGTGTTATGAACCGCCCAAAAACTTTATGGCCTATGACCTCAACATTTATTTATTTTGGTCATGAATCTGCAATTTGGGCCGGGCTTGGCAGTGGCAGTTTCACGAGGTGTCAGCTAGAGAGGCTCAGCTGTGGCTGGAGGATCCACTTTCAAGATGGCTGACTCACATGGCTGGTAAGGTGGCACTGGCTGTTTCCCCAGAGCTCAGCCACAGCTGTCAGTCAGGGGACTTCTTTTCTCTCCATTGAGGTCTCTCCACAGGGTTTCTTGGGCTTCCTCACAGCATGGCAGCTGGGTTTCAAGAGAGAGTGTTCCAAAAGATAGGAGGTGACATGACAGTTTGTCAGTGCCTTACTTGGAAAATGGCACAGTATCACTTCTGCTGTATTTATTCTATCGTCAAAATGTTCTTCTTGGAGGGGGAGAGGGGGAGTCACAGTATCCATGACCATGTTTAATCACCACACAGAGTTACCACCTTCATAGTCAATGAACCTTGAGAAGAAGCTTCAAATAATTAGACAGGGATTGCAGAAGTTTTAGGCAGAGATTAACACAAAAACTAATTACCACATGTAAATAAAAAATTAAAACATGCTATGATATGTATTATAATAGACCATGCAGGTAAATAAAGGGGAAGGTGGATCAAAATCCAGCCTAACGTTACACACCTCAGCCAAAAACAAATTACCACAAAATTGAGAATGGACAATAGATATAATTTTAATCGTGATGATATAGAAATTGAAATACTTATTGATTCCAACTAATTCGAGTTCTTCATTCAGATAGTAATCATTAGATGTCAACAAACTTGAGTAAAAAAGGGGACCTGTAGGTTCAATTAATTTTAATGTCAGAAAACATCTGAGCATCCATCATATGCCTATTTTTGCCACTTTAAAATTTATATGGTCCCACCTCATTAAAGAAAATTTCCCCATGATTACAACAGTTAAATATTCTTATTGCAAGAAATATGTAAGGTATAAGAAAGTACAAAAAGGAAAATAAAACAACCTAGAATTTCACCCAGAGATAATTATGTTAACATTTATATATGAAGTATATATAAAATATATATAGGTATTCATATGGACAAAACAGGAGGAAATACAATTTTGGGATGATACTGCTTGTGCAGTTTTTCAAAATTCCTACATCTTACAGTTAAAATTCTATCTTCAGTCTTTATTCATGAAATATAATACTTTTCAGAAAAATCATAATTTCTGATGTCTACGTTATTCCACTACATAAAATTTCTGCACTTAGACCAACCTCTATTTTTTAAAGTTTACATGGTGTTCAGTTTTTTTATTTTGTGTTACAAATATGCTATATCTGGGATGTTTTATAATAGCCATGAACATTCTAGGGCTCTTACTATGTATGAGCATATTGTTTTTCAGAAGCTTGCATTAAGGTATCAGTCCAGATAATTATTTTATTAGTAGGCAACTGGAGAAAGTTTCTTCAGGGCTGGATGTCTGGCTGTTTTTGTTGTATTTTGTTAGGTCATTTCTTTAGCTATCTTTAGAAACTCACTTTTGCATACACACACAGACACAGACAGACACACACACACACACACACACACACCAGCATACTCATGGGAATTTATCTATTCTGCCTTTTACGAATGCCTCAACAAAGGTGGGGATGTATTCTGTGCTTTAAAAAGGGATTTTCTATGAATTGCTTTTGAATTGTGAGTTTCTATAGTCTGCCATTCAGGGCCATGTTAATTATAATATATAATGAGAGGCATGGTGGTCTTGAGCCAAAAGTAGGATGTTATCTGCAAGACAGCCCTCATCCCAAGCAGCTTCCTTCACAGCAGGCCAGAGACTCCATCCAGAATTACACAGGTACTGCAGATAATGTCATTACCCTAAGGATTGCAGTACAGTGTGATGGCACATTTTTATGGCTAGATTTTTAGATCTGGAAGAGACACCAAGAAAGCACTAGAGCCAAGGTTCTCCCTGAGGCATGGATTTAAAAGATTGATATCCTTGTTTTATGAGATACCTAAAGCGGGAAGTGAGTCTCCAGATTATTACACACACACACACACACCACACATACTTTAGGTATGCATAAATATACATCATGTTCTCATATTGTTCGGTTCCATTGGAAGAATGTAAATGTAAGCTGCAAATATTTTACTTATGCTGCTAGGTACCTTTTGTAGAACAACTTTTTATAGTAATGAGTGGGCCTAGCTGATTTCCTTAAGAATGTCAGTCCCCTAATGGAATCTCAGGAACAACCCCTACCTTGAATGATGCATGTCAGCAAACAGTAGGACAAAAGACCTGGGGCACCTTCGCACCTTTGTTTAAAGATAACCCATGTTATTTCCTCTAGGATTTAAAATCCAACTTGTTCCACTATGAAGAGACAACAGTGGAATCTACTAGTTGTGCTCTTGATAGACACAGATGAGATTCTCTGTAGGGAATGCGGCCTGGATTTGTTAGACATAGTTATCTTAGTTCCTGAATAGGCAATTCCAGCATACATACAATGCAAATAATATAGCATATTCAGGGAAGTTATGCCGTTTTCTTAAATTCTCCCAGGTTTTTGCAGCTGCAGAAACGAGGACTCATTAGCTATAGTTTCTGCTCCACTATGTGCTACGTGGGCTGGAGGCTGTTGCACACACACAGAGAGATAAGGCATCTAACAGCCCAAAAGAGTGACTGTTTCTCAGAGCTTCCTAAATTAGTTTCAGGTAGGAGCTTTCCCAGGTTCCTGGTCTGACACAGTAATTAAAGGAGACTGGGAAGATTCACTCACTCCATAATTATTTTAGTTCCAATACAGTCTGACCTTACTAATTCAGAATTATTGAGAGAGATATTAGTTTGGCCTAATGAGAAGTATGAAAAATGTAACATTTTAAATTGAAACATAGCTTTATTACTTGGGGTTATATTCAAAGCCACAAACTAATAGCTTAACACCTTTTGTGGTGATGCTTCTGGGCTTGCTTTAATGATGAGATAAAGATGAGTTTTAATTTGCTCGGGGCCATTCTTTTCCTTGGCATACAAATCCAGTGGTCTTCGCTGTGTTCATTTGTGATGTAATGAATTTTAAAAAATGTATATATTCTTAGATTGTTTTTTCCTTCAAAATCCTAAAAGTGACACATCACCACTATAAGAAGCCAAAGGAAAAGAAAGTATATAAAGAAAAAAAAGTTAATAAATTGCTTCTCTTCCAGTTCAAATCTCACATATAGCCAGTAATAATAGTTTGGCATAAATCATTGTAGAGCCAGGTTTAACTGCCTCAGGCAAAGCACAGAGTAGACGTTTAATAAATGTCTGTTAAGCTGTTATGAAGTAAGCCCCTGCTATGAACAGCTTATTTCTATCTCTTGCTACATTCCACTTCTTTTCATTCCTACCTTCTACCCCAGGTTGAACGCCCATGGCTTTGTTTATAAATAAGCTACTAGAATGGCTTCTTCCAGGCTTCTCCTTGGCAAACTTGTCCCCACTCTGTTCTACATGTGATGTCGGAGTAATTGGTCTGAAATGTGCCTCATCCTGTAATTCCCTGGCCAAGGATCCTCTCACTATACTCCCCGTGGCCTAAAGAAGACAATCAGATTCCATTTTAGACACCTCCTACATGTGGCCCCAAGCCAACAGAAGCTGGCTTTTGCAATTTTCCCCTTACACATCTACATTGCCAGGCAAACTAGACTTTATTTATTGATTGATTATTCTAGAGATGGGGTCTGGCTCTGTCGCCCAGGCTGGAGTACAGTGGCATCATCATAGCTAATTAGACCCTTAAACTCCTGGGCTCAACGGATCCTCCTGCCTCAGCCTCCCAAGTAGCTACAACTACAGGTGCATGATATCATGCCCAGCTAATTTTTTTAATTTTTTGTAGAATGGGGCCTCCCTATGATGCCCAGGCTGGTCTCAAACTTCTGCCCTCAAGTGATCTTCCCACCTCAGCTTCTCAAAGCAAACTAGACTTTTTGAAAGGCCTTTTCTACTCTCTGCCCCTTCCTGTCTCTCTACTTATAGTTTATGCTGAGCCTCATCCTGGGATTCAATTAAACATTAATTTTAAGGAGGTAGTATGTTCAAGACTTGGGCTAGGCCGGGCTCGGTGGCTCACGCCTGTAATCCTAGCACTCTGGGAGGCCAAGGCAGGTGGATCACTCGAGGTCAGGAGTTCAAGACCAGCCTGAGCAAGAGCAAGACCCCGTCTCTACTAAAAATAGAAAGAAATTATATGGACAGCTAAAAATATATAAATAGAAAAAATTAGCCAGGAATGGCGGTGCATGCCTATAGTTCCAGCTACTTGGGAGGCTGAGGCAGGAGGATCACTTGAGCCCAGGAGTCTGAGGTTGCTGTGAGCTAGGCTGATGCCACAACACTCTAGCCTGGGCAACAGAGTGAGACTCTGTCTCAAAGAAAGAAAAAAAAAAAAAAAAAAAAGACTTGGGCTAGTCACCCCAGAAATTAGACTAGTAGAGATTAGGAAGACACTCACTCTATCCTTCCATTTAAAGTGAGAGATGGCAAGACGATTATACAAGAAGCCCTAATAAAGTGGCCTCTGCCCCACCCACCACTATTTTTGCCTCTACAGATAACATCCACTTTCTAGTATTCTCTCAAAATAATCACTGACATCTTCCTTTCTTACCTGTCCTCAAACTGCCATTGTACCTTCTCCCCCATCCCTGGTCTCCCACTTCATATTCTTCCTCGTACAGTGAAGAATATCTTTAAAATACTAATAGCTGAGAAGAATATCTTTAAAATACTAATATCATTTATTAACTTGTATTTATTTGTTCAATCGTACCTGTACAAACTAATTGAAACATTTACTTTGGGTAAGCCAGGTGTTAACTTGAGGCATACAGAAATTCATATCTGAGGTAACATTGGCTCTTATAGTTAAAGAACTCCCCAAGATTTCTGTCTATTATAGGGGGAAGGTGGGAGCATGTTCTCAGAACCACTTTGGCATGCAACGGATGGGTGTGTCCTGCTTGCAAGAAAATCCAAACCTTTCTATGGTTTCTACAAAAAACAACTTTCAAAATGTTACTTATTTCCAATCTTTGTTAGTTTTGTGGGGGAAGGGAGCACAGTGTTCTGCCCTATCATGAGTGGGTTCTCTCCTTTCTCTTCCTCTGCCTTCCCCTCCTCACCTGCTTCTTCCTAGATTGGATTTCCCCAGAAACTCCAAACTTTCTCTCCTGTGATGTGTGGCCCAGCTGACATCTACTGAGGTCTTTTTTTTTCAACAAACAAACAAAAAACTATGTTCTAAGTGTATTTTCAACCACAGCCAGTTTTCCTTTTAAGAAGAATTCCGGTGTCAATTGTTAAGATAATAACATTTTCCCTATCTTGTTACACTTGAGAAATCCCATTTTCATCATGCAGAAGTAAATTTGAGCTCAGCCTTTGGCTGAATTTGTAAAGCCTTAATAGGAGGTGTAATCTGGAGGCTACTGCCGGCTTCAGAAACAAGGATGGCTCAGAAGTCCCTGGAGCTAAGTTATTGTTTGAAAGAGCTGAGCTTCTGCTGGTGCAAATGGAAACAGTTTGTCTTGTAAGTCAACTCAAAGTGATTTCTCCTCTGACAAAGTGAAGAGATGGGAGAATAAATATGTACCCTGAACTCCAGAATCCTGATTCTGCTATGTAATTTAAGGCCAGGGACTAAGCACATTTTCGTAAATGAAACAAACGGTGCTGTAAATGGTAATAGAAACGATGCATCTTCACTTTTTGATGTGTCTCAGATGAGCTCCCGTTAATGAAACAGGACACAGCAGATGCAAAATGGTCAGAGTAGAAGACAGGAGATGGAACTCCGTATGAAATAAAGACATTAGTGCCTGAAGATCTGATGGTAGAGAAGAAAAATGATGTTTACATCTTTGTGTGTGTGTGTGTGTGTGTGTGTGTGTGTGTATGTGTTTATGCAGTGGTCTGAAAGTGCTGGGCATTACCTGTGTGTTTCCATTAAACTTGAATTATATAAATCTAAAGCTATAGTTTGACACAGGTTCTTGGGAAAGCACTTTCTACCTTCATTTAACCAAATGCAGTACTTTAGAATTTTTGTTACTAGTTATTTCTGAAGATTTTACTTAGAGTCATCCCCCGCCAACCTCATATTCCAAGAATCATCCAACAGCAAAGTTCTATTAGTCACCAACAAATGGGAGAACTCAAAAACAATACAAGGAGATGCATTTTAATTTCTTGTTTATTATCTTTGCAGTCTGATTCTACTCTAGAGACCGTTAGCTTTGCTAACCACAGAAATTAATCTTTGCAAAGTCCAAAACTTTTGGAGCTCAATGTATCAGAGAGGTTATTTTTAGAAGAGATAAAACCACTCATTGTTTAAGATGAGGTAATGGTGTGGGGGGCAGGGGTGGTTTGGAAACATTTAGTGCTAATGAATAATTCAATTTGATTTACTGGAGAAATGAAAGGGGATGGCATTCTGCCCTTCTCTTAATGTAAAAAAGATAATGGCCATTTCACTTTATCTGTGTATCTGAAAGTATCTAATACAGCTTATTTTTATTCCAGGTCAAGTCATCAGCCTTTAAAAGTAGTTTAAGTCTGGCTGTCGTAGTAAAGTGCACCTTTAAAAATGAAAGGAATCCCAGACGAAAGTGTGCTCATTTACTCTTTTACCCAGCCCTGCCCAGGTCTCCTTGCAAAAACAAAATGTGTTTCTTAATTGAACATTAAAGACATGAAAGAAGCCAGAGGTTGTGAATCTTGATGACAAGAGAGGCCAACGTGAATGACCCTGTAGTTGAGGTAACCGAGCCAGCTTTATTAGTGTTGTTATTTTGACACTACAAAGGTGTGGGCTTTCAAAAGCTGAGCTTACTCTTGTAGCTATTATTTTGCACGATAGTTTGGCTCTTGGCTCAGGCACTTTTTAATGAAAGGCTAACAAACAATGTAAAAGCAGTGGATATAAACATGCATGAATGTGTGTATTGGAATGCGCTTATGAAATTACGGGGTCGACATTGTCCATGCAAGGAGGTTTTGTATATTAAACTTCTGTTCTTACTTCTACTTGCAAGGCTGCTCATCTGTTGCATTCACTTGAGGTCTTCTCCTTAATTAAAGCAGACAGTGAACGTATCTGCTGAATCTCTGAGAAGTAACCAGAATAAATGGTTTCCAATGCAAAGTCCTTCCTCTCTTTTCTCCACCCATGGAGCTGTGAATAGGGGAAGCGGGCAGTTAGTTAGTTAATAAGGAGGTTCTCGAAAGGTAGGGGGGAAAGAGCTGGCAGACACTGGAGAAAGAATGCTGTTCAGTTTGGTGGAGAGGTAGTTCACCAAACAGAAGCACAGTTTTTGAATTTGCTGGTTTTGGTTCTGCAAAATGGCCAGGTTATATGCTCACACTTTAAACCACAATGTAGATGTAAAGGTTTTAGGAAAACTGTTAGTACAGTAGCACATACTCATCTTTCTGTCATTTTTGATGCCCCTTTTGGAGGTTTCCTAAAAAAGGGACACCTTTCTGTCGTGGTTATAGTTTTTCTTCAGATGACTTGAGACGTGGCTCCTATTTGCATGAGTGTAAAGTGCTTAGGGATGAGATGAGTCGGCACAGGGATTTTACGTGGGGCTGAGTTGCGGGATTGTTCTGCGGCAGCACAGCCAGAACGGTATAGTGGTATAGCCCAGATGTAGTCAAAGAAAAAAGCAACAGGTCCCAATCAGAGAATCTGTGGCAGCAGTGATGTTTTCGGAGCATATCAAAGCTTCATGGGGAAGTGAGTTGTAAGCTCAGAAACAGTGCAATTAGGAGCAGGGCAGGGACACACAAGTGAGGGCAGACACACGGGGAGTGACTCAGGATAAAGACTGACAACAGAGCAGTAGGTACAGGCTAAGTTTACCAACCATTTATAACATATCCACTGTGAGCTGGGTAGTGTGCTGATATAAAGATAAGTAATGCATAGTTCTTGCCTTCAGGGGAGTTAAAATTACTGGGAGAAAGAATATCAGAGGACAGTTTTATGTGATACTTGCCTTGTGCTTGCAGCGCTATACCCAAGAGCTTAAAGGACCAGGCTATTCTGGTACAGCTTTATAAAGAAAAAGAGGATGTAAAATGAATTTTATGCATTCCTCCTACCTCTTTCCTTTTCCCTAAATGAAAATAAAACCCAAGAAAAAAATAGCAATGGAAATTCAGTCCCATATGCTTCTCTTGTGATTTTTAAACATATTTCCTTTCATTTTTAGAAAACATCATGGATATTACTTTATAACTGCCATATAAGCTCTAAGCAAGGTTCTCTGAGTATTGGAGACATTCAGTTTAAGTCTCTTACAAATTGGGCTTTGTCATTTCCCCAAACAGTATCAGCACTAATCACATTATGTAGGTGACACACTCTGGTCAAATCATCCAGAATGAATACCACATTGCTTGCCTGCTGTTATATCATTGGGATGCGTCATTTGCAAATGGGAAAATTGTAGCTCTGAAAACAATATGCTTCTGATTTCTTGGTACAAAGAAAGGCAAGTGATGGTCAGAGTAATGTCTGAGAGAAGTTATGCATGTGACTTGAATGTGGAATTATAACTGATTTCTAAGAATCCTAGGGTTCCAAGTTGAGCTCAAATAATTCACGGTGTTGTATAGGGAGAAAAAATATGCCTCAGTGGAAAACTTTGCATTGTCTATAGCACACCTTTCTGGTAGTTATCTGATTCCGATTGTAGATGAATGACAGCAATGCAAAATAATTTTTGTCTGTAGACAGACAAGTTTTGTCCTATTCTGTAGAGGCTCAGTTGACTCCCTCTCCCCCTCCACACCCAAGGTAGGTGTATCCACATTTGCACATTCATTTCAACATTCTTCCAGTCTACCTAAAGTGGTGCTTTTTAGACTTTTCCTTTGCCTGGTTACATTAGCCAGGTTCCCTTGTTATAAGTAAAATAAAATGTTTAACTTATGTCCTTTTCATGCCTGTATGAGAATCATATCTTACTTCTTTTTGAAAATTATCTTTTAGCATTGTACAATTTTTGCTGCTGTTGTGTCTACCACTGCTTCTGCAGCTGCTTACTGCCTCTACCACGACTAATATTTTCTTGACAATGCCTTTGCCCAATTTCCCATGTAGTCCTAACTTTGGAAGAAAAGAGAAATTTGATGCTCCAGTAAAGCAACACTTCAGGTGACTTTTATTAACATACCTCACCTGGTGAAGCAAAGGTGAAATGCCATGCCCAC
Source organism: Eulemur rufifrons (assembly GCF_041146395.1). Classification (NCBI taxonomy): domain Eukaryota; kingdom Metazoa; phylum Chordata; class Mammalia; order Primates; family Lemuridae; genus Eulemur; species Eulemur rufifrons. Next base: position 52,518,611 of record NC_091010.1, on the reverse strand, counting down.
AAGGGGTCTTTTTTTCCTCTCCCTACCCTTTCCCAACTTGTAGGCTAACCTGATGTTGGCTTCATTTTGTGAGAACATAGCAGAAAAAAATACAGCTTTCTGAACAAATCCCATTCGTTTTCAAGCCCACCCAGGCAGTGGAGTAACTCTGAGATGCAGTTTTTTGATTCAAACTCCTGATTCTGATCGTATTTTTAACTGCTAATATCTACTCCCCTGCATGTATTTTATTTTCCTCCTTTCAGTTATTGCTAATAGCCTTTCCATTGACAAGGTTTCCATTTAATTTTTACAAGATAGGCTGGTAGGTTCACTTTACGTTCTGTGCTCAAAGAGTGGAAGAGACGGCAAAACACATTTTGATGCCTGCCTCTAGGAAATGTCAACTCTTAAACCAGTTTGCTATCAATGAGTTATTGCCTCTTCATCTTCCCCTTCTCTTCAAAAATATTCAGCACCATTTCAGAATGTTATATCCTGAGTTGTTAAACCTTCACCAGTATTTTCACATTCAAGTAATGCTCAATAGCATGTTTGCCAGCAAAATTTAAATTGAATCTGAACCCTTACATTTACTTCAGGGCAAAAACAGCTCAGTGGCATGTACTTCTGTCTAAAATAGTTTTAATCAGCTGCTAAAATCAAAGGCATCATTTAAATTGATAGTATTTTCAAGAAAAAATGGTCTCAGAGTTCTTCCCTGAACTGTCTGCTGGCTTAAATATGGGTCAATTGCTGTAATTGTATCTATGTAATCTTTATTTGCTGCCTATATGGTATAATCCTATTTTTTTAATTCCCTGATTACTTAAAACTGGATTACATACTGAATAGTAACATAGGCTGGCAGAGGAAAAGATACCTGATTATATTATTTTTTCAGACTCCTAATTTTTGAGACATTCAGCATATTCTAGAAGGATTTTTGTCATGCTGTGGTCTTTTTACCTAAAGAGCTGACCTCAAAAAAGTCAATTTTGTAGGTAGGAGAATTTCAGTATCATTCAGGTTTCCTGAAAATCCTTGGTTCTATATTTAATTAGAGTTTTAATGGACCTATATTAATAGCACAGTGGGTTTTATTTTTCATGAATTACGAACTTATTTACTTCTCCTTTTCCCAGCAATATATCAAACTTTCCCTTCTTTATGTCACATCCTTAAAAAAATAAAATTTACTTGTTTGCTTTTTGACTTCCAAAAGAGTATTTTTTCCCCTTACACATACATTCAAATTGAAGTATTGATAGTTTCAGCTCTGGGAATATTGGAGCATTATATTATGCCAGATGTAAGCTCGTATTTGTTACAGAATGAATAAAAAATATTATCCAATTTTTAGCTTTTAGAAAATATTTGCTTAAAATAGGAATTCCTGTGCACTCTTCTTGAAGTCAAAAATTCCAATTCAGAGTTCAGCCTCCATCATTGCCCTGTGTCCTTGGTAGTTAAGTCATTTATCTCTTCTGAATGGAAACGATAAATAGTAATAAGGCTGCTTTGAGGGTTATATTAAAGTGTGAGTGTAGTTTGCACTGAAATATAATCAAAACCACCAGTGGGGCTTTATGTAGAGCTGGTGTCCCACACTGAAGCAAGCAAGGAGTCTACTGTCAGAGCCCTGCAGGAGGATTTCCGGAATCTTAGTATGCTATAGTTTTCAGTGTTGGGACTTTCCAGCTTTTTCTCTTGGGAGGTTATTGCAAATTCTAAAGATATTTCTGTGTTACAATTGTGTTAAAAATGTGCATTTTGAGGCCTGATTTTATTTATTATAGAGCATTGCCACCGTTTATAGTGTTATATGAGTGTTAAATATTAGTGTATTTTTTCTGCTCTGCTGATACTCAGGCATCATGTGAGTGTATAATTCTGGAAAAGCAGTCAAAAGCTGCCTAGGAGCTGCCCTACATTACCCTGTAAAGGTGACTCTGTTGCAGAATTCTAAAAACAAACAAACAAATAAACCCAAAAAACATGATTGTCTACTCACTTGTCAACACAGTGGCTCTTTAGAAATGGCATTCTCTCTAGAAGTCGACAGATTTTCTTGGATACTGAGAGGTGCAGCTGTGAGACTGGACTAATTAGTATAGCTAATTCCAAGTTATACTACGTAGTGTTACCATAGCCAGGGGTAGTCAGGGATGGTATATGTTTCCTCCACCAGCCTTCTTATCAGTAGAGATATGGATGCTGTCCTTACTCTGGTGACCTGTCTGAAAAAAACAATAGTTTTAAACCCACCATCATTTTAGACCTTGGGAGTAGGTGGATAGATTTCTTTGCTCTCCAGATGAAAAGGGGGGATAGTGTGACTCTCATTTTATAGAATAAAGGTACCGTCCAAAGTTGGCAGGTGAGCTAGAGATCGGCTTCTGCCTTTCCCGTTACCTCTTTTGATGGCTTAATTGGACACAATACAGGAACGTCACTGGGCATGGAAAGAAATGGCAGATTGATAGCTTCCCATATGCTTCGGTAATATAGTGAGGGGACAGGAGGATGAGTCTGGTGAAACGGCCTTTACTATAACAGTATCAGTATATTTCTGTTTTTATCACTTTTTGTTAAAGTTTGCCTTGAAGGGATTCACCCTGGATAAAATCAGAAAAGAAAAATCTTTCTAGAATATAAGAAAGCGAGTGATTTTATAATATAAAAATAATGATAATAATTATGTTATAAGGTTATGTAAAATAGAGTTTAAGTGGTAAGACATTTGCATACCAAAAAAATAGGGTTTAAAAAGTATACAGCACATGGAAAAGACAGAGCCCTTTGGTGATCCTGGGGTAGCTTATATTAAACTAGCCCTTCTGTAGATAACAATTATACATTCTGAGGGAAAAAAAAAACAAAACAAAAAACCTTTGAAGGCACTGGAGTGAGAATAACAACAGGCAGAAACTGAAGGGGATTTAACCCATGAAGGAAGGGAACCACGCTGGTAAGAACTGCAATATGTTTATACAGTTTTTCCCCTGAGGGCTCTCCGCCCTCTAGGATGCGTAGAGAGCTACTGTGTACAAGGTGTCTGTGTATGGAATTTGGGGCTTCCAGAGTGACTAGAGATTGTAGAAAATCTTAGAAATGAGGAAGACACAGAAGCCAGAGCCTCAAAATCTGCATCAATTACTTGCTGATTGATTCCTGAATTCTAAGGAGCCAGTAGACAGAAACAGCTTTAAGACTGAAGGGGCTAAAAAAAAAAAAAAAGATTTCAGTTGCTGGTTATTGTTGGGGAAACAGGGTTTGGAGTTTGAATTCTGCCAGCTAAGAGGGGCTTAGTAAATAGCTGAGCCTTCCATTAAAACATACTTTAGAAATGAAGGCTATTTACCAGGATGAAGGAATTTTCCAGAAGCCTAAGTGAAAATCCAAACTTTCTCATCCAAATAAAATGTAAAACTCAGCCTCCATAAGTTCTAGGTGATCAGCCAGTAATGTTTTTAGCTGCCTATTAGGCATGAAAACATTTTTCAGAACAAGATAACAAAGTCCAATTCCCTGTGATGTCATCCACAATGTTCAACGAACAATTAAACATTACTAGTCATGCAAAGAAAGTGGAAATTGCACCCATGGTCAAGGAAAAAAGTTGCCAAGAGAAAGCAACGTGAGGATGGCCCAGATGTTGGAGCGAGCAGCAGAGACTTAAAGGCAACTATTGCAAATCTGTAAGGGCTTAAAGGAAAAGATGGTCAATCAGACTGAGAGAACAGATGGGCTTCTCGGAAGAGAAATGGCAGCCATAAAAAAAAGAGCAAAGTGAAAATTCTAGAAATGAAGCATACTATCTGAAATGAAAATATTTATTGGATGGGCAGATTGGATACGATGTAAGAAAGGTCAGTAAACTTGTGGATAGATGAATAGAAATTATCCAATCTGAAGAATGAAGAGAAAAAAATAAATCTCAAAAAAAAAAATAAATAGAACTTTAATGACCTATGAAAAAATATCAGGCATTTTACAGTCTGTGTATATAGAGTACTAGAAACAGAGGAGAGAGAGAGAGAGACGGAATACAAAAAAAAAAAAAAAACACCAAACGAAAACATAACTTGTGTTTTTATAAGCAGCCATGAAATAATTTATAAGTATCTGTCTATAAAGATAAAATTCACTTTCATGTCTTTTACTGCCATATGAATGATGGTGAGAATGGTAACTCTTATGATTAATAGTGATGATCACTATTTAATTTCTGAGAAATTAAATTTGTTTAGCTCTGTCTGAAGTGGTGCGGGGGAATCTGAGAAATACTTGAGGCACTGGTTGGGAAATTTACATGTGAGTGCATAAGCTTGTGTTGCTTTAAACATTCTAAATTGGTTACAACAATAAACTAATCACTTTCACCTATAAAATGTCATTTTACCCTCCTAAAATCCAACTCTTTGATTATTTAAATGATGCTTCCATAGGACTTCCTTGTCTTTATGGGTCTCTTTTATAATTGATTAAACTGTATCAGCCTGCTTAAATATGTGGTCCAGGTCCTCAGATATGTCATGTGTATTATTAATTATCATTATCCTGGGAATTGGTAAAAGCCATTAGTTCCTGCATTTACAATTTCTTAATAACTGGCCTTTCTTTAAAAATTTTCACTGGCTTTCTTATTAATTATCATTGTACTTATAAACACGAAAGTAGATATGACCTTTATAAGTTACCATTAGGGTCCTGGGCAACTTAAAGGTAACAAGAATTATGCCATTTAGTCTCCCTGCTAGAAAATTCCTCACAATTGTTGCTGTTCAGGTGATTTAGGCTTCATTTTTGCTGTTGCTGATATTGTGTATTAAGTTCTTCAACTCGGTGTTTTGTAGTAAAATCAAACACAGAGATTAGTGGCACACTATCTGAACTTAAGTAAATGTTGACCAGGAAATACTATTCATAAGAATGGCTGCTAATATGGGCATAATGTGGTTTCAAAGACCAGGGGCAGTGTTGCTTATGGGAACTCTAGCAGTGATGAAAAGATAAATAAATCCTTGGAAGTGGATGCACTTCATACTTGGATGGCCAAATGTGTTCAATTATTGCATCACAGAAAAAAAGCAATGATGTTTTTGGTGGAGTCCCCATTGTCCTATGGAAACAGAAGAATCACTGCCTCAGATTTTAGAATTCTATACACTAAGTTGCCCACTACCTATGAGGTAGATTATAAAAGAAAATAATACTATTGTGCACTGTATATGTAATTATACTGAGATAATGAGGCAATAAACTGTATATTGTTGCCAAAATAAATATTTAAAAATCAACATAAATTTGAATGTCCATTTTTTAGGACCTTTGGTATTTTATTCATTTGATCAAGAGTTATTATACATTTATGCTGGGAAGCTAGGCATTTGTGATATAAGGTGAATATAATATGAGCTCTGATATTAAAGAGCTCTCAATAGTATGCCTTCAGTACTAATCAAATGTTCTTTATTTGGTTATTTTCTATCCTTAGAAATTAACACTAGGAGACAACATATTAATGGGTGAATTTTAACCAAATTCTGATAATATTCTGATAATATTGAAATGCAGTTCTAGTAAATTACAGACAGCAAGCCAGAGTTTTGTCTTTTCTGGAATATTTAATCATCCTGGCTGTATCTTTTCCCTGTGATACCCATCCCTTTAAAGAACTGAGGGCCAGGTCAAACCTGTAAGACAGACAAGGCAACCGAGAGTTTGTCTTAGCAGCTGAGTGCGTTGAAAAGAATTTTTCTTTAATGTTGAGTTCAGATAGATTTCTGGAAATGGTAATAGTTTGATGAAAGACATGTGCCCCCTCCCCTCCTTAAAATCTAAACTAGCTTGCTCATCCTTGAAACTGGGCACAGTTCTCTGTTTACATTTCCACATTTCATGGACTAACATACTGTGAAATCTCAAGCTAAGCTGTCTTGACTAATGAATATACAGTATGTTGAAAAAGTATGATCCTTACCTTGGAAGGCAGAAGCACGATTTTGTTAGCAATTCCTCTGTATCAATATTTATTTTGCTATCTATATCTATATGTATATGCACACATACACACACAAATTAATATTATTCTTACAAGTCAGCACAGCGAAAATCATAGGCATTAAGTCGTGGTTGAGTCTAAAGATTATATTTTCCTTAGCTAGATTTCTATAATGGCTTTTCTTGGGCTTAAAGAATCTAACTCAACCTCTTACACACAAGCTAATCCAAGACTATGTTCCAACTCTTTTAATTATACCTGACAAATTTCAGGTAGATAAATCCTTACAGAAATAATTACCAGGCCTTGACTAATGTACTGATGTCTGATTCGTGGTGGCCTGGAACTTGGAACCTTACATAAACAATGTAAGCCAGTAGGTTTGAAGGAATCTTGGGGCCAGAAACTCAGAAACCCTAAATGGATGGATGTTTGGTGCCTATGCCATTTCCTGGGCCTCTCACAGGAGATGCATATGAGCTTAAAATGCCAGGAGAATAGAGTAGCTCACAGGGAAGGAGGGACAGAAAGAATAAACAGCAAAAAACTACCACTCTGTTATATGCCCCCTGGTACTGTCCTGAGGAGCCCTGTCCTACTGTCTTGTCTTGGATACTTGGTTATTTTCCTGAGCACTGCCATTTTTTACATGCCTCAGACTAACATTGGAGATAAGAAAAGAATTCTCAAAGATGAAATATCAATTATGCTCTAGACTCCTCTGAGATTGTAAGTTCCCAAGGGAAGTGATTACATCATCTGCCTCTGTACTGTATTTTGAAAGCACACTGGTTGTATGGGAGAGATCATCTGCCTCTCAATAACTGAAGTTCTCCACCTAGAGTTCAATAAATGAGCTTCAGAAGGGTGTGCCAGAATTTTGTTTCTAGCTGCTGTTTATTAGAAGTGGTGTTTTTAGCATCCAGAGCTGTCATCAGATACTCAAAGAAGTTTATAACCTTGAAGAAGTGCCAGATCCAAGAAGTTCAGCACTCACAATTACACTAGAATTTTGATTTAATTATTCTCCCAAAGAAAGCATTTGGGCAGACTCCTGACAGCACACAATTACCACAATGCATTTTTGCAAACAGACTGAAACTCCTTTAGTTTCCAGTATTCAGGGTTTTTCAGCAACATTTACTTCCTGTTTTGTTTATGTATGTATGCATGCATGTATTTATGTATTTATGTATTTGAGGGGAGGGATGGGTGTTAAGCCTCTTGGGTATTGAAAACATAAACACATTTTCTGGAACACTAGACTCTTGACAAATAGACCTATGAGTCATTCCTATCTAAATTTTGGTCTTTTGATTGGTTCAGATCCCTTGGAACTTGCTAAAGAATTGCTTGCCTTATGCTGCCCTGTTTTTTTTTTTTTTCCTCATAAACAAATGAAACCTTTGGTTCAAAGTTCAAGGAATCAAGCTTAAATAAAATAAATTAAAGCTCCTTGGGGAACGAGTGTTGAAGGAGAAGAATGAAGAATTGATGACCTGTTAACAGTTGTAATTCTCCACTTTGAATTATTGACAGTATGTGACATTATAACCTTACAAATTGCAATCTATAAACAGCTTAAAAAATATGACCTTTGCATTACAATTGGTCTCAGGAAGCCTTCAGCTTATTACAAACAGCTGCCACCAGCATATTTTCTTGCAGGCTGCAGAACAGAAAGAATGCATATAACTGGAGCACTGAATACTACTTAGAGCTCACCAAGGCCACTTACAGGCAGCAGTGATAGATGGTGAGTGGCAGGAAACTTCTCAGCCACGCTGAAGGTATTAGGATTTTGCTTGTCATTGATTTACAGTCACCAAATAGAAAGAACTAATTAGCTAAAGTTGGTTGACTTAGCACTTTTTCTCCTTTGTTTTTGAAACAAGCAGGGACTGAGAATTCATAAACAGGACAGGGTTGCTCCAGTGTATTTTTGCCAGTCTTTCTACCTACCTCCAGGATAGAATGCAACTAAAAGTCAACAAACTTTGGTTTAAGATATGGCCTGGTTTATTTTTTATTTTTTTAATCTCTCTGTTCCCAACGATAGAATAAACGTTTAGAATTCCTTTATATCGCTTTGGGGAAAAAAAGTAGGTCACAGACATATATAATTATTATATGTTTGTTCCAATGTCCTACATTTAGGAACTACTTGTGGAAATGGTTTGACACATTGGCCCATCACCATTTTTGTTCTTTTTGTATGTTCTCTTCTTGGTTCAGGGGATGCCTTTGCTAGGTTTTTCAAATATCTGTATTGCATTTGTGGTGGAACACACTCAGGGTATTGGGAAGTAGCTCTGGAGTCATGAGAAATAGGTTTTATTATGGGTTCTGCCACCAACTAACCACGTGGACTTGGGAAATTCATTTAACTTCTCTGTTCTCATTTCCCACCTGTAATAATAATCGTAATATCTAGCATTTGAGGGACTACCATGTGGCTGTGCTTTACATGCAGTGTTTCGGTTGATTCTCATGATAATCCTATGAGGTAGGAGCTGACAAGATTTTATACCTTCATGATGAGGAAACTGAAGCTTACAGAGGTTAAGTTACCTCTTACAAGAAGGTGGCAGAGTTAGAACACCAGCCCGACAATCAGACTCCAAAGCCGGGACGTTGAAATCAGGGCTCACAAACTCAAATGTCTGTGAGGGTCACGTGAGTGAAGGGATTGAGTCTGCCCCAGTGAGAGAATGGAGAGCCCGTATCCTCTTAGCAGGTGGTATAGTTCCTGCACCCATCTGGTTGACTTTGCTATGTGGGAATGTAAGCCCAATATTGCTAGATCCTCATTTTTGTTTGTTTGTTTTTTCAAGAGAAGCAAAATTTCAGCTTGATACTTTTAAATGCTGAAAACTGATCCACTTTGTTTTTAAAACATATTGAAGGCTAATATTGCATAGTACAAACAAAACATGATTTTGGGCCACTGTGGTTTGCTACTCAGATCATCTAAGTAGCTACAATATAAACTGACTAAATAATCTCTAATTCTTCCTGTAGCACCAAAATTCTCTAGAATTCTTTGATTCTTCTTGAGTCTTCAGTTTCCATATGTACATCTTTCAAATTTCTGTCTTCCATTCTTTCTAGGGGAGTTTTTTCCAGGTAGTTAACAAAGACCTTGTCCTATGAACGCCTCTATTCTCCTAGGCCTCTTTGTTCAAAACCTTAAAAAGTTATATCATGTTCTTTCTCATTTTTCCTTATAATATCCAATTAGTCACCCTCTTTTTTTTCTTGTAATTTCTCTTCCTTTTGTTCTTTTCTTTCCATTTGAGGTGTTTCCATCCTAGGAGTTTCTACTCCTAGCACCCTAGAAAAAGCCTCCAGTATTATATACCAGCACATTTGGAAAGACCCTTAAAGGTCTTCTTTGTCACTTACTGCTCTAATCCAGGAGCTGGCCAACTATGGCCTCAGGAACAAATCTAGCCCATTGCCTGTTTTTGTAAATAAAGTTTTATTGGAGCACAGCCATGCCCATTTATTGACATATTGTCTCTAGCTATTCTTGTGATACAACTATAGAATTGAGTAGTTATGACAGACATTTTGTGGCTACAAACCTAATATTTATTGTCTGGTCCTTTTAAAAAAAGTTTGCTAATACTTGCTAATCCATTCCTTACATAGTCTTCAGGTTAAACTTTTTATCTCCTGGATTGTATCACCTCTATGCTCAAAAAATTTTAATTAATTGCTTTCCATACTTTAACACACACACACACACACACACACACACACACAGACCTCTAAAGATTTTTCAGCCTTGCATTAGGGACCACTCACAGAGAACTCTTTCCAGTCATGTTTTTTAACATCACTGGGATTCCTAACCAGCTGGTTTAAATGATGAACCACAAACATACCATGTTCACCCTAACTCTGACACTTTGAAAATGTGTTATCATACTACAATGTAATTTGCAGTTTGTCATTCTTTAAACTATGATATTCAGTGGGTATTTATGATTCCGATTAAACTAATTATTATTGAAGACCTACTATGTGTCAAGAATGCTGGTATATAATCTCATGTAAATAATCTCATTTGTCCCATATTAACTCATATTATAAAGCAAATCATGTCTGTATATTGTGTAATTATTCATTGAATATATACTGGCAATTCATTTATGTCAGGTTCTGTTCTAGTACAAGAAATTATATAAAAAAAAAACAACTCACAAAAACCAACCTCAGCAGAAACAAATTCATAATCTGATGAATGACATAAGTCAACAAATAACAAAAATAATGTGCTTTGGCCATAATAGAAACATATAATACTAAAGAAGCACAGATGAAGATACAAATTCAGTTCAGAGAGGTTGGGAAGGCTTCATGGAGGAGATGACATTTGAGGTAGGTATTGGAAATTGAGGAAGCCCAAGAGCCTGAACATTCATAGTGGTTCAGAGAATAGTAAGGAGGTATCAGTAATCCAGGATTGCAAGAAGTGGTAACAGATAAAGCTAAGAAAGTAGATATGTACTACGTGGAAAGGACCTTGAATGTCTTATCGAAGAATAGGGAATTAATCCTGTAGAGACTTGAAAACGTTGAGTGTTTCTCAACAGCAGAGTAACAATCAAATTCTACCTAGATTGTAAATTCCTGGGTGGCAGAAATTACATTTAATGCATCTCTTTTTCTCTGACAGTGTCTACCAGCTCTGCCTTGAACATAGTAAACATTCAATAGATAGCTGTTCATTGATTAATTTCTTCCTGAGGGTGAAGTATTGCTGGCTGGCTGGTAGCCAATAACATTTTGAGTTTTCTCAGAGCCTGATAAAATGCTGACACCAAGATAGTTAAAAAAGAAAAAAAAAAAAAAAAAACAAAACCCAGAAAATATAGTTAAGGTGATGAGAAGCGTCAAATTCATGACATTTCTCAATGCCTGTCACCTTCATTCTAGTAGCCAGAAGTGTTGTTTTCAGCTTTCAGCAAAATTTTGGCAACATTGAGACTATCTGAAAGAAACTCGAGCTGTATTCTCCCTTGAACTATTTAAAATAGGTTTGGGAATTTCTGGTTCTCTAAACTCCTTGAAGGTGACATGCTATTACTATTATTATTTAAACCAGAGAGAAAGGAAATAATTCAACAACCTTCTGATGCAGCTAATAGAATGAAAGAGTTTTGCTCTTCCTGCAGATGTGTAAAAACCAAGCTCTTTGAGGTCTGAGCTGTAACTGCCAAGAGTTATCAGTCTGTGCTAATTGTCAGAAGTTGCCAGGAGTGATGGAGGGCTGTAGGCATTGCTGCTTTGAGTGACAGACTTCAGGTTATATTTGTGGCATTGGCACTTAAAAAAGAAGAGAAAATTTGAATTTGTAATCTGAGGTAGGTTAGCCCTGTAGGAGCTGTTTTGTTTCCTTCCTCAACAAAACCTAGGATTGCATTTTCATCTTGAGAACTTTGTAAAGTTTGGATAATAGAGCAGTTCCATCTTTGACTTGCTTGTTAGGGGAGAACTAGGGTCATTCTCTCTACTGACCTGTACCAGTTTCTCCTACTGTGGTTCTGATGCAGATAGATTGGTAATTAGCAAGGCTGGTAAATAACAGCATCAATGAGCTTGACTTGGAGACTGAATATGGCTTCAATTTCTAGTTTCAAGGGCTGACTTATCCAGGGTGCCCAGTGTCTAGGGTACCTGAAGGTCATCCAGCATCCCTGTGGATCCCTGTTTAAGCTTCTTGTGCCGCCCTTCTCTCATTTCCTTCTCCACCCTTACTGAATTATGCCGCATCCACACACTCTCCATCCAGATGTCTCATGGGCTTCACCTTGCATTGCTCTACTCCCACACAGACTTCTGTATCCAATGTTCTTTCCTTTTTCTAGCCCTTTGGCTAAACCAGGGTCTGGAGGATACAATGATACCACAACTGTAAAATTTCTACAGATTTCTATCCTCCTACTAGGCAAGTCTTCATAGCATTTTGTATAGACCTCCATCATAATACTTATCTCAGTATATAAATTTATCTGAAGCCCCCAAAGATCAGTCTAAGAGCATAGAAATTGTCATTTTGTTTCAATGGAATATCCCCAACATTTAGTCTCTGTGCTTGGCCCACAGTAACTGCAACCATAAAATAAATAATAATAGCTATGATGTAATAACAAGTTACTCTGTGCTAGTCATATGAAAAGATACAGTAGCACAAATAGGTGCTCATTTAGCTTGTACTCCCAGCTACTCAGGAAGCTGAGGCAGGAGGATCGCTTGAGCCCAGAAGTGTGAGGTTACAATGAGCTGTGATGATGACACTGCACTCTACCTGGGGCAACAGAGAGTGACCTTATCTCAAAAATTAAAATAAATAAATAAATAAATTTAAAAAAAATTAAAAATTAAAAAAAAAAAGTTTGTAAATAAAGGAAAACGTATCCTTACTGACTCTCACACCAACCTAGCCTACTCCAGATCCAAACAAATTCCCTTTGTGCAAGGACATCACCTTTATCTTTATTGTGCCTGCCTCCCTGCCAGGCACTGCCATTCAATAATTCTGCCAAGTGGTATCTTTCCTCGTGACAGAGTGCTAAACGGTGATTTATTGCTTGAATACACATTGCTTTCATGGAAGTGATTTGTTTAAAACAACAGTAAAGCGCTAAATAAATTATTCATTCCATGCTAATTCTTCACTTTTATGTGCTGTAGTAAGCGTCAAAATAAGCAGCCTTTGGGGCATTTTATTTTTGCCACATTAATCTTGGACAGTTTAAAGGGAAAAAAAATGGAGGAAACCTAAAGGAGAGGTTCCATTTTCAAGAAAATAGATTTCTTTTTCCTACAGCCTCCAGCACCAGCAGAGCATTCTAGCAGACTGGCTTGCTTCCTCTGACCCCAGTGGCTCTGTAAGTCACTTACTGAAGCCAGCCAACTGTGCACAGGGACCCCCTTGCACTCTTGTTCCACTCTGTGAACAGTGTGGCTTCTTTTCTTTGCAGAGAGTGATTCACAATGCCCCAGTCTCTGTCTCAGGGCCAGGAAGCCAGTGGGTTCTTTCCCCATGAGATTTGCATTTCCTGGGGTAGACAGGGTGTTGGGTTTGTAAATTTCACTGATGTCTTGATTTAGGATTAATGGATTATAAAGTAGGAGAAGCAGCAGGGATATACTTATCCATTTTTACACCTGATTTCCCACATGGAGTAGGGAGGTATCATTTGTCTCTAGCCTTCCTTAACCTTCTTTACTGGAAGCCTCATTCCCAGTGTTTGAGTTAGGAACATTTGAGTGATTTTCAATTTTTGAAGTCTTCCATTAGCAAAGGAACAGATAGATGGTCTTGTTGTATTATAGACTCTTGGGAAGTTTCACTCCTCTTTTGTGAACGTGACCCCTCCATGTTTTATGCCCACTGATGGGCCGGCTGGGGTGTGTGCTCTCTGCCTGTGGAATCCACGTAGGTCTCAGGGAGTGTAGTACAGAGATGATCCCCAGCCCATCCTTCAAGGCCCTAGTTCCAGATCAGAAGCCAAGAACATCTAGACCTAAATATGTACGTCCTGAGCACCATCCACTTCCTATATGAGAATAACAATAACAACAACAAAAATCTCCCTAGGGTTGTAAAGTAGATTAAATAACATACTGTGTGTAAAGCACCTAGCTTGTTGTAAGGGCTTGAAAAGGACCCCACCTACATCTAGCCAGGGATTATTCTTTTTTCTTTATTCCCACAATGCTTAGTTTCTAAAGCATTCAATTCAAACCTGTCAGCTCTATGAATCTCTATGCAGCTATAATGTGTAAAGAGGGCAGGTGTCTGCTTCCTCTTGTTTGCATCCCTGATACACTCAGTAGAACAAATATGCACCATAATCAGTGGTTAGAAAAAGTTGAATAGGTGATAGATAGGTAGATAGATAAATAAATTAGATAGACAGTCAGACAGAGAAAGCCTAGCATCCAGCTGATTCAAAGTAAGAAGTAAAGTTTGAAACTTTTGAAAGCTCTTGTCTTTCCCTCTCCAAAGAGACCATGTAATGTAGCATGGTCATTAAGCACCTAAGCTTTGGGCTTGGACTGTTCAGGTACAAATCTCAGCTCTCTCAAGTATGTGCTAGCTGATCTTGGGCAAGTCACCTAAACTGTGTAATCTGTGGCCAAGAAGAAAGAAAGACGAATAAGAACTACCAGCTTTATGGGGTATATGAGAAAGTATATGCATTATGGTATTCAAAATACTGAGCAGAGTGACACAAATCAAAAATACTCAATAAGGCAAATTAATGATAATGATACAGTTAGAAAAGGGAATTCCAATTTTATTAATCCCATTTGATAAGAAAAGAAAAAGAGGTTAAAGGAATGAATAAGATCACATAAGGTTGGTTTTGTAACTGGAATCCGGCACTCTCAGCTTCTAGCTTTAGGCCCCCACCGTGACACCATGCATACTCTATTTAGCTTTGCCTTCATTATACAAAGGAGGGGGATTTGCAGGGTGTCATAGGAAATAGGTGAAAGAGCTGGAATTCAGAATTTTATTCCAGAGCTGTGCCCTGATATATTTGTACTGACCCAGGGATGTCCCTTCCTAGATAGAAGAAACTCACACAATGAGAAGTGGATCTCTGCATTGTCCTGGCCAACCTTCAAAAATCCCACAGAGCTGTGCATCAAAGCTAACACTCTTGAATGAAAGGACAGAAAAATCAATAAACCTTTGGGTTGTATCATAGACATGTTTTACAACTACTCAGCCCTCACAAAAGAGACATACAGGATTGAATTATGCGTAGCCTTTAATCCTTTAATCAGCCTGAGCTTTCGAAAGGAAATCCAAAGTCTTTGGAATATCATTCCTAAAATTGGAATTTGGTAAAATGACTATGCGGTTGTATTGTAATTGCTGAGGGTATTGTGATCTGACTCGACTGTAAAGACTAGTTAGAATAATTACTCATGTAACTGAAACATGCTAATGGCTGCAAAAGCGCATCATCAATACATCTACAGTCAGACCATAAACACTGAGGTTCCTTAGGTCAGCAGGAGGATATTATGCATAAGTTCACATGGAGCTGTAACAGTGTCGGGGGCACATTGGCATGATGCTGATTTGAATGTGAAGGCAAGAGCCAGATCATTTCTGGCCTTGTAGGTCATATTTTGAAATTTAAACTTTATTTTAAGATCAATGGGAGGCCACAATCATGTTATAAAGAGTGGGGAAAGATGGTTAGATTGCTATTTTAAAAAAATATGACAGTGGCAGCGTATAAAGGGTAACTTGAGGGAAGATGAGATGCTGGAAGCATTGTAGTCTCTTACGTGAGAGTTGGTGGAGCCCACACCAGGTTGAGGTGAGGTTAGATGGGAGAGGTGTATAAAGCTTAGTGATTGGTCCTATTTGGAGAGAAGAAGGGGATGATAGAGTCAAGAAGGACCCAGCGTTCTTAGCTTGAGCAATGACAATAGCATTTACTAAGACTGGTGGCAGTAAAAATAGACTAGGTTGAGGTATTCAGCATTGAATGGTATTATAACAGGAAGAGACCTAGCAAACATATAGTGTTACCATGGATGAAACTGAAGCCCAAAGAGGTTTATCGACTTTTTAGTGTCACAGCGTGTTGGCAGGAGAGCCTGGGCTCAAGTCCACATCTCCTGATTCATAGCCTAGGACTGGTAAAATGAATAGTTTCCTTGGAAAGGTTTAATGAGCATCTAATGGGGAATGCTATCCAAAGGTGAATTTACTGTGAAGCTAATGAAACTAAGATTCGGGGCCTTTGTGGGCACTGGCTCCTGAGGGTGCTGGAAGCTTTGTTCCAGGTGAGAGGGGAAGCCAGGTTGCAATCAGAAAGGGTTTCTATCAACTGATTTCTTCTAAACCACCTGAAGCTATCTCAGAAGAAAACTTATGGGAGACTAAATTTAAGGCATTTGTAATTTTTTAATAATCTAATCTCTTGTTCTAGTAAATATTCACTTTTGAACCTCATTTTATTTACAAATTTGTATTATTTTCTTAAAGAGAAGCCCCAAATTGTATAACTTTCATCCCCATAAAACCTGGGTCAGTGTCTAATCCTACCTGTTGCAGTCTTAGATCTGCCTCTCCCGACTTTTCCTCCTCAGAACTGGCCCAATCTAGTCCTTCCTTCTGGGCATAGGGACTCCTGCTTCAGGTACCAAGTCAGCACATGGTAAATTAAGATTATTCTTTGTTGTCAGATATTCCTTATTCAAGAACTGGTTCTTTTAAAAGTATAGCCTATACTATTTGTGAAACGAGGTGGTTGGAGTTAGATAATCTTTCCAGTCCCTTCCAATTTTGTCTTAAGTTTCTTTTAAAAGAATAACAAAATGCTAATTTTTTATACCCACCCACCAGGCTTGCCCTTGTGAAGAATTAGAACTGGAATCATTTAGATTCAATTAGAACAAGAAATATTTTGGTTCTGTGTCTAAAAGAAAAGGAATGTATAAGAATCACATAACTTCTACGGTACTTTTTTTCCCCAGCAGAAACCTTTGTTATCTATTAATACATTTTACTTGGGATTTCAAGGTTTTTTTTAAATTTCAGTTTCAAGTCAAGTTTTTTAAGCTTTGAATTTCCTCTTATGAAAATTGTGTCCCACTTCACCTTAGCACTTAGACAAGGTAAACAAAAGACCTGCTAATAGAGAAGCCATTGTTTTGCTGATTGACTATTAATTTTTAAGAAAGTAAAATGGTTTTCCTTCCAGACCTACCTAAAGATTTTCTCAGGTTAAAGAAATAGATTTCATATTGGCTCATTGGCTATCTCTGGTGTTTTATTCTTGTTGCTTTTGTTTATGGTGCTTTATGGTAAATGAAGGGAGAAAATGGGAAAAAATTAAAAGCTTACATTCTTTTCATTTTTTAATCCAGTTTCTTATTGAGGTCCATGCCTTGACAGTGGGATCACCATAACATGCATATCTTTATTTATTAGCTTCCTGTAAATATCTTGTGTTAACCTTGAAAAATAATATTGTTTTAGAATTGAGTTGACCTCTTTAGACCTATGAATGACAGCATAAAAACCAAGATGGAGAAGTGGAAATGGAAAGACTTGCTTCATTTCTTTGTATTGAAGCTAAATATAAAGAAGCATGTGAACAGAAGGGCCCCTCATCATTAACGCACAGTTTGCTGCTTAATGGCATATTCACTCTGTGTGCAGGTCCTCACATAGGAAGAGTCTTAATATTTAGATAGTATCCATAATTCAGACAGATATTGATCTGAGAACTTGGAGATCTAGCTTTTGCAGATCATTGCATCAGGGAAATTGGAAGGAAATGTCTCCATTCCTCACATGCGTTCCATCTCTCTCCTATCAACCCTGGGTTTTATCCCTCTTATTTAAGCATATGGTGCATCTTTTCTCTTTATTTTCTAAACATTAAGAGAGAAGATAATCCAATTTTTTTTATTGTTTCACAACTCTAAATTGAGAATTCTGTGCATTGTCTGTGTTTTTGCAACTGTATGTCAGGTGACTTAATTTTTCGTTGTATAAATTTTGGGGGTACAAGTGCGATTTTGTTACACACATAGATTGTGTAGGCAGGTGACCTAATTTTGAATAGGGACTAACTTGAAGGTGGATGGATATAATCCCCCTTCTCTTCTAAGCACTATGAAGAGGAATGAGAACAGGGTATATAGTTTGTTTCTTTAAAAAAAAAAATGGACTTGGACGGGATATTCTACATGGCTTCCTTTAATGACAGCTCTGCAAATAACACATTGAATTTCAGCTTCTCGCCCCACCTCCCTAGCCCCAGTTACTTTCATGTCTTGAAGCTTCAGCTTTGAGTTTCCAGGTCTGTTTCATTTTTCTGTTTTACTCTCTATATGTAGAGAGATCTTGTCTTGAATATGCATTTTCCTCACATTTTGTATAATTATCTCATCTTGGTACTCTCTTGGGATTATATTGGTACAGCTATTTGGTTTTCTTCTAGAAAAAAATATTTAATTTAGCATCTCCTTTTTTCTTCTGGTTTAATGCAAAGGATTAAAATAGAGTATCATTTAGGGCAGAATAATTTACCAAGAGGAAGAAGAAAATGAAATGATCAACATTATCTACTCTATATGGCTATATGTTTGGGGAATTATCCTCTTTTTTATTATTCAGAAGAAGAAGAAGAAGGGAGAGCAGGAGGAGGAGGCAGAGGAGGAAATACAGGACTGAAGTGTCCTCAGTCTATCTGGTTTGGTATTGTGAGGTCAATAGATTTTGGACGGAGTAATTTTTTTTTTTTTTTTGAGTTGATAGCATCCTTCAACTTAGGGAATAGAAGAACCTTGCAAAGAGCAAAGGTTGTGTTTTCAAGATTTGTATAAAAATGCATCTTAGAGCCAATGAATTTGACAAGGTTGGATTTGTTTGCTAAACATAAAGACCTGGCTCTAGGACTAGAGTCTAATAATTTAGCTAGTCCCATTACAAGCATTTTTTGCTTGTTACTAACAGGAAAGAACTTGACTTTCACCAGACAAAGGGATAAAAGACATGAACTGCCTTGAATGAGAGCTGAAGTTTTTTTCACATGGCAGCTCCTGGGACAGGAAAAGTTCTACAACTCAAGTGTGGACCTTACGTCTTAGCTGCAAATGACCTCTGGCTCTATGGGGACACAAAGTCACAGGGGAGAGGATATGGAAAATTTACTAAAACTTTTTCCTCTTTCCACAGGGGCTCTCTATATGCTACCATTGGCTCTGTGTCTGATGTTGATTCAGTTATTTGTGTGTCCCTATCTCTGTCTGCACTGTTGGTTGTCTTGTCTTTTAAGTTCCCCAGGGGAGGTGCAGCGGCTGTTCAACTCACTCAATTTCAGTGCCAGGCAAAGGATATTGTTATACACAAATAAACATTACATTAAATTATGTGTGGGCCACTACGGAACATGAAGGTCTTTGGAGGATGAAATACTTTCCAGAGGCAAAAATCTACTAACTACCTTCTGGATGGCCTCGTACTCCAAATTTAGCTCACTGTTTCTGCGGGTGGTTCATTTCTGCAACTGTGTTTGTATGTGCTAGATTACTTCTGTCTGATGACTTCAGGTGCACATGCGTGGTGTCTGTGTGTGCGTGTATGTGTGTGTGCTCACATCCAATCAACCTTTCAGTTCCCCTCTAGGGCACTGTAATCCAGTTTAGCCATTATTGATTTCCTCTTTGATGACTCAAAGGGAGTGTAAGTACACATTTGCTTAAATCTTCCTAAAATGATGATACTGTAAAACAGTCTGTTGAAATCTTCAGTTAGGTGTGTGCATAGTCATCGTCAGGACCCCGGATCTGAGATCAGCCAAGTTCTATAGTGAGTTAAGTGGAGGGATCAAATCCTAAAGAGGATTTTACCAGGGTTCAAATTTTTTTAAAAAATAAACTAAAAAATGACCAAAAAATCCATTGACTTAAAGTCAGTGAAGAGCTAAAACTCAAGCCTGTCTATTATAAGGAAAACGTATTCCAGGACTGTCTGGAACAAGGCAAGTGAGAGGTAGGGGTTTGTGACTAGCACCATGTCTGACAGATAACAAGTCTCTAATAAATGCTTTTGAAATGAACAGAAAGTGAGGGCACTGCAGTGGTTCTGCCCTGCCTTTAGTAAAAATCATACTCATGTTAGATAGTGGACCATGGAGGAAAGTTTAGCACGGTGATTAGGATTCTGTATGTGATGCGATGTTAGACTTGTCCACCACTTAAAAGATCGGTTTCTCTGTGCCTCCATTTCCTCGCCAGAAAACATGAGATAATTACTTGAAATGCCCTTAATCATGATATTTGTCATAGGATTATGATATTTATTGGAGTAGCCATCTGATAAATGCTAGATGTTATTATAAGAGCAATTGATTCAATATTCGAGTAACTTATTCAAGATCACACAGTGGCAGACCTTACTGACTGTTACTCCTCAGCTACTCCCCATTTTTCCACTGTTGGCAGAGCCCACCGCTGACCACAGACAATGCCAAGTGGAAGTGCCAGCTCTTGTTTGCCAGCCTTCATTATAACCACAGTGTGGGCATGGGGCTGAATCCCGGTCACTGAGGGTAAAGGGAGTTTACGGGGAGGGCTTTTGGAAAAGAGTTTCCTCCCTAAGTAAAAAAAAAAAAAACAGAACAACAACAAACAAAAATAAAACAGATATGCTCTAAGGACTCTTCTCTACTCTGCTGGATATAGCTATGTCTGCAGGTGACGAAGAGAACTGTTATGGCCTGGCCACCTTGCAAACATGAGGGCAAGTGGCACTGAGTGCTGACACTGTCAGAGAGGACATGTGGATATCACGCTTGGGCCCTTGATAACATATTTAGGCTAAATTAATCCTGGAACTGCATAAACTCTAGACCTCCTACCATGTGACATAATAAACTCCTTATTGTTTGAGTCACTTTTAGCATTCTGTTTCTTGCTGCTAAAGACATGCTAATGGATCTGGTGGCTAAACCAAAGCCTTTTCTTTCCAGCAGAACACTCTGCCAGCCTAATATTCAAGGTCCTCCACCATACAGCCAAATCCTAGCTCTGCACTCTGACTTTCTTTGGGTCCCTACTCATACTCTAAACTTTAGAGAAACCAGAAACCTGCTTTTCTCTTAATGCTCTCTGATCTTTCTCACCTCGGCTCCCTTCCCTTAGAAGACCCCCTCTCTGTACCCTCCCATCTCCCTTAGAATCACACACATCTTCTGGGATTTGTTTTGAATGCCTCCTCTTCCGAGACCTCATTCTTGATTACACCTTTCTTTATTGCCCTTTGAAAGACATAAACTGCTTCATATCCTTTTCTTCCTTATTTTGTAAGGATCTGTGTACAGGTCTGCCTCTCCACCAGACTGTGAGCTTCTAGGTGCTGGTACCAAATCTCATTCCCCTTTTGTATTCTCACAGCATATATATATATATATACACACACACACACACACACACACACACACATATATGTATTATTCCTGCCTTTTAGCAAACCTTGATAAATGTTTATTGAATTAGATTTGCAGAATTTTAAAGCTGAAAGTTCTTTCCTCTGAACAAAGCTCTCATTTTCTCAGAATTATAGAAGTTCTTTGTCTTGAATTTATGACCCCTCTAAGATTGAAGAGATCAGTGATATCATTAACATTATATTCATTGTTTTATGCTCACAGATTGTATCAGATCAGATTCTTGAAGGATTCATGGCTCCCCAAAAGAATGAGAACCTCTGTTTAAGTTGGAAAGTTGTATAAATACTTACTGAGCCAAAGACACAATCTGGAACATGCATATTTTAAGAAGAACCACTGTTAGGAATTTATTTCTTTTCCCTAAAATTGGAGTGCAAAGAAAACAACCAAAAGCAAAACAAATTTCTGGCCATTGAATAGCCCTCCCTTATTTTATCCAACTTTTCAATCCCTGTGAAAGATTATTCCAAATCTTTTCAGGTTCCTTATAATTCTCTGCCTCTTTATTTGCTTCCATCGACATCTCTAAATACATCCAACCAAATGGTCTCTAGCAACTGCTGCAATGAGCATGGAGGTGGCTGTTTGAGTTTGGACAATGAAGATATACCAAGGCCTGCTGGACACTGCTGGGGGAAGAGAAAGGTAGCCAGCGTCAGTCCCGCCCAACCTGCTGGCATCTTCAATATGGCTGTCTTCTTGTTCACCGGAGCCAGATCATGGCCCACCTCGGGCAAGAGCAATTCTGAACATTAGCATGGCTAAGCACTGTGGAGTCTCCCCATGTGTGACAATTACAGAAACACCTGCCCAGCCAGCCCTGAATCACTAATGACTGAGAGGAATACAAAAGAAATCATGTTGTTTTATAGACTAGGACCCTGTCACCATCTACATTCAGGATTTAGGACTATAGACCATCAGGAATGAAAGAGACTTTAGGGTCTTGTAGCTCAGATTGCTCACTGTTAAGGAGACTGAGCCCATATTTTTGTTTCCTTTAAGACTAGTTACTGCTCTCACAGATGGACACAAAGAAACAGAAAAAAATGCAAATCATTAATCATTGAAAAATGAGGAGATATGTCCTCATTTTCTAAGATTTCCCTGAGATGAAGATGAGAGAAAATGAAGGACAGTAACTGGGTCCCAAATGTCCTGATAAATACACTGACACGCCACCGACCCTCCGCCTGCTTCCTGTGCTGTGGGGTAAATTCAGGGGGAAGATATTATCACTATTTTTTTTTTTTTTAGGAAAAGAAATGGAAAATTCCTATGCTCCTTCTTTTTTGGTTCTCTATAGACTAGTACTTAGTACAGTCTAAAGTATGCTGTGTAGAATCAGGTAACAAGGAAGGTGTTTTAGGGGTTCCTTAAATGTTTTGGGGTTTCATTTCTAAATTATATTTTATGTTAATAATTCAAAACAATGCTGTCACATTCAAAGGTGTTACATGACTAATAATTGGCATAATAGAGACTGCCTGTACACTAACTTATGCTGCTACCAGGTTAATTCATTTTAACACATACCTGGAAATAAGGCTTGCCCTGCCATTTTGTTCCAACAGAACATCTTTCACTGGCTTTTGCTAATTTACAGCAGAACACTCTTATTAGTCATCCACATGCTAGTGTCTATTTATTTTGACAAATGCTTTTGTTTTGTAACCCAGTGCAGAAAGAGGTTGGGGCTAGAAGAAGGGAGGGGTGAATTGGCATTTTTCTTTCTCTGGGTTCTCTGTGATGATTTCCCACCCCCCTGTACAGAGGAGGGTGAGGGGCCAGAGTTGATGGAATTATTCAGTAGGAGATTTGGAAGGCTGTGGGCAAAGGGCTGATAGGTGGGAAGCCCAGGTTATGAAAATTTGGCTCAGTGTTGGGGAGGAAGCCTTTGCTCACTCCCCTGGAGATCCTCACTCATTTCTGCACAGACCTGGCAGTGCTTCTGGCACCCTCCTATCCTCCAAGGAATGGATGATTTGAAAGCATCAGCTTAGTGAGTGGGCACCAGCATTCTCACTATGAATATGGACTCCACTATACATGAAGTTCCTCCCATTGCTTACAGCAGTGGATGTGGCAAGAAGGAGCCACAGCAAAAGGTCAGATGTCCTAGAGCAGCTCCTAGACTGATTGGAGGGTACTTGAGACATGTCACTACAGAAAATCCCCCAGATAACTAGATGTTGAGATCTTGCTCCAATGGTGGAGTTTGTCAAGCCATAAATATTTGGAATATAGCTAACTAAACATAATATCTAAGATTTATAGAGGAACCTTAACAGGATATTACCATATGGTGACCACTTACTATTTAGAATCAGGGATATTTTGGCATTATATACTGAAAAGATATAGAAACAAATGGGATGCTGATGGATATTTTGGATGAGTGTATGTTCATCAAAACAACCTTGCTCTCATTGACTGAATTTATAATTAAATGCAATACACTTGAACTCATAGAGTTTAAGTATATACATGAAAATTATTTGCTGAATGAATAAAAACAGATTAGCATTTGGATATTATTTAACTACATATAACATTTCACTTGATTAAACAGTTATGTTGATTTTTTTTAAGTTTGAAAAATACACAAAAACAGTAGGCAAATAGGACCAGAACAGGCAGAGAATTACATTTTTTTGCCGTTTCTTATTTAAATGTAGTGATTTAAATTTAAGTGTAGTTATTCTGGCTGTGGCTCCTTAATCAGGTGCTGATTCCATTAAATAGCAGAACAGAAAAACAAACAACCAAACAGATCTAATATAAGAATACATCATTATCCAGGAGTAAGGTGGTAAATAATACATGCAGGTGGTAAAGGGGAAAAAAAAAAAAACAAGGGAAGAGAGATCTCAAATAATTGACTGAAAACATAACCAAAGGTTAGCAGTTCTCCCTTCTTTCTTGCTCTTATTCTGAAAACAGAAAGATTAAATAGATTGATTTAAGCAGATATGCTTTGAAATGCCATAAAAGACTCCTCTTCTGGCGCAGTATTGATAAACTGCCTGAGTGTATCACTGGCATTTTAGTTTTACTAACCCTGCAAGAAGAGGCAGGAAGCGAGTGGATTTTACCTCCCTGCCCGCCTGCCCTGGGAATTGCTTAAACAATTTCTGTGTGCCAGTGCGAGTGGCTCCGCACCATTACATTCTGGGTTAAAGGGTTCCTTCTCCGAGGCACCTCTGAATTCCCTTGTCAGATGAATGGGAGACAGGGCCTGTGACCAGCTGAACTTCATTATTTAGTGCACTGATGCTGTATTGCATCAAGAGAGCAACTACCTAGAAATGCTTTATGCCCACACCCCCATTTTCTTGGTGGGGGATTTATGGGCCTATTTGGCAAAATTCTACTGAGGTGGAGCAGCAGCATCATTCTGTGTCTTCAAACAAACAGCCACCCCGCTGCCTCTGATCAGCGTTCCTGGGATGGCGGTGATTGAAATTTAGCACTTAGAGCGCCTTAATTGGCACACGGGTCTGTTAAGCATATGCCCCCACCACAGGCATGCCATCTGATGTGCCCAGGGGGTGCCCCACACCACACATGCTCACATTTTGCTAAAGAAGCAAGTTTTGAACAGATCCTGGAAGCAGCCGTGCTGTGGTTTAGGGAGGGGAGGCCTAGAGGACAGGTCCTCGGGGATCCTTGCCTGTCTTTAGGTGACCATAGTTCATTTCCTTGAACTCCGAACAAATCTAAGATCAGGGAGTTCGAGTTTGTTTGTTGTGGAAAAAAAGCGTTAAGAATGGGTTCGCTGATGCTTATGCCTTTAGTAAATCAAGCACTGTGCTAGCAGAGTGGAACTTGGAAGGATCCGGCGCTCCCCAACCCCCCCCCCCCCCCCCCCCCCCCCCCGCAGCTTGCTGCCTCTGAATTTAAGTTTAGAATGTCCTATGCTCACTGTGGCTGCAACTGATCCCTTGGCTTTCAGAGTAAACCCAGGAAATCAATGTCAACATTTTTCTGCTGAGTTGGAAACAGCAGGGCTGGGCCAAGTTCTAGGTTATGAGTACCAGGAGGAAAATAGGAAGCTCAATAGAAAACTGAACAAACCCATTATGTTCTTTCCTTTTGTAAGAGCAAGTAAAAGGGAGGGGAATCAGTGGACAGGAACACATTTCTTTGTTGAGTCTTCCCAAGTGTCCTTAAGCTCATGCACTTCAAGTAACCAGGTGGACCCTGGTCACTGCTGCAGGCACCAAAAGAGGCTGCTTCTGAAGCTGCTGTGAAGGGTGTGAGTTTCAGTGGGACTGACAAGGGGTAGATGAGCTCCCTGATGAGCACTTCTGTTCTAAATGCATCACGTATTCCCAGACCTCCTCTGTGTTTTATTTGTGGTCTCTTCTGGCATCAGGCAAAATCCTAGGCTCCTAATAAATGTTTGTTAAATTTCAAAGAATGAATTAAATAGTTGGGGTTCCTCTGAGTGCGGTTGAAAACAGCGATATATTAAATTTCAGAGGAGTATTTGCTGTGAAGCTAATGAAGCTTAAATTTCAGTGTCCTGCAATTCCACAGGTTCCTTCCCTGGACGTGTTCCTAATTTTTAACTTTATCCGTTTCTTATGGAAGCCTCTCCATCCCCAAATTCTATAAGCATTAGGACTCCATAAAACCTAGATTTGTTTCCATTAAAATGGTGTTGCTTAGCCCTTTTATGGTGCTTAGTGGCTTCTGTCCAATGGCTTTCCTAGAAATTGGGAAGTCAGAAGAAACATTTAAAACCAAGCTCACAGAGGAAAAAGGAAAGGAACTGTATTTAAGAACCCAATGCTGATTGATACATAACTTTCACTTCTCACCTAATTTAACTTCTCACAGCAATTCTTCCTGGGAGATAGTAATTACTTTTCACCCCCTTAATAGATGGGGATACTGAGGTTCAAAGATGTTAAGTAACCTGCCTGTGTGGCCCAGCTATAGGGCTGGGAACTACGTCATTGATCTTCTTCTCTCCCAACCATCTGCTCAGTGGCTACCTCGTGGGGTGCATATTTGACAGCTCCCCCAGCCAGCCCTCCTGGGAAGTGTTAAACCCACCAGGGTAAGAAATGCCTGGAGGGACAGGTGAACTCTTACAGCAGGGAGATAGGGAGAAAGGTGGGGAGAGGATGGGCCTAAGGCCAACCCTTTCTTCAGCAGCATAGCAAAGGTTGTAACAATTCATTCATGTTAAGCACCCATTAAAGGAATCCTAAACCCTCCCTTGAGCCATTTCAGTTCTAAGAGATTGTAATTGTTTGAGACTAACCATGAGGTCTTCTTTTGCCTTCAGGTGATTCTCATTTTGACAAAGCTCTACGACTATAACCTGGGGAGCATCACTGAGAGCTCACTTTGGAGGTAAGTAGCTAGACTGACCAAATAATTACCGTGTTATTTAAGCAGGATATCTGCTACTGCTTTCTCCCACTCCTTTTTTCCTGGTCTGCAGGTTCCTGGTCATGTGCACTCCTTGCTTCCTCTGTTCCTTCTCTGTTTTCCTTACTGGTGGGTGGGTTGGGCTTTATCTCAAGGCAGGCCAAAGCCTGACTTTCTTTACAGACACCTTTTTTTGATCAGATTTTCTTGCTATAGGTTGTGTTTATGCATTGAGGTTCCCAGGGTTCCACTGACCTGTGAGATTATTGGAGCAGAAGCGAGAGTGGAGGTCTGTTTGCAGAAGGGGTCAACACAACCTGTTGGGTCTGCAGACCCCAGGCTTGGTACTCAGCGTGACCCTCTTTTTAGCAGCCTCCCTCAGGTTGGTGGTCCTGGGCTCTTTAGCAGTTCACGGCTCATATGCACACCCTTGTCTCTGGGATTCACGCTGTACCGCCTCACAACTATGGAGTGTACAATAAAGACTTTTGCAAATGAAGGGGTAGAAGTTCTTAAGGGGCAGACTAACTCCTTGAATACCAGCACAAATGTGCAGCTGGGCTGCCAGAGTCAGAAACCACAGATGGGAAACTCCTCAGAAACCCAATATATTCTGTTCTTTCTCTTTGTTTCTAAAACTCTGCTTTGTTGCTCTTACTCTTGATTGGCCCTTCTCACCAGCCTGTGTCAGGTGCCCTTACCTGAACTAATCTCTGAAGCCCCGGAGGTCACTGTCTCTGATCAGCTAGGTCTGGATTGGGTGATAATCCCTGAGCCAGGGATAGGATGGAGACATCCCTGGGCATAACATTCAGTGCTGTAACTGAAAGTGTGGAAAGTTTGGTAGGAGCCTTAATAAAAGTGTTATTCTTTAGTGCATTAAGGAACTGGTACCTACTGTATTGTTTAAATTCTGTCACTCTTCATCAGAATCTCAGTGACTCTGAGTGAGTTCATGCTTCCCTGATAGATTACTCTAATGTACACACATATATAAGAGTAAATGCCAGATTTCTTTCTGCAGTGCATCAGTCACATGTAGTGTAGTCTGCATATTAGAAAATTAAAAGATGTGCACTTTTGTCTCAGTGGGACAAAGGCTTTTAGCAGCCATGACTCTACCTGTGCAGTGGGAAGGGATGCTGGGGGCACCTGAGGAGCAGGTTGTCCTACTGCTGAAGCTCAGGTTCTGATGGGTCATTGTTACCGATTCCCCACGCCAGGAACAATGTTCTTTCCAATCTTAGGGTACGGGGTTAATGAAATAAAAATGGCATCTCATTTCATTAGTATCAGGCTTCCCCTCTGATGGAGCAACCTCCTTGGGCTGACATTTGGGAAGGTATGGCAAGAATGGCCTGCTGGGTTTTCAATCTTAGGGTCAATTTCTCTGGAGGATATACACAGTCATGCACAGCATAACAACATTTCAATCAATGATGGACCACATATACAATGGCGGTCCCATGAGATTATAATACCATATTTTTACTGTACCTTTCCTATGTTTAGATATGTTTAGATGCGCAAATACTTGTCATTGTGTTATAATTGCCTGTAGTATTTAGTACAGTAACATGCCATACAGGTTTGTAGCCTAGGAGCATAGGCTATACCACATAGCCTAAGTGTGTAGTAGGCTATACCATCTAGGTTTGTGTACATAATACTCTGTAATGTTTGCACAATGATATCACCTCACAGTGCATTTCTCAGAACTTATCTGTGTCGTTAAGCAATGCTTGATCATATATATACAGTCAACACTCTGTATCTGTGGGTTCCACATCCTCAAATTCAACCAACCACAGATGGAAAATATTTAGGGGGAAAAACAATAAAAAAAAAACACAATAATGATAAAAATAATAGAAGGACAAAAACCAATACAGTACAACAACTACTTACATAGCATTTACATTGTATTAGGTTATAAGTATCCTAGAGATGATTTAAAGTATATGGGAGGATGTGCATAAGTTATATGCACACAGTATGACATTTTATATTAGAGACTTGAGCATCTGTAGAGTTTGGTATCCATGGGGGATCCTAGAATCAATCCTCCACAGATCCTGAGAGACAACTATATATAGATAAATAGATAGATATAGACACATACATATATGCACATATATTATACTCACAGATATGTAATTCTATACTTTTCTAATATACCCATAATAGTCATTTGCTATATATGTCATGTATTGGAAATGACTACTATGAGTACTCTATACTATTAGGAAATGGTCATTTTAGTACTTTCATAGGAAGAGCACATACCTTACTGAAAATGCCATTTAGAAAAGAAAAGAGAGAATGAGGAGGAAAACTTTTATAATACTTCCAAGTCCTTTGATAGAACTGGCATTTGGGAGCAGCTACGCTACAGAATTTCCATGGGGCAGGCCTGCATGGGTGCAGGACAGGGTTCAGGAAGAGAGAGCCTCATGGTTCTGAATCATCTAGCCCAGCCCTTCTTGAGGGAGACTATTAATAGATGGCCAAGCACGGACTCACTTTCTTCTGCACAAACTTGTACTTTTTACTCAGAAAACCTGCCTATACTGAAACTTGGGGGCTACAGCACTGGCCGGGTCTTGGACCTCTCCATGGTACCCAAAGTGCTGAGCACAGAACTTAGCACATAGATTAATGCTCAGTAAGTCTTTGTGAACAGAGCAATGAACATAATTTTATGTCTGCTGTATGTCATCCACAGATAATTTTCTTTCTCATTCATTTATTCAACAAAGATGTATTAACTCCTTTATGCTTTGACTTGTTCTGGTCTAGAGAGGGGAAGGTGGGTGTGTACATAGATCAAGAGCAGATAGACTCTGTCCTCCAGGTGTTCCTCTCTAGAGGGGGACAGAGATCTGGGGACAGTTAAGGTAAAAGAGAAATGTACTTGCATGTAACCTGCCCTGTATAATTGTATTGCATAAGGTACTTAAGTAGCCACCCAGAACTGCCAGATGCCAGAAGACAGATCTAATGTAAACAGACAAACTGCCATACGACCATGAGCGTTGTAATAAAGATGTAAGTGTTGCTTCTTTATTTTGCTCATGTGTCTATTTTTTCTTCTCAACTCAACTTTAAGTTCTTAAACCCAGTACCTTGCTGGTTTAATGATAATGGGGATAATGGTAATAGTGACACTAATAATAAAAACATTTATTGAGCATTTACCATGTGTCAGGCATGGTGCTAAGTGCTAGATATGCATTTTTGCTTTGTTGTAATTCATTTTTACAGTGTGCCCAAGGTCACACAATGACTGAGTAGTAGCCCACAGACTTACAGATATGTTAGTAAACTCTGCACATTTATTGTTTACCTGTCTTTCAGAGCTCTGTCTCTTGGTAGATCTTTCTACTATACCTAAATAAATAAATAAACAGAATGTTGTATATATAATTGTATATAATATTAAATGACATATATATTATTACATAACATATATATATATATAATGAATAGAGTTTTCTAAGCATTATAACATTCTGAGCAGCATTTGCTCTACTCCTAAAAAATACTGGGCAACAGAGAAATGGCTTCTCATCCAACAAATAGATACATGTCCTTTTCAATTAAACCCTTATTCTTTACAAGTTTTACTAGCCGGATAGTCAAAAGCAGGCAAGCGGCACCCTTGGGGCATTAAAGTAGGGCCAGGCCTAGAGACCGTTGACCTTGCAGTGATGTCCTAGAGCTTTAACCCTCACTGGATCAACAAGCCAGGGATGACAGGGTGAGACGCCTCTGTACCAAATTAATGAGCTATCTCTCCCAGTTGGTCTTGTCATTGATTACACCTTAATCTTGGAGCATGTTGTTGATTTTGTTTTGCTCTGTATTGTTGTTCACTCAGGGAGTCAGAGGGGGAGGAAAGAGGGATGATCTGAATCAGAACAATTAACCGCACCTTAGAATCATCTCTACCTTATAGTGGATTAAGCTTGGAGATTTGTAGAGCATGGTGGTTTTACCATATTGAAGCAAGATAAGCTTAAAGGTTGAGATAAATAAAATGTCAAAATCTGGATACAGTAGAGAGGAGAGTTGTCTTTTTTCCCTCTTGTAGTATGTAATCAGCACTCTGTCTAGAGAGCCTTGGCTGGTGAGAAAGCCCTAGGCAATTCTGGAAAGAGCTGAGAGAACGCTCTTCTTAAGGGGCACCCAGAGTGCAGTGCCCTCTCTCAGATGTTGGCTGACTTCTCAAATTCAGTGTCCCATTCGCAAATCCCCATGAGACACAGCAAGCTTTTGACTAGATCTCTAAAATTGTGCACTTTTCAAATAGCAAACCCTGCGTTTGGGGGCACAAAGGAACAAATGGTTAAAGTAGAGAGAATATGTTTGGCTTTTTATGTGATTCTGAATTCCTAGCCAGCTCTTCCCATTTTCCTAGCACATGCTTTGTTTTTTCTTGAATGTTACACATAGTGATTATCCCGAGAAGTTTCCCAGCAGTGTTTGTGAAGACATGGCCATGGAGGGCTTTGAGGCAGAGGCTGTGTGGAGCTGGCTGCAGCCTGTGCTTTCTGGAGAGCTCCTTGGGTCCAGACTGAAGGAAACTGAGCCACAGGCTGCGAGTCCACTGCCAACCCTGTGGGTGATTCCCATGAGCTAGACGCCTCCTTTCTCTTCCCGATCCTCATCCAGTCAAAGAGCAATGGGTAACTTGGGTCAGATTGTTAGTCTGTGCTTTGAAACAGGTTTTGCTGCAAAATCCAGTTTTCATGCAGCTATGAACACCAGGCTCTGTATACACCCTAAAAAATAAAAAGAATATAGCCAGAGTGTAATCATTTCCCTGCAAGAGAACTCCTCATGACATGCAAATCCAATGATGCTATTCATACCTGTGCTTAAAAATGTTTAGTATCTTCCCAGTGGCTCACAGGAGACAGCCAAGCTTCCAAGCAGGATCAGGAGGTGTTTGGATTATGGCCCTGTGTATTCCGTATTCTGGATTCTTTTGAGTTTTATAACTCCCACTCCCATTCCATACTGGTGCCATATGGAACTTCTTGTGTTTCTTGACTTATATTAATATCATGTATTTACTTTATTAAACCTTATTTTTTTAAATCATGAAATAATGTATGTCATTTAATGAAATTTAATGTCATTAAAATACAGAGACAAATAAAAAAATGTTGATAATTTCTTACTTTCCACACAGATCTGGCTTTCCTGAGGTTTGTGACGTTAAGAGTTATGGGTGATTCTGGTTCATATCTTTATGACCCAACTAAAAGTGCCAACAGATGTATACATACATAATGACTACTTTTTCATTTGTTTGTTTAAGAAAATAGGAGTATACTGTTCGCTGGACTCTGACAACCTGCTTTATTTCGCTTAACAGTGACTCATGGATGACTGTCCAGATGAATGCATTACAAAAAATGAGTCCAGTTTATAAGCATTCCATAGTATGGATGTTGTAGAATATATTGAATTAAACAACTGCATGCTTAATTAACTTACGTACTGCTTCCTGGGCACCCAGGAGTGTTCTCGGTGCTTTTATCCTCATAACAATCCTATAAAACAGGCACTGTTAGTATCCCAGAGAGTTCCCAGAGAGACATGTATGACTTAGAAAAATTAAGTAATGTGCTCAGTGGTCCCGTAGCTAGTCAAGTGGCAGAGTTGGCTCCCCAGTCTACGCTCTTAACACCTGTGCTCCACTGCTGTCCATTACCTTTCTGACGGATCTTTAGTTCATTTTCTCAATGTTGACTGTTTCATACAGTGCTTCAATAAACGTATCTGCAAATATGCCCTTTCACTTTGGTAATTTTATCTCTGTAAAGTAGGGTAGAATCCTAAAGATGATATTGCTGTATCAATATATGCATTAGAAATATGTGCATTTGTAAAGTAAATAAATGCCTGAGATTACTTTCCAAGAGGGTTGGAACAATTCATCCACCTACAAGCAATAATAGATTACAAATTTCCCCAGGCTTTCAGCTGGACTGGGTATTTTCAATACTTACTTATTTTGGGTGAAAATGACATCTTGATCTCAATGTGTTTTTTTTTTGTTTTTTTTTTTTTTTGAGACAAAGTCTAGCTCTGTTGCTTGGGCTAGAGGGCCGTGGTGTCAAGCTCACAGCAACCTCAAACTCCTGGGCTTAAGCAATCCTTCTGCCTCAGCCTCCCGAGTAGCTGGGACTACAGGCATGTGCCACCATGCCCGGCTAATTTTTTTTCTATATATATTTTTAGCTGTCCAGATCATTTCTTTCTATTTTTAGTAGAGACAGGGGTCTCGCTCTTGCTCAGGCTGGTCTCGAACTCCTGACCTTGCGCGATCCTCTTGCCTCGGCCTCCCAGAGTGCTAGGATTACAGGCGTGAGCCACCACGCCTGGCCCGGATCTCAGTGTGTTTTAATGGGTATTTCCCTGGCCAATAGTGATATCAGACATCTTTTCATATGGTATTGTCTGTGGCAGTGTGGTCCTGTCTTCCTCCCTCAAGTTAAACATAATCGCTTCTTACTCATTAATCCTCTAGCATACTATGTGTCTTTAACTTATAATGGATATCAAATGTGTATTTCTTTAGTTCAGTTTCACAAATATTTATTGGACCCATACTGTATGGCAGACACTGTGCTAGGTAGTCAGTGGAAACAAATATGAGTAAGAAATTGTTCCTTCCCTGCAGAAATTCAAAATGTAGTGAAGGGCAGACACTCAGTGGATAATTATAAAAGGGTGATAAATGCAGTGTAAAAGTTATGCACAAATTATTGGGATGTTTGTCTGTTTCCATACTTGCCTGGAAATGCAAAGGCTGTGACCATGTCTGAGTTATTTTTGTTTGCTTCCAAAATAGAATCTGGCTTATGGCTTATATTAAGTATCATCATTTTTTTTTTTTTTTTTTTTTGCTTTGAAGTAGTGTATTAAGAAATAATTTAGGGTTCCTGCAATCCAGGTCTATGCATGTCTTTTACTTGTTTACATCCTAAGTTTTTAACCTAATTCCTTATGTGTAGAAATACAGTTTTGAATAATGTGCTACATGAGCTAGTGGAATTCCATCACATTGCACTCAAAAAGGAAGAATACAACCAGTGCCAAGCGTGAAAAGCCCAGAGATTCAAGTTGGGGAATCTGTTAGGTTCTCAGGCATGCTTGTCAGCCCCCTTGATTTTTAACAAAATCCTATTGCACACCGCACGAACGCTGCTTCTACATGGATCTGGATGCGTTCTGCACAAAGATGCTACAGACCTTTCTGAGACCTGTGAGACCTGCGTCCCTACACTCTGTCTTTGCCTGTGTGATTGGTACCCTGCTAAGCCCCCACTTCTCCTTTTAGCAAGTAATGCTAAACACAGAAAAGCAAACACTGTCCTGATGTTCAGATAACTTTATCAATGTGAGCCAAGAAGGCAAGTGCAGAAAATTTTCCTTGAGAAAGCAATGCAACTGACATTCTGATTTCAAATCTGGTTATAGATTCAGGAAGTATTTAGAATGTTAATTCCCATTTTGCTGCATTGCCTTTGAACATCATATGGAGAGATCTTCCATTTATGAAGTCCCTCGAGATATAAATCACCACCATCCAGTTCCTTTCCACCTCCTCATATTTCCTCAGAGGGCTTTCCTACTCACTCAATGTTTTGTTTTATCTTTTTATGTCAAAATTTAAGCTCATTAATAACAAATCAAACAATGGGGATTAAATGCTCTTTAAGTATACAGTTCTGTGCTAGGCATAGAGAAAGTCAAAAGATCTCCAGAACACAATTTCATACCCTCTAGGAACATACAGTCTCATTATGCATTCAGCATGACTAGATCCTCCTCATTTTTGAGGTCTTAGCCTGAATACCAACTTCTTTTTAAAAAAGAAATTTATAGCCAGGCAGGGTGGCTCATGCCTGTAATCCTAGCGCTTTGAGAGAGCAAGGCAGGAGGATTGCTTGAAATTAGCTGAGCATGGTGCTGCACACCTACAGTCCCAGCTATTCAGGAGGCTGAGGCAGGAGGATCGCTTGAGCCCAGGAGTTTGAGGTTGCAGTGAGCTATGATGAGGCCACTGTACTACAGCCTGGGTGACAGAGAGAGACTGTCTCAAAATAAGTAAGTAAATTAATTAATTAAATATATTAGAAAAATAAAAGCCATTTATATCTACACTATTAAAAGTGTGCCCTTGCCTCTTTCTATCACAGCTCTTTGTTTCTTTCATTCACTGCACATGTCACAATCTGTAATGATTTTATTTATTACTTGTCTATTGTCTGATGCCACCACTAAAATACAGGCTTCCTGAGGGCAGAGACCTGGTCTCTCTTATCTTAGTGCCCAGAAAAATGCCTGGCACACAGGCATTCAAATGAGATTTCGCAAATTCGCTGAATGTGTAAATAAATACATAATCAGGCAAAATGGTGTAAATCCGTATATGAATAAATCTGATTGTTGCCCTTAAGTAATTCACAGTCTGGTGGGGGAGAACAGATAAACAAATATAAGATTATATCAGTGTGTCATATGCCATAATAAAAATGCCATAGATTTCTGGGATGGGGAAGGGAACACTTCCTGGAGAAGAGGAGCCTTGAGATGAATCTCGAAGAAGGATTGGAATTAGCCTAACAAAGGAGGTTAATTATTTATTTATTGAGTGCATATTGTATTCCAGGCACTTCAGGAGCTGTTAGCCTGGAGTATTGAGGAAATTGCACTAGATTACAATACGGTCTGTGTGTGGACTGGACCAGTTCAAATTCTTCTGTGCTAAGTGTTCTAACATTTATCCTAGAGGAAATGATGTATTTTTTAAAAGGTCTAGGACAAGGGAAAAAGTTGAAATATGAATTTCAGGGAAAAAGTTATCTTGGTGTTATGTAGAGGATTCCCTTGGAAAAGAACAAAACTGGTGACCATGGGCACAGTAGTCGGTGAAGTAAGAAGTAAGAAATAAGAGATGAAAGGGGCTGACTTTTTCAGGACATGAGGAAATAGAGTATGGCGTGCGAGGGGTGATTTCAATAGATCTTATAAAGTAAAGATGGGCAGGACAGGTTGGATGAGTGAGAAGGTGAAAGAGAGACGTATCTGCAATGACTTTCCCACTTTTATCTTGAATAGTCCAGTGGACGGTGAGGATATTTGCTAAGAGAAGAAAATCAGGGAGAAGAGAAGTTAGGGGATAGGAGATGGGGGTGAGATGAAAAGACTGTGAGTTTATTTTTTAGAATGTTGAGGTTGGGCTGTATTTAAATAATTCAAATGGGAATTTTCAGTGAATTATGGTATATATGGCCTTGGAGTCCAGGCAGAAGGACTGACGTGAAGACAGACATTTGGAAGGCATCAGCATAAGCAGTAGAAGCTGTGTTAATTAGAGCCAATGGAGAGTGTGTGGAAGAAAAGTGAGGGAACTGGGGAGATCCCCAGGCCCTACACAAACAAGGGAATTTGAGAGGAGCTGAAGAAGTTGCCACTTGAAAGTTGGAAGAAAAATTGGGTCGGCACAGAGACAAATGAGAAGAACATAAAATGCCATGGAATAGTCAAGTAAGAAAAATATTTGTGAAGTGGCCACCAAATTTGTCAGTGCAGAAGACATTGGCTCAGTGGAGATGCTGGGGGAGAGTTGGGGTGCAGTGGGCTGGGGATGCATGTGCATCTGCTCTGCTGAGCCCCACTGAGGACCTGTGTGATACCTCTAGTGAATGGGCAGCCAGGGAATGGAGAAAGCACATGTGACGACTCTTCCAAGCACGGAGCTTTGAAGGGAAATACAAGTAAGAGGCATGATTTTGCATGAAGGAGGTCATAGACTAAAGGAACCTTTTCCTTTCTTTAAGTAAGGGCAAACCTGACCATGTTTATGCTTGTGGGGGAGAAATCAGTGGAAAGAAATTGACAATGTAGGAAAATTTAGGAGAGGACAGAACTGATAGGGAATCAAATGATTGAGAGGATCTGGAATCAGCACTCAGATGGGGACATATCCAGCCGTGGTAGATCAGGGAGGGGTGAGGGGTAGACAGAGGGGGACACTTCTTCTTTTCCAACAGGAAGGCCAGGGTAGGAGCACCCATAAATCAGCTTTCCTGAGAGATGGGCAGTTGAGGGATGTCCTGCCATTTGAGTGTATGTTGAGTGGGAGATGGGCTTGAGACTGGACTTGACAATTTGGAAGAGCCGCTGAGGAGGTGTGGAGAGGGAGTGCTCAGGGTCAGGCATGCATGCCGCTGGGTACTGCTCAAATCCCAGCTGAGGTTTGCACAGGGGCGTAGCATGGCTGTGCGTTTGTTCCAGTGAGCCTTGTGTGGTACGCAAGAAGGCAGTTCATTATGTAGTTCTAGGAGATGTCAAGGAAGGACCAGAGTGCTGGGGATGGGGTGAAGGGGGTTTGAGTGGTAGATAAGAGGGTTGGAACTAAATAGAGAAGGAAGGAAGTGAAGCCAGGGGTGGGAGGAGGACAGGCAGTGAGACAGCAGAACCCAGATGCAAGCGTGTTTAAGAGCCTAAGGAACACTTAAGAAATAATATCCAAAGGAGTGTGACTTTTTATAATGCAAAACTTAGAACATATCTTGCCTCCAGGGGACTCTGTGAATGAGAACTGGTCGGAGCAGGTGGGGTTTATCAGAAAAAGCTTTTATTAAAGCTGCTGTTAAGAAATCCACTGGGCTCTGCAGGAGAAAGAGCTGCTGTTTTTCTGCGTGCGTGTGGAACAGCTGGGTCTACTTGTCAGTTCCCCCCACATTCCTGAGATATCAGAGAGTGATGAGCCACCTCCACATTTTTGGGGAACACTAAGCAGCCTTCTCTGTTCTGGTTATGAGAGATTTTCTCCAGCCAGCTCTTCACTCCAAGACCTGAGACTTGGGTATTAACTACGGCTGGTAGTCACCGGTCACTGTGGCACCCTGGCAAGACAGAGCGGCCGGCTCAGATGTCATGTTGAAATAATAGTGACTTCCTTTCTGGTCACCATTTTCCCCCACCACTTGCCCTGGAGCCCATTCCAAAAATTCGCTCCTTTTATACTAAAAAATCTATTTTTCAGAGTTTAATTTTCTGGAGTCTCATCTGACCTTGCTTTGGCTTCTCCTGTGCCTCTCCTACTGGGTGCCACATTCCTTGATGTCTATCACTCCACTTAATAAAGTTCTGAAGAAAGGACGAGTATGAAATGTTCCAGCCATGGGAACTGCTTGTAGGTTCTGCCGAAGCAACCTGTGCTCTTGGAAGGCCATTCTGTGTAACGGGTCAGCACCGGGGTCTGGCCTGGGACAGTCTGGGCACAAATCCAGGCTCTGTCCACTTACTAGCTCTGAGACTGTGGGCAGATTTTTTAATCTCTCTGCTTCCTTTCCTCATCAGAAAAAGTATGCTTATGTCATAGGATCATGGTGACACTTAAGCGTGTGTCACCTACTAATACGATAAATAATGCAAAGCCAACAGACACAAACACTCTTTGGATCTGGTACATCTTTGGCCTTTGCTTGACATGCCTGTCCCTTTCTATTTAATTTGCCTAATAAATAACAATTATGGCCATTTATGCTGACTGCTTACTAAGTACCAGACACTGCTCTAAGTGCTTTATGTGTATTAACTAAGCTAATTCTCAAAACAACTCTGTGAGATTGCTACTATCGTTACATCCTTTTCATAGATGAGGAAACTGAGGCACAAGGAAGTAACCTTCACAGGATCATAAAGATACTAACCAGTAGAGAAGCAACCTGAGCCCAGTCCCGCTCCAGAGCCCAGGTTTTGATCCCCAAAGGGACCTCCTCTAATGGGATCCTTCCCTAACCACCCCTTTCCACACAGAGAATGAATTACTGCTCGTGTGCGGACTGTGTTACATATTTTTCTTCATGAATGAATTACTTTAAGTCACAAGCACTTTCTGTACATTTATTACCTTTCCTGAGAGTATTTTGAAGGTTGCATGTTATCTTGTTCACCTTTGATACTCCACACCAGGGACAGTTCTTGGTCCATACACAGTAGGTGTTCAGTAACAAGAAGCACTAGGATAAATTTATTGGAAAAATATGTTTTTTAAAAAATTATCTGTGTCATCTGTTGATTTAATTAATTGATATAAAGCTTGTCTCATACGATATGTCACAGGTAATCAAAGGTTAACAGAAGGAAGTTAACTAAAATGTCAGGTTGTTCACTAGTTTATTGTCATTGCACATGAAGAAGGTGACAAATATTAATTTAATTTCAGCATGTATACAGCGTGACACTATTTTCTGCACATCTAATGATGCTTCCATGAGTGCTGGAAGCTATTAATAATAACATAATGGTAAAGTGGAGGTAAATTTATTCTTATTCGTGTTTCTTTTCCTTCTGTAAGCATTATTAGAGAATTGTTCAAATGCAAAAGTAATGCCGGGCCCATTAAATTTTTAATCCCAAGAACTGCACATTGTGCTGTCACCTGACAATTAACTTTAAGAAGGAGTATACGGGACACCATTATAGACCTGGCTCTACTTTGAGCGAGGCCCGGGGAGCTATGTGTGGCAGTGAGGCTGGTATCCAGGGATCAGAGGCATTGCCGTGCGTACCATAGGACGAGGGAGATGCAAGCGGCATTACTGGAGAACTTTAGAAAAACCTTTTTCTTATTTCAGGTGAAGTTTCCGAAATATAGTACTGTTCATCCATAAATCCAGCTGGGGCGCTTTCAGCTCCGTTTTCCTCTTTCCAAAGTGAAATGGTGTGCTGAAGAGTTATTCCTCAGCACGGCTTTATTTCTTTCTCCTGCTGGGATGTATTAGCAAGGTCATCACCTTTGGTTTATTGGCTTCAAACAATCTGTGATTGCAGAGGATTATGACTTCTTAGCTTGCAGAAGCAGGAGATGCAATCAATTCATGAAAGGCACAGGACTGTTTTTTTTTTTCCTTTTAAAAATGTATATTTATTTCTGCCAGCATTTCTGGGGACAAAGACTTAAAAAAGAATCTTGAAAAGAGTTTATCTTTGGATATCCTGCTTCATTACCCCTTTCAAATGAGAACATTGAGTCAGGCCAATGTGAACTTAGCTTTAACTCTTTACATTTGAAAGACATAAGATGATTTCACAAAGGTCTGTCTTCCCTATGCCCAACCAAAAACAAAATTAATTGAGAAATTTATACTTATTGTAGTTTGCCAAATATATACCCTTTGAAATAATTGGGGACTTGGATTAGACATGCCTACAGATTGATGAATATGCTTTCTTTGTTAGGGCCAGGAAGATTTTGTCTGGAAACCTTTAAAATGTGATTACTATTTACTGTGAGGTCAGTATTCTCACATATTTTGCCATCATTTCCCAGTTTCCTGGATCATTCTTTGTCAGTTTTTTATTGCTCTTCTCCCGATTGGGAACCTATCACTTCTGACTTCAAAGGAAAGTCAGAATTTAAACTATCTTCTTCCTTCTTCATTATGTGGGATCTTTCCTCTTTAGGGTTGCAAACAGCAGTCCCAGTCATCTGTCTCTTCAAAACTGAACAAATTAGTGTTACAGCACAGAGACGATACATTTGCCAGGCGGTGGTGGGTCCTGGCCTATAGAAACCTTGGCAGTAAGAGTTTTGCTGACACCAAGGGCTCTGGTTTCTGCTGGACTCTTAATAGGGGTCTGACCTCTTGAGTTCTCCTTTTTGGCAGCACTCCAGAGGTCAGAAGTTGATGCTCTGATGCTGACATGACATACGGATCTGTGGTCTCTGCTTATAACCACCACTTTTTCTTGTTGTTTGGGGCAGTTTTACAGAATCTGCAGGACTGGAAGACTCTTATTCAAAATGGTCCCTGCTTAGTTATTCTCTGGGCAGTCTAAGCACATGATACAGCTGCTCCTCCAGTCACTAGGAAGCATGTGGGAATGGGGAAGGGCCAGTGACGTCAGCTACTGTCTGGACTCCAGACAGCAGGAAACACCTGAGATGGCTGCTTCCTTGGTAGTACTGATTAGCTTAGCTTTACTACTAAATAGCCAACATGGTGGCCTGAGATTCTTCAATTCACCACTTTGCTCTTGGGGACTAATTCATCTATGTTCCCCATTTTCTCCTAACATGAAACTCTACAGGATGTCTTCAGACTGAAAATTAGATCCATTGTAGTAGGGCAAAGATCAAGGTGCAGGTGCCCGGCTAGTTTATGATGACAAGCATCAAGTTGATGAGTTAGGCCTCTGCAATGGGCCTTGTAGACTAGAGCAGATTGAGCTTGTGAATTTCAGTTTCTATTCCCTGTACTTCCTGGGCCTGCTTTCTTCATTGATTTGGCACTCCCTGCTACTTCCTCTTCCCTGCATCCACTGGAAATAATGATGCCCTTCCTTTCCTTATAGATTCCTTATCCTTATGGAGAAGATAGAGTTGAGGTGGTTACTTAATCTATCCAAGCTTTGGTTATTGTTCCCCTCTCTGGGTCTTGTTTTTCTCGTCTGGTAAATGGGACCATTAATACTTCTGAAGATTGGAAAGAACAACATATGCTAATTTAAGATTAGATTGGATTTGTTACATTTAAACAGGACATAAATTTTCCAGAAACAGAGTTGTCACAAAGAAATCCTAGAGATTTTATCTGTGAAAAATAGTTTCCTACCATATCTGAGAAGTCTACTATTTTAGTTTTTCATGATGCTTTTAGAGTTGTCTTGCATTATATTCAAGAACAATCTTCGCAGATGATGCTCCCTCTTAAGAAAGATACAACTTTCCTCTGGGGCTTATGCCAAACTTCTTATCGTCAAGAGCGTATCTGATCTATGGAGGAAATCAGAGTCCAGGAGATCCCTGAACCGTAATAGCTCTGCTTCCATCTCCCTAGCATTCATGAAAACCCATCCCCTCACAGATATAGCTCGTATAGATTTATTGTGACAAAGAATATATTTGAAGCTTCAGATGAACAGTAGGAGTTCATTAAATGTGAGTTCTCTCCATTAATAGAATGTTCCATACATTTCTATTTTTTTGATGCCTAAATGTATTGGTGTCAATCTACTTAAAGATGCACTGGGGTTGAGGGAAAGCCTGCTCTGAAATTGTCTAAACAAATCTAAGTTCCCATGTTGGACTTGAGAAGTTCTTCACTACATTTCATCTCAGTTTTGTGCTGTTTACTGGGCATAGGATTCTGGGGAAGAGAGTTAGCAACCATCCTGTTGTTTGCCTTAGAAGATCTTGCAACTGAGTGCCCAGGAGTTACCCAAGTAGGAAACAGAAAGAAAAAACCCCTTGAAGGGTGGTGTCCAAAAGGCTAAACACAACCGATGGCTTGAGGCCAAGTCAAAAGTTAGAGAAGAAGGGGAGTGGGATTTTCAGCAATTAGTCGGTATTTGATAATAGTTAGCTTCCTGTTCCACACTGCAAAGATTATTTTTGCAGATTTTCAAGAGGAGATAAAGAATGGTAGCATTCAGATATGCTCTAATCAGGTGGTAATAGGCTTTGCTTATTCAAGAAATTGAGTCTACGGGCTGCCAATTCTTAAATTTAATGCCTAAGTTTCAAAGTAGTTTCTAGAAATATTAGAAATTCTAAATAAAAATTGAAATAGCTTCACCTACTTGAATTTTACTCAAACTTTTGCAAATAGAATCAAAATAATAAATCTATTGGAGAAATTACTCATTTGATGAGTCCTGTGAAAAGTAAATAGTATGCCCTATGTATGTTAAGAGTAGATATGAGCATGTCCTGTGTTCTAATCTTAGCACTTCACTAATTATGTGATCTTGGGCAAATGGTTATATTTCATAGAGTCTTGGGCTCCTCATTTATAAGAAGAAGAATCTGTACTAGATGGACTCTGATTTTCAACCTAGCTCTAACATTCCGTATTTCTAATAATTGTTGCCCCAAATATTTGCCTTGTTTATAGCAAGTATCCTCATTAGTTTGGAATGCTAATGATAAAACATTGGTACCTCTATTTCTTCTAGAATTTTTTCCCTTAAAAGTGTCCATCATAACTCACTTGTAGCTGATTAAAAGTAGACAGAGACAGGTAAACTCATTATGGTTTTGCAGGTAGGAAGCCTGGTATTTCATAGCCACAAAATTAGAGAATCCACATTTAAAGTGAAAATAGAGTAGAGCATTACCTTCACCAAGTTACCTTATCTCTTTGAACCTTGATCTCCATATCATATTTTGGGGATAATAACAATTCCATAAATCAGGCTATAGTGAAGAGTAAATGAGATTTTTTAAGAACTTGCCCGGCACTTTACAAGAGGTAGACATATAACTGAAACTTGAGTTTCCTGATGTTAAGGGCAAAGAGGGAAAACAGGTAAATATTGTTTCCTGAAAAGCCTGTTTCCTCATTGTAAAATAGGTATTCCAAAAATTCTGGTCTTAGTTAAAGTTGCTATTAATATCTGGTAAGTTGATAGTGTTCCACATGCTCTACAACTTGTAAAGTGCTCTGTGGATGTTAGTCATCTCTAGCTGGGACTTGGACCAGGGAAAACTTAACCTTTATGCTTTCCTCCACCCTAGCGGGGCACAGCGGAAGTTGTCTATTCAAGTATCATTGTAGTCCACTGGATGCTGGACTCATTGAGAGTAAGTGTTTAGTTTTCACCTTCTTTGCTTTATAGCACTAGAGCAAAGAACAGTGCCTATCACACAGCGAGTACTCAATAACTTATTTCTGTAATGAATCAATAAATCAATAAATCACTGAATTTATCTTAGCTTCCGTTCTATTGATCATATGCCTGGCAACATCCTAAGTATTATACATCCCATATTCAGTGGCTCTCAATCCTGGGTACATTGGAATCTCACAGGGAGCACTTTAAACTATTATATGTGTGGCCCCACCCAAGACTAATTGAATCAGAATATCTGGGACTAAGCACAGGACATAGGTAGTTTAAAAACTACCCAGGTGATTTTAATATGTGAAAGACACAAAATCGATGAACTCTTGGCCCATTGTTTTCTGGGAGTTTGCTTGAATGACTAACACTAATGTTGCTGATTACTTACTTCTGGGCATCCAAGTTTCAGTGAACCTATTCTCCCATCTTGCCATTTGTCATGGCGAAAATATTTTGCATTTACAAGAATGCAAATTTATTATCCACAGTAAGAGTGTAATCTCTTTTGCATCTAAGTCTAAAACACAGTCATGCTATCCATGTAAATCATAAACTTAAATCCCTTTATAGTGTGAAAGAAACATGTAAATTAGGATGGGGAGAACTAACGTTGACAAAGATCACTGACGTGCTGCAGAGGCCCAGCTCTCAGCCTGGTTCCAGATTCACTATTGGTGATCATTCTGTAACATGATGAAATGAGGAGGCAGTGCCTAGAAGGTGGTTTGAATTGGACTCGAATCTCTACTTGTTTGGTTTGCAACTGTTTTGACACAAACCAGCCAAAATTTGCCATTGCTGAGAAGGGAGTTCTCACCTTGAAGTGAGCACTAATTTTAAAGAGGGCAGAGCAGACAAGCTCATTTTGTGTATTTTTTCAGGGTGTCCTTAGAGCAATATCTTGTCTGGATTCCTTGGAATTGTGTTGCTTTGTTTTTCTTGGATGTTAACATTTTCATTTTCTTGAGTCTCACTAAGATGTCATTTTGTCCAAGAAGCAAACATAAGTTGTGCCGTAGACAGGCACCCTGTCTACGTTTGGCACGTGTGGTGGGGACTGGGGAGAAAGATCATCATCACTCTAAGGCAACAACGTATACCTTTGCTTTGTCACTAGTGACAAAGTTAAATAGCAACTCAAGATTCCAGTAATAACACAGGGTGACAGCAGTGCTGTGAGGTGCTGCAAGGAAGGGGTTTTGATGCCAACTGAATGGTATCATGGAGCTATCAACACCCAAATGCAAAGGTATTTTTACTCAAGGCAGTGATTCCTATGCTGTTTTTTTAAAAAAAACTTCAGTGTATCCTTAGATATTTCAAAGAACATCATGCAATTCTTAAAAATAATACATTTGTGGAATATATAATAGCATAGTATGCTCTTACCAGTGAAAATGGAGGTGGGTGAAAATTCACATAACATCACTGCTTCATACATGGGGGAATCAAACAGACTCCTGATCTGCTTGATACATC
This sequence comes from Eulemur rufifrons, assembly GCF_041146395.1. Taxonomy (NCBI): domain Eukaryota; kingdom Metazoa; phylum Chordata; class Mammalia; order Primates; family Lemuridae; genus Eulemur; species Eulemur rufifrons. The sequence continues at coordinate 52,474,094 of NC_091010.1, read as the reverse complement.
ATTTCCCCATGAGCACATGCCGAGCATGTACCTGTCAGTGTCTCCAAGCCCTGTGCTTTCCAGAGCCTTCTGGGAGCATGTGAGCCTGTGAATATTCCTGCTGTTATGGAAGAATTTGCTTTTTTTTCTTTCCCTCCCACCAGATATTTTCCCTATCTTACTGGAAATATGTGACTAGGATTTGCAGTGCATTTATCACCTATCACTCTTTTGTTTCTCTTTTTGCCCTTACCTTTGATTCCAGAAATGTTTTTAAAATAATGGATGGTAGTTAATAAACAGCATGGCAGGCAGGAAAAAATGAACAGCAAGCACTGTGCTCATTTTGATAGACTACACTGTCTGCAGATAATTTACCAGGGCAGAGTGCTGACATACACAGCCCCAGAAGAAGGACTTATCCTCGTTCTTAAACCAAAATCATTCTTGAAAGTTTCCATTATTCATAAGGCACCATCCATGAACACCGCAGGAGGCTGTCCCGTGATGATGCATCTGAGCTGGTGGCTCTCCGGCTCAGGTGTTAGAAACGAGCATACATCTGTATTTGTGCACTTGGGAAGATTGCCAACTTTCAGAGCAAGAACTTAACACTGGAGTCCGGCATGGTGAAACGGAATTTTCTGCCTTTATTGCCAAGTATTTTCCCTGTTTCCTTCTATGCTATCCTCCATGAGTTCTGAGACCCTGCTCTTGCAACTGCTTACAGCTCTATCTTGTTGACTTTATTTCATCATTTTTCAGTTTTACCTCTACTGTAAACCCCTTGCTAGAAGGACCAGGACTGGAGTGCCTGGCACATTAAGTAGACTTATTAATTAAATGAATGAATAAATGAATGAAGATACAAAAGAATATTTCTGGAGTTCTCTAGATAGGATCAAAGTGAAACCACCTCCTAAATGATCTTAATCTCTAACAGTTTACTAGGAGAGTATGAATAGGGCAAGGATATCCATGGGTCTTCTCAAAATTAGGAAATAAATTAGACAGACAGTATCTATGTCTCAAGATTCCACTCCAGAACATGTGGCTTTTCCAGAATCATCCAGTTTGTGGAGATCGTAAGACCACAGTGTCTGCAATAATACATCTCATAGGCAGTTCCACCACAGTTACACCTTGGGGAATTTGGATTGCAAAACTCCATGGAGATCTTCTGAAATTATCTCGTCTTTGAAAGTCAGATTCCCCTACATCTTGTTCTTGACTTGAGAAGGCTTTTGAGCAGATGAAATTTCAGGAGTTAGTGAGGAAGCATTAGGACAACTAGTCTTCCTGAACTTTTCATAGAAATTTCTCTTAGGAGCTTTACCTGACCAACCCTATGATTAAAAAATTTAAAAAGTCTTGACTCCTAAAAACCATATCATGTCTTCTCAAATTCTAAGAAAAAAAACAAAACTCAACAAGATCAAACAAGGTGAACCTCATCCACGCATGAGAAATATAGAGCTCTCTGGTATCCATGCTGTGCCTGTGAGCAGGCTGTTTTCTTCAGTGTGAAGATAATAATTTGTAATGAGATGCACAAATGTATACAGACACACATAAACATGCATCTGCCAGCTTCTACATATCCCCAGTAGCAAAATGAGGCCAGGATAGCAGAGGGTTCTGCAAATAATTTGCATTCCGTATACAGCAGCCCTGCCACTTATTTTGCACAGTAAGCTGATGACTGTTTACTCTAAGCATAATGACTCTGTTAGGAGTGACCTTTCCTAGTGTATTCCTAACCAATCAGTCCTTTAATTAATTAATTTTATTAGCGGAAGGGGTCCTCCTGCCCCTTCTCCCTTAGCTATCACTCATTTTACACCATAATCAAAATTATTAGTTCGGGAATTTTAATGACCATACACCATTTATTTTCATCTTTCTAGCTGACATCTCAACGACTGAGTGCTCTGATTTATACTGTGCACGTGTGTGCGTGTGTCTGTGTGTGTGTGTGTCCGTGCCTATGCCCTCCTAATTGTGCGCGGTCATTTGTTTGTTATAGGAACTTTGCTGACTGCTCCAAAATTCAGCCAAGAACAGCAGCTTAAGTGACAAAGTTTGGTTTTTCCATACACTCAGGATACTAAAACAATGAAGAGAAAATGAACCAGAAAGTCTGCAATATAGCCTTTTTTGGGGGGAGGGGGGGTGATCTGCTTTTCCAGAAGCTGATGAGGACTCTAATCTGTGGCTTTATTATTAGAGAAAGAAGAAGAAAAGAGACAATGTCTTTTCTTTTTATAAAAAAGCCACTTTAATAGGGAGGGAAAGTAAACATAATCCGCATCTCTATAGATCTCAGTTTTCTCTAATGGGCCAATTCACTTTTTCTATTCTAATGCCCTAGGTCTTTCTTTCTTTCTTTTTTTTTTATGATTTGAATTTTTCCATTAACTCCTACAGGGAGATCTACGTATAATGTATAGCGGAAAGGAGATGGAAAAGGGATGAGCAATGCACAGTTTCTAAGGATTCTTGAAATCATTTGTTCTGGAAAAATTCATTTTCTTCTGATCTTAGAGTATAATCTCCTTCTAAGTCTCTCCTCTAAGGCTAAGCCACCCTTGAACATGAAGCAGTTTTTCACTACTGAAGCATATTCATGGAGACAGAGCGACACAGAAGGAACCATTGATTTCACCCCTATAAGAGCCTGTGCGTTTCTTGTGGATGATTTAATGTGTCTCATCATCATTATACTTTAATAGTATGCTTTAATTGTATGTAACTGCAATTAAAAAAAGGATTTGTTCTTTTTTCAAAAATTAACATATATATTCACTGTAAAAATTAGAACTATGTGGAAAGTTTATTTGCTAAGAAAAGACAAAAGTGAGAAAAAGTAGACACTGTAGGTAGGTAGGTGGGTGGAAGCTAACTTCCCTCCCCTTTGTGGGACAGTCTCCCCCCACCCCCCACACTCCTCTTTGTCTCCTCCAAGGAGAATAAGATATCTCTGGCCAGAGTCTATGTGAGATGCTCAGATGTGGCTTTGCTTCTGTGGGCTATTGTGTAAGAGCCCCAGGGCCTGACCGGAGCAGGATCCATGCACTCTCCTCCCTCTACACTACCTGTCCCATGTAAGTACCTCGCCTGGAAGAACCCTGGCTACACCCTTGAGTCATATATTAATTTTTCTTTCTATATTACACTCCTAGAAACTGAATGGAGAAACTAATGTTATAACCTAGGCAGAAATTTTGGAGGAAGAATGGCTTTGGTTTGAGACCCTTGATTTAATATCATCTTAATAGCCCTAAAATCCATTAATAATCCTCTTACTTCAGAGTTAAACACTATTATGCCGGTGTTTATTTATACCTCTGGGTAGGTTTTATATTCTAGTTTGCATTCTGTCTTCTTTCTTAATATTTTATATTAGTTTGAACCATATGAGATTTTCAAATGTTGACCATTTTTGAGCTATAAAAATGACAATTTCATGTGGTTCTATCTAATAATAGGAAATGCTTAATAAAAGGTAACTTTATCATTGGCTAAGCACTTTATACAGCTCATCTCATTTAATTCTCAGACCACACACCTAGGTAGTTACTTTTTTTAATCTCCACTTTTTGAATGAGACAATTGAGGCTTAGGAAGGCAAAGTGATGAGTTCAATATTAAATGGCTGGTAGGGAGGCAAGCTAATATTAAAACTCAGTTCTCCAAAAACAAACAAACAAACAAACAAACAAAAATAAACTCAGTTCTCTTTGAGTCTAGAGTCTTTTTACTCAAGGCACACAGATTATTTTTAAATCATGCATTCTCAATGGCTGGATAATAGCTCATTGTATGGATTTACTTTATTTTTGTCTTAAAAATATTTATCCCCTGCTTATTGCTTAGGTTGTTTGTATTTGTTCATTACTACGAAGAATGCTGTGATGAATGTAACTCTTAGGATAAAAACAACTCTATGCTTTAGCTGGAACTGAATGTATTTGCTGTATGTCAATCTACTGTGTTCTGCATAGATGGATAATATCTAGTATGAGCCTTGTGATTTACCAACTAGGAAATTATTATCTTTTTTAAGTCACTTTTTTACTTTCAAAGGGTGTTATTTTAGAATTGTTTAAATAGTGGATCTCTGGTAATGTATTTATATAAAACATTACATATTTTTATTAATAATATATTGTTTATGCACAGTTTTCCAGGAGTACAACTATTTTAGAGAGCCTAATAAACATGTAATCACAGCTCCTTTCCATCATCAAGAAAATCTTAACAAAATCATTGGCTTCACTTCTCTGTGGAATGTACCTTCCCTTGGGCTCTAGTATTACCCCTGAAGAATATAGGGCCATTGTTTTCTATTGTGTTGTTTTGCTGGGAAGGTATAATTTCATCATAAAAACACAGAGATAGACTTGAAGCAATTATATGTAAAATGCTGCATGAACAAATTTTAGGTTATCTAGACATAAAAGTAAAAGCTAATTGTCTGAGCTGAAACATTCTCATTTGTCTCAAGCAATTGTTAAATGGAGGGAACAGGGAAGGAGGAAATTGCTATTGGAGTTGGAGGGACTCTGGCTTTGTCCTGGGTCCAAAGGGATTTCCTATCAATGAGCAAGCTGAGGTCACGAAGAGGGACTGCTTATTAGCCTTTGTATTCAAGCCAGTCTCATGCTAAGCAGGGAGATGGTGTAATTTGGGTGTCAAGTTTCTGTTTCAGGGACACAGCCAAGCAAGTGTGGGTCCCATCCAGGAGTCCAAAAGCATAGAGCGAATGCTGTGCTTTGTGGAGCACTATTTATGCAGCCAGGGAAACCTGAGTGATGGCCCACAATGCACCTGGGGAAAATCTGAGGCTCATCTGGCCTGTGGCACAGAAAGACAGGATAAGGGACGCACTTTTGTGCTGTACCAAAAATTATAGAAAATAATCACTTACCCAGGATTGTGACTCTTCCCTTGGTCCAGATTAGTGATACTGCCAGAGTTTTGATATTTTAATTTGCAATGACTCAATGATTTCAAAATGACTGTTTTTTTGTACTAATACATAAGGTATGATACATAACATAGCATGCAAAAGTTAAATCAAAAAATTGGAAAGTAGATATGTTTTAGAAAGTATGTTTCTTTAGTATAAATGTATCTTGTGAGTAAGCAACAGAATCGTCATTTTGCATAGATCAGGTTATCTGAAGTTTGCTGAAAATAGAACCAACATATATAAAACCCTAGATACAAATTTACACAGGTATTCATTTTGCTTGTCTGACTTTTTTAAAAAAACATCAATTTATACCATAATCAGGTTACCTTAAAATATGAAAATAAAACAAAATAAATCCATGCAGTTAAATGTAAAATTTTAAGAAATGAGACTTGGGAATTCCTGTTCTTCTGTTTCTCAGAGGTTATCTAGCAGCAGCACCAAAATCTTGCAAAAATAGAAAGAGAGGATGATGGGCAACCATTTTGACTCTTTCCACCCATCCTGTTCTCCTTATACTTCCCTTTCTTTTCAATTTTCTCTTTTGCCTTCATGCCTTTTGGAATAGCTCTTGCCTAATACAAATTAGATAGAGAAATAAATAGACAATTTGTGGGATTTTCATAATTGGAACAGATGTCAAATTTTTTTATTTGTTTTGATTTTGTTTTGTTTTGTTTTGTTTTTAGCATATTGGGTAGTTTTATCATATCCAATAGGATAAAATATTCCCTTCAATCATTGAGCAATTTCTCATACATCTCCATCATCATGCATTTCTCACTAGAGAAAATTATTTTTAATTAAAAACTAGATGATCATTTAAAAAGCCTTTGTCAAGAGAATGAGAATACAAGCCACAGACTGGGACAAAATATTTGCAAAAGACATATTTGATAGAGTACTGCTATTCAAAAATATACAAGTATTTAGAGATCCAAAATCAGAAAACCAGCAACTTTCTTAATAATAATAAAAATAAAAACAGGCAAAAGATCTGAACAGATAATTACCAAAGAAGATATGTAGATGACAAATAAACATATGAAAAGATGTTCAACATCATATAGGGGAATTAAAAATTAAAACAACAATGATATGTCACTAACACAGAATGGCCAAAATCAAAAATACTGACAACTCCAAATGTTGACAAAGATGTGGAGCAACAGCAACTCTCATTCATTAATGGTGAGAATGCAGGATGGTAACCACTTGGAAAACAGTTTGGCACATATAAAACTAAGCATAATCTTACCATAAGATTCAAAAATTATACTGCCTGGTGTTTACCCAACTGAATTGAAAACTTATGTTCATGTAAATATCTGCACATGAATGTTTATAGCAGCTCTATTCATAATTATCAAAACTTGAGAGCGACCAAGATGTCCATTAGTAAGTGAACAGATAAACAAATTCTGGTACATACAATGGATCTTCCTTCACATTGAGCTGAATTAACTACCCCCCACATCCCTAGCAAGGCAACCCCATAATTTCCTACCCTGTTGAGGTTCTACATTAGTGTTTAGTGGTGGTTCTATGTTTAGCACATGGTACAGGGAACATGTCCCCCCAAAATCATAACTTTGTCCTTGGCTCAAAATTGAAGTGCTGAAAGAAACTCATCCCCTTCATTCTTTCTTAAGCCCTCCTGTAAGCTTTGTTCATCACCTGAGGAGATCTATCTGCCCAATAAGACTGTCCATTTACAAATGGCATTTTCAGATTCTTGACCTTTTTATATATTTCTTAGTGTTTTTCTACTTCTGGGACTTCAAAAGTTCAGGAGATCAGAGGGGATTTCTCAACTCAGTATAAGATATAGCAGACTGGAAAGCAATTTCGTAGATTTCCCTTGTGGGAGTAAGGTGCTTGGATTGTATGAGGTCAGACCCTAGAGAAAGCTTTTCTGGAAACTCAGGCAACACCGGAAAGAAATAAGCATTGTTTAGATTGAATTTGTAATGTGTGGAGGAGGGATGTTAGCTTGCTTACATGGTTTTGCCTTTTGGTGCACCAGACCCTTAGCATTAATACTCACAGAGGCTTTATAGTTTCTTAGAGTTTCTGCTGAGCCCTTATAGTCTCTACCGAGGTACCAATGAAATAGATGTCAAAATTCCAAGCGTAAGATGGATGTTCTCCTTCCTCCCCAACCCCTTCCTCCCTTATACTGATTTATCAGGAAAATGGTTCTTGGAACCTGTTATAGGACATTTACATTATTCAATCCTATAGAGGAGTCAGATAAAGGATGTACAAATGGATTAAGAAGGGGAAGTGAGAGAATATTGTAAGGCTGATATCTACAAGAAAGTTGTACTCTGAATCCCATTTTCCCTATTTTAGGTAGTTGGTTCTGGTTGCATCAGTCAGGCCTGGTAAGGACCAGGGAGGTGGAGACATTCTGTAGGACTTGCATATAAGCAAGCTAGGTGAAGAGCATTTCTTGAGAAGGAGTTGTCAAGTGCTGGACTATTTCCTGTCCCCACCACATGGATGTGAGAGGAGTCTCCTCTCGCTTCAAGCAAAGTGAGGGGAGGGGCTTCAAGTGAGGTTTACTTGTAGCTCCTCAGATTTCTGGATATAAAAACTAGAACCTGACTTGTAACTGAGACAATTAAAGTGGTTTATAGATTGAAGTCTGATTCCTGCCTGGGAATCTAGAGGGAGAGGCAAGGGCGGACTGCCTGCTAGAGGGTGGGCCAGGGAGGGTGTTCCTGCTTTGGTGCCTTGGGGCTGGGGAAAGAGAATGTTTCTCCAGGAGCATGCAAGAGCGAGTGGTGCTGGAGTCCACTTAGGGCTTGCTCGGAGACCTCACAGTGGAAGGGGCTAGAGTTGTGCTGCCAGGTGACAAGCGGCTGGGGAGGGGTGTCTCCAGTTATTAGTCGGACTGGAGATGCATCCATCCAGATCATGAGAAGATAGGAGGCCCAGCAATGGACTCTGAAGAGCCCATCCAAAGAAAGAGTCACTTCATCTTCTGCCAGGCTGGAATGCTGGAAACCTCCTAGCAGTATAAAAACAACTCTCACTTCTTACCCTCTTCTCTATCCTGCCTTCCTGGAGCAAGTTAGCAAGTAGAGTCCAGAAGCTCAGTTAGACTGCTTAGAGAGCAGATGCTTAGAGAGCAGATGACCACATGTCCTTTCTGCTATGCAGATGTCTGCCTGAAAGGGGTGGGTGGGGGCATTCAGGGACAGGGTGGGTGCAGAGGTGGGGAAGTGGGAGGGAAAAGGGGTGGATTTAATATAGTCAAATACGGGTTTTTGATTACTATCTCCAACTGGACATTTTATTTACTGAGTTAAGACGGTGTGTGTGATTTAAAGTCACTCTGGGACTATCTATTACGTAAGAATAAGCAGAAAGCCCATGGACCTGCCAGAGATTATACTGAGGAGCAAGAGGAGATTGCTCCCAAAGAATAAAATCTAAAGGAAGACAGAAACAAAGGCTGCGTTTGAAGTCACTAGTCGTGTTTGTTTCACACAGTGTGGGTGCAGCTGTTGCTCAGCATCTGCTTTTCTCTTTTCAGGGGTCATTTGTTCTCGGCATGAAGTGGTGATGGGGGTAACAGTGGTGGGAGCATAAAGCTCCTTTTCGGGGAAGTAATAATGTAGCTTTGGAAGAGGGGGGAGGAATTTGCCACCTACCCCCTAAAACCTTTTTGATATCTGAAAAACCTATGGGGAGGAAACCTATCACCATTTTAAATGTGATTAAACCTGAAATCTGACAATACAGTAAACCAATCAGGTACATTGTGAAACTTGAGCCATATTTAGCATGACTGTATAATTTATCTTTCAAACTGAAACCCTTTTGAGAGCAGGCACTATGAATAATTATATTTAGGCAGCATACATAAATTAGGGTTTTCCTGAGCAAACTAGGACATATATGGTTACACTACCCATATTCTGCTGTTTCCAATCCATAGAAGAAGCAGTTCGTGTGTGTGTGTGTGTGTGTGTGTGTGTGTGTAGGGAGTGGAGTTTTGTTGGTTTTGTTTTGTGTTTTGTTAGAAGTAAGTACCAAAAACATATCCTGCTTTTGAGCAGATTCTTGACATTTAATATGTAACACCATTAGGCATCCCCTGAGCCAAGTAGCTCAGGGGAATTTACTGTTTTTTTTTTTCACTTCATGGTCTATGGTACTGTGAGTTACACACACACCTGTCAGAATCCAGCCGAGGCACTTAAACCGATATATCAGCTTGGGAAGCAAAGCCTGTCTCCCCAGGAATCCTTACTGTTTGTGGACACGGGTCCCAGTGGACGCTCTGTTGCCAGACAGACCATATTCAAGAGTAAGGGAGGGAAAAATGACTACAACTGGCAGGGTAGCAGATGGATAGTAGCATTAGGTATGTTCTATTTAAGAGCCTTAAGAGTCAGTGGGATTAAGGGGAGAAAGAACCGTAAGATTTAAATCATAAGACCTGGGTTTAAGTACCTCACCCCGATGCTTACTGTGTGAGGTTTAGCAAATATTTTACTTTTCTACAGTGAAAAAGGCATAGCTATCATACCATCGCTTGTTTATAAAGAGGCATTTAATCGGTCAGTATTGTAGAAGACATTAAAATCTACACCATAGTACAATCTTCATTTATTAGACAATTATAAGGCAGTCATTATGAAAGCTCCTGCTAGTTCTTTACATTTACTGCTGAAATTAAGTATAAAAGTTTTTCAGCCTTGCCTCTTCTGCTGTTCATCTGAGCCCAGATGTTGAAACTTCTGGTGAAGAGATAATTGCTTGTTTTTCGCTCCGTAGATGACTGAATACAAGCCTCTCTCCCCTCTGTCTCCCTCTCTCTCCCTTCCCTACACCCTGTGCGTGCACACATGCACTGTTTGATGAGAGAATGTGGGTGAGAGTGCATAGCGAATGGCAAAGTTCAACCGAGATGTTCGCTATTAAGAAGCTGCTTTGCTCAGGTTCTCCTCTGTCTGGCAGAAGGCAGCGCAATAGAACAGGTGCAGATTCTCACCCCTCAGGAGGATGTAGCGGACAGGAAGATTTTTTTAAAAAAAGTTACAATGATGAAAACTTAATTAGTGAGTTCAGGGAATACTAAACAAGATTTAAATTCACCTAGTATTCCAAGGATGTTCAAAATGAGCTGCAGCTATTGAGAAAACAATTACCAAGGAAGAAGTCAGTATAGGCTCCCGGCCAACCTGGATTCAGTTCCTAGCACTTGAAGTGAGCACCACTCATAGGAGCTGTCAGGTATTTTTAGAGATTTGTTCTGTACCTCGGCCATGGTGGAACAATTCCTCCAAGAGTTTGAGGGATTGTTTAGAAACTAGAGATTGCCAAGCCAGCTTGCAGTCTAGTAATCAACATTAATTGAATTAAGCACTTAACCCTATGTTTCTCAGCAGGATCTTGGGGGGCAGATTTTGCCCACAGAGCTACTTGGCAATGTCTGGAGACATTTTGGGTTGTCATGACTGGGGGCAGGGAATGCTATTGGCATCTAGTGGCTGGAGGTCAGGGATGCTGCTAAACATGCTATAATATACAGGCCAACCCTGCATGAAAAAGAATCATCTGGCCTCCAGGGTTAAGAAACCCAGGCTAATCTAACAGTGGGTTTAGCACCATGAAGGGTACAAAACAAGCAAGAAATATGATCTCTGCCCTCAAGAGATGTAAAGCCTTGATGGGGAAGAGACCAGAACTATACACCTATTTGTTGGAATAATTCCTCATCCCGTAGCATTTACTGAGCACCTGCTGTGTGCCAGGCACTCTGAAAGGTTTCAGTATTGATTATAATTATGGCAAAATAGATGTAGCACCTTCCACAAGAAGCTTAGAGTTTATCAAGGGAGATACATGTTAAAAAAGAAAACACACACACAATTCACTGTATATTGGGATAATTGTACTTGGAAGGGAAAATCAGAGTTTCCCTAAGAGAGAATAACAGAAGGGCTTTCATTAGATTGAGTGGTCCAGGGAAACCTCTCTGAGAATATGATATTTAAGTTGAGCAAGAACTGGGCAGGTGACAAGTGACAGAATAAAAAATGAGAATTTGGAAAGTAAATATTCTTCTTGGTAAAGGGATTAATACAAGCAAGCTTATGTGGAAGAGAGCTCTAGTGGGGGGAAAAACACCATACAATTAGAAACAAGAATTGGGCATGGAATGACTGGTGGTATCATGGAAGAAAACAAAACTTATTGCTATCAACCAAATGTCCACTTCATTCACTCAATAAATATGTTTGAGTGCTTTTGATGTACTAGACCCTGGAAACACATTAGAGGACAAAATCAGAAATGGTTTCAGCTCTCAGAAAGTTTAGATTTTAGTGGGAGGGAGTCCACCAAAATAAAAAAAATAAATAAAGTATTTACGGAGTTAAGTGCTGGAATGGACAGATGGTGTCTTTATGAAAGCCTTGATTAAAGGATTCTACCTAGGCAGGAGTAGTAGGCAAGACTTTTACAAAACAAAGTGATGACCAAGAGGTGTGTAGAAATTGAGTGAAGTGGGATAGAAGGAGAGGATATAATAACTTCTAGGTGGAAGTATCGCCCTGTAGAAGCATGGCAAGAAAGAGGAACTGAAATGACTCCAGTGTGACTAGCGTGGAGAAGGGTCAGGAGACTAGGGTGTGAAATGAAACCACATAGGACGGGAGGATTGGGAGGGAGGGGAAAGAAAAGGTGTATATGCATTTTGAGAGATATATAAGGAAGTGTTTTCAAATCATGTAGCAAAATATTACAGAAAAAGGAGAGGGATAATGCATCAGTTAAGGTGGTGCAGGTGGGAATGCCTTGATTTGTTCATATTCAAGAAATACTCAGAGGGTGAAAGATAGAGCTTGGGCTTAAACCAGTTAATGGGATGGGGTGTCAAAAATGAAGGCCAGATACCTGGTGTGCCTAAGAGGATGGATCATGCCACCATTTGCTGATAGAGGAAACTCTGGAACAGAACCCATTTTGGAGAAAAAGATCACAAGTTCAGTTTTAGAAAGTTGATTTTGAGCTCAGTTTGATACTTCCAAGAGTAGTTATGAAATGCAGGTCTGGAACTGAGAGAAATCTGAGCTGAAGTTAAGTGACCTATGTTCCTGCCTGATTAAAAGCTGACACTTGTCGCTGTGTAGTGGCTGCTATGTTGCCCCAATCACAGTCTCACCTCTGTTAATCTGCATGCTTGAAGATGGGTACAGCCTACCCCTGCCAGCTGGCAAGACCACTCATCTGAAACTAAGCGAGGAGCCAAAGAGCGTATAAATGCAAGATCCATGTTGAGCATGTGCCGAAAGGAGAAAGAAAGTGAATGGTTAGAAATCAGATTTGCCAGCATGACAGGGGTGACACTTCCACCTGCCATCACTTGGAGAGAAGAGAATTGAAATCTCACATTAGTCATTCATTTAAGCCCTGAAGTAACTGATTAATGCTGTGCTGGCTAATGAGCTAACTGGATGATAGAATTGTAGTTCGGAAAGGGAACTTTGAAGTTATCTAGATCAATCCATGCCTTTTTCAGTTGAAATTGAAGTCGAGAGAGGATAAATGATTTATCCAAAGTCACCCTGCACATTAAGGACAGAGCCTGGCTGCCATCTCTCCCTGTTCATTTCACTGTTCTACTTGGCTCCATTATCCAGAATTTTGAACGTGAAGGGAGTGACATAACAGTATCATTTCACTGCCTGGCACATTGAGTATAGATGTTGATCAAACAGCCCTGGGCCCCTTTAGTTAAAGAAGACAGTGTTACAGTGTTTCGTGGCTTTTTGCTGGCACATACTTATAAATCACCCCACTGAAATACAGAATAGCTTGGATAATGATATGAACCTTAACTACGAATTTAGCAGTCCGTTACGGCATCCCGCAGTTTTAGTTTATCACTGTCCCAAGGGGATAAAGAGGAGGAAAAAAAAAAGCAGCGTAAGAAACAAGCTAATAAATTTGTTTTTTTAAAACCCAGCATCCTCCTCCCTCCCTTCAGCAAATGCTGTAAATTCTGGGCGTTTATGCTTTGCTTGAGGAAGCAAGCTCAATGTCAAAAGTGTTTTAATAGCCTTTGATTTACTTTTAAAGTGCTTATTAGGATGATTGATGACAGTGTTTTGAAGCCAATCACAGACTTGTGAGAGACAGGAACTTCACAGCCATCTTCCCACTGACTGGGTGTGCGTGTTGTTGGTTTGGTTTGGGGACGACTTGCAAGCTGAGCAGGGACTCAACTTGCATTTTCTTTTCTCTGTGAATGGCAGATAGCTCTTGTTGTTCCCTTGTGCTACCTAAAAGAGTGTGGTGACTCAAGGACTTTTCTTAGGCTTCTGTCCCTCAAATGTCCAGTTCCAGTAGCCACCTGCTGAGTGATAATAGAGTGGTCTGGACTTGGGGCCTCACCCTGCCTTCAACATTTACAGGAAAAAATGATCCTTCTATGTTAAGTCATGAACTCAGACAAGAGCCAGCACTCCATTTTGCATGCCTCAAAGTCCTGCAGAAAAGCAAATCAGGCGGTTGAAGCGGTAATTGGCTTGGGTTCGCATTTGTTCCTGCCGTAATAGCTGCCTCACCATGCACAGAGCCCAGCAGAGTGAGCTGCGAAACCCTTCCCTCCTTAATAGATAGAATTAAGTTGCATTTCATCCTGTGCTCTTTCTGAGACTCCCCAATAGCCAGCATCACTGAGAAGCCTGGAGAGTGGGCTTTTGACATGTAAATACTATCGCCTCCACATGAAAATCCATGAAGTCAGTTCCTGGGTAAAGACTTACAAGACATTTAGATGAAGCATCAGTGTATTGCAGTTCCAGCAGCATTTTTCTTCCCTCTAAATCCAGCCACAGTGTTCATCAATTTGTTTAATAATGCCTGGGGAGCCTTTGGTTCCGGCATTGAATAATGAACATTCGGAGTGCCCACTGCTTTAAATTCTTTTTAAATTTGTGTTCCCTTCTGTGTGCAAAAGGCAAATTGACAAGAAAGAGACTTTCTTTTTCTCATTCTGAAAAGAATTGACATGGGGGAGTTTGTTTTGGAAATGACACCTGGCCAAAGAAAAGACATTTTAACAATATAGTTCTTTTTTTTTTTTTTTCTTCAGTGCAGTGGCATTGCCATTATAACACAGGCTCATAATCCAACTGTCAGAATCGCATATGAAGCTTTAAAACAAATTCCGCAATACATGTACCACACCTGGATGCCTGGGGTGTAACCCAGGAATCTATATTTTATATTTCTTCTTGTGATACAAGCAGGGTGGAGAACCCCAAAAGGATTGTATAGGTCTTTAATTAATACAATCACTTAGAAAGCAGTGATCCTAAACTTTTGAGGACTTAGATGCTCTGGGAAGCTGGCTGAAATGTAAATTCTCTGGCTAACAGAGACTGATTCCTTTAGGTTGTGGGTGAGCATCAGAAATCAACACTTTAACAAGATCTTTCTGCTTAAGAAATAAATCATCTCATAAGAAAAAGTAGTAAGGGCAGACTGTCAGGGGTTGTCATTGTTGTGTTTTCTTGTTTTTGTTTCTTTTTTTATTTCAAAATATTACGGGGGTACAAATGTTTTTGGTCACATGTATCAGTTTTGTTATGCTTGAGCCAGAGTTATAAGTGTGCCCATCACCCAGATAGTGTTCATTCATTGCACCTGTTCTTGTGTAGTTATTCTGATTTATGGAATGTGGCCAAATTAAACATAATAATTGAATTCCATTCCTACTTTTCTCCATGTTCAATAGGTGTAACCTTATGGTCTGGCTATAGTTAACCTAAAGCAGCGGTTCCCAAGCAGGCTTTACTTTTGGGGAGCTTTTAATATAAACTTATGCATAAATCCTAATCTCTACCAATAGATCCTACTTAAATTTGTCTGGGATGGGTCCTAGATTGGCTTTTTAAAAAATTTCCCCATGTAAGTCTCATGTATAACCAGGATTGAGAACTGATGCATGAATCTAATCTGTAGAGAGAGGATAGAGCTGAGGCTGTGTAACTAAAAAAAATAAAAAAATCAAGAAGAAAAAAAAAGGACATTTGCAGATTTTGTTCTCAACCTTGGGCCCTGAGGGTGGTGATGTTATCTATACCATCAGCTGCCCCACTAGGGAATCCGAGGGTGTCGCTGGCTGGTGGTGTGCTCCATTGTAGAATCCCGAGTGACACATCAACCAGGGAGCTTATGGATGAAGGAAGCTCACATCCCTTTGAAAAGCCAGCATCTTGGTTGTTGATACTAATCTATAGATGTCATCAACAGTGACAAGGAGTTCTTGGCCATCTACCAAAAATTAACACTTGAACATTGCTTTACAGTTCACAAAATACTTTCACATGCATTTTCTTCCTTGGTCTTTGCAAGAGATCTGTGAGCTGGACCAAATGAGGCACCTGGGGCTGAGAGAGTTTAAGTGATTTATCCAAGAGCAGACATCAAGAATATATCAGACCTGGATGGGACAGTAATTCAAATCTTATGATTCTGCTTCCAAATCCAGGTAATTATCGTAGTTGGAACATGGATAGACAGATTTACAATGCTAGTTATTGCTACTTATTTTATGCACATTAAGCAATGATTAACAGTACATCAGACCTATTGTCATGGTTATTATCTTAGAACAAGGCTTAGAAAAATAGTGAGGTAATTTAAAGAAAAAAATAAAAAGTGAATGCTAGCACTTGCTGTGGTCCAGGATCAGGTAAAATCCTGGTAGTATCACACAAATGACCATCACAGCGTGACTGGATGTGTATCTGTGTACAACAATTAATAATTTGATACATTAAGTGGAGTTAAATTATGCCATTTAAAAACAACTTACAAATTACTAGAGCTATTTCTGCCTTCCATGGACAAAGTTTTTATTTACTGATAACATTGGTAATGATGTATCTGTATACTATACACTTCTTCATGACTGATCGGAAGAGACTTCCTGTGTGACCCTCTATCTAAGGCAAATACTTAAGAGGATTTGCTCCATGTCAGGTGCCAAATGAGCACCTTTTCTGTGTCATCTCATTTAAGTCTCATGCAGTGTCATGATCCATATTTGTCATTAGTCACATTTTATGTATTTATATATATATGTATGTATATGAAGAAAAAGAGAGAGAGACAGACACACAGACAGACAGACTGAGGCACAGAATTGTTAAGCAGCTTACCCCAAATTTCACACCAGGGGAAAACCAAGCTCCTTGTATCCAGAGCCCAATTCTCAACTACTTTCTTCCACCTGAACTATATTAAAACCTTTTGCAAATGCAAAGGGGAGGAGAATCAGATAAAAATTTAGAGGTAGGGGCCACAGAGAACAGAATTGTTCTGCATTATGTATTTAGAGAAGTTGTTTTGCTTTGCTAATGCAGGGAGATGTGGCTAGAAAAAAATACCAGTAAATAGATGGGAGTGAGTGAAAACTGCTAGAGATCTTTTAAAGTCATTTTTCTTGCTGCGATATACAACATGTATTTCTTCCCACTGTGCCAAGCTCTGGAGACTTAAACCTCCCCCCATAGCAGCAACCAGAAGCATAGTAATGCCTACGGTTATATTGTGTGGATAGGCATTGTTTGGTCTGTGTTTATGTGTGTTGTGTTGTGGTTTGCGTGTGTGTGTGTATGTAGAGATATCAAGGAAAGGGGACCGAATTTCATGGACTAGAGGAAAAGGAACAGCCACTGGACGTGATTTATAAGAGAGATGGAGAAACCAGGTTGGAACTGGAAATAATTTTGAAAATTAAGTACTGTGGGAATGCGTGACAATTTTGAGAAGGATGTGAGATAAAGAGATTTTAAGCTGTCAACTGAGATAAGTAGGCACACACCACGACCCCCTACTTACACAGTAATGCGTAGTAACTAAGAAAGGCATGCCCACGTGGTGTTTGGCAGAGGTGAAATGGAAAAATGAGTATACAGATTTCAGAGTTGGTCTGATGGTAAAGAATCCCTCTCTCCGTAACTGTCTGGGTGTGAGTCTGCCTATCTACCTCTCAATTTCTATTCCTGAGTATATTATCTCTCTCTCTCTCCTGATGTCATTTGTATTCTCCTTCTACTCTGCACCTAGAGCCACTTTGCAAGGAAAATATGGTGACTTCTGAAAAAGGAAATACATTCTTTTCACTCTAGTGAAATCAGTGAGGGTCCTCAGCGTGACAGCCGTGGATTGAGGGCAGGCAAGGCAGCCAGGTAGCCAGCATAAAATTGAATGCAGTCCTCAAAGACCATGTGTTCTGTGGATTTTCAAAAGGCTTGGTGAGAACCTCCCTCCCAAAACATCACAAAGGCTAGCATACCGTACCCAGGGCAGGGGGGTGGCAGGGAGGGCAAGGTACTGCTTGCCTATTGGCTATTGTATGGTTAGCTAAGGTATGCATCTCAGGGAAAAGTTGACCCTGGAAGACAGAAGATAGGTATACATTTCATCCAAAGAATCTGAAGAATCGAGGAAGACAGGGAGAATACAAGTACCATGAAGACAAAAAATGGAGTTAGTGGAATGTTTCAAGCTGGTTGGAGGGACAGAAGTTGGGTGGTAAAGGCTGAAGATTTCTAGAGCAGATTTTCATGGTTTCCATTAGGTGTAGGTTGGAGGAGTTCTTGAAGTCATACACGAACCGCTCCGAGGCTGACTGGGAAAAGCAGATCAGTGCAGCCCACTCACCTAGGATGGCTTCCATCGCCTCCAAGAGAGCTAGTCTGTTGTGAGGTCTCTCCATTGCTCAGAGTGTGCTATGTGCAAGGGCTGGTGGACCCTGGGTAAAGAATGGACAGAATGGACAATGCATGCCACTAAATATGCATCCAGCTTGGGCCTTGGAGAGTTACATTCACCCCAGCAGTGAACCTCTTCAGGTGTGTGGCTGAAGCAGAGAAGCTCTCTCCAGGTTGTCCACACTAGCTCAGAGAAGGGACAGAAATTCTCATTAAAATAAAAGAGGATCCAGCTTACAGCTCCTGGAAGCTCTCAGTGTTGACAGGCAAGTTACGTTAGCTTTAAGTCTGACATCTGTGTTCTACATTATTGTGCGCTCATGAAACTTCTTAGTACAACCTGGTGGTAAAAACATCTATTCCATATTTAAAACATTGGCCAGACTGGTGGGAAGTTAGGACTAGGGGTGCTGGCATATGCCCATAGGTAATAACCCATGGAACTGTTACCTTGATAACATTAGGCAAATATGCAAATACTTGGGTGTGACAATACATAACCTGCCATGTTAGAGGCTAGGAATTTAAATACATATAGGGACATATAAATATATGCATATAAATAATTATATAGCCCTGACCTGTACAGGAAGACCTCTACCCACCCCCCAAAAAATTGTTAATAAGCACTCAAGGCACCATATGCTAAAAGGCAAATGGTGGATAAATCCAAGACATCAGAGTAAGGACAGTGGTTTGTGAGCTATTTATAAAGCTTTCCTGGGAAACCTGGAATTACTGTGGTACTTTCAGTTTGAGTGGAGTTTCTGTATATGTGACATAATCTTTTTTTAAATCTTATTCATTAATACTCATTTTTGTTATCAAAATAGGAAAATCATTATTACTTTTCTGATTATCAGAGTAATATTTACTTTTTAAATATTAAAAAATGAAAATATGTAAAATCTACCATAATCCCAGCACCCTAAGATAATAACTGTTAATATTTTGGTATACAATTATATGCTGCTTTTTTCCATATGTGTAGACACAAGTAGCTAGTTTAATGATGACATATTTGAATTTTATTCTTTATTTTTCTCAAATCAGTGTGTACTAATCATATTTTCATGTCAATCAGTATCAACCCACATCACTATTTGGATATATGACAGTATTCATTTAATGAATATGTCATAAAATATTTAGGAATTCCCCTCTTATTAGGCATTAGGTTCTTGCCAGTGTGTTACTATTGTGTGTATTACTGGGATAAAATCCTTTGACCTAGCAAGGTCATGCTAGAAAATAATGAGAAAATCTTGCAACAATTCAAGCAACATCATGTCCATAGTTGGTCTCCAGAATAGTTGCAGTGAATATGCATCTATTGGCAAGTTATTTGAGTACCTGTTTCTCCACACACTTGGCAGCAGTGGGTATTATAATTTTTTTCAATCTTTGTCAATCTGTTATCTTGGAAAAACAGATGTGAAATAGATTTTTTTTTGGGGGGGAGTTGTCTCTAAAACCTTTATAGTGTCTGGGGGTTGATTCTTTTATATTGTGGCTAGTTAATCCTTGGCACATCCCTCAACCACATACTCAGCCCCTTCCCCAGGGTGTTGTTACAGCTCAACATTCTACACTCTATTGATTAGAGATGCTTTGGAATCCAAGCAGAACACTGAGTTTCTGTGCTCTGAACTCTCAGGTGTCTATTTTAAACAAGACTCACCTGTTATTGTAAGTTATAGTTGTTGAACCTAAATGTTTTCCCAGAGTAGAGAAGGGTATTGATATGAGGTAGATGAGATTGGAGTTATAAGAGGATAGAAATTAATTTAGTCATGACCTCAGGGATAGTACAAAGAGTTTGTAAAACATTATAGGAGAGACTGATGAATTGTGAGATTCTTTTAAAGCATTCTAGAGCCTTTTAGTTCAGTGTTCCAATGGTTGAGTTAGCAGACACAATATAATTCATCCTTCCGATGCCTGCAGGAATGCACACATGCACGTGAATGCAAAGACGCTTGTTTTACAACTGAGTAAGAAAGCGAGACTCAGAGAAGTAGAGGAATTTGGCCAAAGTTAAGCAATGTGTTATTGGAAAAACAAGAGCTCTAAACCTTTCAGCTTGTTTGTAGGTATGTTCCCCTTTCCATGATAACTGGCCATTTTAATTGTAAAATTACTTGGAGTGAAAATTTTATATATGTATTTAAATCACTCACAAAATAGACATCCACTATAGCCTTTTCTTGATGAGAAGGAGGTAGACAGGAGGAAATAATAGTTTGCAAATTTCTAATGGTCTTGCCCCATGATTTTGATAAGATTTAAAACTTTTTCTTTATTACATTTTGATAATATCTATCTTCTTAGAAATATATTTATTTCACCTAGATTTGCGAATATATGAGCATCAAATTGAAGAGAAGAATTTATTGCTTAAACATTGTGCATTTTTCTCCTCCAATTTTATTTTTCTATCAATAAATAAACCAGATTCATGCATTAATGGTCAATATTAATATGCTAATTACATTTTCCTAAGAAACAACTCCTGCATTTATTGAGCAATGTAATTTCTTCTATTTTTTTCCTCCTTAAGTCAACCTTTTCTGTCTTTATTTTTGTTATTTCCTTCCTTCTATTTTTGTTAGAATGTGGTTATTTTTCTACTTCTTAAATTTAATGATTACTTTTTGACTTTCATTTTAGCTGTTTAATTATGAAAGCATTTGAGGTCAAACATTTATTTTATCTACATAGTGGAGCTGTGGTATGTCTCATATTTTGATAGCAGTGTTTGCATTTTCATTATTTTCTAATTAGTCTATAATCGTCGATTTTATATCTTCTTTCACGCAATACTTCTTTTTGGAGAGTGTTTTTTTCTTTCTTTCTCTTTTTGTTCTTTTCCCTGGAGATGGGAGTCTCACCTTGTTGTCCAGTCAGGAGTGCAGTGGCTATTCACAGGCACCGTCATAGCTCACTGCAGCCTCGAACTCCTGGCATTAAGTGATCCTCCTGCCTCAGCCTCCTGAGTAGCTGGGACTATGGGCACCTGCCACTGCACCCAGCTTTTGATTTCTTAGTATAACATTGCTTTTACTTAAAATTTTCTAATTATATAATTTTACCTTTTGAATAATGTGGCTTAGTACAGAAGTCCTGGGTCCCAACCTTTCCTCTTACTCTAGATGTAATGTCTCAATACAGGTTGGCCAACAGGGGTCTCTCAGTCGGATCCATGTGTGGGATAATTAGGTAGAATTTTTTCAAACTCAGCATAGCTTAGCTGAACTCTTACTTATATAGTTTATCTGAAATTCCACCTCAATGGCTGTGCATCCTTTTATGATTTTGTGGGTTTGTCCAAGGGAGTATAGGGAGATCTGGATTGCCATCATAACCCATAAGTTCCATCCTAAGCCATTAATGATCTATTCCAAGTCTCAGTTTAAGCACCAGGCTGGCTCAATCCTCACAAGCCCAGTGGGGTGATTTGTCTCACCAGTCAACCCCTGTAGTATTTAGATGCCTTCCCCTCGGTGGTACTTTTTGTTTCTCCTTTTCCTGAGGCTGAGCAATTGATTTGTACATCTCTTTTTCTCCATTAGAAGGTAAGTTCCTAGAAGGCCTTTCTGGGTTCTTATGTGTCTTGATCTAGATATGAGGATATACCATGACCATAATAAGCACTGAATAAAAGTTTGTTGAATAAATATCGAGACCAAGTCTAAATTTTGAACTTGGTGTCAATCTGCTTGATTTGGCAAATCCCACAGCCACGCACGATACTGGTGGGAAGCTGTATCTTTATTGTGCGGAGGATTTTCCTGGCGTCTCCTACTGAAAATATTCTAGAGAAATTGACAGGAGCTGGATTAGATCCATGATTCTGGTAGTAACTATGTGAATTTTGGCAATATCGATTAACTTCTCTCTGCTTCTTCTTAAGCAGACGAGCTGTGCTTTCCTAGAGCTAAGAGTCCTGATTTCTGGACTGAGAGTCAGGGTGAAGGGAAGAAGGATGATTTTTCTAAATCATTACAAAGAAAGCAATGGTAATGATGCAACCCATTACTTGTCTCAGAGAGACCCACAAGAAACAAGGAAATAAAACTATCTAGTCCTATGCAAACAAACGTGAGCATAAATTATGAGATTGGCAAATATTTACAGACTGGTGCCTAAAACAAAACAAACCAAGGAAGAAAGGAAACCTTTTCCCAAGCTAATGCAAAATCTCATAGTAAGTAGAATTTGATCCCTTTGTCCTACTGAGAATGTTGTTATTAATGTAATTAAAGGTAATTAAAAATACATTTGGTTTATTTGTTGCTTTCCCTTCAAAATCTCAAACTCTTTCTTCTCTGAAAAAGTCCTGCTGAGTCCATGTGATCTTCTAAAACAAACAATCTCCATTAATTTACAAAATTTCAGGCAAAAATTTTAAGAGATGTTAGTCTGGGAAATTAACACAGAGCCAAATAACAACAGGATTGCCTTGGATCCTAGTTTTATATCCTGTAACAGTTATTTTGCTGAAACTCTTGGAGCTCACAGGAAGCAACTGGCGCTCACAGTGACCCTCATTTTTCTCAGTTCAGGAAAACAATTCATTACCAGATGTATGGCCTTGGTTTTCCTGTTTTGTATGCTTGTCAATTGCCACACTAATTGAAACTACAAAAACAAATGCCTTCATATGAGTCCATGAACCTTTTAAATTAGCACATGCCCATCAACCACAAGACTCTCCAGTGGTGGATATTATGCTTGAAAACATTAAAATGGAAGGGGAGAGGAAGCATGGACTATCCAGATTTGGAGGATGAATTAGGCAACAAAAGCACTACATACGTTATTTTATTTCATCAGGTAGTTATTTGTTCTTGATTTAATGCCCTGTGTCTTGTTATATAGGCATAACCACCTATAGGTTCTCTTCCTAAGCATAGCCAATTCATACTTTAAAATAACTTCACATAAATATATAAATAATGCATATATATTGCAGAAAGTTTGGAAATTTGAGAAATGCAAATAAGAAAATAAGTTACCTATAAGATCAGTAGCAGTTATATCTATAAATAACTTGATGTGTTATTCTTATCTTTTTTCTAGAATTATTAACATTTTTAAAAAGTAAATTTGCACCATTTATAAAATTATAAACCCTAAATCTTTTGAAGCTTTATATATTAGTTTCTCATGCCATTTTGTAGCTTTTGAAATCTCAAATTTTAATGTTTAAGTATTCTAACATATGGGTGAACAATGTGTTTATCTTGTCATGGTGGACATTTAGGTGATTTCTTTTTAATTGTCTATTATAAATAATATTGTGATGACTCCAGGACACATTTTTGTTGTATGTACATATGTGTGTGTGGGAATCATATCCTCGAGGCAAATCCAAAGGGAGAAAAATACTGGATTAAAGGTGAGGGACTATTTAAAACCTTGCTGCATCAAGGTTTAGGGTCTATATTAAGGCATCCTTTATAAAATGGCAAATGAGTTTTCAAATAGATTTCACCAATTTATACTCTCATCGATTTTATGCCATAGTGCCTATTTTACTAGAGTTCCACCAGCATTGCACATTATCATATTTTAATCTTTGCTACTATTGTGATAGAACAGTAAAATATCATTTTTAAAACTTTTTGTATCTTTGATTGCTTATAAAGTTGAGCAGGCTTTAATGTTCTCTTAGAGAGAGGTTTAGTTTGCAACTCTGCTGAGTTGCCGGGCTCAACTATCTTAGGTGCCGGACTATAAACTTTCCCTAGAGGGCTGCTTTTTGAATCAAGGGCACCATAAGCAACTGGCATGTAAGCTTTTTCATTAAAGATGCTAAAGAGACCAGAAGAAGAACTAAGCTTCTGGGAAAACAAAAACAAAAACAAAAACAAAAACATGCAGTCCTGTTTATAATACAGTGTCCCTTCAATTACATACTCTAACCTTATAGAGGTTTAATCTCTTTGTGCCTGAGTTTCCTCATCTGTGTAATAAGGATAATATTAATTCCTACTTCATAGGGTTACATAACTGTTTTTAAACTTAAAAACATGATATTGGATATTGTCTTTCTTGGAATTTCTCCAGAAACAGATTCTGAGAGTAGGATTCTACTGCAAGTCATTTATTTGCAAGCTGATCCCTGGAAACAAAGTTTGGAGAGTGGGGAAGTCAGACAGGGATGAAAAGTCAGCCAATAAAGAGTAAGTTATGAAGCCAGTCATCACCGTGGGTGATTGGAGCTTAATCCATCTTGCTGGGAAAGTCGGAGGGTCAATGTAGAACACACACTTCTGAGTTATCCTCTATAACGAGTGAGAGCATTAGATTATTTATACAGCAATTCTTATTGGTCATTGATGGAGGGCTGCCACAGAGGGTGTTAATTCTCTGGCACATTCTGCCTGACTCTGTAATCACTGAAGGGGAGGGAGACTCCTGCAACCAGAGAAAAGCTACAGACAGTTATAAGTAGGACTACTGATATGTTACCATGGTGAGGTCAAGGAGGTAGGGGGAGAAGACTGACAACTTTGCTACTATTCCAGTATCAGAGAGTATAAAGACTCCTGAAAGGTCCATACCTACACATTGCTGTGGTCATCATGACCTATCTCAAAAACAAGCAATGTCACTTTTGTTTCAATTCTATTCAACAAGCATTGTTGCCAGACACTGTGAAAAGCACTAGGGATAGAATGACTGAGGCATGGCCTTTGAACTCAAGTACCTCACAATTTTGTTTTTACAAACAGAGACGCAAACCAACAGTGCGATAAGTACACACTGTTTCAAATGCAAAACAGTGTTCAATAAAAATTCTTAGGAGGCTCAGCCATGAGCATTCATGAGGGAAGCTGTGCCTGTTTAGTGTGTGGTGAGAGTGAGAAAAAGGATACTAGGGGGTGTCCCTTGAGCTTCCTTTTGAAGTATGAGTAAGTGATAGCCTTGCAAAGAAGGAAGGGATGGATATATCATGGAGAAAAAATATATATATACATATATATATACACACACACATATATATAATAAGCAAAAGGATGGAATAGTAAAACAAGATGGCTTATTCTGTGATTTACATGCACTTCAATATACTTAGAAGGAACAGTTCATTTGGTCAAGTGGTAATTGATGAGTCTAGAGAACCATGCTGGAACCAGGACCATGTGAAAGAAATTAAGGGATTTTGAATCTATCTTGAAAGCCTTAGGGAGTCATTAAAGACTTTTCACAGAGACATGTTTGAGAGCTGTTTGGAAGATACGTTGTAGAAATGTAATCCTGGAAGCACAGAGACCAGTTCAGAGGCTATCATAGAAATTTTTTGGGAAAACACACACACACACACACACACTCACACACACACACACACACTCACACACAAACCAAAAAAACAGTAAGCCCTGGTGGCAGGATGGATTTAAGAAACAGTAAGGAGGTGGAATCAAGAGAACGTGATGTAGGTCAAGAGGGCTGGGAGTAAGATGGGTAAGATGGAGCAGTCCTGGATGATTTTCAGGACTTTGGGCATCTGGCTGCATGGCTGTGCCACTCCTGTGTGGATGCTGGAGAGAGAGAGTGACAGTTTTGCGGAGGGAGACTTGGGATGTGTAATAGAACAGGATGTTGCTTGCTTATCTTTCTTTAGGATCCATCATTCCTTCCCTCCCCCTTCTCTTATTAGTGCCTAGTTGAGTCCTAAGTCTGAATAGAGCATGCTTTACTCTTCTTGCCAAATCTATATTGTTAAATCTCCAGGGCTTAGTGGGGAATCCAGAGAGCTTCGTGGCTGCCACTTTGGATTCATGTGTAGACTGACAGGAGGAGCAAGTGGGTTAGAATAGGGTTAGTTTATAATGATTGCAGAAAAAAATATGACTTGGTTCTGGGTTCTCCTCTCAGCAGTACAAATTTGCTGCCAGTAGGACCTTGGAATGGGTCCTTCACGACCTGGAAAGACTGTTGTGAGAAATGAATGGTTTATGGAGTAAGAATCCACCTGGCAAACCATTAAGGACCATGCAAATCTAAAACTAATTAATCTATAAACTGAGGAAAGAAATTAAGTCAAAAACCAGCACTGCTCTGACAAGAGGAGTCAAGACCAAGACTAGGTTCCTTTACTTATGAGCTGGGGGCAAGTGTAAATAAATGGGCTTTAAAGTTTGTGTGAAAAGTTGATAATAAAGATAAAGGCAATAATGAATGCCTTAGAGCAGACAAAAGAACCATCAGAATAGATTGGTAAAATCAGGAGCTGTTTCTTTGGGAAAAAAATAAGGAAGGAGAACCCAGAAGAGAATAATGATGTAATCAAGCTGGCAGCCCCATGTGCTTTCCCCGCCCCTACAAGTCTGGCTCTGACTCCTCCTGTCAGCCACACCACCTACATCTTCTCAGCAGTGTATCCTAGATCTGCACCCTGACAGCCACAGCCACCCCCGGCCTCCCACGCAAAAATTCGTTTGATCAGTGACAGCGGCCATTTGTTTGAACGGGGTTGATGGATTCTTGTACCAGGCTGATTTTGGAATGGTTGACATGGTTATCCTTTCAGGGGTGAACAGAGGAAGAAGATTATATCTGCATGCAGTTAACTGGTTCCTAATCTACCTGTAAAACTCCTGCATAGAAAGCCCAAAAGAAGGACAGCAATTCTACTGAAAAAGTTGGCTGTCAGACATCGTATTAGGTGGGAGGATGATTAGCAGGCTCAGTGCTGTAGGTGGGTTTATTTTAATAGATGTTTTTGGGACATTGTTGGGCAGAACAGCAGCTGATCAGCATAGATTTAAGGAAATCTGAAAAGCAAAATGACAAGACTGTAAGTAGGAACATGGAGAGATATTCAAAACCTTTCCATAAAGAACCAAGAGGATGAGACGATTCTCCATTGCTGTAGGAGCTTGTTGAGATTGCAACCACAGCATTGCTCTTTGAAAGAGCTGTGCAAATAAACGTTAGACGATGTTTTCTGGTTGAAAGTAACAAAAACTAACTCTGGATAATTTAATTGAAGGGGAGTTTATTTGCAGGATAACTGTTGCTCGCAGAATCGGAATGGGTGAAGTCCCAGTTTAGAAATGGCCAATGGCCGAGGCTGCACTAGAGGGCTGAGAAGGAGGAACCTCAGCAACCATTGGGTCAGGACACTGCTTAGCAAATGCCCAAACTGTTCTAGTCTTACGTTTCTCACTTAACCTTCACAGTCCTGGGCTACTGCATCCCATGGACTAGGCTTTGGTTACAGGCTCACCCTATGGCTCTATATAGTGGAGGGAAAATAATTCTGACTCCTTTTTTGTGAGCCACATTTTTAACTATCCCACCCAAAACCTCCTCCCCTGGTGGAGAGGTAAATTCCCTAAAGGAAATTTGGATACTGGGGAGGAAAAATAGATTTTGAGTCACACATACGAGCATGTATCCACAAACCCCCCCCCCATCACAGAGGCAAATTTCCACTATAGAAGTGGTATGGGGGTGTTAGAAAAACCCAACCACAAAAGTTGATTTTTTAATAATAGGATTGGTAAATATTAAGATTTCAGACCAAGGGGAGGTGAATAGAAAAGGTGCATCTTTTTTTTTTTCAGGACATTCTTTAAGGATAAACTGAGATAGAGGGTGATGAAAGGAAGGGCACATTGCTCATGGACAACAACGTCCTCAAAACCTCTGTCACTTCATGGCCTAGGCACATAAATAAAACACTATTTGGGGTTAAATTGTGGAAACAGAGTGGGTCATATGTATGAACACCTGAACCTGTAACCTTGAGTCAGATGACCACTTTCCATGAACTCTAGGAACACTGAGGTTCAGCTATAATATATAAAATGTTTTTTAACTGTTATGTGTTGGTGCTTTAGTTGGGGGACATTTCCAGAGAAAGTAGATTTAGTATGTCTGCAAAGTTAATTTTAATGTTTTTTTAAAAAATTGTGGTAAAAAGAAAAACATAAAATTTACCCTCTGAACTATATCTAACTGTATAGTTCAGTAGTGTTAAGTATATTCACATTGTTGTGACCAGGTTTTCAGAAATTTTCCATCTTACAAATCTGAAACTCTATACCCATTAAACAACTACCCTTTTCCCTTTACCCCCATTCTCTGGTAACCACGATTCTACTTTCTGTTTCTATGGTTTTGTGACTGGCTTATTTCACTTAGCATAATATATCCTCATGTTTCACCCATATTGTAGCATGTTTCAGAATTTCCTTCCATATGTATATGTATGTGTGTGTGTATGTATATATACAGAGAGAGAGAGAGAGAGAGAGAGAATCACATTTTGTTTATCCATTCATTCATCAATGAACATTTGGGTTGCTTCAACCTCTTGGCTATTGTGAATAGTGCTGTTATAAACATAGGTGTACAAATATCTCTTTGACACCTGCTTTCAGTTCGCTTAGATATACATCCAGAAGTAGGATTGCTGAATAAAATGGTGATTATATGTATCTATATATTTTTTGAGGAACCTCCAAACTATTTTTCATAGTGGTTGTACTGCTTTACAATCCCACCAACAGTATGCAAGTGTTCCAATTTCTCCACATCCTCTCTAACTTTATTTTTATCTTTTGAACAAAATCAGCTCTAGCTAAAAAGTCACAGGCCCTGTATAGAACAATTAATGAGTAGCTGTTTCATTTCCTTGGGGCTCCAAATGTTTCAAAACCCCTGCTACAAAACAATGGGACAGAGAAAGCACAAAAAGGACTTGAGGGTGAGAAGAAAGCCATCGAACATTGGGGTCTTAACAAATGAAGGACAGTGAACACAGCGTAAAAGACTGGATCATATTTACCTGGGTATCTCCATCAAGAATTCTCCCAGCTGACATATGGCTTACATCAGTCATGAGAAAAACTAATCTGTTGGAGTTAAAAAAAAATGACTCATGAAATCTTTCAACAGCCATATGATGCACATACTGTGATTATTCCCGTTCTGTGTGTTGAGAAAGTCAAGGCTTATGGCAAAACAATTTGCCCAAAATTACATTAAGAGTGTTTCTGATTCTAGCAGAGCTCTTGGCTTTCTTCTAGAGTTTGGGATCTTTTGTAATGTCAGTGATATGATAAAATAATAAGTCCCTTTTTAATTTTACCTGCTGGTATTATTATCCATATATCTAAAAGGAGTTGTAACATTGCTTGAAACTCATGAACAAATACATTTCTTAGTGGAAACTTTCAGATTGATGGCTCCCTAAATTCCTCTTCTTCCTTCATAAGCCATACAGGTTTGTTCCACACAGCCCTTGTAACCCTACCTTGGAGATCTCCTGCATTTTTACCATCAACCTAGCCTTGGGGTTTATTTTTGTAAGTCCATTCCTTTAAGGGTCTGGCCTGAGATCACCACATCTCATTTAATAAAGATGGTCTCTCCAGCCCTTATAATTCCTTTAGACTGCTGTCAACATGAATTGAAACTAATAACTTAAAAGGTTTCCTACACAGAACTTGTAACAGCAAGCTTTTTTCCTTACCTCTGCCATAAAAGCCTTCCTGTTCGCCTTACACATGTACCCCACTTACATACACTCGCCCCGCTAACTTCCCGCATGCTGACGGATTTTCCCAGTTTGCTGTTCATGAAGTTAGATCAACTGTGGAAATAAAATGTGTCACGTGATCAAATGTATTAGATAAAGATGAATTTGCCACCTGCTGCTTCCACCCGCCCCTCTGGGAGATAAAAGGAATTGAATTTGCTGAAAAATCCCCCTGATTTGTTTTTTTTCCCCCCTTTAAGAAGCTCCATATGTCAGGGAGAGAGCCACAGCTGTACTAAGTAGTTGAAAGTCCATCTCTGTTATTAATGAAAAACTTCTGTGCAAATAAAAAGCTCCATTTTATAAGATAAACTTCCTGTTTACTTGCAAACTCATGTTTTATATCAGAAATGATGATGTATTCAACCTCATGCTGCTGGCCTGAAGAGCTAGGGAGATAATTACCCATTTTTGAAAGCTTTGAAGTGTTGAATAAAAATGTTTAGTTTGTCATTTGGACTGAACTCTTCCTTCACTCTTTCTCCTTCTATTTTTCTTTTCAGCACACATTTTTTTTTTCTGTGAATCCAATAAAAAAACAAGGAAAAAAAAAGGGAAATTACCTTTTCTGGCCTTCTAAAATTGTCTGCAGTAATCTTCTTATTTTTCTCTAAACTGGATGTAGCATGTAGCATTAGCATCTTTTAATTCAAAGGCTATTTAGGGATGTTTATAACTTTGGATGTGTAAGATTATATTGCATTAATTTATTTCATCATTAATTTATTTCATTCATCCTATAAATATTGAAAGCACTACCTGCCAGAGATTATGCTAGGTGTATAGGTGTAGATAATACAGTAGTAATCAGAAGTATCCATAACCCCTGCCCTCATGGAGCTTATAGGCTAATAAGGAAGAAAGAAAATATAATTAAATAACTTTAAATTTATGTATCTTTATAAAATCTGAGATAAATTATGTATTTTAGATCAAAAGGAGTGCTTATTCATTTTATGGGTTTATTCATTATTATTTTTTAAAGTATGTATTGAAAGTGACCAAATTTGATATCTGATGACAAAAACTCTATCCTTAGGTGACAACAGGGAAATGATAGTTGATAAAAGTTTTCAAGTGGCCTTTTTTTTTTTTTTCCTTTTTTTCTGTGCTTTCTCATTCGGAGAGTTTTAGAAACTATAAAAAAGACAACAGCAAATTTCATTTGAAATACAGAGTTCTTAGATAATCTGTTTTGTTAAATGGTCTTTAATTTATCTAGAGAACTCTAGAATGTTAATACTACATGCTATGAATTCTAGAAGGGTAGAAGTAACCTTATTTATATTTACATCTTGCCTAAAGGAGACTCTATGAGAAATTGTGAAATAATTTAAATGAATGTATAAATGAATGAATGAATGTGTAGATGAATCATAGGCCTTTGATAGAGTCCAAACACATGTACCTAAAATCTTTGTTATTCAAATTTAAAGGCTTTGGACTTTGGTAAGTGCTTGCAAGGAATAGTGAAATGTGCTAGGTGCTCTATGGAGCATAAGGATGATGCAGTCCCTGAGATTTGCAGCTAATATTATGTCGTGATTGAGGGGATTGTCCAGGGACTATTTGAAATGGGTAAATGGACACATCTGCTTAAACTAAGTCAAACTCTGGGTGACATAGAATAAAAGTGGTTTACAAATCAGAGAAATAGCATACAGTTGCAATCCTATTTGAACTGTTGCATAACTCTAGGGTAACCGAGTAGTGTTGATGAACTATTGACAGGTATCCTGGTTGATTTGGCTTCATTGGAAATCTTGGTCCACTCCTTCACCTCTGCATATTAGCCTAGTAGCAAACTCATATAGGGTATAAAACATCAGAAAACTTTGCTTGCAGACATGGAGAAGGCTTTGTATCAAATATATTAAAAGTCACATGTACATGTAGTCTGCCATAGCATGTTAGATTTGGAGTGAATTGGACAGAATTAAGGCAGTGCTGATGCCTACAAAATTGGGATGGCCATAGTAGTGGTGGAGGGAATGGTTTATTTTTTTGCCCAAAAGTCAATGAAAGCACAATACATCTCTTAAGTGATTTAGGCATGGAGGTAAATTAAGTAGATTGTCAAATAAAGCTAGAGGTATTTTAATTCTCCTTTATGTCTATGACAAAGAATGGATGGATTGGTTTAGCTGAAGCTCTAAATTAAAACAAAAGTCTTTGATGTGCTTCCTTTTTGGTTTGTTTTAATCTGTTATTCTGTGTAATTGTCAAAGAGGATCGTTATGCTTAAGGAAGATCCCAATTAAAACTCTGATTACTTTGTTGTATTGATATAGGCCAAGAGAACAGAATGAAATCTGCCCATTATTCATGTATTTGACACCTACTGTACACAGGAATTTTCATTCATTCTGATCACTCTGTCAACTTTGTGCTAACTTATTTGTCTCTCATCTCAAAGTACTTTTTCTTTAAATTTCTAAGGGGCCACTGGTTAACGGCACAATTTACCAGGTGCACTGTAAAAGAAGCTCCTTACCCTCTCCAGGCCAATCATCACCCTGATTAATTAATTTAATCAAAACACTCCAGTATGTCAGTTCATCCTAATTAGCTAATAATATTCTATTTCTTAGCACTCTTGGGACCTAGATATTTTTGTTGTATTAGGTAATACAGTCACCATATTGCCTTCTTATTCTTGAAGGCCTGGGAACTACCCAAGTTTGGGATAAATTCATAAGATATATTCCACTGAGAGTAAGTCAGTGAAGAAAATGTATCATAAGTAATACTAAAGGGATGATTCTTAAATCAGGAACACATGTTAAGTGCGGCTCTTTTTGCTGGAGCTGTCATGGTTACTATGATGTGGCATTGATGTCCTGGACATTGCTTCATGGGACAACTTATTCAATTCCTGTTGAGATGGCCCATGACTCTACTTTCAGCATGGTTGTCTAGAAAAAGAAAATTACACACATAGCCACAAATGGTGCCAGTAACTGGCATTCTACTGGGATTCATAGTGCTCCAAATGGGGCCAGTAATCGGGCTTCCCCACCACAAGCCAAGAATGGATTTTGTTAATTTCAAAACTATTGGTGAGTTAAGAATTGCAAAAAGTCCCTTGCATTTCTGTTCGACATTCTCCCCTAGTAGCTCACTGATTTATTTGACCAGCTAGTGTTCCTTTGTCTTCTTGAGATGTCATTTAGAAAAGTTTTCCCATCACTAATGCCTCTCAGGGCTGATTTTACATACTCATCACCAGCGATCACATTTTAATTACATAGGCCTTTGTTTTGTTTTCTCCTTTTTAGTAAGGCTCCTCTGAGGAAATCTTCCCCTTTCTGGGTCTAATCAGGTTGTCAGATCAATTAAGGTAATTGACAGCAGGTTTATCCCATTCCTTAATCAAGAGTGTAGCCATTTTATTAGAGGAAAACAATCCCCAGAGGATTTAGAGATACAAAAAAAGGTTCGATCTGTGTAAATAGGGAGGGAAAGAAAGACAACTTGAAGTGTCAGAGTTCCAAGTGAGAGAGGAAGATGGGAGGAAAATGTAGCAAAGGGTATTCAGAGTCAGCCGCCATAGAAGAATAGCACAGTGGTCCCCAGAATTAAATGTACGTCTTGGAGTAATTATTTAAAATTATTTAAAAATGAATCTCTTGGAGTAATTATTTTAAAATGCAGGTTTCTGTTTTCTACCTCAGTAACTTCAGTAGGTATGCAGTAGAGCCCAGAAACCTGTATTCTTTCAAACACCCTAGATGATTCACCCCAGAAGGTTGTCCATTCCTACTGCACTTTGAGAAACATTGGTGTAAAGTTAGGGTGTCCTAATACCAAGCTAGGCCTAGGGCAGTGCTTTTTATGCCTTAATAGGCACACAAAATACCTGGGGCTGTTTTACTTTATGGATGGTATGTGGTGGTGAGATTCTGTACTCCTAACAAGCTCCCAGGTAATGCCATTGCCGCTGGTCCATGGAACACATGTGGGGTGGCAAGGCCCTAGGATTGCCATCTTGGTTCCTTTGTGTTATGCTGAAAGGCGAGTTGACAAGGGCAGAGGCCATGTTTCTGTCCACTAGCGCTACTAAACGTCATGAGGAAAGGAGGTTGGACTTTCTGCCGGTCTCTCCACTGCCTGGGGAACCAGAGAACCGGATGCCTCCGCCTACTGTCTCAGAAAGTAACATCTTGCCCTTCCCCGTAATTCTCTGAAGCTATAGAAAATTATACCTAATTTCTTTTTTTTTTTTTTATTTCAGCTCATTATAAGGGTACAAAAGTTCAGGTTATATATATTGCCCATGCCTCCCCATCCCCCCGAGTCTGAGCTTCAAGTGTGTCCATTCCCTAGACAGTGCACATCGCACTCATCATGTAGGTATGCACCCATCCCCTCCCCTCACCCCTATCCCCCCCAGTCAGAACTTCAAGCGTGTCCATTCCCCAGGCAGTGTGCATCACACTCATCAAGTAGGTATACACCCATCCCTTCCCCCCAGCCCCCACCTCTGTCTGATACTCAATTGGTGTTATTCCCAAATGTGCACTCAGGGAAACCAGTTTGCTGGTGAGTACATGTGGTGCTTATTTTTCCATTCTTGGGATACTTCACTTAATAGAATGGGTTCCAACTCTCTCCAGGAGAACCAAAGAGATGCCATATCACCATTATTTCTAACAGCTGAGTAATATTCCATGATATACATATACCACATTTTGCTAATCCATTCATGAATTGATGGGCATTTGGGTTGTTTCCACATCTTTGCAATTGTGAATTGTGCTGCTATAAACATTCGGGTGCAGGTGTCTTTTTTATAGAATGACTTTTGTTCTTCTGGGTAGATGCCCAATAATGGGATTTCTGGATCGAATGGTAGGTCTACTTGAATCTGTTTAAGGTATCTCCACATTGCTTTCCACAGGAGTTGCACTAGTTTACAGTCCCACCAGCAGTGTATGAGTGTTCCTGTCTCTCATAACACAAAGACAGGCATTCTTTAAAAAAAAATTGCCTGCCATTGAAAAACAGGGTTTATTGGAATGACCTTGATGTTTTGCAAATCATTATTCTCCAATAATTCTTTGTGGCACATAAGCCTCCCTAAAAACGGCACGTTATGGTTTTAGATACTTTCCAGTTTTACAGATGCTTTCACATCTGTGGTTAATTAATTTATTAAACACAATTTCGGTTCCATTCCTGCAGTGGCTAGTATAATGCTTGGAGCAAGGTGGATTCTTCTACCCTTATGAGCTTATAGTCTATTTGAGGAGATGAGACATCATTTCATGCTTTGTATTGTTGGTTATATTTTTCTTTTGATATGCAAATAGGATATGAAGTCCAGTGAAGAGTAGGTTATTTCCATCTGAGATGGACACTGAAGTGACCTTTAAATTGGTCATGGGATTAAAAACTTGGGAAGCCAAACAGGACAAAATATTACTATCCTCATTTTATGTAATGCAACTAAAGCTAATTGATTTCCCAAGAATAAAACTAGAATTGAAGACTTTTTTTTAACTTCAGAATATTATGGGGGTACAAACGTTTTGGTTCCATTAATTGCTTTTGTACCATTTGAGTCAAAGTTATAAGTGTCTACCTGCAATAAATATTTATTGGTCATCTTCCATTTCCAGGTACTCAGCAAAATGCTAACCCTACTTCTATCTGGTAAGAAGTGTAGTCTTGGTTCTTTTTCTTATGCTGCCGACGGTCATCATCTTTTTTCTTTTTCAGTGCCATTTCTACATGAGAAAAAATTTAAAAGGCACTAACCTCCTTCATTAACAGGTATCAGCCCAAATACCTTCTATTAATAATTGTTGAGCATGATTTAGTCAGTTTGATCATATTAAGGAGGCTATGAAGTTAGAAGGCTGGAAACTTGACCTCTTTATTAGACCACTAATATTTTATTTTTTCTTTCTATTAATTCTATAAAATATATACTACCTAAAACCAACTTGTAAAGAATGGAAAAATATAACAGTAAGCATACCATGTGCCTTCTTCTAAACTTTAGAAGAATGTTCTTGGATTTTATTTCACTTATCCGCGTGACTCCATGAATGGCAGGGAGGATCAGGCACGGTCCCCATTTATAGTTGATAAAACTAAGGCCCAAAGAATTAGGGATTTGCTTCATGTCACATAATAATTCATTGATAAAGGGAAGAG
This sequence comes from Eulemur rufifrons, assembly GCF_041146395.1. NCBI lineage: Eukaryota > Metazoa > Chordata > Mammalia > Primates > Lemuridae > Eulemur > Eulemur rufifrons. Next base: position 52,438,666 of record NC_091010.1, on the reverse strand, counting down.
TAAAAACCTGTCCAGGTGAGCAGGCAGTTTGCAGATTTTACTACATAGCCACTCTATCATCAGTTACAGTGTATCTGTATGCATGAGAAAGAACACAAAATGTAGGGTATATCAATAAATTGCCCACACTTTAGGAAACAATGCATTTATAATGCAAATTATAGTCATTTAAGCATTACAGAATATAGCTTAAGAAAGAAAATTTCTAAAATGTTCAATGTTAGATTTTATTTCTTTTCCAGAGTGATTCTGCAACTGTCAAATGGGAGAGCATTATGTAATCTAATTATTTGTCTTACTAGTAATAATTATGACGTATTGAAAGCCTACTATGTGCTAAGCTCTTTATATCTGCTTGTTGATTGGGAGGTTGTATTTAAATATATAGTCTCATGACTCTGTGCCAAAGTAATAACATTTTTCATTTTCCAATAACTCTTTAATCCTTCTAAGATCACTTAATATCAGGTGTGATTTTGCCATCTTGATCTCTATTTTTTAACCCAAATACTATGAAGATGATGATGCAAATTTTGCTGAATTCAAATAGTGATGTTATCTCAAAATAGTATAAAATAATACATTTCTGGTTCTAGTCTTATTTTAACTTATCAATGGTTGCATAGTTTTAACAATTCATTGAATATTACTAAATTTATGGAAATACTGAAATCATGGCCAAATGTTAATCAATTAATTTATATTAATTAGTATTAAGACATTAATACTATCTTATGTGACTGATGTGTGTCCATGGGTACTTCATTGGTGTTTGTGAATCGATTTGTAAAATCTGTTGTTGTAACAGATATTTTACTTTGTTTCAGAAGCCATTCATTTTCATCTCTGAAAATCACTATATTTTCAAGGTCATAGACTCTATGTCCCTGGTCATCTTTTTCTAAACATTCTCTGTTTAGGGCCTGGCATAGTCCTGGACATGTGATAGCTTAATAAATAACTGCTGATTATTGAATCCAACTACTCCAGCCCTTGCTTTGCTCAGTTATTTATATAGTTTGATAAATTTGAGCTTCCATATTACACTTGGGCAGTAAGTGCTTCCACTTAAACCTGTCTGAACTTTATGATGTTACAGGTTCTGGAATCTAGAAAGGTAATGGATCTGTTATATAATCTTTCTGTATACCTGAATATTGGTACATTTAGTTTACTTCTCATGAATGATACCTGCAGAGAAAGTACTCAGGATCTTTAACAACATCCATCTTTCTTTCATGGCCAGCCTGATAAGATTGAGCTGAACAGCTCGATAGTAATCACAGGGTACTTGGAAAAGACAGCCTCCCCTATAATCTAGGACAGCTCAGTTAGTGTTGCCACTCAACCCAAGATGAGTGTGTGTGTGTGTCTGTGTGTGTTTATGAGATGTTTGATTCTAAGAATTTCTAAGAAAAATAAATTCACCATGGCTGCTACCTCCTTGTCTTTCACTGTATTAGAAGATAAGCATGTAAATGATGCAATGAGCATTCTTGATTCCTCTAATCTGGGGCTGTTTGTTCCTTCACTGTCCTCCAGTAGTGCTCAGAGGTAGCCTTCTCAGTTGCTTAGATTTGCTGCAACAAAGAAAGCAGTCTTCTTGTTAAGACCTGCCAAATCTCTGTCCTTTGCAGCCGACCTCAGGGGCAAAAACCATTTTTAGATGTTTGGTCATAAATTCTTTCCTTCAGAGTAAATTATGAAGCATTTAATAATTGAAGGCCAAAAAGGAAGGAAACCAGAACATCCAGTCCTGTTTGATCTGAGGCTGACAGGGGAAATTGAAAACTAATTTTTTTCTTTCTTTTTTCTTTAAGTGTGTGTGTTCTCTCTCTCTAAAAACTTTATTTTCTATTTAATAAAATAATTGATGCTTAATGTAGAAAGTAAGAAAACAGAGAGAAGCAAAAGGAAAAAACATAATATGATTACTGTAGCACTTTCTATGTCTGTCTGTCTAAATTGACTGTTTATAATATCCTTCTTGTTCCATAAAGCTTTTACCCAAAATCCAAAGCACAATAGATTTACTCTTATCCAACACACACACTGTCTTCAACATAACATGGGAACCATAATTTTAACAAGCTTTGTGCTTGATGACTTCATGTTAATTTCCAATTGTTTAGGTGTTTTGTATCCTAGTGAGATTTACAAGCTTCAGTAAAGGCTTAAAACTTCCCTCCATTTCTTTCCTCAATAATAGATGTTCAAATACTCGCACCATTGAACTTATTTTAATTATCCAGTAAGACAATGTTTTGTTTTGTTTTTCCATTGCCATCATGACATAATTTTTTAGTAAGACAAAAAAAAATTAACAGTGAATAAATAAGTATTCAGGGCTTCTTAAAAAAAAAAAAACAAATTGTCAATCATTATTGTTGTTTTGAGTGGTTTTCTTAATTGACAACCACCACAGTGATATTTAGTGTTTGTACTTGAGACAAGTGGAGGAAAATTTAATTTGTCTGTTATGGGCTTTAGCTGACAAATGTTAGAAATTGACCTTTTCAATAGAAATTTACTTGGAAGTCCTAAGTGAAGCTCTGCTTTAAGCTGAATGTGTCACCAAGACGGCATGATTAAATTCTCTTAAATACAGAACAATTGCACATATTATTAATGGAAATTGAAATGTCTTTAAATGGTGTCCATAAATTCAAAAGAAAAAAAAAATGTGAAGGTTAAGGTGCCTCATCTCCCAAGTGGGAAAGCTTTTCCAGAGTATAAGACAAGAGATGATCTTTGATGCTTCCGGAAGAAGGTACATATAGCTGATATAATCTTATATTGTCTCAGAACTTTATTGGCGAGAAAGTTGTTCTTTCCACATTAGGCTGTGACTAGACTACTCAAAATCTTGTATAACGGGGTTGAACGCTTAATTTTTCTTATCACTGGAATCCAAGAGCCCCAAGTCTCATAGCACATGGTAAGAGTACCATAAATATGTTTAGAATGAGAGAAAGAAAGAAAGAAATAAGAAGAGAATAAAAAAGGGAGGAAGGAGTAAGTTTTGACAACTTTTCTAAATGTTAAATAGTTCATAGAATTAGGGAGAGAAAGCAATATTTTAGAATTATGTCATGGTCTGAGAAATGACTGATGTTCTCAGTAAAGAAAATAACTTATTGGCTCAGAACTCCAGCTATGGGCACATTATGAAGTTTGGGCGAGACTGTGCCTTGATTACAGATGCCCACATATAAAATAGTGAACAAGCCAGGTTCTTCCTGCTGCAACACTGTGTGAAAGGTCAACTTACCTGTACGATGTCAAAATCATCATTGTTTTCTTTACTCTGGTGAGTCAGAGAAGCTTAGGTAAAAGAAATAAGTGGTGCTGACAACAGAGATACAACCAGATCCTCTGGTTAATAGATGTGCTAATTATTTTTTTGTGATTTTACACATTAGCTCCTATGTCCCCATTCAATCTTTGAGCATGACATAAAATCTGTAAGATAAAAAAGACATGGAAACCCTTTCAAAGGGTAAAAGAAAAAAAATATGTGAAAGTTTTATTAAAATTACCAATAATATATTCCAAACTTAATAATTTTATCGTTCATTCAGAGGCACTTTTAAGGCTTATGAGGTGCTTATGTAGATCATATATGTATCTCACGTTGGCTGCAAGTGGCTCTTCTAAAATCAAATCAAATTTAAAAACATCTGCTTACTCTGAAATGTCAATGGCTTTCTAGAAATTGTAAAGAGAGCAGGCTGGGTGGCTATCTTCCAAGGATGCTAGAGACATCTTCAGTAGAACTTCTTCTGGGTCTTTTCACAATTACCTCTGCTTATATGGCTTTTGTGGGGGGAGTGATATAAATTCTAACATGTATGTGGTGGCAGTCATTCAGTATAATCAGAATGAAACTTGATTCTCTGAAGGTCTTATTGATTTTTTGTTGTTGTTGTTGTTATTGTTGTTTGTTTGTTTTATATTGAGTCATTCAATTTCCTACCTTAACAATCATCAGGAGGTTGTTTAGTGGAGAGCTCCAAATCCAGCCCTGGACTACCTCTCCATCTAATGTAATTTAGTGTTTATCCTATTCTTATTAAAATTTTCTAGGGAAGCCCTCTACCAGGACAACCACTGTTTTTTAAGATGTTTGATTTTTTATTTTTGCTCCCCACTCTCAATAGATTGTGTGTGTGTGTGCATGTGTGTAATCTCAGGATAAAAAGCTAAGGATCAGCAACCAGAAATTCTGGTCTGTAAAATAGGACAGTATGTCGGTACGAGTACCTTTCCAGGTGTTATGGAAGAATCCTCCCACTTTTTTGGTGGCGTACCTCCTCCCATTGCCTCTTCTTTGCATCACAGCACCAGAGCAGGGTTCTGCATTTTGAAAATGATTCATCTTTATGGGGTTGCTCGCTGAAGTTGCACAGTGAGGGTAGCTTCCCAGGGGGACTAGACTCTTTCAGGCCCTGCATATCCCCAGGGCATGGTCTAGAATTCTAATCCCACAGGTCCTAGATGTACAGATCAAATATTTATTTTATTTCTTACCACTCACCAAACATTTCCCATGCTTTTTGCTGGGAGCTGTACCCACTTTTTAAGAATGTTTAACTATTATGGGTACTTGATAGTAATATATCTTTATAGGGCATGTGTGATGTTTTGATACAGGCATACAATATGAATTAATCAAATCAGGGTAATTGGGGCATCCGTCACCTCATTTAACATTTTTTGTGTTAGGAGCATTCCAATCCTATTCTTTTAGTTATTTTAAAGTATATCCTAACTTATTATTGGTTACAGTGACTTTGCTGTGCTACCAAATGTTGTTCATTCTATCTAACTATATATAATTATATATTTTGCATCCATTAACCATCCCTGTACTCACTTTTTGAATAGAAAGTTCTGCTTCTTCAAGAGTAGACTGAAGCTGATTTTTCTCCCCAAGCCTATTAAGCAACCTGAGTTTTGTTCCCTGAATTTTAGAGAACATTAGTTATTATTCATAATTTGTATAAAAATCAAGCTGTGGCAAAACAAAAGGTCTCCATAAGTATTTTCAAATACATTAAATAAAAAGAAAGAAAGAAAGAGTTGAAATGCCTTCAGAGGTATGAAGAGAGCAAGTGGTTCTCATTAGCCTCATCATTACCAGAAACATTAGGTAAATGTCTAATTATCTACCGCTTTATGGTAGGCACTGCACAAGGAAAACTGTACAGGCACAGCCTCTGTCCTTGGAAAGCTTGCTCTAGGAAAAAACATCTTAATGACATGAAGATACCAATCTTTGGGTATCAGGATAGAAATACTAGTTAATTCAGTGTTCATGATGGTGGCATTTGCATGAAGTTACATTGTGACCAGAGAGGGAAGTTTAGAACAGAGCTAACCACATAAATGATATTCAATAAAAAGCTGAAGATTGAGTGAATTAAGTAATGAGTCCCGGAGACTTCTTCCCCAAGGCAATTTCTAAACAGGATTTGGGGAGCTCATAACTCATCTTGAGAAAATTAGGCTCATGCACTCTGATGCCAAAACACCTGCACATCCTGTCTGTCATTCCTCTGCCACCCTCCATAGAGCGTTGACATGGAATCCACATTACTGACCATTTTTCTTCTGGGAAGCAGCCAGAGAGGACATTCCCTTGAGCACCTAGCTTGGCATTAATCTCCAGGTATGTGCTTTCATTTCACTTCCTGTAAAAATCTATCTCTAGATCCTGTGCTTGACCTAAGGTTGCATGTCAGGGAAACAAAATACTGATTCTCATTTCACATCACAATTGTTGTTATAAATAGCAAAGTTTACAACCTGGTAGATCCAAGGGATGCAGAGTGATGGATGAGCTTCTGCTGATTAAAAAAAAAAAAAGTCTATAACTCTCAAACTACAGTCCAACTTGAAGAAAACTATAATAAAGCACAAATAATGCACTGCTGAATTATTCATGTTGATTATAAAAACCGCACCCTCAATGTCAGAGAAGCTGCATTCCTCACAGTGTATCTTTAGCCAGAATGTCTCAGGAACTGCCTAGTTCTAAATGGAAGAGGAGTCTCAGGCACTGAATCAGGATGATGCTAAAGAAGAGCTTAAATTGAAGAAGTGTTATAAGTTATAACTAGACTATAATATAAATAATAAATAGAATTTATTATGAATTACAAATAGAAGGAATTATAAATGCCTATATTTTGGTGCACATGATAACTGATGATACCCTATTTTCCTAGCCAAAAAATCACCCCTTTAATGACTCCTGATACAAATCTCCAGTCCATCCCATCAGTATCACTTAACCGATCTCCTTACTTTTTCTACTTCTGCAGCCCTCTAGTTTATTCTCCACACAGCAGCCAAAATGACCCTTCAAAATTGTTTTCAGTTCCTGTCTCTCCGCATCCACGCCAACATGTATTGTTTTGGGACTTTTTGATAAAGGCCATTCTCACTGGAGTTAAGTGATATCTCATTGTGGTTTTGATTTGCATTTCCCTGATGATTAGAGATGTTGAACATTTTTTCATATGTTAGCCATTTTTATATCTTCTTTTGCGAAATTTCTATTCATGTCCTTTGCCCACTTTTTGATAGGGTTGTTCGATTTTTTCTTACTGATTTTCCTGAGTTCTAAATAGATTCTTGTTATCAGTCCTTTATCTGATGTGTAGTATGCGAAAATTTTTCCCATTCTGTAGGTTGTCTGTTTACTCTCATGACTTGTTTCTTTGGCTGTGCAGAAGCTTTTTAATTTGATCAGGTCCCATTTATTTATTTTTGTTGTTCCTGTGATTGCTTTAGGGGTCTTCTTCATAAATTCTTTGCCTAGGCCAATGTCTGTAAGAGTCTTTCCTACGTTTTCTTCTAGAATTCTAATAGTTTCCGACCTAAGGTTTAAGTCTGTTATCCACCGTGATTTGATTTTTGTGAGAGGTGAAAGCTGTGTGTCCTGTTTTAGTCTTCTACATGTGGCTATCCAGTTTTCCCAGCATCATTTATTAAATAAGGAATCTTTTCCCCAGAGTATGTTTTTGTCTGTTTTGTCAAAGATTAGATGGCTATATGAGGATGGTTTTATATTTGGATTTTCTGTTCTGTTCCACTGGTCTGTATCCCTGCGCTTGTGCCAATACCAAGCAGTTTTTATAATCACAGCCTTGTAGTATAGTTTGAAGTCTGGCAAATTAATACCTCCCATTTTGTTTTTGTTACTTAAAATTGCTTTTGCTAAACGGGGTCTTCTCTGGTTCCATACAAAGAGTAAAATTATTTTTTCTATATCTGTGAAAAATGATGTTGGTAATTTAATAGGGATTTCATTGAATCTGTAGATAACTTTGGGCAGTATAGACATTTTAACAATATTGATTCTACCGATCCATGAGCATGGTATGGTTTTCCACCTATTTACATGCTCTGCGTTTTCCTTCCTCAGTGTTTCATAGTTCTCCCTATAGAGGTCCTTTACCTCCCTAGTTAAATATATTCCTAGGTATTTTATTTTCTTTGTTGCTATTTTGAAGGGTATTGAGTCCTTAATTTGGTTCTCTGTTTGACTGTTATTGGCATATATGAATGCCTCTGATTTGTGTGTATTGATTTTGTATCCTGAGACTTTACTGAATTCATTGATCAATTCCAGGAGTCTCTTGGTCGAATCCTTGGGGTTTTCTAGATATAACATCATATCATCAGCAAAGAGTGAGAGTTTGATCTCTTCTGTCCCTATTTGGACTCCCTTGATTCTGCTCTCCTGCCTGATAGCTCTCGCAAGGACTTCCAATACTATGTTGAAAAGTAATGAGGACAGTGGGCAGCCTTGTCTGGTTCCAGTTCGAAGTGGGAATGCTTTCAGTTTTTCCCCATTCAGTATGATGTTGGCTGTGGGTTTGTCATATATGGCTTGTATCATTTTTAGATAGGCCCCGTCTATGTCACTCATACACTGCTGGTGGGACTGTAAACTAGTGCAACCCCTGTGGAAAGCAATGTGGAGATACCTTAAACAGATTCAAGTAGACCTACCATTCGATCCAGAAATCCCATTATTGGGCATCTACCCAGAAGAACAAAAGTCATTCTATAAAAAAGACACCTGCACCCGAATGTTTATAGCAGCACAATTCACAATTGCAAAGATGTGGAAACAACCCAAATGCCCATCAATTCATGAATGGATTACCAAAATGTGGTATATGTATACCATGGACTATTACTCAGCTATTAGAAATGATGGTGATATGGCATCTCTTTGGTTCTCCTGGAGAGAGTTGGAACCCATTCTATTAAGTGAAGTATCCCAAGAATGGAAAAATAAGCACCACATGTACTCACGAGCAAACTGGTTTCCCTGAGTGCACATTTGGGAATAACACCAATTGGGTATCAGACAGAGGTGGGGGCTGGGGGGAAGGGATGGGTGTATACCTACTTGATGAGTGTGATGCACACTGCCTGGGGAATGGACACACTTGAAGTTCTGACTGGAGGGGATGGGGGTGGGGGGAGGGGATGGGTGCATACCTACGTGATGAGTGCGATGTGCACTGTCTAGGGAATGGACACACTTGAAGCTCAGACTCGGGGGGATGGGGAGGCATGGGCAAGATATATAACCTGAACTTTTGTATCCCCATAATTAGCTGAAAAAAAATTGTTTTCAGTTCCTGACATGACTTTGCTCAAATCTTTCCTATGAGATTTGAAATCTCTCATCTCACGCACAATAATATCCCAAATTGGTATCCTATACCCCAAGTAAGGTTATATGTGATCACCCCTGCCTGCTCCTTTCTGTTCATCACCCGCTGAGCTGTAAGCACGGGACCCTCTTGTGATTCCTCTAATATAACTTAGGGAACTTGCAGTTTCCTGGCTTCCAATGCACAGCCATGCCCCTCCCCAGTTTATGGCAGCTCCTCAGAAAGGTCTTCCAAGGTCATTCAATATAAAGTAGCTGCTACCACACTGTCGCTTTGTACTGCAACACTTTGTTTTGTTTTCGTCTGAGTACTTATGTAAATAAGAAAATATCAATAGTCATATCAGTTGGATTGATTGTCTCTTGTGCTAAAATGCAGGCTGCCTGAGAGGAGGATCCTTGTTTGTTTTATTGAGCATTTGAGTCACAGTGCCCAGAACAGTGTCTGTCATGTATCGTTCTCAATTCATCTGGTCTGTTGAGTGATAAGCTCAGTTTTACACATACTTAATTGCAAAAGTGTCATCATAATTTTTCTTCCTACCTGTGCTTTTACCACTTTAGTTGACTAGGATCAATGTTTTCTTTGTCTGGTAGGTCAGTCTAAAGCTTCCCTGATCTGATTCATTCCTCTCACTTAGGACAGGAAACTTAAACCATTATAGAATGTCGATAATGTTTAAGAGAAAAGAACCATTTCAGGCACAATGTTGATTGTTACTGTGGGGTCCAGAGAGAGTTTTCTGTTATTATGCAAATCTCTTGGCTCTTAGATGCGGTGAGCTCATTATATATTAGTAAATATTTACAAAGCACTCTGTATTGACTAAGTGTTTCACAGTCAGGTTGATTAGTGATTTCTCCCAGCAACCTTGTGAGGTCAATCAGCATTATTAAAGCACAGCCCAGAGAGGTTGGGCAACTTGCCCAAGGTCACTCAGCAGGTCATTGGCAAAGCCTGCCTTGGCGACTTCAGAGCCCATTACTGTGACAAGTCTTGGCACTGATGCTTCTTGGAAGGGTGACCCCTAATCGCTTTTCTTGTAAGGTAGGCATATAGACACTAAATGTTCTGAAGTGAGAGAAGTACAAAGGCCTTGAGTTGAAGGAGTTATTGGTGCAATTAGAAATTGGAGCCAGCTATTGAAAATTGAAGATGCTGTTCAATAGAAGTGAATTGGAGGATATATTACTTTTTGAGAGAATAAGAGAAATGTAGTTTGAAAAAATAGGAAGGTGAAAAGCAGGAATGTATATAGAAAATTAATGGAGGTGGCTTTGGCTGGGGTAAGGAGTAATAAGTTATGGGGCCAAAATGTTTTAGGAAGAGTTTAGGTAGGTCATGGATCAGAAAGTCTGAGTTCTCCAAAATAATATGCCACTGATTCACCTTCATCGAACAGTGTTTTCTGATATTCTATGAAAAATGCTATCTTCCTTTCAAGTATGTATCATTTTAGTCCTTGAAGCCTAACATGCAAATTACATAGTCCTCACCATTATTAACATGTCCTGCTAAATATGCTCTGGGAATATATATCTGGAAAAATGGTCTCAGTTTTAAGAAATCATGATGCATCTTCACTTTCCATTCATTTTTTTTCTTTATGTGTTATTTTTTCTTCCTTTTGGATTTAAGCTAAGGAGGTCCAAGTCAGTTATCTTTTATGTCCTATATGATTTTGTCCTTTGGATCTTCAAATTATATCTCCTGACTCTGTTCTGTGAAAGCAAATTATTAAGAAATAACCATTGTAACCACAGTAGTAACTGCTTATATGTGTGTCTGTATTTTTTTCTTTTCTTTTCTTTTGTTTTTTTGAGACAGGGTCTCTTTTGCTAAGGCGTGCAGTGGCATTATCACAGCTCACTGCAACCTCAAATTCCTGGGCTCAAATGATCCTCCTGTCTCAGTCTCCCAAGTAGCTGGAACTATAGGCACATGCCACCACACCCTGCCAATTTAAAAAAAAAATTTAGAGATAAGGTCTCTCCATATGTTGCTCAGACTGGTCTCAAACTCCTGGCCTCAAGCAGTCTTCCCACCTGGGCTTCCCAAAGTGCTAGGATTACAGGCATGAGCCACCATGCCCTGGCCCTGTGTATCTGCTTATATTGATAAATGCTTACTACATGCTGAGAACTTTCCAGGGAGTATCTGATTTAACTCTTCCAACACTCCTCTGAGGCAGATAGGGTTCTTAGCCCTATTTTGCTTTGCAGACAGGGCAACTAAGCTCCCGAACATAACTCCAGAAACTTTACTTTATTAAAACTTTAGTAAGATTATGTTCTTCCCCTTCTCAGCACCCTCCAGTGACTTCAGGTGTCCTGCAAGGCTCAGTGAGGTCTAGGTACTGTGACCTTGGTCAGTAACCATCTTTGCTATAACCTTCCTCTTCTCCACAGCCCGTGCTCCAGATAAGCTCACCTCCTTGCTGTAAGCCAGACAGCCGAGCTTGGACCTGACTTGGAGTTCTTGCACCTGATTTTCCCTCTGCCTGTTACACTCTTCCTCAACATATGCACCTGGCCCACTTTCGTCATTCAGACTTATTCTCAAATGCCGTGTCAGAGAGGCCTTCTTTCACTGTGCCATATAAAATAGTACACCCCATCTTCACTGTCTATCTTCCTTGCTCTGGTTCCTTTTTTTTTTTTTTTTTTTTTGGTGGTCCTTACTATCTCTTGAAAAAGTATTTATACTTTTTATTAATGTGTTCATAATTTGTCCCTTTCCACTAAAATTTAAGCTCTATGAGAACAACAATTCTGCACATCTTTTTTTCCTTTCTTTGTTTTATTGCCAGTGCCCAGAACAAGTCCTGAAGCACAGGAGATTCTTCATAAATGATCATTGAGCAGATGAATGAATGAACAGACCATCACACTGCATTGCTATACTAAATTTCTAATAATTAAATTAACTCCAGACAGGTTATATATTATGTCTGGTTGTGAAGAATAAAAGTCTTCAGCTTTGGGTAAACATTTTTTTGGCATCCTTTAGCAACTATTTAGGTCCTGCCTTTGCCATAGAAAAAACCCAAGCCAAGAAGAATGAGCGTTTTAGGTTATACTGTGTTTGTCTTGAGGCGTTTAAAAATCCAAGGAAGGGACTGAAGTAAGATTGTGGATGGGACTGGCAGCTTGTCATGAATTATTTTGCTTAAAAAAAAAAGGCCACGCGCGGTGGCTCAAGGCTGTAATCCTAGCACTCTGGAAGGCCAAGGCAGAAGGAATGCTTGAGCTCAGGAGTTCAAGACCATCCTGGGCAAGAGTGAGACCCAGTCCCTACTAAAAATAGAAAAATTAGCCAGGCAGCTACTACTCGTGAGGCTGAACAAGAGGATCGCTTGAGCCCAGGAGTTTCAGGTTGCAGTAAGCTATAATGATGCCGCTACACTCTCTCCAGGGTGACAAAGCAAAACTGTTTCCAAAAAAAAAAAAGGAATTAGAAAATCTAATGGTAGTGGGTCCTGGGTACTTGTGGACAAATACCAGAGTGTCCTAGATCAGTGGTGTGTGTTCGAGCTCTGTCCTTTCTCAGCTAGACCATCCCAATTTTGTGAAACAGATATTGCCTGTGGGTTGGTGAGGTCTCACTGCATGCAGATTGGAGGGGATGGAGATCAGTGACTGCTGTGTGTCTTGGCTTTTGTTTAAGAAAAAACCTCTATGTTTCATGAGGATTGCTGGAATGCATTTTCTGTAATAATTATGTATAATTTTTCATTTTAAATATCCTCTTTGATTAACTACCACCACTAGCCACTTGCCCCTTTCTCAAATGTAACCAAAATTTTCAATTTGGTATAATTCTGAACTGTACCAGAACATACTATTTTTTTTTACACATGTAAGCCTCTGTTTTTGTTTGTTTATTTTTGTTTGTTTAGGGGGAAATCAGCTTTTTCACAAATATTATCACTGTCCTTTCTACCATTATAAATGAATTCTAAGATGACTAAACTTTGTAAAACATTTTTGTTTCTTGATGAGCTGTCTGGTTTGCATATTTGATAACCTATAATTCTATGAAATATCTTAGCGTGAGGATCAGAAAACCTGGATCTCTTCATTTGGGTCTTAACTAATTACTTGACTTGTGTTAATCTAAGTCTCAGTGACTTCATCTGCAGAATCAGAACGTTGGCCTTATTCTATTATGGAGAAACTGTATTTTATTAATCCCAAGACACTGTATGTCAGGGTTAAGAAGTTGATCATCAGAGAGGTAAATCAGTATGTGGTAGTGGGGGTGGAGTGGAAGACGGGTGTTTCAATGAGGATGACTTTATATCTGTCTAATATTTAATTAGATGGGGTAAACTCTTCTATTACTTAAAAAAAAAAGAAAAATGTTGAACAGAGATGAAATTATTTTTAAATGTTATTGAAGTTCTAACTTTCTGGAATGTTTAGGTTTCCTCAAAGTAATAGCTAGGGGCAAAAAAAAAAAAATGGTAATGCTATAAGGCATTGTAATGATATGCTCTAGTCAACAAACCATGTTTTCTGACCAGGATCAATCTTCCCTTCAAGGGAACTAGGTAGAAAACAGGCAGGATGTAACAAAGAGGGTGTACTTCCACCTTGACATTCCAATCCCTGGATGTCTCCACCGATTTGGAGATGATATTTATCCATAAACATAACTTCTCAGAAGTGCGTAGTAGGCTTCACTATGGATGTTCAGTTCCCCAAAACTTCCTCTGATGCTGGAATTCTTGAATTTTAGAGTTAAGGCTAAAGATCAGCTGGTCCAGTCCTCTCCAATTACAGATAAGGGAATAATTCACTCATTTTCTACTTCATTTAGCCTTTAGAAAACTAAATGTAATAAAATATCAGTTAAGGACCCATCACATGACACTGAGGATCCCATCATCTATGGGGAAAAAAGTCTAAAACATTGACCTTAGACCATGACACCCAGAGAACAGCTTGCACAATTGAGGATATTTGAGTCATTTTAATACTATCGGATCAACTAAATCCCTTTGTCACTGCTACATGTTTAGTTGCTTGTCCTTCCAGAATACATTTTTCATAATTTTCATATGTATGTTTTTATTAAAAAGCTAGGAAGGCCAAGTAAATCTGGCTTCATTTGATAACTATTTTATTTAATTTTGCATATCCCCAGGGCAGGGCAATCACACTGCTCCTTCAGCCAGCCAAGGGCCATGTAAGAGGAGAGGGAAGTATTCTTGCAGGAATGACATGTGATGTGGGAAGTTGCAGCTCACATTCATTTCCTAACAAGGGTCCTGAGGCAAGGAACATGTATGTGTAGACCATTTCACATCTGGTACAGTGTATTCTTCACAACTAGTGAGGAAAGTCAGCAGTAAGTAGTTCCTGTTACCATCAATACATTGAAGTCTTGGTTTATTAGATGTTTGGGCTAAGAGTCTTCATTCCAATACAACATTGACTTTAGGATGATAGCTGGAAGATATTGCAAACACAGCGATTGTTGTTTGGGAGGCAGGGGATCTACGTTCTCCATCAGGAAAATCTGTTTTTTTTTTCCTGACATGCTATTTTCTTTCTATGAACAGCGCCACACCTGAATGGGTGAGTCGCTGTGTCTCTGTGTTAAGCATGCTGGCTTTGGAGCCTACCTGCCTGGCTTTGAATCTAGGTCATGCGCCTTACTGCTGTGTGCCATTAGGCAAGTTGGTCATCTCTTTAAGTCTCAGTCTCCTCATCTGTGCAGTGTGGATCATATCAGTATTTAACTCATGGGATGTTATAAAAATTCAATGTGGTAATTCTTGTAAAGTGCTTAGCCCAGAGTGTGGTATGTTTTAAGCATTCAACAAATGTTCACTATTATCATCCATAAAACATTTTGTGTAGTAAGTTAAGGGTATGGGGCAATGCAGCCTATGAAGATTTGATCTCAGTCTCATGATGGATGCTGTCAGATCAGAAATGCCTGGGGATTAGGGTTACATGAAACGATAGAACATTTTATATAGCTGAACAGATATGCCCCTCTCCTCCCAAGTTTACCTGTACCTGTGTAACTAATAGATGCATAGCATGTTTTCCACAGCTATATTTATATGTAATATTTTAATAAATTAATATGTAATCTATTTTTCATATGCATTTTTATGAGTTCCTTATTAGTGAAAACCTAATTTGTCTTATATTTATGTCTCATAATTATTCCTGCCTGACACAAACTCAGCAGGGAGCTCTGAAGTTTGCTTGTTCCCCTACTCTACAAAAAGAAATACAAAAATAAAATGTGAAATTTCTCACATTAAATTTGCTGGAGACGGAGGAAAATGTTTCAGGGTAGTGTGTTCAATTCAATTCAGCGACATTGGTTGAGCACCTTCTGGATTGTAAGAAGCAGCTACAATGGTGGAGAGAGATGCAGAAGAGTAAGCAAAAATGCATCTTGCTTCCTAGTAGGGGCCCTCTGGCAGAGTTTATCAGACCCAGTAAGTATAATGCAGGGCGGAGTATAAAAGGGAGTAAGGAGAGGTTCTAATGAGCTACATGGGGTAGAAAGGTGAGAGTCATTCCATTCAGCAGAGGGATGTGAGAAGATTCAATGAAAGAAGAGATATTTGAATCCAGGCTTGAAATATATAAATGGATTATGACACAGAGAAAGGTAAAAGGATAAATATGAACTAGCCCTGCCTTTAGAGAATGTGGTTTATTAGCACAGAATACCATGAACATTGACAATGACAATACAATGCAAAGGAATCTGGGGTATCATAGAAGAGATCAAAGACTAGCTGATTGATGTGGTCAGAAGTGGCATCCTGAGGAAGGAAACTGTAGTGTGGAATCTCAAAGGATGAGAATGAGTGCCCTCTGTCCTCCCCACCTCTACCAGCTTGTCTGCTGGGCAGTGGATATTGGGTTTGCAAAGACATGGAGGCATGAGAGAGGCTGTATCTATGAGGAGGAGCTGGTAGTAAATTTACCTGAACGACTGCAACAAGTTCCAGCCACGGCAGAAATAGTAATGGCCTGCCCTGGGGAATGGAAGTAGAGCTGGAGCGGGGAGGGTACACTTAGGATACACTGGGGACAGAGAGTGTGTGTGTGTGTGTGTGTGTGTGCGCACATGCAAGCAGGAAGTGATGGATATCCCCTCGTGAAGGATAATACGCTGACCTTTATTGCTCCTAAAGAGCTGAACAGGAGACCTCTGCTTAAATTACTTTGCCCTCTCTGTCTTATGCAAAATAGTCAGAGAGCTAGGTACCAGTGCCAGTGTTGGTTACTTTTATAATCAAAAACGAGCTAGCAGATATGTCAGCGATAAGGGTTCTTAACTGTTCTCTGTATTATAGACAAAAGTTTACCAACAGCAGAAAAATTGCTGCTGTGCTGTGTATTGCCACCATTTCCACAGAGCAAGATGCACACAACCCCTATCAAATACATTTAAATTCCTTATCTCAATTGCCCTATATGACCAAAAACATCAAAATGACAGCATAAAGATACTAGGAGAACAAGAAAAATGGCGCAGAATACCAGAAACATGAGAACGTTTACAACCTATTAACACATAAGTACCTTATATTTAAAAAAAATAAAAAAAGTGTAGTATTAGAAATTCTGTGATATATGGCAGAGTAGAAATATCTTTATATTAAATTTACGTGATTTTTCCCTAAATCCACTGCTTAACCCCCTTAGCTAATTCTACAAGTTAATCTGAAAAGCTCAGGAAATTCAGGAAACAGAGGGGAACTTGTTCAGCTCAGGATGCACCCTAACGTCCCACCAGCACATTTAAATTATATGTTTAGGCTGACAGGCAAACGTATTTCAGTGCAGAATCCTTAGAAAGCGGGAGACAATTTCCTTCAGCCCCACGTCATCGTTTGATGTAGATTGCCTATTATATTCTTGAGGTGTTATGAAAAATGGATTTGAAGATATTTTCTTGACAGTGGGTAGACTAATGGAATCCAGTGACTGTATTTAAAATGTGCAGGGGTTTGTTATAACATGGTAATAGAAATATCAATTGCAATGACAGGTTAAAAAAAAATCTGTCAATGAATGATAATGAAGTTATTTAAATGTCGACTCACTCGCAAACATTTTCCAAACCCTAAATTATTCTCACTGCTTTAACCTCATGCATTCTAAGTTATTAAGGAGCAGAGTCTGCGGTGCAGCCAATGCGCCTTTGGCTTTGGAAGCTATTTTTATGCTGCCAAATGCACTAGGAGCAATGAAAGTGGCTGCTCTTAATGATTTTAGGAAAGAAACAAAACACCGACGCCTCAGCTGCTTGATTTAGAGGTGAACACTGTTCCGCTTTCAGGACAACTTGTTGGCAATGATTTGAGTAATGCCCTGATGCTTCCTGTCCCCAATCTTCCCTCTACAGCCTGAGTCCTTGCTTTGTGACCTTGGCAGTATGACTGTGAGTGTCTGGAATAGGGCCTCTTCCCTCTATGAGGTTTTGGGCAGGAGAAGGAGGTCAAGTTACTTGGCTACTTTGCAAAGCATACTAAAGGGGCATCTTGGCCCATCCCTGGTGCAGAGTGTGTCCATTAGGCTTCATGCATTCATTCGCCCTTTGTAGGGAGAAGGCACCGGATCGTGCCAGCACTGTCCCAAGGACTGGGATTTGAGGGTGAAAAATATGTTCACTGCTCTCAGAACATTTAGAGCAGTCAAGAAATGGGTGCCAGGCAGAGATTTCTCAATTAAAAAGTAGAGGGGTGGACTCCTGGTTTGCTTGTCCAGAATGGAAGGAGCTTAGAAGTTGCCAACCTTCCTAACAAATTAAAAGCTGAAGAAACTGAAAAATTAACAACTCTTCTTAGATCCATCAGAGAAGTGGTGTCACAGGACACATACTGCCCCCAGAATTGGAAAGACAGACAGGCAGACAAAAAGAATCACAATTTTCCTGAGCAGAAAGTCAAAAGCAGAAACTTCCACAGGGACCAGTGCTGAGTTACAAAAACCTGAACCGTAATTGATGAATTGCTGGACAATTGATGATTGTCCTCGGTGTAGACAAGTCTGAAAGTTAAAAACTTTAGGGGGACCTAGTCACAGGGGAGCCCTCATAATTTTGTGAGTTTTACCTCCAGGAGCTCTACCGGCTTCTCACAGGGAAAATTCTTCTTGTACTTCCCACTGGGGAGGGGAAAGCAGCCATTCTGAAATATGCCAGGTGACAGAGCAGACCTGTCCTCAGGAGAAACTAGTTACCTGGTGCCTAACCTGCTGGGGATTTATCAGACCCTAACAGACTAGGGGGAGGGGAAATATGCAGCTCCACCCTTCTCTAGCCATTCTGTTCCACCTAAGCAGGGAAGAAACCTGAGAAGAACTGTTAAAGTTCGCAGTATGAGGGCACAGGCTCCTCAAAAGCCTGAGTGTTAATCACAGGACTATAGAATGTTTCATTTCCCTCTCCCACATTATCACCACATTACTAAAAACCTATTGACTATGGTTTCTTTTACCCAGTACTTCATGTCACCCTTTAAGAGATCAAACAGGCATCAGAACCAGAGTCAGATAGGACAGGCATGTTGGAATTCTAAGACAGATGGTATGTTTACATGTGTGATTAATATGCTAAAGGCTTTAATAGAAAAAATACACAACATGCAAGAACAGATGGCTAATGTCAGCAGAGAGATGGGAATTTTCACAAAGACTCAAGAAGAAATGCTAGAGATCAAAATTATGTAAAAAAAAATGAAGAATACCTTTGATGGGCTCATTAGTAGACTGGATAGGGCTGAAGAAAAAAATCTCTGAGCTTGATACTATCACGATAGAAACTCCCAGTACTTAAAAGCAAAGTAAAAGAAAAAGCAGACACAGAACAAGAACTGTGGACAACTACAAAAGTGTAACATACGTGTAATGGGAATACAAGAAGGGGAAGAAAGAGGGAAAGAAACAGAGGCCATGTATGAAGCAATGACAGCTGCAAATTTCTGCAAATTAATGTCAGATACCAAACCACAGATCAAAAAACTCAGAGAACACCAAGTAGGATAGAAGAAAACATACAATGAAATCTCCTCAACATTAGTTTTAGCAATGATTTTTTTTTTATTTGAAACCAAAAGCAGACACTAAAAGCAACATGTGGGACTACATCAAACTAAAATGTTTTTGCACAACAAAGTTAACAGTCAACAAGGCCAAAAGGCAATGAGGGAAAGAGAGAAACCATATGTATGATAAGTGGTTGATATCTGATATAGGGTTGTTATCTGATAAGGAGTTAATATCCAAATATTCAGGGAACTAATATATCTTATAATGGGTTAATATCCCAAATATTCAGGGAACTTGTGCCACTGAATAGCAAAAAAGTAAAAAAATTAAAACAATTTAAAAATGAAACATGGACAGGGGAACTGAGTAGACATTTTTCCAAAGATGATATACAAATGGCCATGTATTATGAAAAGGTACTCAATATCACTAATCATTAGGAAAATGCAAATTTAAACCAAAATGAGCTATCACTTTTCACCTGTTAGGATGGCTATTATCAAATTGTCAAAAAATAACAAGTGATATGGAAAAAAGGGAACCCGTTTGCACTTTTGGTGGGAATGTATTAATAAATAGGTAGCCATTATGTAAATTTTCACAGTATAGAAGTTCCTCAAAAAATTAAATATGATCCCTATGATTCAGCAACCTCAATCCTGGGTGTATATCCAAAGGAAATACTATCACTACCTTGAAGAGATATCTGCACTGCCATGTTCCTGGCAGCGTTATCCACAATAGCCAAGATATAGAAACAGGTGTCTGTTGACAGATGAGTGAATTAGGAATTTAGAACATTTGTGATTCATGGGAAGAACTGAAAATACATAATATGATAAATACATATTTATATACATTAATATATAATATATACTATGCAATATATAATAAATACAAATTTAATAAATTTTTCAGTAATAAAGATATATAATGGAGTATTATTCAACCTTTAAAAAGAAGGAAGGGACAGTGTACTGGCTTATACCTGTAATCCTTGAACTTTGGGAGGCCAAGATGGGTGGATCACTTGAGGCCAGGAGTTTGAGACCAGCTTGAGAATCATAACAAGACACTGTCTTTATAAAATAAGTATTTTAAAAATTAGCCAGGCATGGTGGCACAGGCTTATAGTCTCAGCTATAAGAGAGAGGGAGGCTGAGATGGGAGGATTGCTTGATCCCAGGAATTTGAGGTTACAGTAAGCTATGATAGTGTTATTGTACTCCAGACTGGGCAACAAAGTGAGACCCTCTTTATCAAAAAAAAAAAAAAAAAAAAAAGGAAATCTTGCCTTTTGCCACAATGCAAATGAACCTAGAGGAAATTATACTAAGTGAAATAAGCCAGGCACAGAAAGACAAATGCTGCATGATCTCACTTACATGTGGAATCTATACAAGAGCCAAACTCATAGTAACACAGAATACAGTGGTGGTTAGCAGGGGCTGGGCATTGTGGAAAACAGGAAATATTGGTCAAAAGCCAAAAAAATTTTTGTTATCAGGTGAATAAGTTCTGGAGATATAATGTACAGCATGGTGATGATAGGTAATATTATCATATTATATATACACACACAGTGGTTAATATTTGAGGTGATGGATGTTAACTAACGTGATTATGGTAATTATTTCAAAATGTATACCTATATCAAAACATCATGGTATACAGCTAAAATAAATATAATTATATTTGTCAATCATACCTCGGTGAATTGGAAAAAAATGTATATGCACACACATATATAAATAAACATATGTATACACAAAAATCTCTTACACTAAACAGTAAGAAAATGACTTTTTTAAATGATTTAAAAATGGACAAAAGACCTGAACACATACCTTACCAAAGAAGGTACACAGATGGCAAATAAGCATATTAAAAATATTAAACATCATATATTAGGAAATTGCAAATTAAGACAATGAGATACCACTACACTCTTATTAAAATGGGCAAAATCCAAAACAATGACAACACAAAAGGCTGACAAGGATGTATAGGAAAAGTAGTTCTCATTCACTGCTGGTGGGACTGCAGAATGGTACAACTATTTTGGAAGACAGTTTGGTAGTTTCTTACAAAACTAAACATACTCTTGACATATAATCCAGCAATCACTCCCCTTGTTATCTACCCAAAGGAGTTAAAAACTTATATCCACACAAAAACCTATCCATGAATATTTTTAGCAGCTTTATTCACAATTGTCAAAACTTGGAAACAACCAATATGTCCTTCAGCAGATGAATAATAAATAAATTATGGTTTGTTTAGACAGTGGGATGTTATCCAGACCTAAAAAGGAATGAGCTATCAATACATGAAAGACATGGGGGAACCTCAGATGTATATTACTAAGTGAAAGACACCAATCTAAATAGGCTAAATACTGTTTAATTCTAATTAGAGGTATACCTCAGAGATACTGAAGATTTGGTTCCAGACTAACACAATATAGTTAATATCCCACTAAAGCAAGTCACACAGTTTTTTTGATTTCCTAGTGTATATAAAAGTTATGTTAACACTATACTGTAGTCTGTTACATGTGCAATAATATTTTGTCTAAAAAATGTGCATACCTTAATTACCAGATACTTTATTATTAAAAAATGCTAATGATCTTCTGAGCCTTCAGTGAGTCATAATCTTTTTGCTCACAGAGTGTCTTGCCTCAGTGTTGATGGCTTCTGACTGATCAGAGTGGTGGCTGCTGAAGGTTGGGGTGGTTGTGTTAATTTATTAAAAGAAGATAACAATAAAGTTTGATGCATTGATGGACTCTTCTTTTCATGAAAGATTTCTTTGTAGCATGTGGTGCTTTTTGATAGCATTTTACCCACAGTACAACTTTTTTCAACATTGGGGTCAATCTTCTCAAACCCTGCCACTATCTTATCAACTAGTTTATGTAATATTTGAAATCCTTTGTTGTTATTTCAACAAAGTTCATAGCATCTTCACCAGGAGTATATTCTATCTCAAAAAATTGCTTCCTTTTCTCATCCCTAAGAAGCAACTCCTCATCCATTTGAGTAATATCATGAGATTGCAGCAATTCAGTCACATCTTCAGACTTCACTTCTCGTCCTAGTTCTCTTGATATTTCCACCACATCTGCAGTTACTCCCTCCACTGAATTCCTGAACCTATCAAAGTCATCCATGAGGGTTTGGAATCAACTTCTTCCAAAGTCCTCTTAATATTGATATTTTCATTTCTTCCCATGAATCACACATGTTCTAAATGCCATTTAGAATTCCAGAAGAATTTTAATATACTTTGCCCAGATCCATCAGAGGAATTGCTATCTATGGCAGTGATAGCCTCATACAATGTATTTCTTAAAAAATAAGACAGGAAATTCAAAATTACTCCTTGATCCATGAGCTACAGAATGGCTGTTGGGCTACCAAGCATGAAAACGATGTTAATCTCATGGTACTTCTCCATCATAGCTCTTGGGTGCCTAGGTGCATTGTCAATGAGCAGTAATATTTTGAAAAGAATATTTTTTATCTGAGCAGTAGGTATCAAAAATGTGCTTAAAATATTCAGTAAACCATGTTATAAATAGATATGCTGTCATTCAGACTCTGTTGTTTTATTCATAGAGTACAGGCAGAGTAGCTTTAGCATAATTTTTAAGGGCCCTAGGATTTTCAGAATGGTCAATGAGCATTGGCTTCGACTTCAAGTCACCAGCTGCATTATCCCTTAACAAGAGAGTCAGCCTGTCCTTTGAAGCTTTGAAGCCAGGGATTGACTTCTCCTCTCTAGCTATGCAATCCCAGATGCCATCATTTTATGACAGAATTCTGTTTTGTCTACATTGAAAATGTGTTATTTGGTGTTGCCACCTTTATCGATGATCTTAGCTAGATTTTCTGGATAACTTGCTCTACATTCTACATTAGCACTTGCTGCTTCACCTTGGATTTTTATGTTATGGAGGTGGCTTCTTCTTTTAAACCTCATGGACCAACCTCTGTTGGCTTCAGAATTTTCTTCTGTAGCTTCCTTAACCTCTCTTAGCCTTCAAAGTTGTGAAGAGGCCCTTGCTCTGGATCAGGCTTTGGCTTAAGGGAATGTTGTTGGTTTGATCTATCCAGACCACTAAAACTTTGTCCATGTCAGCAACAAGGTCATTTTGCTTTCTTATCATTTGTGTGTTTGCTGCAGTAGCACTTTTAATTTTCGCCAGGACCTTCTCCTTTGCATTCACAACTTGGCTAACTGTTTGGCACAAGTCTGTCTCAGCTTTCAAAGTACCTTCCTCACTAAGCTTAATCATTTCTAGGTTTTAATTTCAAGTGAGAAACAATGCAACTCTTCCTTTTACTTGGACACTTAAGGACTTTTGTAGGATTATTTATTGGCCTAATTTCAATATTGCTGTGTTTCAAGGAATATGTATGCCCGAGAAGAAGGAGAGAGACGGGAATGACTGGTTGGTGGAGCAGTCAGAACACACACACACACACATTTATTGATTAAGTTTGCCATCTTATACGGGCAAGGTTTTTGATGCCCATATACAGACAATTACAATAGTAACACCAAAGATTACTGATCACAGACTACCATGACAGATATAAGAATAATAATGAAAAAGTTTGAAATATTGTGAGAATTACCACAATGTGACACAAGGACATGAAATGAGTACCTGATGTTGGTGCTAATAGACTTTCTCCATGCAAGATTGCCAGAAACCTACAATTAGCAAAAAAAGAAAAAAAAAAAAAAAGAAAGAAAAGAGAAAAAGAAAGCAATATTTGTGAAGCACAATAAAGTGAAGTGCAATAAAATGAGATATACCTAAATATTACATTCTCAAAAGGGCGAATCTATGGAAACAGTAAATAGATTGGTGGTTATTATGGATTAAGGAAATGGCAGGGATGAATAGGAGTAGCAGAGAAGATTTTAAATTTAGTAAAACTATTCCTTAAGATACCAAGATAGTGGATACATGCCTTTATAGATTTGTCAAAACCCATGAAATGTATAATACCAAGAACAAACCCTGATATAATCTGTGTAGGTTTATGACTGTGTATCACTGTAGGTTCTTTGATTGTAACAAATGTAACACTCTGGTGGAGGATGTTGACAATGGAGGAGTCTATGCATGTGTGGGGACTTGGGATGGGGGTATATGAGAACCAGGTACTTTCCACTCAATTTCTATAAACCTAAAACTGCTCGAATAAATAAAGTTTATTAATTAAAAAATTAGTAGAGGGCATAGAACATGCCCACTACCTTATCCCTCTTCTTCCCATACAGCCAATTGTATCTTCTAATAGCAGGGGCTAAAGCAGCCAAACGTCCTTGCCAGATTATATCAAATTCTTGATTTTGATTTCATGGAAATTCAGTGGGCCACACAAGAAAAACAAGGAGCCATCAAGGCAACATGTCAGTCAAAACCAAATTGTGAGTGCCTACTGTGCCCAGGGCACTGTTCTGAGTGCTAGGAAGACAGCGGTGCACAAATCAGACATCCTCCCTACTCGAATGGAGTGTACATTCTGGTGGGGGAACACAGACAAAACATCAGTAAAAAATATATAGGGATAAATATTATGAAGAGAAAATAAAAGTGCCTAAGGAGGACAGAGTTTTCTGGGGGAGAGAGATGTTGCTATTGTATACAACGTGAACAGTGTTGAGAAAGAAATGAAGGAGCCATCTGTTGGGGTACCTGGGGAAAGAGCTTTCTAAGTAAAGGGAATAGCAAAGCTGGAGTGGACAGGGAGTGGAGAGGAGGCAGAGAAAGAAGAGCGATTAAGGGTCATGCATCTCACAATTATATTGCAAACCTATCAGGTAAAAATTGGAATGTGAATTTTACATGACAAGTCTTGAGTACTGAAAGAAGATTTATTTATTGTGGAAACCAGGGCATGGGCGGGTTACCGAGCTAGCGAGTGCCTGACTGCAGTCCTGTTTGGCTTCTAAAACTTGCTTTTTCTGTTAGGTTAAGACATCTTGGTAATCTTAATGAGGCATTATCAAGTCATTAAGAGACTGACCCCAACCATTCTGCCCATGTTTTTAGCCTCCCCAGAAGCCAGAATGGATCAAATAAAAGATATAACTTCTTTTCTTCTAAGATCCTCGTGAGAGTTTCTGCTCATACATTTCTTTAAATTGATTCCCCCTGGCAGGCCCTCTGTCCTTTTAGTAGGTGCGAAGGAAAGCCAGGCTTGGGTCCACACAATGTAAAACATCAAACAGTTTCAGTTCATATTTCTTTTATTAAGAAATTCTCAGCTGTGGGAGGGATTCCCGCAGCATAGTGGCTATCATGTTCACCTCACAAGCAACACTCAACTGGGTTTTCTAAATACATCTTCTTTTCCACCTGTGAAGTATTCTCTGTGGCTTTTGATGGAGGCACTGAAATATGGGGTTAAGAATGCGAGCTCTGGTGTGGCAACCTGTGTGGACTCTGCACCTTCCAAGTTCTTTGGCCCTAAATAGATTGGTTACATTTTTGAGTCCTTCTTCTTTGTAATATGTGGTACATATCAGTGTCCATCTCATAGGATTCTGCTTGTGAATAGCTTAGATCACACTGTATGCACCCAATGAACATTCATTTTTATTATATTATCTGTTATGTTTCTTAAGCATAATAATCTATTCAGTGATGGAATTCTGGCACAATTATAGAAGCAGAGTATAGAATCTTTAACTCTCACACTTCAGCTCTCACCATTAAAGCTCTGATCTAAGTCCCACATAAAACTATCAGCACATACCCTCCAAAGAAGTATGATAGACTAAATTTGGCTACATTTAAAAATGTTATAATAGCTTCATGAGTATTTTCTCTTCTAAGTAACTTAAATTGAAATAATTTTCAGTGATTGAGATTTTCCTTAAGGGTTCATGTTATGTGGTTTAGTAAGTCTTGGGCAAAGAATACCAAACATAATCAAGAAATGAAAAGTTAGAAAATGAAAAACAAAAGCTATCATTTATAGTTTGCTTGTTATATGCCAGTCATTGTGCTCTGCATTTTTATGGATTAATTTAGTTTACAAATGATTCTGTGCTTATTTAGTAACTCATTTGGTGGCATAAAATTATGGAAGAGGAATTCCAGTCACACACTGCGTTTCTACAACTCCTTATGGAAACTAGTCATAACCTGTATTGATCACTTCTTTAAATGTAGTAGTAGATTTTGCCATCGCAAAAAAATCATAATCTCTTGGAAGGCAGGTGAGGTGCCTGTGATGTGGTTTCTCCACACCTCAGAGCAACTCATCTGAGCTCTCTGTATATGTATTGATAAATCCCTAAATGAAGACACTCTTTCAAATGTTCTAACAGTCACTAAGATATATTTGTAAAAATGGTAGACTAAGGATTAAAGATCAAAAGCAAAAGGAGGTGAGGTTGATTTAATAACTTGCATATTTATTTTCCTGGAATGCTTATCTTTTTAAGCTTTCAGCTTCTTCTGACACAGCATAGGTGTTGACAGAACCTCTGTTTTTCATCTACAGATAAGTCAACCTGTAAACAAAGCCTGAGAATAAAAATAATTGCTTTGAAATGTTTTTAAAAATGGTACAAGTCAAGAATTCAAGGCTGCATATATTGCATCTTTATTATATCTATATATGATATATATTTTAAGATTTCTTCCTTTTTCTTTGTTTTTTTTTGTTTGTTTTGTTTTTACATTATAATGGTAGTAACTTTGTGGTTAGTACAGGTTGTCATCTGTGTTTGCAAATTTCATTTATTTAAAATATTTTTACTGTTCCCCCTTTCTTATGAAGCCAAGATCCATATCTTTTTTTTGGTGTTTTTGTCCCTGATACTGTGTTTCTCAATGTGGGTTGCTCAGAACACTAATCTCATTCCATATCCCTCAAGAATGGATCCTATAATCAAATATGTGTGGAAAATGCTGCATGAAGTATGCACTTAAGGGGTTCAATGTATATCAGAATAATGCAATTTGTGAAAAGTTATGAAGTAAAAGAACATTACATTTTGCCTAATCAGCACTCCCTACCATTTTTTGATCTTGGAAAATATCCCTTTCTCCCATATCTAGGTATGGTCCTTAAAATATTTAACCAGTACATTGGCTTGCCAGCCAGGCTGCTGTTCAGCCTGTCTCCTCTGCCCTTTCAGAGCCCATGCCCCTAAAAGACTACGGCTCCCACAATTGACCCTGCGAGTATAACTGTGAGCATCTCTTAGCTGTAAATTGGGGTTTGCAGATGGGCACCAGGTTGCCTTCCAGGGTGCAATGCCACCCCAAAGTCACTGTCTCCACCACTGGGGTGCAGGATGATAAGCATAGCCATTGACCAATCAGCACAGGCACTGGTTGTGACGCTGGAGCAATTTCTTGAGGACCTCTGCTGTGCCAACCCTTAATCTTTTGGTGGCTGGACTGTGAGGAAAAGCAGAAAAGTAGGAAGTCCCCAGCTGAGATGCCATGGTAATGAGGCCAGCAGGAGCAACTGCTCAGAGAACTTAGAGAACTTGGTGCAGTAATGATTTACTGACAGGTTTGCAAGTATTTAATTTTTTCCCTCTTGTACCACCCTACCAATGTATGGCAGCTGTTGGTTAGTTCTACTCACAGCATCTCTCAACACTCTGTCTAATTCTGGTTTTGTGGGATACTCCTGGACAACTGCTAATCTGTACTACTTGGGTGTGTGAAAATGCATCGTTTTTTATCTTTCTATCAATTGCTCATTATAAAGCCATAATGTACAAACATGCAGCTCTGTTGGAATGGAGAATTAGCAAATTATGGATCAGTTTTTGAGCTTGGTAAAATCAAGAAGCAGGAGATGTCATAAAAAACAAACAAACAAACAATGACAGACACTTTGAGGGATCTAGATTTGTGGACAAGTGATGCTATAATGAGAGAAAAATGCCACTAACATAGTGTAAGCTCTCTGAAAAAAAAAAAAGTTGCTTATGTAAATCTGAATCAGTCACTCTATTGTCATCTTGTCACATTGAGATTAGAGTTAAATACACACCCACTCACCCACCCACACAGACACACCTACACATACACATACAAATAAGAATGATTCTACATAGAATCCTTATAGAATAATCCTCATTTGCCTTTGTATAGTATATATTTTTACATGTAAAAAAATGTTCATTGAATAGCTCAAGAATCAAGTTAGAAATTATAACCACTCATCACATCCTCTGTAGACTGTTCTACTTCTTTAGCCTCCTATCCTATTATTCCACCAGGAAAATTGAACCATTCTCTTATCTCCAATGTAGTCCTACTGATTTCCACCTAATCACTAGGCTGAACTTATTATTAATAGTATAGCAGTATTTACACATTTCATCCTCTTCCCACCACCCCCTACGGTAGATTTTGTTTATTTGTTATTTGTTTTTGTTTATTTGGGGTTTTTTGTTATTTATTTTTCTATTTGTTTATTCTCAAACTTATGAGTATTTTTAGAGTAATGAATAGAAAAAGAAAAACCCTATACAATAAAAGGAGCTAGAAGAAGGTTAGCAAGATTTCGGAGGCAAGCAAGACCTAGTACAAAGAGAACGTTGACCCGGGAAGGCTAGGATGAGAGTGGGAAAAAGGCAAACACAAAGAGTGGACTGCGTAAGGAAAGAAATCGCAGACATTAGAGAGTAGCAAGAAATTTCACATCAGCTGTGAATTTGGGGAGAAAAAGATAGATATGGAAGGAGCATTTCAAGAATCTTTGTTGTGGTTCATGATAAAATCTCCTGCGAAAGGGTTGAGGAATGCTCCTCAGATATTCTTGGCTATGAAGCCAATGTTTGTTTGATCGTGAAAGACTCGTTCTGAAGAGAGCCGGTTATATATTTCTATTATCCAAGGTACCTGCTGGTCTATGATACTCTTTCTACTTACCTTTTCTAAATTTACCCATTTTCAAGGTTTATAGTTCTTTCAAGAAGTTTTACATACTTCCTTATTACTCAGTGATTTGGAATGTCATATAAATTTTCTAAAGTATTGACTCTTTTGTATTTACCATCTATGTGTACATTTTAGGAAGAAATGTTTTGAATTTCCAGCCAGAATAAATCCTTAATTCCTAATTCCAGGATCACTTTTATCAAACTTTCTTGTTCCGCTGCCTGGTCCAGAGTAATGAATGGTAGTGAGGTTGTTAACACAAACTACTTCTATTTAGTCATCGTGACCTGTAGGAATTTGTAACTTTTCTTAGTAACAGAAATGAATTAAAATTATTGCATTTTTGTGTGTTTCTAATTGAACAAACTTTATTTTCTAAGCATTTTTAAATTCATGTCTCTATCATTGCATTTAACACATTATAACTATTTGTTTATATGTCTTTCTCTCAAATAAAGCCGTTAGGTACTTGACTGAAAGACCTGTGTATTGTATCCTGGCACTTAGGACAGCGTCTGATACATTTTAAGAGCTCTAAAAATGTGAATGAATGACTGAATTTTATTGAGAATCTCTCATGAGAAGAAAAAAAAAAACAGCTGAAAGGAAATTTTATATCTGTCTTCTTTAAATTAAAAAAAAAGAAAGAAAAGAAAAGCTGAGGTATAATGAAAGCAACATAAGGCTTCGAGCCGGAATACCTGAATTCAAATTCTAACCGGCCTGTTTATTAGCCATTTTCTTTGAGCAAGTCACTGAAGGTCTCTCAACTACTTTCTTCAAATGCAGATAATTATCCCCATAACACATGGTTGTCATGATCAATAATATTAAAATTTTTGATATACAGAAATTTTTTTCATAGAAAAGGCAGTTAATACCCATGATTCAATATGAATTAATATGTCATTTACCAATGGCTAGATAAAGATGAGAGAATCTACAAGACATACAGATTCAGTGCCAAGAATTGATATCCTCCCAACTCCGGGTTGCTTAACACTGGAAAAGACCATTGAGTAAGATCGTGAAATTTCACTTATTATTGAGACATTTTCTTTCTTAAATAATAGAACAGACTGAATGACCTTTGAAGAGAACGACCCACCATATATTCTCTGACTCATGAAAGCAAACACAATTTGTAGATAAATCAGGAGAACCTGCTTTTCCTCTATGCCAAAGGTAAAACAAAAGTTTGGAAATGTCATATCTAACTAAAAGCTCTTTAATTCTTTGGTCAATTCAAGGGCCACCCTCATCTCTTAATCTTTTTAAATGAACCACATCTTTTATGCACTGTGCGTACATTAAGCAGCAGTAGAGAGATGGTGTTTTAATTTTTACCAATTCAATTTAAATGCAAATGTTAACCACTCACATGATGCTACTGTGTACATAATTAAACATCATTATATACTACATGAATCATTTGGAAACCTCCCGAGAACCATTCTGCTATGTAAAACATGCATTATACTGACAAGCAGCCAAATGACGTATACTTCTGTCCTCATTAATGCTCCTTTTGAATTATAGGTCAACCGATTATGGAACAACCTATGAGAAGCTGAATGATAAAGTTGGTTTGAAAACGATTTTAAGCTATCTCTATGTGTGTCCTACCAACAAGCGTAAGGTAAGAAATGTATATTCAGCATGCTACTTATTCATGACGTGACTTCTGTCTTGGTTGGCTAACCTCTTTAGCTACCTAAAAATCCATTACGGTTGAGCTGGGATTAGAAATGTAAAGATGAGTTGATGGATGTTAAGGTTGTGAAATGTCTGACACATCATAATTTTCAAATCAGCAGCTGTGAATATAGGAGGGCGAGGGGTAGGTAGAGCTACTGTTTCTGAAAGGCAGCTACAGGGAATGGGTCTTGTTGAGTGGATGCTGCTGACTCTCTGGTAAGAGCTCTGACCAGTCAGTCGCAAGAATCTGAATGAGCCTTGACAAGACAGCAGAAAAGATGGGTTTTCATCTGATGTCCCAGTTTTCCCTTGGCGTGGAATAAATAGGTTAACTAAAATTTAAGTGAATGCATCGTCCTACAACAGGTAGAAAATTTTATTTTTAAAGTTTGTTTAACCTGTACAGAAATGCCAGGATAGAGGCAGTGCATTTGGCAGAAGAGAGTAGCTTGGAAAGAGTGGTGAGGTTAGTCCCATCTGAGCATAGACCTTAGCTGCAATAAGCCTTAGAGAGCCCCATATCCAGCACCCTTTACAGATGAGAAAACTGGGGTTCAGAGAAAGGAAATGCTTTGTCCCCATTGCAGTTATGGGCACAATTGGGACTAGAATCCAGGTTTATTAGTTAGCAATCACACTTCTTCCACTACATCATGCCTCTATTACGATGGCTTATCTACTCTTCAGAGATGTCATCTTTTTTTAGGAAGAAAATGTTTGCTTTTAAGTCAGAAAGACATAGTTGTCTCAAAAGGAGAGTGGTGCTACATCTGTACTTTTGTTCTTACAAACTTGCATTGTCAAATTATGAATTCTGACATTTAATTTATAAATATTACATAGGTCACATGAACTAATAATATCCACCAGGAAATAGAGTGTTGTTCATTAATATGTCCTGTGCCACATTCTGTTATTATGGTAGCACTGATAGCTATTTTCTCATCTCAGGTTTTTCTTTAGCCACTATTAGTGACCTTAGGTTGGTTCTGCATTTTGTCATCTAGACTACAGAAGGTGATGAGAATATCTGTCAAGCAATCAGTCTCAACTCTGGCTGCATATCAAAGGAACTATTACTAGGTGGTCCCCAAATGTGCAAGCTCGCGCCCCACCCCTGTTGCTCTGGATTAGGGCTTGTGTAACTATAATATCTTGAGAAAGCACCCCAGATGCTTCTGATATGTA
Organism: Eulemur rufifrons; assembly: GCF_041146395.1. Classification (NCBI taxonomy): domain Eukaryota; kingdom Metazoa; phylum Chordata; class Mammalia; order Primates; family Lemuridae; genus Eulemur; species Eulemur rufifrons. Next base: position 52,407,110 of record NC_091010.1, on the reverse strand, counting down.
TCTAGGATTAAGAACGACTAGTGTAAAGTATAATGTTCCCTCTGGCTGTAAGCATTTCAAGTTCTTCAGTAGAAGAAGTCTAACTTTTCAGTTGAACAAAAACTCTGGAGTCAGATGGCTTGAGTAAAAACCCAGCTAAACCAATTGCCAAGTATATCAGTATGGTGGTTTACTTAATCTCTTCAACCACAGTGACATTACATTTAAAATGGGGATAATTACAGTACCTGCCTCCTGAGGGGAGTTGTAAGGATTATGTGAAATTAAGCATTTCAAGTGTTGAGCACAGAATAGTAAAGGTTTAATCAATGTGTTCTCCTTACTTCATTCTCCTTTCTTATCTTCCTGCTCCTCCTGCTTTATATGATTATTAGAAGTAGTAGTGATGCTTATCCTCTATAAATAGCAGTGTCCAAAAGAACTTTCTGTGATGACAGAAATGTTTTTCTAAGCTGCCCCATGCTTTAGACACTAACAACTTGTGGCTGTTGAGTGTTTGAAATATAGCTAGTGTTAATTGAGTAACTGGATTTTAAATTTCATTTAATTTTAATTAGTTTAAATTTATATAGCCACATGTGGCTGATAGCCACAGCATCATATAGCACAGCTCAATAATGTCAAACTCACACATTTAGAACTATAGCCTGGACATTCTTATCTTCCCCTCCCTGGCTGGTTACTTCATCAATAATTACATCTAAACAATTTTGATCTTGTGTATGCAGTCCCAAATGGAGGAACTGAACTTGTATCCTTTATTTTTGTAACAAGATTTAGTTGTTTGTTGGCTTTGAATCGATTTTTGTAATACCTATTGATTTTTCCTCTAGTTCACATTTTTAGTAAATTTAATTTAACAATCAACAAACTGTATGCTAGGAAATGTGCTATGCATTATAGGATATAAAGAGAGATAAACCGGCATCACACCCTCAAAGGTCCTATATTCTAGTAGTAAATGCAGCATGACTTTTTGTAATTGAAAGATTCCCTGAACTAAAAATTCAGGAATCTAGGTCCCTGCTTTGCATCTATTTCTACCTAACAGGTGACTTTAAGTGAGTCATTTACATTTTCTCCATTTGTAAAGTGATATAGGCAAAAATAAAGGAATTTACAGGTGGAAGAGACCTTAGAATTGTTCTGATCTACTGATGGTCTGCTTTATTGATGCTGTTAGAGAAGAACATGATAAAAAAGGTAAGATGCCAAACATTGCATATGATTATAGGCTTTTCTGTAGTTGTAGAAGGTATGGTAAGGATTCAGAGACTCCAAGATTATTTTCAGGAGCTGGACTCAGAGTGAGATTCTCAAGTTCAGATGCAGCCCCTAAGACTGGACGGGAAGCTTAGAGGTAACACAGCAAAGAACCTTACGATCAAATCCACTCAGTTCAATACACCAATATTAATCAGGCTGCACAATTGGTCTGTAGTTATCTGAAGGGCTTTAAAAAGGGCATTTGGCCATGGGCATTTAGCTGATCTCAAGACTTGGCACACCCTAGTTCTAGAAAAAGAGAAGTTGGTGTCCATGACTATGATGGAATAGCTTTCTCGGGGCCTGTTACTTTCCAGAAGCAGAAGTGGTCCTGAGTTGTTTAAATTGCAATGTTTATGAGTGAGCCTAAAGGAAAGGATCTTCTCCTCTACAGATAAATGAGGCCTTTAGGGTCACTTTCTGAGATGCTGATAGATTTAACAAATATTGGAGGACAATGAAGGTCTTTACAATGGTACAGAATCAATAAAGTTGTCATAGCAGTATATTTGTGTACAGTTTTTCTACTTATGAGGTGAATTTATCACCACGAAATATGTATTCTTCTCCCTCAAAGGTACATATTTGAACCAAAGAGATAGTACTTGCACAACATTTAAAGTGTGAATATATTTTCCCCAATCAATGAGAGTTTATGAAAAAAAAAAGAAGAAGAAGAAGAAAGAAATATCAGGCTCTATTAATTATGCAGAACAAAGGCATCCAAGTTCACTCCAATTCTCCTAGGACTGCTGCTATCCTCCAGTGAAAAAAGACAGGCTCCTTTAAAAAGTTGTATTAATTCTTTCAGGTCTCTAGGGTGCTATCTAGCAAGTTAAAATCTTTTGTACCAGACACTTCCCTCTGCTTTTCACACCAGTGGGAGCAACTGGAATAAAACTGACAACATCAGGGTAACTGTCTTGAATTCCCAGAAACCTGTTTTGCCTTCACATTCTTATTGCTATTTTTAGCGGTTTGTGAGGACAAGAGCAGTTCTTCAATCATCGTGCTTCACACAGCAGGCATCATGCCCTGGCTTTGCAGGCAGCTTGTTAGGGGCATTATTGGGATCAGAGTCCAGAATAAAGCAGGCTCTTATTTACAGTTTAAATTGATGATCATCCATGGGCTCTTTCTCTGCAAGCCTGCCGTAAATTACAGCAGCTTTCCTGGGGCAGGTCTGTTACAGTAAAAACTATAATCTCATCATATGTCAGTCTAAGAAATCTGGACTAACTAAAAGACATAGAAAGCCTACTCTCAGGTATTATCCTGGCTCATTCCTAGTCTCTTTCAGAAGGGTCCCTGCACCTGGCCTCTGATATATGAGGTTGGCCCAACAGAACAAGGCTGAGTGGGTCCTAGTGCCAGAGGAGAGTCAGGCTAGCTATCTGTCACCAAGTCTCAGAGGGAGAACACTTCTCCCACCTCCAGTTCATGATAAATCCCAAGGCTTGTTTGTGTCAGGAGAGGTTTATTGGCCACACACATAGAGTCTGCTATAAGAAAAGATGATTTAACACACGTGTACCTGAAAGGAACAGCTTGGATGCAGAGGGTGATAGGAAGAACTAATAAAAATGTAGCAAAGAAAAAAAAATGTTGAAATCTCACTCAGTCTCACTCTTAAATTCTCTCTGAGTTTATTTGTATTCTGCCTGAAAAGAAAAAACTTCCATATACTCTGTGCATATCTATCAGCGACACCTTCCCATCACCCCCAACCAACCCTGGCTGTTCTTCCTCCATGAAAGGTTAGATAACATCTTCAAGGGTAAGGAAAACAAAACCCCTAGTGGAATTCATTGGGAAAGAAAAGGGGGAAAAAAAAAAGCTCGTATTTTTAAAATTTGGAACAGCACATTCTTATAGTTGTTATAGTCTCATGTTCTCTGCACACTATGTTTTCAAGGAAGAAAAATCCTAGACAGTATTTGTTCTTTATGTTTCCTGTGCCCCCTTCGCACCCCAGTTCCTTCTCATTTGTGTTATCACCACTTAATTTATATCATTCGTGCTGAGAGAATCTTCCAAGACTTTCATCCTATAAATAGCACCCTAGCTCCTCAGAACACATTGATCATTGCTATGGGATCCTTGGTACATGCCCCTCGCATTAAACACTGTTTGCATTTTCTCCAGATGTTTAGGTTTTAATTACTATACTGCATGGGACACTTTCTAAATAAGGATTTGATTGTTGACTCCTTATCTCTTTATGTTCGGGCATGCTTCATTCCTCTTATCATTTGCTTGGGTGATCTGTTTACCATATATTTGACTTTTGAGGATGGGGAAGAGGTGAGGTTGATAGGGTCCCTCAACTTCCCTTAGGAAGAATCATGTAGTCATCGAATCCAAACCTAAAAGATGTTGGGAATACTCAGATTCTACTTGTTTGTTTGACAGATAGGGAAACTGAGTCCCCGAGAATTTAGTGACTTGCCTGAGGTTACATGGAACTGGTGAATGACAACCTAAGATCATTATGCCTTGAAAGTAAACCTTAAACGTTACTTCTCCCGTAAAATCTAATCAATATCCCTAATGGTATTGTCTCACCCCCTAGCATCTTTAAGGCATCTGTTTTCTTTTTTCCTAGCACTTTTCTCACACTTCTGATTATACTTGGTTTTGACCACATCTAATCCCTCCTTTAAAATACGAAGTCCTAGATGGGATAAAGTGCCTGGATCAGCTTTGTAGTCTTTAACGTGCCGAGCCTAGGGTTTGGGTTTACAGTAGGTGTCCAACACATGGCTCAGTATTTGAATTGCACTTAGGTTGGGTTTTGGACTTTCTGGCTGGAACATGAAAAGGAAAGTGCCCTGTAAAATCAGCTTTGGCTCATTTATTTTCTCTAATTATAAAATTAATTCTTTCAAGTGAATAAACAGTAAAGATTCCCTGTAGATTTTAGTCATTTCTAGGTCATAATGTATAATTTTATCTTTTCTAACCAAGAAGAACATGATTAATATTTAAAATGCCAGGACTTTGCATAGCACTCACTTGACATTATGTGGTGAGGCCAAGGGGAGCTGGGGTATTGTATAATACATCAAAGGGGGCGCATGACATTTCCCTTGGCAGACATGCAACACTTGCTCATTCCACCCTAACTCTTTCATCTGTCCCTTTGTACACAAGATCATCCGTTCGCCTCTAATCTTTTAAAAAGAATGTATGTTTCATTCATAAAGAAGTGCCAGAGACAGAGTGGAAGTGGCATTTTCCAAACTTCAATAAAAGTGACTTTTCTTAGTGAATAAATGCTCACTTCCCTACACTTAACCTGGGGAATGATGACTAAAGGGCAAGATCATCTCCTCTGATCCCTTTTTGGGTGTAGCTAAGTGTTACACTTTTTCAGTCCATCAAGCATTGTTCACTTTTCTTCTTGAGCACTAAGAAAATAAAATCCAAGAAAGCGTGCCACTTCTATATTTTTTCTCGGAGTGATTTTTCTAGCAGTTATCTCCTGAGTTTTAAACAAGCTACAGAATAAGTAGTGCAAAATGTTCTCTTTGAAACAGGAACAGAGTGCCAGGAATAGTGCCCACTAGACAACCCCCTTGTCACACAAAGGAAGCCTTGGGGAACCCTCTGGAACTCCTGGGCTCTATAGAACATGGTTGGAAAAATAAAACACTGATCTAGGATGCTGAACTATATCTGAAATAGCCACGTACCCTATACTATTATATATATATCAAAGCACTTACAATAACATTCATAAATAAAGAAAAGCTAATAAAATTAGTCTTTTCCTTTTTTAACACAGTATGTTACATTACATAAGTATGTAGTTGATTTTTATTGGATATTATCTGTATCTCTCTAAAACTAATATTGCAAGAAATTTTTTAAAATTAATAATAAAGAAAAGCATGTTCAGACAATAAATTAGGAACAGTGCATGGGTTCCAAAACTATTTTTTCCTTCCCTCTGTCTCTCCCAATCCCCCATATCTCTTGATTTGCCTGGATTCTCAGAACTAATCAGGTTAACGTGTAATTTACTGTGCTATGTCATGCGGCATTAGGTAGTACTAAGTACTTCTTTGTTAGAAGGAAGCTTTCTGCATAATTATCATCATATATTTGTTATTTTTCATTGGTAAGATGTTAAGTCTATCACATATAATAAGCAATCTAATACATTAAATATTAATTATGAATTAGTGATTTAATAAACTAAGTTTATATCCATATGTGGATCAAGTTTATAGGTTATTGACATTATAAATTAGAATTTTATTAGCTACATTTATGTTTAAAAAAAAGAAAAGATATGGGTAGTTAGCTAGATAAATAGGTAGGTAGAAAGGTGATTCATAGGTCCACAGATAAATCTGTTCTAATTTTAGATAATGCTTTCTCTATTAAAAAAATAGAACTCTATGTTTTGGTTTTACTCCCTTTTATCAAGTGAAGTTAATGGAGGTAGTGATAACCTAAACTAGTTTCCAAATTTTATGAAGTAAGATTGATCTGGAGACTGCATGTTTTTTATATCACTGACTGGTTATCAGAAGTTAGGTTGCTGCTGTAGCCAGGAGATCCGAAATTGTCAAAGCCGAAAGGAAAACTTTCAGAGGCTGACCATTTTTCAAATATGCATAATAGACTATCTGCTCAGTCCTCTTTGAGGAGGGATTTTTTTTTTTTCAATTTAGTTATCTATCCACCTACTTATTTATTTATTTTTGCCTCATGATCTGTCCTTATTAGAGCTCGTGTTCTCTGAAGTCTGTCTGGCCTAATGTTAAGTGCCCATCCGTTACCCTTTTAGGAAGGTCAAATGCATTATTTCTGGTTGGTTCCAAGTTACGCTCTGCTGTAGAAAATGGTTAGAGGTCTTTTCAACATTCTGGTCTGTTTGCTTCCAGCACACTCCCTGTGGTTTCTCAGGGGTTTCCATCATCCGGTGTTTGACATACTGTATCTAGAACATTTGTTTCTAGTGAATAGCCTGTGCTGCTCTGGTGATGGATGGAGATGAATGTCAGCTGCTATAGGAAATTTGCCATATTTACTAGAGTGGAGATGTTTCACTCCAATGTAGCAGAACTGCCCCAAGCTCTCTGTTGGAGCTGTCAGGAAAACAAAGTCAATGTGGATGAATCTTTAATAAAACCGCTATTTCTTCCCTGGAGAAATTAAGAGAGTATCACCAGCCTAACGGGCTAAATTGTTTACATTGAGATGTTCCTTTTGCTGCCCTGACCTTTCTTTTGACTAAACCTTCTTGTCATGGTTTTGTCCCCTCTGTTCCTCTAGTCACCCACTTCCTTATTTCACTGGTCCCTAACGTCACAAATGCACCTCATCTCATAACCTTTCAAGTCAACTACTTAAATTAAGTTTTACAGGACAAACACTATAGTGTGTAGGTAACAAGCAGGCCTAGACCTTCATAGGTGAAAAGGTCTGCACTATGGGATATGCAATGCAATGGCTGGGAAAGAGAGAGAAATCTCTTCTTCTTTGACTGCTTGGGGTTATGTGTGTTTGTTTGAGAGTAGAATACTAAGTGTTGCCCAGTTGATAGCATCTGCCACCAGGAAATGAGCATGCCTGTAAGTAGAGAAAAGGACAATGCGGATGAATCCAAGAAACAAAGGATGGATAAAATGAAAGCATCCTGAATACACAACCTCTCACAGATAAGAAGAGGCGTAGGAGGAAAGGAACAGATGTGAAGCCAACAGAGAAGATGGCAGAGATGACTGCAAATGATTTAAACAGCAATGAGAGAAAGCCAATACAAAAACGGCACAATGAAGACAGAGGGTAGAAGCAAAAGAAATAAGAAAATTGTGAATATTTTCAGCTGTACAAGTTAAACAATCTCTTGAGATCTCCAAGAGAGGGGAGAGCTAATTTACCAGGAACTTATTAAGACCTGCAGAAGGAGTACAATTTACCCTTATCTTTCTGTTCTTCCTGAGTGGTTTCAAAGGGGTAAAAGATGTTGATGGCTGTGGCCGAAATTGGTTTTGCCAGGAAGGAAAACACAATTATGACTCAAGTGTGGGGGTTAGGCAGGCCTCGATCTAGACTCCCCGGCTCCCCTGCAGCAGATTCAAATATCCTTGTGTCTGCCCATACTTAATGGACTTTTGTCCCTTCAATTCTGTCTTTCCTAGCTACTCCCCCATACCTCTGTGGAATGTTCTCTTATATTTATGTGTATACCTTGTATTTTGTTCACTTGTCAGGTGGACCTATTCAGCACCTATTTCCTGTCACTACAGGAAGCTCCAGTTTGCCATTTACAGGCAGTCATTGTGAATTTTTGCTCAGTGGCGTCATTAGTTGTGGTGCAATGGTTAATCTTATGGACCCTGGAGCCAATCTGCCTGTCTTTAAATTCTAGCTAAGCTACATACTAGTTGTGTGCCCTTAGACAAGGTTTCATTTGTTGGTTTGTGTGTTGTGAACCTCTGTGGGATGCAGTTTCTTCTACTCTAAACTAAAATATAATGATTGTGTCAACATCATAAGTTAGTTATAGGCAGTAAAGAGTCAAAACAAGCAAAGAATGGTGCCTAAAACCTAGCACACATTCAATGAATGTTAGTTTCATTGTCATCATTATCTGTTTCAAATTATATGGCCATGCCTTATGCTGTCATTTGTCAACTCAACCAAAAGTTATTAAATGCCTATTTTGTTTCAGATCTTTTTTAAGCACTAGTAAGTGGAAATATAAGACATTGTTCTGGCTCCTAGGGATTGTGCAGTCTGATAGAGGAGATGAGTGTATAAACAATCAGTTACCATACAGAACTTATATATCATGATAGCTATGCACATAGAACTCTATCTTTGCCTACTCTAGGAAGATCTCACAGAAGTAAATATTTGTCAAAGGAGAAGGGGAAAAGAAGATGAAAACTGTCTTTCAGTGAATGTGCTGTGAGAAACCAGTGTTCACAAGCACAGTGCATAGCTTTGAGTGGTTTTCAGATTTAAATGATTGTCTATTTTGTTCCTTAAAAGATGTTTAATTTCCATTGATATTTGACTATAATCACAAATTAAACCCAAAAAAGTCGTGACCCATTTGAATTGCAATTCTTATATAATAATTCAATTTATTTTCATTTTTTTTTCCCAAAGAAAACGTCTCAATCTGTTGCCCACGTTGGAGCACAGTGGTACCATCATAGCTAACTGCAGCCTTTAAACTCCTGGGCTTAAGTGATCCTCCCACCTCAGCCTTCTGAGTAGCTAGGATTACACACACATGCCATGTTTTCAATTGTTATGAACTTTTTTCCTGTCTTGCTTGTAAAATCAATAAATGGGCCGTGGTGACATTATTAATATTGAATTAATAGAACTAAAATTCACCCTATTATTGATTTGATATAGTCAGCATTTATCCCATGTAACTATTGGTGAGTCAGAACTATTGATAAGATTTGGAGGTGCAATATTAAGAAGAAATCAATGGACACATATTTTATTGAGCACCTAGCTTGTGCCTGGTTCATTGCAAGCACAATAGTGAATATAAAACAAGCATAAACCTTGCGTGGCCTTCACAGAATTTACCATCCCATTGCAGGGATGCATTTAAATAACATAAGGAGGTGGACTGTGTCATTTGCATCATACAGATGACAAAGGCTCTAAGAGTTTGGAGAGAAATGTAATCAGGAAAAGTCAGGGAAGCAGCATTAAGTTGGCCACTGAAGCAGATTGGTATGACACAGGGTCATGACATTCACAACAGAAAATTATAATTTAGTTGAACCAACATTTATTGACTACTAGGCATCAGAGATACAAGCATGCATAGTACAGGGCCCTGTCTGCAAAGAGCTCACAGATTAGAAGAAGCAGGTAGAAATGAGCATGAGGTTTGCATTGGTACAGGTACCGTCCCTTACATTTCTCAAAATCTTAATAATTTCACATTATATATTACACATCCTACTCTTTTGCACCCTAAAGCTTATAAAGTGTTTATTTGACAGATTGTTTATCCAAATTGTTGATTTAGATCATACAGTCCCTATAAACTTATTGGACCCTGTGGAGCCTGCCTGGATCAGGGCAGTGGGTGAATATTGGAAAATTGGCGAAATGAGAAAAATGGAGTGAAACACAGCAGTAAGAGAAGCAGCCAAGCATTTGTGGTGAATCAAGTGGGGCTTGATGTTCCAAAGACTAGTACTTCATCATTCTCTCCACTACATTCTAAAACGGGCCCAAATTCCCTTGAAAGAGAAGAGCTACAACTTGACAAATGATGATGCTCTCTCCATCAGCACCCAGATTTCGCTGGGATGGATGCAGCTTTTCTTCAGAGCCAAACCCATCCAGTGTGACTCAAATAGTAAAAGTGTTTGAATTTCAGAGGTCGTCCCGGAAAAGAGCCGAACCTATGCTGGGGAAAAAGATGTTGAATCTCAGGAAGGCACCTCTCTGATATTAAAAGCAGTCTGCTGTCTTTTGAATTTGTGTTCTATGGTGTGTTTGTGTGTGTCCACCACTTAAGCTTAAGCTTTATTAGCGCATTATTTAACCAACTGATTTACATATTTTCTCCACTGGCTAATGCTGTCTCTGTTCCTTGGTCCCAAGCCCTTTGTGCTTCCATTTGGAAGGACATTACTGACATTTACAAACTCCCACAGAGGACTCAGTCAATTACTACCATAGATGCCCATTGTTCCAAGAGAGCTGACCCTCACCCCCAGGCACCAATTAAAATCTATTGCTTCTTATCGCGCAGCGCTAGTGCTTGCTGTAATTCTGGCTCAACTCCCAGCGTAACTGGTGGGACGCATTCTTCTTAGTCTTCATCTTGTTATTACTTTTCTTCCCCAAACAAGAAGAGAGGGATGTGAAAATGAAAATGTATGCTTTCTCTAAAAGAAGAATGGGCAAACCACCAGAGTTACCAGTAGTTTTCAATTAAATAACATTTTGTGTCAACCTAAATGAATATCCTAAATAAATAAAATAATTAGGAAAAAATTGGGATATTGCCTGCAGGTTTATCTCAGATTCACACATCAGCAGAGCTCTCTAATTACTTCCTAATGATGATTTCTTGCTAATTGCAGGGCTACTCTGCCCTAGGCATAGCTGGGTCTGCTCTACAACAAGCTGACAGAGAGACCGAAGTCCCAGAGTGTGAGAAGGCAGGCACTCAGCCCTCTACCTGTCAAATTATGTGAGTTGCTAGAATAATGCTAGGATGGTAGCCTTTAAGTTTCTTCCTAGAATCAAATTTGGGATCAGGGCATTTAGAGCTGGAAGTAGTTTGAGATTACAGATGTTTGTTGTAGGAAGATTAGTGTTTCTGACTGATCCGTAGCCATGAGATGTGCTAATTTAGAGACACGAGCATGGAAATGTATTCAAAGGCATATCCTCCCCTTTAAAACTCTTTCCAGTCTTAACCTCTATTTCCCCACCTTCTGTTGTGCTGGGGGCACAATGCTGCTGACTTTTAAATGGAGTTTGAAGTCAAATTCTACCAACCAAGTTATTTTGGTAGAAATGGCCATAGTATAAACACAGTGGCCCAGAAACAAGTCTGACTACACTCCGATTGAGACAAGAGGTTCCGATTTGCTAAAAAGTAAATGGAGCTTGAAATTTGCCTTTCCCTGTTTGGTTTAAAATTCCAGATCTAAGCAAGTTAAAGCTTGACAGAAAGCACTGTCCTCTTCTTGTGGAAATAGCCTCTTCCTTTCTTCCCACTTTGTCCCGGCACTGTTAGTGCTAACCGTCAGATGGAGCAAGTGCAATTAATTATTTGCTCTACAGAGAAAATGGTTCCTGCAGTTATATTTCCCTTTCTTTTCCGTCCTCTTTAGTATTGGAAAATGTGTAGGCTTGTGAAGGTTATACTTGTATGACAGTTTAAACTTTCCCAAGAACCGCAACATTTCGCTTGTCCCAACTCGCAAGCCTTAATAGTACGGACTGAGAATACAGCGTGGTGAGTAGGAAGCCATCTGGCTCCCTGGAGATCCAAGTCAGCGTTCTATTACCCAGTAACCAATGGAAACTGGGAAAACACATTTGATAAAGCCCAGAAGATTATCAAAACCAAGCATTTGGCACTGTTTACTATAAATACAAAGTTTTGCTCTTAGTTCTTTATGTTTCTCCCATATACACCTAACTCAGGGGAATCACAAAGAACTATGAAATAAATATATGGGAAAGAGCAGTGTTGCAATGTTGGGTGTTACTTACCTACAACTGCTTAGTTTGTTGCTTCTTTAATTTCTTTTCTTCTCTCCTTCCCTCCTTCCCTTCCTCCTTCCCTTCTTTCACCCTTCTCTCCTTCCTTCCTTTCTTCTTTCCAAAGGTCATTTGTGTAAAAGACAGAATAACAAGACCACCTTACATATTTACAGCATAGTGTATTTTCAAAATGATTACAAAAATGTGTATCTGTGTTTGTATAATCATCTCATCCTTACAAAGATACCGTGAGGTGGATAGGAGAGGTTATGGCATTGCTGTTTTGTACCTGAAATCTTATTAGTGACTGGTGATCTTTAAGGCAGGTCTTTGTGTTTCTGATCTGTGTTCCTTCTGTCACTGTTTACTGTTTTCGAAACACTGCTCTAGTTTCTGGGAGGGTTACTTTTTACAAGAGTTCTTGAGGCTAAGTGCTGATTCCTCTATAGACCTTCAATACATTTCATGTTTTAAATATGAATTATATAATCTCAGATAAAATGCAAAGCACAGAGAAAATGCAAAGGCAAACCATATGTCACATTTTAAGTCTGCTTGTATAAAATCATTCAGCCTCCCGCTTATCATTTCATGATAACAGCCTTGACAGCTTTATAGGATAAGCTTGATGCTTTTAGAAATCTGAAAAGGATTCCATAGAGAGGGGCTCAAGAAAACCTCAGTTTAACCTCAGTTTTCAATACTGGTTCCTGGGAAGGACTCAATAAATACTTGCTAATCAATCAATCAATTGATCAATTAGTAGATGAATATATAAATAAAAGGAAGTTTGTGATTTATATTGCTTGATATTTCCAAGACTAGAGTTGCCAACAACAACCAGGGTAGATTTTCAATGACAGGAAGACGTACAAAATGACCCGGATATTATTTTTCAATTCTATGATGCCACTCCTGCAACTCGGCACTATTTCTTGTTCTGGCTTTGAGCTTTCCTGATTACCTAGTGGGCTGCATCTATTTACTCACAATATACAGTCATGTGCTCTGAGTTGTTTTTCTCCACTGGAGGTAATGCATGTCAGAAATGTGCCTATCCAACACCTGTGACCAGTGGCATGAGGAACAATACAGCTGGCCAAAGTTTGGTGCAAGGATCTGCTTAGAGGTAGATTCCATTGTCTTGAATGATGCTTCTTGTAGAAGTCACAGCTGAGAAATGGTTCTTCTACTGTTGCATGTACGTGCTGGGCATAACTTGCTCTTTCCCTTGAAGAACTTTGTTTATGGACTCTAATTAGATCTTGTGGCTCTACCATTACCTTTAATCTTTGAGATATGCCATCATTAAATCTGTAGGCACCTACTGTTTTTTGTAGGAGCTACTACTCTCTCTCTCTCTCAATTCCCTGATAAACAGATCCTCTTCTTCTAATCAATTTCCTTTGTAAAGGTAGACACACGTGTGTATGTGTATATATATGCACAGATATGTACATATATATGAAGAAATACATACATATATTAATATATAGTTAAAAATTGAGCCAGATATGGTGGCTCAGACCTATAATCCACTCATACCACTCATACAACTTTGGGAGGCTATGCTGGGAGGACCACTAGAGCCCAGGGATTTGAGGTTTCAGTGAGCTATGATCACACCACTGCACTGTAGCCTGGGTGAAAGAGTGAGACTCTGTCTCAAAAAAAAAAAAAATTGAAAACACAATTAGTGAATAAACTCCCCTCTTTTTTATTATTTTTTCTATATCAAATAAATAAAGGAAACTATTAAAACTATGGGAGGGAAAGATAGAAAGAGAAGTATTAGAAAGGAGGTTGTTTATAAATAGACCTAAATTGTGACCAGAAATTTCTCTTTGTCTCTTGAGCTAAGTGGTGTTCAAAGTAACCCAGACTCATACTTTTCAAAGAAGGAATAGAACAGCAATGGCTCTTGCTTCTCAAATCAGTAATTATAATAAACTGTAAGCTGTAAGACAGGCATATGTTAAATATACTGAGAACATTCCTAAGTATGATGGCAGTTGATGCAGGAAAAAAAAAAAACAAAAACAAAAACTCTGAAATCGTCAGGGCAAGTACTGTTAACTCCATTGTGAGAGTGAGGAAACTAAGGCCACACTAGTGGATTGTCCAGGTCATGTAGCTGGTAACTGTGAAAGGACTTGGTAACATAGAGATTTCCCTGTGCTTCTTAGTTAGCATTCACATTCCTTACATAGTAACTAAAGAGCATAATTTCCCTAGGGCCACAGTTATTTCCCCTGTGGGTGCATGGGAGATAATAGCAACTGCTCGATGAAGCAGTGACAGTAATTCTGCTTTTTTAGCCATTTATAACAGAGGGCTGCTGTTTGAATGTTTTGATATCTTTGTCTTTCCTTGAGATACATGAAATGCCCTGCTGCCTTTCAGGGCTTAGTGGGACGAAGTGACCAAATGACTACTGAGGTTCTTAAACCGCAGCATATATAAAGATGATCTAGGGAGCTTGTTAAAATGTAGATTTTAAGGGCCCATTTCTCAGAAATTCTGGGTCAGTAGCTGTGAGAATCTGCATTTTAACAAGTCCCTTTCCATCTCCCCACAATTCTGCTGCACAAAGACCAAGTATTACACTTTGCTGAACAGAGGTGAGTGGTGCCAACAGCAAGGCAATGTTTTGCAGTGAACATCTTGGCTGCATTTTTCTTTATAAAAATAAAATAAATAGGTAAGCCTCTTGGTAACACAAGGGCAAATGACTGAAGTTATGTATTTGGAACCAGCTGCCCTCTACTGGACAGAAGAAGATTTGATTTGAAATTAGACTCTGCCCCTTTGACATAAAAACTAGGGTTATTTCTCTCTCAGAAAGACAGATTTGTTTTGAGTTTGGCCACTATGTGGGGTGAAGATGCTGGGAGCATCTTTGAGATTTGAGGAAATGGGCAGCCACAGCCTTTAGGAGCAGAGTAGGAAAGCACAGGGGGCAGGCAGCTGTTGCCCCTCTGCTCTTCCACCTAGGAATGAAGTAAGTAGGGGCTGGAATTAATAATTCTCAGTCACTTCTGGCACAGAATGCTTACAAGCAATTGAACTTTGCAGAGCCCCGGGAGGCTACTGTTGCGGTGTTTTCAAAGACATTTGTTAAGCTCAGCGAGGGGAGATTCTCGGAATTTTGTTTTTCGAAAGTTCCACTCCATTATTCCAGGGTTCTAACTCCATTCCTTTGCACAGCAAGTGGCTCCATCTTGGTATGAAATGCAGGCATCCCACACAGGCTTATTAGATACAAACTGCTATTCAAAGAGCCCTTGAGAGAGAAACATGAAAAAGATGCAGACATTTTTAGAAAACAAATTTGGGAATAAATTCTAACACGTTATTATCTTTAAGATAAGTGAAGGAGGGGTTATCATTGCTTTGAGTTTGGACTGATGTCATTTGAAGGCAGCTTGGATGTGTGAGCTATTTGTCTATCACCGAATTTAAACACTTCCCACCTCCCTAAAGACAGAAAGATGGTATTAAATGTGGACGCTTTTTTATTCCGTGGCTGTAATGCCTCCAATCCCCCACTCACAAACAGTAGGTATGCCTTAAAGTGAAATGACAAAACACAGAAGAAGAGGAGGACTCTTGTTTGAAAAGAGACAAACATGAATGCCCAGAGAAGGGTTCCCTCACTTTAATGGAGAGCCAGGTGCTCCTATCGGCCCACCAGACAGATTCTGGAGATGTGTTCATAGTGAAGGCTATAGAACTAATGGAAGAATAAGTGCTCTGGATACCACCAGATGCCCCCTTTTCCAGCCCCTTCTTTGTACCCAGCAGCTCAGCCTTCTCCTGTCCTAGCCCTGCGAGAGCTGGGCTGTCACTCATCTCCATTTTGCATTTGGGCTGTCATGTCTCTCAAGATCCTGCTGTGACAAGTGGAGTTGAACGAAGCTAGCAGGGGACCCTGACATAAGGAGAGGGCCTTCCTGGGAGACCAGTTCAGATCGGGTCATGCTGTCTTCTCAAAAGCACAGCCTGGCAGCAGAGCATCTCAGCCAAGAGAAAAGTGAGCTCCTCCATCCCCGACACCTTCTGTCCCTGGGCCACACCCAAGATCGAGCTTCATTTCCAATGTCCAAAAACTCGAGGGAAACTCTGACTCTGGGAGGCATTCTTTTTAATTGTATACCTATATAGCCCCCGCTTCGACCACCCCAAAACAAAAACAAAAAGAAAGAAAGAGAGAAGACGCCTTGGCTAGAAAAGAAATCATCATGCAAAAACTGAATCTGAGTCTGGTGACTTGGCTTGGATCCCATGTCTTGTTTTCTGTGCAACTGGCAGTAAAACGGGCAGCTGCTTAGAGACTCTCTCAGCTTTTCTCTGAACAAGTTCAATATCCTTTCTATTTCCTTTTGCCCTTCTAGTTTAGCTTTTGTAGGAAAATAAGCAGAAGCAATATGACCACGTTATGTGGCAGGGGGAAGAACTGAGTGAATCAAGGGATGTGATAACTTCCTCCTGCCTGAGTGTACGTAAGACCGAAGACTGGCCAAGAGCATGGCTCTTGGAGGCAGCCAGTCTCCACTTAAGCCCCAGGTTCAGTGACACTGGTGTGTGAGTTTGAGGGTGTGCGTCTTTACATACTAGGGAAGATAGCATGGATGGATGTGGTAAATATTAAATGAAATAACCCATGTGAAGCATATGGCTAATATCCGTAGGTACTAACTGTGTACTAGGCACTGTTTTTATCCACTGTAGGTTTTGCCTTTTCCAAACTCAAAATCTTTTGAGTATTTCATTCTGATGAGACTTTTAAAGAAAAAACTCAAAGTGTAATTGCAAAGGAGGGGAATTTTTTTTTTTCCAGTCTTTTCCCATGGAAAATAGTTTACATCTGCAGTTCCAGAGAGCTCTTGATTTTAGGCAGGTATGGAATAGTGGGACCAGTTTTGGAGAAAGTGAAGTTCTGAGGAGTTTGCACCATTTATTCTGAGTTGGATAGTAGGTTGTGTTTCATTTTATAACCAGTAGTAGAAACCTGAACTCCTTATTCTATTTGAAAAATGGAAAAAGTAGTAATTCTTCTGCCTCTCAGGATTATTAAAAGAGTAAAATGTTAATTGTATATGTAAAGATGTTTTGATATTTAAAAAATAAGATTCAGATGTGTAAGATCAATTTCATGAAAGTTATTTCCAAGACAACTTTTTAGGAAAAAATTTCACCATGGCGAAGGAGAGTGTGTTTCTGTGTGGAAGAGGAATTATTTGAGATATGGAGAAACATATGGATGGAGAAAAAAAAACTGTAGGAAGCAGATTCCTGGAGGCTTACACCTTGCAGATATTGTTTTGAGTTTGTTTCTCCAAACACATGCAAGGAAATTGCCACCTCTAGAGCTGAGAGAATTTCGGAAAGAGAAGAAAGATCTCTAACCAGGGTGAAGACAGCAGAGTCTTCTGGTTTTAACTACAATCCCAGCTAACAAAAGACATCCAGTCAGTTTGCTTTAAATGTGCTCTTCTCTGGTGTGCACACAAAACCACACTTTGGGTGCCATTCTTTCTTTATCTCTAAATACTGAAAATAACACATACTCTGTTAGCTCATTGCATAGGCGTGAGGGCCAGAAAATCACAAACACAAAAGGATTTGCATTTATTGAGCTGAGTTTGACATTTAAAAATTGCACTTACACCATGTAGAGGAAACTTGGAAAAGGGTGTGATTCATACTGACTGGACAGGCTTTTGAAGGACTCTTTGGAAGAAAAGAGGTTTGAGCTGAACCTTGGCAAATGGGAAGACTTAAAGAATGCATTGACATTGCAAACTATTGGGGAAATCATTGCAGATGACAAAGGAGGCTATGGTAGTTGGGGCTCACTGTATGTATTCTCCAAATGACATTGCTCCAGAAACTGTTTTGACCCAAAAGTAGTTGGAGCTCAGCTGACAGCTGACAGTGTATTTCTGGCAAAAGTGCAGAAGAAGACCACATCAGAAGAGGCTTTTGTTACAGACTGCCTGGTGGAAAGCAATTACTTGGAATGGAATCTGGCCAAGGCAATTGCTGTTAATATCGCTACCTTTGCAGAAAGTTTTCCTGGAGCCTTAATGACTCTGAGTGATCAGGACTTTCGTTTTCTATCTCAGTGAAAAAACCTGCAAAACCACAGCCAGAAATCACCAACCAAGAGAAATGACTTTTCTTGCATGAGTCTGCAAACTCACCATTTGAGCTTAAAAAGGAAGGTCAGGGATGGGAGGGCAATCTGGCTGCCACATCTGTCCCCGCATTGATCACCAGGGTTGATTTGGTTGGTCTGGCTGGTTGGTGGGTGTCCCCTTCCTCCCTCACCACTCCATGTATGTCCCTCTGGAAGCTGTGTGCTCAGTCCAAGAGGATGACCGTCCTTCATAGAGGAGGACCGTTCTTCAGTCAAGGGTATTGGAGTAGCTGCGCTTCCCTGCTAAAACCTCCAAACAAAAAGGAGGGCCAGGCAATAGGGCTTTGGAGCTCCTAGAGAAGATGGTAGTCCAGAGCTCCAGTGCTTTATCAATGAAACTGTTTATTTTATCATGTCTTACTTGCCATTTAAAAAGAAGTTTAGCATTTCAAAAGAGACAGTTTACCATCCAATGCCACTATTTGGTCTTTATCCAGACACAAACATTAAGAGGAGAAAGTTCTTTATCTGTAATCCCTGCATCCTCCTGACTGATGGAATCCCTCTCTCACTCTGTTTCTTTCCTGCCTTCCTTCCTTCTTTCTTCAAAGCAGATTGTTATGTTAGCAGAAAACCTTTTGATAATGTCATTGACCTATATAGCAGTACAAGCTAAGTAGCTACCAAAGTAATCTAAAGAGAAAGATGAGAAAGAAAGGGAAAACTACTTGGGCTTCCCTGAGTTAATCTCATCGTGCTAAATTGTGAAGAGAAGTAGGATGGTGAACATATGTGCATTTCTCCCATGCCTTTGTTGATATTCTGTTCAGGACTATAGGAATTAAAATACAGAATCTCAGCTCCACTTATGGCATGATTGTAAGTGAGTTGGGCAGGATGTTGAAAAGAGCCAAGCAATTATGCATTTGTCATAAGTAATAGGGAAGGTGGAGTTTTCTTTATTTGAAAGGCTTCCTCTCTCATCAAATGAGCTCTGGTCCTTCAGGATTTTAGTTGCTGTCTAATTTGTAGTTTTCATATTATGCTGAATACCCATGGGTAGAGGCTGCTCCAAAAAGCATTTTTTTAAATCTATTTCCTTTAGATCTTGTGATATATATGCATATATCCAGAAACAAGTTAATAAATGGCATGCCCAGATGCCATATGGGCAAATAGATCAGTTATCTGAATGCATGAGCTCAGTGTTGGGGACCATAAATGGTAAGCCAGTCAACAGGCTGAGTGGCCTTGGGAAACTTGTCTAATCTTCCTTGGCATGTGGGAATAAAACACTTAGCATCATAGGATTTTTAAAAACTGAGTTAAATGGATAGTAACCTTAAGATCTCCTATAAATGTCATGGGGTCCTTTCTACTTAACATATTCTAGCTCCTTTGATGTCTACTGCAATCTGCTCTCTTTACTTGACCTTTACTTTGTAAAACTAAGTAGTAATTTGCAGCTGCTGGCTTTCTGCATGGGGGCCCTGAAGGTAATAGATTCCAAGCCTTACAAGATCAGAGGTACCTCTTCAAGGAGTAAGTTAATCCTTTCAAATCTCCCTAGTTAGTTTCTTACCATCCTTATCAGGCTTTCTGATACTTGTTTGATAATATCCTTTAATCTAACCAATTGATTTGTTATCTCTAAACACCATTTTAGTTTAATTTGCAGCTATGATGTCCATTAGCAAGTGATTACAGTGAATGAATTTAACTGCTGTTTATTGAGATAAAATACCTTTTTAAGTCCTTTGGAAGGCCTGGGGGATGATAAATTTGTAGCTCTCAGGAAGGCTTAAAATGTTATGACAATTGGATCCTCAGGTTGATACAAAAGGTTTTGAAATTAAATTTCTCATATTTATGGTTTGCACATAATCTTAGGGCATCAGTGAAAGGTTGTTCTGGAAATATTGAATAACCAGGAGCTAGTTTGCAGAAGTAAATGTAAATGAATACCCTTTTCTTAGTGCACTTATATCCTATATAATGGGTTATCTATCTTGAGAAACAATGATATTCTCTCTGAGAACACCTACTTTAATTGTGAGTATACTTCGGTACCAGGGGCTGTTGTAATATATGTTCATTAAGAGATTTGTATCTTTTAATATTGCTTATGGGTGCACCATGCTAGAAAATTCCTGTGCTCCATTTAGATGGATTTTCTAGTTAACTGAAGTTTATCTTTTATTTAAAATATTTCAAAATTTTACTACATTTTCACATTCCTTATTATTCTATAGTTGACATTTCTTTCATTGTATGAATTTTAAATATATTATTATTTTTAATAGTCGTGATATATATTTGTATATATATATTTAAATTAATTGAATTTAAGTTTGTTTATTTTTTTTTAATTTTTTGTGTGTGTCTGCCCAACATTTCTTGCTTCTGTTTATCATGTGAAAGGATTTATACTTGGACAAATACTTTCTTATAATTATATTGTTAAGGTTTTCATTTTGCTATTTTTAATAAAGAATTTTCAAATCTAAATGAAAAACAGATGAACATTTTGTAAAGACTTAATTTGAAACAATTACATTTTGCATTGTCTTCTGATTAAAATGAAAGACGTCTATGGACCTCCATGTAGCATCTCTGTATTAAGGAGTCTCATTCTTATTAAATTCTACAAACTTCCCCTTCCTTACTTTCGATTCCCATCAAATAACACTTTCATATGGTAGTATTTGCTCATCACCTGTGGCCTCACCAATGAAACTAACTTGATGTACCCACATTTTTAGGATGCGTCTTTGCCACAGTGGTATCTGTATTTCAGTTACCATACTGGACCTTCAGAGGAGAGTTGCTCAGTGTACCTGAAGAAGGGAAGAAATGGGTACCTTCTTATTTCTATTAAAAATAAATAAATAAATAAATACACAGGAGGAGACAAGGAACCATCTTCCTGTGCCTACTTCCATCTCCCCTTCCATCTCTAAATTGGATGGCAGAGCCCCACAGAGATGGATGGACCTTGTTTCTGTCAATGCAGGATTCCTAGGTTGGGTAAGAGCCTTCTGCTGAAGAAGGACTATGATCCAAAGGCACACCCATTCCTCCACCAGTGACAATGAACAAGGTGACTTGCTGTGGTTTCCACTCTGCGATAGGGATGATGGGACCTGAAAGAGCAATAAAACATATATCTAAAGAGGGGAGACAAATTCTACCATGGGTTTTCAAATTGCTTTCAGCCCACTCCACAATATTTGTCAAGGTTTTGTGGTCCTGTGCTCGGCCCCCAGCTCTGTCTCTAAGAAGGCTCTGCTCTTTAATTGATTCAGCCAGCACTTACTGAACATCTACTGTATGTGAAGCAATATTCTAGGGATGGGGTAAGATGGACAGGATACATCTCCTCTATAGTTTCCAGTATAGTGGAACATTTATATTACATAGTTTACTTTCTAAGGGTTATGACAAGTAAGAGGCAGGACTCCTTAAAAGTCCATGCAAGGAGTACCTGGCCAACATTGAAGGCAGAAAGTTGGGAAAGGCGTTCCAAGAGAAGTGACCTCTGAATGGGGTTAAGAAAATAAGGAAGAATTAGCCCACGCTTACAAGGGAATGAGAACGTATGTCTGGCTGAGCAAACAGCAGTGAGAAAGAATTCACAAGCTCACAGACTGTTCATGAGGGTAACTTAGACCTGTGGCTGGGGGAAATAGAGTGCTGTGAGGCTGAAAAGGTAGACAAAAGTCAGATCATAAGATATTTTGTATATCATTCTGAGGAGATTGAATATTATTCTGAAAGGGACAGGAATGCACTGGAAATTTTAAGCAGAATATGGCTATGACCAGATACCCTTTTTGGAAAGTCAGAGAGGGACGGGTGGAGGCAGTGCAGGTACTCAGGAGCCCAATGCAGCAGCCTCTGAAAGAGAGGGCACATTTCCGTTTACCAGGCAGCTGGCTTGGAGTGAAAGAAATTAGCAAATGAAACCTGCTACCTAGTGGAAGTCCCAGGTCTACATCAGCCACCATAAATGAGACAGGAAGAAGTATCTGTAACAGAAATCAGAGGATTGCAACCAGGGAGTTGATCAAAGAGTATAAGCCCAAGCATATTAAGATATGAAATTTGAGGTTTGGGAAAATAAGGAAGAAAATTGCCAATTTTTCATATCCATAAAGGCCTGGTATAAAAGGCTGAGAAAGGTGGAATCTGTACCCCAAAGAATTTTAAGAATTCCCACATTGCATGTTACCATTTAGAGATTCAGAGATGAGCACCCTTTTTCCCATAGATAAAACTCTGTAAATACCTGAAGTTTACTTAGAGACCTGTAGAATGATCTTTCTTTGGTGATTTAAGCCCAAAGTCCTCTGAACTTGGGAATAGTATTACTTGACCATAGGTTTTAGAAGGATTTCAGGGATATTTGTGGATGTTTTGCTTTTATAGAATAGAGTTCTTTCACGGTTTTGAGGTGTGTATAGCTAGCATCACCCTGTCCATCTCTTGTTTCAAAAGACGCCCAAGAAACATGCAAACTGGATCCATGGTATCACTGACCTAGAAGTTTCTCCTTCTCAAACAATATTTACAGACGTCCAAATTCCGAAACATAATCCTCCTTTGTCTGTTCTGAAAAACAACATTTCACTCTAAATTTTCCCCAAGAGCATGAGATTAATTATTTCCATACACAGTTGTTAATTATGTTTCCAAACTACAGCTGATATGGCAACTAGCCAAATTAGTCCCCAAGCATACTGTCCTTATTTTTATATGAAGATATTTTCTTTAATATAATAATTATGATGAGTACTTTTTCACCCTCTCCATCAATTTGTTTAGATTACTTGTGCCTTACCCAACCGACTTCCTCTTTCTAAGGAAACACTCAGGTTTTGAAATGCCTCCTTTTTTCAGATGTTATCCCCACAAATTGGCCCCATAGTCTCCTTGAATTTAACCTGTAAGATGGGCTGATTGTTAAATGGTTGCACGTCAGTTTTACTCACACAAGTCATCTATACAGTAGATGTTTGAAGATTTTGATACGAAAAATGTCCTTGCAGAACTCTACTATAATAGGAAACTTTCCCCAGCAATTCTCTGCTGCAAGCCTAGATTGGGAGCCAGGGAAAAGATGCACAGTAATCTATCTCATCACATCCCTCGGCTGTAACAATTCAGACAGACACTACGTTCAGAACCTCTTTTATCGGTTGTTCATAACTTTCAGAGAATGTTCTACTCTCCCTACATTATTCACATCAATCAATAAACAATATACAAGCTGGAGAGAAGCCAAGATGTGTCATTGAGATAACGAGGCCTAAAGAGCTGATAGATGCTGGAGAGGAGATACTGGACACTACAACTACCCAGAACAGATTAGTGTCTGACCAGCAACCTTCAGCCATGCTATCGAGAGGACAGAATCTAATCACTCAAATGTACAAAGTATTGTGAGAATGAAAACTAGTGCTGGGCATTGAGAAGATTGTTTCTGCTTGTGCCTGTAGGTGAACGATTTTTGGATAAATACTCTAATAAGTGTGGTTAGTGCCCCCATTTTACATATTTACCCACCATTCCATACTTTTCAAATAATTATGTGTTGCCTTTATAATGTAAAATATACTTCTTTGTAAAGGAATGGGTATTTAGAAGAATAATTGTATTATCACAAATCTTTCTCATCAAGAATACTACCCTCATTCTTGAACCATGATTTTCATCCGGTGCTACATTGAGTAAGCTTCTCCTTTTAAATCTTGCAAGCTAAATGATTTTGCTTTGGTGAGCAGAGGTCTGGGCCCAAGGTCTGTGCTCCAGGTTGGTTTCAACATATGTTGCAGCTTGTGAGGGCACCACATGAGATCAGGTGGAAAGAGAAGTGGCCCAGACTCTGTGATCAGAAGGGAGAAGAAGGATGTTTCCTACCTTCCTGCCATCACTTGCATTCAAACCAGCATTTTAATGCAGCTTTTTAAATTATATAAAGTCAAATTTGCTAAGGATTCATTCCATTATAGATGTGTTTCTCTACCTTCTATACATGCACATCTTCCCGAAGCCATGCTTACTTTACCTCCCTCATAATATTTTCTATGAGTATTCTGTCTTTAAACGTTTCTTCTGACTCTGTACTTCTACGGTATCAATGCCCTGTTTGGGACATTGTCTTTACCTTCGAGATGCTTGCTTTCTATTTTAGCAGATGTGACATGTATTCGGTAAAGGAACTGACAATATAGGGCAGTGGCTTAGCCATGTGTATCCTTCACATGCCTGACCAAGCAACTTGAACTATGCGAATGAAAGTGCTGGATAAATGCTTACAAATTCAAGATGAAGCCATACAGCATGGTGGTGGAAACATGAACACTGGAGCTAAGTTGTCAACGTTAAATCCTGGTTTGGCCACTTACTAGCTGTGATTTTAGATTAGTTATGTAACCTTTCTGTGCCTAAGTGCATTAGTCTGTAAAATGGTAGCACTAGGAGTACCTGTGCAATAGCATTATGGGCTTACATGAGTTGATATTTAGGTTGGTGCAAAAGTAATTGTGGTTTTAGCATTGTTGAAATTTGTCATTTGATATTGGAATACATTCTTAAATAAATGTCATTATGTTTATACATCATTTTAACATGCATTTCTCACTTTATGTTTTTTTCCTAATGACTTATTACTTGCCGTTTATTTTATATTTATTTTAAACTATGGAAATGATATTAGACAAAAAGCAAATTCCAGTGATTTTCTTATTCGAGTTCAAAATGGGTCATAAAGCAGCAGAGACAACGCACAACATCAGCAATGCATTTGGCCCAGGAACTGCTAACAAACATACAGTGCAGTGGTGGTTCAGGAAGTTTTTCAAAGGAGACCAGAGCCTTGGAGATGAGGAGCACAGTGGCCGGCCATTGAAAGTTGACAACGACCAACTGAGAGCAGTCATCCAAGCTGTTCCTCTTGTACCTACACGAGAAGTTGCTGAAGAATTCAACGCTGACCATTCTACAGTCTTTCGGCATTTGAAACAAATTGGAAAGGTAAAAAAGCTCAATAAATGGATGCTTCATGAGCTGACTGAAAATCAGAAAAGTCATTTTGTGAGACGAACATGACAAAAAAAGTCATCATTTTGAAGTGTCGTCTTCTCTTCTTATATGCAACAATGATGAACCATTTCTCCATTGGATTGTGATGACCAGCTCAGTGGTTGGACTGAGAAGAAGCTCCAAAGCACTTTCCAAAGCCAAACTTGCACCCAAAAAAGGTCATGGTCACTGTTTGGTGGTCTGCTGCCAGTGTGATCCACTACAGCTTTCTGAAATCCCAGCAAAACCATTACATCTGAGAAGTATTAGCTCAGTAAATCAATGAGATGCACCAAAAACTGCAAAGCCTGCAGCCAGTATTGGTCAACAGAAAGGGCCCAATTCTCCATGACAATGCCCAACATCACATTGCACAACCAATGCTTCAAAAGTTGAACGAATTGGGCTATGACGTTTTACCTCATCTGCCATACTCACCTGACCTCTTGCCAACCAAACACCACTTCTTCAAGCATCTCAACAACGTTTTGCAGGCAAAATGCTTTCCAAGAGTTTGCTGAATCCCGAAGCATGGAGTTTTACGCTACAGGAATAAACAAACTTATTTCTCATTGGCAAAAATATGTTGATTGTAATGGTTCCTATTTTGATTAATAAATATATGTCTGAGCCTAGTTATAATGATTTAAAATTTACTGTCCAAAATTGCAGTTACTTTTGCACCAACCTAATATATGCGGCATCCTTAAAATGGGGCCTAGCACATAGCAAGGACTATTAAATATTTGCTATTAATATGATGGTATATTAATTAGTAAAAAAAGTATATTGACTAATTATGGTTAACACATAAAGTACATATAGAAACTTAGTTTAATGCCCCAAACATTGCTATTTAGAGACTTTCTCCCTCCTTTCCTTTCTTCCCTATTTTTCTTCCTTCCCTTATTTTCTTCTTTTCTCCTTTGTCTTTCCTGTTCTCCTGAAAATTAGGAAGAACAGCACATGTATTATATTAAATATAATGTGATAATGTGTGATTATTAAGTGTCAATCTATTTAATGATATAATTTATGAATAAGTTATCATAAAATTATTTTGTTGTTATCCATTTAATCATCAAACATTGATTAACAACTTACTGTGTAGAAGGCCTTAGAGACAGTGAACCAAAGATGACAAATTCAGTGTCTGCTATTCATACTCCAATCGTAGGGAAGATACTCAAATAAAGAAACAACAGCAATGTATGGTAGTTGGCTTGGGGATAGCCAATTTTTGGGGGTGCTTTTGAAGGACAGAGGAGAGCCGCCCAACCCAGCCTGCTGAAGGCAGGGGAGACTTCCTGTTTCTTTTCAAGATTGACCTAGAACATCATTACTTTTTGGCCCCTCAATCTGTGGTATGAGTGGTCTGTTGGTAAACTACAACACGTAGACACAGTCATTCCTCTTGTACGGTTTTGTACACAATGCTATAAATGTTCTGGAAAACATAGATATCATCCTTTTAGAAGTCTTATATTCATATGTTGTTTTTATGTAAGTATTATTTAGTGAACACATTTTTATTTTTGAAAATGATTCATGGAAGTCAGCAATTACTTTATATGGTGGGTGAGTCCTAGTGGTGCATTTAATTATTTACTAATAGACCATTATTTCTTTCTTGAGAGATTAGAGCCATAACTTAAAGTGAAAATGTTAGAAGATACCACCCAGTATAGATCAATTACAAGCGAGACAACATATCTAGTTGTAGCGGTGCATCAAAATCAGAAGTCTGGTCTAAGTTGCAGCAAAATAAGGCAGGCAGACAATCCTGATTTCCTGTAATAGGTCCTGCTTTATCCCTATAGCCAAATTAGTAGTTCTCTTTTCAGTCATATAGATCCACTTCTGATCTTTCTTGCAGGAAATGGAAAAATAAAGTGACAGACCACAATTCCCCTTTTAGGACCTTTAAGAAATGGTACCTCATATTTCAAGGAAAGGTTAAGTAAACTTTTTGTGTCAGATAGTTTTATATCTTAACCCATCTGTGCCTACTGTTCTTTTAAATTTTTATTTTGGAAGATTGCGTGAGCTAACTTTACTTTCTACATCCTGTGCCACTCTGGGGATATGCTGCTCCCTGGGTGCACAATCAGCACACAAAAGCCATCAGCTGGGAGTGGCTGCATGGGCGGAAGGTGGTAAAAGCAAATTGGCCATCTGCTGGGGCGGGTGTAGACACATAACAGAGATGATACCAAATAATATTCAGATTGATGCTTCACCCCAAGGGTAGGTTGGAGAGGTTTTGTTTTGCATGTTTTTCAGCAGACCTGCTTTAAAAATTCATGGATGCACCTGGCTGTTTGTTGCTACCCTCTGTTTTTCACATATTCTGGCACAGCAAAAAACATCCTCAGCAAGAGACTAAATTGGAAAAGGGTTGTACTCAGAATTTAGAAGAAAATGTGTGCAGTTTTCATGAAAATCACCTAAGTAAGTATAGATGTTGAGCTGAAAAGAAGGAGTGTTTTTCAGGTCAAGATTCCCAAGAGTTAGCATCATCATGTGGTGTACTTTTCAATCAGTCTTAGAGAAAAATATCTTTTAACCGAATGATGTGTTTGAAAAAATGGATATTTGGCTTAGATACCATTAACTAGGAATTCCAAAATGCTCAGAGGTGTTTGAAACACTTAGATGTGGACAAAAAGAGCCAGAGCACAACGGCACTGTTTTCCCCATTAGATAATCTTACTGTTTCTGTTAAAGATGATAGATCAGTAAGAACATGGTTGTTATCCTATCTGAGAAAGTTGCCATCTCTTCTAGGTAAGATTTATTTCTACTTCCAAGTGGAAACTCTAGTTCAACTGTGGATGAGCCAAATTAAATTTAGTTAGGATCCAGGGAACTCAGTTTCAGATCAATTAATTAGTGGAAGTTTCTGTTTCCCGTGTGGGCACACACATGTGAGCTCTCTCGCTCTCTGCTCTCTGTCTCTCTCTTTCTCTCCCCCCAGGAAAAGTGAAGAAAGGTATTTACCTCAAGGCTGAACTTTAATAAACAGAGTGACTTTTGCATTTTAGCTCGAAGAAGCAAATATAATCTTATAAGTATCATTGGCAATTGAGCCTTGGTGGGATGGGACTTAGGACTATAATGCAGCACTAAAAGAATTTACCTTCAGGGGAAAAAAAAAAATTTGATAAAAGAACTGGTGAGAAATGCTATACGTCAAGAAGATCTACATCATCTTGAAAATTTGTGAGCTTAGATTGAGAAACATACTGAAGTTTCTACAATTTAAAGCTTCCATTTAGCACAAACTTTCTGTCTGCTGTGTCCTTGCTGCCATAGGTTTACCCTGATTTTGAAAAATCTAAACTGTCAACATGTAAATGTATTAGTTCTTCACTCTACACAAAGAAACAGCAAAGGCTTCTTTTAAATAGCAAGCAGTCCTTGTAAATTTTGCTAAACAAGGGCAAAACTTAGGACATAAATGTCAGGATCCAGTGCCACGAGAAGATCAATTAAGGGTGAATGGCATTTTTGGAAAATGTAATATTATTTTTAGGTATATAGGACTTGGTTCACTAAAATTTGATTTGCCCATAACCTCACTAGAATATACCTTTCACATCAGAAAAATCATATAATGTTTGAACTGAAAGTATCACTAGAAAAGATCTTTCTCTTCTAACCCAGCATTTTACAATGATGACATTTGAGCTTACAGAGGGTAAGTGACTTTCCGAAGGTCCCAGAACTAGACACTGGCGGAAATAGACCTCATGTCCCATTCTACTGCATACTGCTGCCCCCTTTAGCTCTCCCACCATTACAGAATATTCCCATTGAGAATACTGAACCTCTTTCCTCATCCTATAGATGTAGCAAATTTTCTTAAGTTAATCATATTGGAGAACTTCAGTATATGTAGCAAACACCTTGATCCTCATAAATATCAAAGATAACAAAAAGTTCATTATTCCAAGGGCTTAGAATGACGTGGATTTGGTCATCTCTTCAAACAGGTGGGATTGTTAGAAGCAGAACATCTTTTCTCTCTTTTAGCCAGCATCCCCATATTACCTGGTCTATTCCTTAGTGTCCCCACTGTTATTTTGTATCTTGCTCTCACAGATAAATTTGAAAATACTGAATTTGATATAAAGCTACAGAAATTCTAAATCCAATTCTAAGAGTGAATTAACAACTGTTAACTATTGGTATGAGCCAAAAATGTATATAATTGATTGTAAATTCCTAAAGTATGTTCCTCAGAACCTTAGTTCTTTAGAAGTTTCATGAACAGAAATGGATTCTGTCTCTGAATATATTTGGCAAATGTATCTTCATCCTTTTGCCTCAGGATGCACTTTTCAAAGACTTTAGTAAACCAAAGGAGCTTTTTAATTTTTTTTTTATTTTAGTATTCCTCAAATTTACATGACTACTGAATTCTTATGGTGTTGTAATGATTAATTTCACTTAGAAAATTCTGTGCTCACTGTTTTGTTTTCATTTAATCATAGTAAACACCTACTCTGTGAATTGGGCATTGTTAGCTCCATTTCATAGCTATAGAAGTATAGGATCAGATGTAATAAGTGATTTGCCAAGGTCACATGACTTGGGACTTAATCTTGATTAAGATTAAGTCTATAGTCTTAGTTCCTACAGGGCTCTCAACTCAAATGACTATTGACTTGAACAAGTAATTGTAGATGAGTGAAGTGAACTGGAATTCTTTAGGCACAGACACTTTATTTCAAGTAAAAGAAAAAGAAATGAAAGTGATCATACGAATTATGGGAAATTAGTAATATTATCAGTTTTTAAGATACTCTCTGCCCTATAAATCTACTGCTTGTTGCCCATTTTGAGCAGTAATAAGGATTCGTACTATGTATGGATCTTTGTTTTAGCTCAGAGTTTATGCTTTTTTTTCCACATATAAATGGAAAATGCCAACAAAGTCCTGCTTTTACTATTTGAAAGATAACAGATGATAGTGTAAACTGTGGTAAACTGGAAACTATATAACTTTTGTGTAGCCTAGCCACTGTAGAACGCTTGTGGATTTTGGCCATATGGGAATAATGTCCACTCTGCTGATAAACAGTGAGTGCTCTTTGGGTCAACATTATCTACATCAAACAGCACTTAGGTACTGGTCAGAATCAATCAGTGGAGTTTTAGAATCTGCATTTCACTGTGCTATTTGCCAAGGGGGGAAACATCTCTCACTGAAATTATTCTACTTAGCCTGATGGTTTCCTTTATAGCAATTCCACATTCCGTGGCTGGAGGAATTTGTTGAACATTGCAAAGGCACATGTGCTCATTTACGTTGGCAAGCGTTAAATTGGGGAGACATATGTTTGCTTCATTCTCTCCTCCTGTTAGATCCTGAAAGAGTATTGGTTGTCAGACTCAGCTGTAGTTTCATAAGTAGCGTGCTTTTGAAAAATATTTTCAGAATGTCTAGTACTTATAAATTTGGCTGGAAGTAACTATAAAGTATGGTTGGGATCTTAGCATATATATACTTTAGGTAATGCTTAACTAATCTGCCTAGCTTTAAGTATATTTTTATTTGCTCTAAGATTGCCATTGTGTGTTTCTGAAACACTTCTCTCAGCTGAACCACATTGATCACCTCTTACCCGAGCTCCCTGCCTCCCTATCCTCCTATCTTTAATACAGCCTCTAAATTCCCTCCAAAGTGATTGTTCTAAATGAGCTGTAGTCTTTCTGTGTCCCTGCTTTAAAATCTTGATTCTATATGTATGGCATAAAATAAATAGGTTCTATTGCTATTTAAGTCAAAATTTCTTTGCGTGGGTAGCAAAGCTCTTTGAATTTGACTGTAGACTGCTTTGCCTAACTTCTGCCTTGCTGAGAAACTTGCTATTACCCAAACACATAAGGCGTGCTCACACTTCCCTCCTTACATATGTGACTCTTCTGTCATGAGTCCTTCCCACTCCTTCTATCAAACACCTGCACATCCTTCAAAACCCATTTCGGTGTCAAGTATTCTGTGGTTCCTTCCCTTATTCCAACAACAACAAAATTGCTTTTCTGTGTTCTTGCAAAACTTTGTATGTGTCAATAGCTCTACAACGGTATTTCTTCTATTTATCTATTATTTCTGTGTTCATGCCTGTTGTAGTAAGGCATTCAGTGTCTTGTTCATTGTTTAATCTCCAATCTTAAGCACAGGGCCTGCCACTTGGTGCCAAAAATTACTTAGATAAATAGAGTAAAAAGGAAGAAATGGGTGGTCGAATGATGAACATCTGGCCATCTCACAAGGAGTGAAAATTTCCTCTCATAAAGTTATGTTTTTTTCAAAAGTCATGTATTTCTATTTGTTCTTGAATTGCCTGAAAAAGAACTCTAATAATTTTAATTTTTGAGAGTCTTTCTATATTTTTATTAAAATATCTTATAGATAGGCAGATTATAAGGTTCCATTTAGTGTCTTGCTTATGAATTGAATATAAATTGTGTCAAAGAGGGAATTTTTGTTTATTTTAAAATTTTTCTTGTGTTTTAGACAAATTTTAAAATGTTGGTTAAAAACTCCTCTAAGCCCTTGCTTATGGGTTAGAAAATCTGCTTATCATGTGCTCCAATGGTTAGAATGCAATCCTGGGAGACCAGGTTCTTGGGTATGAGCCACAGAAATGCCAAGGATGCTTTGGAATTATCTTGGAGAAATTATTGTGCCACTCCATGCCTAATTTCACTCTCTTGAGGTTTGCTTTAATTTCCAGTCGGAATATCCTAATTAACATTTGTAAAGTGCTGTGTAATGCTTAAATGAAAAACATCATGTGAGTATAAAATATTCTTAAATAAGCAATTTAACAAATTTGAGTTTCTTATGCAATGAACTGTATTTTAACATCTTATAATTTATGATTAATGACAAGAAAGGTTTGACTATGAATTTATGACACAGTAAAAAATGGAGAAATAATGTTTTGCTGTAGCTCCTTTATTCAGGAATACAATTACTGAAATGTGGCACAGTTTAGGGCTTCTAATTTCTTAATTGCCTTCAAGCTTGAAATACTCACCTGAGGTCATTCATGTGTCTATGTGTATAATATGTGCAGAATGCTACTGCATGGCTTTTTTCAAGAAATGTAGATGAAGATAGAAATATGTCTGTGCATAAATAGACTTATAAATACACTATGAAGTAGGAATGACAGTTTATATAGATCAATAGGAAAAATAGAAATAATCATAATTTAAAATGGAGAAAGAATATGAACTGGAAATCTATCAAATGAAGATATTCAAGTGACTAAACACATGACAAAAGGACAAAAGGGAGGGAAAAAAAAAGGGGAAAAATTCACTATAAAAGCAATGTATATTAACACAAAATATAGCTTCTTCTCCAGTCATCTTAGAAAATATTATAAAAAGAGAGACAAAATCTAGTGTTGGTGATAGGCATTTCCAAAATCCTAGCCAAGGAACTATAAATTATAATTCTCTTCTGCTGAAAGACATTTGGTAGTATGTATCAAAAGTGGTTATGAACTTCATATTCTTTGATCCACAAATTCCACTTCTAGGAAATTACTTGAAGAAATAATAACTGATGCACAGAAATATTAATCTACTTCAAGTCATAAAATTATATTAGTGAAAACTGGAAACCTTCTAATAAGAGATTAATTACATTGTGGCATATCCATACAACCAAATTCTACATAGCCAATAAAAAATGATAACACAGAAGAACCTTTAATAGCCTCCTAGAAAATCTTTGCAGTATTGTTTTAAAGTGGGGAACATAGGTTAAAAAGCAGATAGTTGCTGAGGCAGGAGGATCACTTGAGCCCAGGAGTTTGAAGCTGCAGTGCACTTAGATTGAGTCCATGAATAGCCACTGCACTCCACTCCAGCCAGAACAACATAGTGAGACACTATCTTTTAAAGCAAACAACCAAACAAAAAACCCAAAAAAGCAGATAGTGTCATGTGAAACTCTCTTACTATATAATTAATTTCTTTTTCTCTCTCTTTATGGCTCTCTCATCTCAACCCCACAAACATTCATGTATCCATGTGTGTATACATATATGTACAGAAACAAAGATTGGGAAAACAAATGTCAAAATGTTAGCGATAATTATCTCTGCATAGTGACGCTTGCATGATTTTTCTTTTCTTTTTTTTGAGTACTCTTTTTGGGAGCATTTTTCAAAAATTTCTGTAATGAATACATGTTAATTTTTGCTCATATTTGAATACAATGCCTAAACTTTAAAGCAAATAAGATGAATAAATAAAAAGAAACAAAATTATTATATCTTTAACATGGTTATTTATACTTCAGCAAAAGCTCGACACCTGACAGGTGGCTTAAAAACCTGCCCTCCTATTCCTAGGAGAGCTCTGTTTCTTCATTCCTTTATTCTGAGTTGAAGGAATTAGGCAGTACCAATTGTTTGTGGACTGAGGAGGAACCAGGTTTGAGGGACTCCCCAATGGCAAGACTAAGCTGCAGCCTGACACAGTGACTTGTGGACATCAGAAAAGGGCATAATGGTTGAGGCTCTGAGAATCTGCCAGTCGTATAGGACATTCCACATAAGTGAAAGTCTAGACTATCTAAGGACTAGGAAGTAGCCACCCAGTGGGTTTTACAGGCAAAGATCCATTTGGTGATCAAGATATTTAAATAAGGTTCCTAGAAAAAAAACATAAATCAGTGTTAAGACAGCTTTAGCTGTAAAAACGGGTCTTAATTTAATAAAATATATCATCAGAAGAATTATTTAAATTAATGGTGAAAAAGAGGTTTCTATTATGTTAACAGGAGCCTGCCTGACAGTGGAAAATACGAGGGGTGCAGCGGGTGGTGGAAGGAGAATTATTTGAACTAAAAAACTATTTCATATTCAGGGGAACACTTCAGTAATTCCAAAAAGCATCACTACATTGTAGTAAAATGAATTAGTTGAGATATATTTTCATGACCCTGAGTTTCAGAGAAAGGTAAATGATAGCCAATATATTCTATTAAGGAAGGCCATGGATCTGTTCATGAGTTTGACGAATTTTTCTATAATGAAAATGGTCATTTAAAAAAAATTGTTCAGTTATCTGAAAAATTCACATTTGGGAGAAATTCTCTGAGGGTACAAAATAAAGAAATCATCCTGTCATTAGGATGACCAAATAATTTATCATCCTAACCATGTATATCTGACTGTTGGTAATAATACTTATGATGGTGCCATAAGTATTAATTGACTATGAATTGATGACACAGTAAAAATGGAGAAATAATGTTTTGCTGCAGCTGCTTTATTCAGGAATACAATTACCAAAATGTTGCACAGTTTAGAGTTTCTAATTTCTTAATTGTCTTCAGGCTTGAAATACTCACCTGGGGTCATTCATGTGTCTATGTGTATAATATGTGCAGAATGCTACTGCATTGCTTTTTTCAAGAAATGTAGATGAAGATAGAAATATGTCTGTGCATATTCGTGCATATTTCTAAGAAAGCCTGACAGTGAGCTGTCTTTTACATGGTCAGGGCAGCTCCTGAATCAAGATCAGCCAACTTTTAAAATGTTAGTATCGTTAGAAACTTATTCAAACTATGATGAATACAAACCTTCATCTGAAAATGCTTTTGTATAGTCACAGAATAGAATCAGTGCTTCTCTAATTGGATCACACGCTAGCCCCTTGATTAGGAGTCATTCTGATTGTCAAGGATCGTGACTTCTGAGCAACTGTGGTAACTAGAGAAATAAAAGATATTATAATAGCTCAGATACATAAAGGATCATGTTCTTTGAAAATGTTTGATGAAGGCAATATTTTGCAGGGATTTTTTTTAAACACAAAGTACTTTTTGTTGGGGTGCTGAGAAATACCACTGAAGTCAAGAGAGCTGATTTTGTGGTTATTTTCTTAAAATGTGGATTCCCTGTTGGTGATAACTTGGACTACATGAGTGTTTTATAGGGTTGGCATCGCAGCAGTAGGACTTGAGCTGCACAGCACAATGCAAATAAAATAAAACAAACAAAAAATAAAAATTTTGGATGGTTTTACATGGACCTAGACATGATAAAAATTGAACTTTTTGTATGTTTCTGGGATACATTTACCATTCACCCTCAGACCCAAATGGTCTTTTCTTGTTCTTATTGGCCCAAAGCTACCTAAAAGTCAGTAGGTTTAAGATCCATAGTTCAGACTGAAGAGTACACTAAGTATCCTGTTTTCAATTTCTTGGTTATTTTGTAACTGATACTGGTGCTTTTGTTGTGAGCATAAAGGGACAAGGGCTATTTTGCTCTTAAAAAAACCATTTTTTAATCCTTTAATTAAATTATGGGATTGTAATGCCTAGATATCAGTTTTCTTTTTAGTGAGTTACTTATGCACACTTTAATGAACATTAAATAGGTCTATATTTCTATAATTTAATGTAGGTAATTTATGTATCCTGAAAACCCACACACTAGAATTTCTTGACCTTGGGTTTCTTGATGTCTCTGAGAATGACTAACAATAAAATTCACTTGGTCTTTAATAACTATAATCACCTTGAATTGATACCAGATTAGGAATTTTCAGGCTTTAAAAGTTTAAGGTAACAGAGTTATTTCACAGCCAAAACCAAATGAAAAATCTGACAGTCTCAAGATAGCTGCATCCCAAGTATGCTATGATTATGAGGATTTTATTATTCATATAGAATATAATACTAACTTTTTATCACCTCCCCTTTTTTAAAATTATAAGTAACAATTTGTACAGAAAATAGTTGTGGTCACATATCTCTAATGTGGCTGCCATCGATTCTTGCCCTCCCTGTTTTGTGTGTGTGTGTGTGTGTGTGTGTGTGTATATACTCTTCCTCCCTTGAGAAGTGGATTCTATTTTTTCCCTCCCATTAAATCTAGCCCAGAACTGGTGACTGATTTGACCAATAGAATGTGGCAAAACTGATGTCCTTGGACTTCTGAGGGTAGGTCGTAGAAAGCTTTGAACCTTCCACTGGAGTCCTTTGGAAAGCTTGATCTTAGGAGGCTCACACTGAAGAAAGCCAGGTACCGTGTAAGAAGTTTGGCCAACATGAAACTGCCATATTGTGTGATGTTCAGCCACGTGGAGGGCCCTGGAGGATGCTACGCAAGGGGAAAGAGAGAGGCTCAGGCTGGGTGGGTGAGTGAAAAAACCATTTGGAAGTAGAACATCCAGCTCTGGCCACCGCAGTAGACATCACGTGGACCAGAGACTAACTCCTCAGCTGGGCTCTTCCAAAATTCCTGACCCACAAAATCATGAGCAAAACAAAATGTTTGTTTTAAGCCACTGTTCTAAGGCAGTTTGTTATGCACCAGCACGTAAGTGGAACAGAAGTTCTTTTCTCCCTAATATACTGTACCAGTTCTACTGCTTCTGAAATATGTATTTTGAGATGAAGTCAGGCCAAGATACAGAACTGCCTAGAAAATGCAATTATGGGGGAAAAATGTCATCTTTATAAAACACTGCACCACTGTATTTCCTGCTTTGACTGGAGGAAAAGAAGAAAAGAGACAGGAAAAGCAGCATTTAATGTAATTATGCCCAGGGGTGTGTCCATGAAGCACATTCACCCTTTTGTGACTCTCAAAAACAACTTGAGATGATTAATGTCTGTCATTAAATATTTGAGAAAAGAAGGAAAATTGGCATGAAGTGGATCTCCATGTTCACATGGGGCACTTCTTTTTGGATGACCCCCTCTTGCCCCATTTTCTTGAGAGCTCTGCAGTGGAGCAGCACAGGAGATTGGCACTTCACTGATCTGCAAATCATGTTTGAGAGAAACCCCTGGTGGTCTCCATGGTCTTTTCGGGAAAGCTTTAATAGCCAAGTACTTTAGCAAGGTCTCATGCAGCTGAGGCTCCATCAGTCTTCCTCAGTACAGCCTGGTATATTTGCCAGTTTACCATGAAGTACCAATGTAAGTAAGTAAAACTAAAACATACTTGTTAGTGTGGGAGAGGGAAAACTTTCCCTCTACCCTCTGGGGGTTCCATAATTGTTTGTGAAATGAACCAACAGTAGACAGATTAACAAGAGAAAAGGTATTATATATACATTCCTTGCAGGCACGGGGGCATCGCATGAAAGGAAAGTGAATACCTCCCCCCAAACCCAGTGAGATCTAGAAGCTTATATACCCTCTTCACAGGTGGATATGGGAAAATTGGGGAGGAGTAGATGAATTTGGGGAAAGATGAATGGGCCCTCAGAAGAACAGGTGGTAGCCTGTCCACGTGTGGTGCCAGCCTCTAGTCTCTTCTTTAGTCTTCTCTGGTTGATGAGATTCCCGGGAGGGTATTCACAGAGTCCCTTTTGGAGGATCCGTCTTTAGGCAGGTAAGGGTCGCTCAGACAAAGCCTCTCCCTGCATTTACTGTTCCCCAAGTGCCCTCCATTTGAAGTAATCAGTATACCAAAGCAGCGTATTTTGGGGTGGCATTTTCTGGACTTTTGCATCAGATGAAGATACAAACAGAGCAAAGGATAAAGAATGTGGGTGCATTCTGTTCACTGATTTTTAGAGTGGATTTATTCCTGTGAGCTTTTCCTTTTATTTTCCCGACTTTCAACTTGACACTTATTCAAACTCTAAAATCAAGTGCACAATTTAGAGATTTTTACCAAAAATGTGTTTCCCTCACCTAAATCAATATTTAAGTAGACTGATAGCTTTTTTTTTCTTGTTCTCTCTTCCTCCCCACCTGCTTTCCTTTATCATTTCTGGTGGAATAAAGAGATTTCTTATCACTAAATGAACATCATTTCTTATAAAGTTTCCCATGAGCAAAGAAGATGGATGTTCATTTCTTCCAGCATCATGGCTCTTTCTGATAGCAGCTAACATTTTAAAATGATGTAACCTTTTGGCATTTATAGATCTTTGGGGATTTAAGAGAGAAGTTACTCTGAAACTTGTAATGACCAATAGAAATGTGTTCTGATTGAGTTTGAGCTGAGGTTATGGGATAATGCTAAGATTTTTAAGATGGCTCAAATAGTCTCAAGGTGTTTAATCAGTTTTCATAGTAACTGCAATAATAAAAATCTCCTTTGAAATGTGTACGTTATACATTTTCTCTAAACTGTTTACTTTTTTAAACCGGATTACTCAATGCTAAGCATTAGTGAGTATCCCATATTCCTTACTGTCATCTCAGTATGATAATAGCTATTTCTCCAGCAAAATGAGTCAATTTTTTAGATGCCAATTGGGCATAGGATGCGCTTATTAGGAAAATAGTTACACTGTAATGATTCTTATTTGTTTTAGCATAGCCCTCTTTGGGAACTAGCCTGTGAGGATATGTTTGTTTCTTCCTATAGACTATCCTTGGATCAGAGCTTTTTCGCCGTTTCTATCAGCCTTTTCCCATCCATTTTTTTATTGTAAAACATAAAACCAGTCATAACGAGGAGCGATGCTAGAAGGACGAGGCCAGGGCCATTGCGTAAAATCTGGTGTGAACCAGACTGGGTATTTCAATCCCATAGTTTTATATTTAAAGCCCAAAATTTTATTTTTATTTGTTCAAGCATACAGTATTTTACTAACACTTTGTTTCTAAAGTTCTCCATTATCCTCCACCCAGTTCCTTATTGCTGCCTCTTTCCATCCAGGCAATATTTTTATGAGATATTTGCAATGAGAGGTTTATTTCTCTCTCTCTCTTCTTTAGAACTCAACAATCATATTTTAGCAGAACATTTAGTACTAAAAGTACCATCCCTTATAGGTAAAAATAGTAAGATTTGCACAAAACTTAACACTGCTTTCACACAGATGGTCTTATTTGATCTTCACATAAACCTATGCAGTATGGGATGTAGAAAGCATCCCATTTCCTGTCTCCTTACCACCTAGTAGCTGTGTGACCTTGAGCAAATGGCCTCTTTTCTCTAAGCCTCACTTCCTTATCTGTCAAATGGA
Source organism: Eulemur rufifrons (assembly GCF_041146395.1). Taxonomy (NCBI): domain Eukaryota; kingdom Metazoa; phylum Chordata; class Mammalia; order Primates; family Lemuridae; genus Eulemur; species Eulemur rufifrons. The sequence continues at coordinate 52,368,415 of NC_091010.1, read as the reverse complement.
CATAATGATATCACCTGTAGTGGTTTTCATAAACAATTTAATGGGATAATATGTTTTAAATGTTTAGTAGAGAGCCTGGTATACAACAGATGCTCAGTAAATACTAACTTGTTGAGAATATTACTACCTTTATTGAGGAAACTGAGGCTCAAAGACAGATTAAGAGAACTGTGAGGTATTTAAAGTGGCACAAGTGATACGTGAAAGAGAAGAAACTCAAATCCAAGTCTTTAAACCCAGCCCATACTATTTCCTGTGGTTGTAGTATATGTTTAGGGTTTGTTTTTCCTTCTCATGATATGAATGACCTTCACAAAGCACACTCCCTTTCTCTTTTGTCAGGAAGGGCACCCATTCATGAAGACACTGACTAGAGTCAGGTTTAGGATTTGGTCATGGCTCTTCCTGAAGAACGAGCATCTGCGGTGCTCTAGCCCCGTGCTCAGCCTTGTAGATCAAACCGCTCATGCATGGGCATAATTTCCTTTATAGACGGTCAGTGCCATCCACAGCAATGGAATCAGGGTTTCAGAGTGAGATGATGTATTAAAGTTTGTGATTCTCTAAATTAACTCAAAGGAGAGAATTGTGTTCAGTAGTCCCAAGAGAAATATTAATAAGAAGAGATGTCCTATAAATTATCTTTCTTGAATCATCTTTCAAGAAGCATAGCTTGCCTGTTGTCATCCCTGATGATCCTTGATCATTTCCTATGTACTGTATAGGATTGGACAAGAAGTATCAAATAAATTCTCATTGTTGTTGCAAATAATAATTAATGAGTAAGGTCTCCTGACAAGGCAATTAAGACATATGTGAAGGATTGAAATCATATGCTCCTTAAATTTTTTTTTTCTCTAAGAAGTCTAAGTCTTTGGACCCTCATTAAAAAAGTAGTTTGAAAGTAAACTGATAGAATAAACTTTTTAGAATATAATTCTAAAGTGTCCCAACAATTTCACTGAGTCACCTTCCAGGTCACAAATAGATGGTCTGTTGCCCAAATGTTCTCTTCATCTCTTCATATTGGATGACAATATTTTTTGTTAATGAACAAAGATAGCACATTAGGTGAACTTGGCAGAGTTTGGGAGGATGGTTATGTCATTTCCAACTTTTCACAGTTTCATTTCTATCAGTGTATGCTTGAAGGGTTTTTTTTTTTTTCTTTTTATTTGTGTGAATCACCTTTTTCTCCTTCTTTCACTATTGTATGTACTTCAGCGATTTCCTTTCCGTGGATCATTCAGGGATCCTGTGTAACCTTCTCTAATACTGTTCTCCAAATAGTCGCCCATTGATAAGTACTTATTGCCGTCACCCTCAGCTCATCTGGGAACGATAAACGCTCAGCTCACATTGAGAATAGGAAGCTTTTCCACCCCTGTTGGTCAGAAATTACTCACTTGCTCTGATTACATTTTACTTGATTTGTTTTTAATTTTGAGGCCAGAAGTTTGTAAATAGCCTCTTGTGCTATTTATAGATAGAAATATTTCTGTTTGAATAAGGTGAGTGGGTAACTAGAGTGCCCAGTTGCTACTGCTGCTGTTTTTCTTTGTTGTCGTCATACCATTTGAAAACATTTATTATGCACCTGTGATAGGAGCTTTTGGAGCTAAGTTAAGCCTGGAGAAAAGCAAGAGATATCCGACAGCAGCACATTACCTCTTTTTGATTCCAGCCATAAATGACAAAGAGTAAACAAATTAACAAACAAATAATGAACAATACATAAAACAAATACTTTTGCATTAGGACCAAAGAAATGGTGGGAAAAAGTATATGTCCAGAGCTGGTGAAGTGCTCCTTATTATTAACACTGCTTGATCTAAATGGGTAGAATTCCAAGAATAACATATCAAGGAAAAAAAATTTGAAAACCAAATAGTAGCAGTATTCCTCTGGAAAGAAGGTCCACAGTAGACCCCCAGAAAGATCAGAAAGCTGCCTGTCAGCCTTTTGTAGAATTACATCATGTAGCCATATGTTGAATCTGAAACAAGCCCAAAAGAGTAGAGGTGCTTTTAATTTTTGACGACACTGAGCTGTCAGAAGGACTAATACCAAAAAAGGGGAGAAGTGACGTATTTGCAATCTATAAATTGCATTTCATGTTCATTTGTCACATCTAGGAAAAGCAAATACAGTTTCTTCCTCCTCCCAAAGTGGATGATAAATGATTGCTTAGAGTTGGGTGGCGGGAGCCTGTGTCGCCATTATTGACTTTCTATGGAAAACAATCCATCTGCAGATGCAGTCAGTACAGCATCTGCACACCCTGCAAGGCGTAAGCACACTGGTTCTAATCACTCATGGGCTGATCTGAACAGAGAATAATTACTTTCCTGTTAAAGGCAGTCTCTTGCTCTTGTCTTCACCCTCTTCGCCTCCCAGGAGAACAGCAAGGATTTGTTCAGAACTGGGACTCCCAATGGTGCAGAGATGGCCAGGTTGCATTCGGCAGAAGGCAGGAATGAAAAGGACTCACTCATTAATTCATTTATCCATTCATTTATTCATTTGCAGGGATATATGAACCTACTATGGAACAAGCTTTGTTCCAGGTAAACAATGACCCCTCTTTTTTATGAGCTTACTTTAAGAACATGCAAAACTTCTATTTGAGTCTTTTACAAAGTCCTCCTAAAATTCTGTTATTCAGATCAAACTCCAGAATACAGAGGATTAAACACAACAAAATACCTTTTATCCAAAGTCACATGAAGAGTCAGAAGAGGGTAGAGGATCATTTTAAACTAGTAAAAACAGGGACATTGGGTATGTTTAAGAAATATAATCTATTAATTTTGAAGAGTATTCTCTAACTCGAACTTACCATTTTGAAAATGTTTCCCAGTAGAACACCTTCTTGAGAAGATAGGACTTATTTATTTTTAAACAATATCATCTGTGTCTAAAGACTGCGTCACATTTATTATTTGCACTTTTTTGTTTCTCAAGTAGGTTAAACCTTTTCTCTTTAGATCTTGCTAAATTCTTTATTTACTTATTAACTTATTTACACTTTTATAACCTAGAAAATGACAGGACAAACCTCAATTCATGTGAAGCAAAATTACTAAAGAATTTGAATTTAAGACTAAAATGATAATGTTTTACTTATTCAATTAACAATAATTCATCATATACTCACTATGTTGCAGCCATTGCACCAATCGTAATTTAATTAATTTGAAGGTTATGATTAGGTAATTGGAATACGTTGTATACAGTGGTGTGTGTTAATGTGTGTGCATTTGTTTGTGTGCTTATGATTGATTCAGTTGAAAATGAATACAGTCCATAATATTAAATGAAAAAAATCAGAATAAAAATCTCAATCTGCGATATGCTATATGGGGACGAGAGGAGAAGTAGAAGGCAACACAAACATGGTTTAACTTGGAGGGATAAAGTCATGAACCATTCATTTTTCTTTTGTTTTGAATCCTACTGGAGGTCTTACAAAGTTGTTTGTGCAATAAAAAATGACTAAACAAAAGTGGATCCAGATTGACCTGTTTGTTTTGAGTAGATTCGGACAGAAATTTGAAAGAGGAACCACTGGAATTCTTGCGTAGCACAGATGTCAATATAAAGCCCAAAGGGGAATTTCCCACCCTCTCCCATCCCTTCCAAAGTATCAAATTCCCACATGGAGGGTTTCCATTTGGTCTGTAAAGAGAAGGTGGGATTTTGGTCTACCTATTTTTAGTACGCAGAATAAAAGCTAAGGAAATCAGTAGTTTTATTTGTACAATGTTAAGTATTCATATCTTTGAAAATATTTGCATTATATTCTACCACCACCAACCACTACTTAGATGTAGAATGTCTCATACAGACTGATTACTTAGAGTATAAATGAGTATCAATGATATTTTAAATAAATGATACATTAAAAATCAGCTATATTTGGAGATATTCTATAGGCCCAGTTTTTAATTTCTTTTTAAATTTTATTTTGATGAAGTAGTCTGCCAGGAGAAGCAGGTGGTGAGATCTATACTCATAGGAAGAGGAGAAAGTGTATCTTGGCTAACAAGGAGGTAGAAAATCAGAAAGAGAAAAAAAATCGCCTTTCCTGAGACAATAGGTGCTCCATAAAACTGAGCCTTTTTCCATTTATCATGGAAATTACTTTTTGGCAGTGGTGCCAAAAGGTTGTTGTACATTATTGTTAATTGTGGTTGGAGACACAAAGCAATATGATCATTTGATGGCTTATTTGTTATTCGAAAAAATGACAGCTTTTATGTCCCACTAAATACGAAATCACCTGGAAATATTCCTGTGAATTTAGGAGCCATCTAAATATATGTGCTTAGTGCATAGACTAGAATTTAATGAAGCCATGTGAGTCTGTGCTTGGCAGGTTACCTGATGGGTCCTTGTCATCCGTCCGATGAGGGGACACTGTCTGCTTGGCAAGTGTGAGACAGAGAAATCCAAAACTTTGTCGGAATTTATGGTTGGTGGGCAGAGGCTTCACTAGAACATGGTACCAGAGGCAATTAGTCTTCAATATTGTGTGTGCTTTTCATCTTGTCGGGAGAGTGGCTGACAGCCACGGCGTTCCCTTGACCCCACCACATCCTTTCCTCCTCTCCAAGAAGGGGAGATTGAAAGAACAGCAAGGAACCTTAAACTCATGCTGGTTAACACAAACAGAGTTCAGGCGCAGTGTGCTGGTACGCAGTCCTCTTGTGCCATTTGCAGTGACAGGACACCACTTTCAAAGGTGACACTCACTATTCTGAAGTTTTAATATGATTGCCTCCAAATGCTTGAGGGAGCTCCATGTGTTTGCCTGGCACTCTCTCTTCTGTGACATGACTGACACACTCTCTCTTTCTCTCTCTCTCTCCTCTTCCTGGGCGTGCAGCATCCTCGGCTGCTAATCTTTAAGCCTCAGGCTGCAGTGATTTTTCTTCATACAGCAACACATTAAGCACATCTTTCATGCTTCCCCGAACCAAATTCAGAGAGTGCCAATTAATAAGTTGATGGGGAAGAAGTCACTGGGCAGCATTAAGGCCACCTGCCTGGAGACATTAGGTGAGCACTTGGACTGAGTGAAAGGAGACCCACAGAGAGTCGGGTACGAGGTGCTTTATCACACATTCCTGGAGGCATAAAACGAAAGAATAAAAAGCAGTTTTCAGGGCAGCTCCTGCATCTCGCTGCTATTGTGGGTTGTTCACATTGCTCTGACCAAGATTAGGCATCCCAACGAGAGAGTGCAAAATACCCAAAGCTGTGAACTTTTACGTGTTTATAGCCTCTTCTGCAGTGAAGATTGTGAAGGGCAACCAGTCCCTGTTTCGATGGAACTTCTATTCCTATCTCCTCAAGCTGTTCTTGGCACCCTTCTAATTCCACAGGACTACTATGAAAATTCTTTCTGTTATTTATTCATTCATTCATTTGGCAAATATTTATGAAGTGTGTAATACATGCTGGGGCTTAGTTTAGCTGCTGGGGATACCCCTATGGAAACCTGGGCAAATCTCTTTATTTTCACAGAGCTTATGTTCTAGTAGAAGATATATAGAGGAGAAGCAAAATAAATAAGTAAACCATATAATAGGTTAGAAGGTGATGAAGTCAGGTAAAACAGCCTTTGTAAAATCTCTAGAGAAAGCTTTAGAGATCTAGATTTTGACTCCAGACTCAGAAAATTAGGCTAAAGATAGGACGACATTGGGATATTGTTGAAGTGGAACAAAAGGACTTGAGGTAGGGAAGAAAACACAATGGACTCCATCCTCTTTCTTTTTCCTCCTTTCCCACAACGGCACAGCACCAGCCTTGCTCCTTTATTCACCGTGAATGGAGAGTACATAGGGCACAGTAGGAAGGAGGGTTGAGGTTAAGACAAAAATGGGAAATCTTCCAGCTTTAGGCAATAACCTTGGAGAGAAAAAAAGGAGTCCTACAAAAGAGAACAGAATGCAGTTACCTATTTTCTCCCACTTCTTTCCAACATCTGTCTCTTTCCTTTCTTAGTGAAAATGGTTTTGTAGCATTGGTCCAAGATGGAAGAATAAACCTGATAGAGTCAAGGTCCTTGTTTGCCCGACATTCTCTGCCTGCCCCTTGTCCCTCCCTTGTCCAAACTTTACCTCATTTTTAAGTTTTGTAAAGCTGTCCACTTAACTGTCTGTTGTTTTCTTTCCCCAAAAATTCTTTGCTACAGATTATGTTACTCACAGACCCGGAGATTGAGAGCAGCTTGCTGATCAGCTCAGATGAAGGGGCAACTTATCAAAAGTATCGGCTGAATTTCTACATCCAGAGCTTGCTTTTTCACCCCAAGCAGGAGGACTGGATTCTGGCCTACAGTCAAGACCAAAAGGTGAGCATGCGTACATTGTTTGAGGCACTAGTGCATGGCTCTCCGGGGAAAAGAAAGTCAGTTCATCATCTCAACCTTTCGTCTCAGTGATCATTTTTGTTTTGGTCAGTAGCCTGAAATCTGGGCCAGTGAGACAAGGAGAAACGAGGAGGATCTTGGGTTTCTTAAACCAGCTAAACCTCTGGAACAGCTTAAGAAATAAAGGTTAGATACTAAACAAGACATTGTGGAGAAACAGTTCTCAGCATAGATGCTTAAGGCTGTCAGGAGCCACTAACCCCCACTGAATTTGAGACAGTATTTTATGTACATGGATAGGTGATCATTTCTCTTGGTATAAGGGTTCATAGCTTTTGTCAGACCCCAAAAGGTTAAGTAAGAACACTAGGGGTTTGTTAAAACAATGAGAGAAATGGCCAGAGGAACAGTAATATACGTAAATAACATTATTCAGAACTTAGTTATCTCAAGGCTTTTCTTGACTTGGAGGAAAGGTTAAAGAAGTCCACTTGTTAGGAAAGCATTAGATGAGGTCATGCTAGCACATGTGTGTGTGTGTCCCATAAAATGTCATCCTGTAATATATCTTATATACTCTATATTACATATAGTATACACTATAAAATACATATAGTCCCTGCTTTTAAGAAACTTACCTTCTCAGGTAGAATACAAGGCTAGCAATAACAAATTAAATTAAATTAAAATTAAAAGAAACAACATATACATAGGCAAATGTGAGAGAGACTGTAATCATAAAAGCCAAAGGGATACTAGGTGAAATATTGGAATGTTCTTTGTGAAATACATTGTTCAGTGGAGTCATTTTGAGAATTCTCCTTAGAGGAATCACGTGTTAGAACTTACAAATATTTAAAGAATACTGGACTTACGTAAGTGAGGAGGGTATTCTAGGGTTTTATCTATCTGGGCTGTTACAGATGCATGGGGTTATTGAAGGCAGGGGAATAGTGTGAGCAACTTCCCAAGGTCTCTACTGACATGAGCGTTTTGGAGGAAGCAAATTAAAGTTCCTAAGATTGGAGTTTTATTCATGCTTCTCTTACTGCCAAATAAAATGCACATTAAGCCTAAAAATAGAAAGGATTTGCAATTAGTATTTTTTTTTCCTCTTGAGCAGCCTGGCTACCCTTTCGGCAGAATGTACAATTTTGTTCCTGGAGTCAAGCCACAGTGCATCTGGTCCAGGAGGGTGCAGTTAACAGAGGTGAGGGCTGAGTGGCTCAGACACAGAGGATTAGTCATTTAATCCACTGGCTTATTGTATTTTATTCGACAGTTAGTTAATTCCCTCCTCCCCCCAATACCAGAGGAACAGTGAGGGCCCAATTTACCTGGCTAAGTAAAAGCTATGCATTTTTGCAGTTATGCTGGAGGAGATGACTGAAAATGTGACCATTTAACCCTTCATGTTCCAGCACTTCAGGCTGTGCCTCCGATAGTCACTGCAGCAGAGTAGAGAGCACTGTAGGAGAGCCTCCCACACCTGGGATGTGGCTCCAACTTAGCCACTTGGGGGGAGCAGTATTTAGTGTTGGTTTCCTTTGCCTTAACATATATTGGTAGCTGCAAATATAATTGCAGGTACACTTCTAATGTGATTGAAAAAGAAACAAATATTAAACTCTGGATATGTTTTAAGTGCCATGCATGGTGCAGTGTTGGTATAAAATAACTCTATCAAGGAGCTTTCAATCTATCCAGACATAGAAGATTAATACCTATGAGTTCACCAGTAATCTAAGGGAAGCCAAAAAAGCAGTGCTCTCATTGATGCATAAGAGACAGACAAAGTGGCTGGATCAATGACATGAAATCGGTAGCCCAAATTCAGGAGGTGGCGATCTAGTGATCTAATTACTCTGGAGGTCTATGAACTGGACCTTAATGAATATGTTGTGTTTCTTTTGTTGGGGGGTGGAGGCACATTTTGTACAAGAGGAATGTCATAAACATATAAAGTTGGTAAAACCATGTTTATAGGATTCCAAATTTGTCTATGTTCATGAAACTGAAATTTGGTGAAACTAATTATAATACACACATACACACATACAAACAGTTTGCAACTTAATCTTGATTTTTTTTTTTTTTTTTACAGTTTTGGGTGTTTGATTGTTAGGCAAAATAATTTTTGTCTTCCTAATTAGGAGCCTTTGAAAATTTTGGTATGCATTGATATGTTCACAGCTGTAGATTACAAGAGCTAATCAGTAGTGATATGAGGATGTTACTGTAGTAATATGAGGTCAAAGCCAGGAAGACCATTTAGGGTGATATAATAGTAGCCCTGGCATCAGATGCTAAGGGTCTGGACCAAAAGGTATTTTTTGTGACCATAGACCCAATGAATCCTGTCATTTTAAAGTTGGAAGATGCCTTATCAATTTTTGTTCTGTATAAAGCTAAGGATCCAAATATCTGAGAGATTAATAAATTTTCTGAAAGGGAAAATCACTAACTGTAGATGTTCTTTGAAAGAGATCAATCCCACCCTGAAATTTGGTAGGGTTCTCATTCTCGAGGGTGACATTTTGAGGTGAACAGATGGGCAGAAACCAGCCTTTCTGTCAACTTCTCTGTTTCTCCAAGAAAGAAGGAAGGATAAATCATCCTGGAAAAGGAAACAAAAATTATGGATAACCTGCTATACGAGTAGGGAGCAGAGAAGACCTTGAATCAGGGTTTGAATCACAGAATGAGGAGTTGGGCATTAGCTGGAAGGGAGTGGGCTGCAGCCATCAGATGAGCCTTTAGCTGATGGCCTCGGCTGGAAGTCAGGTTGAGAGGGACCATGGCTGCTCAGGTGGGTCAGTGATATGGAAATAATAACTGTAGTCACTCCATGGATCATGGAGCTTTGGGCACCGATGAGATACAGCTGGGGACAACATGAGACTCCTATGCTGGTGTTGTCTGGCCAGCGATTGTATTTGCCTAGGAAATGGGAACATTAATTTTTTAATACCAGTATTGCTCATCACTTTTTCTGTGTCAGCTGCTAATGCTGCTGCTGCAGATCTCCCAGCTAAGATCAGTCTGCTGGATGCTGTTGAACATCAAACCCTGGTGAACAGAATCCTCAATAAAGGTCTCTTGGAAAATACCTTGTGAAGGTGGCAGCTCCTTCAGAACTTACCTGTGAACAGTTCTGCTCTCTTTTCTTTTTCTTTGTTTGCTGTCTTCTTTGTCTTTTGAGGCATACTGTCCCTCTTTTGAACACATAGCCCCACATTTATTCTTTCCTTATTTCTCTGACATTGCTTTTTCTCTCCTTCAATGAATGAGACTTTTAAGGCCCTGAGGACAGATTTTGGATCTCTGGCCTGTAGGATAGAGCCATATGGGCCGTGGTGCTCTGACTGTCTTTCCTCTTGGATGCCTCAACACCATGTGAAGGTTTTGTGATGTGAGCATTATAAGAGACTCAAAGAGTTTGGCTGAGCCTATTGTCCTTTCTGGCCCAAGATAGAATTTTACTGGCCATAACTTCCATGGGAGGACGTATTTGAAAAAGAAAAATGTGACTTTTAATCAGGGAGAGATGTGCGTAGTCAAATGTCCTCAGAATTCTCAAAACCAGGATGTTTTGATGTCTTAGTCTTTTTCTTTAAAAGGAGAAATCTATTTTGATATTGAATATCTAGGTGGTTATATTAATCAGGGTTCTCCAGTGAACCAGAGAGAAAGAGAGAGAGAGAGAGAGGTATTAATGGGAATTGGCTTACGCAATTATGGGGACTGATAAGTTCCAAGATCTGCCATATTAAAGCTGGACAACCAAAAATGCCAGTGGCATAATTCAGTACAGGCCTGAGGACTGGTTGGGGACAGGGCCAATGGCCCTAGTAAGTCCAAAGACCTGAGAGAGAACCAGGGACTCCAATGTCTGAGAGCAGAAGGTGAGTTTACCTCCCTCTGCCTATTTGTTCTATTCAAGATCTCAAAGGATTGGATGATGCCTTCCCACTTTGGGGAGAGTGGATCTTCTCAGTCTACTGATTCGAATGCTAATATCTCTGGGAAAACTCTCACAGACACACCCAGAAATGAGTTTTACCAGCATTCCTTAGCTCAGTCAAATTGACACATAGAATGAACCATCACAGTGGCTGCCAAGAGGTAAACACTCTCTTGAATGGGCATGTGGCCATCCAGGCACCCATGACTAGAATGACTGAGGGGAGAAGGTGTGGAGCCTTTTGCTCATTGAAGTTCTTAAAGAAATAGCCTGTCTGCTTAGGAAACCCCGTTCTCAGACTTACCCAGCATAGAAACAGAAGCTAGACTCCCTGGCCTCTGAAGGGTCTATGTAAGAATGTCCCTTTGGAAAGCCCTGGAATTTTCAGAAAAATGAGCATTCTAGACATTATAGAAATTTCATGTAAACGGACAGAGAGGGATGCTGGTTGTATAAAGTTCCACCCCTTAGACTTCTCGCAAGAGTGAATCACTGTGGACAGTATGAAGAATTCTGTGGCATTTATTTATTTGGAGTGCCAAAATCTTGCTTTCCTTTATTATTTTACTCTTTATTTCTGTAACTTAAGCAGTAGGCAAACGAAGCATTCTGCTTATTATTATTATTTTTAAAAATTTCATTGCATCTGGAAACGGAGCACATAGCAGAAAGGAGATGAAGCCCTTCACTCCGTTGCTAGTTTCCCTGCACTTTCTTGCCTCAGTACAGGAAACCACCTGACGAAGGCTTAGCAACAGGCCGAGTCTGCTAGATTACATCTTATTTTAATTTGGCAATAAACTAGTGTACAAGCTGTGCTATAAAACATTGCCTCCAACGGCATCTCTCAGTCTGTCTTAAACACCTCACTAAACATGATGTGTTGGGAAACATTTGAAATGAGAGAAAACAAAGAGCAGATGTGACTGCAAGGAAATCAAAAAACAGGAGAAAAGTATAAGATTATGCGTATACCTTGAGCTTTGGCGACCATGCTGGGACACCAGACTTTTGGCGTCTCTGTTGGGGTTGGCACTGGAGCAGTGATTTGTAAAGGGGAGAGTGCAACGTTGTGAAACCAATTTGAACACTGCTGGAACTCAGGCTGCTGCGTGGCTGGAGAGGAGAGGCCCCTTTCTCCCCTGGAAAGGCCTCTTCTTGGGGTAGCTCTGGAGAAGGACCTGCTGCCACAGACCATAAGCAGGAAGGACTACTCTTGTCCAGTCCTATGCAGGGTTTGCTTCTCCCCATCCCTGTGGATGTCCAAGACCACCTAGGCTATGAACTCAAGAACAGACAAGAGGTACAACTGAACACAACAGGCTGTGGAAGATTGGAGAGAAGGTGTTCATTTAGAAGAGGGAAGGGATGTTGTCAGGCCCCAGCCTGCTGTTCCTGCCACAGAGGATGGCGGGCGGGTCCAATGTCTCTAGATCTTCAGATTTTTTTGAGAGAGAAGTAATCCTGCTTTGTTTTCAATGTCATTTTTCTTATTTTTATGAGTTTACAACTAACTCAAAAATTTAAAAAGGAGCACTGTATAGGACGAATACACCTTATCTGCTGCCCTGTGTTAGTTAGTCCCCAGACCACTTTTTTCTTTTCCCTTCCTTCTTTCCCACTATCTTTGCTTTTCTTCTGTTCGTCAGTTCCCCCTTTGATTTTATTCTAGGGGATGTTATATTGTTCTGTGATATTAAAAACTTACATTCAAATGCATGATTAATCCTGTGGAAGAAGGATAAAACCTCTAGGACGGTTTGGTGGGCCACCTTTTATTTCATGGCAGTTCTAGAATATTTACAAATTTATATTATTGTCTCACTTATTTTGGAACTCTATGAGTCAGCAGTCCGGGCATACTATGTGGGAAACTCGCTTCATTCATGATCTCCTCTAAATTCCAAAGAATTTGGCAGTTGATAAAAGAAATAAGAAATCCTAAGGCTTGCATGTCGTCCTTATCTTCAATATTTTGGTTTGTGTATGTCAAGTACGTGCAAAACCAAAACATCGTTTGAAAGGGGGGAGACAGGCTTTGACAGATTCTGTTCACAAATAATGGCAACTCTAAATATTAACCGCTGGCATTCTCTGTAATAATGAAGGCTGACTTTGAATTAAAATCACATATTGATGGAAAATGAAAAATGGACTGCCAATGTGATTGATAGGCAATGATAGAATTTTAGTCACATACATAAAAGTAAATTGTTAACAAAGAACTAGTTTTAGTTCTCTTCTCTCTCTCTACTGGTTCTGAAATTCTATTTAAACAGTTTCATATCTCTACTTAAAAAACCAAAAACGCAAATATTCCCTTTTTTTCATTTTTAATTATGACTTTTCCAGTGGACCCTAACAGAGTGGCAATGCTTATGATCATGGCTGTTTTGAATGCTGGGCATTCCCTGGGAAATACTGACTACTCGATAAGGGAATAGATACCGGCATTTTCAAAACCGCAGTCGTATTGGACAATGGAGCAAGAGAGGAAGAGCATCAGCTTTCTACACTGTCAGGCTCTACCACTACTGTGTGACCTTCAGCAGGTCACCCAATTTTGGAGTTATCGTCACCTGTGAAGTAGAAGTAATAAGAAGAATACCTGCCTCCCAGGACTGTTTGGGGCTACTGAGATGGTGTATGTAAAACGCTTAACACAGCCTGGCACATAGCAAGCATAGCTTAGTGCTGGCCAATGCATTATCCAAAGACCTGAGAGACAGCAGACCTGGTGTGTGCAGCTGGAATTAGACACAAGCCTGCCTTAGCAACAGGCTGCCTTACCCCAACGTCTTTCCCATATGTGAGGGTTTAGGCACTTTAATGAACGTTGAATGCCTTTTTAATCAATCACTAGAAGACACTGTGGAACCAGAATGAATGGAACAGGGAAGAAGTGGCATGTGATGCTCAAAAATATTATTGATTATAATAACAGTGAACCATTAAATATTATTTATCTTCACAGTAATTCTGTTTGTTTTTGAATAGGCCTAGCATCCCCTTAATGTTAAATGGGCAAGACTGAGATAAAGACAAAGGGATCCTGGAATGCAACCCCCTGGGGATATTCAAATGATTTCTGCAGGAACACTTAGGAAACTGATATCTACCTGATGCCCAAGGCACTGCATTAAGTAAAAAGGCACTCAGTTATTTATAAGAAATATGTTGAGCGTTATATACCATGCTGGTTTGGCAGGATTTTCATGTGCATGAAATTTCCCAATGTCAGAGCCCATTTCTAATCTCGTGAATATGTAAGTAATTTAAGTGTCCAAGTACAAAACTGGCAATTAGAGTAGAAACCAGGGAGCTTGCTAAATGTCAACTCCAATGCTTGTTTATAAAACAAATTCTCAAGCTGAAATGCCATCGTATGCAAACAGGGAAAGTCTGTGTTTACCTTAGATACCATGTTTAAACAGTTTGTATCATTATTTTTCAATTGCTACCTGGAACAGTTGGATCTACCTGTTCCTAATGATTTGAAAAAAATAAACATTTTAAAACTAGTGATTGGGAATAAGGTTTAAACAGGCACTGTGCTATTTGGTGGCTATTTAGGCTTTGAATAGAGATACATGTTTGGGTGTGCAACTTTTTGCCAGCTCTTGATCTATTCTTTGCCACCAACACTTGCCTTTAAGAACCTTTAAGGCCAAGATTTCATCTTATCATTTTCCTGTATACCTCCAGACCTAGGTGCACAGGAAGTGTTCACAAATCAAACTGGACCACTGTCACATATTGATCCTCCCTTCTCAGCCAGCTCCAGTCCCATATGTCTAAACTCCCAAGCCTCAGAGCGCCAAGCTCAACTGTGGGGCATGTGACAGACTTCAGTGACACCTGGGGAATGGCCAGTGACAAATTTGATAAATCCAGCCACAGGAGAGAATGATGGGGCTGGTGACATGTCATCATTCCTGCCTAGTCTTCATCAGCAACACCTGCATGCTCAGTCTTGGCCGTCTTCTCTTTTCACCTTGTTGGTACTCGGGTCCAGTCAATATTAGCTCTGCACAAGTTTTGGTAAACTTGCACCTACCCAACCTGGTCCCAGGCTCCCTGTATAGCCTCAGCTCCCGCTTCACTTTTCTTTATGCATCCCAGCCAAACTGGGTCTTTTGTTGTTGACCAAACAAGAGTGAGGACACCACTCTGAATTTTGCTGCTCTGTTTACTTGTTCAGACTGACCCATTCTCCTGGAATGTTCTTTCTCCACATCTTCATACTAAGACATTTCAACTGTACTTCAAGACTCACAGTGAATTCTTTTGCAAATTCCGAATTTTTTTCTCTCCTAAATAGGCCACCACAACACTCTGAACACAACATTGCACATCTCTGTGCTGTCTGTGATATCCCTGATAAGCTAGCCTTTTCCTGAGAAACTTAAATCTACTGGGGTGTGGTGGGGGTGGGGTCTGGGAAGGGCATCATGGTTTTCTCATTGTCTGTTCCCTGTACCAACCAGCCAAGGTAGAGACTCCTGTCAGCTCTTAGTGAAGGTTTGCAGAATCATTTTAGGGGCTACAGATTTTGGTTGCCCCTTAGCCTTAATTCTGGCCCCCTCTAGTGCCACAGAGCCAGAGCATCAGAACTTACTTCTGAAGACCGAGTCTTTCTCTGGACCGATTCTCTTTCTTCCTGATGAGGCTAGTGGAGAAAAGACCTTGATATTTGCAATGCCTTGGGCTCAGCATTAGGAATTTATTTGAAGTCCTTAAGGTACCATCTCTCTCTTTCTAAAAAGAATGCAGGAGCAGCAGCAAGAACCGGAGAGTCATGACGTGGATGAGTGCTTTGTACCCAGGCCATCCCCAGGGCAGTATTAGGATGAGGCTAATAAAATAGAGCTGGCGGGATTTTCCATCAGCCTTTTCAAGATGTGCAGTTTGCAGGCCCCCTGCCTCTAGAATGGTAAGGGCAGAGAAGGAGAGAGGGGTGGGCAGGCAACCTTGAAAACAACCAACAGCAGGATGTGTTCCGCCAACGCGGAGCCTCTCCAGGAGCCTGTGTAGAAGAGACCCAGGAAACTGCCCCCTGACTGGTGAAGCTGTTATGAGAAGCTTTGTGGTGAACAGCATTTGATCCCATCAACCAAAGACTTAAAACATGTTATCACAACTCTTAGCTTCTATGGAATTGTCTTGCATCAATTTCTCTGGAATTATTCTTCCACTAATTTCCCAGCTACAAAAGAAAAATTTTAACGTGCACCTGCCCAACAGTCTGAAAAGAGAGGATGCGTTGATCTGATTTAGGAATATTGAAAAGGCTTTCAAGGGACAATGATGATTGCAAATTTTTGCATCAATACAAGGAAGCTGAGTTTCTCGTCTCCTAGTAGAAAGATGTCTCTCTTCTAGGGATTAAACCAAAATGTGAATGTTAAGAAGGTGGAAAATGAAAGTTGTAAACTTCTGCGCTCATCCTCCACCCCTCTCTCACCTTATCCTAATCTGCTGTAGATTAGGAATCTCAAGCAAAACCAATGCATTTTACTCTTACCCACACCCAAACTGTCCTGTCCCGCTGTGGCATCCCTCTGTTAGTCCTTGTAGCTGGGGCCCATCCTCCAACATGCAGCTTTGCAAACCTCCAGAGGATGGCGCCAGAGATGCCTAACTCTCTTCAAGGCTCCCAATGAAACTAACTCTTGCGATTGCATCTTTTGCAATTACATATATTTTTATCTGCACTCTTCTTAAAGCAGACAAAGGCAGACGGCAAGGAAACAAGCCAACGTGAGAAATGCCTTTAAAAAAATCAGGAAAGGAGGGTGGCAGGAAGAAGAAAGAAGTGTGAAGGGCCCTAGACCAGCATTGATTGGGCCCACGGGCTGCTATTAGATCTTGAGCATAGAAGAATGTTGGGTTTGTGCTCGTTAAGTCATTGTTACTAATTCAGGGAAGTCATCTCAGCTATTTTAGAATGATTTTAGACAGAAGGATTTTCTTCCTTGCATTCTTATTTAACCAGAATCTTTCTGTGTTCTCTTTCTAAAATTTCTGCGCCTTTAATTCTTTTTCAATATGTTGTACCAGCGTTAGCAAAATAAAAACAAACACCCTCTAAGAATGGCATTTTTAAGTCACTGACAAGAAGTTAGTAGATGAACATTGCCCTCCTAAAACTAGTTCAAATGCTCTTTCATCCTCTCCCTAATCTTTCTCTCCATTTTTTCTGGGCTCAGCATTGCTAGAGAGAGCCGCTACTGCTGTCTCTGATATGACAGATAGTGATGATAGTCCGCAGTTCTGTGTTCTGACAGTCACAAGGAACCTTGGAGCCAGAGACAGAGAAGGAAATAAATCTTACTTAGGTGCTAACAACACTATGCGTTATATTAAAAGACATTGACTTGTTCTACACGAAAAGCCTTCCACTGGCAGCTGAGACCATCATTGGGTAAAAACCTTTGATAACCATCCCCGTCTTTGTGGAGGACTCTGCTGTCAGACTCTGTAGGTTTAATTAACACATTAACTTGAATGGCTGAAAATTGTTTTCTCTTTTTTTTTTTGGTACAACGCCAGGCTGGACAATGAATTCTTAGGGAGAAAATGTTTGAAGTAGTAGGTGGAATATACAGAGCAGCTTTGTTTAAGGGTGAATATGGGAAGCCCCTCTTGAAAATCCTTGGGTGTTTCAAATGTACTGATATATAGAGGGGGGTGTGTGTGTGTGTGTGTGCTTGGTGTAGCCCTCTAGTAGTGAATCTGTGGAAGCAAAACATATTTCTCTGATAAATTTCATTTGTCCATCAGTTGGGAAACCTGGGTTCTTTCCCAGGTAGATTCATGTCTAGGGAATTTGCATGGTGCAAACTCAGTAATTTTTCCCTTACCATCTACTGTGCTCTAGGCACCCCTAGATGTAGAAGAATAGGATTCCTGACATCTAAAACCTTTGTAATCTCATTAAGGGGCATGGAGTGGTCTCAGATATTTTAGAGGGATTTTAGATAGGAAGAAATTTTTGCCTGGCATTCTTAGAAGGCTCTTTTGAAAGGCCAATAAGTAAGCTAAATATAAATATGTGGCCAATAGTTTGATAGCATCTGTTGCTGTACCATAGTTCTTTGGAGATGAGACCAGTGGGAATCTTAGTGGGTAGAACAGGTTTCATAGAAGAATGTGGCCTTGGAGCTGACTCTAAAAACAACACTGGCATTGAGGAAGGCAAGTCCTGAAGCCCCTTCTGCAGGAGTGGGTAGCATCAGTGAGGCCCAGCAGGGGGAATGTGCCAGGTGTGTGTGGGAAGATGAGCCCGCCAAGACCAAAAGGTACCTTTGGAGAGATGCAATTGAAAAAGATTTCACTGAGCTGAATAAGAGAGTCTTGGTTTATTGAGTTGCTTTATTTACCCACGGCTTAAGGGGCCTCTAGATGCTCACAAATAACAAAGTTGCCCTTTGAAGATATAAACAAATGTCATGAGACATACCTGACTGGTCCACATGCTCTGAATCCAAGCCTAAGGGATAAATTTTAAAAGATAGGGGGAAAAAATGAACTGCAGATGCTGGCACCCAACAATTCTTCCCTGGAAGCAGAGATAACAAATCCCTTGGTGTAGCATATAAACAGAGTTTATATATTATTCTTGCAGGATATATGTCAGCCCAGTCTTCATACACAGAATTATTATTATCCTGAATTGTCCTGATTCTATTACATTTGCATTAATGTTTATATATACATAGATATCATCATACATTTATATATAGACATAAGCACACCACAATGGTGTGAACTCAGTTCCCTTTAAACTCATAGAAATAAGTACAGCTCTGTTTAAAAAAAGAAAGAAAGAAAGAAAAAGAGGATGAGGAAGGAGAAAGAAGCAGAAATTCTCGGTTTGAGGGCTTGCTTCCTTTGCACAAGCCTGCATGTTGTAATGCAAGGTGTTCAGGACATGCCAGGAAACAAGAAGCAGGCATGCATATGCTGGCTCCTTGTGTTCTGAGTTAGGAAGGTATGTGTTGTCCTATTCCTTGTTAGCTCTAGTTGGGGAGCTCCCTCTCCATCTCTCCTTGGCACTCATAAAAAATATCAAACATGAAATGTACCCAGGGAACCTTTCTCCCCTGGGCGTGATAGGCAAAGAAAGAATAATAAGAAGGACTTAGAAAGAAAAAGCTGCAGATTCTCCTTGGCTGGTCACCCAAATACTGTGTAATTGGAGCCACTCGAGCTTCTTGCTTTAGTGGCCAGATATTTTAGCTGTTTTTGGTTTCAGGGTGTGTTTTGATCCAATGGACACAATGTTGTAGCAAGTTCTTTCAAGAGTCAGTAATTACTCACTTGAGTTGAGTTGTTCCTTGGACATGAGACATGGACATGCCTGGTGCCATCTGCCGCCATTGTGAATCACTTAGTGAGTCACTGACCCTTTGCTGAGTGTTGGGGATGGGGGCAGAGGAAAAGGCTGGGCAGTCGTGGTACTCAGTACAGTGTGACTCACATCCTTTCCCAGTGGGAGGTGGTAAATGTGATCATGGGAGATTGAGGCGCAGGTGGGTTATAAACCGAGCACATAGCAGAAAGATGTTTCAAGTGATGTTTTTTCAAATCAATAGCTCAATGCCTTTGGGAACCAGAGTACCTACAGCAACAAGATTCTCTGGGCTGCCATCGAAGGATGCTTCTGGAGGCAGAAAAGGGTCCCATGGTCACATTAAGATTATAAGAGAGGATAACAAGCAGCAAGGATAACAAGGAGCTTGCTTCAAAGAAAAACAGTACATAAAAGAAGACATTTGGGGGATGGAGTATGTGGAGGGTCAGTCCTTATCTTAAGTGCTGTGATTCTACGAAATGTGATTCTCTTGCCCTTAGAGAGTACTGAAGTGGTCTAGTAAATGCATTTGACATCTTACCGGCTGCGCAATCATCTGTAAAATGGCCATAATAACTCCATGTATCATGGGGATGGTATGTGGATTAAATAAGATAATGCAAGTGAAGAACTTGGATCATAGTAAGAGCTCAGACAGTGTGTACTGCTGTTTTTTAGCCTGAAGTTTCTCTGATTACTGTTATAATGACAGTTCCTTATTGCCTGTAGAATCGATTCTTGTCTCCTTAATTTGCCATTGAATGCCTTTTCCACATTGCCCTCAACATATTCATCCAAACTTATTTAAATAAGTTAGGCTTATTCATACCGTATCCCTCTCTGTCTCACCACTTTGACTCATGCTGTTCCCTTTGTGAGTAATGCCACTTTTGTCAGTTTGGATGCTCTCATTCCTTCAGGTAACAACCAATTCTCCACAATGTCTTGAAGCATCCCTGATTGATTCCTGATCTTCCCCAGTGTACTATCACCGGCTGCCTCATGCATTTCTCATTATTGTACTTAGGTTCAGGTTATATATTGTGTGCTCTTCCAGACCAGGTCTAAACTTTGCCCTTCCTGGCATCCCCCATGATGCTCTGCACATGCTACGTCAAGTGGCACAGCTGACTTTGTCACCAAGTGGAAAGAGTTATGAGTTCCAGTTCATTCTACTGCTTACCTGGCATGCAATTTCCAAAAAGTCAGTTAATCCTTCTGAGCTTCAGTTTCCTCAGTTGTAAAATGGGGATATTAGTATATGCCTTGCAGACTTCAGGTTAGAAATAGAGGTGATGCATGTGAAACACTCACTTGGCATATGGCAGGGACTCAATAAATGGTAGGTATTAGTATGATTATATTTATTATCGATCCAATGAACTGATGTGAGTGTATTTGATGTACCACAGAACCACTGTGCTGAGTAGTTTCTCTTCTTTACAGTTATACAGCTCTGCTGAATTTGGGAGAAGGTGGCAGCTTATCCAGGAAGGGGTCATACCAAACAGGTTCTACTGGTAAGTCTCACTTTATCTTGTAGCACATTAAGATATCACCTAGTGAATGACCATTGGAATCTTGTTCTCAGTGCTCTCACAGGAGGTCTGTTCACATCCCCATAGGGCAGGACGTGAAATTGGAGTAGTAAATATTTTAAGGAAATATTAAAAGATGTGTCACAAATTTCTTAAAGACTCAGAATGGATTGAGATTAGCGAACTTCAGGGGCTTTGTAAGTATTGCTCTGTTATGTTTTGGTAGAATCTAAGAGACAGACATTTAAAAAAAAATAGTGATTTTTATTATTAAAAGCATTATATACACATAAATTGCATGTTCAAATGAAGGTTTTCAGTGTAAATAAGTATGCTTTGTTTAGTCTAAAAGTAGATCTCCCTCCCATTCCTGATTTCAGGTCTTCTAGATCTACTCTTGTCATGGGGGACATAACCAGAATTCCTAGTTTCTTTCTAATCTTTCTAGAAATATTCATGTTACAAAATACCATAGACTGGGTGGCTTAAACAACAGACATTTATTCCTCACAGTTCTGGGGGCTAGGAAATTCAGGATCAAGATGCCAGCTGATTTGGTACCTGCTAAAGGCCCTCTTCCTGGTTTGCAGATGGTGGCCCTCTGGCTGTGCCCACACATGCTGAGGAGAGAGAGAACTCTGGTCTCTCTTCCTCTTCTTGTAGGGGCACTAATCCCATCGTGGGGACCTCATCCTCATGACCTCACCTAAACCCAATTACCTCGCAAAGGCCCCATCTACAAATACCATCACACCATTGTGGGTTAGGGCTCGAACATATGAATTTTGGGGGGGATACAAACACTCAGTTTCTAACACTTATACATACAGATATTTGCATTTGCATAAATGCTAGCTATTCACACTGTTCTATGCCCTGTTTCTTTTGAGGGAATTCAATTAACTATACATGTATCATTTTTAATTGACTACATATCATTTTACTCTAAGAATATAGATTGGAAGTAGATCTTATGTATATTTAACATAAAAATTAAACTGTATGTTAGTGGGATGTGTGTATGGGAAAAGAGAAATGAGGGGCAAAGAAAATATACTTTTATTCTTCGGTTTTTTTTTTAACCACCTAAGCCCATAAGTCCATCCCCCTTAATTAAGCTAGAAGCGGCCTCTGTCCATGGGAATGGGTGGCTGAAATTGAAAAGAAGGGAAATAACACAAGTGCATTTTGGCTTTTGAGTTTCCAAAGTCCTAGATCTTGGCAAAGTAAGAACAAAGTATGGAACCTTCTAGTGTAATTTTTTTTTTTCCTGATCATGTTTTTTGACTATTTTTATTGGGTTTTAATGTTTTATTGATTGATGTAAGCACATAAAATATAAATTAATATAACACTTTTCCAATCATATTTGTTATAAACGTCTTCCTAATTTGTCTTTTTTTTTCCCTAGTATAATTTTGACATGACTTTTGAGCTTACATCCTAACCTCTGCCAAAAGATGTGATTTCACCTTAGCCTAATTTATCTAATCTGCTGTTAGAAAAGACATTTGGGTTGTTTCCAGATGTTTGCTATTATAAACAGTGCTACTGGAAACTAGCTCAGACAAGCGTTTAAATATTCCTTACTCACATCATTCAGAATCGTAGGGTCAGTGATCTTTTAGTAGCCAATGAGTACCCTGCAATGACGGCCCAAAAGTATCTCTCCTTTACTCCTCCTGAAATCACACTGCCTGTCGGCAGCCTTAGAGGCAGAACAGATCACCAAGGCATATAATAGCTTCCCACCTCCATGCCAATTCTCTCACTTTTATATGAACTTCTAAGAGGAATGCATTTTTATCTTCCTCATTTTCAAACACTGCACTAAACCCCCTGTGGGAGTTGAAAACCAGAGAACCGCATTAGAGAAATCTCTTAAAAAGCTAGTGAAACTGCCTGAAAAAAAAGTTAAAGAGAAGTCATTTGCAAACAAACTGGCTCAAAGATAACATACAGAGACTTTTATATGGCATGATACCATTTTTCTCTATCATATCAAGACATTTGTAAGAAGGGATTTGTTGCACAGAAGTGGGCTCACCTCTCTCTCTTTAGCTGCCCTTGCTTCGGGATGACTTGAGCCTTGCTTTTGAGTCCAAATCGACATCTCCCATCTCCAGAAACTCAGCTCTGGCTCTTCCTGAGTTTCCTTTCTCTGGTCAGCACTTTTCTCTCCCTTCCTTACTCATTTTGTTCCTTATTCATGAGATTCCTCTATCTTTGTGTTTTGTCTGTGTGTTCCAAATGATCTGTATCGTTTTCCCTATTTTGTCACTCTCTTCTCCTCCTCCAACACACCCAAGGGTCATTTCTTCCCCCAGTAAAAACCTTCACTGCCTCAGTCTCTGGCTCACTCAACTCTTATCACCATGCCCTGAGGCATGAAGCCTCAATTCTTGGAATGGTGGCAAGGGGTGACTGCCTCCAAGTCATTGATTTTTTTTTTTTTTTTTTTTTTTTTGCTCAAAGTGATTTCTGTAGCTTTTTGACCTCAGATCTCAGCAGCTTGAACACTAGCTCATCTCCTTCTGACTTGAGAATTATTCCAGGGTAAGTCTTTAGAAAATAATAAATACTTAATATGACATAATAAAAAATTATAAATTATAAAGTCAGTTTTTGAAAGTGAGTATCGATGTCTTTTTATAAATTATTAGTATTGTTTTCTCAGTGCTCTATGTGCATAGAAAGGCCTCCTAAAATAAAGGACGGAAATAAATGAATGTGGTCCTCCTAGTTTATCCGGGAAATAGAGTTGCTGCTTTGCCAGTGAAAAAGTCCTGCTTTTAAGAGTCTACAAATATCTATGCACATGGTACTCAAAACTCCAGGGTAGAAAGTAGCAATTCAGAGGACTGGACAAAAGTTTGTTTCTACCAATAGAAACAAAGAAAAACGTTGACTAAAAGGATGGACAAGAAAAAATAATGAATATGAGAATATTTCCCATGTAAGGGGTACATGATACACAGCGTCTTCTAGCTCAGTGGAGGTCGTATTTACACTTGACCTTATTATAAGGTGAGCAGACCTCATCACTGCTTTTGCTCATGCTAATTGCAGTCCTTTCTTATCTGTTCCTTGAAGGGGGATCTTGTATGTGAAAGCTTGATTAGTGAAACCCTTGTAATCAAATATCACAAAATTATCGTCTTTGTAAAAACATTACACATTATTGTATATGAATTCTAATTAATATGTCTGTTAAGTAAAATAAATAAAACCTCTGTTTTTGCCTTTGGGAACAGAGAGACACATCTTCCCCATTCAAGGCCTAAAAGTGCAATAAGCACTATTTAAACTTACGCTCTTTAATCCTTATGACAACCTTCTGAAGTAAGCTTTTCATTTTCATCATTTAACAGATAGGGAACCTATGGCACAGAGAGGTTAAGTCATTTGTCCAAGGTCACACAGCTGGGAAGTGCCAGAGCCAGGATTCAGATGCAGGCGTTTTGTCACCAAAGTCCATGCTCTGCTAAATCAGCGGATGCTGTTGTCCCTCCTACTTGGCCTTCTTTTCTAGGCTAGGGCAGTGAGCCTTAAAAATCTAGCTTACTCAGACAGATGAGTGGTATAAACACAAAACTCTTTCGGCCACAGTGTCTGCATGTGTATCTCTCCAACTGGGCTTGTCAAATGGCCACATGGGTTCTTTGAGCTTGGTTGGTTTTTCTAGAGAAGGCATGAGAACTTGTAAATTGCATAATGCCATGGCTGTTGGGGAAAATCTCTTGGTCTCTGCCCAGATGGTCTGTATTTTCTGACTCTGAGCAACTTCCTGAGGCTGGCAGAATAATTGTCAATCAAAGTAATATTTATTAGACTCACTCTTGGAGACCAGTTACTTCAAATTACATAGGAACTATGGGGCTATCTAGGATTACTCAGCAAGCTTAATTAAAATAAACAGCCTTTAATCATTTCTGCTTGGAGCTCAGCTACGGGGGGTAGGGGGGGCACTGAGGGGGATTTCTCTAGTGCTAAATTGAATTGTTGAGTGACCCTGGAGACTAGCAAAGCAGTTTCCATAGAGAAAAAATGAAGATGAATTCATATATTTTCCTTATTACCTAGCACACTTGACAGTTATTTTTATTTTCGGTGGCAGTGGTCATGCCACCCCTGGAAGTAATCAATGGCAATTGTAAAATAATTATGGGATGTAACAGCTTATTCTTATGTCATCACAGTGGTTGCTGTTAATACTACCATGACAACTATAAATACGAACTTTCCTCCAAGGAGTTCAGATTGCTTCCAAAACTGATTTACATACATAGGCTATCGTATGACACATTTTAGCATAATATTACCATTAATAGAATAGGTGTCCTTTTTATGTAACTGACAGCAATAGTGGTTTTATTCTTTCCTATGTCAGAAATCAATTATATTGGGAGGCAGAACAGCTTGGAGGTTAAGAGGCTCAGAGACACTGTGGTCAAAGTTCTAGCTTTGCAATTTACTAAGATCATGGAGAAGCCAAATAACTTCTCCGTGCCTCAGATTTTTCCTCCGTAAAATCATTAATACCCACTTCATTAAATGATATGCTTCTTGTGAATTGGTAACATGCCAGGTGCCTAAGAATTGTACTTAGTGCCAACTGACCAACAGTAATAATATTATTAATAATAACTGGCTTTCTGTCTCACTAGTTTTGTTTTTCCCTGCATTGGCTTCATTCTCAGCCTCAAATTCAAGACCTATTTTCCACTACAATCCCCCAATAAAAGGAGAAGACAAAATGTTTAAATTCTAAAATGACGTACTCTTTATTTCACTTTAACACTTCAGTAGGTAAAAGCCAAGGTGTCACATTTGACATTGAAGAGGAACATGGAATTGGAGGGTCAGTGGCACTCAAATGCCTTGAATAAGGGAATCTCCTGCCAAAAGCCAAATCCTCAAGCAAGAGTGGCTCAACAATGAACCTTTGTTATTTTGGAACGCCAGCTTTCTTTCAGTGATGTCCCTCGGAGGCATATGGCAGCTGTATTATACAGCAGAAAGATAAAGAAATGCTTACAACTCCACACTCAGTGTGTTTGAGCATGTGCACACATTCTCATTCTTCCCCACAATTTAATGCCAGTCAGTGTGAATGACTTCACATTCCACATCTTTGTCAACAAGTCTCATTTGTGGAGCATTTACCGTGTACCAAGCTTGTGCTAAGCATTTTGCATATGTTGTTTACATCAGTCCTCAAATCCATGATGTGAAATAGTTTGTTGATCAAGACTCTTTCAAGACATGATAGAAAAATGATAGAAAAATGCAATCTTTTTTAAGAAAAAAAAATTTTTTTAAAAGAGATGGTGGTTCATGGGTCTGGAAAATCAGAAGGTCTAACTTTATCTAGACCCTATGAGATCCAGAAGCTCATAAAAAGCCTCAGGTCTTGATCTCTGCCCATCACTCAGCTCTATTCTCCTGTGCATTAGCTTCATGCAGGCAGAAGTATAGTGGCTTCTTTGCAGTGGCCTCTACAAGCTTATATCTTTCCAGATTTATTCCAATGAAAAAGAAATTACTTTCTTGCTTATCCCAGCAAAACTCCTGGGATTCAATCTTATGAGCTCTGATTGGGTAACATGCCCATAGATAGACCTGGGGGTAGAATCAACTTTAGTCAATCACATAAAATAAGGGTTGTTGATGCCCCAGGAGGGACAGAGGTGCTTTTATCAAAAGAAAGGGAGAGGATAATGGGAAGGTATCAACAAGAGGTACCCATTGTGGATGTTTTAATCCCCATTTTCAGATGAGAAATAAATAAGAAGGCAAATGAATAAATAAACAAAATCTCAGAGAGGTTAAATAATTTTGCCTAATGTCACACATTAGTAGGTAATAGTGATGGAATTTAAGCCCAGGTATGTCTGACTAAAGAGCCTGTGCTGATTGCGCACGATGCTGCAATTCCATCTCCAGTGCACCTTCGCGGCCCCCTGTGCTGTGCACCAGCACAGCTCATATCTCTTCTTACACAGAACTACGTTGGTAGATATTTGCTGTTGGCCCCACATCCACTGGGTCTCACACCTCATCACTGAAGTCACATTTGCCTGTATACCTGGCCTGTTCTCCCTGCCTAGGGTTGTCCTCTCTAACCTCAGGTAGTAACAGTCTTACAGGAAAGGGGCAGTTCCATAAACTTTTGCTGACATACCTGTCTATGATCAGAAGACACTCCAGAATATAAAATAGTTTCTCTCTTTGATGTTGACTCATATTACCAACTTACATTCCCAAGGCCTTGCTGAATATTGCTGCTGAGCCAGTTTCAGGGTTTTTTTCTTCCCTCTTTATTGCTATTGTTCAGTAGTTTGTTTTATGTATATCATATCACCGTAGCCCTTTCTCTTCCTCCTTCAGGTACACCAGCCATTTCACATAGCATCTCTAAGACTTCTAAGCCCCCCACAGCAAAGGGACTTAGAAAATGTGGCGTGAGATGGCTGGAACTCTTTTGTCTTTCTCCAGATGGATTTATTGGATTCAATGACAAGAGGCTGGGCCTGTGTATTTTTTCTTTCCCAGGTCCCTCAGACTGGAAATAGGATGAAGTCTAATGATGTTACCAAAAAAAAAAAAAAGAGAGAGAGAGAAAGAAAGCAAAACTCAATTTTATCAAAATAACCAGATATGTTGATAATATATTAGGAAGATGATATGGCTTCCTTTTTCCCAGGTACCCTGTCCCATCCTTTACTAAAAGCTATGAAGTAGCTCATTGTCTTTAGAGAGCTTCTAAATGAACAGCATTACTCACTTTCAATTTTATGTTGTGGTGGCAGTGAAATATCTGACCATTTAGAATCAGCTTTTCAAAAATAAGCTTCCACATTCATTTCTATATTCTTTGTATCTGAACCTCGGCACGTTAGAGTCATATCCATCTCTGTTTCTTACCTCTCCCTAAACCCTAGTATTTCCAAGTGCCATCAGTTCTGGCTTCCTGATGCTCCCCCTGCACACTTCCATCCTCCTTAGCATTATGCAGATTCAGCCCACCTCGACCACTCCCCCTAGAAATGATGAAAAAGCCTCCCCATTCGTCTCCCTGTCTTATACTATTGCCTAACGAATCTATGTCTCCCCCAACAAGTGTTTGCCTCATTCCTCATGGCTTACAATGAGAAATCGAACAGAATGAGAATTGAACTAGGTTCTTGCCAACCTGGGCACAAATATACTTTTTCCGACCCACCACACACCCCAATTCTGTATGCTAAATTCCACAATGCCAAGTAAGTAATCCTAAGCACTAGTCGTACAGTGCTTATAGAAAACTCGTTTATCTCCTTACACATCTCCATCAGAACTCTTTGGTGACTAGGTACATTGTCAATGAGCAGTAATATTTTGAAAAGAAATCATTTTATCTGAGCATTAGGTCTCAACAGTTGGCTTAAAATATTTAATGAACCATGCTCTAAAGAAATGTGCTGCCCTCCAGACTTTGTCGTTCCATTTGTAGAGCACAGGCAGAGTAGACTTAGCATCATTCATAAGGGTCCTAGGAGTTTTGGAATGGTAAATGAGCATTGGCTTCAACTTCAAGTCACTGGCTTCATTAGCCCTTAACAAGACAGCCAGCCTGTCCTTTGAAGCTTTTAAAGGCAGGTATTGACTTCAACTCTCTAGCTATGAAAGTCCTAGATGGCACCTTCTTCCAATATAAGGTGGTTTTGGCCACGTTGAAAATTTGTTGTTTAGTGTAGCCACCTTCAGTCTTCTTAGCTTGATCTTCTGGATAACTTGCTTTAGCTTCTACATGAGCACTTGATGCTTCACCTTGCACTTTTATGCTGTGGAGACGGCTTTTTTCTTAAACCCCATGAACCAATCTCTGCCAGCTTCAGACTTTTCTTCTGTGGCTTCCTAACCTCTCTCAGCCTTCAGAGATTTGAAGAGCATTAAGGGCTTCCTCTGGGTTAGCCTTTGGTTTAAGGGACTATTATGACTGGTTTGATCTTCCAGACCATTAAAACTTTCTCCATATCAGTTATAACACTGTTTTGCTTTCTTGTCATGTTCACTGGAGTAGCACTTTTAATTTCCGTCAAGGACTTTTCCTTTGCCTTCACAGGTTGGCCAACTGGTGCAAGAGGGCTAGATTCCACCCTGTATGGACTTTCAGTATGTCTTTCTCACTAAGCTTAATCATTTCTGACTTTGCTTTAAAGTGAGAGACATGTAATTCTTCCTTTTATGTGAACATTTACAGACCACTGTGTGGTTAGTGATTGGCCTAATTTCAATATTGTTGTGTCTTGGGGAATAAGGAGGCCCAAGTAGAGGGAGGGAGATGGGGAACTGGCCAATTTGTGGAGCAGTCAGAACACATACAAAATTTGTCAATTAAGTTTGCCATCTTGCGTGGGGACAGTTTGCAGCACCACAAAACAATTACAATAGTAACATCAAAGATCACTGATCACAG
Source organism: Eulemur rufifrons (assembly GCF_041146395.1). Taxonomy (NCBI): domain Eukaryota; kingdom Metazoa; phylum Chordata; class Mammalia; order Primates; family Lemuridae; genus Eulemur; species Eulemur rufifrons. The sequence continues at coordinate 52,339,717 of NC_091010.1, read as the reverse complement.
ATCACTGTAACAGATATAATAATAATAATGAAAGAGTTTAAAATATTGTGATAATCAGAATGTGATACAGTGACATGAAGTGAGCACATACTATTGGAAAAATGGCACCAATAGACATTCTCAACACAAAGTTGACATAACCTTCAACTTGTAAAAAAAATGCAGTATCTGTGAAGCACAATTGAAAAACTGAAGTGCAATAAAGACGAGGTGTGCCTGTATAACATTTTGTTGATGGTAAGACACCTACTGATTTAAGAAATGTTAAAATACAAAAAAAAAGTGAGCATTTTGGGATGGATGAAATAGGTGCTCAATGAGTATTTGTTGACTGAGTGGAAACTGTCGGATGGATATAGGTTAATGGGGTGGCCATATTTACTTATTTATTCATTCACTTATTTATTTTTAATTGACACATAATAGTTGTACACATTTATGGGATACATAGTGATATTTTGACAAATACAATGTATGTATACTCATCATATCAGGGTAACTAGCATATCCATCATCTCAAACATTTATTATTTCTTTGTGTTGGGATCATTCACTATTCTCTCTTCTAGCTATTTGAAAATATATAATCTGTTATTGTTTACTGTTGTCATCCTACAATGCTATAGAACACTAGAACTTATTTCTCCCATCTAACTGTAATTTTCTATCTCTTAAAAAATTTTCAAATCAAAGATTAGATAGGGTTGTCTTAGTAGGTAACTAAGGTGTGGAATGCTAAATTCAAGACAGAAAGGTAGAGAAGACCCCAAACCTTAGGGTTTGGCTCATGTGACTGAGTAGGAAAGACAGAGTGGACAGCAGAAAATCCTAAAACCAGCTGTAAGACCAGTGAATCCATGTAGGAGACCAGCCTTGATGTATTTTCAGAAGGCTCAATCTCAGGACACGATCTCAGGACTTAACGAGAATTTGGAAGCTATTACATCTGGCTTCCTATGACTTGCAGGAATCCTTTCTAAAAAATGCTAGAGAAATGGATGAAAATAGCCTTTTGGATTGAGAATGGAACTTTGTGTATCTGTCTGTCAGGATCTATCTTCCTTTAAAGAGAATAACTAGAGGAAATGGACCTGTCCCACTGTTTTTTATTGTTGGCTTTGGCACTTAAAACATCAAAACCTCTAAACAGAGCAATTCCATAATTTAGAGAAAGCTGTCAAGATTTTCACAGGCATGGCAAGATGTGCCCTGGGGTGGGGGATAGAACCTGCATTTATGAGATTTATGGCAAAGGGTTTTACATGAGTGCCGAAGTTTAAGACAGATAAATCCCAGAAGACAAATACTACCAATAATTGAATTACAAAGCCATTATCATGTGCTGAACAGAGCAACTTTATGACTCTATTGTGACAAGATGAAACTTGTTAGAATATTTATGTGCCTGGGATAGCTTCTGCTTCACCATCCCAGAGAACAAGCCAGCTCTTCCTAGTGCCTCCTATGAGCAGTTAGCCTTCCTGAGTAATTCTGTAGCCAAGGAAAGCGAGACGCCTAAGAGAGGAGTCGAAAACAGACACGTCATACAACCACATCAGGCACAAGCCTCACATTCATCCTCACATTTCAACAGCTCCTGGGCCCAACATCTTTATGTTGTTACCTGATATCAGGCTTTTCCCAGAGTAACCGGAGCAGCCCTAGGATAAATGATACCTCTGGCTGTCAGCATTGTTTTCTACTTCTGAACAAATTGAGAATATGAACATCCCAGGAATAAAAGCCACCATAGCAACCTTATCATTTGTTTAAACATATAATGTCACTTTATTTTTTCTGATTGTTGAAATCCATGAATCATAGATTTGCAACGGCTGAAATGATACAGTAGTTTACCTGCTTTATGTGATGAATTAACAACATGACCAATCCATTCCATTTGATGACACTGATTTAGTAAAACTAGATTGCTTTCCTATTTGTAGTAGCTTTGCTGTAATTCACTGTGTCCTATGAGATTTGGGTATGGATTTTTCCCCCCTAACTTTTTATTTTTAAATAATTTTAGAAATACAGACCAAAGTACAGAGAGTTCCCATGCTATTTTCTTGCAGCTTCACCTAATGTTAACATCTTACGTTAATGTGGTGTAATGTTCACAGCTGAGAAATCAACAGTGAAAACTGTGAACTTAACTAGAGACTTTATTTGGATTTCCCCAGGTTTTATGTTAATGTGCTTTTTTTTTCTGATCCAGGATATAATCCAGAATCCCACGTTGCATTTATTTGTCATATCATTTTAGTTTCCTCGAATCCGTGGTAGTTCTTCAGTCTTTCCTTGTCTCTGATGACCCTGACAGTTTTGAAGAGTACTAATCAGGTATTTTGTGGTATGTTCCTCAGTTGGGTTAGTCTAAATATTTTCTCATAATTATAGGGTTGTAAATTGTTGGGAAGAATATCACAAAAATGATGCTCTCTTCTCATCACATCGTATCAAGGAGTGCAAGACATCAGTGTCTTATTACCTTACTGATAATGTTAACCTTGACCACTTGATGAAGGTGGTGTCTGCCAGGTTTCCTAATTGCAAAATTACTATTTTTCTTATTCCATACTCTATTTGTTAGAAGCAAGTTACTAAGTCTAGCCCACACTCAAGGGAAGGGGAATTAAGCTCCAACACCTGGAAGGAAAAATACCAAAAATTGTGTGAACATATGTTAAAATAACTACAATAATAGATAAATGTTCTGGGAGAGATACTTTGAGGCTATGCATTTTGCCCACTAACTTTAGTATTTATCAGCTGAGCTTGCCTGCAGCAATTACTGTAGGATTCTAATGACCGTTTTCTCTATTTTTGATCATTTCTTCTATATTTATTGATTGGAATTATACTGGAAGGAATAATTGTTCCTTTTTGACCTTTTATTGTTTATTTGCTGGGCCAATGAAAAGACCAAAAAAGTTGGTGAAGAAGCCCAATTCTGCGTTATAATTTATTGTTTCTTTTCTAATGTCCCTTTCCCACTTCAGCTCTCTACCCTAGCTCTGAGCTGTTGTCCAAATGATCCCTGTTAAATCTGGCACCTGCTAATTAAGGGAATGACTTTTCTGCCTAATAAAACTTATTTCAAGGAACATGTTAGGGTCTGACCTGGGGTGGAGACCTCAGAAGAAAATGGACTTTCCCTGTGACAGATTTGCTTGGTTGGCTGTGGAGGTGGGGATCCCCCCTCCCCGCCCCCGTAGTTCTGTGCTCTCCCTGCTTTGTTCAGCCGGACAACTCTCATACACCTTCATCAAAAGGAAAGTGACTATTACACACACATACACATACACACACTCTTTCTTTCCCTGTCTCTCCTCCGTCCTGGCCAAGGGAAAAAGCAAGGCTGGCTGCTCCCCAAAACAAACCTCTAAGAAGGGTGCCAACCTCTACTTTTTAACAGTCATTTTAATTCCCAAAACAAAGAATGAAGCTTCCAAATTGACCAATTTAACATATATGAAAAAGATAGTACGGGAAATGGATAAATATCCTAAACCTTTTAAGCACTCTTATAAATGAAAAACTTAAATAAAACATCTCTATAAATATAAGAACCAAGAACATGACAAGAAATTTATAAAAGAAAAAAAGCAATTAATATAAAAATGTTTAATCTCACAAATAGAAAACAAAAAGGGTATATCATTTATTGATCTATCAAGTAGATAGAATTTTTGAAAATCTACCATTTAGCCTTATTAAGGGGTTGGGAAATAGACACTCTTACATGCTGTTCCTAGGACTGTAATTTGTATAAATTTTCTGTAAGAGAGTTGGACAATTTATATCAGGAGTCTTAGAAATGCCCATTCTTTATGAACCAATACAGTAGTACTTCCTTATCCGAAGTTTCCCTTTTTGAGGTTTCAATTACCTGTTGTCTCAATTACCCACTGTCAACTGTGGACTGTAGGAGAGTACAGTACAATAAGACATTTAGTGAGAGAAAGAGAGAAAAAGAGAGAGAGAGATACCACATTTACATAACTTTGATTACAGTATATTGACATAATTGTTCTATTTTATTATGTATTGTTGTTAATCTCTTAGTGTATCTATGCATTAAACTTTATCATAGGCTTGTATGTATAGGATAAAACGTAGTGCATATATATATATATATAGGGTTCGGTGCTATTCAAGGTTTTAGGCAGCCATTGGGGATGTTGGAAGGTATTCCTTGCAGAGAAGGGAGAACTACTCTATTCCTTCTTTCAATAATTCTTCCTATTGAAAAACCAGAGAGATTAGAGGAACATACAAGTATTCATCTACAAAGATAACCAGTGTAGTATCATGTACAAAAGTAAAACATTAGATACTACCAATACCTTGTGTTCAGAAAATTAGTTAAGTAAATTATAGAATATTGTACAGCTGGCAAAACAGTACATTCTAATGCTAAGCTATGCTACATTATGCTATGCTATGTTAATGATACGATGCAAAAGTTTTTTTTTAAAAAAGAAAAATGTACATAAGCATTGAAAAATCACTAAAGCATCAACAAAAAATGGTAAAAGGTGGTTATTTCTAGATGGGGGGATTGAGTGAACATTTTATTTTCCTTTTTATACTTTCATGTATTTTACATTATATTTTAAATGAACACACATTCTTTTTACAATCATATTTTTAAACAGTTATTTAAATAAATTATATCAATTATAATCGTAATAAAGCAGTCAAGCGTATATCCAAATGGGAGGGGGTGAGGAGGGATTGATGGAGACCGAATAGCAGGTAGGCCCTGTGACCACTGTGGCATAGCCATAGCCAGTGAGCTCTCTTCTCTCCTCCTCCTCCTCTTTCCCCTTCTTCCATCCTCATCATGTCTCTAGCCCTTTCATCCACCCTTCTTACTCTCCTGTCCTGTCTTCTCCATGTTCTGTTTCACTCTGTCTCTCACCCCTCCTCTCTCCTTTCTTTCTGTCACACTGAGATGCTTTCTTTTCTTTTTTTTTTAATTTTAGAATATTACAGGGGTACAAATGTTTACATTTACTTATATTGCCTCTGCCTCGCCTGAGTCAGAGCTACAAGCATGTCCATCCCCTAAATAGTGCACACCACACCCATTAGATGTGAATATACCCATCTCCTCCTCCCCCTTCCCACCTGCCCGACACCAGATGAATGTTACTAGTGTATGTGCACATAAGTGTTGATCACTTAGTACCAATTTGATGGTGAGTACATATGGTGCATGTGTTTCCATTCTTGTGGTACTTCACCTAGAAGAATGGGCTCCAGCTCTATCCAGGATAATACAAGAGATGCTAGATCACCATTGTTTTTGGTGGCTGGGTAGAATCCCATGGTATACATATACCACATTTTATTAAGCCGCTCATGTATCCATGGGCACTTGGATTGTTTTCAAATCCAACCTTAGGAAATCACATCCATAATAGATTACTAATTAAAAAACGAACAACAAAAAAAGATAAATTAAAACATGTGGTTTTCATTTTTCACCATGACACTGGTTTCCTTGGCCCAGCAGTTAATGTGAGTTCAGAAGCAAACTGGCACAGCCTTCAAAGTGTGCTCGCAAAATAGCATCCCTGTCTTTGCCCAATTCTAAATCCCTTCACACCTTGTACTCAGAACTCCAGAAATTCTTTACAAATAAATAAAATACAGGTTGTGCATCCCTAATTCAAAAGTCCCAAATCTGAAATGCTCCAAAGCCCAAAACTTTCTGAGTGCTGATATGATGCTGCCAGTGGAAAATCCCACACCTGACATCACATGATGGGTTGCAGTCAAAACTTTATTTCATTCACAAAACTATTAAAAATATTGTATAAAATTATCTCCAGGCAATGAATATAAAGACATATATGAAACATAAATTAATTTTGTGTTTAGACATGGGTTCCATCCCTAAGATATCTGATTATGTATATGCATATATTCCAAAACCTGGGAAAATCCCAAATCTGAAACACTTCTGGACCTAAGCATTTCCACTAAGGGATACTCAATCTGTACTAAAAAGAACAGTGGCCATTTGACATCCTGGGAGTTGTCTTTGCAATGAAGAGGAAGCTAATTTCCTCCTGTAGCTAACCCAGTTCCATCCTTACTTCCCTCCAAGCTTTACCGACTGGATCTATTTCCTGCTCAGTGGAGGTGCTTGTGGGCAGTAGCCTTTTAGGGAATTTTTCCAGAAGTACTAATACCCACTAATAAAGCAAGAGAATGTTTTTGTGTCATAATAAGTTGAGGAAGTCTGGAGGAGCTACAACAAGGATGGTGTTAACTAGCCTTACCGAGGGACAGATACTTGGCAATCCAGACTCATACTGTGTTTCTGAGAAGGTTTAGAATTTCTTAGTCATTTTGTAAGTGACAACAGAGAAGCCACCTTCATACTTAGAAACCCTGCTATTTGAGCATCTAACTGAAGAAATTAATATCCTTTCTGGTTCTAAGCTCTAGGACATGGGATCCCCTCATATATATCTAGGCCAATCCTACCATAATTCCCAATACAAATAACACCTGCAAGATGCCAAAATGTCTGTGGTTTCCTCATTATTTCTCCTTATCTTTTTAGTGTGTAAGACAGACACATTACCCTCTTAATTAACACTGTCTTGCCTCAGATACCAAGGGGCAAAAAGGAAAGTAATTTTTTTTTTTTTCATGAGAAGGATCATTGGAGTGAATTAAGGACTTGGGTGTAATTCCAACCTTCATACTCCCTGAGTGGTGTGAGCTTGGACAAGGTATTTGCTGTCTGGAAACCTTGGCTTTCTTAATCATAAAATGAGGGGTTTAAATTAGTTAATCTCTAATAGACTTTCCATCTCTAAAGATCTCTTAATTCATATCATTGATGATAGTAGTAGCTGCACAAACTACTTCTTTTACTCTTCGCAGCAATCTTATTATTAAGTATTAATACTGTTATTATTAACCTTTTTACAGATGGTATAAGGAGCCCTAGAGAAATTAAAAAGCCTGGGATCTAATCTGTTGTATCATTTCTTGGCTGTATTCCCTTAGGAAAGTAAAATTGCTTTCAGAGCTAGCACTCTTTCTCTTATCTTGTCATTATTTTTCCTGAATTGGTGTCATGTATGAATTTTCCAGGCACACAACATATATTTTCATCCAAGTTGTTGACAAGTGATGAGTAGGACACCGACAAGAGCACAGCCTTGCAGCCCTCGATGACATCAATCCCATACTTAACAGATGGACACCAGCCATTGATTGACACCATATAACAATTTTTTTATGTAGCCTAAACCTCTTATAGTTTATATTTTTTCCACACACAGCTTTCAGGAAACATTATTATCCCCACCTGACATAAGTTTATATTTAATTCCCCTGTCTTCCCTATTAAAATGTAAGCTTCATGAGTGGCAGGGATTTTCCTCATTTATTCACCGGTAAACCCCTAATGCCTAGAATTGCACCTACTGCATTGTAGGTACTCAGCAAACATTTTTAAAACTTATTCATTAAAAAAAAAATTAATTCAGGATCGACCTTCTGCCACGCCTGGTGCTAAATATTAAGGGTATTCCAGAAATCCTCAGTTTAGAGCGAGAGTCCCCATCATGAGTTGCCTGCACCAGCACCCAGGAGTATACAAGATGATACATTGAGATGTGGGAAGAAAATATTAGAATTTCTGTCCATTCTTCCCTTCTATTTTAGTTTCTATTTTGTGTACATTTTCTAAAGTTAGTATAATATGTAAGTATTCTACTGCATTTTCATAACTCATTAACTAACAAACCATTGTATATTGGGTGCACCTATTTTACCCCCTTGCCTGGTATGTTCAAATAAAAAAATCTGGAGATACCTGTTCCTGGAATTCTCTTATGGAATATGATTTCCATGGGTCAGATGATCTCCAGCAGCAAAATGCTTAGGTTTCAATCCTTTTAAACTTATATTTGCTCTGCCCTCTAGTCTGAAGTTCTTTGTCAATAACAGAAATGGAAAGAAAGGAGACATACAGAGGTTCTCTCCAATTACTGCTAAGGATAAGGACTCCTTTGACTATCACTCACAATCCCCAAACTCTCCCAGAGGTGACTACTATTATGAATTTTTCATGTGTATTTCCAGTGTTTTTTTATTCCATTTATGTTTTGTTTGTTTTGGATTCATCAGTAGACAAAAGTTGGATATGTTCATTTAATAGATTGCAATAAAGCAGTTAGAGATTTATCCCATTAATTTCATGTTCTAGTGTGGAACATGAAATAATAATCTCCAAGATATATTATTGAGTAAAATTAGCAAGTTGCTAAAAATACATAGGGTATGATACCACTAAAGTTTAAAAAGATAAAAAAGAACCTTATTAAAAATATTATAAGGTCTTCTTTACCTTGACCTCATACTTTTTGATCATTTTAAATATATCCCAACATATCTCATCGGCACTGTGATTTTTGTTTGGGGGTTAGGTGCAGTGATCTGGTCGAGGTCCCTACTGTCTGTCTAGATCCCCACATCCTTATGTAAGAACCAACAAAGACAAAAATGGGGAGAGGGCATAAAAGTAGGGAAATATTGAAGGAAATAAAAAAAACAATAGTGGAAAAAGCAAACTCATTATACTAAAAAAATGGAAAGTGAGGAAAGAAAGGGGAGAGTTGCAGCAGAAAGGTTTGTCTTGGCTGATTTAGACCTGTTGTTGTGATGTCTCATGGGCATATTGCTTGTTTCTAAGCATTGCTGTTTAAACTTTCAGTTTTAGTACTATCAAGGCCTTTGTGTAATAAACATCCTCACCTCCTCACTGCCCTCCTGAGCTTTCTGTATTCCTTCATTGACTCAGACTCCCATTTCTCCCTTTGCTCCCCTACACACACACAGATACACACACACACACACACACACACACACACTTTGTTGCATCACATATATAAACAGTTGATTTCTGGCGTGAAGAAAAAGGATAAGAAAATGCAGAATTTGGTGGACTTCAGATTGCTGGCCCTGCCGCTCCTCAGTAGGCCGTTATGCATTCAGGAGAGTAAGCATTGTTTTCATTTGTCTATTTATGCATCTATTCATTCGTTATTTGTAGCAGGTACCTTTGGTTCTGGGAAACCAGTATGACACAGTGGGGGCAAAAAGAAAAGAGGCAGAAAGCAGACATGTCCTTAGGCTTAAGGGAGAGGTTAAAATGGCACCTTTCGCCTGATTTATATTATCTAGCCATTTGCCCTGGTTGTGTAGCAGGTGAGACCTCAGGCTAAGATGCTATTTTCAAAAATAAAAGTAGTGGCCTTTGCCAGGGTTTTCTTGATAGTGTTTGTCTGAGGGCCTGACTATGGAGGCAGGTAAAGGGAAACCCTTAACTGTAGAGGAGGAAATCAAGGTATCCCACTGTGAATTCATGCCAGGCGCTGTTTCTTCTCTGAATACCAGACCTGGGCCACTTGCTGCAGTGGGCGTGGTTTCTGGAGAGGACCTGTGGAAACAGGGCGGCTCCATCTAAAGCAAAGAAGAGGAAGGCAGGCGTCTCTGTCTTTCCAGGCTCTGTTCCTATGCAGATCCCTCCTCATGCCTCTCTATGCCATTAACTGCAATTCTAAATCTGAATAGGTGCTGTCCTTGCATGGTGTTCATTTTTTAATACTTGCTCTGTGGTTATCTACATAGGACATTTTGTGGTTCTGCAGCATTTATTGAGAACTATATTAAGTGGGTATAAACTCAGATAAAATGCCAGACGAATGATAAACTAGTGACATTTCTGAGTTTCTCTGTAGCAAATGTCTACAAAGGTTGCATTTGGCTGATTGTATTTCAGAAGGCTGACGTTGCACTGCTGACATCACTGGTGTAATTTATCATGGCGTGATTTACTTTTATTCATATTCTTGTCTTTGGTCATCGTTAGGTTTTATTCCAAAATAGCTCCTAAACGTGAAAACCAACTTAAGATATTGGAAGCATAGAAGGAGGAGGCTGCATCAGGCTTTGTCTTGTTTCCATCAACAGAGCTAATGTAGCGTTGCCCGTGGATCTACACCTCAGTAGGGAGGCCCACACATAGATGGGGACGGAAGGTCTTCTTTTCATCTTCTTATAAATTTACATGCTTAACTTTCTTTTGTGCCATTCTGTGGATTTTAAGATCAAATACAAAACCTTAGCATTATGCAAAAGGTGCTTCATGATTGAACCTCTGCTAACTTTTCATTTTTTTTTTTTACTGCTCTACTTTGAAAACACTGGATCCAGCCTACTGACTTACTATAGATGCCTATATGGATTATCCTGTCTTTGATCTAGGGCCTTTGTTTTTGCTATTTATCCCTAAATAGAATGTTCTTCCACCCCTTCAGTCCATCAATCATATCTCTGCATATTATTGAAGATTCAGTTCATTTACTCTGAGGGCTTTCTGGACCTTCCTTCTCTCCCAGGCCTCTGTCTGCAGGTGAAAGATCATTCTTCCTATGTCTTCAGATAGCACCTTGAATATTAGAACCCTTGTTTGAGTGGATTACTATCTCTTCTGTAGTTCTAAAGCTTTTAAGGGCAAGAAATCTATAGCCCTTTGTTCTTATTGCATGATAGGGGCTTGGGATGTTTTACTGAATAAATAAATAAATAAGTAAATAAGTGAATTTTATTTATTCATATAGTTGATCTCTGGGTCATTGACTCTTATTTTTTTGTCTATTGACTTATCATGATAAATGATTTTGATAAATTAATTCTGTGCTTGGAGCATCCATGATATCCCAAGAAGTTTTTAATAGCAACATTAATTTTAATGTCTTAGGTGAGTATTAATATTTCCTACCCATTTCTTGAAATAAAAAGGGGGAGGAAGAGAAGAAAGAAATAAGCTGCATTTTCTGAGTCCTTGCTATGTGATGAGAATCTTCTAGGTACTTTAAGAAGTATGTTCTAGGAAACTTATTATAGCCTCTTCTTATAGATTTAAAAAATGAAAGCATAGATATGTTAGGTAATTTACCAAATGTCATATCTACAGATCAATTAATAAATGCTGGTGTGCCTAGTTTGTGAACTTCTCCTTCCTCCAAAACAATTCAGTAAACATGTTTTGAGTATCTATATGTGACATGCAGGTGCCTGGAACAAAGATACAGAAAGGTTTGAGTTTGTCTGTCAATAAGAGAGCTTGACAAATGAATCACCAGTTATAACATGACCTGATTTTGCTGTGCAGAAGTATGTGCATCGTTCTGGAAATCTCAGAAAGGATAACCAACTTGGCTTAAGTGGCTCCCCCACTGAGAAGCCTTTTTTCAACTTCTACCATCTGCAGCTGAGCCATGGAGTAAACGTTAAGAAGGCAGAAGAAGGGTGAGAGGAAATTCCAGGCAGACACCAGCATGTGCACAGGCATGAAGACCCCCTTTCCCTCCCACAAAATTCAGTTCAAGAGAGAATTCATTTTCTTGATTTGACATAAAGGCAATATAAAGGTTTACAAGATACAGCTTCCCTGCTGTATTTTTCTGTAATTAAAAGATCCTAGACCAACTTTTTCATCTAATATTTACAGATAGGTTCTTTCTGATCACAGAATTGAATAACATACTATATCAGGTATAACAGTAAATATTGAGCAGTGTAAGAATGTTGTCTATATATTTACTGAGAAAACTTGCTTCTCTATACTTTGGTAAGCACAGACAATTCAGTGGTAAAAGAGTACCTGTCTTTTAAGAGTCCAGTGTAAAAAGAGAGTCATTTATGCAGAGATCTAGCAAATTATGATGCACCGGGACATTGATGTGTACAGGGTGATCTAGAAGTGTAAAGAAAAGGTGTCCAACCCCTTATGCTTAATAACAGAAGTCAAACTTACACTTTTGGATAGAGATGCTTGAGGCCAATCTTGAGATCTCACTCTACAAAAAAGGTCATCAAGTGTTCATTTTGGATTAAATTCTATGTTTGTGCGTTTTTCTATGATCATGATGATGATGATGAAGAAACATAATAATTGGTCTTAAAACACACAGAAAACCACCTAACTCCATAGCTCCAGCTAAAATGTAGGGGTATATATGGACTATAATAATGATACCATTTGGGTCACCTTCAGTGATGCGCTTCCCCAAAGTGTCTAGTCAATGACAGGACCACTAAAATCACACCTCTGCAGACATTCAGCATTGACTGGCTTCAGCAATTAAGAACTCACTAGGGCCATAGAGTAAAAGCAGCAGCAATTCTTTATCATCAGTGACTGCTAGAAGTCCTCCTAGACCACTAGGTCTAGAGGTGAGTGCTTCAGTAAATAAAAATTATAGGAAACACTGTGGTTTGACTTGAAAATATAAAGTTTTGTTTCACTGTTGTAGTTGTTTTACTATAAATGGGAAAAAAATTAGGTAGGGTAAGGGGATTGATTGGTTAGCCACTGTAGATTTTGGAAAAATAAAGGACTCTATTTTGCTCTTGCTTCTTTTTTGTTAGTTGATAAGGGGGGGGGGGGAATGTCACTTAAAACAGCAGCTCCTACCTTTAGGCATAATATAAGATTTTAAGAAACTACTGCTATTATTGATTTAGGGCCCTAAGCACATGGAGAGATGCACTGGATGCTGGGTAGTTATTTTGTCTCCTGTTAACACTAACTATAAGCCAAGCAGATAGGTTTGCATGCTAGTTTTTAACATTCTGTTTCTGGGTTGGGGTCTTCTCCTGGGAATAAATGGTGGTAGACCTTTCTCTCAAGGAGGAAATTCAGAGCAGTATGCAGTGTGGGTAGATGAACAACATGTAACTACCCATTAATATTTTGAAAAAACTGTTGACTATGAACCTTTCCAGTTTGAGGCGTATCAGACAGCTCATTTTCTTTTTTAATGCTCATGACTCATGGTCTTGTCAGAAGGGGTCACCTGTAGTTTCAGTCAACACCAGTGTGGGAAGACAGAGAGCCACCACGCATAGTCTGTTAGTCACTACGGTACTTAGTGGGCTGAAGGTCAAAGGGTCACCTTCTGTCTGTATTCAGGTAGGTTCCAATGGTGTGAAATGTCCAAATCCATGTTCCATGTCTATTTGAGGGAAATTATAAAAACCTGATTAGGAGATATCTGCTTCCTGGGAGAAGAAAGCAGGATTCAATGTTTCGCGAGTAGACTGAATTTCAGGCCATGTATCAATCAGAGAAAGCTTACTGACAGCAACGATAGGAACTTAAGGAAACTTCCTTTCTAAAGATGAAGAGTGAATAAGCTAGCGAGGCCTCAGACTCTGAGTTGGAAAAATGAGTTTAAGTAAGAAGAGTTCTGGGAATGCCCCTGGGACAATGATTAATTTACTTATTTCAAAGAATTCACAGACATTTATACCCTCCTTCTCTCCCTTTTTCTTTCCTTCTCTCCCTCCTTTCCCTCCCTTTCTTTCTTCCTTCTTTCATTCCACATTTGACTGTCTATTATATGCCAGGAATTATGTAAATATGTGTGTGTATATATATATATTTATATGCATATATATGTATTTATATATATAAATGCATATATATAAACACATGTGAATATAAAATGTATAGGCCGGGCGAGGTGGCTCACGCCTGTAATCCTAGCACTCTGGGAGGCCGAGGCGGGTAGATGGCTCAAGGTCAGGAATTCGAGACCAGCCTGAGCAAGAGTGAGACCCTGTCTCTACTAAAAATAGAAAGAAATTATATGGACAACTAAAAATATACATATACAAAAAATTAGCCGGGCATGGTGGCACATGCCTGTAGTCCCAGCTACTTGGGAGGCTGAGGCAGTAGGATCGCTTAAGCCCAGGAGTTTGAGGTTGCTGTGAGCTAGACTGACGCCATGGCACTCACTCTAGCCCGGGCAACAGAGTGAGACTCTGTCTCAAAAAAAAAAAAAAAAAATATATAAAATGTATAAAGTGAGCTCCTCAATTTCAAGCTAAAGACAGCAGCTTTCAGGGAATGACAAACTCAGTGCAGCAAACGATGAGGCAGTCAAAGTGAGATGGTTCTTATCTATGTAGGGTCTTGGGTACCAGACTAAGTCCTGAAAAGATGAATATTTTTAATATTTGCATTTTCTAGGATGGATTGGATGGCTGGGCTGAGTGGCTGGTGGCAGACAGAAGGACCAGTTTGGAGGCATTTAAGTATTTTCCATGTTGATATGGAACAAATTAAAGTTCTACAAATCTGATTTAGAAAAAAAAAAGTACAGATGGTCCCAAGTTTAATTAATCTTGTTGTATAAAAATCCTAGAGATAAAGTGTGATTGCCCATTTCATTTATGTAACAGAATAATAATTATTTTCTATTTAATACAGCTCATTGCAAGATTACACAAATAATAAGTGCCTCCAAGGCATTTTAAATAGGCTTTTATTTTACTTACACATACAATTTCAGGCACGTATTAGAAAGTGAGGTGCATCTGCATTTTTCCCCTCACCCTGGTTCAACAATACTGAGAATGGTCACTCTGTGCTGTAGATGTCCCTGCATTGCATGAGTCATGTGCTTTGTTCATAGTTCATAGGGCAGCAGTAGGTAGTTCTGTAAATTTCAAATGAAAAAACTAATTAGATCATTTTGCTATGTAAATCACTGTTAAATCACCCAGCTAAAGCAGCATGCCTGGCATCTGCCTGATAAGTTTCAAAAGCTTAATACATTGTCGCTGGGCTTGTTGCAAGAGTGCACGCATACCACGTGTAGGATCTATTTGCCAGTCCGAGCTCATAACGTGCAATATCCTTGACAGAGTTCAGTCTGGCCTTCATCAAATAAAGTTTCATTATCATTTTTGTTTGAAGTGGAAATTTTACTGTTAGGCTATGTAAGTAAATAGAGTAGATATAGTCTGAGGGTTGTGGTTTTAGATGCCTGTGGATATTAAGTCTGGGGGCTCTGCTGAGTTCCTCTAAGGCACGTGTACAGTCATTAATGTGGATGTTTCTTTTCGTGTTTCTCCACTTCTCAGGTCCGTGATGGGGTCGAGCAAGGAACCAGACCTTGTGCATCTCGAGGCCAGAACTATGGATGGTCGTAAGTAAATCAACGTTGTTCCAATGTTCTTAGTGATATTAGTTCTATCAATCTGTCATGAACCAAGTCTGTGTAATAGTCTCATGGTATGTGCATAGTAATGGACGATGTGTGGTTTCTAGGGGGTTGGGTTGCAGGGGTGACCTGCTTCTCTTGGCTTTTAGCTGGTAGAATGCAGGTATCTTCTGCCTTTGCTTTCAAAAGAGCTAAGGGCAGGTGGATGAGCACAATGGCACAGTGGCAATAATCCAAGTCTTCAAGTTGTTTGGGCATGAGGACTTTTCTTGTCCTCACTAATGCAAAATAATCATAACAATTGTCATAAATGTATATTTGCAAATATATTTATAAAAATAAAGATAAATATATATTCTCTGGACATATATATATTTAGATCATGGTGACAACCAGCATAGCCCTCTCATCCAGTCAAGGTATCTTTCCAAGTAAAGAAAAAAATTCCAAAATTCCCAATTCCTGAAGCATTTTGTTGTTGTTGCTGCTGCTATTTTGTTTTGATTTTTTTTTTTTCTTCAGTTTCCTTATTTTGTGAGCTCTCATCCAGGCAGTGCCTCACTGTCCTGTTTGGAGATTCACAAAACACTTAGAACAGGGAAAAGAGAATCACCCTGTGTGCCCCCATCAGAAGCAGCAGGGGGAGAAAGTCAGTTGAGCGAATTGCTCACCTTTTGGTAGTTCCTGTCAACTCTAGTTAGGGACGCTGCCGTGAGGGACTACACTTCAGGGAGATTGTGGCTTTAGGTACACGACATCGAGGAACGTAAGCCGCAGATCCAGAATCCAAACTCATGTCTGAATGTCTCAAAAGTCCACTCACTACCTGTGTTACCTTGAACAAGCTACTTCAACTTCTTATGCCTCAGTTTCCTTGTCTGTAAATTAAATAAGTTAATTATAATGATATAATGATTGCTGTAGTAGCTAACACTGATTGGGAAACTACCCTACACCAAGAATTATGGTAATATTTTTATATACTTTATCACAATTAATCCTCATGACAATTTTGTAGGTTGTTATTCCCACTTTACAGAGGAGGAAACCAAGGCATAGAAAGTTTAATTACTATATATCTAAGGTTTTATGGTAAATAAGTGGAGGACACTAGTATCTATCTCACAAAGCCCATCCAACTGAGAACTAGAGAAGCCGATGCCTATAAAATACAACACACAGGGCCTCACCTGTGAAATATTTAGACAGCAGTGTAAGTTTTCTTCCCCTTCTTTGGTCCTGAGAATTCTAGGAAGAGTTAAGCAATTGAGAGGGTACCACTAGGCCAAAGACAGAGCACTACAGGTAAGAGGGATAAAAGAAAACAAGACATGAGGAAAGTGTACAGAAAAATAGCACGATGGCAGAAAAGACAAGAGGAAAGGAAGAGATGAGATGAGGAGAGGAGAGGAAGAGGATGGACTATCCACAATTACCACGGAGCAATGAGGCTATTGCAGGTTGCCCAGCACTGAGCCAGAGAGTGATAATCTAATTTCCAAGACACTCTCTGTTTCAAAAAAATCTCTCACAATTTGAAAGCATCCTAATCACTGCCAGTTGTGCCTGTCGACCCGTCCTTAGCTCTTCTGAACACAAAGCTGGGAAGTGCCTGCACTTTACCAGCTTAGAGCCAAAGAAGCAGGTCAGTCTTGCAACTCAAACTCCCCAGAAACCTCACATCCTCCATCGCTATGCACACACCATGAAATTTTTCATCTCCAGAGGTTTTGCTTCCCAACTTGGAGGAATAAACACATTTTTTGACAGAGTCTATAGGAGCACAGATTAGGCTTCAAGACTGACCTTCCTGCTCTGTAAACCCAGGCAGAGCTGCCATATGGGGTATGCCCAGCTCTGTGCCTGACACAAAATGAGCTCAGCAGGTCAGAGCTTCTTTCCCACCTCCTCCGTGGGCTCTTTCTGGTGGTGAGGCCTCCAGTCCCTGGAGCAGATGATGTGATCCTGGATTCCAAGGTCCAGTTCTTCCTACACAATGGAGAGAGTGATCTTTTCTTAAAGTAAAAGGAAACACATCACCCGTTTAACACATGGACTGCCACACTAGAAAAAAAATTTTGCTTTTCCTTGGGACCACAGCGTTTTATTACGAAAATAGAATAAAAACATTCAAAACAAAATGATCCTTTCTAATTTAATGAAAAATTTATTTTTTATTGTTTTCTGTGCATAAGTTATATGCAGCTTGAAGTTAGGTTCATGAGTTATATGCAGTTATTTGCAGCTCCCAAGGTAAAGAGAGGTGTGAGTTACATATGCTTCACAAGGGCATGGGCTCAAAACTAGCCTGAGTTAAATACAACTCACAGAGCAGTTAATGTGTCAAAGGTCTTGTTTACTTCCTGTTTTTCTGATAATAAAGAGCAAAGTTCCCACCTTGCCCTGTGGCTCCAGCACAATCTAGAGCCTGCCCATTTCCTCAGCCTAATCTCACTCATGTTGTCCTCTCCTCGCTCCTTGCCTGCAGGCATTGGGGATTGTTCTACATCTTGCCACAAGGCCCTTATACCTGCTCTTTCCTCTACCTGCAATGCTCTCCTCTCTTCCCCCTACCCTGATCAGCTGAGTCTAATTAATCACTGAGCATAGTTTAGACTTCAGGTTCATCACCTGTTTCTTAGAAAAGCCTTTCTTGAATTCCCAATCTAAACCAGTTTCTTATTTTGTTTGCTTTTATCCAACTATGTTTTTTTCTTTATTGCATTCATCTCAGTTTGAAATTATATGTTCTATTTATGTGGTTATTTATTCACAATTTTTCCTCCCCACCACTCTATAAATGCTATGATAACAGAGACCACGTATATCTTTGTTTAATATTGTATCCTCAGAGCAGGGCACAGTGGCATATGCCTGTAGTCCCAGCTACTCAGGAGCCTGAGGCAAGAGGATCACTTGAGCTCAGGACTTTGAGGTCGCAGTAAGCTATGATTGCACCTGTGAATAGCCACTGCACTATAGCCTGGGCAACATAGTGAGACACCATCTCTAAAAAATAAAAAATAAAAATATTGTATCTCCAGCACATGCATCTCCAGGACATGCCACAATATCTACATGTAGAGGGATCTTACTAACTATATGTTGAATGAATAAATACCTAGTTGACCAGCTGTCAGGGTTACTGGTTGGCTGCCTCACTTCACTTACCAGGTTGCCTGAATATTTTAGAGCATTGCATCTTAAGCTTTAACATGTGTATTACCCACCCGAGGCATCTTGTTAATATCTGGATTCTGATTCAGTAGGAGCCTGAGATTGTGCATGCCTAACAAGCTCCCAGGTGGTGCCAGAGCTGCTGGTCCCTGGAAAATGCTTTGAGTAGAAAAGTTCCACAACAGAAAATGAGTGAAGGAGCTTTAGGGTCCGTTTCTTATAACTACACCCCTTGTTTAGAAGGCTCTGTATAGAATTGGTAGCATCCCAGATTGCTTTCATTTTCAAGCTTTTGGGGATGCTGCTGCTTTCTGGCTTGTGGCATCTAATATGTATAACCCTATATCCTAAAAACAACAACAAGGCCATCCCTTTCCCTGATCTGCACATTTTCTTACACCCGGCATTATCCTATGATCCCTGAAGGCATGGCAGTTGATAATGCCAAACTGTCATCTCAGCCTCAGCTTTCACCAGGCATGAAATACATCAGTTCTAATTTTATTTATTTTATTTTACTTTTTTTTTTGCAGAGGCAGCATCTTCAGAAACTATCCAAGGGTGAAAATTCAATAAAGGGATTTAATTTGAAAAGTTATCCCTGTCAAAACAAAACAGAAAAATAAAAAAATCTACCAATTGAAATAAAGGATCTAAGCATAACACCTGACCTGTCTCAGTGTAAAAAAAAATGATATTGTCGCTGTATCATAACATCTTTCTCTCTCTCTCTTTCTTTCTCCAAGGCAGTCAGTAACCATGGCTCCAGGTAAAAGAAACAGAGAGGAGAAGGAGGGAAGGAAATAGCACCCAGAGGTCAGAGCAGCAAGCTATTTGTTAGCAAATGTAGCTGGCAAGATATGGGAGTGTATTTATCAAAATCAGGCCCCCAGCTGATCAGTGGCTCCCAGAATTCCAAATCTATAGGTCATCTCTTTCTCTTTCCAGTTGAGATCCTCTCTTGTTTCTCCATCCCTTCATTATGCAAAATTTAAGTATATGGAACCCATTTTTTATATTCTAGGTTGTACATTTTGTAGGGTATATGCTAAAATAATACAATATTTTTTACTTAGAAAAAGAATTTTTTTTTCTTATTTTAGTGTGTTCAGAAATTTTGTAGTCAAGGCACCGAGACATTTGACACGGGAAAAAATCCCTCCCTTGCCAATTGGTCTCATCCCCGTGGGCTGGGTTGCATATGCTTATCTGGGTTTGTATGTCAAAGTTTAGTTTTGGTCACATTTCAAAAGTTCCTAGATTACATTTTATAATTAATTCCTGTTTCAATCAAAGTCCCCATATTTGAGGGGACCCGAGCACTGGAAAGCTTTTTTATTTAGATAAGAAAAACAAATTACCTCTTTATTTTAACTAACTTTATAACTTATTTAAGATTACATTCAATTATAAGTGTTGGAAATAAACTATCTTAATATTAGGAACATAAATGACTTTGTTACAGAAGAAATCACAGACATTTTTATACCACACTACAGTTATTATATCTTAGAATATTATTTATGCTCATTCCCTTTTCAAAAGTACAGTAGTTATTAGACCTACCACTAGATGTTGTTATATAATACATTAATTTTAAAAGTACATATTGGAGTATTATCAATTTGTTTTTTAATATTTGATAACTTTAAATTTAATTGCATTAGTTTTCTGCTAATTCTAGGTAGTTTATTGCATGCATTAAAAACACTATTCTGAGAAAATGGATCTACAGGTTTCCTCACTTCGCCAGTGGGGTTTGTGGCACAAAGCATCCAAACCCTTGCCTCAAAAATACAAGTGTCTGCAAAGGGATGTGTGTCTCCTTAATAAATAAACTAGTGTTTTATCTTAGATCCTCTGGAAAGCTTTTGTTCTGTGAGGGCCTATGACTGGCGCAGACCTTTCTTACAACTGTGCTCTGATACACGGATATATTTAGTTTACATCTATGAAAAGGATGTCTTAAATAAGTATTTCTTGTATTACTTTCTGCCTTAGGAGGTGAGCTGAAAAGAGTAAGCTCAATTGCAATCAATCACAGGATGTATTGTTAGAAAATCTGAACACATTTATTGGATGTGGCATTTGTTGTTGGCCCCCACATTCAGCTTAGGACAAATTGACAAGTCCTTATCCAGGAAACAAAGATTTTATTGTTTAAATATCTTATGTGCTGTTGGGGGCGAGGGGGCATGTGTGTGCACATTGTAGACACCTAGTACATTAGAGCACCAAAAATAAAACCTACATTCTACTGATTTACCTAACATAGGTGTATTTGCATATATGTGGGTGTAATGCATGTAGTTAGAGAGAAAATATTGACCAAGCTGTTGGATTGAAAGCTTGGTGAAAAGCTGTATCTTATTTAGTTTTGGTTGTACATCCAAAACATAAGAATCTGAAATATTTAATATTTGTTGAATTAATCACTAGGTGTGTGTGTCGCTGTATGGACATATCCACTTAAGAAGGGAGGGTCTTTAACCAGAGGGTCTGTGGACTCCTAGAGGGCTAACCAATTAGCACAAGAAACTTACTGTCTCCCTGAACTTGGGCATCACATTTTATGCATATGTGATTTTGGAAGAAAAGAGCATAACTTTTATCAGGCAATTCTTCACATGGCAATTACACATGGATATACAGTTCTATACTGTGCTCATCTAGGAGCATATGTCTAATAAGAGAACCTGCAGTACCAACGTTGCTTCTCCCTTTTACTTATGAAGTGAAAGACCCAGCCAGCAACCTGAGTGTTTGTGTCCTGGTGTTGATTGCTGTCAAGAGGGACAGGGGACAGGGGACGATTACTAGTCTTGGCATCTATTTGCGTGAGTAAGTAACCTTGTAGCCACTTTCCCAAGGACTAATTGTTTTCGCTGGGGAAAACAAACCTTGGCTCTTTAACCAACTGTGAAAATGACTGCCCCAAAATGCTTTGTGAAATGAACCTCAAACTAGCATTTTAAAAGCAGAAATAAAATAAAAGAAACGCACCACTTGATGTAACTATTCATCCCACTAATTCTGGTCTGGGGTGAGAACTGGAATCTCATGTCTACTTCCTATCCTCCAGCTTTCTTATGAATTTTCCATATTGGATGGCATGTGTATCGATATCTGGACATGACAAGCACTGCTGGGGTGCTGTGGAGTGGTGACAGAGACCTCAGTCCTCAAGGTCCTCAGTATCTGAGCTGCAGAGTGTTTTGGAGTTTTTGCTATGAACATAGATTACTTTTATACCAAAAAATACAGCAACAAGGACAATAAAAAGGGTAAACAGTACTCAAACTCATCAATTGAAAAGTAAAATCCACTTCCTGACTTTTATTCCAATTCTCAAGAGATAGTGTGTGTGTGTGTGTGTGTGTTTGTCCATAAATTGTTTAGGCTTACACAGATTATTATGTATGTGTGTACACACACATGCACTCACAAATGTTCATGTTGTAAAACTATTGTGCCAAATATAGTGTTGGTGAGTATAATAGCAAGTTAAAACTTATTCCATATCAGTACATATAAACTTAGCAACTTCAAGGCTACTCACTACATAGAATTTTATTATACAATCAGCTATAATTTAATAATTACAATCTAGTTAGTAGGTATGTAGACCTTTGGCTATTTCGACCAATGCTGATACATACACATAAGCACATACTATTTACTTGGTTAGTAAGCACTCAAGCCTCTGTAGGCAGCAAGCACTGCTGAAAGAGAAACTGAGGAAGGGACATCCCTGGGTCACAGAGTACATGCATGTTAAATTTTTGTAGACATTGTCACATTGCCTTCCGAAATAGTTGCGACAATTTGAGGAATGCCTACGTTTGCAAGCCCTCAGCCATCCAGAACATTATCAAAGATTTTTTAAACACAACCCATCTGATGAGCAAAAGAATGGCATATCCCTACTGTTGTAACCTATATTTATTTAATGAGGAGTGAGGTTGAGAATTTTTATTTGTTTTTCTTGGCTATTTGTATTTCTTCCTCGGTGAACTTCAAAAGATATCAAATCTCTTTAATAGTTTAGAGGAGATTAACACTTTGCTGTTTCTATACAAATCTGAAAAT
Organism: Eulemur rufifrons; assembly: GCF_041146395.1. Classification (NCBI taxonomy): domain Eukaryota; kingdom Metazoa; phylum Chordata; class Mammalia; order Primates; family Lemuridae; genus Eulemur; species Eulemur rufifrons. The sequence goes on along the minus strand of NC_091010.1, from coordinate 52,317,395 downwards.
TTCGAACTTGCCACCCTGACTGCAGCCAAAGTTGCCACACTAGCACAACTGGGTGCATGACTAGACCCCACATGTCATAGTCTTCATTTTCCTTCTCTTTCAGTCAATTTATTAATAGCTTCTAAGGTGGAGTTTGGAAGAGATGAGAAGATCCCATTTCTGGTTAGCTTCAGATTCTGATAGATTCTCACTACTTCCCAACTCCAAGAACAAATATATTCTCACCTGTCTTCTGTCCTCAAATCAAGCGTCAAGGTTGAGACAGCGCAGCCGTGCTTAGCGCTCTGCTCCCCTGTCTAGTCCTGTCATTCTGACCCCATATTGCACATCACAAAAGCTCTTGACTTCAACTACTCATGATACCAACTTGACCGCTTTGCTTTAGCAGCCTAAAGACAGGCCTGAAAACCAACCAGAAAAGCACGAAATAAGATAACACGGGCCTCTCCATGCAGCTCTGAGAAACGTGGCAGTGACAGTGCAAGAGCCGGCCCAGCTGGACGGCTTTCACACTGGGCTCTTTGTAGCCATTATGTGCTGCTTCCTCTGCTTCCCATGTGCCCACCCACCTGGGAGGAGGTCTGTGCCCTTATGTCCCGTCCTGAGGATAAGAGAACAGAGGTGCACAAAAACTTGTCACTCCCAGGCCTTGGCTCTAGGACAGAGGTCTGGATTTCTGTTGGGTCCTAAGGATCCCTCAGGATGCAGCAGCAGCAGTTCACGTGACGTGGATGTGTGCCAATTTCCAAGAGTTTGGAAAATTCCTGGTGTTTCTGAATCCTGCTTAAAAAAAAAAAAAAAGCATCATAAAGACCTTGGCACATATACATTTTCTCTCTTTGTCCTCTACGTTCTCAAGCAACAACGATGCCAGTACCGTGCCCTATATCCCTATTACTGGCCTGGTGCTATTGCACTAGTTCTTTTCAGCTGCACTACTTACAACAACCCTTGAGGTGTAGGTATTTTTATTTTCCTCATTTTAATAAAGAGGAAAATGAGGCTTACGGAGATTAAGTGTTTTTCTCATTGTCTCAGAGTTAGGATTTAAAGCCAGATCTGGTTCACTCCAGACCCATTATTCATCCCTTTGACAAATACTATTGGACATTTATGCCACGTCAGCTTTTCTTCTAGGTATGAACGAGGGATGGTAGGTAATGTTGCAAAGGCCCTGCTCTCATAGAGTTTACCTTCTATTTAGGGGAGGCAGATTATAAACAAATGCATGATGCTTTTGTAGAAGACATAAGTATGTAAATACATGAGAAAGAAAAGTGGAGTAGGGAACATAGGGAGTGATTAGGGGAGGAGGGCTATCGAGGAAGAAATCTCTAACAAGATGGTATTTGATATTTGAGCCAAGTCCTTACGGAAATAAGGGAGAGAGCTATGTGTCTGTTGGAAGAGCATCTCAGCAGATGGAACAGCACGTGCAAAGGATATGGAATGTGAGCGTGCTTGGCATGACGGAGGCGTAACAGGAGACCAGGTGGCTGGAATATAGAGAGAGAGACAGGAAAATGTGTCATCTGTCTTTGTTTATTCCACAATGTGAGACAAGGATTGTACCATATTGCTCTTTGTTGAGCATTTACTATATTCTAAGTATGATACTCAGTATGGAGGATGACAAAAACAGATAGTTATTAAGTGAAGAAATAGTCGATCGAATGTACCCACATGTCTCAGAAGCAGTCTTGAACTGTCCCTCTGTCCTGGAATTAATCTTATAACATATAGACACATCTAAGTAAATACTTTATACCTCTCTCCTCCCCAAAAAACTAAACTTGTAGAAGAAACTCTATATTTTCTCCCCTATGCACTGAACTGTTTTATTTCTTCCTCTCCTTCCTCCCTCCCTTTCTCCTTTCCACTTTTATTTCTGCTTTCTTTCTTTTCTACTGTGTGCCCTTCTCTCTTCCTTGGTCTGTCTCTCTAACTCTCCCCTACGTACACTTTCTTTAGAAACTTAATTTGGAAACTTACATGATATGATTCCCAGTTTTTCATGGCTGAGTGTCACCTTTTGGATAACTTTGTGTCTTTGTTCATATAAACTAGTTTCTAGTGTGTGGCTTTCTCATGAAACACACAATGGGTATTCCCCACACATATCTCTTGTTCTCTCATGCCTCTGTGCTCTTGGTAGGTGCTCCTTCAATTCTGGAATGATGACTTATCTCTGTCAACATTCCCAGCGGCCTTCCCGGCTTTTCTCAGCTCTTACATGGATGTCCCCACCCCCTGACAAAGGTAATTAGCCTCTCTGCGAGATGGAGTGAATCGTAAAATAGTCCCTGTCCTCCAGAGTACTGTGTAGGCCATGGGGGATTACAAGTCCACATTTCCATGAGACTTTTTGTTTATAGTTTTGTTCATAATTAAACTTTCACAATATTAGGGCAAATTAAAGCATTTGGTGCCAAATAAATATTTGTTGAATGATAGAATGAATGGATAGAGTCCTAGAGATCTGTGACATATTTTGTGCTCTGTCATTTACTCATACAAATCTCATCCCTGTGCCTGGGTTCATCATCTATTAAAGTACGTCTCTCTCTCTCTCTGGGTTTTTATTTCAAAGTTTAAAAGAGGAAAAACATGTGATCAACTTAGCACAGTCCCTGAACCACAGGAGAGCTTGTGCTGGTTACTTTGGAGAATCATGCTCGGCTGCTGTTTATCAATAAAGACATTCCAGGAAGGGAGAGGTTTGCCTGAGCCCCCAGAAGAACTCCACGGAAGGCGGCCCAGGAAGGATTTGGACTGAGTAACAGGAAAGGCAAAGGCAGCTCAAACCAGCAGAACTCTCTGGATGAACACAGGGCGTCTTCCAGGCATGAGCGTGCCGTTTAGAAATGAGCCAGCAGCATCGCAGAGCTCTGTTCTGTTTTGGCAGGAATGGGAAGGAAACGGGTATCCGTGGGTCAGTGATGGTAAAGACCCTTTGGATCTTCAAGTAATAGTTTTATTTTTAACATCCTTTTTGGTCCTAAAATTCTAATAACCCTCATTATAAAAAGTCTAAAGCCTCGCTTGGTAAATGACCTTCTCAGAGTCACATACTGTGCTGGAGAGGGAGCTGGGACTTAGAAGATCACTCCAGCAGACAGAGGGAACAAGGAGGCTGTGACTGGTTGGCCTCATGTGCTGGGTGCAAAGGTGGTCTCACATTCTTTTTGTACCCCTTATTATTTTCCAGTTCTACCTGCTGACCCCTACCTCACTCACACTGCCTACCTAGAATATTTGGGTTAGTTGTATCTGCATTAATTATTATATAAGGAGAATAGTTTTCATGGTGTTTTAAAAATTATTTTTGAAAAAAACCTTCAACCAAACCAAAAATTGAATATACAGAAAGATGCTGCCTCAGGTAGAAATGTCCATAGTACTTTACAGGTGGGTACCTTGACACACAGTGATTTAAGAGAAAGGACTTAATTAACAACTACAGCTACCATTATTTGAGCACAGTCTAACCAGGCACGAGACTAAACACATTTCAGGACTAAGGTCTTCAATCGTCACAACCACGAGCCATTAAAATATTGTTTATTCCCATTTTATGGATCAGGGTTTGAGAGGTAGGGTACTTTACTTAGGTTTGCCAAACTTTCAGGCCTTGAGCCTCCATTTAAACCTCGGATCCTCTGTTCCAAGCTTGGCCCTGTAGAAGCAGCTTCTCTTCCCTAGATCAGTGCTGTTGTGGGTGGATGGGGATTGCATTAGTCCAAGCAGCAGCTGTTGCAGAGAGTGAGGATGCTTGAAAAGAGCAGCGCAGTGTCCTAATTTCCTATGGCAAGGAAAACATCTGTGTGGGAAAAGTGATGAAATTAATTCTAATGTCTAGCAGTTGCATACATTAATTGACATTAATTAATGCCAAATTGCAAGAGACTTCCTATGGAATCGCATCATACACTCACCAGAATTGAATATGGAAAGAGTTCATCATATTTAATGCTATTACAGCAAGCCCCAAGGGGAATAAGAGTGATTGGTCCCTCATTATGAAGTGTAGCCAATTTCTTTCTGTTTCCATTAGAAGGAGAAAGGGAACAAACCAGGAACATTTTACCACGGGCCGGCAGCTCAAAATTGATCATTTCCCCTTCAGCTTGCAAATTTTACTTGGAGCCACTCTGGACAAGGATTGGTTTGAAGACCTTTTCCAGGGGCTTTTCTTATATCACCTAGTTGCACACTTTGTAATTCTCAGGCCAAGGACAAGCTCCTTGCACAGCTCAACTGCAGTATGTAGCATGTGGAGTAGAGAAAGATGAGCATGCAAGGGAATTAGGGACAGTTGATTTCACACCCCATCATGACTCTGTCCTCCCTACTCACTGCTGGGCCATGGATTTGTGCAGATTGTTTGAGTCTTTCACATTACTACCTCTCCACTGTTGTTGACATCTCATATATATCTTTTATTCATTTTTCTTGTGCAAACATACATTTATAGATATCTATATATACAACCTACAAAAAAATCAGGTCCATAATGCACATATTTTAGTAACCTACTTTTAAAAAACTTTTATTTTGGAATAATTTTAGATACACAGAAAAGTTACCAAGATAGTTCAGAGTACATGTACTCTGTACCTGGCTTCCTCTAATGTTCACATTTTATGTAACTATGATACGCTTTTCAAAGCTAAGCAATTAACATTGGTATAATATTGTTGCTTGGTAACCTACTTGTATAATATAAAATATATTGAACATTTCCTCACTGAAGCTCAATCTGCCTTTTTAGAACTATGCATAGGTAATATAAATCCTAAATAAATAAGTAAATGTATCATTATAAAAAAGCAGGATTTTAATAGCAAAATATGAATTTTCCACAGTTTATTTAGTTATTCCTCTATTGTTGGCCATTTTGTTTTCTCCAGCATTTTTTATTATTAACAGCACTCTGATAAATATCCAAGTGGTTATATCTTTGCATAGAACCTTAATTATTTTCCTAGATAGAATTTTCATAAATAAACCTGAAATCAAAGGATGTCATTTTTAACTATCTTGATTCATATTGCTGAATTACTTCGCAAAAAATAGTAATTTGCAGGTGTTCTTGTTGTGTATCTAGATGTATCCATTGATTCTTAGAAGCCAAAATATACTTAATAAAAATTGGCCCAAACTCACTGGGGTTTTTCATGCAAGATAGTATAAAAGAAATAAGCCAAAGCTGGAGTCAGGCCAGCCAAGTTGAAACCCCATACTGCCATTTCTACAAATCACTCTCACTTTGAGTTTCTTTCTCTTTATCTATAAAATCAGTTGGTATACTCTGTAGTCTTATGAAGATTAAATGTACTAGATAAATGTGAACATGTTTTACAGTGTCTGGCACATAGATGCTCAACACACTTTTGACTTCATTTTCCTTTATTTTCTTTCCAAATCCCCCAGATTCATAATTTCTGTATAGAAAAGTTAGAAACATGTAAAATATATGTTAATATTTTCCATCTTATGTTTGTTCAGGGACTTTTGAAGAGGAGGTTAAGGTCTTAAGAAGGAAACTATTAGACACCATTACAAATAAAACAAGAATTGCAAATGCATCAAGAAGTCCTCATTAGGTGTCACTCTTGGAAATTCTAATTGGAAATGGTATTTGTAATCTGAAGCCCAAGACATCCTAATTAAGAGTCAATATTTTTTAACCATTTTTTTGTTGTTGTTGTTCATTATCTTACATAATAAGAATCCCAGAAGTAGGGCAGCTGTAGGCTCAGTACCCTCAGTAGCTTGGTGACGTCATTGGGAACAGGTACTTTTCATTTCTTTGACATACTCATCACGTAAGCTTGATTGTAAGACTGGCTCCTTTGGATAGCAAGAAGTCTAGAGAAGTTCCAAGCATCACATTGAGACACAGTGTTGTACAGAAGCAGAAGGATCTTCTGTTTTGTCTCCTGATATCTCCCAGAAGTCCCTTAAAAGCTCTCCCCGCACTTCTCATTTACTAGCACTAGATTTAAATGCCCTCTTCTAAACCAACCTATGGCAAGGAGAGTTGGAAGACCTTTAGTGGGCTTAGACCAACAACATTCATCCTTGCATGTGAGAACTTCCTTCCGAGTCACAAGGAGGAGGGATGAGCCAACAGATCCACTCTTGGCTTTTCCAGCATTCTTCCAGAGAAGAAGGGGTGTTGGGCAGGTCACCAAGAACACCTGATAAGAAATATAATTGAAATATTCAAATTTGGTTTAGCCAGTCTTTTTAAGGACCTATGTCCCCAAAACTGATCTTATCATTGTGAAAGGTAGGAAAAGAGAAAACAGGAATAGCAAGATTTTTGACAATAACAACTAGCATTTGTACAAATTTGAGTTTCAAAACATGTAGTGTATATATTATTTCAATTAATTCTTACAGCTAAACTACAAGATAGTTTATACTGGTATCTTCATTTAATAGAGGAAGGAAGTAGGACTCAGAAAGATGAAGAGATTTCCTATGAACCATGCAGCTAATGAATCACCACACCAGAATTCAAGCCCAGGTCTCATAGTCACAAATCCTCAATGTTTCTGTGGTCTCAAGCTACCTATGAAAGACAGAAGTCACTTAAAAGTGGTAAAAGGATCTGGTGGAGTGTGAAATTGAGAGGTAAAGATTTTGAGTTTCCATGTGGATGACTGTTCTGGGAAGGGATGTGTCCTGGAAATTGTCTTTAAGGAGAAAGATCTTGAGGTATCCTCTAAAATGGAACTACAAGAATGTCAGAAAAAGGAGATGGGGAAGGGAGAGTAGAGGGCTCTTCTTTGCCTTAACAGTGGAGGTGGTTTCACCAGAACTAGACAGGTTGAAGTGCTTGTGAGCTATCCCCATCTTTAGAAATGGCAGCGGGGTGAAGGAGGGTGGTGAGTAAAGCTCTTCCTAAGTCTCCTGAGAACAATCAGCGAACCTGTGTCCTCAAGCCCATAAGTGGCCCTCCAGATACCCAAGTGCGGCCCCTCGACTGAATCCAAACTTCTTGGAGCAAATCCCTTTATTAAAAGGATTTGTTCTATAAAATTTGGATTCAATCAAAAGGCTGCACTCAAGGATCCAGAAGGCCACATGTGGCCCCAAGGCCACAGGTTCCCCACCCTGGATGGAGCAAATGTGCATGCCGCCCCCTAGTGGCACTCCTTGCAGAACACAGGTGTACACAGTTCCTTAATTAAAGGTAGTCCTAGAAAGTTCTGACTTCCTACTTCCTTAAGAGAAGTCTTTCGTGAGTCCCTATCTCAACATATTATTGCCCACCTGCATTTCATGTAAATAATCATCTCCTGATATTTTCATTTGGACGAATAGATTTCTGCATATGTCTCTGATGTCTTAAAATCAAACTCACCCACTCATTAAGCATCAAAAACAAGTAAAATAACTTTGTTTTGCTCAAAAAGATACCTTGCAATAAAGAGGCATATTCCAACAAATATTCATTTATTACCTACTATGTGCCAGGAAAAATATTAGAACCTGTGGGTACAATAGTGAGAAAAAAAATATATCTGTCTCCATGGAGGTTGCATTCTAATGGGGGCAGGGCACAGAAAGTAATAATGAACAAAGTAATTTTATATTTGATAAATTCTATGAAGCAAATTAACAAAATGGTGTGTGATAAAGAGTAATCATGGAAGATCCTCAGAAGTAACAACGAGCTAGCTGAAATCTGGAACCTTCTTTGGGAATAGCCTAGGGAGAAGTGTTTTAGCAAAGGGAATACAAATAACAAGTCTCTAAAGTGGTAGAAAGTTTGGCCAAGTTCCTGAACATAAAGTAGGCTAGATTAGAAGACTCACAGGGAGAGCAGAAGAGATAATCAGGGGGAAATAGGGGGGGCGAGTATGGAGGACTGGAGTGGTGGATGGTGGGGAGGGTTTGAATGTATGCTAAATGCAATGAGGCAAAAGGAGTTCTGAGTAAGGGAGCACCATAACCTGATTAGATAGAGGCCAGCATAGCGTGGTTGAAAAACAGGGAGAGCCTCCCTGATGCAATATACTTCCAGCACTAGAGACCGAATTGATGTAAGAGTTATCATTACTGATACTGTGTTTATCATCTGGTTGCAATCTCAGGTGAAATCCAGGGTCTCAGTTTACTCATCTGTAAAATAAGAGCAAAGTTTTGGCTCAGAAATCTCCTGTCTATTCTAATTAGTAGTAAAAGCAAAACCTTTATCTTAACATAGAACATTATTATTAAACCAACAGCAGCACGTTTATTATTGGATGACTGATGATTGCATGTACGTATGTTTCCCTGTCAAAGGTCCAAATGTGGAAGAGAAGGCTACTAATAAGAAAAATATATATGTATGAAATCACAAGTATTATTGCCAGTTTTTTGAAAATAATTTCCTTTGCACTTGGGAGGGAAAAAATGAATTAATGCAAATTTAGCATTGGAGGATAGCAAGACTTAGTGGAAGTACCAGAAGGTGCTGTAGGTGACCGTTATAGGCAAGTGAGTGAAATAATAATAATTTAAATAATGATAGCAATAATGTATTTAACAAAGACTGTGAGGCTTGTTTAAAGACTTGGGGATAGCAAGGGAAATAGAAAATGTCCACTCTGACTCTAAAGCTCTGTATGTATATCATCCCACTCCCATTTTTTTTTCCAGATTCACAATATCTAACTTGCCGAATGCAGAACTGCACAGAGGCCAACAGAAATAAACCCTTTCCAGGCTACATTGACCCAGACTCTTTGATTGTCCAAGATGACTACGTGTTTGTTCAGGTAGGAAAGATCCACTTGTATTCATCATCTCAAAACATTTCTTGGCCTTGTTTCTGTCTCTATTGCAGCACATTCTGCCTACTTACACTCCCTTAAGAATAAAAAAGAAAGAAGGAAGGAAGGAAGGAAAGAGGGAAGCAAGGAAGGAAGGAGTTTTCAACAAAAGGAAAATTACTGAGCATGGAAGCTTCTATTCTAATCAAATAGTAACTAGTTTCTTTGGGCTGTGTCTGGAGGATCTTATCAGCATGGGGTCACAAAGGCACTGCTTAGGGTAGTAAGCTTGTCTCCAGAATGATGCACTGTTCTGTCCCCCTCATCTGCATTCCAAATTAGCTTCCAGTTATCAAAGAGACTGAGCAAATATGCCAGTCCCTATCAGGGGAATGGTTAGCCTATCAGCCCTCTCCCCAACACCCACCTTAAACACAGAGAAACAGGAGTGGGAAGAGGAAGTTGTGGGGTGGCTAGAGGTGGTAGGAGGCAGAGGTGGCAGAGGCTATGGGGAGGAGAGTAATCAGCTTTTATTGTCATGTACTGACTGTGATTAGAATAAAGAGATTCCAGATGAGATATATTCAGCCAGGCTTTTCACCTCTGAATCCAATGAGAAAATGAATCAAATGAGAAGCTGAAGTGTCATGAGTGGTTAGAAGAGACAAGAAGCAAGTATGCTTTGCTTCTTTTCAGCATTTGCAGAAAATTTTAGGCTTGTTTGGACAATGCATTTAAAAATTCAGTTATTGCTTTCCATGTTAAAAATGACAAAGGTACAATTGCTACACAGCTTATATACATGTATATAAAATTTCACTACAACTGAGACATTCTAGATACTACATTTATTTCGACAAGAAATTGTGATTTAGAATATTTAATTCCATGCTTTGAGTCCATGCTTTGAGGAAGCATTTGTAAATGCCTAACATCAGCCTATATACTTTTTAAATGTCTCACAAATGATTATACACACACACAGGCACACACACACACACACACACACAAACCATTTCCTTTTTCTTCAGGGAAACGAGTAATGAATACTCTGATAATTTCAGCATCAAATTATCAAGTGACATTCAAATAGTTATACATATTGGTTCTGTCTATAATTCATTTCTCTATTAGTGCTGCTCCTAGGAACCTTGTCTGGTTTCTAATAAGTTTATAATCCACATATATAACTTACAAATGTGAATCAGTTCTCCATTTAGAATTTCATATATTTTTTACCTATGCCACCCTGAACATGATCCTTGTAACCAATCACTAGGACTAGGAGGTCATCTGATCACATCATGGTGAAGATAATCACATGCCTAAGTGTCTGATGCACCCAAGGCAGTTGTTGACATTCTGAGTATGCAAACTCCAGCTCACATTCAAACTGCGAGTGTTTATATCGGTTAAGAATGGCTTCAGAGGAGAGTGAGGTTGGCAGTGGTGTCCTTTCTACTAAGCCCTGCGTGGTGAGACTACTGCTGAGGTGGAGACCACACCCCTCCCGGCCCTCCCTCACACCCATTGGGATTCACTGGGCTGTTAATTTTGGACAAAATTAGTGAAGGTAGCTCACACTTTTCCTCTGAGACATAGACCTAGAGTGAATTTGGACCACAGTCCTGGCCTGGCTTTCTATCCAACGTGCCAGCGCTCCTGCCTTGCGATGTGCCCACACTCATCAATATGGCACCATCAAACTGGAATTCAGGGCCCAGAGAAGTTAGGCTCTAACGCTGCCACTGTTTGCCCTGGACCATTTCCTGCTGATACGGTGTGGGAATCTCTTTGTGTGGCCACAGATTTGGGGTTAGAGAGCTGGGCTGCCGATGGACAAATGAGCCAGTGTACCCTGAGGCTTATATCAATTGGGAAAAAAAAAAAAAAACCTAAAAATGTTTCCCAGCTTTTGAGCCACATTGTAAATTTAAGAATTGTGTTTTTGTCCAGTAGGTTCAGTTTGGGCCTCTGACCAACTCACACACACCGTGTAAGTTGTTTCTGAGCTGAATGCCAGGTCTTTACACTGGTCCGCAACAGGAATTCCTGCTGTTTTGTCGTGTTGGCAACTATCCCCTTCCGCTCAGGTGGCTGTCGTGTGACCTGTAGCTGTTCTAGTAGCTCCTCTGACAGCCTTGTTTCTATGATCCAGCTGACTTCAGGAGGCCGGCCGCACTACTACGTGTCCTACCGAAGGAACGCGTTTGCCCAGATGAAGCTTCCGAAATACGCTTTGCCCAAGGTATGGCCCGAATCGCTTTCTTCCTGCCACTCTGTCCTTGCTTCCCAGAGCCCTGCCTCCACGCCCTTTCCTCAGGACACGGTTCCCACAGTCATTTCTTCCTCTACATTTCCCAACTCTGTTTCTCAAGTTCGCTCCGCCTTACTTTCTTTCCTGCCAGTCTCATCACCCTCCTCTCTTTCTCTCTCCCTTTTATTTCTTCCTCTTTCTCTCTCTCTCTCTCTCTCTCTCTGGAATTCTTGCTGTAAGAGCATCCAAATAAACTAATAATTGATTTGTTTTTGCTTTTCAATAGTAAAGGTTTTCAAGCAGTATGTGTTGGGTTACTAACAAGGCAGGAAATATTTTTTGGACACATGCTCTATCGGTGCAAGAGGTGTGCTCCGTTCCCATCGCATTTTATGTTTCTCAATTGTTTATGGAGAGGCGATGCAGAGACATGGCTCCAACCTTTGCGCTCTCTCTCGATGCAACTTCTGAGACTGGTTGTCTTTAGAGTTCAGAGGCACAGCTAAGGTTTTAGACTTCCCCAAAGGCATACCCTTTTGAAAATAGTGGCAAGCAAAAGTTAAAGACCCTCAACTGCCGACATCCCCAGGCTGTCTTTTCCTGAAACGCTGGAGAACTGCGTTAATACGGAGCGCCACCTAGTGGAGGTCACGCCGACTCGGGCGCTCAAAGCTGTGCATTTGTAAATCTTGCTGCCATTGTGATGTATTTTAAGCGACTGGAAATTGTTAATATACTAGTGTGCCCTTAATCTTAGAGCAAGGGAGTTGTATGCGGCTATAAGAAAGGGACTCCGCAGGTTTAAATAGAGTTATAGCTCAACTTTGAAGTCTTTGAGTTGCACAAAAACATAAAGAAAAAAAATTTTTTTTGATTGAGTTTTCATGTTTCTTTCTCTTGTATTTTCATCCATGACTTTGTAGTATGCTGTCTTGGACCACCAGCAGATAGCTGCCCAGGAAATCATGTTATAGAAAATAGCACAAGGACATAGCAGGCCTTCTCTCTCAGGAAAGCCCATAGTAACATACTCTGACTTCTCCAGGCAGAATTTTCTTTCTTGGCTACTCTTCTACCCCTAACCCTAACATAATGAAAGGCGGTCCATAAACCTCAGCCCATTAGAGGTAATAACACACATTAAATTGCACTATTAACTCCAGAGAACTATATTCATGTTAGTGGTTATTATTATTTTCAGCTGCTAAAAGATTAATGACTGTGGTAATTGCCCAGAACTGTATGTAGATCTGTGTCTATATACATTTAAATGCTTCTTCCTCTTGATTTGGCTTAAATTTTTTTTTTCAATAAGAACTTGCAACATTGAAGTTGTGTTTAGATGAGAACTGGGTAAAGTCAGTATGTAAAAGGAAAACTGAGTGTTGTTAAAATTACCCTTAATAATCTATTAAGAAGGTCTATCAGGGAGATGAGCATGTTACCTCTGTAAATGCAACAGAGCTGGGGTTTATTTCCCCTTAAGAATTGAAATAAATTGTTGTTTCTTTCATTGACCAGTAGACGAAATAGTTGACTTGCAAGATTTGTACCTTAAAAACAAAAAGGGTTATATTCAATGTAGTGAGATACTGTTGTTCAAGAAGCATATAGAAATTAGGATCAAATTAGGAGAACAGCAGATCTGAGTCACTCATCTCATGTTTGCTCTTGAAAATTTACTCTTTAAGGGGAATAAGTCGCTGCCAAAACCACATGCTATTTGCAGCAGAACTGAGGCAGGAACTCAAGTCTCCTGACTCCAAGGGTAGTGTTTTTTTTATATTATACTTTCCTTGCCTTGAAAATAAATTAATAGCTTCTATTATTAAAACATAGCATCATTAACCCTTCGAAATTTGATATAGTATTAGAAAGAAGCATCAATAGGAAAACCCCATTGCTCTAAGGAGCCCAGAAATAGTAGTTCAAAATCAAAGAACCTTGCATAGACCCATTCCTGGAGAGTTGGGAAATAGACACTTTGCATTGCTTGCTCATAGCCATCACACAGATCACTGCTGACAGTCGCCCCCAGTGGCATCTAGCCAATCTGGAAGGGAAAAGCTTTGCTTTGAACCTGGGTCGGCTGTCTGTCCTCCTCCCCCTGCTCTCCCAAATGAGCATGTTCCATTACTCATCCTCATCTGAGTTCTGAAGGTAGAGTGAGTGATTAATTTAGCTTGTTCCCAGAAAAATGGGAACTAGTACAGCAAATGAATGTATTTGGTCCAGGTGGGTGTTTATTATTTAAGGCAATGAGATGCTTCATTGCAATCCCATCACAACTTCAAAAAGAAGCCCCAGCTTGGGTGGAGTGATCTGCAGCAAAGGTGCATATATTTCACGGTCTTCTGTCAGAGCCAGGGCTGCTGCAGCTGGAAATGAACAAAGCTTCATGCCGACCAAAGAAATCGAGACAAACCAGCACTTTTGTGCTCAAATTTTCTTTAATCATTCACTGCCATTGTATCAGCTCTTGAAAGACCATAGTCACCCTGAGCTCTGTTAAAAAATATATATTTAATAATATAATGGTAAAGAATGATAGGGGTAGGCGGGAGATTTTAGTATTGTTGTTGCCATTTATAGCATGTGGCCCTCCAGACAGGGAGACATGAGTGACAGTCTCCCTTCCCTGAACTTACTTGGAGCTCGTTCTGAGCTACTCAAGTGAGATAAATGAGGCAATACATATGAAAGTGCTCTGAGCATTTTGGAGGACAGATACTCTATAAAAGCAAGGTAATATTATTATTAGTATGGATCTAGTTGTCTCCATGGTGGAAGATCGATGTGGACCGGGATGCAGGTGATGCGAAGGTGGCTTGATTCACGACAGGAGACCCGGATTAGAGACCAAGATCTGTCACTAACTTGCTTTGAAACCTTGGGCTAGTTTATCAATTTCTCTTTTCCTCATTTTTTTTTTTTCTAAATAAGGAGCTTAGATTCACAAGAATATTTTCTCACGTGTGTTACTGACAATAAAATGTCCTTAGTAGTGCTTCATGAAAATTTGGCTCTGCAATTAAATAAATTTTAAAAAAGAAAAACTCCATTCTATGTTCCTTGCATAGAGAATAACAGTAGCTGGCTAGTGTGTTGAAGGTTCTAGGATGTCCTATGAGCTAGAAAGCTCTTTACTTCAGCATTTATTAAAATGTTTTATCAAAGGACCCTCCCTTGTTTAAAATGTATTAAACTCCAAAGAATACCAGTGTCCTACAGAACAGACTTTAGAAAAGTCTACAAGATCCCATCTTGGCTAAAATTCTGTGACTCAGTGAAAGCATTCAACATTAAGTGCCACTTTGGGAGAAAAAGCACATTTTCCTGATAGAGGAAGGGGATTTAGGGAAGAAGATAAAAGAGAGATGACATTTAAATATGTCAAACCTTTCAATTAAAATATTTAAGATGAACATCATTTTTAAAAAATCTGTTCAATGTAATTAAATTATATGAAAGGAAGGAAAGACTGGATCTTGGTCCATATCTAGAGATGTCATTTTAATCTGTTATCATTTCATGACTAGTTCTCTAAGTGATCTAAATCAAAATACTGGATGCATCTGTGTTTTCAGTTCTAAACCTATAAAGCAAAGGTTTGTGAGGAGTGGAATGGTAAGCGTGATCTATTTAGTCCTGCAGTCTAGGATTATTTAATCAAATGCCTATTGTGAGGACCTCACAGGTTCAGCAGTACAGAAATTCTCTCTAATACAGAGAGGAGCTAGCTACGTGAGGGTCAGGTTATTGCTGAAATATTTTAACTTGTATTCAGGGATCATGCTACAAATTACTGATAAAAAAGGAAACATGAAATTTGAAGGCGTTGTTTGACAATTGTAAATGCTGGGGTAAGAATTTAGATCTTTGCCATATGGGAAATGAGAAGCCATAGAAGGTTTGGGCCCCAATATATGAACAGCCCTGCAACTAATTTCCACAGCTGGGTCTCTCCATTAGAAAGAAACAAAACACTTGGATGAATCACTTTTTGTTGAATATATTAGTTAGGACTCTTAACAACTGCAATCAACAGAAAGGCCAAATCAACCATGCTTAATCAACAAAGAGAATGTGAGAGCTCACTTAACTGCAAATACCTAACATGTATAAAGCATACGCCAAGTGCCAGGCACTGTTGTAAGTGCTGAACACTTACCAACTGATTTCATCCTCACAGCTCCATGGGGGACACACTAACCTTATCTCTATTTGCAGGGAGAAATTCTAAGGCACAGAGTTTCTACTGTTCATGCAGCCAAGTCACAGAGCCAAGATTTGAACTCAAGTAGATTTACTCCAAAGTCCATTCTTTTAAGCATTTTACTATACTCTCTTCTCTAACTGAGTCTGGAGGTCGGATAGGCTCCTTAGATGTCCACATCCAAGGACTCAGAGAATGTCCCAGAATTGGGCCATCTCTCTCCATCTTTTGACCCTATTTTTAGCAGGATTATGTTCATCCTCTGCCTTCAAGATATGTGTTCAGCAGATTTGGGGTTTTTATTAATTCTTACTGCTTACAAACCAGTAGTAAAATATTTCTTTTGTCTCTCTCTAATAATTCCACATTCTAGAAACATGTCTTATTGACTTTACTTGGGTCACATGCCCATCACCTGTCCAATTGCTGTTGTCAGGGAAATGGAATATTCTGAACGCCAGGCCTAAAAGCTCACTTCTGGTGCTGAGAGTAGAAGAAAGTAGCAAAGATTTTGGATTAAATATAGAGAAGAAATATGTCTAAGAAGGATAAAGCAGTTTTTCAAATAATATTAAACTATACAGTCAGCCCTCCTTATCCTTGTGTTCCGTATCTGTGAATCCAACCAACCTCAGATCAAAAATATTTGAAAAAAATAACAGTATAATAAAAAATAATATAAGAAAAAAATACAGTGCAATAACTATTTATATAGCATATACATTGTATATAATCTCTAGATTATAGGTAATCTAGAGATGATATAAAGTATACAGGAGGATGTGTGTAGGTTATATGCAAATAAAATGTGCCATTTTATGTAAGCGACTTGAGCAGCTGTGGATTTGTATATCTGAGGAGGGTCCTGGAACTAATCCCTTCATGGATACCAAGGGTCAACTGCAGTTACCAAAAGAATTGTAGATAGACATTAAGTTGGTATAAGGACACACTAAATTAATGCGCAGTGTTCATCATTGGCCTCCCCACTCTGGATTTTTTTCTACAAAATGTTTCCAAACTCTAGTGTATGTCATATGGAGCATGAGTAGAGGTGAGGAATATGAAACCCTTTAGATAGGACTTCTTCCTTCTGAGATCCTGAGTTCACTGTGATCAAAGTTAAAGAGGAAGCAGAGTCAGGACTATTGCTGATTGATTGACTGATTGATTGATTGACTGAGAGAGCGTGGGCATATATTAGCACAAGAAATTTAGGTTAGAAGGTAAGTAGAATTTTCCAGCACTGGATTTGCTAACAAGGAAGATTGTTAGATTTCCTGAATCTTTCCAAAATAGAATATGGTCCATCTGGCGAGATTTGAGTACTAAGCTACACAAAGGACAAGAAACTGGTCTGTGTTGTTCTTTTTAATTATATGCAAGTCTTTGTTTTTGGTTTTTGGAGATTGTACCATGTCTACTGCCTTTGGCAAAGGATAAAAGGCAGGCAAGAGCATATATATATGAACAGGCATCCCCTAAAGGAGACAGCAAGCCTTGGTCTGAGTTATCAGGCTTTGGTCTGCTCGTCTCTACTGCACTTCCCTAGACAATGAAGGAATAAAAGGTTTGGAATTCCCACCCCAGGGGCATCTGCTCACTGCTTCCATGTTACCTTTGCCTTGTTTCTATCTCTAGTACCTCCAGGGTCTGAAAACAACATCAATTATGCAGACTAGTTTTTCCCTCTTTCATTAAATGAAAGAGGTTTCCTGCAGAACCTATGAGTATAGATTTTGGTAAGCAGCTAAGTCCTTGGACACTCATTAACATGAAGATTAATACTTTGGGGTTCTCTGGTGAATGCTTTCCTTAGGAGTGGGGAGGACTTTTCGGGGATTGCTGAACCTTAGGGCAGTGCTTCTCAAATTTTAATGTGCGTGCAGATCACTTACAGATCTTATTAAAATGCAGATTTTTATTCACTAGGTGAGGCCTAAGGTTCTGTGTGTTTAACAAGCTTGCAGGCCATTCCCTTGCTGTGAGTCCGTGGACCACACTGAGAGATATAGGGTTTGTCTATTTTCTGTCTGTCCCCATATCTACCCCATATAAGCCTTCTGAGCAAGTACCATGTTTGTCCTTGGCAAACATATCAGGATGATTGATTCTCTAAATCATACATACTTAAGAAAGTATTTTTCAAATTATCTAATGAGGCATTTAAATTATAACTGAGCTACCAAGCATCCCTCTATCCTATTTTCTCATGACTTTATTGCCTAACCCTACAAGTGACAAAGGAAATATATGATTAACACTTAACTAATTAATTATTTCTCATATATGCAAAAGGAAGTGCTCTATCTTCCCCTGAAGTGCTTATTATGATATTCCTTGTTAAATTCCACAGTCTTTGGATGCCTGCCAAGCTAACATATAAAACTCTTCTTTCCTCTTTACTTCCTTGTGTCTTTGTTCAGGACATGCATGTCATCAGCACAGATGAGAACCAAGTGTTCGCAGCAGTCCAAGAATGGAACCAAAATGACACGTACAACCTCTACATCTCAGACACCCGGGGGATCTACTTCACCCTGGCCTTGGAGAACGTCCAGAGCAGCAGAGGCCCCGAGGGCAACGTCATGATTGACCTCTATGAGGTATGTCACCAGGCATATGTGGCCCTGAGCCGCAGCAGTGCCCGGACTGGCTGCTGAAGACCCAGCACTGGCTGTTTCTCTCATCATTTTAATACTGGTTCTTTACGTGGCCTTTCCTCTTGGGAGATGGAGAGATTTGCAGAGCATTCATTTTTATTAGTTAATTTGCAACCCACAGAACATCCCTGGAAGGGATTCTTTTTTGACTAAGGCCTCAGGGCATGAAGCCCCAGAAGACTTGGAGAACATCTGGGGAGGCGGGCAAACAAGTAAAGGGTTTGAAAAAGAGTGATATTTGAAAATAGTTTTGAAGGGCAGACAGGGTGTTGAGTAAAGGGGCGGTGGGCAGCCTTCCCTTATCTCTCTCAGAAGACAGAATGACAGAATGACAGGGACAAGGGGCTTCCTTGCATTCCATCAGAAGACACTCTGTTTGAAGACCTCCGTACCTGAATAACCTCTTCTGCTAATGGCCTTTCTCTCCCAGGGCCAGGGAGTGAGATAAGATCAATAGGTCTTTTCTCCTAAATCTAGAAAAAATACTAATAAAAAACAACTATAGTAACAAAAACAGGGCTCACCAGATTTCCCTAAAGGAACTATGGCTCTTTGTTTCTCAAAATGACCACGATTCAAAAGAAAATCACATATGCTGGATCAGTTAGCTTTCATGACAAACACCAGTGCTCTCATTGCCGTTGAAGGCACCGTTAAGTAGAAAGAAAGCTGCTGTTTTAGGATGGATTTTAGCCATTTGTCAGTCTTATCATGCACTATGAAAAATTCATAATAGGTTGTAATAAGTCATTTAAAACATATTCAGAATGTGGGAAGTATAACCATATATCTATCTGTATTCTATCTGGAAAAAACTTAAAATGGATTCAAATTTGTACAGTCATAATGATACTATTGTTTGGTTGAGAATAAGTTCAAAGAGTCAAGAGGTGCTTTGTTATAACAAGGAGCAAGGAAGTTATATACAATATGAAAGAAACCAATTTCACTTAAGAAATTTTAACCTATCATTGTAATTCCTTTTAAAGTATTCTAGTTTCCTTCTCCTTCAGAAAAGTTCTTAGGGATTTTCTTGTGGTATCTAAACTTCTCTGTATGTGTAAAGGCATGCTGATAAAGTGTGTGCCCAATTTAGAGCTCAAGTATTTGTAATGGAAATTATAGCAGACTAGCATAGAGCATAGTTTGTGTGTATATATTTGGAAAAATGCACTGCAAACTTTTTCATACTTTCACACGTTTTTTTCTACTTCCTCTCCTGCCCATGTTTCAGATAGAGCATCATATATCTCAGCTTCAAACTGAAAATACATTCTAAAAACATTTACATATTCTAGTGATTTAGTTTTAAATTCATCTTGGATAAAATATAATTTAAAATATATATTTCAGATTCAGGTTGCCTGAGTTTAAGTCGGAGAAATGCCACTTGTATATATTCTTGAGACAAATCCAGTCACTTCTGAGCCACAGTTTCCTCGTTTAAAATATGGAGATAAACATGATACCCACTTGATAGGATTTCTCTGCGGATTAAACGAGTTAATCCTTATAAAGCGCTGAACACAATGCCTGAAATATAGTAATGCTCATCAAATTTTAGATAGCATCATTGGTACTATGTTTCAATGTGTCTAAGCACCAATACAATCTTCTACTCTTGTAGTCTTAAAATCTACCCACGTTGTTTAAATGACCAATATATTTCTATTATATTATTTTGGATATCTACCTCTTCCCATATGGCAATTATCATAGCCATATGACATTCTTTAACACCAACTAGTTGTCTTCTTATAAACAAGTGTAAATTGCCACATTTCTTTCTTCATTTGTAAATGGCTTATACACATTTAAACTTGAAATATGTTTTGTTGAAATGCCATGCATTTTTTTCCCTTGATCCAGCACTTACAATGGAAGTATTTTTGCTCTCAGCATCAGCTGGTGTGAAGTCAAGGCAACTGTCCCAGCTTAATCACCCAGTTTGCTTTCCTGGGCCTAATTCTGTCCTTGGTCTCCCAAAAAAATGTTCTGATTTTCAGGTTGCATTTGGCCCTTCATGATTATTCTCTTTTCTGTTTTCAAATCAATACAGAATAGATTCACTAAATAAATTTTGTTTTCTGCTAGAAATAGAGATCATTTTAATTGGTCCCTTGAAGATAGGAAAGATGACAGATTTGGGCAGGAATGACTTTGCAATGTCCTGTTTTTTGCGACTATTTTCATGATTGGTTTTCTGAATTCAAACAGGGGTAACAGGTATGGAATGAGAAGCGGAAACAAGGCTACCTCTGGACATGTGGACATGACAAACATTGCTTTCTTAATCCTAGTGTTTCTCGTTCTGTCTCTCTTGCAGTTGACTATCTGTAGGGAAACTGCTGGCTTCTACTACCATCACTTTGAGCACCTGTGTGACTGCATTATGTAAAAGTGTTCTGCATCCTGGGGCTGGAAGAGAAGAGTCTTTGTTTTATTAGCCTGACAGTTCACAGTGGCGAGAATTGAAATTGATGTGATCAGAATGGCAGTGCCGTATCTGCTGATTACCTAGATAGAAAGAATATTGGCTGACACGGAGCCTGGCACAAATGTTCCCTTAAATCTGATTGTTCTGGCTAGCAGGAAGCTGAAAGCCATCTAGCATGAATTTCCCAGTAGAATTGTAACGAATGATGAGAGCTTAGAGAGAAATGAAAAGTAAGAAAATCCATAAATGAATTAATAAGAAGCAGAGATGAACAACGTATGAGGTGGGGGTGGCAGAGACAAAATACCTGGAGTGCATGGCTGCTCACCTTTGAGGTGACTAAGGAGGGTAACATTTGTCCTTTGTGTGCTTCTGCATGCCAATTACCTGCTATGCTTGTACTTGTGTGCTTTGTAGGCTATTTTAACAGAGGTGAACTGTATAATGTATAAGTGTGTGGATGGGTCTGTGTATTAAGGATATGCATTGTTGATGGGTCTTTGTGGGAAATGCAGAAGGAAGCACAGTTATTAAAATTAATCATTTTGTTCGCACACATATCGGAACCTGGCTACAAATGCTGTGGCTTCCTACCCTAGAACTACATGTGTGTACTGGATGTGTTAGGCAAATGCTGGGGGCAGAGTATCAGGGGGACCATCTCACATGGTTAAGTTATTGAAATACCAGAATTTTCCTTCAGTGTAAGTTGGACTCCATTCAAGAGAGTAAAGACATGTGAGCTAGGAAAGTTGGCTACAGAGCAAAAGTACTAGAAATAGATTTTTGTTGATGAAATATCATAATAATAATGGCTAATCTTTTGGAGTGCTATTATGCCAGGCATGGTGTAAAGAACCTTCCATAACTATCTCATTCAATCTGTTAACTTCATAACCTAGGGACTATAATCACTTCCACTTCAAATATAAATAAATGAAGGCAGGTGGGACAGGGAGAATACAGTAATGTTGCAAGATTGCAAAACTAGTAAGTGGCAGAATTAGGACATCAATTGTAGACTATGCAAACTTTCAACTACAAACTATCATGTTTTCCCTGAAAGATGAGTATCTGGGCTTGTATTTGTGGATGAGTAATACTAATAGCATCAAGACCGAAGAACACTGAAGGACAGGGTAAATTGTGATAGACTATGCCTAACAGCGGAAGAAACCAAACAGGAAGAAGAAAATGATCTGGGGACAATGTCACTCTTGGGTAGTTAATTACCCAAGACCTACACACCACCTTCTGAACCGAGTCCTGAGTTACAGCTAATTCAGGCTGTGTTAGCATGTGGCTCCCAATTTAGTCTGGTAGATGTATTTCTGTAAGAAATGTCTAAAAACTACTGTCCCAAAACTCTGTTGTTCCTGAATATCAGGAAAGTTCTAGTGGCATATGTGTGTTGGGTAACAGAAGACAGTATGCTTGATGGTGGCTAGAGCAAAAGAGATGTGACGAGTGTTCTGAGACAAGTGATTCCTAGTGTATTTGTGAGGTGTGGGTGATGAGAGGGAGTCTGACAGCTTTGGATAATATACTCCCTCCTTTGAGAAGGAAATATTAATTAATGATGATGAAGAGCACTTTGGCTTAATGGGCAATGACAGTTCACACCAACTGAGTGGAGAAGGTTGTGTTGGGAGTGAAGCTAACTGGCTAACAAATTCAGAAGGCACAAGAATGTGTGCATACATGAATGAGCCATAGGGCCTCACGAAAGACAAGCCAGTGACCGGGACATGTTCTGTTATACACCTAGTGTCTTCTACACGTTATGAGTACCCTATCTCTAAGGGAGAAAACTCAATGGCCATGATGATATAGCTTACACTGTGGTTTCTTGGAGACAGATTGCCTCTTACAATCCAGGGTAGGAAGTAGGGAAGAAATATGCTCTCCTACCCAAGATATATTTATTACTACAGGATATTGAATGTACGATCTAATTATTCAAGGCTACTATCTCCCCAGGAAGAGAGTGCTGTTTGATCATGATCACAGATAAAGAAAGAACATTTAGACCTTTTTTAGCCAATGGATTCTCTGATTGCAGAGGCACTCCTGGCTACCGCTGAATATGTCTCTCCCATCTGGCATTCTCTCTTTAGAAGAGAAAAATATTCTATTCACAAAGCCCAAAGAAATCATGGTCATGAATATATCCTCTTTATTTCCACCATTGTCTTTCCATCTTTTTTTATTTTCTTCAAATGTTGGCACTTAGGATTTGTAATTTAAGTCTAAAACTGAGAGGGTGGGAGTATTTAATCCTTAATCAGCATCAGAGGCAGAAATAAGCAAAAACTCCTGCATAAAAGTCCTCCCAACTTAGCCTCTACATGGGACATATGAATGATTGCTATAGGAGAGAAACATCTAGAGAATAAACATGAAAAAACAAGGGATATATTTGGGGTTCTTCCTTTAAATCACCAAAGAAATCCAAATTCCCAGCACCTAGCACATTCCACTCTCAAAAACATCTGTTGGCCGGGCGCAGTGGCTCACGCCTGTAATCCTAGCACTCTGGGAAGCCGAGGTGGGCGGATCGTTTGAGCTCAGGAGTTCGAGACCAGCCTGAGCAAGAGTGAGACCCCATCTCTACTAAAAATAGAAAGAAATTATATGGACAGCTAAAAATATATACA
This sequence comes from Eulemur rufifrons, assembly GCF_041146395.1. Taxonomy (NCBI): domain Eukaryota; kingdom Metazoa; phylum Chordata; class Mammalia; order Primates; family Lemuridae; genus Eulemur; species Eulemur rufifrons. Next base: position 52,294,394 of record NC_091010.1, on the reverse strand, counting down.
GAAAAAAAATTAGCCGGGCATGGTGGTGCATGTCTGTAGTCCCAGCTACTCGGGAGGCTGAGACAGGATGATCCCTTGAGCTCAGGAGTTTGAGGTTGCTGTGAGCTAGGCTGACGCCACGGCACTCACTCTAGCCTGGGCAACAGAGAGAGACTCTGTCTCAAAAAAAAAAAAAAAAAAAAAAAAAAAAAATCTGTTGAATGAAAAAGTATAATTGCTTAGATATTCTAGATGTTATATCCTCAGTGCTTAAAATGTCATATGATGTATAGTAGATGCTCAGAAAATATTCGCTGAACGACTATTGAGTAAATATACTGAAGGATGACTAAAATACAGTTTCCTTTGGGCATAATATCCTAGTATGATATTTCTCTCAGGATACTCTAGGATGACAGAGAAGTTTGAAGAAACAGAACAGCCACAGAGTTAAGTGTGTGAACTCTGGAGTTAGACAGACTGACTTGGAGTCCAGATCTAAGATTCTCTAGTAGAATGACCTTAGGCAAGTGGTTGGCACATCTGAACTTTGGTTTTGTCATCTGTGAAATGAGGGTAATATTAGCTCTACCATCTATAGTGCATGGAGAGATTCATGTGCTCATGTTTGCAAAGCCTTTCATGTGCAGGTTGAATATCCCTTATCCGAAATGTAGAGACCAGAAGTGTTTCAGATTTCAGACTGTTTTTTGGATTTTGGGATATTTGCATATATATAATCAGATATCTTGGGGATAGGACCCAATCAGGAAATTCATTTATGTTTCATATACACCTTATACACATATTCTGAATGTAATTGTATACAATATTTTTAATAATTTTGTGTACGAAACTAAGTTTTAACCAGGTTTTGACTGTGACCCATCACATGAGGTGAAATGTGGGATTTTCCACTTGTGGCATCATGTTGGCACTCAGGAAGTTTCAAATTTTGGAGCATTTCAGATTTTGGATTTTCAAACTAGGAAGCTCAACTTCTGTGGTATCTGACACTTCATAACAACTCAATAAATTTGGGTTAGCAGTTATTATTCTTATATACTCTTTTCTTAACAGATTAATTGAGATATCATTCACATATCACACAATTCACCCATTTGAAATGTACAATCCAATGGTTTTTAGTGTGTTCACAGAGCTGTGCAATCATCACCCCAATCAATTTTAGAACATTTCATCATCCACTGTAGAAACTCTATAACCATTGATAGTCATTCTCCATTTCTCCCCTCTCTCCCATCCTCTCCTCAGTGATGGTTAACAGAGGCATAGGTGTTATATCTTCTTATGCAGAACCATTACTATATTACTGAATGGAAAAACAGGGCACCTTTACAAAGTGACTTTCTTAATATTATTTTTTAAAGAAGCAGTATGGTGGACTGAATGGCAATCCAAAGGTTATATTAGAATGGGACATGATAAAGTAAGATATCACAGCAGAAGAAAAAAATTGAATTAATTTGTGGCAAGGAGTATGAGGAGTTCTAGAGACATTTATGGGAACACCGAGTCCCATGAGAAGATTCTACAGTTGTTGAGAGCCAAGATGGCGGTACCATCTATATGAGAGACAAATTGAAAAACAGAGAAGTGTTGGGGATAGGCAGGGAGAAAAGAGATTCTGATTTCTGGAAAAGGCTTATTGAGCTGGACCTTGAGGGAAGAATAGGTAGAGACATATCAGGAGGTTGCCAAGGGGAGTTGGGGGTGGCCTTATGAACAAAAAGAGTCAGGTAGTGCTTTGAGACTGTCATTCTGGGGGCAGAGGAAATGCACTAATGTGCTTTGTGTTAGGCTTAAGGTTTGAGCTTCATATTTAAATCTAATGAAAATTATGATATTAAATAATAAGAAAAAACTAGTAATTCCTCCATATGAGAACCAAAAAAAAAAAAAATCCGCCATATGAGAAACAAAAAGACAAAAGTAGTTTTCCAGCAACTCAGCATTCTCAGAGATCTTCATGCAGAATTCAGAAAGGCTTAAAAGGTAACAAGTCTTTTCCCACAGGGAGACAAACTCCCAACAGTGCGATGTATCACTCCCATAGGAGTATCTTCATTGGAAATTCTGTGTCTACGTGAAAGCATGTCTTCCACTGGGAATATTACCTTTCCCACCCCATCCCATCCCTCAGGCCCACTGCATTCTGTAAATATGCACGTAGTGTGGTTACAGAGAGTGGTTATCTGGTGATATAAACATGGCCCCTCATCCTCATTGGAGCTCCCGACCTTATACACAGACACATGCACATATACATGCACACACATGTATACACATGTACATCCACACACATTCCACATTTGGGGCACTAATGCTGCCCCCTCGATATCCAAAGTCCTACAGTGAGAGCACAGGGGTTCCAAAATCTCTATGATGAGATCTTAGAAAAAGACCCTGGAGGAGAGTGTGTCATGCCCAAGGGTTACAGTGAGACCATAGAAAGATGGATTTCTCAAGCTCAGAGTGAAAGGATCAGGGAATGACATAAACACCTAAGAGCAGGGCTGACTATCTCTGTAGACTAGGCCAAAGGAGGAAAAAAAAATAAAGTAAAAATAACACCTCAAGTGGATAAAATGCCTTGGCTGCAAGAGAAAAATAAGCAGACCCTGTCCAGCTCTGTCCCCTATCGACACACATTCCCTTTACTTTGCCAAGTTTTTATTCCTCAAGATAAACCTGAAGGCCAAGCTGCCAGCGATGAATTACAAAGCACAGCTCTCTGTTCAAGTGGCATTTGATAATGCCAAGCAGTCGGGGGCCAATAAAGTCACCACTTCTACAAATCAAATGAGCCAGCTCCTAAGCGTGCATAACCCTGCTCTGACACCCTTGCCAAAAGAGGGAGAGGGCAGGAAGGAAAATGGGCAATGAAACTACTGGAATAGGTAACATTTTCATTTTTTCTGCACTTATTGTAACCCTCTAGAGTGTTGAATGGCTAAGACAGAATCGTTTCTCATTTCTGGGTGTGATATGGAGGGAAGACCGGTATGACTTTGTGAAAATTCTGATTTCCGTAATTTAATTTGTAAAGAACTGGCAGGTTAGTCGTATTTATAAGTATGTAACAGCCTCCTGAACATATGCAAAGCCAATATGGAGTTCCCTGGTGAGCAGCCCTTGTGGCGCTAGCGTAGTGAGTTACTAAATAGTGTTTGTAATTAACACGCCGGCGTTGGGAGGTAGAGTGCTCCTGGAGTCCATGCCTTCCACATTTGCTGAGGATCGACAACGCACGAGAATTGTTCCGGCTGCTGCTGATTGCCCAAAATGCTGCTTGTTTTCCTAAGTAGTTTGAAGTATTCCTCTCAGCAACTCACTTATGCTGTTTATTTGCTTAACAAACTTGTGGTTCCAAAAGAGTACAAATTTGGCCCAACTCTAAATTATCCCAGATGCCAAATCAGCAGGTACAAACTAATGAGATCCGACTGTGTCAAAAGCAAAGGCAAAATGTGTTGTCTTCTACTGATCAAAACCCAACCACTTTGAATTGACAAACTCAGAGCTGTATCTGTTGAAAGAATGTTGGAAATCAGACAGATTTGGGTCTGAATCCCAACTCCCTATAATCATAAGCAATTAAATTTGTCTACACCTCAGTTTCCTCATCCATAGGATTGGGATAAGAGCTGTAGTGCGGGTTTATATTGAGCACTGGAGATTTTATATATAAAGTGTTGGGCATAGTGCCTGGCATTTGGCAAGGAGTGAAGAGATGGCACCTATTGCTTTACTGTATTCTGTTTAAAATTTTCATATTATAAAATAAAGGAGCCGTCTTAAGTTAAAGGTTCACATGTGCTTACTAGCTTATTCACTTACGCCTTGTGTGTGTTCCAGAAAGCCATTTAATCTAAGTTTCCATTTTCTCATCCTCAAAATGTGGCTAATGATAGTTACATCATGATTATTGTATTAAATGTGATAATGCACATGTGGTGTTAGAAAGTGCTACTCGACACATTTCAGACCTTTTTCACACTGCCCTTCAGTTTTTCTGGATTGCGATAATTTCAAGCAGGGTGAAGTATGCATGAATGTGTTTGGTAAACTAAAGCACCTGAAAAATATAACGCGCAATTAATGATTTGTTTTTGCACAATTTTGACAACTTACCCATTGTTACTTCTTTCCTAACATATGGAAGAGAGGAGGTAATTGTATTTTCAGAGCCAAATAATTAGCAAGAACTGTTTATCATGAGAACAAGAGTGTTAAGAGAATGGAGTAGGGATCATTTGATGATTTAGGGAAACCACTGTCTCTTTCCATTTAAAAGCTCTTCTCTTAAATCCAATGTATTTTGAAGAGAGATACTTTGTTAACAACAACAACAACAACAAAAACATAGTAATTGGATCAGGTGCTTTAACTGGCCTCTTTTAATTTCCCAAACCTGCAGATAGCTTAGTAACAGGTAGTCATTGCGAGTATGAGCTGTGAAGCCATAGAGTTCTGGGTTAACATCCCAGGTCTAACCCTTCATATGTGTCCTTCGGCAGTGGGACCTCGAGCAAGTCACTTTATCTGGATGAGCCTGAGTTTTTCTCATCTGTTAAATAGAGTAAGTGATACTGAAGAGGACTGTTACAAGGATTAAATGAGATAAAGTGTTTGAGACTCTGGGTGCTGTGCTAGCACACAATAAGACTAGCCCCTATTTATTTATCAAGCAACAGAACAGAAAGCATCAGAGTTTATCTCTTGGCAACTGCAGACTTCTGCCAACATGCATTAGGGGTAATATGAAGCCCCTATCAAATTTATGTTGTGACCCCCATATAACAAGGGGCACCAATCTCTTGCTTTCAGTCCAACAGCCCTGGGAATCGTTATATGTAAGCATCACCTCCCCTCCCACCATTCTCACTCTTTCCTCCAAGATAAGTGCACTTGGCCGAATTTGACAGCCTGCTTTTCTTCTTTCCTTTTTTTTTTTTTTAAGTGAACAAATACATCCCTTCTCAAATTGATGTATTTTTCAGCCATGTCAATTTTTCCCAGGTAGCAGGGATAAAGGGAATGTTCTTGGCTAACAAGAAGATTGACAACCAAGTGAAGACTTTCATCACGTATAACAAAGGCAGAGACTGGCGTTTGCTGCAGGCACCAGACACGGATCTAAGGGGGGACCCCGTGCACTGCTTGCTGGTGAGTCTTCATGTGGGAGCAGAACGCCCCACACAGTGGAGGGCTGGAAATGGATGTTAAACACAGGATGCAATAGTTTTCTGGGAGTTTTGCTCAGTTCATGAATGAAAGTGGGCAGGGAAGGGTGTGAAGACAGAGCGTGTAGAAGAGCCACGGCACTGTGATGTGCCAAGGAGACAGGAGAACATGGGGACATGTCTTGTGCCCTTCCAGGATCCTTGGTTCCAGCCCAAGTTCTAATGAGGACCTCAATGGTAGTTTTAGGGAGAATAAGGTAGTTTCCGTCTCTGGTTTGAATTTGTCCCAAACAGCGTTACATTCTCATGAATAACCTGTTACAGAACTAATAATACATAAATTCAGCTATAGAATTGATGAACTGAATGCAAAATTGTGTAGGAGTATTTTCCTGTAGAGATGTTTAATCACATTTTCACAGGAGTCTATGACTCAAAAAAGAGTAAGAACAAGTGATTTAAACCCTTATTGGTATCCTTTATGGTATGTTGCATTCATTATGTCTTATTCTGTAAAGCTGGAGTTGGCAAACTATGGCCTGTGGGCATAATATGGCCCACCACTTGTTTTTCTAAATAAGTTTTTATTGGAACACAGTCATGCTTATTCATTTATGTATGTCTATGACTGTTTTCCCTCTTCACTGGCAGAATTGAGTCATCAAGACAGAAACTTTATGGTGAACAAAGCCTAAAATATTTATTATCTGTCCCTTTAAAATAAAAACGATTTGCTGACCCCTACTTTGAAGTATGATTTCTTTTAGTTGTCTTACATTTAAGCAATAAGTAATTAGGTTAGCATGCATTTATTTATGTATTTTATGTAGGATGACATCCATAGGAGGATCAAAGACGGACCTTGCCTTCAAGGATTCTACTTGTCTACTTGAGTAGATTAGTAAATGAAAGATTTTAGGGTCACACCTTTATACTTCTCTTAGTAGCTCTGATGCCTGCCTCATCTTTGACACAACCATAGACACTAAGAGAATGCACAAGGAGGGAAAGAAGAAATTAATTGCAAAGTGCAAAACAATTATTAAATTACTATTATCAATTTCTCTGAAACAATTCAGAAGTTGTGTTTACATTTAGAAAAGGGAGAGACCAGGAAGTAAACCTAGAGGGAAGACCACTTAGTTTTAGTAAGAAGGGCTTGAGGGGGGTGTGTGTGTGTCTGTGTAAACTGCACATATAGAGTTGTTTGCACTCTTCATACAATTATACCTTGATGTTGTCCACACTCGGCTTGCTTCCTTCCATCCCAGGAAGTCTGGACAGTCGCTTTGCAGGTTCATCTCACACAGCTGGAGGCGGGTCACCCTCCTACTTGCGAAGATGCCAGCAGCCATAGCTTGACCTTATTAGTTGCACAGGATATCACAGTTGTCACTGTGCATCAGGGAAGCAGTCTAAAATTCAGCCTCCCACGCAGCTTCCATCCTTATTACTGGAAACTTACAGGAGGGAAAGAGCCAGTTGTTATAGTGAGTGCACAAAGCCAGTGCCAGAGTAAGTAAATGTATCAGCTATTTATTAAATACCTACTCTATGCAAGGCACAGTTCAGTAACATTTTAAAAAACAGGACCACCTTCCTAGTTTAGCTATTCTAAGTTGGAGCATCGTGATGTTTAGCCACAGATGCCTGGGATATGCCAATACCTTAATGTGGGCCTCCATTCCCTCTCTGCACTTTGGAGATTAAATGCCTATGAGAGAGAATTTAACTGTCACCTAAATAGACCAGCCTGGGCACTCTGGCATCATAAATGGACCATTAAAATGCCTCTTAAACAAAGCACTTAGCAAGGTATTCCCTGTTCCACCCTCAACCCAGCATCAGGAAGTCTTATTGTTGTGTTTCCAAAATATAAATGCAGTATCAACTTGGTTCCTCTTCTCCACTGGGAGGATCCTAATCCAAACCACCATCATTTCTCACCTGACCAGCAGTGACAGGCTTCTATCTGCTCCTCCCATTTCTACCTGGCAATTCATTATCTGGACAGCAGCCAATGTGTCCTTTTTTAAAATCAGCCTTAGTGAGGTAAAACCTACATACATATTCCTTATACGAGTACAGTTCAATGAATTTTGACAAATGCATATACCTGTGTAACCACTATCATAATCAAGATGGAATATTTCCATCACCCCCCACAATTTTCTTTGTGCCTCTTTGCAGTTATAACCCACACTCTCAGTCCTAGAAAATCACTGATCTGCTTTCTTTTGCCATATATTGGATTTCTGTTTTCTAAAATGTATGTAAATGGTATCAACTTAAACTTTTTAAAAATCAGCTCATGTCACTCCTTTATTTAAACCTTCCAATGGCTTTCTAATTCATGTGGAATAAATTAAATTACCTATCATGCAAGGCCCCTGTCTACTTCTCCTGCCTGGTCTCCAGCCTCTTTTTCCTTCCTTCCTTTCTTCTATGTAAGCCCTGATGGGAGAGGGAGTTTCTTTCCATACCAGCAACTCACCATGTTTGTTTATGTCTTAGGGTCTTTGCATTTGCCATTATTTCTCTTAAAATGCCCTTGTCCTTGTCTGGCTTTTTCTTGGCATTCACATCCTTGCTTGATCACCTGAATCTCAGAGAGCTTTCTTCCACATCCTCTAACATTGTATTTGTCCCAGTTCATTTTTCTTCATGACCCTTATCACGCTCTGAAATCAGCACATGCATTTGTTGACTTTCTTGTCCATCTTCCCCTGCTGAAATGTGAGCTCCGTGAGCAGAGGCACCATGGCTATCTTTTTAGTCATTCCAAAGAATCACCTCCAAGTATTATAATTATTCCTGCCATGTGGCAGGTGCTCAACATACATATTGTTATCATAAGTGTTGTGTGCATTTAGAGTATGGACTCCATTGAAAGCTATTGTTGGAGTTTCACATCTGGACTTCAGTGGAAGCCATTCATTCCCTCTGAGAGTCACACTGGAGCATATGTCATCATGTCCACCCTCTGAAACTCAGGGGCTCAAGTTGGCCCCAAAGTTAACAAAAGCAGGAGGCTCATTAAGATTGAGGAAGGATGAATTATTGGGATACAGACATATGGAACACAGCAGTCTTCCAGCCTTCCTTCCTTATTAACCCTGTTGCTTAATGTAGTTTTATCCTGAGCTTCATAAAACAGGCTGCAGAGTGAGGAGGGGAAAATGACAAAGGGAGTGGGCAGGAGAGACCAAAATCACTTTACAAAAATCTGCCAAAGGCACAAAATAGGAAAGAAATCTTTAAGCTACAGGAGACTCAGACTGTTAAAAACCTTCTTCAGGCTTGGGAGCTAGTGGCAAAGAGGAGATAAAAAGTGATTTTAGATTGTAGTACTTGGAAAGTGACAGTGTCACCAAAAGCACAGCCTAGTGATTAGAAAAGAGATTTTCCAGCAGGGCTGTTACAAATGTGGAATAAGTTCAGAATTGCAGCCCCAAATAGAATGTTCCTGGTAAAATGTATTCTATAGAAATAAGACATCCAGGGTAATTTGGGGCTGTATTTTTAGGACTTTTAGACTGATTGCCTGGAGGGCCCAGCTGAGATTTCTTTCCCCTGAAGACTGCATTGTACAATTAGATAGGGTATTGCAGGCCATGGTCCGCCTGCCTCCAAAGCCTCAGGATTGGGCTCCCGAGAGGCAAGATGTGAGCTGAGCTGAGCCTGTGACAAATCCCTGGGCCCTTAGGGAAAGCACAGTGCTTCATGGAAAGGGGCCCTGACTTCTTTATGGATTCATTTGGCAGTTTTCTACTGGAGCTGAGCAGGCAGCTACCCCAGGAGATTCTTGGCTCTGTTTTTCGCCTCCCTTGCATCGTCTGTGGCTCTGTGTTTTGATGGATTGCAGTGGGGCTGATATCCCATACATACCCCACTAGCCACTTGATCCGGGGGCCTCCCTCTTCTGTGCCATTGACTCTTTCCTAAAGATCAATGGATTTCCAGCTGTAGTTCCAAGTCAGAAACTGCACAAATGTGTGTATATTGGGAGGGTGCTGGGGACATTTACTGCCTGGTTATTATGAAAGCTCTGATCTGTCTTTTCGGTACACTAGTCAGATTAGGATCCATGGAGATAAAGATGCCATGAAGATAAGATCTAAAGGCTATTGATAACAGAGTTGGGGAGAAAGAAATAGAAGTTGAAGCTGATAGATCCTCAAATAATCTAACAGATTTTAAAGTTGATTTATTTCATGCTGGGAAAATGTCTTCTATCATTTGGTAATTCCTCATTGGCCATCCACAGTGCTAGAAACACAGTAGATAAATAAGGGATCACCCGGAGAACCAGACGCAGAAAGGCAAATACTGCTTGTTCTCACTTACATGTGGAATCTAAAATAACGGACCTCATAGAAGCAGAGAGCAGAACGCTAGTTACCATTCTGCAGAGCCTGCAGAGTAGGGGGATAAGGAGATGTTGGCCAAACGGTACAATGTTTCAGTTAGGAAGAATAAATGATAATTATGTGAAGTGAAAAGAAAATAATGGGTCAATTAAATCCAGCAGACATTATGAAACACTTGCAATGGGCAAAGGATTTTGTTGGTTAAAATAAAATATAAAAGAATAAGGAAAAAAAACATAATTGGGACCTACAGGTCCACTGATGGGCTTTAGGGGTTTGTGAACTCCCTGAAATTAAGTGAAAAATTCTGTGCACTTGTTTCCATGCACTTTTTTTTTGGTCCTTTGCATTAGATTCTCAAACTTTGTACTTGACTCTGAAAAGATTAAGACTAAGGATCTAGTCGCTCATGGAATTTGCCAGTTGATGATACGCCATGGCCTATGTGTAAGGACTCAAAAAGCAGCTTCCAAACATGTGAGCTGCTCCCCCGTCCTCCGTAAGGCAGCTGCTAGATCATTGTTGGTTTTGGTGTACACTCCTGTATTTTCTTAATGTGGAAAGGGACGGGAAATGGAGAACTGCCCTTGGGACAGGTGTGTTAACTCTGTTGCGTTGGAGGCAACCGTGGAAGGGTACAGAAAGAGCTGTGACTATTAAGTAGCATGGCATGTGGTAGGTACTCAGCACATGTTTGCTCATGAAAGAAAAGAAGGCAGGAAGACAAGAAGGAAGGGAGAGGACTACAAAATGCTCCTTTCCTGGGCAAAATGTGCATAAGAATTGGAGATCTTTGTCTTGTGTACTTCAGGAGCTTCAAGTGGCTTGACAGTCATCATAGTAAAATAAATCTATTAATATAAAATATATTAATTGTGACTTAACTTTGACAAATGTCCAGAACTGGGTCAGGTACAAAAGTCCTAACAAAGTGAAGATGAGACACTTTATGTGTTTCTCTTTAAAACATTTGTGGAGACCATGTATAACTTCCTGGGAGAAAAAAGAAAGAAAAAAAGAAAAGCCACAGAATATTCTCCTTGTACCAGCTGGGGGCAATCCAGTACTACAAATGTGCAAGTGGAGGAACAAGTACACCAAAACTTCATTTCTGATGTTGCTACTACTTTGTGAACTGGTATCTTTGCTTCTCAGATTCATGTATCTCAGCCCTCTGAACGCCATAGCAACAGAGCAGTGCTGAGACAGCCAGTTGAAAATGCCCTCTTTCCTTTGTCACGAGAAGTGCCCATCACTGAATAATCCTTGAGTCAGGTGGCAATTTAACATCACAGTCTGTACCGTGGCAAGCAGCTGGCTCAAGATTGCAAGTTGGGTGCTCCCGTGGCCAGGGATGTCCTGCTCTGTTAGTTGGTGCAAGAGGCCCTCCGTTAAGCCCCCGTGTCTGAGGATACACCCTAAGCAGTACTGTACTTCTTGGCATGCCATGGAGATGCTCACAACATTACTCAGATTATGTGGTTTATAATAAAGCTCCCATACTACTGGCATTGCTCTGAGTAAAATAGTAAAGTGATGTCTTTCATGTCCTAACAAAAAAGCATTACTTGATATTGAAAGCTTTTATTGAATATCTTTTTTTTTTTTTTTACATTTTATGATAGGTTCCACAGAAGATGCAAAGTAGTACTTGATGGGTTCTCTTTATTTGTAGAGTATATCTCTTAGGGAGATAAGATTGGACATACTCAAAATAGATAATACAGCACTGTGCATGGTAAAATAAAGTAATTGTAGATCAGAGAAGGGGAGGCTGGATAGGCTGCAGTTGCCAGCATGGAGAAATGATTTGACACTCCCATGGTATCCTGTGTTAGCGTCACCTGAGCGTTGTACAATGCTGTCCTGGGGTATCTGCAACATTTAATGGTATCTGTTCTAGCCTTCCCCTCAGACAGAAAGAAAAAGCCAAGTGTCTGGGTCTGATGTTTCTTCTTATAGAGGCTGTCATTTTTACTCTTATCGAATATTATAAAGTGAAAACTTTTTTTTAAAAAACCTTACATGAAATTTTTATGTAAAACCAATAATTTATTATTATTATGACTCCTTGAGACTTTTACTCTCTGGGTTGGCAGTGAAGAAAAGTCCCTATTGTGATCTGCTATTTTATTTCACTAGCATTTTGGCTGCTTTTACTCCTGAATTTCATTTTTACTTTGTCATTCACTCCATCCTATATAAATTTAATCATTGTATCTGTAGCTGTCTGAATATCTGCTGGCTGAGACTTACAGAGCAGAATAAAAGTAATAACAGAGATACACTGGTGATTCCAAAATCTCAAGTCGATAAGATTAGAAAGTAATCTTCCTCAGAGAGGAAAAGAAATGTGGGTTCAAACACAAACTTGTATTTTTTGACAACCAGTACAAGAACTGTTTTAAATGAAATCTGTATAAGATTTATTATCCTTTTTTTCTTGGAAACTGTTGACATCTTGATCAAAGAATTTGATCAAGGTTGTTTTCACGGATAAACAAGTCCCTTAAATTTTCATTTACATTTTTATTACTAGTGCATTTTGTCTACAAGTACAACTTTTATATTGAATAATACTGATTCTGATAATATCCTGGTAGAGACACTATGTCATTTGTTTGGTGGCTTCTAAGACGGTTTCACATGTCATATGGCTTTTTCTATAAAACGGAGACCAAGCTCTCAAATAGAGGGTAACTAAGAGATGCTAATTGACTTTTTCAAAGTCCTCCCAGCTTGACTCATCCTTCTTTCTGGGCTTTATCTTCCATTTCTCCTCTTCAGTCTTATCTGACTACTTACTGTCCTGCTCTGCTGTTCTGCTCAATTTTCTTTGTCATTGAGATGACTCTGGCCTGAAAAGTTCCTTAAGCTTTTCATTGTCTCACCTGTTCTTTGCAGCCTACCCATCTTTGCCTCAGGCATCCTTTTCTCCTTAGAGGCATCCCTGATCCAAAGTTGGATATAAACTCTTCACCTGCTAAAATCTCATACTATTTTGTCTCTTCATTTTTTTATGACCGTTAAAATATTCTCTTTTTATGGCAATCAATAGAAAGATTTCATGTCCTCTGTTTAAATTGTAAATGCTGTAATGACAGAGATTAAATTTTAGTTAATATAAACCCTTTCATGAGCTTCACCTAGGGTTTTATAGATAAAGTACTACCATGTTTGTTAAATGAACAAATGGGATTAAGTCAGTAGATTATACCTAAAACAAAGATGCTCTCTCCTTCAGCTTGGCAGTGGTCTCACAGTTAAGGGACACTGATGTTTGTGGAATGAAAGATGGTGGATGGGTGTATGTTTTGGCACAATGGGTAGATGGAAATGTGCATGGATGGATGGTTGATGGGATGGTTGGTTGGATGGATGGGTGGATGGGTGCTCTGAATCTAGATTTTAAATGGCCACTTAGAGTATATGATTTTATGGCCCTCATTTTTTTCTCTTCTCAGCCCTATTGTTCCCTACATCTTCACCTGAAGGTCTCTGAGAACCCCTACACATCCGGCATCATTGCCAGCAAAGACACAGCTCCCAGCATCATAGTGGCATCAGGTAGGAGGCTTGCCTGCTTTGCTTACTGTTGAAAATGGTATTTATTTTAAGAAGATATATATCTGTGCTTGTAACATAATGGGCAAGCTAAAAATATTTTTGAAAGGTACCTAAGCCATTGGCCCTGAAGCAAGCATGCAGAAAACCCCTGCTCGGACAGAATGTTTGCAGTCAAAATTCTCCCCAGGCAATGTAGTCCATTGTTAGCTTTTGCAGAAAGTTCTTTTCACTAATGGTGATGTTCTCTTTCTAGGTAACATAGGTTCTGAATTGTCAGACAGTGACATCAGCATGTTTGTCTCTTCAGATGCAGGGAACACTTGGAGGCAGGTAAGAAAATACCCTGCGTCAAGTTGCCCTGAAGTCTAGATGGCATAAAAATTGTCCAATTTGGTTCAGTTCTGGAAACCTATTCAGCAATACTGAGCATAAACCCTAAAGCCTGCTAATATGTGTATTTTCCTTTTTTTATGAAAGCCTTAAGTCTTTAAGTTTAAGAAATATTTTATGTTAAAAATTTATTTTTTGATCATTTAATAAAGATGTTCTTTGTTTAGGGCCTGTATATAAGATTGTCACTGTTTATAAGTGACAATGAAACTAAATTAAGTCTGACTAAATTTTCCCCTTAAAAGAAAACCAAAATTCCTGAGGGTTTATCATATATAGGGAACATGGAGCCTTAAGGATAGATTGCATACTCAATGCTGAGTTGCAATAAATTCCTGTTGCCTTGAAGTCAGAATAGAGAGAAACGCAGTGATATAGAAATCCCATTACCCAGGTGGTGTTCTGAGATGTTTAAATCTCATGTGCAAAAGACAGAGTAATAACCGTCAGGATGCATATGTTAGAGAAAGTAGAAATGGAATCACTTTAAACCAATACATTTAGCTTAAATGCTTCCTGCCTTTCTTCTGAATGAAAATTAGATACCCATGGCTTATAAAACAGGCATTTAATGAGGTTTAGCAATCATAACAAGATATGTGCCTAATGCATGGTTGTTACACTTCGATAAATATGTTTTAATAACCCACTGAAGTTTAATTATCATACAATAACTAGCACTGTAAATTGAAATCTAATGCACAGGTAATCACACTTAGCAACTAGAGCATTCTGCTTTAAATTTTAAACAGAGATGTCCACATTATGGTCCAATTGTCATTTCTTAGCTTTGGACCCTTTGTAGATCCTCAGTGGGATTTTCATATTTTGAGAGGAACAAGGAAAGGGAAAATTTTGCTTAAGAAACTCCAGAGCAATTGATCTTGGAGGTATGTAGAAATTTGACCTATTCTTAGGAGAATAGAGCAACAGGATCCCATTTTATTCCTTCCAACACTCCAAACAAGGCAAAGAAGTCTCTAATTCTATAGTCATAGGGTGCATCTTGGATATGAGAAGTAAACAGAGGGGAAAAAGGATTATGTCTGTAGTGTAACTCCACACAAGGCTATACCAGCAACCTGAGTGAGAAAACAGCATGCATCTTATATAGAGAGAAGTTAGAAACTATTTCCAGTGTATTTCCATTTGACTTCAAATTGGTTTTTCCACAATTGGAGAAAGATCCAATGACACATGTACCCAAAGATGATAATTCCATTTTGATTAGAACTACCTATGACATGGTAGAGAATCTATGAATTAAACAAGAATAGCTTCCTTTGATACCACTTGGAAACTTTGAAACAATAAGATCTGGAGAGGGCTCTGTAATGCAGCCAGTCCCAGCTCCATGAATTACTATATGCATGGCCTTAGGCAAGTCAACACATCTCTCTAAACCTTAGTATTCTCGTCTATAAAAATGAGAATGTTGGAGTAAACTATCTCTAAGGTTCCTTCCATCTAGATATGTATAATACATGACAGTTTCCCAAAATTCTGACATCATCGTAAATGAGAATCAATAGAAATTATCATAAAAATGAGGGAACATGAACATGAATCTGTAACTATTCATTTTTAAAATTTCTTTTGGGCACACCTAAAACCATTTTACATAACACCAATGGTACAGGTAGCCCATGTTAGGAAGCATTGTTCTATAACTATATTTTTGCAAAGATCTAAGGAAACCTATTTCTATCATGGGAGGGATTTTTGTCCTCACGTGAAGACTGGTTCTCTGAACCCTGGCTATGTGTGCATATGGATGTGTGTCCATATATATGTCTTCCTCATCCAGATCTTTGAAGAAGAGCACAGTGTTTTATACCTGGATCAAGGTGGAGTCCTGGTTGCAATGAAACACACATCTCTCCCAATTCGACATCTTTGGTAAGGGCACCTGCTGCCTGCGAGACGTGTGCACATGATGGTTCTGCACTGCTAAGATCACTGTAGGGGTCAGGCTATCAAACTGTGACTATGTTTGTAATAAAATGTAACTGTCTACTAGAGGGGTGGCGGTAGGAAAGGGTCAGGGCGGGGGGAGAGAGAGAAAGAGAGGGGGGAGGTTTTGTCCCTTTAGAGAGGAATTGCATTATGGTTTTCAAATGTGACAATACCCTCACCCCCACCAGTACCTTACTCTCTCAATACAATCACAGGTAGAATAATGTTTGCTACAAGGTATGGTCTCTGAGTAGCTTAATTTCTCACAGACACCTTTTCAAATAACATCTCCTGCAGTTTAGTATTTGCATTTATTACCTGCATTCTGCAGAGAGTTTAGAAGTTCATGATAATTTTGCTCCTATCTCATCTCTCCTGATCCTGCTTCCTTAGTTTCCTTTTTTGAGGTGACATTCTGCACCCAACTCTGCCTGGGTGTCTTCGACAGATAGATGTACAAAGCTTCACTTCTAGAGGGGTTTCCAATAGGCTCCTTCATGTGTGTGCTTGAAAGTGACTCTCCGTATGTGAGCTTATCCAAAGTCAAAGCCTTGTTCTCCATCCACTGTTAGTAACTTTGATGGCTGAAGGGAAAACTGCAAAAGAGAAACAAAGGCTTAGCTCAGGCAGAGACAGGGCCAAAGAAAAGATCCTGTGTGACTGTCTTAGTCCATTCATTCTGCTGTAACAAAATACCGTAACCTGGGTAGCTGATAAGCAACAGACATTTATTTCTCCCAGTTCTGGTGGCTGAGAAGTCTAAGATTAAGGTCCTGGCTTATTTGGTGTCTGGTGAGGACCTGGCTTTGTGGTTCATAGATGGTGCCTTCTTGCTGTATCTTCACATGGTAGAAGAGAAAAGGCAGTTCTCTGAGGCCTCTTTTATAAGGGCACTAATGTCTTTCATGAGGGCTCCACCCTTATCATCTAAACATCTCCCAAAGGCTCTGCCTCCTAATATCATCACTTTGATGATTAGATTTTTCAACATTTGGAATTTGGGGAGGAGGCAAACATTTCCACCATTGCGGTGACCCTCAGAACTGCAGACTTCTCTTGCTCTGAAGAGCCTGTCCCTCTTCACCGATCCATTCCATGAGGCCAACCAGGATTTGTTACAGAATAAGAAGGGCAGGCTTGGGATTTGGCCACTTAGAGATGGGTTGGTTGAAATCTCACTGAGTAAGTCTTGCAAGGTTATAGCTTTTCAGGATCACCTGTAAGGCTCATTACTAGATAGCAGTGAGGTTTTGGAGAGGGTCACACTGAGGTCTAAGAGCTAATAAAATATCAAAATTTCTAAAAATTCTATCAAAGACTTATTGTAATTCCTTTGTTATGCCCCTCTCATCCCCTTATTGATGTTTTAAAACATGTGGGTCCCAATGTCTTAGTGAACTGTGTTTCTATCTTCTGATGTGATTAAGAACACTTTTTTTTTTTTTATTTCAGAATATTATGGGGGTATGAAAGGCTCACTTGGACAGTGCCCTGGCTACTTTTAAAATGTATTCTCGCCTGTGGATAGTATCTTTCCTTTGAAAGGATTATTTTTGTCTTTTGAGGTCCAGTGACTCATTTTTTTCTGTCATTAGGTTGAGTTTTGATGAAGGCAGATCTTGGAGCAAATACAGTTTCACGTCTATTCCACTTTTTGTGGACGGGGTTCTGGGGGAGCCTGGAGAAGAGACTCTGATCATGACGTAAGTGGAAAACCATCATGTGTTCCAGTCTTAATATAAGGGAACAAATCCAGAGAGATGGTTTACAGCTAAGCCTGGGTGATTTGCCGCTATTAGGTTTGAGGTTTTTAGCAAAGTCAGTGTGTCTCATGGAAAGAGCACCCGGCAAAGAGAAAGGAAAATTGCAGGCAACCATGTTCTTGGTCCTTTGACGGTTTTTAAGAGACCCAGACTGAAGAAGGGTGGCAGAAAAAGGGCAAAGCTTTTCTCTTTCTGTATCAAATGGACTTATGGAAATTAGAAGTGATTATTTCAATAGAAAATAAAGTTATACATTTAAGACTTTAATATTAAACAAACTGGATAGGCAGAAAATCTTAGGCATATAAGAATGATCTCACTTTAAGTCAGAACACAGAGCTTTATCAAAATGCCTCAAAGGATTGTATTTTTCTCTGGCTCTTTACCTAACCCAATTGTGAGACACATTAGGAAAACCATGAGAACAATCTGTTCTCGTGAAATTGCATTTACACTCATTTTAGTCTGGAAAGTGATGATCATTAATTTGTGAAAGACTTGATTAATGACTCAGCTGCCTGAGGCTTTCAAAACATGGACTTTGAATTTCAAATATGAAACTCTGATACTTCCTTCCTTTAAAAAATTGGACATGGAAAACAGAAAAGGAAGGTTTTAAAGTAGTTGATTCTATCATCAATGAAAATTTCAAAATCAAAGTGAATACTTGGTACATTTTCTAATTCTACCCCCTACCACCACCATTTTTTTCCGTTGGTAAAAAACAACAAAAATTTAATATGCCTGATAGGTATACTTTTGCCCATGGCAAACATAGCTAAATTAGCAATTTATTCCATAATTTGTCTTTATTCAATTTTTATATTTGCAAAACACAGATTTTAAAAATCTGACCCAAAAGGCCACTTTGTGGCTTTTATTCACTCCTACGAGTGTTGAATCAACCACCTCATTAAATCCCTGAGTCTCTCTGAGTAAGGAGAATAGAATGTACGATGTAGGAAACCCTTGTAACTACTTAGCTCTGCTTCCCACCTTCCCTCAGAACTGGTGGGAGGGTAAAATAGCATGGAAACCATGGGAACCATGTACATTAGCAAGAGAGCCCAGAAGTCTAATATTATAACCATGTAGAATACAGCATTTGTGATTGTTTTCTCAAGCATATTTTTTCAACTCTTCTTGTGGTACAATGTATACAAGTGGGCTCTTGAGTCAAGCATTCTGGATTCTGGTTCTACTGGTCCTTAGTGACTTGATTTTGGTTTTTGCATGTTGACAAAACTCTTTGAGCCTCAAGTTATCCCTCTGTGAAGTGGAAGCAGTGATGGTACCCTCCTTGTAAATATGTTTTGAGGATTAAATGGTATGATCCATGTAATGTGCTTAGCATGTGCCCAGCTCAAGGTAAACACTCCACAAATGCTAACTGTTGTTATGAATGTTGACATTGTTATCATTGTGATTATTTTTATCATCATGAACTCGGTAGAGTGTTTGGACACTTCAGCCACCGCTCTGAATGGCAGCTGGTCAAAGTGGACTACAAGTCCATTTTTGACAGACGGTGTGCCGAGGAGGACTACAGACCCTGGCAGCTGCACAGCCAGGTAGGAGGAAGAGGACTGAGACTGATCCCTGGGCAGGAGGCATGGGAGACGGTGGGGGAAAGCTCGTTGCTCAGGTATAGAAACTGGGGTTCTCTAGGCCAAAATGTCTGTCTAGTGCTTTCTTATATGTTTTGTGTTTCACAGCAGTGAACAAACTCAACATTTATAGCTTGTTGTGAAGCCATTTCTGTTTTTATTGTGCTACAATATAATGAGATAAAATTCAAATGTGCTTAGCTTTGACTTACAACTCAAAATGAAATACCAACTCAGCACTGAGATCCAAACGTAATTTATCGGAGCATGTCATATGGTTGTGTGGTGGGGGCGGGGGTGAGGAAAAGATCTTCAATTTTATCTAGCAATGCAAACAGAGACATAAAATAACAAAATTATGCTGGGTGAGCAGTGCCAGGAAAATCCTTCCTCCCCATTGCCTTGATTCTGTAGGATTATATAGTGCATCTTGCCTCCTTCCAAGGTACACAGAGTATGAGAATGCAAAATTATCAACAGGAAACTTGTCCTGCCTTCTCAGTTCTTCAGCTCATTTCAAGATGCTTGGCTGGAAGCATCTTTTCTTTGATTTTTCAAGATAGATGTCATTCTATGGGCTTCTCAAAGGATATGATGGAAGTTGCCATTCTAATATTCAGGCAAAATGAAAAATCACATACTCCAAATCTAGACTAAGTAATATATTTGCGTGTAGATGTGTAATGAAGCCAGTTAAAGTGAGTTTGCTCAAGAAAGACAGTATGAAGTAGGTTAAACAAAATTCTGTGCTGGTCTTTCTGGAACACAAAAGAAGCTGTGTTTGATAGTGGGCGCTGCATTACCTAGAAACACCCACTGTGTTCATAGGCTCAACAATAAAATTATTGCTCACTTCCATTGCTGATATTTTCCCCTTTGGGATGCTTAGGCATTGTGATATTTAAAGCTTTTATTTATTTTGTGGAAAAACACTGAGTTTAGTTCTCTTACTCGGCTGGTAGATGAACATAAAATCAGTACTATAAAGTTGTGTGGGCAGAGGCATAATAAATTGGGGCAAAATGAATCTTCATGTTTCTTAGCAATACTCTTCTTTCATATGCTCATAAATGACCAACTGTATAAATCTTTTATTATAAGAGAATTGAACTTAATTATTACAGATTTGTCAGCAATATACTAGTTATGGGCTGAGTCTTACTCATCTGTGTACCCTTCATAGCACTGCACCTAACATCTTGCCATATAAAGGCTTGCTAAATACATAAGAACTTAAGCATGTTATTTGACACATTCCTCAATGATTCTTAGGATTGCCTCTATAGTCATATTCTATAACAAAGTAGGGCTCTAGCATCAAAAAGAAAATGCTGTTAGCACAAAGGGGGCCACCAAAGTCCATATTACACTAAAGTTTGTGAACATCTCCCTAAACTGCCCTAATGTGAAACAGGGAAAGTCCAAGCTATGTGCCCACGTGTGTGTCATCCTCGTCTCCTCACAGGGGGAAGCGTGCATCATGGGAGCAAAAAGGATATATAAGAAGCGAAAATCAGAGCGGAAGTGTATGCAAGGAAAATACGCAGGAGCAATGGAATCTGAACCCTGTGTCTGCACAGAGGCTGATTTTGACTGGTGAGCATCACAGTTATGCTGTAGAATCATTCAGCATATCACATCCACGTGGCCCTTAATGAAAGCTTAGATTTGAAATAATAGTAACATACGTTGGGCTAAGCAGCAAGCCTCATATTTTTAAAAAATTATCTCTTGAGGCCATGGTCATTTACTAGCTATGTGCCTGTGTATATGGGACAATCAAGTGTTCATTAGACTTAAAAAGGATTCAGAAAATGACTGGTAATTGTCTTCACATAATTGATGGATTCTTGGGACAAAAAGACCAGGTCCACCGCGTGCTGCTTCAAACAGCAACACTGAAAACAATAAGCGGACTTTTCAGGTTGCAAATATGTTTGTGCTCTAGATGAAAACTCTCTAGTAGAATCTAGAGTTCCTGATAATGGAACAACGGCCTTTGAAGGCAGTAGATTTTCTGCCCCTGAAAGTTTGCAGTCAGTGGTTAGCTGACCACAGCTTATTCAATCTGTGGAAGACGTTCCTCGACTCTGTGCTAGGATGGATGCAATGACATTGCAAATCTGTAACTCTGAGAACCCAGTGATAAAGAAACTTGTTGCTTTACCAGCATTAAACTAAACTCAGAGTGCCGTAGGAGCGTTCTTCCTGGAACATTTGCTAAGCCGAAAGCTAGCTGTGGGGACAGTGATGCCCTTGACTTGTTCCCTGTGTTCAGTGTTCAGGTGAGGTTGTCAAATGATTGTGGATGAGTCGGTGGCAACTCCCTTGGTAATTTCCACCTCACTTCCTATTGCCTTTTCCCCTCTTCCTTTTTTCCTTTCCTTTTGATTTATGTATATGTTTTTAGTTTAGAGGAAGCAATTGCTAAATATGTATGTACATGTTTTTTTTTTTTTTTTTTTTGAGACAGAGTCTCGCTCTGTTGCCCAGGCTAGAGTGAGTGCCGTGGCGTCAGCCTAGCTCACAGCAACCTCAAACTCCTGGGCTTAAGCGATCCTACTGCCTCAGCCTCCCGAGTAGCTGGGACTACAGGCATGCACCACCATGCCCGGCTAATTTTTTCTATATATATTTTTAGCTGTCCATATAATTTCTTTCTATTTTTTTTTTTAGTAGAGGTGGGGTCTCGCTCTTGCTCAGGCTGGTCTCGAACTCCTGAGCTCAAACGATCCGCCCACCTCGGCCTCCCAGAGAGCTAGGATTACAGGCGTGAGCCACCGCGCCCGGCCTGTATGTACATGTTAAAGAATTAAAACTTCACTTACTTAAGAATGAAAGTCATTCTTTAATAATTTATTTCTAGCTATGGAGTAATCATAGGTGACGTACCTGATCATCAGGATATCAGTGATTGGGCTGAGATACTGTGCACATACACATCACATGTCTTAGCAAAAGGGAGCCTTTTATCATGGTAGATCCCTGGAGATGTTCTCTGCATAAACAGAAGTGGGAAGACCTGGCAAAATTGGCTCCCAGCAGTCAGAGCGATAACCCACGGCTGTTTCCCCTTTGTCCCTGGGCAAGCCAAGCTAAGAGCCCGAGCTGTATCCCTCTGGGTTCAGCCAGAGGCCAACAGCGCCTCAGTTACATTGGAGCTCCCTGAGAGTTCTTTGGGAGGGGCCTCCCAAAGTGTGACTTCTGTTTCAGTCAGTGCAACATTACTCTATTACAATGACAAAAGTATTTTATCTCTGTTCTACCCTTCGGGACTGACACCCTGAAATACGTTCACCAAGGTCATTAGTCTCATCCCTCTTTCTGAAGCCTGACTGCTGCTGCCTCTCTTTCAGGGAGGATTTGCAAAGGAAGTTAGCATTTTACATTGGTGGTTTAGCTTTGGCCTTATGAAACAGGCATTCTCTCTCAGAGAGCAAATTTATTCTTTGATAGAAAACCAAAGCGAAAAAGTAAGGTGAGATGTCCCAATTTCCCGATTTCTCCTGGAAACATTTGCTTCTTTTTGAATCTTTCTACAAAAGTGAAGATCCAAAAAAAAGCCAGCGTTTTGTTATCCTTGCGATCATGGTGGTTATTTTTCAATTGTAAACTAATCCAGAGTGAAGGAAACAAAGAATAAGGAAAACAATTAGGCTTCTCCCTCCCCCATCCTTCTCGCCCTCAGTCTTGGCCCAAGCCTGCATTCATTTGTGATTGGAATCTGCTACTCCTCCCACCTACTGAAATGCATCCTGAGAAGTGGGAAATGAATCGTGAACGAGGCCATTGTGAGATTTTCTGGTCAAATGGGATATTTTGTAGCTTCCTGATTTCTGAAACTACTGTGGAAGGCTCATCGTGACCTCGTTAGGTTTCTACCAGTAGCTACAGTTTCGGTGATTCCACCTGGCTGTAGTGTAATGAAAGGTAATTGTCACCGAATGTTCCAGGTTGGCTTGGCTCTCCTCTGGACAGTCCCCCAGATGACCTTGCCTGTCATTCTCCAACATTTGTAAAGGAATTCCCTAAAGTGAACACTGGGTGTCCTGTAGGCAGCAACTGTGAAGTCTTCCTACCCGTGCTGTGTTGAACCATCACCAAATCCAGCTAGTCTGTGCAGAATTCCAAGTACCAGCTGCCTGGTGGGAGGCCCCTGAGCTGAGCCTGTTTCTCCCTTCCAGAGCTCATGTGCCAGCATCTCACCTCCATTACACAGATGGGCCAATTCATACTAATGCTTCATTGCTGCCTGCGATTTGTCTGTGCATGTGGAGGTGCAATTTGTCGTCATTCTCTGTGCCCAGGTTCATCTGCCAGAAGCCAACTCAGAGATCCCTGGAGGCACGAATGAAAGGAGGCTGAGAAATTTCCAAAGTAGACAGAAGATTTAAAACAGTTAGTCCCCACTGGCAGCGCTAACTGCCTAGGACAAAACTTTTCCTTAGGGGAATGCTCGAGACACTCCTGAAGGACATTTCCTTTTTGGCTGTGACTTTGAAGCATATGGCTTGTGCACAGAGGGACCTGGCTCAGCTCTACTTGGTAGATCCAGATGTCTTGGAAGAGCATCCCAAAGACATCACCAGTAATGAGTACTGTGCCACTCGTGGCTGTGCTAAACTCTGCTTTGGAGCTGTCACTGGGAGCCGAGCTCCCACCATTGCCTGTTGTTTTCTCATCACAGCTTTCCCTGGGCCCAACCCCGTCAGCACTGTGTAGCCTTCTAATGAGAACATAATCTACTGTCTCAGGTTAAAGGAGTTTAAATGGCATTATTGATTCCGTAGGATATTCTCATGAACATTTGATAGATACTCTATGAAAACAAAGTTCTGTTGTTGAGAAGGCATTGATCCAGGGAATGTTTGTGTTTTGGCTAATTGATAGAGTAGAAGTTGGCTGTGGACTAACATGGAATTGTTTTCTGTAATTTTGCCGCCTACTGAAAGGTTTTTCTCCGCTCTTTCCCCAACAGTGACTATGGTTATGAGCGGCACAGCAATGGCCAGTGTCTGCCGGCATTTTGGTTCAATCCATCCTCTCTGTCAAAGGATTGCAGCTTGGGGCAGAGTTACCTCAATAGTACTGGGTGAGTGTCTGAGGTAGGGACCTGAGAGGCCAGCCTTTGCTGCTCTTGAGCATGTGTTATACTGACAGAATTGCTTCTGATCAAAGGCCAGGCTTATTTCCTTACAGCACTATATAATTGCTTTTTTTGATTTTAATAATGCAGCACAACTTTGCGCTAATTATGCAAGTTTCATTTGAGGATAAGATACCAGTTGGAAATAAAGAAATGAGATATGTTCCTTAGTTGAAGATGATGATAATGATATTAATATACACAGTTCTTTATTTTTTGGATATTTTTATTTCTAAACTGTTTAATCATGTGAGGTCAGCTTTTACCCTCACTGCATCCCTGGTGAGGAAGGCCAAATAGATATTTCACATGTGCACGTCCTGTTTTATACGTGTGGAGCCTGGACTCAGAAAAGGAGCTCGTTGACTTTTCAGGAGGATACTCATATAATAAGAATGTGTTTCACTTTCTCTCTTGACACATTTAAAGCATGCATTCTGATCTTTATAAACCTGGAATAGGATTCTAAAATTTGGTGTTTAGCATTCTGTGTCATGGGGCTTATTCAATATTATTTAAGAAATAAAAGGAAAAAAATTGCATGACTTTGCCACAAATGTAATTGATATTTATAAACTTAAAAGTAGCATATAGAGCTTATGTAAGTTCTGATTCAAACAAATAATCTGTAAAAAGACATTTTTGAGCTATTGGGGGAAATTGAGCATACAGTGGTTCAGGTGATACATTAGTCTGGGCTCTGCAGTGAAGCAGAACCAATAGGATGTATTAATATATTTCTATAGAAAGAGATACATTATAAGGAATTGGCTCATTCCATTATGGAGGCAGGTAAGTCCCATGATCTGCAGAGTGAGGGAGGGAGCTGTTGATTCAGTGGTATTTCATAAGCGCAGATTTAATATTTAATGTTGTAGCCATTGTAATGCTGCCATTAAACATTTAGCTTTTCACCTAAAAATATTTAATTACAAATGAAATATATACATATATTTTATATGTTTAATAATCCAATTTAGATCAGTTCTGGCCCCCTTTTCCACACAGCTCTGATCTGTTTTGGTAAGCATGATGCCAAACACTTTGCTTTGCATTTGACAGTGAATAATTGTGTGAAGAGAAAATATATAAAATTAATTTGAAAGGGCATATATATATATATATATATATATGATTTCCTACTAAGTATATTGTTCTTCTATTTGCCTTTTTCATTCAAAAATGCATCTAAAACATCTTTTAAAGTCAGAATATATAGGGCTACTTTTCATCTCATTTCTTTAATTCTATAGCATTCCATATTATAGAATATTTAGTTATTCTCTTTCATGGACATTTGGGTTATTTTGTTTTTTTCTTTTTCTGCCACTGTAAACAGTGCTGCAGTTAACATTCTCATAGTGTAATGCTTGTTATAAGAAAGCATACAAAGATAATTAGTCTCTTTTGGCAATTGGAGGTGTTTCTGCTAGCTCATAAAGGAAATTTCATGCAGCCAACTGGTTACATCTTAGACTTGATTATCAGGCATCGCCAAATATCTCCCCCATAAGGGTTAAAACTCTAGCTTCCTGCTCACCTGCTGCCTGTGAGTCCCACAAAGTAGAGATTCATTTGTATTAACTGCCTTCCTCCTTTACAATCCAAATGCCAGTAGATTCTGCAAAGGAAAGCTGAGAGAGGGGAAAGTAGAACTTGGCCAAATTAATAAAGCGAAGGAGGTCATTTCATGCAAAAAGAACAAGAAGTGACCCTGGAAAGGGGCCACACTGGTAGTTTTGTTAAGGACAAGCCCTAATGCCAATGCCTGGGAGCCAATAGAGTTAAATAGCCACTGTGTACCCTAGGTGCCCAATGCCAATTTTAAGCCTGTCATGGACATGTTATGCTCAGTCAGCACAGAATCTGTGTTAGCCTCAGGGCTGGGATGAAGTGCAGAGGAATCACAAGTGCAGGGCTGGCCTGAGAGTGAGAGCCTCCATAAATGATGCTCCCTGGGCACTTCACTAACCCTACAGCACAGCACATTGTGCAGACACGCGGTCACAACGTGAATTGAGTAGGGTCTACTAAAAACCCATCCCTTGTCAGTCAAGGTTAACGAGCCAATCTCCAAACATCATTTTTTTTTTACTTTCTTAAATGCCTAACTTTATAAATGGTTATGGTTGCTTTCACAGTCAGCTTATCACCCTGTGTATGTAGCAGTGTTCTCAGGTTCACCCACTTCTCCATGATGGAGAAATCCTAGCATTGGTTATGATCGTGCCCTATAGAAATGCTGTTTTGAGGAAATGCCAACATTATTATCAGATTCATTGTGTAGAAGTGAATGGTTGTACAATTTTTGTTTTAGTTCTTGGCTAGGACTTAGAAAAGTTGAATGGAGTAAGAAGTGAAATGGGTGCAGAATGTCCCTCCAGGTAGCTGTAACCACCGGTCTTGCTGCTTGGTCCAGTGGTGTTTGGGTTTTTAATGTCCACACCATTGGACCACATGTGGGCGAAGTCCTGCTGTGGTTTTCACTGTTGGCTCCCTTTATCTTTTCACCTTTGGCCCTCACAATTTCTACAAGCCATTTCATGTCCAGATGGAAAACAAAAGGCTGGTACTTGGGGCTCAGCCTGTTACGGGATTGAGAGTAAAATATAATGGAGGATGTTTTGTTTGGTGAAAAAAAGAGTAATTTTCGAGTGACACAAATAGGGTTTCCAATCCAACTTCTGCCATTTACTGTTATCTTGAACAAGTGACTTTGTTTCTTGGAGCCTTAGTTCCTTAACCTATACAATTTTTGGTGTTTGCCTTCAGGGTTTGATTAAATGTGATACATTTAAAGCATGTAGCACAATGCCTAGCACACGGTCATGGCTTTACAAAATGCATATCCCATCACCAA
This sequence comes from Eulemur rufifrons, assembly GCF_041146395.1. Taxonomy (NCBI): domain Eukaryota; kingdom Metazoa; phylum Chordata; class Mammalia; order Primates; family Lemuridae; genus Eulemur; species Eulemur rufifrons. The sequence continues at coordinate 52,267,549 of NC_091010.1, read as the reverse complement.
TAGTTACCATCTAAGGGCTTCTCTAGAGTGAAGAGGAAAGAAGGGGAAAAACTTCCTTTTATTATGAATCTATAGTCCAAATCTATAGACCAAATAGACATGTATTTGGTCACTGTAATACTGAGATCTGGAACATATGTAATCTAAGACCCTGTTTTCTCATCTGTAAAACAAAAAGAATAACCTATGTAGGCTCATAAAGTCACGTAATTAGAAAGTGATGGAGCCACTGTACACCAAAACACATGTCTGTCCCTCTGTGCCACTCAGACCAGATAACTTGTTTGCCTCATTACTGAGCAGTTTCCTTTTGCTCGAATAAAATGAAATCAGTATTCATTTGTGTATTTTATTGCACATTTTATTACATGTTGTAGTGCTGAAATAACCCCAAATTCATTCCTCTTTGTGTCCTCATCAGTGTCTATAAATATCTCAGTTTGCACATACACAAGCACAAGCTCATTTAGTTGTACTTATATATGGTTAAATCTTGTTATTCTGTTTTGGAACCAGGGAACATATGGCAAATTTAAGTTGCTAAATTAACTAGGACATCACTTGTTTCGTGCCAATGGTAAAGGATTCTGTAAATATAAAATAAAGTGGGCACTGGATTGGTTTATTCTAAGAAAACAAGATAATCTTCTCAGGGGACATATTTCTTCTTGCTATTAAGCTAGAGATATTTCTAGACATGTTAAAAAAAAAGCTGTATAGAAATTTCTGTCTGTTGTGTTTCTTTTTACAGGAACCATTAATCCCTCATAAAAGAATATACAAAGACAACTCTTACAGTTCTTCAGGGTTAGTTTCTCAAGATACAATGGGGATATTTACTCAAGAGGCACAATTTTTTTTAAATAGCATAAGTTCAGTATCTATATAGAAATATTTAATGGGTTCAGTAAAAAAGTACACATATAAATTCTAGCAAAATAGTTATCTCCATACTATCAAAATACATTTGAAATGCTTTTTATAAACAAGTTTTGGTGTCTTATTGCACAGTAGGATGACTAGAGTTAATAATATTGTATATTTCAAAATAGCTGGAAGACAGGATTTTGAATGTTCTCACCACAAAGAAGTGATAAATGTTTGAGGTGCTGGATATAATGGATTTGATCATTATACAATGTATGCATGTATTGAAACATCACACTGTACTCCATAAATATGTACAATTAATAGGTGTCAATTAAAAGTAAAATAAAACTAAAAAAATTCCTCTCTACCTCAGCCATAAAAACACTTAGACCCTGGCTAACCTGCCATCCTCCTGGATTTTCTATTTTCAGGGTCTTTGGGGGCTTTGATCTCTTCCCAGGCAACTCAGTTTCTAGTGCCTTGATGATATTTTGATGTTCAGTCTGATCTCCACTCAGCAAGATTTGTCAGTATGCATCAAGGAGAATAATTGGCCCTAAAAGTGGTGCATGTGTTTAAAGTCCACAGAAAGGAAATCACTTGCATTATTTACAGACTCATAGCGGCAGGGGCCCGTGCAGCTGTTTGCTAGCCAAGAACCATGCAGTCTCACAGCAGACACTCAATAATTGTTTCTCGCTATGAAGTTGACTCTTCAGAGTTACCTGTTTTAGATGAAGTCTTCCATGTTTTCATGGGATGGTGCTGGGACTGGAAAATGAAGAAGGTGGTGAATATCACTGTATGTGGAGACCCACTTTCTCACATAATTATTCTTGCCCACAGCAATACTGTCGACATTAATGATTCTTATCCAGGTGCTGTGGCATAGTGGCAAGAGAATCTCAAGCATAGTCCAGAGGCCCAGAGCTGCCAGTCATTCCCTGTGCGACCCTGGACAACTCTCTAAACTGGGTCACCTCTTCCTTATGTGCAAAACAAAGGGATTATAATGGATGGTCTCTTCCTTCAAGCTCTACCATTTCCATGACCAATTGAAATGATTCACTGTTAGGATTCCTTGGACTACAGGTGTTCAAAAGAAAGGAAAAACAATTTTCATACAACTTAGTGGTACAACTAGTTGATTCAGATAGTGGATTCTACGAATCATTCTCATGATTCTTAATATTAAGTCATTTAGCTAAATGTGGCCATGTGTCCCATTTCATCAAGCTAGTATTCAAAATGAAGTCACATTCCATTTACTGTTCAAATTAAATGACTTGTGCTTCCATCCTGCTTAGTACAAGAAAAGCTTTCTTCCCTCCACCTGGTCTTCTAACGTATGCCTGTCCCCTAATCCCTAGGTCTGCTTACTCAGTTAAAGGAAATAGTCCAGAGAGCTGTTGCCTTGAGGAGACTAACTTGGAAATCCTGCTCAGTCAGCTGTGGAACCCCATTCTTTCTGAATGCTGATGCTATGGCTGCTGCCTAAGATTATTGTTGATATGTGGGCACATTGCCACCCCGAGTATACCTCGTCACACAGGATCCCCTTTGAAGCATAAATGGCCATCTTTGGGCTGTCTGTGTCTATTGATGAAGAGTCACATGGCTAATGTACAGCCACCAGTGAGGCCTGTCAGTCTAGAAGCCCAGTACAGTCCCTATTCACTGCAGATCAGGAGATGTGGGCCACCACCACCACTGCTTTCCCAGAAGCAGTTTGTCTGGGTGCAGGGGTAGAACAATCCATCTCTTCCTTAAGTCATGCCACTGCAGCCCTGGATACTCATGTCAGAAATCTATAATTATATAGTTCTTTTAATTTGCACACATAAACATACACACATAGCCGTTTTCCCCATTGCACACCTGCATTGCTAAGGTGGTAGCTCTTGGAAGATTTTAAGTCTAAGCCATACACAGCTATCCCCCTTCTCTGTCCCCAAGGCTTGCTTCATTTCCTGCTTCATTAAGTCCAATGTCATTGTAACAAGGCAGGGTTTTCCCTTGAAAGCAAAGGCACATAGTACAAGCCAAGAAATGAAACCATTTAATTTTTTCTCATTGTGAGTGCAAATGAGGGACACCATTGCTCAGTGACAATAAGATCTTCCTAGGGTACCAGAAGAGCTAGTGTTCCAGTTCTGCCTTGATCATTACATGTGATAACTACTGTGAAGAACAGGGAAGGGACAGCTTCACAGACAAACAGGTTTTCTAAGCTGATTATTAAAAGGATGAGTAGAAGTTTGACAGGAGGAAAGAGCATCCCAGGTAGAATGAACAGCACAGGCAAAACAAGACATAAAGTGTTCAGAATGGCCTTAGCTCAGGAAGCATGTCAGGCGGTGGAAAGAGTTGAAGCTAGAAAAATGCATTGAGATCAGATCATGGACCTTTACTTTCAATGTGAGCTTTACTCTTTAGAATAAGCCCATAGGAAGTTTTGAATGATTTTAAGAAAGGAATTGGCATGATTGAGTTTGATCTTAAGAAGATCTTGTCAATGAGAATGTAGCTTTCATTTTTAGGGAACTTGCTCTATATAGTAGCAAGTTAATATTTAATACTTAAATACTTTTTCTAACTTTCGGTATTTTAATTTTTATTAAGTTCTTACAATGGGCCAGACTCTATGCTAAGCCTTTTTAAAAAATGCATTATCTCATTGATTCCACCCAAGAACTTTGTGAAAGGAGTCTGTAATTTTCCCTATTTTACAGCTAAAATCCAAAGATTGGAGAAAGCTTGGTTACATTGCCCAAGTTCGTATAGTAAGAGAGGGCATGAATTTAAACTCAAGCAGTTTGGTTCCACAATACTAGTTTTAACTTTCAGGGCAGTGGTCTTTAATCCTGGCTGCAAACTCGAATCACCAGGGCAACTTAAAACAAAAACAAGAAAACTGACCCCAGAATTCTCAATTAAATCAAAATTGCTGGGGGCAGGGCATGGGCATCCCCATATTCTAAAAGTGCCCCCAAGTGATTCCAAAGGGCAGAGAGGGAAGAGATCTACTGAGTCAGACGACACTGTCACCTTAACGTACCCTGAATAGTCTTAAACATCTGTATTCCACCATCACCACCTCCAAGTGACAAGGAAAATAAAACAACTCCTAAATGGAAAAATCACAGAATACAAAGATTTTCAATGCTCTTTTCCAGCTTTACTCACAAAGAAAAACTATGGCCTTTACCTTTTTTAAGACTGCCAGGCAGCACAGAAGCAAAATCAAAGAGGGTAGGGACCAAAAGGCAAACGTGACAGAGGCATATCAAGATAGGAAGGAAGCGAATAGCCGAAACTCGGGTTGTTGGAGTAATAGGACACTGTCTACTGATGACCCGTCGGTAACATGGAAGGCACATTTGCAGAATGTTTCCTTTTCAGTAATTGTACAAAGACTCCCTCGCCATTACAAAGCACTTTTCTTCTTGGCAGATTGAAGAATGCTTTACCAACTAAATGCATCCCAGTAATATTCAGAGCTCAGGTCCAACATAATCATAAGTTGCCTTGTTATTACGGAGGTAGCAGTCCCATTTAATAACATATTAAATGAATTATTCATTTATGTAACTGAGACCCATGGACAGCTGCTGGGATGAAAATAGAACCCTTCTGTAATGCAAAAAGCAGGTGTGTGCTTACTTGGGTAAATGAACTCTGTATTACAGCACAATTTTCTTCTAAATTTCAGGGACAGGTCTGGTGGGGTTAATGTGATGCCATTTCATACAGGAAATAAAATGGTTTCAGAATGGTTTTTAATGAGCATTTAAAAAAAATTACCAACAGTCTTCTCTGTGGCAGAATCCCAGGGGGATAGATTCGTGCTTTGGATTTAAGCAGAACTCCTGTTGTTGCAGGATTCAGGAAAGCCTGAGATGATGATTGGTCTGAACAGCGACAAACAAAAGGAATGTTCTCTAGCTGATGATGCTAGTGGTGATGGTGAGCCCATGCTTCTATAGCTGCTCGCCAAGAGAGAGTCACGAGTGTGCTTGGATGCTAAGTAAATAAAAATCATAACTTGACTTTAGTTTGCATGGTGCCTCACCTCTACAGCATGCACAGTTTAACTCACTGAGAAGCCATAATTATCCTGGGCGGTATTGCTGGCCATGTTCTTGCTACCATTGCTGGCACCAGAATGCTACCATTCTCCAATGTCTGCACCGTGTGTTTTATTTCCTTCTCTCTTCTACCTGCCCTTATTTTCTCTTTCAATATGCATACACTCATAAGCACCTACAAAGTATTTTTTTTTAATATCAGATAGGGTGCTGTTTAAATGCTCAGACATGAAAATGACTAATCAGAATGGGCAGTGATGTCAGTGCTAGAGCAGGGTTTTGGAGCCCCCAATGTGCTAGGTGTTAACTCATTAGTTGCTGGATTATTAAAAAAAAAAAAAAAAAAAAAAAACGGAGACTCTAAGGGTAAGGATCAACACAGCTGGGTTGGTAGGTGAGGTGCTTAGAGGGTTTGGGGCAGTGGTATTAACCAACTGCCATCCAGGTATTTTAGCTTTTAAAATGGCACAGACTAGTATGGACTTCCTGGCTACCAGTTTTGCATGTCTGGGGTACAAGGAGGCCCTCAAGGAGTTCAAAGTTCACACAGTCACACACAGGAAGAAAATCAAATAAGGCATTAAAATTCCTATCAAGTAAATCAGAAGGAATCCTTGGAGAGTTTAGAGGAGGGGCAATCTTATTCCATGTAAAGAGGCAATGCACTGCAATAGTAAAGAGGGGACGTGTTCCAGAGACAAATTGTCTGGGGTCCTGGCTGTGTGAGTTGCAGAAAATTGATTAACACCTATGAATCTTAATTTCTTCATCTGTATATCATGAATAATTACAATATCTTCCTTATTGGGGATATTTTGAGGATAAATGAGATAATTCATGTAAAGAGTTTAGCACAATGACTAGAACATAGCACTCTCTTTGAACTTCCTACTATTTTACTATCATAGTCGGGGAAATTTTCTTAGAGAAGACAGGAAGTAAGCTGCACCATAAAGGGTGAGTAAGTTTTAGGCAGCTGATGGGGCATGCAGGGGGACATAGAAGCAGAAAGAGCAGAAAATAAAAAAGTACTTTCAAGAGAATTAAAAAGAGAGAGAATAGGGCTTGGGCTTGTTGGAGAAAAATAGATCAGAAGAGTAGAATGAAATTAGCTTGTAGAGAGCTTTATGTCCCAATTCCCAGGATTACAGAGCTTGCACCTATATCCTAAGGGCCTTCCAAAACCGTGAAGTTTGTAAACAGGAAGGAGAAACAATAATAATAATAAATAAAAATAATTGGCAACATTTCATGAGCACTTCTAAGGATTAAGGTGGTTCTACATATTCTGAATACATTAATCCATTTAATTATTATACCTACCCTGGAAGGTGAGTGAAGTGTTAATGGACCTTGTACTGTCTGTAGAGTTCAAAGCACTTTTCTAAATAGTATCTCCTTTGACTTTCTCATAGAGGAAAGGGCATTGGCTAGACATAAATAGGTTGGAAAACTATGCCAGTTTGGTAAATAGTTTTACCGGAATCCAGCTGCATACATTCTTTTCTATATTATCTATGTCACTTTCATGCAACAACTGCAGAGTTGAGTAGTGACAAAGACCATACAGCCTGCAAAGCTAAAATATTTACTATCTGGCCCTTTATATAAAAAGTTTGCTGACCTCTGGTCTAGAAGAGTGGGGAGTAGGTTTTGATTGCCTTCAATTTGAGCTCTACCACTAACTCTAGGCAGGTAGACTTGGGAAATAAAATATAGAAATAAGAAAAGTGGTTGCTAGGGACCCAACAGTAAAAAAGACAATAAATAGGTAACACTGAACTTCAAAAATCTTAAGGGTTGGTCATCCTAAAATCACAGATTCTAATTTACTATGAATCTGATAAATTGTATAGGATAAATTTGTAGGATAATTCGTTTTTTGTACTAAAATTAAAACAGAGATAAGCAAAACAGTAGGAAGGATTTACTCAGTAGCAAAAACTGAAGCCTCTTTAATGTGAGGTTTCAATAGTTTAAACTTTCATGAAATATTGAGCAAAAATATCAGATTTAGCCAACTTCTTCTGCACTACAACATTACTGTAGCATTTCCTATTAGATCTAACATTGAATCATATATTCATAATAATCTATTCTTTGCCAGAATTGCAAATTCCCTTGCAATCTATATTACTCATTCTAGTCCTTAAGTATATAGCCTTTGAATTATCTCCTAGATTATCCATTTATGCCTCTTCAACTAGATTATAAACTTAGTGAGAGTAGGGACCATTTCTTCTATAGCATTTCCCATAGCTCCAAAATGAAGAAATGATTTATTAATTGATTAGATGAATAAAAGAAGTCAATTAAAATGCTAAGAATTAGATATAACGTGTGATCATGATTATTTATCTCTCTACTGGGTGCTTTATATGAATTAGCCGTACACGCTTTGCATGAATTAGTAACATGAAAGATGGTTGGATGCTTATTGATGGTCCTCAGGGCTAGGCACTATATCCAGTTTGAAGACTCGGGAGTGATTCACATTGTAATGAGCTGCTTTACGACGTGAGCTTTTCTCCATTTAGGTATAGGAAGGTGGTTTCCAATAACTGCACCGATGGCGTAAGAGAACAGTACACGGCCAAGCCACAGAAGTGTCCAGGAAAGGCCCCCCGGGGGCTCCGGATCGTCACGGCTGATGGAAAGCTGACAGCAGAACAAGGGCACAACGTTACTCTCATGGTGCAACTGGAAGAGGTGGGATTGATTCCTCTCTCGCTTCTATTAATATTTTCTAGGGCCAGTGAGTTTTCCTAATAAATCATGGTTTTGTTTATATATATATATCTTCTTCAGCTTTCTCTATTTTATATGCTATTTATTTTTTAAATTTTATCCCACTTTTAGCTCCTAGTTTTTCTCTGTTGCTATCATTTCACCTTCCCTGACACATTTCTACAATTACTTTCATTTCACTGCAAATTATTCTTCACTCCTTTTTTTTTTTTTTTAATTTGAGATGGGGGTCTCACTCTTGCTCAGGCTGGTCTCAAACTCTTGACCTCAAGCAATCCTCCTGCCTTGGCTTCCCAAAGTGCTAGGATTACAGTTGTGAGCCACCGTGCCTGGCCTTTCTTTGTTCTTTCTTAATCTCTTACTTTTGGGGGATTCTATTTGGATTTAACCTTGCCTTACTGGAACTGTCAGAAAAATATTTTTCTCAGAATACATTAATGCCATTTCTAGAATAATTTAATACACACATATAGCCAACCAACCTAAAAGATTCTAATACTTTCATCCTCTCTCAGCCCAAAGTCTTGGCTTTTCTTTTCCAAAGGCAACATCATGGTCATTCATATAGCACTGAGGATAATGTGAACATAACTGAGTATAATTTCTTTGGCAGTTGAAGGTTTACATTTTTGTAACACCTGGGGATATCATTATAATATCATCAATTATTATTTGCCAGACTGTGATTGTCTGAAATGTCTGACTATTTAGATGGTGGATAAGATGAAATGGATCTTATGTATTTTAGAGTATACACAGGAATTTTGTCATCTTGTAAATGAGGAAGATGTTCCCTAAAGTGTAAGCACTTGCATTAAATTATTTAAATCATTAAACTGGGCAGTCCTACCTTCAGCCATGTTTTCTGGGTACCTAAAATGCATGTGGTCAGCACTGTGCTAGGCGCTGTGGATACAAAGGAATTTTAAAAGTTAATAACAACACCAGAATTAAAATATGTAATATTGACTTCCAGCTTCCTTTTCTGTTAGTCCAGGGGTCTCAGTCTTTAACATGTATAAGAATCACCTGGAAAGCACGTGAAAACCACTTTTCTTGGCCTCATCTCCAAAGATTCTGATTCAGTAGATTGGGGTGGGGGCCCAAGAATATGAATTCTAACAAGTTCACGGGTTATGCATTATGCTTTGAGAAAAATAAAACCAAAACAAGAGAAAGGCTAGGAGTATAGAGAAGTCAGAGGCTCTGGAGTATGACTTAAAGGGGGAAAGATGAAGTGATCAAGATTGTTTTATCAGGTTTGATCAGAATTATTAGTATTTTAATTACTGTAGGAAAAATAATGAGGTTGAACCTCTGTCTCAGATCATGCTCATGCTTCTGGTCCCAGGGCCACTTAAAGAACCACTGCTGTAAGCCAATATTCCTTTCCTAATTACCTCCTTAATGAGTGCCTTTCAACCACACCCAATCTTCTAAGCACTAAGGTTCGCAAAATTCTTCAGTTGGAACTAGCAAGATACAGGCCAATTTAGGCCAATCAGAGTTGCCTACACTTTATGTATATAAACTCTTTGGGGACTTCTGCCTGAAGGCTATAATAGATTAGCTTACAGCAAACCAAATATATATAAACATATGTGTGTGTGTGTGTGTGTGTGTGTGTGTGTAAATATTTAGAACGAGAGGGACAGAGAAAGGGAAAAAGAAAAAAGGAGGAAGGGAAGAGAAGGAAGAAGGGGAGGATTGGAGCATGAGATGATTATGAAGAGATTGAAAGGCTAAAATTCTTTTCTCCAGAGATGGGAAATTCACTGGGGTGGGTCCAACATTTTATGCCATATTTCCCGTCAAGAACTTTGTCACTTCATATGCCACACTATACAAGAGGTTCAGATTTCAGATTCCCAGTAGAAGGCGAGGCAGAAAATATTGGCTAAATAATTGTTGTTGGACTCACGAGGCTTGAAAGATAAAAACTGGACTTCAGGGATACCAAGGCAGCTGGGACTGATGAAGTCATATCCCAGAGAGAAAGGAAGCATAGAGAAGGAGCACATGTCCTGTGCATTTTACCTAAGTGCTACAGGACAAATACAAAATAGTTACTAAGAGGATGAGAAGTTAAGCAAGATTTTCAGAAGTATTACACTTTGGAAAGATAAAAATTTGAGTTCAGGGCTTATCAAGCAGGAGGGCTCTTATGAATAACACAAGACTTGGTTCTTGGGTTCCTGGGACAGCCCTTTCCTAGGAGTAGGGATCAACCAGAATTAGACCAGGCCCTCTGTACCCTGAAACCCAATCTAAAGTCACTTCAGTCTCTGAGTGGGTTAGGGTGATTTCCCCCAAGTCTCAAATGCCTGTTAGAAACTAAAATAAACCGTCCTTAGAGAAAAATAACATAAAACAGAAGTTTTACCTGTTTTTTTTTTCATATAAAATATTGGGCATTAAAAAAAAATCAGGTATATCAAGAAGCAGGGCCAAGGGGGGAAAAAAGCAACAGAAAAAGAACAATAGGTAGCTGAAATACAGTATTTATTTAAAATATACTTAAAATAACAATGATTAATATGTTCATGAGTATGAGACAAGATGGAAAATTTAATCCTGGAACAATAATGAGTATTAAATATCAAATGGAAGTTGTAGAAATAACTGATATAATATAATCAGATATAATAACTGATATTAAGAACTTAGGTTTATAGCAGATTAAACCCATACGAACAGAGGACCAGTTAAATCTAAGAAAGGACAGCAGGAAATATACCATCTAGAACATAAGAGAAAAGAATAGAAGATGGAGAAAAAATAGTAAGATACAAATGGAAAGCGGTGGGAAGGGCCAACCCGCATGTAACTGCAGCCCCAAAACGGGAGGAAAGAGATAAGGAGCCAGAATCATTTCTGAAGAGATAAAGGCTGAGAATTTTCCAAATCTGATGAAAGATATCAACATGTCAATACATGGATTTAAGAGAATCAGCAAACTCCAAGAAGAATATATACAAAGAAAAAACACACCTAGGCATTATATTCACACTGCTGAAATCTAAATATGAAGAGAAAGTTTTAAAAGCAGCTCAGAAGAAAATGGAATGACATCTTTGAAATGCTACAGAAAACACAAATATGAGAGTATATATTAAAGACATTTTTTAGATAAATGAAAACTGAGATATGTGTCATATAAGGCAATTTCTCTAAAAGGATATATTAAAGGTAATTCTTCAGACTTAAAGAAAATGACCCCAGATAAAAGCATAAAAAGATAACCAATAATAATAATGAAAGGAATGAAGAGCAAGGTAGTAAATAGTGAAACTAATAATAACTATGTAAACTAATAATGATAATCAGCTGAGGGATTCAAAATATATGTAGAATTAAAATGCATTAGATTAATGACACAGAATGTGGAGCAAATTAAATGGAGCTAAAGTAGTTTAAAGTCCATGAAATGTCAATGATGAGGTAAAGGTACTACTTTACATTAGAATCCAACATGCCCGGAATGTGTGCTTCAATATCTTGAATAACAATGAAGAGTAGTAAGAGAATATTTAATTATCAAGCTATTGACAGGGGAATTGAAATAACTTTAAAAATTCTTCATTAATCCAAAATAAGAAAAGCAAAAAAGGGAGCATAATGTAGTTGAGACAAATATAGATAAATACTAAAATAGTAGATATAAACTCAAATATTACATTAATAAGAATTATTGATTTTTGTGTCTTGCTTAAGAAGTCAGTATCTAACCCAAGATCATGAAGATATCATACATGAGATTTCTCTTTAGCTATCACATTAATGTCTATGACCCATAATGAATAAAGTTGTTTTAGGTACAGGTCAAGGACTATATGTTTTGTTCATATGCATATCCCATTAACCCAATATCATTGAAAGACCATTCTTTTCACATTCAATTGCTATGAGCCATTGTCATAAGTCAATTGACCATAAATATGTGATTCTATTTCAAGACACTCTGTTCTGCTCTATTCGTCTGATTTTCAAACCTATGTTAATTACCAGCTTCAAACACATTTTATTTTCTCTAGGTTTAGAGTAAATCTTGATGTCTGGACTTGTAAATTCTCTAAACAAATAGAATACCATATATATGTAAATATATATCTATATGTATATATAATTTTTAATAGCATCAAAATAAAACAAATATTTATAGTCAAACTCAACAACTTATTTTCAATAGCTCTGCCTAAAAAGCTACAAAACAGTTGAAAAGAAAGTTTGAAAAAATCTAAACGAATGGAGGGAAATACTACGATCATGTATTGGAAGACTCAATGTTACAAAATGATGTTAATTTTCTCCACATTGACCTTAAATTGAAGGCAATCCCAATAAAAATCACCAGCATTATTTTGTGTTAAAATTGACAAGCTAATCATAAAATTTATACAAAATTGCAAGAGCTCAAGAATAACAAACATAATTTTGAAGATGACTCACAAATTTGGATGACTTCATTATCACATATAAAGATTTGTTATATATATATGAAACACATACACACACATCTATATATCCACTTTATTTATGATAAATGAGACACAGTACAGTAGAGAATTTATAATATTTTCAATAAAGGGTGCTGTAGTGCCCAATATGCATATGGAAATATATGAATATTGATCTTACATAATACACAAAAATAATTCTAACTGGATTGTCAATCTGATTTTGAAAGCTAAAACTAACATTTCTAAAAGAAAATATAGAAGAGTATCTTCATGACTTTGCATTAGGCAAAGTTTTTTTACAGAAAATAAAACCTACTAAGTATACAGGAATTATACTAATGAATTCCTTTATAATTATACTAATTTTTAATTAGACTACATTAAAATTAAGACTTTCTGTTCTTCAAAAGATACTTTTTAGAAAATAAAAAGTTAAGCCAAGTCCTTGGGGGGAAAAGTATTTACTTACAATGCATAATTTTAATAAAAGACTCATAACTAGAAAAATATAAATATATTCTGCAAATTAATAAGAAAAACACCATCAACAAAACAGAGAATGCACAAATGACTTAAACAGGGACTTTCGAGGAGAGGAACCAAATAGCCAATGAGCATATGAAAAAATTCTCAATATCCCTACTCATCAAGGGAATGCAGCTTAAAACTGTAATAAGATATTGCTGTGGACTATCCGAAGATTTATGTTAAAAAAGACTAATAATACCAAGTGTTGAGAGTGTGGAGCAACTGGTCAATCATACAATGCTGTTTGGAGTATAGATTGGTCCTGCCATTTGGGAGACCTGTTTGACATTAACTACTCTTGCTAAACATTTATTTAACCTATGACCCAGCATTTCCACTCCTAAATATATGCTCATTAGAAATGCATATATAGGCTGGGCGCGGTAGCTCACGCCTGTAATCCTAGCATTTTGGGAGGCTGAGGCGAGTGGATCACTCGAGATCTGGAGTTCGAGACCAGCCCGAGCAAGAGTGAGACCCCGTCTCTACTAAAAATAGAAAGAAATTATCTGGCCAACTAAAATATATATATAAAAAAAAAAAATTAGCCGGGCATGGTGGCACATGCTTGTAGTCCCAGCTACCCGGGAGGCTTAGGCAGTAGGATCGCTTAAGCCCAGGAGTTTGAGGTTGCTGTGAGCTAGGCTGACGTCATGTCACTCACTCTAGCCTGGGCAACAAAGCGAGACTCTGTCTCAAAAAAAAAAATTAATTAATTAATTAATTAACACAGAATTCTAAATAAAAAAGGATAATTAAAAAAAAAAAGAAATGCATATATAGATGTACCAGAATATATGTAAGATAATACACATAACAGAAGTAGTCATAAGAGCCCTAACTGGAAACAACCTAAAATATTCATCAGCAGTAGAATGTATAAATTGTAGTATGTTTACAGAATGGAATATCATACAGCAATGAAAAAGAACAAACTGAAGCTACGTGCAAAATATTGGATGTCATATCCAGTATTGAGCTAAAGAAGTCAGAATGAAAGAAATACATATCGTATGATCCCATTTAATTAAACTACTAAAATAGACAAAGCTAATTCATGCAAATGCAAGTAAGAATAGTTGTCACCTTTGGAAGGAGAGAGACAGGGAGGATTTGGGGTGTACTGGCAATTTTTAATACTTGATCTGGGTGGTGGTTAATAGATATATTCACTTTGTAAAAATCAAGTTGTATATTTAATGATTTGTATGTTTTTAATGTATATTTTACTCAACATAAAGCTTACTTAAAAATCATTTTGGAAATACATATAAAATATGGTACTTTATTTATATTCAGGTCTTTGGGTGGAAAAAGGAAGAATAAAGAAAACCTTTCTGGTACTCTTAGGGAAGGACTCATTTTCCAGACCAATCCTCTACCCTATGTTTACCAGCATGGTGAATGTGAAAGTCTTTTCCCAGAGACATAAAGGACTCTGTTATGATATCCTGAGGAGCATCATGTTTTGAAGCAGCAGAGGCAGAATTTATGCTGAGACAGAATTCAGACTGTTATTTCATTTCTAGGAACACAATATAGCAAGATCTGAAACAAAATCTTTCACTTCTCGTCAGCTCTAACCTTTGTACAAGTGATGGAGAACACACTTTAGGGACAGAGGCCAGACTCTCATCTGTTCAACTTTGCTTTCCATGTAACAAAGATCATCAGGCATCTCAAACTGGGCTGAGTGATGTGGGAACAGATGGGGAGATCTCGTTCTAAGATGTGTGAATTCTTGCCTTCTGGGCATAAGAAGGGGAAAAAAATAAAAAGTCAGTTCATTCCTCTTGAGTGGGCAAAGCTACAACAGCAGGAATGAAATCTGCTGCCTTCAGCTGTCAGATCCAGCCCCTTGACGCTCTTCTGTCCTCGTGCAGAGGACCACGCCAAGAGGATCATCTTCACATCAGGAGGCCCTGGGGACCTCACATTTGATTGTGAGATTCTGAGCTAATGATTCACAGAGGACTCCTTGCAGAAACAACTTCAGTTTCGCTGTTACCCTCTGCATCATATACATAGGCATGGGAGATGCACGCAATAACCAATGCAGAAAAAAGAAAAGCAGTGTGTTTCTGAGGAGTTGGGGAGCATTGAAATTTGAGACAATGATAATTCGATTATCCAACATGTATCGAGCACTAGCTATTCCAGTTTATGAGTGCTTTGCACGGATTATCTCATTTAGATCTCACAGCAACTCTGTGCAAGTAGGTGTTCTCATCACCGTCATTTTATACGTGGTACAGTTGAGGCACAGGTCAGAGTAACTTACCTGAGATCGCATGACTATTAGAGCCAGAGGTATTAGAGCCAGGAGTCAAATCCAGGGATGATATCGTTCCTTTCTATTGCTTCTCTATGATTGAAAGAACCATTTTCCGGGAAAGAACATTACATAGTTTCTAAGGGTAGAAACCCTTGGCTGGGGACAGGGAGTAATAAAGATCAAGGAATAGAAAGAAAAGACAAAATATCATCTGTGCCCAAGACAGTTTGGCCTGTGGTTGCTCCTGTATTCTTAGACACTAATCAATAAATCTACCAAGATGTTCCTTCTGGCTTTTCAAAGAATATTCATGGCTTGGGATCAGTTTGTTGAAAAACATTTCAGCAAAGAGATGCTAAATCCTCTCTGGGGTTTCTCCCTCTTTGCAAACAGTGCCTTTGTTGAATGCCTACTGTGTCTGGCACTGTTTTATCAATTCTGAAGAATATTGCAAAACAGAGGATATGAATGCAGCACCCAAGGAATTTAGAATTCATGTACAGCAAATTTCTCCAGAGGCTTGAGTATGAATTAGGCTATAATAATTTTTTTAAATTAAACCCAAAACAAAAACAAATAAAAAGAAATCACTGGCATGTGCCCCCACTGGCAATACACTGGGTCTCTATATCTTCCTTGAAATCTCCATTTCTCACTTGTATTTAATGCTTCTAAATTTACTTTAAAAATAGTGTCTAACTCTTGCCTCATACCTGGTACCAATTCTTTATAACAATAGGGATTTTACTGGCATTCTCCTGATGCCTGCAAAACAGCAAGTCTTCCAGGTTCCAAAGGAACCCAAAGGTCTTTCTTACATTCTGATACAGAATCGCAGTGTGATTAATGCAGAAGTGGGCAAATGATTCACCTCCCTAAGTTGTTGGTATAATATATATATTTTTTCATGTGGGCACCAATGCACATTCCTCTGTCTGGCAGTTAACTCATGGTTCAACTTTCTCCTACAATTTTGTCTTTCATCTATGGGAACAGGTTGAGCTAGAGACTGATACAGCCCTCTTTTCTTTGTCCTCCGTTACTTGCTTACAAACCTTTCTGTGTGATCTCCATCTCCTTTGCACGTCAGCTAAAGCATAGAGACCTGAGGAGTCAACTGCCTTGGCAAATAATTCGATATGTGTGTTTATTTATTTGTTCTTCAACAAATATTTTACTAAGTACCTATTTATATCGCGTACTTTTCATTCATGAGTCAACACACTTTAGTTTGTGGGAATACATGTTTTGAGTTAACTAGTTTATGGGAATAAATGTTTTGAGGACCTCTGTTATATTGAGTTTTAAATAAAAATCTAACCACATAAAGTTGAAAGTGCTTAATATCTTGTATTCATTGAGAGCAAAAATAAAAACTAATTTATTGCATTATATTGTAATAATATGTTTGGCATCCCCTAGTAAACTTAAATACCATTATGGTAGGAATTATGTCACTCCTGATTTTAGTTCTAGCATCTCTGTTCAATGTGCCTAACATGTTGATAGAAACTCAGTAAATGTGTGTGGATTTGGATAGGCTTCCCCAAAGAGTATAGAGAAAAAGCCTAACTTAAAAGGCAAAGAGTCTTAACATTTGAATAACATTTAAAAAATGTGAAGGTCTTCATCTGAAATCTAAATCTCTTCTTTTATCTTTTACTAATGCATGTCCTAATTCTAGCAAAAGAGTATCAATGAAAACATTGCTAAAACTAGAGCAAAGAATAGAACTTCTTGAGAGAAGATTATCAAAGGTTAGATACACTGATGCTAGCTTGTAACTTCATATATAATAGTAAATACTCAAGCATTGGAATGCCTTCCTGCAAATAGCATATGAGGTCACCCTCAAAATATAGGTGACAAAAATGACTCCATAATACAACTCCTCCAAAATCCCACAGCTTGGCTAACCTGATATGTTACTTAGAGTACCACATAGCTATGCTGAGGTTGATGAAAAATTCCGTTGTCAGCAACCCCATCCCTGCGGCTTTTAGGGTTCTCTCCAAGTATACCCTAATGAAAGAATCTTCATTAGAAGCAACAAGGTAAAGGAGCAGTCTTGTTTCCATCCTAGACTCATTGTGGCAGATCCAGGAAGAATACACACACACACACATACACACGCACAAAATGCATTTATGCATCATTGCTTTCTTAAGAACAAAGAACAATTAATTCAAGGACCAACCAAGAGAAGAGTGGAAGAGTCCTTGAAATTGTGTCTAAGAGGCTGACCATTTTCAAACTAAGCTTAAATTTTAGGAATCCAATTAAAGGTGTTCTGCACCAAGATCCAAACATGCAATGAGAGGTGGCATCTCAGTGTTTGGAGAGTCACTCAAGATAGATGTCCTTCGGACCATTAATGAGCACCTAATGAGCCTATAGACTTTCAACACAATAACTCAGCTTCCCAGAGAAAATCCAATGCAAGAACCTGAAGGCACAGGATAGATAGCAAAGGGCCTAATCAGTCTTAAGAACTCAACAAAACCTATTTGGAAGACATTCGTTTGGGAGAACTGGTAGGCAGACGTAGTGTCTGCCTGTTACGGAAGATAATTAGATCTGTTTTAAACAGCTGTAAGAATAAAGAGATGCAATTCTCTGCATAATTTAAGACTTTTAAATTAAATGTGAGGCAAGGGACTGAAATTAAAACTTTGATCTGTATCTCATTGTTTTAATACTTCAATTTACATACAAAAACTGGAACTTAATAAGCAGAATTCATGATTATAACTTTTGTGAGATTTAACTCCGAAACATGAGGTCTCTGTCCTCATTAGATGGATTTCAATGATCCGTAATTTCATATACATTGAGAGACTTTTGGAAGCATAAAAGTACCCACAATGTAATAACACTTTGTAAATACTGTGGGATGCTGCCAGCCATCAGATGGTGGAGAAAATGGCTCTTGATAAAATTTTCTGTGAGACACTCATTTGTCAGAATTCAAGACAGAATTCGACCTACTTGTTCATCTGGAGAAAAGACTATTTGGTGCCTTTCGAGGTGGCACAAAGAGTTATCAGGCAGTGTCAAGTTGAGGCAGGTATCAGTTTCTAAGCCAGTTCAGTTCTGACATAGAAGCCTCAGCTGTTCCCTCCTTCCACACAAAGGAGCGGAAGCTGATTTCAATGAGCCGTGGAGCTTTAAGAGGCTCTCTCATGTATTATTCCTCACTCTATTCAGCTTTCTTCTCTTTGACTCTAGCCAGGTAATTGAGCCCCTTCAATTCTTCTCCCTTGTTGCTCGAGGTTAAAAAGGAAAGAAGGAAATGAGGCGGGCAATATAGGTTGTCTTCAGCCGGAAGCCTAGCGTCTGAAGTTCAAGTTGGATTGGGTAACAACTGTTTCTAAGGCTCCACTTTTCTCTCCCCTCAAAACTGGTCCACCTCTGTTGAGGTATTGCTGTTCTTTAGGGTCTCGGGGAAAAGATGTTTGCTGAGAACTCTAGTCTGCCTTGATAAGCAAAGAGAGATACCTGGCTCATTAGTGAGCGTTCCGGTTCGGTGACTATTCCAGGGGCTGGAGTCATGAAATTGTCTCAGTTTCAATTTTCAATCTCCTAGCCTGCTTGCTTTAGGCCTCACAACTCTAATGTCCCCCTTCATTCACGTGGGTGGTCACCACCCCTGAATTGGGGCTCCGCCACACCATGCAATCCTTGCCCGCGTGAGTAACTTCCTTAGGCTTTGGCTTTGCACTTTGCCATTCGTTATTCCATGACTCGGCCTTGGCAGCTCTGTCCTCACCCCAATTCACCACTGATGTGCAGTGGACGCTCTGCACCAGGCAACAGCAGCACTGGAGTGAGTTCTGCGTCTTCACCTGAGAGCTGAGATGATTTCAGTGTTGGGATAGGCATGTGTGGATTTCACTAAGGCCAACAACAAGAGTAATACAATGATAAAAATCACAGATTATCTGAACTGGAAGTGACAGTTAGAATCATCAGGTCTGCTCATCTTCAATTTACAGATAAAGAAACTAAGGTCCAAGTAAACAATGACTGTTTTTCGAAACACATATAACTGGGTCTCCTGATTCCTAGGTTGCTGCCTGACTTTTGTAGGGTGCTTCTTCCAAATACAGCACCCCTGTAAACTCACTTAAATTTCACAGTCACCTAATAATTGGGAAAAGGGGTGAACTGACATCCAGGGCAAGAAATCATATGTCCATTTCATGGAAGGGGTCGTATGGCTTGGTTAAGTCCAGCAAATGATGCGAGGTGTCAAAACTTGAAAGCTATTTAAAAATGTTGACAGCATAATACTGAAACAGTATAATGACCCCAGTGCTGTGGTGACAGTATCTGTGTCCACATACATTCTCATTGATTAAAATGGTATTCACCACTCTGTTAACTTTGTAATCTCTGAGTTGTATAATTACGGGTGATTATAATTTTTTCATTATTTTTTGCATTTTTACATATTCTAAATGAATATATCTTTTCTCTCTTTCTACTTTTTCTTCTAATAAAGATAACATATTTCTATTACATATTTTACCACTAGGAAAATTGGTTGCATAGGTTTGTTCCTAAAGGAATCATCTTACCGCTCTTTAAAAAATGTAATTTTGGTCTTACTACATAGCTGAGTGTTTTACTTTATGAATTATTTTTTAAAGTAATTAAGAAAACCTTTAAAAGATCTGTCATTTGGCAGCCCTGTAGCATTCCTGCCAAAGTCTGCTGATGTATCTCCTAAAGCCACCATGTAGTGGTGACAGTACAGCAATGTCCTTTGTCATCTAAAAAGTGCTTCCAGGACACAGTGGGTCAAGATTCTGAACCCCTCTATACCACAATATCTAGATGGAGCAAAGAGGCCCCAACTCATAGTCATCTGTCTGCCACACAAGCCAAGTATCCCTCCTGCCTTATGCATTCTCTTCCATTCTAAGCCAGACACCAACTAGAAAAGACATAAAAAGGAAATTTGTTGTTTGGTCAAATACATGGTGCTATGGCTCATTTCCAAGTGAAGGATTAAACCATTGTTTGATGTACTATTTGAATTTCTTGATCTGGGCATTAGACCCAGAAATATTTGAACATTTAGTTAGGCAAGTCCCAAGGATTAGAGTCCTCAGAGAAGGGCCTGAAAAACAGCCATTTTTCTTTCATGTCATCTGAGGGAAAGTGAAATATCGTGTATCTAGTGAGATAATTTGGTGGGTTCATAGTCTGGGCTCTCTGGCATCCCGGGCCTTGACAGAGCTGAGTTCTCCGACAAAATCCTAAGACCCTATGCACCATCCTCTTCGCTGCGGTGACTGTTCATCCTTCATGGCAGAGTGTCCAGGTTCACTGGTGCCTCTGCTTACGGGAAGGCCTCTGCTTACGGGAAGGCTCAGGGGGTCTGCACGTTTGGAGAGACATCTGTGCTTTAGAAAAACATCTCTGGACAGGCAAGGTGGGAAGGCTGACAATATTCTGCAATATTTAGTATTCAAAAGAACACTCAAATAACAACAGGAATCCAAGACCAAAATTGGCTGTATCTCATCATTCGTCAAAACAAGGTCTGGGTTACCTTCTGGTTATTTCCAATATCTTAATCCATCTTTAAATATTCACAGTACCAGAAGAGGTAGAAGGTATATTTTGCAATGTTTCTTGTATTATATCATACCCTACCCCATTTATAAATTTGGTGAAATCTTCATTCCCTTCATTTTGTCCTTCTGTCTTTTAGTCCTGCTGTTTTTCTCCTGCCCACATTCCCCCACCCCCACTTTGCTTCACTCCTGCACCACACTGCTGTGCTTCAGGGTATTCAATATCGACGGTCTGGGTTATATTTGCCAGTGTCTTTCTCTATTCTCATACAAACACACGCAGATTTATGGTATATGTGTGTATATATATATATATATATATATACTGTGGGGTTTTTTTTTTGCTTATTTTTTAATAAAAATGGGTTATACTGGTCATTTCTCTACAATATAGTTTTTGCTGCATGATCTTTCAGCTCCCTTCCAAGAAAAATGTTGGGGAAGCCCGAGTCAGGGCCACTGTGGAGATTGTGTGGGCCAGGCTCTGACATGCGAGCCTCGTTTCGGTCTGCAGTGGGTCTCTGATGCCTTAAGGGGCGCCTCCGAGTCTCATTTCTGGACTGAGCCTGTCTGTGTTGAGTTTCTGTAGTATTTGTTTTCCCATTCTTCTCTGAATCTGTGTTACAAGAACTGATAGGTTCGCACACCTTTCATTGCTCAGGTTAATGTTGGCTTCATTGTGGCCATTTGATATATTTGTTTTTCTATTGCAGAAGTCAGTGATGCCCTTGGAGAATCCCCGTGTGGATTTCAGGTGGCTTTTGTGCCTTTCTCAGGCGCTTCTTTTGAGCTAGTGTTCTCAGTGCTGTGTCTGTGTCTGAGGACATGTGACCAAAGGGCAGTAGATCTAAGGAATTTTATATGATGGTCTAGACGTTTTTCAGCCTGGGTTCAGTTTCAGGAATGATGACTTTTGCTGTGTTAGATTAAAGTAATTTTCAATTATATGCAAGACTTTCCTGACTACTGATTATGAATACCAATTGTTTCTGATATTCTCTATTTTCTTTTGGTTTAAACATGATACCGCCTCACCAGAGGGTAGACGGAAGCGGAGTACAGAGTTTATGCCAACCTACCTTTACTTAGAAATGTCTACATAAAAACGTTGTCAGAGGGGAAAACAGAGTCAAAGCCGGGAAGAGAGTCAAGCAAGAAAAGAAAGTGATGGCTTCTCTTTATTACAAACTTTCTCTCATTCTGGAAGAAATATCGCAAGCAACTTTCAATTAAACAAACTCAACTAAGATGGAGCTGAATAGATAAAGTTAAGCTGTAGATGTTGTGAAATCCTCTCCTAAGTTTCTAACTAGCTGTGTGACTTTATGCATCTTATCTAACCTCTCTGTTCATCCGTTTTTCTGGTATATCCATCCTCTCTATCTGCTAGGTGTCCTAATAGCCAACTTATGAGCATTTTCCCATTTAGTGACTGATATGAGACAGACAATAAATACCTGCCAGTTGGTTGAATGACTGGATGAATGAATGACCAGAGAGCCAGTTTCAGTAGGGTAAGCCTGCCTGGCCATACAGTTACCTAGGACTTAGGCTGTCATCCCTTCACTCTGTTTCTTACTCTCCGAAAGTGGTTGGCATCTTTGTTTCAGGTGGTAATTAGAGCCGAAGGAAGCTAGAGTCTGAAGAGCGCTGAGGTGACAGACGCACTTACAATGGTATTGGTCTTACGGCTCACCTAAGAGCTCCTGAAGACAAAGGCATGGAATCCAGTTTGTTCCACCTTAGTGGAAATAACTGTAACAGGAGGAATATAATCTCATGCCTTCTGCTATCAGACATAGCCCCTTGACATTCTTATCTCCTAATACAGAGTCCAAGCCTGGAGGCCTGTCTTCACATCTGGGGGAACTTCACATTTGATTGTAATATTCCATGCCTTTGCCTTCAGAGGCTATCAGGTGTGCGATAAGGCCAATGCCTGATATATATACATATGTATATATACACACACACACATATATATGGATGGATATATATACATACACACACTAATACCCTAAAAGACTGACTCTGTAATGGAAGCCTTACTGATGCATTAGTCCAAACATTGAGTAGCTCCCTCCCTTTCAGCTATTATATATATGCACAGAGAACATTATCATAAGTGGAGAATTAAGAATGCTGTCAGACCAAAAGACCAGTGTGACAGACAGCAGATATCCAGACAGACAGAACTTAGGAGGGGTTTTGTATAACTGACAGGAAGTCTAAGTCCAGGGCAACAAAAGGGAAGTGATGGATGCTGAGCAGAAAGACCAAGGCAAAGTAGACTCAAGCAATGGCAGCCAAAGTTGTACTCTTCCCAGTCGTGTGCGTGGCTGTTCTCTCCATGGAGGCTGAAGTAGAACTGACTGGAGGTGCGACTCCGGGCTTGGACTCTGCATCAGGAAATGAGAACGTCCAGGGACCATGTCTGACGACAGAAGGCATCAGATTGTATCCCTTGCATTGCAGTTTTTCCCACTCACGTGGAACAAACTGCATTCTACGCCTTTGTGTTCAGGAGCTCTTAGGTGAGCTCTAAGACCAATACCACTGTAAGTGTGTCACCTTTGTCCTGTTGCAGATGATGGCCCCTGCGTCATGCTTACTGTCCCTACAAAGCCCCTTCAACCCATCTCTCTCTCTCCTCTCCCATCTCAATCCCCATCTAGAGTGGAAACAATATTGCTTGTTTTTTTCCATGGATAACCCCAGCTAGCTACCCCGACATTTCCTTCAGATACTTGTTTCCAAAAGCAGGCTCTTTCCCCATGCGCACACCTAGGGTTGGCATCCCAGCAACTCTGTTGAAAAGCCAGAAAACCTGGGAGTGGAAACTGACCAGAAACGGAATGAGAAATTGATCAGTCCAGTTTGGCTGTCCAAATCAAGGACAAGTCAGCAAGAATGGTTGACATTTATATTTATTAGTGGAGGGAATTCAAGTAAGTGCACAATGTCTAGCCTTGTGGATATTTGTTCTGTAGTTTTGAATGGAATTTCTTTTTCCACCCCTAGGGGAGAATTTTTGCCTATGTTCTCACTGAGAGTTAGCTGCCGCGTGCCCCACACACAATGCTTGGCTGGGCATAGAGCAGAGGAGTAGGTCACGTACATTCATAGGAATTGAACTGCTTTTCCTCTCCCTGTGAATTAATCTTGTAAATGTCAGCATTTTAAACTTGGCCTTTTCAAAAAATATGATACCGTATGAACCTTACTTAATCGAAAATACATTTCTAGTTCAAAGGTTTTTTGGTCTTTTTCTCCCCCTAAAAACGGGAAAGGCTAACAATAACAAAAAAAAAGCGTTAAAGGATGGGTTGTGTGTGAGGGAAGCTGGTTTTTGTCAGTTGGGTCTAAGCAACTTTGATCCTTAAGATTCAAAACTGTCATTCCTAAGACCATTTCTTTTTTATAGGTGTGGGATTTTATAACCCAAACATCTTTTCCTGCATACCCATGGGAAATTTAGAATCACGTGATTCAAATCAAGCCTTGAAAGGATATTGTACGTCTTTTATAGCTGCATTATTTTTATAGTCACTTATTTTTGTGTAGCATTTTATAGATTACTAATTAATCTATAATCTAATTACCTGCATTTTTTACAAGAACCCTTTTCAGTTACAACAGTAAGTTATTATTATGCCCATTTCATAGATTTGGTAACTGAGACTGAAGGAGGCTGAATGACTTGCATGAAAGTCACCCAGCCTGGTAATGACACAGGAGGATTCAAGGCTGCAGGAGCCTAGAGTGTCCACAGTGCTGTATTCCCTCTGTAATGAATGAACCCGAAGGTCCAGTGAGGTGGGTTAGAATCCCAGGACTGCTACTCACTAGCGTGTTAATCCTGAGCCAGTCATGACATCTTTCTTGACTTCAGCTTCTTCATCTGTAAAGTGGATGAATGCTGCCTACTCTTCTCTCCAGACTAGATTCTAGGAGGAAAAGAATGAGGTCGAATGATAATTCAAAACACTGAAGTATAAAAGAATTAACCATTGTTATATTAAATAACAATCGGGTTGAGTTCAATGTCATATCAGGTGCCAGGCAAGGTGTTTTCCATCCTTCCTGCAACACAGTCAGGGAAGCAGAAATAAAGAGGGAGATTCAGGGGTCTTGAAGACACAGGACGTGGTCCATGGCCATGTCAGGTAGGCTGTATTTCTAAAGCTGTGTGTGTACTCCTTTTATCCATGTGAACGAGAAGACTACTCACAAAGCCTTCAGAGGAATTGAATATCATATTGGAGCCAATAATCAAACATTCTTAATTTTCAAAACCTTGAAACTTTTGGTAGTTGGTGCCCTTCAGTATTGGAGAGTATCCATCTTAGCAAACTCTTGCCTGCCACGGGATGTCACAGGGGTTCTGTCAAAAGCTGTAGGAGGAAGCCAGGACGGCCGCTATGCCTGAGCCAGGGACTAGGACGAGCACCAGCCCCCTAGCCAGGCACAGCCAAGCATTGACTCCCTTCCCTCTGACTCTGGGCTGTTTTTCAGGGTGATGTTCAGCGGACACTCATCCAAGTGGACTTTGGCGATGGGATCGCAGTGTCTTACGTCAATCTCAGCTCCATGGAAGACGGGATCAAACACGTCTATCAGAACGTGGGCATTTTCCGAGTGACCGTGCAGGTGGACAACAGTCTGGGGTCTGACAGCGCCGTCCTGTACTTACATGTAACTTGTATGTTATTACTGTTGTTGGTTTATGACATATCTTAAAGTTTTGTTCTTTCAAAATCTAATCTGAAGTTGATATCAAGAAGAAAGGCACTAGCTATGGAAACTAAGAAAGTAAGAGAGCAAAGTGGGGAGAGAGTACGGAGAAGATTGAGTGGGATTTGAATAATCTTCAATTCGGGATTGTTCTCACTGTATTTACCATTCCTCCTCCAGGTGCCTCAGAAATAGGACACCTGTGGCTGGGGGCTGGGCATGAGCAATTTGCAGAGCTACTTGGTTAAAATATATGAATTTTTGGCTTTTTCTTTTTTTTTTTTGGCCAGAAATGACTGAAAACAACCCATATGCACAGCTCAGTCTAACACATTGAGAATTAGCACAAGGAAAGAAATTTCTCTCCCCCATCTGATTATTTCTGTCTTCTCATGTTCTATCTTGCTATATTGATAATTTTTTTAGACTTTTGCTCTTAAAAAAATATTTTCTGGGCTTCTATCTGTGGATAATTTGGTGTTAGAGAGAAGGTAGTGTAGGGGGAAAGAGTATAAAAATAATGTTAAGGAAACTACAGTAGGAAACAGTTTCAAAAAATGCTAAAGCTTTTCCTCTTCAAGGTGTCTAATGATGTGAGTAGACAGGAAGACATAATAACTTAACTTTTAAGTTATGTTTGGTAAAAATGTGTGTCATAAACTTGGTAGGTGTGAGGGTGTCCCTAATCAGTCATAGGACTTATATTGGTTACTAGAGAAGTAGTTTACTTTAAAATGAAGGTAGCTCCTTTATATGAATGACCTTGTTCAAATTTCAAGTTCTAGGCCAAGAGTATTAAATCCAGGCGTTACTCCATGCCTCTGCTCAACAAAATTGAGCACAGAAGTACAGAAAATACCAACTATATCCTTTTTTTTTTTTTCTTTTTTTTTTAGCTGCTGTAGTCCAGTGAGAGGGCAAGACTATTTTGGTCCTTGCTCTCTGGGTGGTTTTAAAAAAATTTTTTAAAAAGACTATTTTGGGATACCCAGGAGATTGTTTGGTTGCTGAGAATTCCTAATATTTCAGTAATTCTTGATCTTTACCTCCTGCACACTTTTGACACAGGTGCTACGAAGATACACACCCCCTTCTTTGTTCTAAACAAAGCTACACAGGACTCCCAGTATGCCAACTCAGGCTCCCCACTCCTGGCTGTAGTTTATTAAGCTCTTACAGTTTGCGCCAGGCTTTGCACTAAATAAGCCCTTCATGTATATTGTTGCCTCATTTCTCAAAAAAATACTGGGAGGTAGGCACTATTGGAAACCCTATTTACAAAGAGTGTTGAGGCTCACAGAGCTTCCGTAACTTATGGGAAGGGGCAGACATACCACCTGGCAGAGCCAGGCCCCCAACTCAGTTCTCCCTGTCTCGGGAATTCCAGCTCTGGTCACGAAGGTCAGTGTCAGTGCCAAGGGTGGTTTGAGGTTGGAGGAACTAAGTCTCCATCCAGCTCTTACCCACCCCCAACTTTGCAAATCATCTGGAAGAAACATAAACGTTTAGGTGAGAAGCTGTGTACTTGCTGTACAACTACATAGGTTCAAGACACATTACATAGGCTCCCTTCCATCCGATCCCATGAGCCATCCTACATAGACTTTCAGAAGTTGCCTCTTACTAAGACATAACACCTCCCTATATATCAGTCTTTAGAGGAATGAAAGTGATGGTATCATAGGAATAATAATCTTAAGATCTTTAACAATACATCAGAAACATTAATTATTGGTAGCAAAAATAACTTGCAACACAAATGACAGTACGTTTGCTAAGAGTGGCTGCCTACCTGGCACCCTATCTATCATTTCCAGCAGTTTATTCTATAAGGGGGATTTACTAGAGACGTATCCACCTTAGGAATTATAGTAATTGTGTTCTGTATCTCACAAGTTTATTATATATCTACCACACTCCAATCACGTGTAAATACTGATTTAAAATTCAGTACCAGCTTCTGGTCTAAATTTCTCGGGGTCTCCCACTGAGTCCTATATAGCTTGACCTCCTGGTCACCCTGTGGACTCTTCCTCATTCCTACACGTGATCATATCCCTTGAGGGGTCCACAGCTCTCTTCCAAGACCCCTCCCTGGTTTACTCAATCTTGGGAAGGAAAGCAACACAGATTATCTCTGCTCAAGATTAAGGGCTGCTAAAACCACAGCTTCTAAAAGGAATGAGATTCTTTGTTCATTTGCAATTTTTTCATTTTATTAGCCTAGTTGATTGGACAAACTATTTGACCTTAACCTTAGTGGAAGATGATTTATAATGTAATGTTTTATGTTCTGATTTTAATTTTGTAAACACATCTTGGGTTATAGAATATAATAGAATCCCTCATATAATGGAACCCTTTTCTAAGTCTGGCATTGAGGACAAGAATTAACTCTTTGGTACTAATTATATTGAAGCGGGATCATGTTTTATCTGTTTGTTAACTCACATACATCTAAAACCCATGGCATGACAGTTTCACCAGGTTCTGACGTGTGAGCTTAGTGCCTTCCTCCTAAAGGACCCATCATGCTTTACTATACACACAAACTCATTTTGCTGTCTTCATATCTATACCATAATAGAAAACTTCAGCCTTTTCTTTCAGATGGAAATAACCAGGATTGGAGAAGCAGCATGACTTTGGCACCATTTTACACTAAGAGGAAGCCAGAACAAGAGCACATTTGAGTCACACTCCCAGGCATCTTAAACCTGGAGGACCTTATGAATGACTTTTGCTGCCAGAGTGCCAAGATATGGGGTGGGACAGGGGGAGGAGCTGGCTTTGTAGGGAAAAAAAATTAGAAAGTACTGGACTGAGTCAAGCATTCTGATTAGGTCCAGATCCTGGCCGCAACCCCTGGGCAAGTCACTGCATCTCTCTGACCCTAGATTTTCTCCTCTGTTAACTAGATACACATCTTGTTCCCGCAGGTGCCATCAAGCAAAATATGTGGTGCCCTGGCAACTAGTAAACCTTGATTTTTTCATCACAATAAAGTAGCATATGCATTTGGACTTAGTGGATTCTGACATAGAGGAGAATGAGCAGCAACTCTTAACTTGCCAAGCCTGCCCTCTGCCCCTCCACCAACTCCGCCCATTCCCCCCAGGGCTCTCCCAGAAGGTCCACTGCCTGACTCACCTACACATTCTCTCCACTCTACAGTGCAGAAAGGTGACTTGATTCCAAAACAGAAGTTGTTTTTTTGTTTTGTTTTTTTGTAATACGGGGGTTCAAAGGTCATCAGGAACAAATGGACCTGAGTTCCTGCTTAGTGCTTCCAGGAGTGGGCTGGCAGCTCTTGCTGGGCGCCTGGGCAATCTCTTGAAGCCTGACAGTTGGAAATTCCTCAGGGATAGTATTCACTGTGCTCTGCTAGTTTGCAAACTAATGAGACACGTGATGCAGCCAGAGTTGCCTTCAGCTGGATGGGGCAGAGAATTTAGAGGGCATGCAGATTTCTGCTCAGAAAGCTGGCCTGTCACAGCCACTCTTGCAGAAAAAAATCACGCAAATTTGCAGAATGGGAGGTGAAAAAAAAGAGATAAGGTGAATGTTCTAGTCCTTCCTAAACCCCTCTCCTTAACTACTGCCTTATATAGGACGCATTTGCAGATGTCTTTCTGGCCCCATCTTAGGGTAAAGTGATCCATGTAGCTTGAAAACCCATGAAACTTTTTGACTATTCACAAGATCATTATATTGGCCAGAAAATATGAGACTAGGATTTTGTGAAATGTGGTTTAATGAGCCACCCGCCCCAGAATTAAATGAGGAAAATGTAGTGTCCGGGCCCTATCCCAGACCTACTGAGTTAGGGTTCCTCGAAGTGCAGCATCAGAACCTGCTTGGAACAGATTAGAATGATCCTTATGTACACTGAAGCTGGAGAAACTCTGTTTTAGGATCTCAACGTTAGAGTTTGAGTCACTTTTTTTTTTTCCAGTGGCTTTTAAAAAACATTTCAGACAAATAGCAATACGAAAAATATGCAGTAATTAGGTGGACAGAGGTCTCCGGAACAGAAATGCTAGAGGCAGGCCAGAGGGCGCCAGTACACGCGCGCGCGCACACACACACGCACGCACGCACACACACACACACACACACACACACGATGTTCAGTTTCACGGAAGTCAGCTGCTTCCTGCAGCACAGGAGGGCTAAACGAAAAGAGAGAAAGGAAACCCAACTCACACAAGTAATTCCCCGTTTCTCTCAACCACACTGCCAGGAGTCATATGGAGGGATGCAGCGCCACCTGCTGTCTCTTTCGTGCATCACAGGCCCCTGTCTGATGGAGCAATAACTGCCTGTTTGCTCAGCCCTCTGCTGAGTGCAGCCAGCCAGCTGGGTGCTTCCAGGGGCTGGAATTTCACTTCTGCAGCTTCATTAGGGCAGATTGCACACTCTGAAGAACAGAAATGCTTAAAGAATAGGCTTTGGGGCAGCAGGAACCAGGTATTTTAAACTCATGAAAAGTAAAAGAATACAAGAGGTTGTAGGAATCTGAAAGATAAATTCCATCCACGTATGCATATATAATGTATCTGCATGTAACTTATACAAGCACACATATACATAGTTCAGGGCCTACAGGCCAACACACTATGTGTCCTAAATACCGCTTAGACCTCTTTGTCTTTTCTCTTTCCCGCCATCTCGCCACCGCAGCTGTTCTGGCTTTCTTGTTCTTCATCAGGCATTGCAGGCCCGCCTGCTCGTGGGCCTTGGCACTTGCTCCGCCCTGAAGCGTTCCAAGTAGAAACTTGGTGCAATCAAGTTGACTCATGTTGCTGCTCAAATGTCATTTCTTCTGAGAGGCCTTCCTTGATTACCCTGTTGGAAATAGCTTTCTATCACCTACCCCTGCTTTATGTGTTCAATGCCTTCCTCCCTCAAATACACCAAAGCTCTAGCCAGTGCCAGCGTCCCCAGCACCTAGAATAACACCCAACACATAGTAGCACTCAAAAACTATTGAATGACCGTATCACCGTACTTTACTAACAAGATTTAATTTTTGTCATTGAGACAATGACATACAGGCATTGTTCCTACTCTAAAGTTCTGATTTAAAAAATAAAAAAAATGTTCGTATGTGAGAAAGGCAAAGAAAATGAACCTCTTTAGAATGGAACTAGCATTTTTAGCACAGCTTATCTGGTGCTTGTATTTTAATTGATTGATTTAACTCAGCTCAGGGGAGTCAGGGAGAGCTTCACAGAGGGGGGGATGCTGGAACTGAGACTTGAAGACTGACAGGTGCCCTAAGAAAGGTGTATAAGCAAAGGCCCCAGGGTGGGCAGGACATGGCCTGCTGGAACAAACCACGTGAAGGGGGAATGGCAAGAACCATGCAATAAATAAGAGCAGGTATAAAGCATATTTCCCAATGCTTGGTACTTATTTACATAATCAGAAATTAAGGACTCTTAATAGGTATTCTGTTAAAATGGAACTGGAAAGTTTCTACTGAGCACTTGTCATGAGCAAGGGCTCTGAAACCAGACTGCTTTGATTTCACACCCTAGAATTGATGTGTCCTAGCTATATAACCTTGGGAACCTTTATTTATTCATCTTTAAATAGGGAGAATGTTAGTTCCTACTTCATAAAATTGTTGTGAGGATTAAACAAGAAAAAAAAAAGTCCTTAGCAGTACATGTAGCCATAGTCACCACTCAGTTAGTGTTACCCTTCTACTATTGCATTGAACGATTCTGACTTATGATCAACTCCTTCCCAACCTATGCCTTATAAGCTAGAAAATCAATTTTATTCTGCATGCCAATCACCAAACTCTTTATTTTATAAATGGGGAGAAGAGTAGCATGAGACAGGAAAATTATATCATTTGTTCATTTATGCAGTGAATATTTGAATACCTACTATGTCTTAGGAACTGGCTAGTCTTGGTATATAAAGACCAATATGAAGGATTCTTACCCTCAAGAAGTTTACAGCCTCTGTTCTCAGTCTCACAAATTTTAGATCAATATGTGTTAGCTATCATCATTATTATAATTAGATAATGAGAATCTTAATTTTGAGAAAGTAAGTATGAGTAACATGATCAGCTTGGCTTTCTAGAAAAATTACTCTTGCAACAATTTGGAGGATGGATTAGAGGGGGAAAGGTGAAAGTCAGGAAAATCTATAAGAGAGGTGAGAAAGGTACTTATTGTGTGAATCAGGGTCCCAGACTGGGGAGGGTGAGAAGTGGATGTAGATGAGTATTTTAGAAATATTCATGAACCCAAATCAATGGTTTCCTAAATGAATGTGAATAGCAAAAAAGAAGAAATCTAGACTGACTTTCTGCCTCTGAAATGGGCCCCCGGATGAACATTAGTGTTGATCACCAAGCTATAAAGAATATGGATGGGGAAAATAATGGGATCCTTAGAAACATTTGGTTTCTGGGGTCAAAGAAGTCTGGAGCCTTCCAGAAGGAGTCTAGAGCCCAGAAGGAGGTTTTAGAGCCCTCCACAAGTGTTTTATATTTGAAGGTTAAGGTGTGGTTTATATTGACTGGCAGAAGAACATGTAGAGGGACCTTAGGAAACACAGTTAAAGGACAAGCGGAAGAGGCAGTAATGAAGCCTGGTGGGACGGCCTGAGGTACGACTCTCTTCTCCACCTCATGGGACCAAGGTGGGGATGGAAAATGCAGGGGAAGCTGCATGTTGCCTGGGAAGAGTGACTCAAAGATAAGATTAGGGGTCATAAGAAAAGTCCTAGTGGTTCTGTAAGAAGGGGACGTTCATATCTTTCTGGGGTTTGCACATCTGATTAAGATTTCCGGTTTTTATGGACCTCCATAAATAGAATCATCCTATATTTTAGGTGAGCATCTCCTAAGCAGCTGAGGACCACAGCTCTCTGTCCACACACACACACCTCTGTCCTGGACAAGCTTGATTCCACCCAAACACAGTGTGCTCCATGCTCACCTATCCAGGCAGCCTTACATACACTCACATGCAGACACATGCACAAATACACACATTTACACATACACACATCTTGAAAACCCAGCACACCATAAAGAATAATTACATGGAGAGTGGTTTGGGGATTTCCCCCACTCCCACACCCAACATGGACTCTCAAGGTCTTCATGATCCTGATTTACCACCAAGGATATACCCTCTTTGAAAGACTTTTCATCTTCCTGTGAAATTTTCTGTTATGCCTGTTCACTTAAGGACTTCATAGATTACTTTTAAATTTTTAACTTTTACACATACATAACCCAGGTTCTAGAACAGGTAGACAGATCGGTAAATGGAAAATGCAGAGACACAAATATTCACGATATGTCCTTTGCTCCAAAGTAGGGAAAGCACCTGAGCACGTCCTCTGGGAATATGGCGCAGTGTTTGGAGGCTCCAAGAGTGACTGTGTCTTCTCTTCAGAGCAGGGAAGGCTGAACAGAGGAAGCTCTTCCCTCCCTATGTCTCCTCTTTCTCTTGTGCCTCAGGTCCCCTGGAGCACGTGCACCTCTCTCTTCCCTTTGTCACCACAAAGAACAAAGAAGTCAACGCGACGGCAGTGCTGTGGCCCAGCCAAGTGGGCACCCTCACTTACGTGTGGTGGTACGGGAACAACACGGAGGTGGGTCTGCCTTCCACACGGGGTCTCGTGACACAAGCTCAACTCAACTGGCTGAAGCAAAAAAGGGAATGAAGTGGCTTATGAACTCAAGAGGGTAGGGGTGGTCCTAGCTTCAGGGACAATAAGCTCTCTCAGTGCTCAAATATTTCATCAGTACGGTCTCTCTCTCTTGCCCCTCTCCTCCGCCTACATTTTATCTCTGCCTTCCTCTACGTTGGCATTTATCTCCAACTGGACTTGTCTTTGCAGTGACCCGAGGCCTTAGCTTAAAAGAGAAATTCAACTTTACTTTCCAAATATTCTAACAGAAGTCCTGAAATTGAGAATTATTGGCCAGGCCTCGATCACAGTGCTGGGGGGTGGAGAGCGAGGTGATGAAGTCGGCCTCCTTGGAACCACATAAAGAGCAAAAGGGAAGATGTTACAAAAGGAAACGGAGGCAGAGGGACACTGGACAGGTGAAAGCAAGAAATTATCATTACAACCCACTGCCCAGATGGCCCCCTCACCCTAAATCAGAAATTCTATTTCTTCAGGAAAGACTTATCCTTTATGTTTTCCCCAAATATTCCCTGTGTACAGAAGTCAGCAGCCAACTGGAAACCAGCAGAGACCTTAAAGCAGATTTACTCTTAAGTCCTTCATCTTGCAGATGAGCAAGGCGAGGCTAACGGAGCTGGAGGGGCTGGCTTCGCTCGCTTCCAGCCGCTTCATAAGAGGCCAGATTCAAGGCCCTCTGATGCCTCCGTTAATTTTTCTTTCCCCTGCACCAGGCTGCATGGTCTTTTTCAATTTTGAACTCATTCCATTCTCAGAAATTAAAATGCTTCCAAATGTAAGTTAGGCAGTGCGGCCGGGGCCCTGCAGGGCGCTGGGCTGAGCTGCTCTGGGCTGGAAAGCTTGATCTTCTTCCAGCAGAGTTGCTTCCACTTGGTAACTGCTCTTTTCAAACATAATGCATCTTATTGATTTATTTAAAAATTTTTTATTAGACTCCCTTGCTAAAGTACAATGCATCTTATTTTAATAAAAACATTTTTTCTGCTCTATAGCTGAAAGTTGGCTTTCGATGGAGACACAATTTTGCACAGACACAGGGAGGAAACCTTCCCTGAACCTAGAACTGCTATAAGCCTGACAGTGGAAAGAACCTCTCACCTCCACTGCTAACATAACTAAGCTGAAAAGAAACTCTTTTTTAATCTTTTCTTTTGGGGGGGGGGGGTTTGCTTTTTTTAAGAGACAAGGTCTTGCTCTATCACCCCCCTGGCGTGCAGTGGCGCTATCATAGCTCACTGCATAACTCCTGGGCTCTAGCAATCCTCCTGCCTCAGCCTCTCCAATAGCTGGAACTACGGGTGCATGCCACCATGCCCGGCTAATTTTTTTTTTTTTTTTTTTTTTTTTTTTTCATTTTTGGTAGAGACAGGATCTCATTATGTTGCTCAGGCTGGTCTCAATCTCTTGGCCTCAAGCAATCCTCCCACCTCGACCTCCCAAATTGCTAGGATTACAGGCATGAGCCACCACCCCCAGCCTCAGTAGCCCCTTTTTATTTCATCTGAAACTATGCATGGACATTTGGCCCAGATTGGGCCCACTATCCACAGTGGAAGAGGAGAAATCTATTTTATTTTCCTGAACGCTAGTACTAGCAGGTGAAAGTACTAAACAACTTCCATCTGTGCCTCCTATTGTTTTGTTTTGTTTTCCTTTTAAAAGAAAACCAGATTCTCAGCAGATCCTATTGAAAGGACCTCTTCTGCTGAGCTTTAGTCTTCCCTCTGCCATACAGGGAATTAAATGAATTTTGATTTAAAAATTAATTAAGAAAAGATGGGAAAGAAATGTTTGTGAGGGGTGAGTTGAGGGAGGTCAGTAGGCTAATATTTTTCTCCTTTAGGACCCCAGTGTTCGATTGTATTGCTGGCACCGCTCCAAATCTTCTTTCCTTTTTTTTTTTTTTTATTTTTTTATTTTGAATCCTCAAACCACTATCCAATTAGCACTTGTTTCCATAGCAGCTACTTCCAGGAAACCAGGAAACTGCTGATAGGGCTTCTGGGAGGAAGCCGGCACATGAGGCCACTCCTGTCAAACTAGTGTGCAACTGTGGTATACGGGATTCCTGTGCTCCACTGTGATTTTATAGAAATAGGACACCCTGCAGATGAACACCTGGCAGCTTATAGATTTTCAGTGACTGCTGCTTAGATCTGGAGTCACATGAGCTCCCTGATCTCATTCAATTTGGATATTTCCTTAGATTAGGGATCTGCTTGATATGAGTAGGTTATGTGTAGAGAGAGACAGATATCCCACCAGCAAGTAAGGCCTGTCAATCTCCCCAGGCCTGAATAAGGATGATACCAGGAGAGACGTGTCACATTCACAAGGAATGTGCAGAGCCATTTGGAGTCAGGACTCCAACCGCCTCCTTTCTGGCCTGGACTGGAGATGACGGCGAGGCCTAGATGGGCTCAGTTCCACCGTGGTGCACCAGGAAGAGCCTCCGCTGGGTTTGACAGCTCACTGTCGGCTCAGAGCTGGCAGCTGCCTCACCTGGAGCTAAGTAAGCTTCCCCCTCCCTCTGTGCCCTTGTTTATTTTAGCCCTTGATCACCCTGGAGGGAAGCATATCATTCAAGTTCACTTCGGAAGGAATGAATACCATCACAGTGCAGGTCTCGGCTGGGAACGCCATCCTGCAGGACACGAAGACCATCGCGGTGTACGGTGAGTGCCCATCTCCTCTGATCCATTGCTGCCCTCATGGAGGAGGCTGTCAGGAGCCTTGGTGCCCAAGGCCACCCCGGCTATGACTTTCACCTGCAGAATGGAGGGGAGTCCTTGAGAAATAGTCAAGAGAAGTCTGATCTCCTTAGGGAACTGTGATTCCCCAGCAAAACAGTGCTGTGGGATTCTGAAAGGGTTTGTTTTAGTTTTCTTAAACACAGAGTGTCCATTTGGTCACTCACTTTAGGTAGAATAAGGTGGGTTTTGTTATGCATAAGGCGGACTCATTTCACAGAGAATTTCAGTGGTATTTGAATAGCTAAAATCAGTTATAAAAGAAAATGGCTAATGTTCCATCTTTTTTTAAAGCTCAACTTTAAAATTCTTGATTATTAAGAGAAATCTACCATTGTCTAAATACTTTAAAAAATCTGTTCCCCAAATTTTTATTATATATGTAAGAAAAACTCTGCTAGATTGAAAATAATGGAAAGGTCATAACCCCTGAATGTCATGCGTAGTCATAGACTGGATGTTGGTTTGAACCAACAGCCATACAGAATAATTTTGTGATCAACTGGGGAAACTTAATATGGTCAGAGTATCAGATGGAATGAAAAGGTACTGAAATGAAAAGGTGGAGTCCTTGATTAAAAACAGGAGTTAAAATAACATTTTATAGTTTGATCTCACATTGATAATTTTTTTCTGCACAGAAAGATAGATGGACATGCACTAAGTGTTACTGGTGATGGTAAAAAAATGTAAATGTTTATTATTACTATGGAAGTGGTACATATGCATCATGAAAAATTAAAATCGGAAAAACAATAAGTTAAAATTAGATAGGTAGGAAAAGCAAATGCTGTGCAGGGAGAGTGCAGGGAGGGGAGGAAGAGAGGGTGGGGGAGAGAAAGGGAGACAGACAGACTAGCTTGTGGTCCAAATATCAATTGCCCCAGTTCCAGAATTAGCTGATTCTGATGAGTTAATTTAAAATGAGATTTTCCTGTGGGGAGTCAGATTCTGGTTTTTATTTCTCATCTTGCCAACTTGACCTTCAAAATCAAAAAATAATTTGTAAGCAAATTTGAACACGTCTGAAGACCAAAAGACTTCAAGGACACTCTTTTTTTCATGGCTAGAGTTAGCTTTCATAATTTTTTCTTCTCTTTGTCCCTCCTGAGGAAGTAGTAAGAGGAGGAAACCGGGACTGTGATTTTCCTACCAAGTTCCCCTCAGTGGGGTGCCGGGTGGCCAAACAGTAGCTGTGTATTGTGGGGGGAACTTCTGTTTCTCCTTCCTTTTCTGTCTCCCTTCTATGTGGGAGAAGACCTTTAATCTTCGTAACAACTCTAGGATAAAGTAGGTAGTATTATCATCCCCACTTGTTCAGAGAGTAAAGAACTTGTCTCAGCTGGTGAGTGGTACAGCTGGCTCCCAACCCAGCCTGTCTAGACCCAGGACTGGTGCCCTGAAATTACCCTACTTTACTGACTCTCATTTATTAATGTGTCCACCCGATGCTCTTTTCCCCCTCTCTCCCTCCTGGATGTCACAGGCCACACAAATGGGCACTGACCCTCAGCCCAATAGAAGTTCTCTTGGTTAAGCATCTTGACAATCTCTTCATTAGCATCACAGAGAAAACTTTAAATCTGGAAGGTTTGTGGGCTCATCTGGTCCAGTCCAGTCATTGTATGGATAGGAAATTGTGGTCCGGACATGGGAAATTATTAGCTTAAAGTCATTCTGCTGTTTGGTGACAAATCTGATACTAATCATGGCATTGGTAGTGGTCGTCATAATAAACATTGATGAAGCCCTTACTAACCTGTGGCATCTCTTCTAAGCACTTGATATGTATGATCTGGTTTATTGAATCCTCTGAACAGACTTATGAAAAATGTTCTATAATTTATCCCTGGGCTACAGATGAGAAAGCATAAGTATAATAAACAAACAGAGCCTAGAAATTCTGAACCCAGAGTAGATATTTCTAAGCATCTCCCAGCCCCTTGCTATGTTTCTTTCTTTCTCCTTCTACAGTTTCCTTAAAGGCATCATCAAAGGGTGGGTCACCCTTCATAAGTGTCTCTTCATTAAAAGCTGCATTAAAAGCTTGGGCAGGGGAAGTGGTCCCCCCTCCTCTAGCCAGACTTCTGTGCCATCAGACATCCTTAGTTCATCTTCAGTCAGTGGAGTTGTCCAGAGTTTCATAGACGTGTTCAA
Organism: Eulemur rufifrons; assembly: GCF_041146395.1. Classification (NCBI taxonomy): domain Eukaryota; kingdom Metazoa; phylum Chordata; class Mammalia; order Primates; family Lemuridae; genus Eulemur; species Eulemur rufifrons. The sequence continues at coordinate 52,229,665 of NC_091010.1, read as the reverse complement.
AACGTTTTAATGACATGTTAAAGAAAAATTGCACCAGAGCTAAACAGACAAGATTGAACTCAACTGAAACAGAAGGCAGGAAGATTTCTAAAGGCTGGGGTCAGCTGCTGGAAAAGTACTGAAGGACATTAGAGAGCCTGTGGTATCAGGGTGACTAGACCATCAGTATTAGCTAATTGCTGCTTAGGGAAGTTAGTCTCCTACCCCGAGACTGGCAGATAGGGAGGGGTGTTACCTCTCTTGATGATTACATTTAGAAGGAATGGCCCACACACAGGTCTTGGAGAAAGACATTCCTGAGTTGTAGAAGATTTATATCAAAAAGGCCCAGGGAAGGAATTTACAGGTGCAAGTTTTCTAGAGTAAATGCTCTAAGAATAGAGAGGCCAGGGGCCTATAGTCAGGAAGAAAGCTGTCTAACTGAGGGGAACTTGAAAGCTTGTCATGATCAGATTGAAGGAAGCCTTTGGGAAACTGACAGAGGAAGGCTTGTCTACCCAAAGCCACACGATAGACTGGAAGAAAGAACATCTAGTCTGCATTGTTTCCCTTAATTTGCTCCAAAGGCATGGGCTTGCTTTTGAATCAAACAATGTAAATGTGTAGAATTCAACTCTCTCAACAGCTGCAAAAATATGCGTGTGTCTCTCTATACATGTACACATACACACACACACACACACACACACACATATAGCCCTTCCACATGCATCTCCTATTTTTCCAATAAACTTAAGTATAACCTTTCTCTGCCATTCTCCCTCCCTGTCATGATGCTCTCACGCTAAGTAATTACAGAGGAAGCGGCATCATTTTCTCATTTGTGGACACAGGTAAACATCTTCCCTCGTAAAAGGAGTCTCTACAGTTTGGTGGGAGGTGCGGAGAAAGTGGGAATTATACAAACTTATATCTTCAGAGCGAAAATTGAGAACTCAGTGGATGATTCTTCAGTGGGGCCATTTACCACACTACTGATTAATATGCATTTCATTATTCTCCATCAGAACTGAATCGGTAAAATTCAAAGGTGACCAGTGATTTATAAAATACTCAAGCTTTGAAAAATACATCTTTAGAATAAGGTAACTGCCATGAATACACACCTAAGAATGTAAGAGTCTTCAAAGCATGTGTTTGATAATTGCTTAGCATTGTTAGGAAATGCACAAGTGGGCTTTTCTGCTTCCTGAATGTATAATTGCCAAGGATGTCACTTGGCTCCTACTGAAACACAGGACATGCTTAAAACAAGAAATATTTGTTGAATAAATGAATGCTTAGATGACAGTGGAAGCTGCCTATAATTTATGCATTCACTTATTCAATAAACATTTGTTAAATAAATGACTCACAGGTAGTACTTGAAAACCTACCATGTTCCAGGCACTGTCCCCAGGGGCCAGAGACACAGAGCCCTTGTGCTCATTGAGCTTATATTCCAGTTTGGAAGACACATAACAAAGACAAGATAATTTAAACAGCAATAAGTATGAAGAAGACAAATAGTGTTCAGTGGTGAAGAGTGTGATGGGTGGTGGAAGGGAAGCTACGTGAGGTTGGGTGCTTGGAAGGGCCTCTCTGAGAAGAGACTGAACGATGGGTTGGAGCCTGGGATGATTGAGAAACACAGGAGTGCAGAGAGCACAGTGAAGCGCAGTAGGACAGGAATGAGGAGAACAGGTGCCCCCCAGGTGATACAGGGCCAGGAAGGCTAAGGTAAGGGAAAAAAGACATTCTATAAGAAAGACATGTGAACGCAAATGTTTATGGCAGCACAATTCACAATTCCAAAGATGTGGAAACAACCCAAGTGCCCATCAATACGTGAATGGATTAACAAAATGTGGTGTATGTATACCATGGAGTATTACTCAGCCACAGAAAACGATGGTGATCTACACCTCTTATATTATCCTGGGTAGAGCTTGAGCCCATCCTTCAAAGTGAGCTATCACAAGAATTAAAAAACAAGCGCCACATGTACTCGCCATCAGATTGGTACTAATTGATCAACACTAAGGTGCTCACATGGTAGTAATATTCACTGGGTGCCAATCAGGTAGGGGGTTGGTAAATTCACAACTAATAGATATGGAGTGCACTGTATGGGGGAAGGGCGTGCTTGTAGCCCTGGCTTGGGTGAGGCAAAGACATTATATGTAACCAAAATGTTTGTACCCCTGTAATATTATGAAATAATAATAAAAAAAAAGAATCTGCATTTTATTCTAAGTGCAATGCAGAGCCACGAGTGAGCAGGTTTTAGGGGAGCAATTTGACCTGAGTATATCACGTGCCAAACACCGCTGGGTTAGGAGGCCTGGAGGCCATAAGAATGCGCCTCACAGACCTGCAGCTACGGGAAGTGTGATTGACCAAGACCCCCAGCACGAGGACCTGACACCTATCACCACGCCACGACCAGGACCACACCTTTCCCAGACTGACCACAGCCAAAGACGGAGTGAGGCGGGGTACTGAGGCTGACCCAACCCTGGGACGCAGGGGCCTCCTCTGCCAGCAGACGTTAGCTCAGAGACTCCTGGACAGTCTTGCAGAGCAGTCACTCAGCCTTTCTTCCCTCTCTTCCACTGCCCTGTATCCATGGTTGCCTGATGGTTCTTCACGCCTCCTCTGGCTTCTTCCCCATTTTCTGTCAAAGACAGTTCACTCACACAGCCCTTGCTTATGTAACCAACATCCTACTTCCTGCAGAACCTGGACTAATTCACAGGCTACAGAGACAGCTAACAAAATCCTTGAATTCAGGAGCTTAAAATTCCATTAAATGAAGCTTCCATGTAAATAAAGAATAGCAATAGAATGACTACAATAATAATTATAAATATATAATTATAATCATGATAATACTACGATCCTATAATAATAATAAAAGTATGTGCACAATACAGTAGTGCCATAAAAAAGAAAACTAAATTATCTGGGGGATGGTAGTCAGTCAGGTAATGCTTGAACTAGAGCTTGAATATTTTGTGCATAGATAGTGGGTAGAATGGGACTTTCTATACAGTGTGTACACATTCCAGTGTGTGCAAAGGCCCTGGGCCATAAACCTGCCATGCCTGCAGGGCCCTCCAGATTTATTTAGTGTCTAGAAGTACAAAATCTAGAATAATTAGAAAAGGCTGCAGAGCTAGGCATGCCACAGAGTCCAGGGCTTTGGTTTAGAAAATAAGAAGCTTGTGAGTTAACAAAGTGGGGTAGTGAATTTGCCTTCTAGAAGGGTCTATGTGGTGACCATGAAGGGAAAGCACCCTCCATTAGGGCTTTGTATAAATATGACGTCTAATACACTTTTTTGATGGGAACTCTGACTTACAGTAATCTACCTACTGTTGTATTTCCAGAGGAATTCCGGTCTCTTCGCTTGTCCTTTTCTCCAAACCTGGATGACTACAACCCAGACATCCCTGAGTGGAGGAGGGACATCAGCCGAGTCATCAAAAAGTCCCTGGTGGAAGTGAGTGCAAACAGTTCCTTCTCTTGCCTGAGTACATTTCCTCTCTGTCCTTGAGGAATTTCATGGAGAGGGGACTTTTGTACAAAGAAATGATAGGACAGAGCAGGAACCCATGGGTGGTGTGGTTTATCCCTCTCTAAGCAAATGTCACTGACAACTGGAGAAGACACCATCTTTTAGGCACAGCCCCCGCCCCTGCCCATTCTGATACCAGACTTCAGGATCTTGGTCCCTGAGTCAATAGAAATTGGCATGAAATTGGAAAGATTTAGGCAGGTAAGTCTTAATTTGGGGCTTTTGCTTGAAAAAAAGGGAAACAATGCTGGTTAAGAGCAACCAGACTGGCTCTCCGAACACAGAGCTGGGGAACTTTTAAAGGATAGAAAGAGAAAGAGAAAGTTTAGCATCAGCACTGAAATCATAGCATGCAGAGGTGGGGATTTGTTGGCATCTGCCCCCCTCCAGTAATCATGCTTCTTTGTGTATCGCATGTTTAGTTAGCATGTTAAATCTCCACCCTTGGGCATGACTTTTAGCATTAAAATGAGGGCAAAGGTCTATCAGTGGCCAACTTTGGACTTCATCTCGGCAGCAACCAGTTTGTGCTGGCTTTAACTGGGGCACAGTTGCTACTGCCTGTTAAAGAAAGCAGAACTACTTCATATTGAAGCTGGTGTTAATCCTTTCGAGGGTTTTTGTCAGTGTTGTAAGCAGACTTAAGCTTTGGCTCCAGGCTCAGGCAGGTGGCCAAAGTCCACTTCCAATACCATCTCAATTCCACTTTCATGAGTGAGCAGGGGAATGGGACAGCCACTCACGGGGCTGCTTGAGCTTATTACACACACACAGAAAATCAGAGATGAGTTAAACTTTCCTGGGGCATCTTCTTAGCCCCAGAAGAAAATCAATTTAGTTTTTTGTACATTCTTTCTTGCTCCTAACACATGATGCCACATGACACAAAAAGATGGTGGGACAAAGGCATTCGGATAACCCCTGCTCAGAAAAGAGATCTCTCATCTAGCCTCTTGGCAAAGAGCTGGTCTTCCCCATCCTCGTGCCATTGCCTTTGTTGATATTTATCTAGCTCTTACAATGTTCTAGGCACTCCTTTCAGTGCCTTGCAATACTTAACACATTTAATACCCAAAGTAAGCTCGTGATGTTGGAACTGTGATTTCCCTCCCGTTTTGCAGGTGAAGAAACTGAACATAGAGATATTAGGTAACTTACTAAGGTCATACAGTTAAAAATCAGGTTTAGAGTCAGGCCAGCAAGGTGTGAATCTTGATTTTGTGGTTCCCTACCCACTCCACTCTACTGCCATCCTTTGCCTTATTCCAAGGAGAAATAGGTAAGGATACAACGTTGGTGTAGAAAGGAGGGATTTGCATGTGCCTTTGGGCACCTCTGGTTCCATGGCATCTGTGACATTATTGGTGGTAAACACTTTGGCCACCAGGAGGCACAGCTGCTAGACTATAGGCCTACCTGGAATGGGCCTCTCTGCCCTTGGAGCCATCTGTCCCTGGTGTGACAACTGGTTTCTCTCATTCATTGTCCAAGAGAGATGACTTACACTCTTTAATGAACCCACTTCCCACCTCTTTTTGTCTGCAGCCTTCTAGGGACCCATGTCCCCACAGGTCTGCCAGGTAGCTGTCTAACTCCCCCAGGTGATTTATCAACCAGGCATTAGCTCAGCAATAACCAACCTTCCAGGCTGATTTATCTCTGCACTTACTGTCTAGAGATTAGATGCCCCGAGCCTCCACCTTTCTAACAGCTGTCCAGCAGGCTAGAAACTACTGCTCATCAGTGCTTCTAGGCTGCTGCATGGCATAGTCAGCTAAATACAAAATGCACAGGATGGCTCGACATTTCTCAGGGCAAGGTTGTAGCAACAGTGGTGGTGAGGTTAATACCTTCCAGGTCCCAAGGCTCTCTAGTTACCCAATCCCAACGGGCAGGTGAGCTCTGGTTCCCAGCATCCCATCCTTTGTTTGAGATCAGCAGTGACACTTGGCCACTTGTGCCCTAAGGGACCACATTGCTGTGTACTGTAACAAACTCTATGAGAGGCACAACTTAGAGTCAACTTATCCACAGTTTTTTTTTTTTTTCTTACCTATTATGAGACAAAATTTGGTGTAAAATTGGTTACCTTTTTCTCATCAAATTGGCTTTTGCTATTGACATTTCACAATGAAATCTTTAATTGGATGTCATTCAGTAAACATTTTTGTATATAATGATGATGATTCAGACATAATCTCTGAGTTTACAATCAAGTAGGGACATAAAACAGCACAGGGTTAGCTGTAGTAGGAGCTGGTGTCTGTAAGTGTCAGGAGCAGAGAAGCATAAAACACTGGTTACCAACATAGGCTTCCCGGCCCAATCATGCTTCTTGTCATGCTACCAGTCACCTCCTATTTATTTATTTATTTATTTTATTTTATTTATTTTATTTTTTTTTTTTTGAGACAGAGTCTCACTTTGTTGCCCAGGCTAGAGTGAGTGCCGTGGCGTCAGCCTAGCTCACAGCAACCTGGGCTCAAGCTATCCTCCTGCCTCAGCCTCCCGAGTAGCTGGGACTACAGGCATGCGCCACTATGCCCGGCTAATTTTTCTATATATATATTTTTAGTTGTCCATATAATTTTTTTCTATTTTTAGTAGAGACGGGGTCTCGCTCATTGCTCAGGCTACCAGTCACCTCCTAGATGGCCGGGAGCCACTGTTTAGCCTTCCTGCAGTTACCATCTTTCCTGAGGTGGAAACAGAGATGCACCTCCCAGAGAGATCCCTGTTCAGGGAGAGACTTGTTGTCTTGGCTACTAGGAGTGCTGTGGGCAGAGGCTTCCACTGCCTTGTTCCAGGTCATGCCTCTTTCCAAGGTGGCTCATATCTGAGAATGAACTGGTGCAGTTATATAAAGTCGTACCTGTCTCAGCCCAATTTAAGACAACTCTGAAATGCCCTTCTATCTCCCCATGGGGTCTCTTGAGGCTGTCATTGGGCTTACTTGGCAGCTCAACTACTCCCCTGCCTATGCCCACTTCCTTCTCATGGATGTTGTTCCTAAGAGCACTTCTTAGTAAACACCCTGAATGCTAAACCCAGAGTCAGCTTCCTAAGGATCCCAGCCTGCGACATGTCCTCACTTCAAAGTGAGGCACAATATCATTTCCTTCAAAGAGTTGTTGTGGGGGGCTGCATAAAACAATATTATATGTTACTTAGCACAATGCCAGGCACTTGGTGAGGACCCAAAACAGGTCATTTCTTGCTGCTTCAAAAAATGTACCAATGTGGAATTCAAAACATACAATCACCTAACTGGGAAATAATGAAAAATGTACTGAAATAAGTGGGCTTTACGATGACTCATCAAGGATAAGTAGGGTTCTAGCAGCACATGTAGAGAAAAGACATTCTGGGGGAGATGGCATGCACAAAACCATTGGCAGGAAAGGCTGGCTATATTGAGAAATTGTGCATCATTTCATTTGGCTAAAACATAAGAGGCCTGTGTGAGTTGTAGGTAATTAGTTTGGAAAGGGAGTGTGGGATCACACGGCAGAAGGCCTTGAATGTGCACTTAATCCTGTTAACAATGGGATTTTTGCAAACATTTTGGACAGGGGAACACGGTCTGAGTCAGACTGCAGAAAGATTAATCTGGAAGCAGTAGCCTGTGTCCTGGAGATGCGGAGGCTATTGTAAAACTTGAGAGGAGAGTGCAGGGGGGCTGGATTGAGATATTAGCAGTGGGCATTTAAACAGGAAGAAACCAATATGATCATTCATGTGAAAGTCGACTTGTCAAGGTCTCACAAAATGATTAGATGTGACAGGGAAGGGGAGTCGGGTATAAGAGGTGAATGCAGGGCTTCAAGCCAGGGTATCTGGGAAATCACTGCTTCGGTTCACCTAAATGGAGAATGAAGATTTTGGGGGTGAAAATGAGAAGTTCTTTTGCTGACATGCATGGTGGAAGTCCTAGTGGAACAACCAATGGTGTTATGAACAGCTGCTGGAGAGAGAAGCTGAGGTTATACCTATTGATTCCAGAACCACTTAGAGAGGGCTCGGGGGAAACCCTGGGATATAAGTTCAAGAGACAGCAGAGAAACTAAGACGAAGAGGAATTCCTTGAGTGATAGCTATAATTTCCACAGGAGACTCAGCATGGCCAAATGAGGGGCTGAGAGTGCTTCAGCAAACAGGGCTGGGCGTCCAGTCGATGCTGTGAGAAGTCAGCAGGTGCCTCCGGAGGGCCGTGATGGGGGAGTCCCGTTAGGTTAGGTGATTAGGACGTGACTGGTCTATTTGAGGAGTAACCCCAATGGGCAACAAATGAGGAAGCTAGGTTGGAAAGGGCTAAGGCATGAGGGGCAGATGATAAATATGAGTGAGGGTCTTCTTATTGGCAAGGTTCGCTTCCTAGAGACGCCTTCTAGCAAGAAGAGCTGACATGTGAATCCCCAGGGGCACTACTATAGATGCTTCACGTGTAACTCATATAGTTCTCAAAACTACCCACTAGCAAGGCAGGTACTGCTACTATCCCTGCTTTCTATTTAAAGGAGTATAGGCACAGGGAAGATAAGCACGCTTAAGGTCTCGCAGAGTTGGGGCTGGAATCAGATCATGGGCAGTCTAACTCCGGAGCCTGCACTTGTAGCCCGGCCCTGCCCCTCACACACCTTCCTGTCTGCTGCACCCAGGCCTTTGCTTTCACGCCTCTCACTCCCGTGGGTCTCCCCCCACCCCCAACCCCTGCCAAATACCTGCTCCCTTCTCATTCTTTTCTGCAGGACTTACGTGAGCCTCTGTGTCTCTCCCTCAGGCCACAGGGGTTCCAGCCCAGCACATCTTGGTGGCGGTGCTCCCTGGCTTACCCACGGCTGCCGAGCTCTTTGTCTTGCCCTATCAGGATCCAGCGGGAGAAAGCAAAAGGTCAGCAGACGATCTGGAGCAGGTGAGTGCCCAGGTGACATTCCGGCTTCTCTCCTCAGTCTGAACCACACACGCTGCTAGTGTGACCACCACCACAGCAGCTCAGAGGGGTCTCTGGGGATCTGGGCTTAAGAGAGGGGGCCCCAGCTGTTTGTGGAGTCTCTGACTTTCTGGTCCTCCAATTCTCATCCATAAACTGGTGATTCTAACTAACAGCCTCATCAAAACCCATCTAAGAATATTTATTGTAGGGACTGGCTAAATTATTCACACTATGGGATACTCTACAGTGTTTACAATGAATAAATCTATATGTACCATGATAAAAACCATTCATGATAGTAAGTGAAAAAAAATGCAAGTAGCTGAATGACACATAGATGATGAACCCATTTATGTCAGACTTGTCACAAATGTGAGAACCAAATTACATGATATGCATATCTTTTTTAAAAGATACAACTTGTATACAAATAATTGATTCTTTTATGATCTAATTTGTGTTTATAATAAATGAGAAATATTGGCTCCAGGCACCTCCACTGGCTCTTTGGGGGTTCACTTTCTCATCTCCACTACCTGCTAGAGCATTAGAGAGTTTGTGTGTGTGTGTGTGTGTGTGTGTGTGTGTGTGTGTTTCTCTCTCTCTCCTGCCTACCCTTGGTCTTCTTTTTTTCCCTTTCCTCTTTTAAACTTCGAAAGACTCTCCCATCTCTGTAGTGAGGATTATTATGTTGTTGTTCTTCTTCATCCATTCAGTTAAAATGATCAGTCTTGGTCTAGTTGCCACTTTTAGAAATCAAATGATTTCAGTTTCTCAGTTCTTCCAGGCAGATAGATCAAAAGTAGGATACCTCTCAGCTACTAAATAAATGTTGGCTATTTCCTCTCCAGCACTTGAAGCTTTTCTATTTACTTTGAATAAACCCATAATCTAGCCTCATGATCTCTAGTCTTCCAAGATGGCTAGAGAACATTCTATAACAGCACTATATTAACAACAACTCCAAATTATGGCAAGGCCCACCTCCTAGCATACACCTTCCTTTCAACTGCCACTTTCTCACTTGGCAGAAGACTCATCTCTATAATTTTCTCTGTGTTCAAGTAATGAAGAACAGAGCTGCCACAGAAAGCCCTGTGGAACCCCGTTTCCTAGTGGTAAGTGGAGGGGAAAGGTGGGCATCAGATAATCTTCCAGATTTGCATCTGATCTCCCTGCTCCCAGCTTCCCATCATATCCTACAGATTATTATCTGCACTGCAATTTGGTGGGAGAGAGAATGGGTTATTTCTTAACACAGCACTGCTGAGAACTTAGAGAGGAAACAGATTTCTACCCAAGGCTTTTACACATAAATATTTGCAGTTGTTCCTCCTCTGGAATCTTACTCATTTTCCTTGAAATCTAGGTTATAATTTTTTCAAGTTATGGAAGGGGGTACAGATTTAGAGTCATCTTTTTTCCTAGGTACCACATCATCTGTGCATCTTTATTTCTCACACTTTCCATTTGTCTCTAAAAGTGTAATATTTTCTGCATGCTTCTTTAAGGTGAAATTTGGAAAGAAACTTCTTATACTTCCTTATGGAAGTATCTTGCTTTGACTGTCTGTTTCCTCTAGGCTTCCTTTCATTCTCTGTCTCTTCTGGGTGCTTCCTTCAAAGGCATTCTCAGGGAGCTGAGTGATGGTCCCCAAAGCAGCCTGTATCAGTCATGGGTGAACCATCTCATCAGAGATCTGGAAGCAGTTGTCTTGTTTGAAAGCTATGTGAGTTAGCATTTGGCACACATGTAGGGAGTCTAGCCATTTGAATAGAAAGAGCATAGGTTTAGGTAAATATAAAACAGGTTTCTAGTTTCATCTCTGATTTTTTTGTGTCTATTTCGCAAATGAGAAAAGTGAGAACCAGAAAAGTTATATAATTTAACCAAAGTCTTACTCATCTTGTGGAGTGTTTGAGAGGATTAAAGAAATGATATAGCAAAGTACTTGGCCTAGAGTAGATGATGAATAATAGTAGATAGATAATGGTTACATTTATGCTTATTGTATGATAAGATGAAGTGTGGAAAATGCAAAAATATGTTTAGGACTATTAAATAGACTGGTATAGTGAATGACGTATGGAAGAGAGGATGGTGGGAGTAGGAACAAAGGATTAATAAATGGAATTACTTAATATGGAGAAGAAAACAAGAACAATAAGAAAGGGAAAGCATATATATGAATGACATGAGCTGATATAAGGTATGCAGATTTATAGCATTAAAGGAAAATAAAGTACCCAGCTAGAGATTGGAACTTTGTTTAAGCAAATTGCCAGTGTATCAGCCTCTTCCAGGACTCGAGCCAAAGTAAATACAGTGACCACACAAGCACCAAACAAAGCACGTCAGAAATTAGTGTCTTAGTTGTGAAGAACATTACCACTCTGATGGAAAAGTACAGTAATGAAATCAATTTATAAAACAAAGGCACACATCTAAACCCTGTGAAACAGAGACTGCACCCTGGAAACCTATAGTTTTTAATGTAGGAGGGGTCCTTTAATCTTTCTCTGTGACTCAGCCACTTAAACAACTTTAGGGGAAAAAAAGTGAGTCAATGAATTCGTTTAATTGAGAAGTGCAGAGATACAGTTCAGGCATGGATGAATTCAGAGCCCGTCAAAAGTGTCAACGAATTACTTCCCTCTCTCCCGCTCTCTCCGTCTGTTTTCCTTGTGGCCATATGGGAAGTTGGCCTGAGAATGAAGCCAACACATAGGAAAGCAAGGATGGACACAGGAATCCCCAACTTCTATTTAGCCAGTTTATCAACCACATCCAAAAAACAGTACCCCTCTTCTGACAGCATCAGCAAGAGCCCCAGGTACACAATTTTCACTGCTCCGACGGGTGAAGTGGCATCTCTGAACCAGTCCCTTGCAGTCATGACCATAGAGAGCTGTCAGGGACAACTTCAGATGTTTTATATGCTCCCTGAACCAAATGGAACAAGATTGGAGAAGGACATGATTCCTCAAAGAAAAACGTGAGGAAGGGAGAAGGAGTGCTGGGCGGGCGAAAGCAACTGACTTCCATCATAAGAAATTAAACAGACATGTAAGGCAAATGCAAAGCAAACCCAAACAACAGAAACGAACCCTCTCCTTTGAAGGCTGCTCTCTGAATCTCAGCTGAAACTTGGGAAGGGCTTTCTTTATCCTTTCTCTTCATGGCCTTGCCCCTTTCTTACGAAGATACAACACAGAGTCCCCAGCAGAGGAAGAACTGGGATCCTGGCCAAGTGGCCTCTGTAAAATGGGAGGTGAGGCCCCAGAGAAGGGCTCTGCGCTCTCCTCCCTCCCTCGGAGAGCATTCCTGGAGAGCAGGGATGCTGGCTTGGATTGAGCTATCTTGTCTGTGAAATAAATTGAAAATTCCTCACAGTGAGGAGTACTTGACCCTGTTATCGGGATGCTGCAGGCTGGGTTAATCAAGTGGCCTCTGTCTGGGAGGTTCCACCAGTCTTTATTTAAGATCTCTGGCGAGTGAGAAAAGGCTCTCTTGCCCTTAGCTGGCCTCATCCGGGCAGCCCGTGCTCAGGACTGGAGCAAGCCCTGCTCCTCCAGCGATGTGCTCCCTTGCTCCTCTGGGAGTCCTCAGGGGTCAGCAGATTTGTATCGGGCTCTCCCCGAGGGAGGAAAGACCACCGTGCTCTGTGGAGATTGTTGGTGATGCTGTGCTGGGGAGATAAGGAGCCTACAGGGTGTTGTCTTTCAGAATCCATAAAGGGCACCAGAACATTGAAAAGGAGCAAAAACAACTGTGGGAAAAGTGTCAACCACAAACGATATATTTCCTTATCGGTTTATATGACCATACACATTTGACAGACAGACGCAGAACCTGAAATCTTGGAGGAAGAAATCAGATCAGAAAATAGAATAGTCCACTGGCAGCTTTTTAAGAAATGAAAGATTTGTTGTGAAATGTAATTAATAATCTCAGACTGTTTTCTATATGTCCACCTAGTGTGCCTGGCAGTCCAGATTTTTTAACATGGGGAGTTGAATTATAAAATTACGCTGGGGGTTATAAGGAAGGTCATTGAAGTAGAAAAACTATAACTGAACATTGAGTAGGTGAGATTTGGACCAAAACGAATATGGCAGAAGGAGGCAGAAGCTTAAAGCTGGTGGTGGGGAAACCAAGGGAGAGAAGTATTTATGGCCAATTTGCTTCTTCCATACATCATCCAGGGAACTTCTCAGGCACTTCAATCAAGCTGATTCTTTTGTGCTAAGAAGGAGTGGAATTGGGTGAGCTAGCGTTAACTAGAACTCAGTGTTTGTCTCCATTGCTTCCCCATTGTTTAATCCAGAAATCATGTTGTATGAATTGGGAAAGATGTTCCTTTGTTGAAGACAAAAGGAATATTTCTCAACTGCTATTTGAAGAGAACTTAATAATGTGACAGGAGCAGGATTGACCAACTGAGTCGGCTCTGAGGTCATCCCAGGCAAGGCCGTCTCTAAACGTGGCACCAGAATGCTATGTATGTTCAGTAGGATTTGCAATTTTCCTACTAACTTTGAAATGAGCATTGATACATTGGCCAATGTAGCTTTGTCATTGATAAATTTCCCAATGCCCATTTTGAATCTATATTTTCACCTTGTACTATTTCTTTGGGTTATGCGTTTTATATATTTACAAAGGACATACTCTATTGTCCTTAAAAACTCTTCTTTTTCGTGTTTCAAGGATTGCCACTTTCATTCTAATAATCTGAGAGTGTGTTTTCCCATATTGGTTTCATTAAAAATTGTTTAGATACTGAATGTGTTCTTTATGTTGTAACCATCAATATTGTTAACTGAATATTTCCAGTCCACTGCCCCTTCTGGGTACACCATTGAGTAGTATCCATGAGTGTCTCCTAGTTGAGCAGAACTGCAGGACTTATTCAGGCCAGTCGGTTGGGAGCAGAAGTGATCTGTGTCGCCTCTGAGCCAAAGTATTCGAATACAGGTTCTACAACTTAAGAGCTCTTTTCCCTCCCATGGTATATGTGTGAATGGAAATGTTTGAGTTGGCTGCTCTACCACCCTGTGTCCCTGTGTGACCTACCTGCAGTGGATATGACATGTGAACAGGTATGCCTTTGTTAATTCAAGCCCTTGAGAATTTAGAATTGTTACCTTACTCTACCCTAGTTGATTTTGATTGCTGCGCTCATCTTCAACCTTTGTCAAGAAGATGAAAAGGAGAGATGGTGTTTCCCCTGTAGCAGATCCTTACAACATCCTTTTGATGGTAGCCTTGATAGTATTTGTACTGAGTCTCCACTGTCCTTTTAAGTGGTATTTTGAGTTGTGGGCTGCATTTGAATCAAAGGCGTATTCCACCAAATAGGCAGATACCAGTGGTAATACGTTGTTTCTTTGGTCACGATTGTTTAGCTGAAGTAGAATAGAAAACATACAGTGCAAGAGACCAGCAGAAGAGGGATGACTGTATAAAGGATAAATGAAATTTGTTGAGCCAACATACTTGCCACCAGACAGAAAAAGAAATAAATTCAACTTGCTTCAGCAGGTCCAGACTCCCAGCAATCACACATTGTTTCACTTGAGTCTTTATCAGACAAGTGTTTGTTCTTTTCACTTAGGCTATTGCTATACTTTTCTGTAGATTGCAGTTTATTCTGCTTTGCTACCCCAAAACCCTCCCAAACATTACCAATTATATTACCTGGTGAACAGAATGTGGCCATCCTGAGGATACTGTTAGAAATTGCCTATTCCTGTATCCCATATTGGTCACTGAACATCAGAGCTGGTGTTTTAAATTGTGTGTTTCACAGATGAATGAGAGATGGCAGCATAATGAGTGAATGCTGCGTTTTTTCCATCTCCTAAACCCACTCCTCCAGACGTCTCCCCACATAGCTTTTGCCATCTCTCTATTTGTCAGCTGGTTCAAGTAAAATGTTTTCAGTGGAAATTCCCTAGGATTAGGAGTCAAACAAAGCTCTAGTCTAGTCTCAACTTTTCAAATATTAACTGGGTAAACTTTAGTATTTCCTTTAAGCTCCATATTCCTTTCCATGGAAATACCAGCACTAACAAAGCTATGCTGTGTTAGAACAAATAGAAGGAAATAAGCAACTTTACCAAAATAACATTCAATGCATATATGATATACTTTAAAATGTATATAACCACTCATGATCTGATGAAAATAATACAGGATAAAGACTTCTGCAAGTGGCGTGGAAATGATTTAAAAAACTATGAAAATCTATCAACAGTTTCATACTCATTTATTGTAGTAGAAAAGTACATGGTTCTAATTGAGATTCTTCTTGTATGCAATGTAACTTTCATTTGGTTTTGTTTCTGATACATAATTTTTTTCCTCAAAGCTTATGTTCATTGTTGAATGTCTTTTGTTGCAAGTTAAATACATGAAACGTACTTCCTGTTACCAGACTATTTTTGAATTTTCTGCTTAATTTTGTAAATGATACAAATCAAGCCACTGAAGTAATGGTATAATAGGAAGTTAATTATTTCCACAAGAGACTCTCCCAGAGATTATACATTAGGAGCATGTTGTTCTGATGAACTCTATTTTCTGGTTTAGTGATTTATATCTCTCACTTCAAGAAAAAATTCTCAGGCGTAAGAAATATCACTTCACCTGATTGAAAGTGGAAAGTCTTTTTTTTTTTATTTCAGCATATCACAGGGGTACAGATGTTTAGGTTACATATATTGCCTTTGTCCCACCCAAGTCAGAGCTTTAAGTGTGTCTATACCCCAGACAGTGCACACCACACACAAGAGGTGTGAATATACCCATCCCCTCCACCCCCTCTCACCTGCCCAACACTCGATGAATGTTATTACTATATATGCACATAAGTGTTGATCAGTTAATACCAATTTGATGGTGGGTATATGTGGTGCTTGTTTTTCCATTCTTATGATACTTCACTTAGTAGAAGGGACTCCAGATCTATCCAGGATAATACAAGAGGTGCTAGATCACCATTGTTTTTTGTGGCTGAATAGAACTCCATGATATACATATACCACATTTTATTAATCCAGTCAGGTGTTGATGGGCACCTGGGTTGTTTCCACATCTTTGCAATAATGAATTGTGCTGCTATAAACATACTAGTGCAGATGTCTGAGAGAGGAACACATACACTGCTAGTGGGACTGCAAACTAGTACAACTTATATGGAAAGTAATATGGAGATACCTAAAAGAGCTAAAAGTGGACCTACCATTTGATCCAGCAATCCCATTACTGGGCATCTACCCAAAGGAAAAAAAGAAAGTGGAAAGTGTTTCTCTTATAAGTACATACTTCCCTTTGTTCCATGTGATAGATTCTGCGAAACAGTCCGATTCCTTAATTGCTTCTGACAAGTCTTTCATATTTGAATTAAAATATTTTTTCTGGCTGGGCACAGGGGCTTATGCCTGTAATCCTAGCATTCTGGGAGGCTGAGACGGGAGGATCACTTGAGCTTAGGAGTTTGAGACCAGCCTGAGCAAGAGCGAGACCCCATCTCTACTAAAAATAGAAAAATTGGCTGGGCATGGTGGCCTGTCCCTGTAATCCCAGCTACTTGGGAGGCTGAGGCAGGAGGATTGCTTGAGGCCAGGAGTTTGAGGTTGTAGTAAGCTATGATGACAGCCACTACACTCTAGCCCAGGTGACAGAATGAGACTCTGTCTCACAAAAACCAAACAAACAAATAAAAAAAACAAAAGAAAACGCACAACAAAAAACCATTCTGCAATATGTGTGTGTGTGTTTCATAGCCAAAATCTTTGTGATAGACTTCTACTAAAAAAAAAAAAAAAAATGCTGTCAGATTCCTATAAAAACCCTACCAGTTGGATGATAAGAATAAGATAGAAAAGGAACTTGCTAGAGAATACAGAGGAAAACTATTCTGTGGATTTTGTGCTAGAAATCCACTTCTGTAAACATGGACCATTCTGGAAGATTATCAGTGCCCAAGAAAAGGAGTAGCCAAATATAGAGAATAAAGTTGTTTTCAACATAGTTTAATCACAGTCTTATTTTTCTGCATCATTTTGAAATGACATTTGAGAGGCTGAGCTTGTACTGGATCCCAGGTGCTCAACCACAGGGCACTGATGGTCATCCTATGTTCCTGCTGTTCTGCAAAGATGTTTATCTGCTCCACACTTTAGTTTCATTTCCAATCAGGGGCTTCTGCAAGGGACTCTCTGCTTCAAGACTGAGTCATCAGGCCCTGAATTAGTAAAGGGATCAGAGGTATCCTAGTGACAGCTCAGTGGAGTAAATGAAACTCAACAAATAGAAAAGGAAGAAAAATAAGAACTGAATTGGCAGAATGATGGCCAGAAAGCATCTAATTAGACTAAATAACATGTTGAATCAATATTAATGATTAGAATAATAAAAATAAGGCAAGGAGACCCCATAAAAATAATAGGAATATAGTTATCTCCAGTAGCTTTTCAGAAATTCCTCAAAAGCATAAGGGAAACAGCAAATTGAGCTAGGTTTTCTACTTTAAACAGATGAACAGACTTTTACGTCACCTACATAACCTTACGTTAATACTGTTTCTACCCAAATCAGCTTATTTGCCCCATGCTTGGGGTTAAATATTGCCTAGTTCAGAATTCTATGAGTCTGTCCAGTATATGAGTCAGCCTGTGAAGCAGTTTACTTAATATCCATAAGCATGAAATAAATATTGGAAATTCATTAAGTTGTAGCTACACTTGGTTCCAACTGTATATTATTTCAGCAGAACTATATTTACCATTTAATAAATATTCATAAAGTACTTATTCTGTGAAAGCCACAGGGTATGGTTTGTGGAAGAGGAGGGAAGTAAAATAAATGTATATGAATCTCACCAGAATGTGTGAATTGTATATGTCTACTTCTTTTAAGTCCTTATACATAACAAATGGTCTCTCAAAAATCTGGAGAAACTTTGCAAAGATAATGCAGTATAATTTTTTAAGAGTAAAATTATTTGATTTACTAATATTTTTTCTCCTATTTTGTATCCACTAGGATATAAAGTCAGGTCATGAATAAAAAATAATGATATCTGCATATTCTGGAATAAAAAATTCAAAATCATGTAAAACTCCTTTATGTAATTCACAGATATAATACTGCAATGCCTTGATGAACATAGTAAATATTTCTCAGCATATTCATTTATAATCAGTATGACAATTTTGGTTGCACTAATTATGACATTTCTTTTTTCAGATATCAGAATTATTGATCCAGAAGCTCAATCAAAACTCAGTACACTTTGAGCTGAAGCCAGGGGTGCAAGTCTTTGTCCATGCAGCCCACTTAACAGCAGGTCAGTTTCCACGTCCCTGGGTTCTGGCTAGTGGCTCTGGCAAAAGGGAACCCAAACTGTGTTTCCCTCATTATAACAAGGTTAGACGGTGCCACTGCTAATCAGAAATCGGGCATCAGATCTTGGTTGTGTAATTCCAAACCTAATCAGTGGGCATTATTGAGCTCTCTGTCATAGTTGGCTTGGCAAGTAGAGTAGATATAGGTCTATATGTGGATAATTGGCTCCAGTTGGAAGAGTAAAGGAAGATAATGTCAAGGGCTGACAGAATAACTAAGTCTTGGAAACTTTTGCTATATTGAGTTTGGCTATGCTTGTCATAGTAGTTTTAGGACTGGAAGAATCCAGTCTCTTTGGGCCAGACTTTTACCTACAAAAGACAAGGGTGTGTCAAGACTGGCACTTTTCAACAATTGTGATGTAGAAGTAAGATACGTGAGAGGTGAGTTTTCTATTGGAGATTGCTCCTAAGTTAGCTCTAGCAACCTGATTAAAACAAAACAAAACAAAAAAACAAAAAACTACTTGAACAGGGTGGTAGACTCTACATATACCAAAGACAGTGGAGGGAATTCTCCTCTCACACATGGGAAACTTGGCACTTTAGGTGGGGATCAGTGGATTGAGATGCTTGCCACAATTTCATTTATTAGGTTGAAATTAACACATTCATATTTGGATGGCTAGGATGAGAAGCAGGAGGAAGCCTGGGAAAAAGGAGAAACAGTGGGGAAGAATATTTGAGAGTATTTGATTCACAACTTCCACCCCAACTGTTTTTTCCTTCCCCTTATCCACCCTGCGGGCAGGGGAAAATAAAAATTCAAAAAAAAAAAAAAAGAACCACTGTCTGCAACATTTCATGTCTCATAAGCAGGATTGCTAATACCTTCCCAGGGACTGTTAGAGCACGCTGCTGCATTCCATTAATTGCTCGGCAGATGTTCAGCAGCCTTCTTTTAAAAATGTTTGAGACAGAGTATGTTGTTGGTGAGAGGGGCAATGCATAATTTGGTGTGTCTCCGAGGAAAAAGAACTGTCTCTTTTCGGGAATTTACTAGCCTCATTTTGGTTTTCAAATTCAGTTCCCTGTTTGCTCTTATGGGAACACAAGAAAAGCGTTTGCAGATACCTGAATGTCATCAGAGACTGGATTTTGTTTGTTTTCCCCCACACGTTCTATTTGGGAATTCATTAACTTTGGTATCTAAGCTGATCTAAACTTTGAACACCGTTCTTGTTTAGGTCCTAGCCCTTCCTGTGCTTCTTGGTATTTGTGCAAATCTTGCGGGCCTAACCATTCTTGACAGCTATGTTTCTGAAATTGTCTTTGCAGAAAGGAGAGATTTGAAATTGTGTGAGAATAAGGAGAGAATGGGAAGCATGTTCCAAGAAGGTTGAGGGAGGGCCATGACCTGAGTGGCTTCCTTTGGTTTTTAGTACCTGATGGGGGCTGGCATCCGTGTTTAGCAGACAAAGGCAGCGATATTGTGAAACAACCCAAAGAGACTAGAAATCAGTCAGGCTGAGTATTAGACTGGAAGCACTAATGTCTTGACCAAAATGCACCTTTGCTCATGCCAATCCTGATTGGAATATTCCTCTGCACTTTTTCACCTCTCTATATCCCCGAAGTCTATTTGTATTTTGAGGCTCAGCTCGATGCCAACATTTGCAGGACGTCTTTCTAGAGACCTTTGCCTGATATTGAAATCACATGGATTGTTTGAAATCACATGGATTGTTCAATCTTTGTCTGTCTGATGATACTGATCATAAACATCATCATCATCATCACTCCTATTTAATTTCTTGTGGCAATGGTTCATCATATCTTTATATTTTCTCCATCTTTGTACCTAGCAAAGAACTTGCACATATCAGGTGCTCAACAATTATTGTTTTTATAAGTAATTAGATGCATAATTAATTTATAATCTGCATAGATATATTCGGAATCCTGTTCCTCCAGTTAACCTTCAGATCCAATTTATCCAATTGTGAACCCGTCTCCATGACATGCTACCTCGTATCTATCAAATAACTGATGAGTGGAGCCTTGTATAAATTTATCCGATAAATATCTAGGTAATCTCTGTTTATTTTTTCCTTATGGCGAGTGTTCCTTTAATATGTATTATACTTGTTTATATGCACGTTGTAGAGACTAAGGAGGTAGATGGAAAATTGGGTCCATGCTCCCTGGAGTTCTGTGTCCCAGAATAAGAGATCCGAGAGAAAATGGGAGGGGGACTAGTGAGAGGCTTTTACTGAAAGAGACTGAATCAAATATAACTTATTGGCCCTTATTTTCCTGCTCTGGGCACTGGAAGGAGTGTTTTCAATATCAGAGCAGCCTCACTTTATGGCATAGCTCAGGGTCACACACCTTGTATTACACCATTCTCACTTTATAAAACCCTCCAGACCTTATTCACATCTTTTGTGACATTTCTCTTGCCCTCCCTCTCTTCCTATGCATTTACCTTGACCTTTCGTATCATATATTTTAAGAACTATGGTGTCATTTTAGGGAGAGTTTTTCTAGCAAGACTCTAGGAGGCTCTGAATCTAAGCAAACCATTTGATCTCTATTGTACCTGTAGAAGAACAAACCTGAGCCGTTAAGAAAATATCCCTAAAATGCCAACAGTTTTTCTCATTGCTCCTGGTAACTTGGAATTTACTCAAGGGCAGAGTCCATTTCAGATTTATCATCTTATTCTTCAAATGATGCTGTGCCTTGCTTTGCAATTATTCCTTTAAATCTATGGTTTGTCAGGGGATATGAGATAAATTAGGACCCTCACTCAGTCCACACTGGCTAAACCTGAGGCACAAATAGTAATTGCATGACTCTTTACTAATTCTACTTAAAGAGAATGAAAAATATTACATGCAGAAGGTTTTATAGAGCTGAGCCTTAAGGTTGAATAGGCGTTCACCAAAAGGAGAGGAAATAAGCATTGCAGGTTGAGGGGCTGGAATTTGGTATCAAAGACACAGCAAGGTGACATGGTATGGTTTATATGTGAAATGATGGATGATCTGACATGGTTTGGGGCATCTAGATATGTACCCTCAAATATTCATAATTGGTGTATTTACCAAAGGTAAAATTATCAGCAGAGAGAGAGGGATAAAGTTCAGGAAAAGAAAATATACTGGCATATTACAGACTTTGTTGTCCCTTGCCCATATTTGTTAGTGAGGAAGTTTTTATTAATGCAGGCTTGAGAAGATAAGGTATCATAGACATGGGAAAGGGAAAAAGAGGCCAATGAAAGGATTTTTTTTTCAATAATAGGTTTGAGCAATACTGCATAATCTTTTCTCCTCTTAACAAAGTATTTACAAATAGAAGTTTTCAACCCAAGTGGCAAGAGATGATAATTTATTTGATGGAGATGGAGACCTAGGACGAGGAGCCTCTTTTGTGGTTGTCAAAGAAGATAAATATGGTGTTTCCTGTTGCATTGGATGTCATAAAACATGTAAGTGAAAAACTCCATCAAGAAGCTGGAGATGAGGGAGCTGAGGTGGGAAAACGAGGACCAGACCGTACATGAAACTATGGGCTTTTATTTATTACCTCTTAGAAGATTTGCAGGTGAGGAGGATCTGCTGACAGGTGATAAGTTAAAGTTAAAGCCCTAAATGCTGGTGCAAATGTTTCAAGTCTCATCAAAGTCTATATCTTTGAGGACCCATGGTCATTAGTAAATTCGGTCCGTTATATTTGGTGGGGCAGTGGCTTTAAAACTAGTTGTTTCTTCTAAGGCAGAATAGATAAGATTCCACATGAGAATAGAAGGTAAGGAGAGAGCAAGCAAGCAAGGGGCAACACTAGCATTTTATTAGAGAACAAAAAAGACTAACTAGATTAATCCGTATGAAATTGCAAACAACAACCCTTTTGCATTTCATAAGAGTTATTATATTTACTGGGCAAATGAACTGCAATTGGGTGGCCAGACTTGTGCACAGATGAACTGGAAGAGCAGGAATTGACTGGTTCCCTCAAACCATTTGAGATCAATGAAACCCTGCCCTATGGCTGGAGAAACTCTTTACAATCTAGGGCTGGAGATCTCTGCCACAAAGCAGTTTTTCTCAAACCTGACTCTCCATTGCTGTTAATCTAGGAAGCTTCATAAAATAGAGATTTTCCAAGCCTCGCCTGCACCCAGTGAAAAATCCCAGAGTTACCCTAGAAGCCAGGAATCTTCATTTTTAGGAAGTTCCCCAAATGGCGCTCATGTAGTTTCAATAATCACGATTAGGGAGCCTTTCTCAGACAGAAATCCATCTGCATGACAAGGAAAGGTGAATGAATGACTATCTCCAGTAATAAATCTGATTTACAGCTCAGGGCATCCACTAGAACAGAGGCATGAATTACATAAGAAGGGCTTATGATATTAAGCATAGGAGGAAATTAGTAATAAACATTAAGATCTAATAATTTCTTGGCATATTTAGAGCCAATCTAATTGGCAGAATGAGTAGATAACAATGGGAATAAGGGAGAAAAATGAAACATGCCTCTGAATCTAGTATATACTGTATCTATAATCTAGATGAATGGCCAAGACCAGCCAGGAGCTGTGGCCATGAAGCAGTTGAAAAGTGATTAAACTGTGAATTAGAATCTTAGTGGCAAATGTAACTGAATAGCCATGAGTCTTAGGAGAGTTAAATAAATGATGTTAATATTATTTAGATGCTATTCATGTGCTGATATGAGCAGAAAATGATATAGACACATCTGACTATATTTCTACACATATTTCAGAATCAAGTGCTATTCTACCCTTAACTTTCCAGTTGAGTCACTGTTCATCTGGAGATTCTAAAAAACTTGATTAAAAAAAAAAGTGAAAGGCTAAAATTTATCAAAGAAAGATCCTCAAATCTCAGGTTAAATTTTAAAAATGAAAAAAAAAAATGCACAGAAACATTGCTACCCATCCCTCCTGTCTGTCGGTTGCCTTGTTTAGGCTGCCACGTTTAGGGATACTGTCCTTTGTCAAGGGTATGTGTAGGTTTTTTAATAAAACTGTTATCTTGTGTGATCTTGGACTTCATAGTTGATGGTTTGATTTCTTTTGCAGGTACAATAAAAAGATACTATCACAGAGATATTAGAGAATTAATATTTGCAGGCTTCAGTTGCTACCGCTGGATATGTCATGAGTAAATTTGGGAGGGGATAAGAAACTAAAAATTTCAGCCTAGGTCATGATACATCCTAAATTCTGCCCTCCGGTTTCGCAGGGCAGAGACTTTTCACTTGAAGGCAGAATTATCATTAGTCGGGAAGTGTTAGAAACTAAACAATATAATCTAAGCCACATTATAGATGCAGATGCCAAATAGTGGTGGAACTCTGAACTGTAGAGTGAAATAAATTGTTGCAATAACATTTTCCATCTGGGGATAAAATTAGTACTAGTGGAATTCTTCCACAGCCGATAAATATATCTGTCTCTTTGGTTTGTGATTGTCCTATAATCTACACAGTAATCATTTGCAAATCTTTTGTGAGTAAAGTCATGATGGTGGCATGTTTCCTTCCTTCTATTTTTCCCCAAAATAAATAATTTTTTTCTCTTCAAGTAAGTAGGTTTCTTCGCAGATACATGGACCCTGTGGTTTTTGACAGTCATTAAATCATTATGGTGTTATGTAAAGCAATAATGGGTTCTAAGAGTTCTTAGCCCATAAGTGGCAGAGCCAAGATCTGATTCCAAAAAGGGATCATATCACTTATCCCCAAATATGGATTTTGAGTTTACTTTCACACAACTATGACCATTTATTTAGTACTTACTGCACATCAATCACTTTCCACATGAAGATTTTTGTTTTTACTGTAAACATTCCTATAACTATAATCAACCCAGGTCTTCATGAACAAAATATAATAATTCAATGCATTTCCTGGTTCCTGAAATGATTTTTTTATTGTTTTATGTTTAGTTCAAAATATTAAGTGGGTACAAATATTTTTGATTACATGGATTGCTTTTGTAATGCTTGAGGCACAGCTATAAATGTACCCATCTCCAAAATAGTGTCCATAGTACCTGTTAGGTAGGTTTTTGCCCCTCCCTTTTTACCCCCTCCCCCTGCTTGATTTCCACTGAGTTTTATTTCCCTCTGTGCACATGTGTGCTCATCGGTTAGTTCCACTTTAATAGTGAGTACATGTGGTGTTTGTTTTTCCATTCTTGAGATACTTCACTTAGGATTATGGTCTCCAGTTCTATCCAAATTGTTACAGAAGGCATTAATTCATCCCTTTTATGGCTGAGTAGTACTCCATGGTATACATATACCACCTTTTGTTAATCCACTCATGAATTGATGGGCACTTATGCTGATTCTGCATCTTTGCAATTGTGAATTATGCTGCAATAAACATTCTAGGGCAGGTGTGTTTTTGATAAAATTACTTCTTTTCCTTTGAGTAGATACCCTGTAGTGGGATTGCTGGATTGATTTGCTGGTCTACTTTTAGTTCTTTGAGGAATTTTAGAAACGATGTGTGCCAGCAGCCAGGCTTAGAAATGATGAGTCACTTGGAGGATGGCTTCTCTCCATGCTTTGCTTTGTGAATAACAGCATGAATAATGGCAAGAAACGGCTCAGCACTTTTCCCCACACACCAACCTTGTTTAAGCTGCAGTTGGAGAGGGATTAATTTATGCTAATTCCACATAACAAGCTAAAGCCCATTTATCACAAGTTTCCATTCCTCAGCAAAACACACACAAATGTACCTAAGTGTTGGGCAAACTCAGCTATGCAGCTGCTGTTGTGTGGAGCAGTAAGAGGCTCGTTTATATTCAGGCACAGATCAGCAAGCAGAAGCCACCCATGAAACATAGAGGGCAGTGGCACTCAATCTGTCCCCTCTGCCACTGCTTCCGACTTGCCTGCCTCTGGGAAGTGACTAAGTGATGCAGAGGAGGGGAGGGGAATAGATAACACACACTTCAGAACTCAGGGTGCTGAAGCCCATTTTCCCAAAATAATATGCTAATATGCTAATTACTTAACAGTGTTGATGCTGCTTGTTTACGAATGATGATTGGAGTGTGAATGACTTAGAATGAAAGACTGAGCCTTGTGATGGGAAGAGATTAGAGCAAGGAAAAAGAAGGGAGAAAAGTCCAGAGTGTGCCTGTGTGTGTGTGTGTGTGTGTGTGTATGCATATGTGCATTTGCTTTCTATGTTACTGAGAGCCTAGCCGAAGTAATTTGTTCTCTTAACTTTCCATTTATTTCAAATGCCCAACCTTTTAAGTAAGTTCAGTATTCTTCTTAGTTGCTCTGTACCACTGATATTCTGGTTATGCTGAAAGACCACTTAGCTAGGAGTGAAAAGTTTAGCTTTATTTCTGCCTCTCACCATCTGTGTCCCCTCTCTGGGCCTCCATTTGTTCCCTGTCAAATTAATGGTTTGCATTAGAAGATTTCCTTTAAGATATGGAGATAGAGAGAGAGAGAGGGAGAGAGCAAGAGAGAGAGATCTTTTAGAGTTATGATGTCTGAGATTTGCTTCAAAATAGTCCAGTGCTTGGAAGTTGGGGATTGGATGGGTGTAGAGATAAAATAAGATTGGCTTTTGGTTGATGGCTGTTGAAACTGGATGGGGGGGGTACATGAGGCTTCATTCTTTATTCTCTCTCTCTCCCTCCTTTATATATGCGCACATGTATGTAGACATATACACACATAAATATACATTTATACATATATCTGTACATATACCTGTCTTCCAAGTTTTAGAGTATATGATTTATGATTCTAACTGCTCCTTTTAAAACTTAATATTTTAACTTGTGCCACTTGTTAACTTTCTTCTTGTGCTTTAGTCTTAGCTTTAATCCTCATCCTCAGAAATATCTTTTTAAGTTTCCGATATCTCCCTCTGAAATTACCTGATGAGAACTTCACTGTTCTTATCTGTTTAATGGGGATCACAGTCCCACTTTCCATTTGTGAAAATTAATTGTGATAATGTGTGTGGCAAATGCAAGGTGTTCTCCTCCCCTGATGACATCCTACCAATTGCAGTGTGAGTTCTGAAGTATTTCTGGACTTCTTTGCTGTTGGCACTGAGAGCTTTGTTTTCTAATTCCAGCTTAGAGAAAGTTTGCCTTGGTGTTCTATTGCAGTGGGACCACATTCATCTTCTCATGCACAAACTCAAGCACTCCCACTTCTCAGCTAAAATGCAGCTTGACTTACAGGGGAGAGAGAATAATGGGGTGGGGTTCCTTACATTCAGTGCCTCCCTAAAGCCGATTCTCCTAAAATGACTATTTTCTAAGAGAGATGACTTGACTTTCATTTTTCACCAAAACTGTGTGGTTATGCAGAGTACGCTTTCAGTGAGGTTGCTGAGTGGCTGGGATGTAATCCTACACAAGCAGACAGGGCAGATGCAGCCGAGAGTCTTGCCTAAGGTCATCAATATTATAGTCACTTGTTCTTGAACTTTTTGCCTGGGTGAACAAGAACGTTGCCCTCTCAGCTCTCAACAGAGAAAAGCTATGGAAAGCGGTGCTAAAAGGTCACCTATATTTCTGGATCTCAGGCTTTGCTTAAATTGATGGAAGGTAAAGGTCAGCATCCCAGCTTCCATGGGGTACGCGTGGCTTGTCTTTTACGCTTGAACTATGCTATATTTGTAAAATGTCAGTTTTTAAGAGGGAAGAAATTAATTGCAAACAAAGTCATTACAAGTACAACAGGTTTGACCGTGAGTTGGAGGTGGAGAGAGATGTTTTTCACAATGGCCCTTTAAGGGGAAACCCAGAGAGGGAGACTCCTTTATGGATGCAGAGGCTTCTGTTTTGTCTGAGAGGAGAACTCATGGCATTTGAGAGGCTGGAGCTTCGTGGTGTGGGCTGTCAGGGCTTTGGGACGTTGTGGAGACAACCAGATTGCGCATTCCTCCCCCAGTATCAGAATTGCTGCCCTTGTAAAGTATGCACATAGCCATCAGTTTTCCGTGTGCAAAAGTATAAGCATGCTCTGTCACTTTGCCGTTCTCTCTCTCACATATGGCAACTTCCAAATTCTTTTTCTTATGTGACAACTGCTGGAGTAGGAGCAAGAGGGGTTAGTTAATTCACAAAAATATTCTGTTGGTGGTTTTATTGGTGATCTGTTTTGTTTAGTGGGCAAAAGTTACATTCAGAGTATAGGAAAATATGAGAATAATAATAATTATTATAAATATTGGGTAATGATATTAGCAGAAGTAGAAATAATAGCTAATCCTTACAGAGGGCTTAAATGTACCCCACACTTTTCTGAGTGCTTTACCTACATCATTAGCCTGTTTAATCCGCCTAACAACCAGATGGGGGGTATGTACTGTGTTTTGAATCTTACCATATAAGGCACATTAAGATGAGGTAACTTGCCCTAGAACACAGAGCAGCAAGTGGTAGGACCAAGGCTTGAATCCAAGCAGTCTGGCCCCAGGGTCTGTGCTTTTTATCACCCCACTGCAGTGCTGGAACAGGCCAACTGGGCCATTGTGGGGGTGTGGCAGGCTCAGATGTGTCTCTTGTTGGTCACCTGACATGCATCTTGTATGTACACCCCACATGGTTTTCCGGAACTCACCGTGCCTGTGTGTGAACCTTTTGATCCTCTCACGGAGTCTCACCCGCCCAAGCGTCTGCTCATGACCGTGCCTTGTTTTCTCCCCTAGCGCCACTGGTGGACCTCACTCCAGCCCACAGTGGATCCGCCATGCTGATGCTGCTCTCAGTGGTGTTTGTGGGACTGGCGGTGTTCGTCATCTACAAGTTTAAAAGGTGCGTGTCCCTCCTTCGGTGTCTCCCCTCCCTCTTCCCTCCCCCCGACAGGTTCAGAAGCACGTGTCCCAGTGATGTGCAGAGCAGTGATGGTTTCTGTTAATGTTTTAGGAAGATCCCGGGGATTAATGTTTATGCCCAGATGCAGAATGAGAAAGAACAAGAGATGATCAGTCCAGTCAGTCACTCTGAAAGCAGGCCCAATATCCCTCAGACTGAACTAAGGAGGCCTGGGCAGCTTATAGATGAGAAGGTGGAATCACAGCTCATAGGTAAATGATTCCTTAGCCATCAGCTGTTCAGCCTGAGTAGGCAACGGCTGACTCTCTCCCTAACCGCTTTCTGGCTTGACATAACCACTTTCTTCTGCTCTAACACCCCTAAGAGAAATAGCTAAGATGCCTCTTTCCCTGCTTCTTTCCATCAGGATGAAAAAAAATTTTCTTGTGCCTCTCTAGTTTTTTTCTCTCATTAGTTTATTCCTCTTTTTGCAAAAACTCTCCCTAAAACATTGGGCTTCAAATGATTATGGGCAAAGAGCAAAGCAATGGCTCTAACAATACACAAGAAGGAAAGGCCTCAGGGGCTGGGGCTGGTGAACCCGAAGGCCAGACAAGGTTTGAGGGACAGGGCGTGTATTGATGAAAACCAAACATGGCGGCCTCCAGCAGATGTAGCTCCAAGGAGGGCAAACTGCTCTGGAACACTAGTAGAGGAGCAGTATCATGGGAGTTGCCAGCCTGACAACCCGGGAAATTAATCTAGAAAACTTCCCTCAAAAAATATGGGATGCGAGAACTTGAGGACAAGATACATAAAGTTTAAAGAACGTCCAGGGAGTGGGGCATCCTGAGAGAGACCAATGGAGGGTTAGACTATGACAGAGCAGATTGGCAGATATCTTCCTCTTTTTTGACTGTCCCTTACCAGAAGTCTTAAAATGGACTTCATCCTATTGCAAGAGAGGTTTCCCTGCCTGTGAAGTAAGCACAGGACTCCAACAGCTAGGTGTAGAGAGTCTCAAGTTCACTTGCTAAGCTCTACTACTGATTGTAGAAGAAATTTTCTAGGTAGTTAGACAAACCCAGGCAGCCACCATGGGTGATGCATTTCTCTCCTTGGTTCCTCCTGTCTGTTGGCATCAGGAGTGGAAGCTGTAAATGTTTCCATCTAGATCCTGCATTGCTGACTAAGAGGGATAAATTATTATATGACCATTCATGTTTCACTCTAATGTAATAAGAGTGAAATAAGGCCAAACCACCTAGACGGCCTTTACATAAAATTTTTAAAGTTACTTGGGAAAAAATGAGTGTGTAAATGGAAACACAGCCCTTTCTTTAAATGGAGATGGGAAAGGCCTGTGGCTATATTAAGAGGAAATTTAAATGCAATGACTGGCTCGTATATTGCAGATAATGACAACAACTGCAGCCATATCTGGTGTCCAATTTTCACAGTGCACTTTCTTTTATTCAGGGAGACAGGGTGATAAATGCATAACTGCTTTGGGTTAAAAAGTAAAAAGGCTTTTCTGTCTCCAAGTCCAGAGAAGCATTCACCCTGTCTATTCACTTTTAAAGGATCTAAGTGCAGTTTTTGGGGGGGGTCATTTGGTTTTCGGTCCCATTTCCACAGGGTAAGAAGCACAGCCTCTGTTTGCTTTATTAAAGTAGCAATTCCTCCTTTACCAGGAACATATCGCAGCACAGTTGCAAAGTCTCTGACACCTTTCCATTTCCAGTGTCATTAAATGAGTAAGTGTTACACGTTTTCTCTTAGGAGAGTAGCTTTACCCTCCCCTCCCTCCCCTTCTACTCAACCTGGTGACTCATCTCTCCGATTGCAAAGAGCAAGACACGCCAGTCCACCTTCAACGCCAAAGGGATCTGCAGCCGCACAATTTGCAATTTAAGGAAAACCCCCAAAGGCTACAGGCGACCTGCTGATCAGGAAAGAAATTCGCTCTTGTCAAGTGCATCATCCTTCATGACCACTAACTTTATGTTTTTTTTTTTTTTTTTCCTTTCCTTTGTTGTTCTGTTTCCTATTTTGCCAGGAAGTATTTCCATAGTTGCTGAGAATCAAAGCACAAAAGAAATCCCTACCTATGTAAATGTTTGAATGGAGGACGCCAGTAAAAACAAAAACAAAAACAAACCAACAAAAAATAAAAAAAAAAAAAAACAATCAAAATCCAAACAAACAAACAAACACTCACTGCATCGGGACTTTTTAATTCTTCAGACACAGACAACAAGGGTTTTTAGCTTTAAGCCTGTGCATGTGGACAATACTTTGAGAACATGTCTGGAGGGGCAGTGTACACAGGTGCTCTATTTTAATGGAAAACGCTCCCCTCCCCCTTTCTTCTTCTCTCTCTTTTTTCTGATCGGTCGTGTTTGTAGAAAATTCATAACGTATACAGGCCAAGGAAATCTGCATGTATTTTTGGAAATATTCTTGGCTCTAGATCTAACAGCTATTTTAGCACTCCAGGCTGATGGGTGGATTAGCCACCCCAGCTCCTTTCATAAGACACAAAGACATGCACAGGAGTTTGAAACCCTGAGCTGTTTCTCTGTTCCACTTTCCTTATGGTCATTTCCCCTTCTGAGTTAGCTGTGGTGGCTCTGTTGGTCCTCAGTGGCCACAGGGACAAGGACATGAGAGTTGAAGACCCATGTAAGCAGGTAGAAAAGGGAAGGAAGGGAAGCAGGGAGGCAAAGTATGTCAGGAATGGGCCTGTTTTTCCTGTTTATCTCTTCCCACCAGGACTGACTGCTTCCCCTTACAGCTCTTCCTACTCCTGCCTCAACTTATGTAGAAAATGGAACCCCATTAGTTTAGCCATTGTCTTAGCCTTCCCGTCTGTTTGCCATCCATGCGTGGCCATGATCTATCGATGTCTCTGAATCTCTTCTTTCCAATCCCCAAGTTATCCTTCAGCTGCTCCCACTTTTTCTTCCCAAATATATTGCTAGATTCTGGACATTAACCCTGATGTTTCCTAAATACTGGCCTAGCCTCTGCCAACCCTGCCGCCCACCACTCACAAGTTTCTGATCCCTTTGTTAGTTTTGTACACTCCCAAGCATGCCAGCTTCTGTGCACACTGACCGAGCTGCGTCCTGCACAGCAGGGTTCAGTTTCATGTATCCTTTGTCTCTTCCTCTAGAATCCGCCTTTTCCAAATATCCCTGCCTTTTCCCACCTGGAAACATATAATGTGTGTGAAAGAGTTGATATATGCAAAGCAATTCAAACCTGGCTGTGTACTTTGGAAAAGAAAGCATACAGATGAATAATGGTGTTCTCACACCTTGACAAAAAAAAAAAAAAATCTCATGTGGTCTGATTCCAGAAGGTTCTTGTGAGAAATGTTTTGAATGTGTGACTATGTTGCAGGGCAATTTCTTCCTGTGATGGTTGCTGTTACCCAATATTTCCTCTCACAGCAGAATAGACGTATCTGTGAAATAAAACTGATTTTAACCAGAAGGAAAAGCAGGTTAATGGAATCAATGTATAAAAGTGTCAAAAAGTCTTAGAGAACATATGGAGGTCTTGGCTTACATTAGGATGCAAATTTGATTATTTGAAGTGATCCTAGTGATTTCACATGTGTGCTCTCTGATCTCTGAGTATCACAGCATCATTAAAGGGAAAATAAGTCAGTATAAAGGGGAAAAGTTTGCCGATTAGCAAAGTGGATTGGCTCAAAGCAGATGGGCTCAAAGTACGGAGAAATCCCAGTTTTCCCAGGGCTATGACAAAAGGCCCATAGAAAGAAGGAAACAGAAGCCTGATCAGTTATGGACTGGGTAAAGCCCGCTCTAAATTAGAGGAGAAGGCAGTTCTGAAA
Organism: Eulemur rufifrons; assembly: GCF_041146395.1. Classification (NCBI taxonomy): domain Eukaryota; kingdom Metazoa; phylum Chordata; class Mammalia; order Primates; family Lemuridae; genus Eulemur; species Eulemur rufifrons. Next base: position 52,198,111 of record NC_091010.1, on the reverse strand, counting down.
ACCACTGGGAGGGCTCAGCCTCCTTTTGGCTGTGCCCACAAGCCCACAAGCCAACAACAGGGTATAACAGGGCCCTGGTGGTAACGGAGGTGTCCTAAAGATCCTGATGACTCCTCCCTTACATAGCTCAGGCAAAGAAAGACGAGCAAAGTTGCTGTCAGGAGTTAATCAAGCAGGAATTTTTATGGTTGAGGATGCGCCACGTGAATCTGGGAAATGGATTGTGCCTGAGGCAGCCACCTACTTGTAGAACTCAATTGATCCCCAACCTGCCAGGCTTCCTATCTCACAGGAAACATCCTCATTGATCCTCTTCAGTTGGAGCCTCCTAGATTTAATCTGGAAGACAAAGTCTTTGAAAACCAAAAGAGGCTCGCTCAAACCGGCACAGGGAGTCCTCGGAGTTGCATTTCACTTCATTTTAATTAGAAAATTATGAAAAAAAAAAGGAATAACACTCTTAATCTAGCACAGTGCCTTGCCTAGAGTAGTAATATGAAGATTATTTGTTGAAGAAATAAATGAAGGAAAAGACACAGGGAAGAATGGGCTGCAAATCCTAATTAAAAATAGAGGTGGACAGGAGATGCCTGGCATTTTGGAAAGTGATCGAAGATGGCCAGCTATAGATTCAGCATCTTTAGTGTCCTCATGTGCCTCTCCTCAAAGCTCCCTCCCACGTGTAGAAGATAAATGAGGCAAGAAGGTACTGCTCAGAGGGAACCTCGTTGTTCTTATGACCTTGGCCAGTGGTTCTCAAAGTGTGGTACCCAGACCAGCAGTATCAGCATCACCTGGGGCTTGTTAGAAATGTAGATTCTGGATCCATACCCCATACCTACCGAATAGAAACTTAGAGGATGCGTAGTGTGTTCTCTATTGCTAGGGGATAGTGGGCCCAGCAAACCATTTTAACAAGCCCTCCAGGTGACTGTGATGCATGCTAAAGTTTGAGAACCACTGTACCTGGCCATTCTAGCTAAATCCCAAAGGGAAGGCAGTAATGAGAGCCTACAAATGGGAGGGACCCAAGTGCCTACCTACTCGCTGATAGCAGGTGCAAACACAAGGAGTTTGGTGGGCTTAAGGTCAGAGGAGTGTGTGGGGAGGGATGTATGTGGAAGGTAAGATTCAGGGCAAGCTAAAAATCTAATATGGCAACATTTTCCAAAATCCCAGAAGGCAAGCTGTGCGTGTTCTACCCTGAACTACCCAACCGACATTTTCTCCCTTGCCTTATTTTTAATTGGATTCACTGTCCAAAATGCAGAGGTTTGCTTTGCTTTTCTTCAGAAGTTCCAAACAGCAACTTTGAGAGCAATGGGGTGCTTGGCAGCTGTTCTGTGTTTTCCAGGATTCCAACTGAGCATTGAAATCCCTCATTTGCCAACTTATTTTTATAGGAAGCCAATTTAAAAAAAAAAAAATGAAAGTTTTCTTATAGTATTGGAACTACTTCTAATTTTAAAATGACTTTTTTGATGTATTTTTTGTTAAATACTATGTAGTGTAATGTATAATTGCTATTGTTTATTGCTTTTACAATCATATTTATTAAACAGATAATGTCTCTAAAGTCTTTGCCTCAAGCTGTTTCTTTATCCCAAACCCTTAGTTTTCAGTCTAGATACAGAAGTGATGCAGCCACAGGATTTAGTAGAGGCAATTGCATGAGACCATAGTAAACGCCACAGGCTCGAGGTTTTTGTTTGTTAACTAAGTAGAATATAGTCTACGACCCAAATACTACCAGCATTTCAATTAACTGTACAATGTCTGTTACTTTATTTTATTTAAAAATCACTCCAGGCTATAATTCCAGCACTTTGGGAGGATCACTTGAGGCCAGGAGTTTGAGACTTGCCTGGGCAACATAGCAAAACCCCATCTCTACAAAAAAATAAAATAAATTAAATTAAATTAAAAATTAGCTAGTGTGGAGGCACGCATCTGTAGTCCCAGCGACTCAGGAGGCCGAGGCAAGAGTATCACTTGAACCTAGGAGTTTGGAGTTGCAGTGAGCCATGAATGCACCACTGAACTCCAGCTGGGGTGAGAGAAACCCTATCTCTAAAAAAGAAAAAAGAAAGAAAAGAAATCACTCCAAACTGGTTATTTTGGAATGAGTAACATGTTCATTACTTCATTATTACTAGTCCCAAATTAGATATTTTTAATGGGGAACACACTCATTCAGATTTTTTCAGAACCTTGTGGTTACCAAAAGACCAAAGCTGCATGTAATGAACTTAATCTTGGGGAGTGGTAGAGGCTCGGATGATAGAGTGAAAACAGCTTTGGACCTGGAATCAGGAGAGGGGATTTCTCCTTCTGGCTGCGCCAGCTGTGAGGCCTTGGGCAAATCACCCTAACACACAAAAGCGTTAGTGTCTTCCGCGGTTGTACTTCTAGGAGGAAGAAGATCCTTTCAGCTCTGGTGTTCTGAGTGGGTGAGTCATTCCCAAAGTCCCAAATACTTGTTTGAAGTTAGCTGGAAATGAAGAGGCAGGCTAGATTCAAATCTTTTCAGCCGTGTGGCTTGCCTACATAAACGGCATCCCTCCTTGGGCATTGTTTAGTGCTTGATTTCTGCAGGCGCAAAACCCTCCTTATCCCTCCTGAAGACCAGCCAGACTCAGAACGGTGTGGACTCATTAGCACAGTCTCAGCATGCATGTGAATTTCAGTTGTTTCTAGGTTGTTTTGAATCTTTCCTTTCTCACAGGCTAAATCCTTCAAGACTTCATCTCTTTCCAGGCCAGAACCCATATAGCTCTCCCCCATCTGGGGCAGTTCATCTCCCGTGTCACTCAGGGTTCAGTCAGGCAAACAGAAGCATCCTAAGATATTTCAAACAGACGAGATGTAATATAAGGAATTTATTGCGTGAGTAATGGAAGAGCAACATGCCAAGTAGGAGCAGGTGAGGCAACCCTAAGATCAGACTCACGGGAAGCCTCTGACTTCCCTGGGCTGGAGGGACACAGGTGTTACTAGCGGCTTGGATCCAGGACCACCAGGAGAAGCTGCAGTCACAGAGGACGTGTCTGGCAGGAGCTGGATGGAGGAGACACCACTATTGTGGTTGATGCTGCCCAAGCAGACGAGACATGGAGAAGTGGCTTTTCCTGGCTTTGGTCCTCTCATCTCCTGCCCTTGCCTCCCACTGCCCAAACCCCTCCACAAGACAGCGGGCAGTGGAGCGTGGGAAATGTCACTTACTGAAATACAAAGTAGAGCAGGGGAGGGGTGGAGAATGGATTTGAAAGAGCACAGGCAGGTGACTGGCACAGCACCCCTTCCAGGGTCAGCCCGCATCAAATCCAGCCGATCTCCCCCGACCCAAAGGCGCTTATTAAATGGCAGCTGCCTCTTTCTCTGTGACTTTTCTCCCCCACATGTGTCCCTTTAAACAACACATATTTAGAAGTTATGTTTATCTGTGGCACTTTATGTCTTTCTGATGGAATTCTGGGGAGAATCTTTATTTTTATCTTGTCATTTCATTCCTTCAGCCATTAGGGGGCACTAGATAAATGTTTGATGGAACTCAATCCCTGATTTTCAGTTTAGTATTGTGAGCAAGTCCATTTTATGTAGCAATGATCTCTGAGGTGACTTCGTGGGTCTGACTTGCCTAACCCAACCAGCACCTCTAATTACATGTTCAACTGTTGTTTGTCAAGAATCAACACATCCCTGCCCTTCTGCTCTGTTACCACTCACGCTGCTATATTCCAGAAGCTATTCTTAGACCTTAATTTAAGTGAAATAATTGCAGTTTAGGGGAAAAAAAAAAAAAACTGGCTAGAAAGTAGCAAAAAAACCAAAGGCTTAAGTTTGGTTTCTGAATCATTATAAAATTTGTTTATCTATTTCCCAAGGAGTTCATAGCATTTTGAAAATGCATGTTAGGCTGCTGCTTGCATAGTAGGGGAATCCCAAAATAATTCCAGATGGACGTATACAAGGGACTGGCTGTTATAAAGTTTTCATGTTAAACACAGGAAAAGGGATCTGTGATTTACAGAATACAGATATTTATTGATCCATATGTGGTAGACACTGCTTTATGTGGTGGGAATACAGTTGTAAACAAGGCAGTTAAAATGTCTCCCTTTATGAAGTATATAATCTAATAGGAACAAGGAACAAATAATATAATTTAATGTAACATAGACAATGCTATCATGTATATATAATACATTTCAAAATACTGAAATGTAAAAATTAAATAAACCAGGATAGGTGGCAGAGTGATCTGGTGTGGGACTGGGAGAGGGGGGAGTTGGTCCCCAGAAGAAAAAAAGAAAAGTCTAGATGCTGAGGATAAACTTCTCTAGGATCTGAAGGCTGAAAAGGAACCAGCCATTTAGAGACACATGTATTGTCTCAATGTGTTCAAAGTCAACTTTAGAACAACTTTACCCAGAAAACAAACAATTTTGAACCTATAATTAGACTTGCTTCTTTGTTTAAGGGAAAATAGCTCTTACATTGTACATTCACAGGGTTTGCCCCAGAGATCATATATATAGTTAGTTGTACTATTATGTGACGTGGGTTTCAAAAAATCACTGTACTGTGCCAAATGGCATAATAAAGCCTGTAAAACTTAGGAAAAAATATGGCCTGGGGCACAACAGACAGAAATTGTGAAGTTTCAGTGTAATGTGTCTCTGGACACAATAAAAAAAGATACAAACTTAATAAAAATGGCAGCATAGTTTTACACACATTAAATGGTTAAGAAACATACAAATAAAACACTTATCTTGAAAATAAAGATTGCTTATGAGAGTGGGCGTTGCAATGCTTGCAGCCTGTGAGTTCTTATGAAGTGGCAGAAGAGTTATCTGAAATCAGAGATCTGTAACACTGGATGTAGACGGTGTGGCTCGCAACACGCGAGGAGAGTGGGGGTAGCCGGTAGACGTTTGGCGTGTGCGTGTGTGTATGTGTGTGTGTGTTCTGAGTGTTTTTACACAGCTGGTTTCAGGTGAGTGTGGTTTTCTGCATTCATCTAGTGTTTCTCATCGACGGAATCATGCCTAAGCAAGCACAACATTGAATTATCCTCGAATTCTTTCCTAATATATCGATCACCTTAAAAACAAATTTACATTTTCAAAAGAAGTTTGAAGGCAGAACTGACTGTAATTCAGGTGGTAGTTTCAAAGTAATCTGTATGTACTGGTAGAAGGAAGAAGTCTTACTCGACAGCAGAGGGAAAACATGAGAAAATAGAACCAGTCTTCATTATAGTCGTTATCTCAGCCCGAGGCCTTTGGTCCAGGGACTAGGAGCCCTATCCAGTCCTATAGACCTTAGAGCATCATCCAGTTTGCACCTACCCCAGCAAATAATATTTAGAAACATGACTTTGGCCCAAAGAATGTTAAATTGTCAGAACTACTTGTTAAAGGCAAAAATGGTATGAAAAAGATATTTATAAGGTATTTGATGAAAAATAAAACAGGTAAAGAAAGTTTTGAAATGTGGAAAGATAAGTTTATCTTGATAATAGTAAAAAACTTTATAAATAATACTAAGTAATATATTTCAATATAAGCATATATATTTATCTTCATAAAATCTTCCTGCTTATATAAATATATTAGTAACAGCTTGTAGATACAGAAAAAGGATTCAGTAAACAATAGGTGTGAACTAAGTAGTATCATAATATATATATGTGTAATAAAATAGAATGGTTCCATTAAAATTATTTTTCTAAAGAATAAGGGCATGAGAAATTTCTCATGTGTTAAGAGAAAGTAGAATTTAAGACTTTACATAGTATGATAATTTGTACAGAAAATATATACGGACAGTTCTATAGGGTATATAGAAAATGTACAGCGAGGTGTAGATAGAAGAGTTATTTCTAGGGAGAAGATGTGGAAGCTGCTGAAAGACACTCTCTGCTATAACCTGTGTAGTAACCTTATTAACTGAGCTACCAGCAGTTGCTCGCTTTTCTTACTATCTTTGGCCACAAGAAAAGGATGCCAACCTTAATTTAGTACTAACACCAAGATATACCTCATACACACATGCACGCACACACACAGACAGGGACTGGCCTAGACAAGCGGGGACAGGAGGGTCTCGTTGGCAAAGACCAGGGCACAGAGCGATGCTGATACAGCAGAGATGTGAGCAAAACAAATCCATAGTGGAAAGTCTAGGTCCAAACACTGGTGTGAGCATATGTGGCCACTAAATCCAAAGGGCCAAAGGCTACCAAGATTTTAATTCCGATACTAAAAGTTTACAGTTACATGAAAATAAAAGATGTGAATGAAGCAAAAGTATAGAATGAGGGAAGTGTGAATGGAAGATATACCAATGATAATAAAAATAGTAAAGCAGCTACCATTTTTTAACATTATGTATTACCTTGTTGAAACCACACAAGCTACTAAAATGGGGATGGGTTTCCCCTTTTGCATTTGGTGAAAGGGGAGCTCAGAGAATTGAAATGACTCGCTCATGAATATGGAGTAGTGGCTCTGTATGATACCAAAACACTTTTCTTTCTGTGTTGCGTATCTTCCTAAAAGATAAATAATATGTTGAACTCATCTTTCTGGTACATGGTAAATTAATGGGTTGGACTGACTCAAAGGATCAAGGAGACTGAAAAACTAGATGGGCCTAGAGCTTAGGAAGCTTGGAAACCCCCCTGGGTCTGTTCCATATCAAAGCCCACTCGTGTGCTGGATTAAGTGGGAGATAGCTGCTCGATACAATGTGGACAGCTTCCCAAATTCTTCCGTGAGCTGCATTTCAGATAACTCAAAAGCAAGGCAGACACAGTTGTCTTCAGTGGCATGCCTGGCCAAGTTTCTGTCTGGAAGAATGCCCAGAAAAGATTCAGTTCTTCCTTCTTGCTCTGCAGAACTTCTTTCTTGGTTGGGATTTAATAGATGTCACTGGAGATTTATGGAATCAAATCTTTTGGCATCCAGAGAGGAAGGGTAGATGTAAGTTAGTAAAATACTCTCTCTCTCACTCTCTCTCTCTCTGGGCAAAGTACTAAACTAGCAAGCACAGGGGAAATAATTAACATGAGATGGAATTTTCCCATAAAAAATTTCTGTTCCTAAGACATATAGAAGGGCAGATTCTGTTGGTTTGTTTTTAATATGTTAGACAAAATCAGAAAGTTATTTGGTCTGTCTGTTGCCTCATTTCTAATTTCTAGATTTATTTACAAATGTGCTGTAAATATTATTTCTTCTTTTTAGTCTCTTGAATTTATGCAAGCATAGTCCAAAAAGTGTTGGAACAAAAGAATGTAAAGATGGTGGTGTGTGGTACACTTGTTATGTTATAAGGAATGAATGATTTAAAACCTGCAAATAATGTGGAAACATCAGTCTGGGAAGTATACCTCACTTGACCAAGGTCACATAGCCAGTAGAACAGTAAAGTCAGAATTTCAAACCAGAATTCCTAACAGATATGCCAACTCCTCTTTCCATTCTACCCACCCTGCTTTCCATTCCTCCTACAGGTGAGCCACAAATAAGAGATGGTTCAAAACAAGAGGATTGCATGTTCACGCAGATCTCTGCTCTAAATATGGTTGTGGAAATACTTTCCACGAGGAAAAGAGTTATCATTCTTCTGAAATCATACATCAAATCCTATCTCAGCCCTTACAGAAATAGAAACTTACTCTTTTTGACCTTTTTTGACATGGTACACAGGGGAGGCTGGCCCTCTAAGCTCTCTCAAAGGAAAGAACTGGTATTTGCTACCAACTTCAGTAAACAAGTGGATATAGGGGAAGTGCTTTTTAAATACCAACACTGACTAAACTGAAACCCAGCAGCTCATACAGCACCCAGAGAGCTGCAGATAAGCCATATGGGGAGACATGGCTTAACCTATTAGAGAGTGGATCCTTGAGCATAATTCTCACGCTCATGCATGAAGTTTCTCTTCAGTGGCCTTATTACAGGGCAAGACCTTCCTTCTCCACTTTGGTCCCATGAGTGGAAAATTTCTTATAATACAGAATGAAGCCTTGTGGCTGTATTATATCTGAACCTATTTGACCAATCCTTTTTGTTTGGTTGATTTTGTTCTGGTTTTTTTGATTTTTGTTTTGTTTTGTTTTTTAACTGATGAGAACCCGCAGTATTGTTGCAAGTAGCAAAGAGCTGGTTTGGGTGTCCTCCTGAGTTAAGAGGCATTTAGAGATTCAAGTGGGAAGGAAGAATAAAGCAAGACAGGAAAGGACTGGTGAGGCAGGACTGCCCCGGCTGAGTGATTGCTTCTTGTATTTAATGTAGTGTCCAAAGAGGTATAAAAAACTTGGTTTATGCCAGGCCCAACCCCATAGGCAGAACATGTCGCCTTAAGATTACAGTCAGGGATTGTACTAGAAGTTCAGGCTGGTGGCCATAATCCAGGTAGTCCCTGGGTGTCCACAATAATCAGTATCAGTTGACTATGAACAAGGAACCTGGGATGGGAAGGCAGGCAAGGGCTGGCTATGTAGGACAGGAGATGGCAGGAACCAATCAGGGCAGCTGGACTCAAGTGGGCCATTGTCAGGGTATAGCAGGGATCTGGCATTTCAGGGAAAAAACTGAGACAAAAGCCAAGTCTCCAATTCTGAGTCATGTAGTAGAGACAAGACAATAGCTGGGATTTAGTAAAAAAAAAAAAAAAAAAAAAAAATGTTTCCAGAGCTAATCCCAGGCATACAGACCCACATCTTAAAGAATCCCAACTTCTCCCAGACTGAAGAAGTGAGCTGGTGACTTCTAGTATACTCTTCATCCTTGCTTACATTGGTTCTGGGACACCATTGATTCTACTTCCTCCAAACCCTCTGGGGATGGATTATCTGGTAATTTCAGAGCTTCTTGGACAGCCCCTCAGAAAGTGACATGAAGAAGGGGCCACGTAAATAAAAGTAACTGCCCATTTTTTATCGGCCTCAAATAGATTTTGTCTGTACTTTCTTTCCCTCCACATTCTTCACACTATTCTTCCTTTGTTATCAACACTGACTTGGGTCTTGGCTCTGCATAGGTTTAGGGGATAACAGATAAAGCCAGTGAACATGTAACTAACTCACCTTGAACTCTTCTGCAGGTAAAACTTTTTGGTGAACCAGCAGGTTTGTGTACTTTGTGTATATGCAGATGTGCTGTTTTTGGTAGAATGTGTGGTAGGCAGTTTCTAGGAACAAAACAAAAGCAATGTCAGGATGGTTTAGTAAGCATATTACAATGGCCCACTCTGCATAATTTCAGAGGCATTACAAATGGGACTGCCGTACACGCCTAGGAAGCAGAGGCAGAAAGTAACTCAGTGTGAGTCCAAATTTTCAGAGCTCAGGGGATGGCTATATTAAGAATCACGTCAACCCAAACTGCTTTGCTTGAGTCATAGACTCACAGAATTCTAGGGCACAAGGGAAATTAGAAATAATTCTTTAAGTATTTCTTGAGTGCTGATTATGTACTGAGTATCATGATAGACCATCGACTTGGCCAAGCAACTCCTTTGACCGAAGTTCAGCTGTTTTCTCGTGGACACATAACAAGTTAGCAACAGAGCAAAGACTCATACTGCTTTCCTACACCTCATTGCTAGTCTTGTTTTCTTTTTCTCTGTGATACCTTCCTCTCTCCCCACCTGTGCAGAACACAGCCATGGCCCTTGGAAGGAATAGAGAAGGATCAAGGAGGATTGAGAAAAGTAACTGACACAAAATCCATACTTTGAAGGCATGGAATGACTTTCAACCCATGAAAAATAAAGCATCTGTTTATTGACTCATTGGTTTATTTATTCACTCATTAAACAAACACAGTCTGAATAGCTACTGAATCACAAGACAGTATCTGAAATCTGTAACTTTCAAGGAAGCAGTCTAGTCATCAACTAGTAATTTAAAAAAAAAAGAAATTCTAACCCTTACTCGCATTTTTCACCAAACATTATTGGGGATGCCATTCATAACTCCAGCAACGATTCTCAAAAGCACCTTGTACACGTCCCAATTTTCTCTTCACAATTGCTTTGGAGTTTCTCAGTCAAACCTGTACCCTTCCTAGCTTTTTCTTTATTCTCAGTTCCTACCTGCACCCACCTCCCTGGGTTCTTTATTGTGTAAATCAATTTAAATTGCTATTTGATTCCAATCTCTGGTCAGGTCTCTATGCACTCACCTGATTCTGCATTCCAAAAGATTTCTTGTAGACAAGTGGATGAAGGGAAGAGAGGAGAATGCTTGCACTTTAATAAATCTAATCTGAGTATTATATGTACTAATAAGCCACATAAGAATTAACTAAGGCTGAGGAGGGAGGATCACTTGAGGTTAGGAGTTCAAGACCAGCCTGACTAACATAGGGAGACCCTGTATCTACAAAAAATAGAAAAATTAGCCTGGCATGGTGGCACGTGCTGCTAGTCCCAGCTACTTGGGAGGCTGAGGCAAGAGGATCACTTGAGCCCAGGAGTTTGAGGTTGCAGTGAGCTATGATGACACCATTGCTCTCATGTCTAGGCAACAAAGGGAGACCCTGGCTCAAAAAAAGAAAAAAAGAAAGAAAGAAAGAAAGAAATTATGTACAATGATGTGTCAATTAAAAACAAAATAAAACTTAACAAAAAGAATAATGAAAGGAGGAAGTAGCATCAATATAATTTGGTAGTATGTTAAACATGAGAAATAAGAAATAAAGGAGTTAAACAGTAATGTGAGATTTGGATCCTGAGGAATAATGACTCTATTTGGAAAGAGGATCTTGGCAGAGGTAATGATTCAGATTTAGATACACTACATAGGAAAAGCAATCGGGACCAGACCACTGAGAGCAGCAGTGAGAGGTACCAGCAGACAGTATAAAGAAATAAAAATGTTTTAAGAGGCAGAAAAAAAATATAAAACTCCCGAAATCCAGAACTCTTTAATGCAGGGGGCAAAAAAAGTCTTATATACATCAGTTGTCATGGCATGTGTCTCCATGAACAAAGCTATAAGGTCATAATGGTGATCCTACTTCAAAAAGACCATTTCAATTATGTTCAGAGTCTTTTTGGGGGAAAGGGGCAGGGAGTATAGTATATTTTATAAAGATGCAGTGACAATTATTAAAAACTATTGTGGGGTTTAAAGTGATATACCTCAGTTATTTTTAAGTGAAAAAAAAAAAAAAAGAAAGAAAACCTCCCTTTTGTAAAACCCTTAATGCCTGAATGATGCCACATGAATAAACTAAATGGAGTGTGACTCTTCTGTGTTTCAGTTATTCCAAAGAAACAGGCAATACTGTAGATTTGATTTGTAGACTACTTTCTGATAATAACTAGTCATCTTTTTTTTTTTTTTTCCCCAGTTCAGGTTTAACTAATTTCATCACAGGACTAAATACTTAGAAATTATCCTAGTAATGCTGCTGAATGCTATGACTAAATGGGAATTTAATCAATGTACTTGGAGTCCCTAATAGTGAAGCTTTGATTCACAAGTTACTCACAGATTTTCCTGCACCTAAGATCAGTGTACTGGTGTCAATGTGACTTTTGAAGTTAGATCTGAATTAATGTCCTAATTCTTCTTCTTGCTGATTGTGTAAGTATGGGCAAGGTTTTCTTTTTTTTTTTTTTTTTTCCCAGGCCTCTCTTCTTTCTTTTCCTTTTTTCTTTTTCTCTCTCAACCCAATTGTATCAAATGAAATCTACAGAAACTTCAAACGGTCAATGAATAGTTTAAAAATATAATCTATGGAAACTATTTAGTGCAGGGTCTGGTATATAGTAAGCACTCAATAAATGCTGGCTAGGAATTGTAGAAGTAGTAGCAGTACCAGTAGCAGTACAATGGTACAAATGTTCTTATATCTGGTTAATTAAGATAATAGATGATATACATGGCACAAATGCAGTATCGTCAAGTGTTAAGAGTTTTCCAGAGAAACAACCAATATGACGTATGCATATACAGAGAGATTTGTTTTAAAAAATTGGGTCACATGATTGTGGGGGCTTAGACTGAAATCCACAGGACAGGCTGACAGGCTGCAAATTCTAAAAAGAGTTGGTGTTGCAAGTCTTGATTCCTAAGGCACTATTCTTCAGGGTGTTCAGTCTTTTCTCTTAAAGCCTTTAACTCAGGGATGGGGAAACTTTTCATGTTAAAAGGCCATATTAATTTAGCTGTAATCAAATAAGGCCACATTCAAGAAACTTCAAATAGATATACTTAAAAATATACATCATTTTGTAAAACTCTAACTACTATCTACTTAATAATTTCAAAAAATGAAACTATTTGGTGATTTTTGAAGTTAACTAACCTTTTAATGACTTTTTTGTGTCTGCTTTTTGTTGGAGAGCATTTGAGTATTTGGTTGCAGCATGGAGGTCTGCAGTTTTAGCTTATTCTCTACATGGGCATCAGTCATTTGTGAGTTTAAGGGCATCGTGATTTGGGTTAAGGAGGAGAATGTAGATCCCAGCAATAAATAGTCAAAAAGCAAGAAAGCATTCTTCAGGCATGTTGTCGAAGGCATGGGTATTCTACTGCAGCAGTCCCCAACCTTTTTGGCACCAGAGACCAGTTTCATGGAAGACAATTTTTCAATGGACAGTGGAGGGAGAGGGAGGCAGAGCTCAGGCAGTGATGAGTGGCCCAGTTCTGGGGCTTGGGGACTGCGGTTCTACTGCATTTTTCCATATTTCAGTTGGATCTTTCTTAGCATCAAACAATGACTTTAAAATGTAATCTACTGAGAGCTCAACAATGCTATCTGTGGTTCTTTAGGTGCCTTGATGATATCAACTAGATTAGGCTGAAATGCTAATTTGAGTGTGATGTCATGATTCTCAAAGTCAGTGAAACTTTCAATTAATAGGTCTATAACAGCTGCATATTTTTTAAAATGATTCACATGTATCATCCTGCTCATCAGTGACCTTTGCTAACTGGGAAAAATGTTCATCTGAAATTTCCTTTTGAAGGATGTGGACTGTGTGGGGATAACTGTGTTTGGAAATCATGCTGTCTGTGACATCTAAGAGAGGGTTATCAGTAGGCTGGGGAGTGAGGAAAAGCCACGTGGCCTAGAACTGAGCAGTGAAAGGAAAACCTCAGTAGTGTGCTGAGAAAAGCTTAACTGGCTCTCCTTATGGGTGGGTGGGTGGAGACCCTGATTGGTAGCATTTGCTGGATTCCATGATGCAAATATTTCCACCATGGCCAATTTCAAGCTACCAATAGTTTATTAACAGCCTCACAAGTTCCTGAAAACTTAATCAGTTCTCAGCCAGCCTGTATGAACTGTTTGCAGTATATCACTGGAAGAGGTGAAAGAGGAATAGATATGTTAATCTTCTAAGCCTTACGTTATATACAAGGCATTCTTTTGAACTTTTTGGAAATAAATATATTAACTTACACTTTTGCCCTACAAATGTGAAAAGGCATAGCATCCTTTCAGAAAGCTTCAGTAATCCTCTTAATACTCAGAGGACAGAGGATGGAGGAAACCATTTTTTTCTTTCAGCCTCTGTGCCCCCCTCCCATCAGTGTTACGTGGGCACCTGGGGTTCACCTGGCCACCTGGGGTCACCTGGCCACCTGGGGTTCACTTCTCCCTTATTTTCTCTCCCTCTTCCTTTCCATCATTCTCTCCTTAGGGATGACGTCACCTCAGAGCAGCTACATTTTTCCATTATGAATCTTTTGCATTCAACACTCACATTCTTCGTGGATAAAGTTCCTTCAAAAACAAGCAAACCTTTTACTTTCTAAGATACACTACCTCTCATAGCAGAATTTTGATATATCCTGCTTAAAGCTTTCTTCCTCGCCAGGCATAAGAACAGTGAGGAACAAAAGGATGAAAGGGAAAGAGATTTATGTCTTCCCACACTTAGAATGTGTAAAATATTCATAGTACAAAACTAGCTGCCCACTACCCCCCACTCCCAGAACACTTGTATTTTTATTTTACCATCATTGTTATTTTGGCCAATGGTATGCCTGGTTTTCAGCCACCACCTCCCACGAAGATATCCCTACAGAGAATCCAAAGACAAGGAGTCTCTTCTAACCTGTAAGTATTTCTTCCATGCTACACAGAGGATAATGTGCTTACTGGCGAGTTCTGATGAAACTCATTGCCAACTTTTATTCATGATGTATGTTCTTCCAAGCCCAAAATTACCAGACTTGAATGCTGTGTGATTTTAAAATGAATTGATCAAGACCACAACTGTTAATAAAATGCATAACTACAGTCTGTATATTAACTATGATCTCTAAGGAAATACGCTGGGGAATCACAGACCAGTATTTTGTACTTGAGCATAGAATCCTCATTTCTTAAAATGAAAACTTTATTGTGATTATTAACCTGCAGAAATTTTAATTATCCTTTGAATGCTTGAAGGTTCCTAATGGAGAGGTGCCAGAAAAATCCCACTGCTAATTAAATCCAGCTGAATATTTCCTTTACCTGAAGATATAGAAGTGCTTCTTGTTTGTCAAATCCCTTTCAGCCAAATAACCACTTAACTAATCTCAAATTGAATATCTTATTTAAGATTTTGAATTACCCTTTCTCTCCAGAGAGCTGCTGTTGAATATTGTAATAGCATCATCCAGGGAAATATTTCTTACCCTCCTGACTGGAGGAAAGAGAGAAGAAAAAAAACATGTTTCTTTATATCACTGAGTAGATTGAAATCTGCAAGAATGAACAGGCTGACATTTTTAAGCAAAAGAGTATTAGTAGGAGGCAAGAAGTAGCTTTCATCACTGCATACAAATCCTAGTCCTGAGCTCACCTAAAAGAAAAGAGGAATTGGATCTTTTCCTATATAGACTGATTTGACTTTTCTTGCTGGGATTTTTGAATTATGGCTCTAGTAATCATGACTCTAAATCACCAATAATGACCTGGAGACCTTATAGATCATAGGAAGGGGCAGAGTGACCTGGATGTCAGCGTATTATGCAAGGAAAAGGAGCATCAGGTCCGACTCCTTTGCTTGCTAGCTTTGTGACTTTTGACAAATTACTTGACTACTTTGAACTTCAGTTCAAATGGCATCTCAGACATGTCTAAAATAGTGCCTGACTTTCTGCCGTTAAGGCCTATTTTGATGGAAATAGTATTGACAAAAGCATATTGCAAAATTAACTCCTATTATTTCTCTGCTCATGCCAGGCAATGGCTGGCCATTTCACTCAGATTATAACCCAACATCCCTCATCCTTTCCGTGATCTATGGTCTGACTCCCCATTACCACTCTGACCTCACGCCCTGCTTCTCTGTCCTGTGCTCTCACTGTGCCAGCCCAGTGGCCTCCTGCCTATTTCCTAGAGAAATGCACTCCTACACTAGGCCTCTGTACCCACTGGTATTTCCTCCTGGGATGTTCTCCTGGTCTTCCACAGGGCTTTCCCTCTCACTTCCATTTCAGCAGAGTGTTCTGAAATGACAGCACTTCAACACGGCTGCTAGCACTTCCTAGCCCTCTCATTAAAAGGTCATTTATTTTAAAAATCCTAAGTCTCATCTGTCATGGTTAATTTTATGCATCAATTTGGAGGGTGTTTTTGGCTGAGATTAATACTTAAATTGGTGAACACTGAGTAGGTAGGTATGGCTCTCCTAGGTCTCCAGCTGCTGGCCCACACTGCAGATTTTGGGCTTTTCTGATGTCCAAAATTATGTGAACTAATTCTTTATAATAAATCTCCTATATTTATACATATCCTATTGGTTCTATTTTTTTTTGGAGGATCCTGACTAATACAGCATCAAATTAATAAGTGTCAGATATTTTATTTAACTCATTAATTAATAAGTGAACCAGTAAGATGTTAAGACAGATGCTAATGAAAATTGCACTTACGGTTTCTGTGGGTCAGGAGTCTGGGTATGGCTTAATTAGGTCCTCTGCTTAATGTCTCAATAGGCAGCAAAGTGTTAGTCAGGGCTAGGTTGTCATATGGAGTATCAACTGGGGAAGAATCCACTTCTGAGCTCAAGAGTGTCAGCAAAATTATTTTCCTGTAGCTGCAGAACACAAGATATTGGCTTCTTGCTGGTCAGCTAGAGGCTGTTCTCAGCTCCTAGAGGCCACCTGAAGTTCCTGTAGGCTGACCACAGTTCCTTGCCATGTGTTTCAATATGGTTATTTACTTCATCAAGCCTGCAAGGAGAGCCTAGACCAAGTCTGCTACCAAGACAGAGACTTATATAGCATAAAGTAATATTTTTCTTAAGAGACAGAGTCTCATTGTGTCACCCAAGCTGAAGTGCAGTGGCATGATCATAGCTCACTGCAGCCTTGAACTCCTGGGCTCAAGTGATCCTCCAGCCTCAGCATCCCAAGTAGCTGGGAATACAGTCATGAAATACCATACCTGGCTAAATTATTTTATTTCTTTCTTCCTTCCTCTTCCTTTTCCTTTTCCTTCCTTCCTTCCTTCCTTCCTTCATTCTTTCTTTCTTTCTTTCTCTTTCTTTCTTTCTTTCTTTCTTTCTCTTTCCTTCCTTCTTTCCTTTTTTTCTTTTGTTTTTTCTTTTCTTTTCTTTCTTTTCTTTCTTCTTTCTTTCTTTCTTTTCAATGGGATCTTGCTATATTGCCCAGGCAAGTCTCAAACTCCTGGCCTTAAGCAATTCTCCCTCCTTGGCCTCCCAAAGTGGTAGTATTATAGGCATGAGCCACTGCACTTAGCAGCAGAAAGTAATTTTTGAAGTGACATATCATGACATTACCATATTGTATTGGTGAGAAGCAACCATCACAAATCCTGGCCACCCTCTAAAGGAGGAGATTATATAAGGCAATGAATACCAGAGGCATTCATTACTGGGGTACATCTTAAAATCTGTCACACAGCCAGAGTCAATGAAAGGCTCAAACTCCTATAGAGTCATATAATCCCCATAGGGTCCACTAGATAACACAGCTATTTGAAAGAATGTTCATTAGTTTGCTGTAAAGCTCGACACAGTCTTACTATATGTCCAACGATCATGGTTGTAGGTATTTCGGTAGTGAGTTGAAAGCTTGTGTCCACACAAAAACCTGCACGTAAGTGTTTATAGTAGCTTATTTTATTTTTGCCAAAAACTTCAAGGAGTTTTTGGTGACAAGGGGAATGTTGAACAGGACAGTGGAACTATTCTTTGACACTATAATTGTGAATATATAACATTACACAGTTTCAAAACCCATTGAATTTTACTGCATAAAAAGTGAACCTTAATGTGCACAAATTTTAAAAAATTATTTAGGAGTTTAGGAGACTCCTAGGATGGAATGCAGAATTTGAAGTGAGTTAAATTTGCTCTCAGGTAAATTACTATCTACTAAAGAGAAAACATGCAAGGAAGGGGGAGAGGAAAAGAAAAATATTGCTTGTCCAGCAACTCATAGGTCCTTCACATGTTAACGTATTTGGTCACCACATGATCCTCTCAGATGGTTCGTGTTATATCCTCACTTTACAAATCAGGAGTTTGAGACTCAAGGAAGATAAGCTGCTCTCTCAAGATCGAGTAATGAGCTGAGCACTGTGATTTGAACTACATAATTCCTATGCCCTAACTAATTCTTTCTCCATTTTTTAAAAAATGGTTTCTCCCTATTAAAACAGAGAAGGAAGCAGTGGAGAAATGAAATTTTAGGCACCAGCTTTGGAAATAAGTAGGGAGACAGCAAAGAGAAAGTACAAGTTGGAGGGCAAATGAAAAGAGGCAATAATGCTGATGAGAACAATTTGGAAAGGGCAAAGATTGATTCCTCTGTGCCAGGTGGTAAGAGGACAGGTTCCAGCAGCAAAGCTCCACTTCAATAAATGATCAATCAGTGCCCAAGATGGAGCCACCAAGGGTTCTAGAGTGGCACAGGCTCTTTCCTAGTCTGTTGGCAGCACGGAGCTGGCACGGATGGAGAAACCATCCTCTCTAAATGGGCTACCCATTTTCCTACATGTTCTACTAGTCACTGGAATTAAAATTAAAAGAAAACAATCTGTGACTTTCTGTAGCTCCTAGTGAATGACATTTTGCTACCAAATCAATGAGAAAAATGTATACAATTTCCACCAATAATGGCATTTATCATTCTTTTAAGTAAATCAGCCAAGAAAAATAAAAATGGCACATCAGGATAGACACAAAACGATATTCCCCAATCTAGGCATCAGCATCAGGGTTCTTAGCAAGTAGAGATGATGTAGGTAGAAGTTACTCACAGAGACACATCTCTTGCTCTTTTGTTTTCAGAACTGGGTGCTTTTTTCCAGCCTGTGAGAGATAGAAGGGAGGAACACTTTAGAGGAAATGAGAATGCTTTTTTTGTTGTTTTATTTGTTTGCTCTATTCATCTATCATTTAAATAGATTTTCTTAACCTATAGAAAAAAAGAGTCTTTACTCAGCCTTACATTTCTCCACAATGTAAAGCTTGTTTTTATTGAGAATCTACTCTGTGCACTGTTTTAAATATTTTATATGTATTCAAGTACTTGATTGTCACAATACCCCAATGAAGTAAATTCTACTGTGAATCCATTTTCTGTATGAGAAAACTAAGTCACAGAAAGGTGGCGTACTTTACTCAGGTTATACAGCTAATGACTGGTAATTCAAACCCCAGCAGTTTGCATTGAAACACTCTTAATGAGTATACTGATATCAGGAATGTCTGAAGAGATTGCTTTTGCTCCTGTGTGTGTGTGTGTGTGTGTGTGTGTGTGTGTGTTTGGGGGAGGAGTTGGTTTTAATACAAAAGAAAACACATCTTTCTAAAAACACACGCTCAGAGTTTCACTTTCAAGAAAAAGGAAACAAACAAAGAAAGCACCCAGACATACTCACTAGTATATACTCCACTTAGAGCCTGGACTCCCAAACTCAGGAATGATGCAATGGTTGAAAGAGACAGGACTTAATCATCAATTGTTTATTGAGCACCTTTTATGTTCCAAAAATAGTGCTATGTGTTATAAATAACAAAAGAGAGCAAGTTCTTCTGAGGAGCCTCAGGAAACTTACAAATCAGGTGGGAACATCAGATAGAGACATATGGCATGAAGGGGAAAATCTATGGAATTATTTTTCTTGGTATGGTATTATTTTAAGATCTATTTCTGTTATAAATGACAGAAAACCAACTCAAACTGGAGATTTATTAGCACATCCACATCTAGGTTTTCAAAAAGTGTCATCTGGAAACTAGCTCTATCTCTTGGTTCTACTTCACTCTTACAATGGCTTCTAGAAACTCATATTCTTTCAGCTTAGTAACTGCAGCTGAAAGAGTGTATCTTTCTCAGCAATTCCAGAAAATTTGAGTAAAGGCCAGCTTGGGTTATGTGCAATCCCTAAATCCATCTCTGTTCTCAGTAGGAAGAAATTCTCCACCAAGGTCTAGGTTGTTTGTCTAGCCTAGTATTGGAGTGAATCAGCACCATCCAGACCACTTTGACTAGGATTGGTAATTCCCCCAAATAAAAGTCAGATGCTCTAACGAGATGAGAGAGAAATGGATGTTGTATGGGCATCAACAACAGCATCCTCTCATATCACTACAGAGCCATTTATGTATGTGTGTGACCATACTCAGTGACCCAGTTTAGGCTTGTCACAGCAACAGTAGCTTCACAAGGCATGGCTCCCTTTGTGGATCCCATGGAAGCATTGTTTCGCTTGAATTTAGCGAGCAGCTTCTTCTGAAGCCAGTTGGCCGACTTCCAGCCCAGGACATTAACTTTTTAATTTACACCGCCTCTTGGTCAGGTTCCAAGTTCAAGTCAAGGTGCTGATTTTAATCCAATGTAAAAACTTCTAAATCACTGGCTACTGTAGTGGCAACAGTAGAGCTTGCATTTTTGGTTCTGCAGACCTGGCTGCCTCAGTGCGATGGCTAAATTATAGCCTCATTTCTAGAGCTCCTACCATGGTTAGTCTAACTCTTTTTTTCCCTCTGCTTCCCACTCAACAGAGCCCTGAAAAAAGATTTTATTTAAGACATACTCATTGATGGGAAAACCTAGCACTGGCATTAACAGAATGAAAACATCCTCATGCGCTCTAGAGAAGACCTTCATTTTTGCTTATTGCTTCAACTGCCTTTATTACATGCATCCAATGTATTATTTTATTATGGTAAAAAGCACATAACATAGATTTACCATTTTAGCCATTTTCATATGTGCAATACAGCAGTGTTAACTATATGCACATCATTTTGTAACAGATCTCTAGAGCATTTTTTCTTCAAAACTGAAACTCTGTATCCATTGAACAACTTCCCTCCTCTCCCAATTCTGGCAAGCACCATTCTGTTTTTTGTTTCTAAAAGGCTGACTATTCATACTTCATGTAAGTGGAATCATGCAGCATTTATCTTTTTGTGACTGGCTTACTTCACTTAGCATAATGTCATTAAGTGTTGTCTATATTGTAACATATGACAGGATTTCTTTCTTTTTAAGGCTGAATGATAGTCTGTTGTATGTATAGATCACATTTTCTTTATCCATTTATCTATATTTAGGTTGCTTCCACTTCTTGGCTATTAAGAATAATGCTGCAAAGAACTTGTGTGTATTAGTCAGCACGGGCTGCTGTAACCAAAAACCATATAGACTTGATGGCTTAAACAATAGAGATTTATTTTCTCACCATGAATAGATGCTGGAAGTTCAAGATTGGGGTGCCAATGTGGTCAAGTTCTGGTGATGGCTCTATAGATGATTGCCTTCTTGCTATATCTTCACATGGGGGAGAGAGAGAGAGAGAGAGAGACAGAGAGACAGAGACAGAAAGGCACAGAGAGAAAGCTCTCTGGTGTGTTTAATATAAGTCCACTAATCCCATGGGCCCACCTTGGACGGCCCCACCTTCATGACCTCATCTAAACTCAATTACCTCTCAAAGGCCCTATCTTCAAGTACTCAACATGCATTTTAGTGGTACACAATTCAGTTCATATTAATGAATGTGCGAATATATCCTTGAGACCCTGTTTGCAGTTCTTTTGTGTATATAACCAGATGTAAGATTGCTGGATCATGTGGTAATTCTACTTTTAATTTTTTGAGGAATCTCCAACTTTTCTCCGAAGTGACTGCACCATTTTACGTTCTCACCAACAGCGCACAAGGCTTACAATTTCTCCACATCCTTGTGAACACTTGTTATTTTCTGTATTGTATAATATGGTGGTCATCCTAATGGGTGTGAGGTAATATTTCATTATGGTTTTCATCTGCATTGCCCTGATTTTGAACACCTGTTCATAGGCTTATTGTGAATCCACTGTATTTTTTGATTGAGGGCAGGACATTTTATGTTACCTTTTACCTTTCCTCCCAGTCAGTCAGCTAATCATTCTGCCCCCAATAAAAGATGGTATGCCAGAGATAAAATTTAAAAAGTCCTCAAGGGAACAAGAAGAACTTGGTATAAATAAGAGGTTTTTGATAGAATATAAAATAATTCTTAAGAAAATTTCACGACTCTGAACCTAAATTTTTTTTGGGGGTGGATGGTTGGAAAAACAGAGAAATGGGACAAAAAATGCAGAAAAGACAGTGGGACTCATGGCTTGCAATGATTTCAAGGGAACTCACAGACCAGAGACAAGGCAGCATCCAAGACTGCTTTATTTCACTCAGGCACATGTCACCACAGCCTGGGTGCTGATTTAGCAACTACAGACCATGTCATCTTTAGACGCATTTATCAACTTCCATTACTTGCTTTAAGGAGCATAAAGGGATCCATTAAAGATCACACATGCACATTAACTGTTATGTCACTAATTTACTGCTCAGCAAAAATAAGTCCCTTCTGCAACCTGAACTATGCTAGGTAATCACTGTGTTTATCCAATGTGAATAATCTTCCTCACCCCTTCCCCTATTTTAATATTCAAAGATCAAAGAGTCTTGGGAATCTGGAGGTGAAATAGCCCATGTCCATAATTTTGTCCAGCTAATTGGAATGAGCTCTGCATGCATCTTGATCTGGGTTGGTGAGAAAGAATACATGCATTTGGGACATATGGAAAGACATGCCTTTGGTCTACTGAGGGTTAGGTATAGGAATGTTTACTGACTGTGTATAATATACATGACACTTAAACAATTGGAGACATTGATCATCGCGACAGGGTATATCTAAAAGAGAGCAGCCAAAGCATCTAGAACACACTAAGTCATGTTGCATGAGAAATAATTGAGGGACCAGGAGTGATTAAGTTGGACTAGGGGGTGCCTAGGGGACTTAAGAGCTGCACTTGTGCACCGTTCTGTATGGACTGCTTCGAAACTGATTTGGAAGCAAATCAGATATGAATGATTAAAAAAAATGGATGATTCCATTGCCCAGCATAAGGGCCAGGCACTGGAAAGTATAAGAAAGAGTTTAGGTCAATTTAAAAAGGCATTTTTTAACAGAGCTATCTTGTCATGGGATGAAATTTTTCTTACAGGACTGAGCACCACACCCTTGCAGGTATTCAAATATGAGCAGCTAATAAAACATAAAAATTTTTGTAGAAGGTTATTAAGACATAATGCAGGGATTCACTTAAAAGTCCTCTTTATTCTCTTCTAACATGAAATTTCTCTATGGCCTTGAAAAAAATAAAGACAATGGTTTATTAGCTATTTGGCATATATAAATACAAAATTCAGTATTTCATATGAGATTCAGAAAGTCAAAAATTCAAACTGTCTTATAAACATGTTTAACCATAGTATACTTTATAAAAATTTAAAATACATATTGAAAGGATGGGGCTTCCTTCCATTCTTAACTATAATGGAGTATGAAAAACCACCACGAGCAACTGTAAAACCTGACAAAATGTTAACTAACCACACACATTAGACCTTAGGTACTAGAAAGTGCTGGAATATGATGCCTAAGAGAAGGAAGATAAATGAAGCAGGTAGTACAATTTCCCTGGATCTCTGCCTAGAGACAGATACCATATGATCTCACTCATAATGTGAAATGCAAAAATGTTTATCTGTAGAAGTAAAGATTAGAATGGTGTTTACCAGGGGCTGGGCTGTTGTGGGAGATGGGGGAGTTGGGAGATGTTGGTCAAAGTATATAAAATTTCTGTTAGATAGGAAGAATACATGCAAAAGATTCATTGTACAATATCATGACTACAATTAACAATATATAGTATTCTTAAAAAATAAAAGAGTGGATGTAAAGTGGTCTCATCATAAATATGATAACTAAATGAGGTAATATATATGTTGATTAGCTAGATTTAGTCATTCCACTTATCAAAACTGCCATGTTGCACACAGCAAATACATCAAATACATACAATTTTATTTCTGTCAATTTAAATAAATAATTTTTAAAGTTGATTTAAAAAAGCAAAACAAAATCCTTTTTTTTTTTTTTTTTTACAGAGATGGTTAGAGATGTTCTGCTTCCATGCAGCTAAAGCCCATCCAAGTCTTTGCAGTAAAATTTGTCATGTGGCCTAGTGGCCTCTATGTCTTTCAGGAATAAAGTTTCTTCATTTTCCTCTCTGTCCCTAGAGTAAGAATTCTGGCTTTTCCTGGGTTGAAGCTAAATTGGGCTGAGAAATCTACATTTCACTCTCTGTTTGGCTTTTGGCAACGAGTTCCCATTTACAGAGGGTTGGTTATGATATGGGCTCACTGAACATGATCAAGCTGCCTGCGTGCACGGGACTGTAGTCACACTCTGAGCCCAGTACAATCATCAGTCTATAATTCTCCAGCACTCAGGAGCTCTAGAGACCAAGAGAGCCACAGTACTCAATACGTATATCTCATATCCAAGTTTAAGGTCAAGGCCTGACTTTTTCTGCTGTACCTTTAACTCTGAGAAAAGTCTGTGCCAGTAAGCCAAGCTTACCACAATGCTCCACAATGAAACATCTAAGTGACAAGTTTTATAATTAATCGAATGTATTCAATGGCATGTGGTTTACTAGAAAGCTCTTCACGACCTGATTTTGGTCCAAGATTTGTTTGCAGAATTGTTGATAACTTTAGGTCTATCTCTCTTTCCCAGAGAAAAAAGGTCTTTGGTTATGCTCAGTTCTCTCAATAGCCTAAAACCATTAACTCATGACATTGCTCTGTGTTGGCATATTGCCTTTCCAATCATAAAACATTTTCTTTTGGATTAACTAATGTACTCTATTGTCTCATATACATAAAAGTTGTTTCCCAGCTAGACATTAAGTTTTTAGTGGTCCCTTATAAGTTTGAATTTTGCAACAGTGCTTGGTTCAGTCTAGGAAGTACAATAGGCAAAAACATTCCCATCAAGAACTTGGCTTTTTCGCATGAGTGCTCTGACCTTTAAGAGCACTGATGGTGAGTTTTACAGAGCAATTTTTCAAGGTGTGTTATGCAATTTACTGATGATAAAATACTATTTCAGATGCTACACAGATAATTTTTAAAATCTTGTAAGAGCTCGATGTTTATTTTCAGTTCACATTATAAAATACAAAAGCAGAACATAATTCCTCTAGTTTTACAGATGATATATTTTAAGACAAGGCTTAAGGAGGACATTGAAAATAAAAATATGTGAGCAAAAATTTTAATTAATATCATATGCAGCACACAGATGTGGCATAAATTGTAAAGATATTATGGAAATGCCTGAATTTTATGAGTAAACAATTTTAAGCCACATGTAGGGAAGATTTATTACCTAAACTTAAGCATTCTGATTTTGAGTGTCATGTTACAAAGCCATTCTTTTGTATGTCCTTTCTTTAACCACTACAAGCACAAACAGACCTCCTCTCCTTGTCCACAACTACAGATACGCACACACATACACTTCCAATGGCAAACATTCCACCTGGCCAGTGTTTTAATGACTGCAGTGACTTACTTGTGAACCTAATGGAGTAGATAACAAAGTAGGAATAGAGTTCAGATCTCTGAACTGATCCCCTGACCTCTAGCGAGTATCTAACTCTGTGGTTCATCAAGAGGAGGCTGGAACAAATGGGTTTCAGGGAGTCTGCTGTGATTTATGAGCTTACAAACTAGGTCATGAGTAGAAAATAAGTGCCATTTATCAGCTCTCTAAAGTCAATGGCACAGAGTTGGTGTAGGAACTTGCCATTAGGCTCAGAAAGGAAGTAGCTCCCATCTCCACAGGAGGGCCAAGAAACACTAATCACCTGTATCCAGAAGTAGGGACTCTGTTATATTTCTCATCAAATTCTACTTTGCCAAGTAATTTTTCAGTTCCAGTTGGAAATCTTTAAAAAAAATTCAAAATTAATGTTGAGAATCGATGTTATGAATTAAAAATTCTGCCAAATTAGCACTTCAGATTTAATTTTACATGTAGCACCCTGCCAAGCAACTTGGAACGTTTGCAGGTTGTTGGGAAACGGTTACAAATGGCGCATAGCTTCCTTCACCACCTTCTCCTTTCCTCACCTCTCCCCCCAGCATCTCCTCTGGGAGAGACACTCACGGGGTGTGTGCGTGTGTGTGTGTGTGTGTTGGCGGGGGGTGATAGATGTCAGAGGGACCTAGGGTAACTGTAGGAAAATTTTAGACTGTTTCTAATCTGTATTTCTTAAGAAGCATTTTCAGTTCTCAGATTTTGAACAAAACAATTCCTTAAATTCAGACCGCTGTCCTTGAATTAACATTCCATGGGACAGAAAAGATGAAAAAAATCAGCCTGTTTTCATAACCTGTTGTCTCCAAGAACCTGTAAGGACGCATGCTCTCTCACTCGGGTCACACTTAAGAGGTGTATTTAATTAAATAAAAATTGTGCATATAACTGTAGATTTTGAAAGAATATGAGGGGACATCTGGCTCCCTCTCTTTTGCACAAGGGAAACTGAGGTTCACAGAGAAGGTGCTTACCCAAACCAACATAGAGAGTGACTGATAGGACTCTGGTCCCTCCTGCTTTCCCTCCGAGGCCCAGACATTTTCTGACACTCCTCTGTCTCACCTAGCAGGCGTGGGGTCTGTATGCAGGTGAAGACTCTCCTTTATTCTCTCTGGAAGGAAAGTCTTGAACATTTGGTGAATGTTTGGTGAGTGCATTTTTGCTTACTTGGTCTCAAAATTGCTCTCGAATTTTTAATGTGCTTTCTTGTCCATCACCCAAATATCCAGACTCCTGTTCTGCTTGTGTGCCCTGGAATTTAACTGCCTTCAGCATTGCCAGTGTGAGTTTTATCCTTTCTTAATAAGCCACAGTGGAGCGTAAAGCCAAAAGCTGGCTGCCTAGTGCACGAGGCAGAATATATAAACGGCAGGAGCTGTGCACAGATGGGAAGACGATGTAAATGTCAGACTTTTGTAGGGGCAGAGGAACAAACAAGTGAAATATCCAGAGGCCACATTCCAGGGGCCAAGTCAGTTACCCATTTATTCACATAGCAAATATTACTGAGTATCCATTATATGAATTCATTCTGCTAGATGCTATGGAAAAGGCGGAAACAAATAACTCATGCATTCTTACCCCCCCAAATTGAATTAGAAAGCCACACTTGAAAAAAATTCTAATAGAGGAGCTCTCAAAAATAGAGAAAAGTTTATTCTAACAACCAAATGAGACACACAGAAAAAAACTGTAAAATTTTCACATAGAGAAAGAGTTTATTAGGGCTTTGGGGATTACGAATTGCCAGACTCGTTGACATTTCCTGTTCACTTACTATGTGCCAAGGACTGGGCTAAAGGTTTTACATATATTAACTTATTTAAATTCTCACAGTGGGCTAAATCTTGGTATGTTTTTAGTAACTAGCCCAAACTCAAAGCTACAAAGAATTGGTGCCAGGAGTCGACTTCAGGGATTTTAATTAAACAGCCAAACTTTCACCAAGGAAGGCTGCATGGAAAGTATGCAAGTGAACCAAAGGTTGTTTACAATTTGAGTGGATGAGGATGAAAGAGAAGGGCCAATCCCTGGAGGGGACAAGGAAAAGGAGCAGAGTACTTTGTGGTTTAGGAAGCGTGTAGTTTCTGCCCGGTCATATCTATGGAGATCATGTAATTGGCATGTTGGTTGCATGCTGCAACGGGGCCCAAGTGGTTGTTTGGAATACTGTAACCTGGAAGCAGAAAAATAAATTATCGCCCATATTGGGACACATGACTTATGGAGCTACTCTCTATTTGCCCCTTCAACTAAAACAAAAGAAAGAGAAGCCTTTAGAATCATTCCTTCATTTGTCTTTTAATTCATCATTTCTTCTGCCTTAGGCTCTGGGTAATATCACTAACTGAATCATTTCTGCCTAAGGGAAACCAGCCTGGAGAGAAGAAAAAAGATAAAGCGCAAAAGCTAGACCTTTCCTCCAATGAAGATGTTCTCTATCAAAAAACAAAACAAATCAGCTTTACTGCTTTTAAAAAGTAATTGTTGTACTGCACAATAGAAGACAGAGATGAGATGAGTTAGCTGAAACTAGAGAAAATACCATCTTACATTTGAACAGTGCTTTATTATTTTTAAAGTGGCTTTTGTAGACTTTATTTTTATATTTGATCTGGTAATCAATCCCCCTCTTCACAGAAGGGAAATCTGGGAGAAGAGAGTCAAAGATTTTGCCAAGGCAATGCTCCAGTAAGAGACAGACCAAAGCTGACCACACGGGTCTTCCAGATTCTGCCTGGTCAACCTGGATGGAATATACTATTGTTATTTTTTTCCCATTTACATTCTTGGGTATCTCTTATTTGAAGGAAAAATAAATTGTCTTCTAAATTGCCACTTTGATTCCTTATAATCAAAACATATATTTGTTTATATATTTCTGCCCTCTTACATTAGGAGATTCTGGAGCTTTGGAACCAAGTCTTAAGCATCTTTGTATTTTTTCCCAGCCTCCAACACACACCAGGGCCCCACGCTAGGATGTCCTGCTTTATGTGTTGAAAGAACAACTAAATATGCATATGCCACTGAAGCTGAGAGGCAGAATTTTGGTAGTTAAACATGGTAGGTTAAGAGGTAAACAGACCTGGCTCTGTTATTTACCATTTGTGGAATTAGGGGCAAGTTGCTTCACTTTTCTCATCTTTGGATTTGTTTTTTAATTTGCAAAATGGAAATACTAATGGAACTTACCACATAAGATTTTCTGAAACGTGAACTGGATTAATGTATGTGGAATGCTTAGCTCCATGTGCGGCATTAGTAAGTTTTTGATTAATTGTCGCTGTTATTCTCAAACCCTACTCAGGTTTGGGAATATAAGAATCAAAAGGTCTTGCGTTGTCACAGTGGGTTACTAACAAGTTTGATTATGTGATATTTCCGTTTAGTCAAAAACTCATTCCTTGGGAAAACAACCATTTGAACTCAACAAAATGAGTGAAAGATGAACAGTAACTGACAAAGAAGTGCATTACATTCACTGAAAACTCAGCCTTGAGTTTTCTGCAGTGTTTGAGACAACTTAATGATTGGCTCCCTTGTCATTCACGCAGGAGAGATGGTTTGTACTTTTTGTCCTTTTCACCCTGGTAGCTCAGCTTTGAGGTGATGGTCACCTCTGATGGTGATACTGAATTGATGACATCAGCCAACTGCTCTTCCAGTAGCTCTGAGGGTCTGTTTTGTGTTCAGATCAGTGGGTAGAAGGTTTCACTGCTCTTCAGAATGACACACACATTGCCAGTAATTACTTTCCTAAAATGGAAAGGGAATTAAAATAAAAGCCTGAATGTAGAAGGGGGTGGCAGGTTTTTGGAAAAGTATATCGGCAATTTGAAGCATGAATAATTAATTTTGTCTTGAGATTAAGTTCAGCCTGTGTTTATGATCTGTTGAGAGGGAAAAAAAAACCCTCTAATGGGTTCTAAATAAATTCAGTATCAATTTAAACTATTAGAGGAAGTTAAATCAAAATAATTAGGATATTAAAATACTTTGTGCATTTCCAATCACTGCCTTATTGAGGCTCTGGATCTTTTCCAAGGAACAATAATGGCATGAATATATTAGGATGTTTGCTTCCCTTAGAATGTGACTGTTTGCTCGTGTAAAGATGATTGAGAATTTGCAGGAGACAGAAAGCCAGATTGATGTGTTGATGTATTCGAGACAGTGGTTGCTATATAAATGGTGAATTATTTTGTACATATAGATTAAAAACAGAATACTGACAGTTCATTGTTAAAATAGTTGAACTTGATTATTCCTTATTTACAGTAATTGCTAATTTCACACAATAGTAAGGAAGGCATTATTTTTTGTGACATCTTCAATTACTCTAGAATGAGTTGGTAAATCTAAGTAAGATTAAGGTGAATTTCAGTACAGCCCAAAGTTTGATCATCTGTTTATTTCACTTATGGCTGTCAATATTCATTGCAATTTAAATTGAAATCAAGGGATTCTTTCAATATATGTTATTTATTAGGATTCCTCCCTCCTCCCCCTGCCCTTTTGTATTTGCTTGGAGCCTAGCAAGTGTGGAAATTTGAACAAACATAAAGGATTTTGAGACATATGTTGCCCCTTTTCTGAGGCAACAGCTCAGTTTCTTATAAATCATTCTGGTGAACCTATATAGTGATTGCCATGGTAGAATGCCCATGTACATTTAAGAACTTATTAATTCTCTGGATTTAACTCTGAGGCTAGGAGGATTTGGTCTGTAAGAGATTTCTCTGCAATATTTCATTTTTTTAATTTCTTTTCTTCTAAGCATTATCCAGTTTATCCGTATTTAATATTGTCTCTTAAAATAATATTAATATAGCACAAATATAATTTGATAACTAGCTATAAGAAAGGACTGACAATTATTATGACAATTTATGGCTTGTTTTCCTATTTTTTTCCAGAGAAAGAATGAGAGAAGACAGAATTTCAGGGCATTCAAAGTAATTTATTCTGAAACTGAAGCACTGCATTGAATTCTTTGTTTCCAGAGAATCAGAAAAGATAATCACGATTTACAAAAATACATCTTCCCTCCCCACGAGACATCATAAAGTATAATTCCTCATAATATTATGAATGATTCAGCAAAATGATAGTGTTGTGAGCTCCAAAGAGCTCAATAAAACTATAAACAAAAATTAATAAGCAACTGCAAAATTATTCTTAGTAGAATTATGGAAATGTTTGCTATGTATCCTAATGAGAATAAATAATAGATACTTAATTCACTATTTACACATATATAGTGAGTTTTCCCTTACTTGAAGTACACTTACAATTTTGTAATGTTAATGGAAATGCACTGTTTCTCTGCCTCATTAGAAACAGGTTGTTATGCTTTCAAACAATAAGTTTTTTATATTTTCTAAAATAGAGCTGAGCGTCAGCAATTGGAAAATTGTATCTTTAAAGGCTTTTGCCTCACTTCAGAGGATTTAAACAGAACAGGCTCTAATATAGATGGAGACAGAATTTTTTTACCAAGTTATTTTTTCATAATAGTTCTAATAGCAAAATGACGTCTGCATCTGCACAGTCACAGGACTGTGCTTACTTACCTCTGCCATTTGCTTCCTCTGGAGTCTGCCGATGCTTCATTCCGCATATGTAAAATGAGCCAAAGTCATTCTCATTCAGTGACCCTCTGTATGTGGATGCATATTGTGAGAGGAGCCAGAAAGGTTGACAAGGGGAAGGTCAGCCAGTATGATGACAAAGCATTGGGTTTAGAGCCAGATAGTACTGGTTTTCTTGCCAACACCATCACTGACCTTGGGCAAGTAGCTGTATCTCACTGAACCTCCATCTCCTCATTTGTAAAATAAGTAAATTGATAATACCTACCTGGCAAGTTTCTCGTAAGTAGTGGAAATAATTCAAATAAAGTGTCTATTACAGTGCCTGGTAAATAGTGTATACTCAATAAACACTGGCAAGTAAGTAGCAGAGGTGGTCAAGATCATAGTCATTGTAATAGTAACGTTAACATACAAGTTAGGTATCATTTGATAAAGTCAGTCTTATAGGAATTATTATTATTTTTTAAATTTTAGAGTCTTCTAAATCCAATGCTTAGATGGGCTGGCTAGATAGCTCCGATGTGTGTCTTAGATGAGGTATGATGTCAGGAATGGCATGTGGCATTCGGGCTCCAGGTTAGGAAGTCAGGAAGCAGCTGTGGAGCCCAGAGCACTGGAGAATACATGCCCTGTTGAAATGGGGCAGGTGCTTCCAGATGATTTTTCCTTTTTTTTTCTTTACTTTGGGAAACAAAGGCTTTGGTGTTAACCAATCCTTTTTTCCTTTTTTCTAAGAAAATCTAGAAACATGGATTTATTGCAAAATATCCCTCTTGAAATGTTGACAACACATTCAAAAGTGTTATATACACTAACAGTGTTAGGTTGAATACAACATAATTGCAGGATAGATTCACCCTGTGGATGCCAGTTTGAAATCTCTCATCTATCTACCAGAGAGCAGTACAGTTATTACATAGCATACACCATTTGCTGGTGGGAATTTTTAAAGTACGTTATATATAAGCATATTACATATACATATATTTAAGCCTCCTAATGATCCTAGAATATAGATAATAAAAATCAGTATTATTATTATCAGGCCTATTTTAAATGTGAGGACAAATGAGGAAAAGGGTAGTTAAGTAACTTTCCCAAGATCTCTCAGTTATTTCGTGACAAAACTGAGATTTGAACCTAAGTAAACTGACTGCAAAGTGTTTGCATTCAATGCTAGGGTTTATAGACTCGAGTAATGAATTCCTCATTATAGGAACCATTTTTCGAATGAGATCTCGAAAAAGAAAATTCTTTAGGACTTAAATTTCATTTCACGTATACATTTATTGAATATGTTCAAAATGCAGAGTCCTCAACAAGGACCAGTGATGAGGATAAAGATATATGTGTCATGGGGTTTTGCCTCCAAGCTTCTTTCAGAGAGTGAGAGAAGAAATGTATGACCAATGTATCATAGTATATGAAGAGGTTCCATGGGATGTTTCCAGGGCTTTTTGTATTGAGGAGGGGGGACTGTGATTAGATTAATAACAGATGGCTTCACAACCATGGTGGCATTTTAGCTAAATCCTAAAAAATAGATTAGGTTTCAATAGACAGAGACGGAGGTATCAGGGGGTTGGTGTAAGCAAATATTTTGTGCCAGGAGAGACAATACTTTGGCAAATGAAAAGAATGGTTTTCTTATTCTGTAATTAGGATATGTAGAGGCATAGAGAAAAAAGAAGGCAGAAAGATATCTGAGGGCTAAAAACGTGCCAGCAAGTATGTTCTCTGTTTCTCCCTGTTTTAATTATATGAGTCCATTCCCTGATCATCACATGCACATGCGTGCACACACACACACACACACACACACACTGTTATTATCTCATAAAAACAATAACACCAAACTAGCATGAAACTTGTCCAGAAGGGCAAAAGTATCTCAAAAAATTCAGCACAGTCAGTTTTTGACATGATTTACTATTGGCATCCCTGCGAGAGAATTGTAAATGATCAAAAGCAGAGCCATAAAAAATTTCCCTTTCCTTGTTTTGTTTATGAAATAAAAATTATAGGAGATAGAGATATTTCAGAATGAGATCATAGAAAGGAAGATATATTTTAGCAAAAGGGAATGGGATTATGGATGATTAAGAGTGTGAGCTGAGAATTACTGGACCACCACCGGGACTGAATTGTAATTTTTGCTCCATTACAATAGTAACACAAGTTCTCTCTAATCTATTGCAAACACAGCTGGGAAACCATCTGGTCCAGGGCTTTTGGGGGGGGGGGGTTGGGGGAGGTTTTTTATTACTGTTTCAATCTCACTGTTTATTATTGATCTGTTTAGGAGTCCTATTTCTTCCTGGTTGAGTCTTGGGACGTTATGTGTGCTTCCAGGAATTCTTCCACTTCCTCTACGTTCCCTAGTTCGTGCGTGTAGAAATTTACATAGTATTCAGAGATGATGTTTTGTATTTCTGTGGCATCAGTTGTAATGTCTCCTTTTTAATTTCTGATTGAGCTTATTTGGGTCTTTTCTCTTCTGTTCTTGGTTAATCTATCAAGAGGTCTGTCAATTTTGTTTATCTTTTCAAAGAACCAACTTTTTTGGTTTTGTTGATCCTTTGTATTATTTTTCTGTTTTTCAAATCATTTAGTTCTTTCTACTCTGACCTTAGTTATTTTTTTTTCTCCTGCTGGCTTTGGGTTTGGTTTATTCTTCCTTTTCTAGTTCCTTGAGGTTTGACATTAGGTTATTAATTTGTGATCTTTCTGTCTTTTTGATATAGGCATTTAAGGTTATGAATTTTTCCCCTGAGAAATGCTTTTGCTGTGTCCCATAGATTTTGATAGCTTGTATGCCCTTCATCATTCAGCTCAAAGAATTTTTTTTATTTCCATCTTAATTTCATTCTTGACCCAATAATTGTTCAGTAGCAGATTATTTAGTTTCCATGACTTTGTGTAGGTTTGAGTGTTTCTCTTGTGATTGATTTCTAGTTTTATTCTACTTGATCTGAGAAGGTACATGGTATGATTTTGATTTTTTTTTAAATTTGTTGAGACCTGTATTATGACCTAAGACATGATCAATCTTGGAGAACGTCCCATGTCCTTCTGAGAAGAATGTGGATTCTGTAGTTTTTTGTAGAATGTTCTATAAATGTCTGTTAGCTTCATTTGATTTAGAATTTGGTTTAAGTCTGGTGTTTGTTTATTTATTTTCTGCTTTGATGATTTGTCAAGCTATGACAGTGGGGTGTTGAAGTCCCCAGCAATTAAAATGGTGCTATTTATTTCTTTGCTTTGCTCTAGTAAAATTTGCTTTATGTATCTGAAAACTCCTGTGTTGGGTGCATATATATTTCGGATTATTATGTCCTCTTGTTGAATTGCTCCCTTTACCATTACATAATGACCCTCTTTGCCTTTCTTTATCTTTGTTGACTTAAAGTCAATTTTATCTGATATGAGAATGGCTGCACTTGTTCTCTTCTGATTTTCGTTTGCATGGGACATTTTTTTCCCAAGCTATCACGTTGAGTCTGTGTGTATCCTTGTGGTTTAGATGCATTTCTTGAAGATAGCAGATACTTGGGGTGTGTTTTTTCATCCATTCAGCCAGCGTATGTCTTTTGAGAGGAGCATTCAGTTCATTAACTTTATTGATAGAATTGATATGTGGGATGATCTGTTCACCCAGTTGGGTAGTCAATTTTTGCTTTGTTTTACCTCTTTCTCTATTGTGTTATAAGAGTTGTGAGTTTAGGGGGAAGGTTAGGTTGATTAGTGTGTGTCTTGGCGATGACCTATTTGCTATGAATCTTCTTGGTGTCTGATGTCCATCTTGTATCTGTATGTTTGAATTTCTGGTGACACCAGGGAAGTTTTCCTTAATAATTCCCTCAAATAAGTTTTCCATGCTGTTAGCTGTTTCTTTTTCTCCCTCAGGGATACTTATAATTCAAATGGTAGTTCACATAGTCCCATATTTCTCTCAGTGATTGCTTGGACTTTTTTATAATCTCCTCAGCTTCTTTGAATGACTGAATTTTCTTGAGAGCCTTGTCTTCAAGTTCTGAGATTCTTTTTTCCCCTTGGTTTAGACTGTTGTTGAAGCTTTCTGTCATATTTTGAAATTCCCTACATGACTGTTTCATTTCTTTAAGTTCTATTATATCCTTTCTTATGGTGTCTAGCTCTCCAGTGACTTTTCCATTTTTTTATTGATTTCCCGAAATATTTTTTGACTTCTTTTTGTTTATTTTCAACTTTCTATTCAATTCCATTCAGCTCATTTGCCATGCATATTCTGAACTCCATTTCTGTCATTTTGGCAATTTCCTTGTGGGTGGAGTCCACTACTGTAGAGCTCCATTGTGTTTCCTTGGGGGTGTCAAACTATATTATTTTTTCATGTTTCCAGGGTTCCTTTGCTGGTTTCTTCTCATCTGGCTCCTCCTCTCTTGGCTCTGGGTTAATAGGATTGCAGGGCATCTGTTTTCCTTGCTGGGGACTCTCCTGTTTAGTTAGGAGAATGGGAGGACCCTAGATGAAGCTTTTGTGTCCTGTCCTGTAGTGTTGGCCCATTAGTGGAGGGGCAGGGGCACTGAGAGTCTGTAACATAGCTGTTTTGTTTTAATCTATTCTTCTGTGTTTGCCATAGTTTGAACCAGCGATGGATGATTTTCATGTGTGGTGGAGGGATGTTCCCTAGTACATTGTTTGGAGTTAGAGTTAGGGGCTGGTTGTGACCCTCTCCATGGTGGCTGTTGCTGTGGGGGATTGCTCTGGCTGGGATCACCCAGTGGACATGACAGTGGGAGCTGGGTGAGTCTATTTAGGCAGTAGTGATGGGTGACTAGGTTGTGGGCATTTACTTGAACCAAGTCCAGGAGTAATCAGCTGCTCAGGAATGCTCAGGGATGGAAGGGTAGGGTTAAGTGAAATGTTGGACTTTGGGGAGGTTCTGGACCCTGTAGCTCCCGGGGTTTGCTTGTTCTCCACTACAGCAGAGGTGCACAGAGGAGCAAGGCTGGGCCTGGTTAGGTTGGGTAAGCCTGGAAAGCTTTTCAAAGCCTAGGCAGGGCCCAAAAGTTCATTTCCTAGCAGCTAGGAAGAACCGCTGGGAGGATGGTTGAGGCAGGTTCTCCAAACCAGGATGACTGTTTGTAAGGAAGGGGATCATAATTCCCTGACTGGCCATCAGGAGTGAGCTCCACCCCTCTTGTGTTACCCCTGCCCTCCAGTGTCTGGTTGCAAATGGGTACCTGAACAAGCCACACTGGTGCCACAGGCTGGGATCTTCCCTACTGGGGGACTAACCGTCGTCCAACAGCTTGGCTTTACTGTGGCTGGATGGGCACTCCACAGGTCTCTGTGTCTCAAACCCCTACTGTATTCTCCTGTCAGCTCCACCCATGTGGGATACCTTGCCTCCTGAGTCCAGCTCCCAAATCTCCCTCCACATCCTCTAGCAACATGCTCGAGTCCTGAGGGCAAGGGGTTTGGCCTGCATGTCTGAACCACTGTCATTAATCTCTAGGAAGGGCTGGTGGGCAGGGAGCTCCCAGACCAGGCACCTGAGTGCACTGCAGGTTTTCAAGTGGAAAGACCTGGCCCTCACTTTTTGTGGAAATCTCAGATTGGAGGACATACCAGCTGGGAAGAGGCGTCTGCTTGCCAAATTCTCAGCCCTCACTGCTTTCCTGGCTGCAGAGGGCAGGGGAGGGGTGGGTGAGGATAAGAGTCTGAATGGAAGAAAGCTGACTTTCCACTTCTTGGATCACTCTCATTGGAGGGGAACCCTGCACGTAATTTCAAAGCTCTGGGATCACACAAGTTCTCCCCACAATTCTGTGGTTGCTTCAGTGCTTGGGTTCGTGGGGGCAGAAAAGGTTCCAAGTAACTTGGTAGCTCGCTGATCACTGAAGGTGTGTGGGAAGGAGAAAGAGATCTCCCCCAACCCCTTCACTGGGCTGCAAGCCTCTTTTGGTTTGATCCTTGCCAATATCTTTTTTTCTTTTTTCCTTTTCCTTTACTGCTTTGCAATTTTCCTCTGTCCTTGGCTGTCTCTGGTGCTTCTTCCTCTGAACTATTCCTGAACTGTGTGTCCTTTCTCCTCTCTTCCTTATCCAAAGCCCTTCCTTCCCTCCACGATGGTCTGTTAAGCAATGTCAGTGGTCGGCCATCTTGCCTGCTTCCCTCTCAAAAATTCTTATGTTAGCTTCTAAAATCAAATGTTCATGCTTAATAATTACTATTAAGTAGATAGAGGTCATTCCTTTCCTTTTCCTTATGTTTTTTAAAAAATTATTAGTTATTATTTAAAAATACAAATGTAAATATAAGTTGAACTGATATGAAACTACTATGACACAATGCACAATACTTAGCAGAAATAAACTAAGACTGTGAGGCAAGATTATCCTTATGTTTTGGCTCTTAACTCACCTTGTTAAAACATGTCTTCAAGTATACATGTTTTATGTATATAGAGTGTTCAGCACAGTGCATAACATGGAAAACTGCTCTATGCATTTGGCTATGAAAGTAGCATTACTTATATTCTTATTATTTCTATCATTATAAGCAGCAGAACTCCTTCCAGGCGGCACTGGAAAACCCATACCCTCAATTTATCCTGGTCATTACCCTCTTCTGAGATGGTGCTGGATTCATGAAGTCTGACCAGGCAGAATTTGGACAATAATCTGTGGAAGGCCATTGAATTTCAGCACCAGTCACTGTGAGTCACTGTGAATCCATTTACTTGCTGCCAAAGCCTTTAATTTACTGTGTTAAATCACAACTGTAAAAATTGTCATCCCAAATTTTCCCCATCAACTATAAAGCATTAAAATACAAATTACACTTTTAAAACACACATTTATTATTCTTTCTTATTTCTTTTCTTTCTACTTTATTTTTCCCCAGGGGCTGGGGAAAGTAGTTGAAAAGGGGCCTGTCTTTGAAGTTATTTTAATCTTTATTCTATCTAGTTCTTTCCTGGACTCATTTAATCTACTTGATTTTTAAGTCATGATTATATTCTCCAGATACCAATTCATGACATCCTTCCAAAGAATTGTTCATTAAAATCTAATTTTTACCTTCTAATCCTGGCTTTTTAGCTAATGAAATCTGCAGTAATTATAAATATCCATCTTTCAAAACCTCAGAATTATTGGCATTTATATAAAGTCAGGCAGTGCAAGAATGATATTAACATTGAAGTTAGCGCTTTCCTTTTCATATCAATGAAGTGAAGATAGTACATATACAGTTATGTATATTTAAATAAAAGAATCTCGTTTAGCTTCTTTCAATATTTTTACACTGTCATTAGGACTCTTTTGAATGGTACCCAAGGGATACCACATCTAATTTAAACTTCATGGCAAAAATGACATAAGGAAACTTCAGATTCATTATTTAGCTTCATCATCTTAAAAGACTGCAGGAAAGTTTCTCTGATATTGGGCTCTGATCTACCCAAGGTGCCCTGTAGTTTTCTGAATTATTAGGTGAAGTTTTATCAAAAAGACAAATCATGTATGAAAAGTTAGGACACTTCTGTGGCTCAGGAGTTTAAGCTTTGCATAAGCAA